>NC_082642.1:156398864-157608864 GCF_028023285.1 Balaenoptera ricei | reverse complement strand
CACATTCAAACCGGCTGGCTGGAAATAAAATGAGGTACAAGAGGTGGATGAATAAGAGATGGGTCTGACCCAAATCTGGTATCAGCTTCCTTGCGTCCTCTCCCCATCAGTGCTCTGATGGAGGTTTTGCGGACACCTGGAGATGCTTTTATCCAACCACAAAATGTAACCCTGCTTATCTCCTTAAATAAATCCCTTAAACTACCTCACTTAATTTTTACTTTTAAATTGGAGAATATGAAATGCCAGCTTCAAGGGGATTGTGTCCTAAAACCAGGAAGAAGATTGACCTTCCTGGAAATGTGAAATATTACTGAAGATCTTGTGTGTGTGTGTGTGTGTGTGTGTGTGTGTGTGTGTGCATCTGTATGAGTGCATGCAACCTCTGTCAAGTTTTAGAATCAATGATACGTTATCTTCATAAAAAGTCAAAGGCATGCAGATTAGAAAAGAAGTGTTATGACTGCCTTTTTTTCTTTTTTCGTAGATGACATGATTGCCTATGTAGAAAATCCAGTGGAGTCTACAACAAAGCTACTAGAACGTTAGCAAGGTTGCAGGATACAAGATCATTATATAAAAGTCAATTGTATTTCTATATACTAGCAACTAACGATTGAAATTTTAAACTTAATTTTTTTAACTTTTAAATTTTAAATTAAAAAATATATACAATAGCATAAAATATGAGATACTTAGTGATAAATATGGCAAAAGTATCTGCAGATGCATACATTGAATACTACAAACCATTACTGAGACAAATCAGATTTAAATAAATTGAGGTGAGTAAAAGACTCAATATTGCTAAGATGTCAGTTCTCCCCAAATTATCTAGAGATCTAATGCAATCTCAAGAAGAAAAAAAGAAAAAAAAGAAAAAAGCCAGTAGGCTTTTGTGTAGGCATTTATAAGCTGATTCAAAAATTCATATGGAAATAGAATCTAGAATAGTCAAAATAATTTTGAAAAAAAAGAACAAAATTGAAGAAATTATATTATTGAACTTCAAGATTTACTGTAAAGTTATAGTTATCAAAATTACTGCATATAGTGAAGAGACAGACAAACAGATAAATGGAAGAGAACAGACGGTCCAGAATTCGATATACACGTATATGGTCACTTGATTTTTGCCAGTGGTGCAAAAAGAATTCAGTAGAGAAAGACAGTATTATGAAAAATGGTGCTAGAACAATTAAGTAGCCATGTTTTTAAATGACTACAATTCATATTTCACACCATTTGCAAAAATTAACTCAAAGTGGGTATATCATATAAAGTGGAAAACCTAAAACTATCCAACTTCTAGAAGTTTGGAAGAAACTTTGGAGAGCTTTGAAGAAAAATTTTGTGGGTTAGACAAAAAGTTCTTAGGTATGACATGAAAAACATGCTCCATAAATGGAAAAAATTGATAAATTAGACTTCATTAAAATTAAGAATTTCTGCTCTTTGATAAATACTGTTAAGAGAAGAAGAACACATGAAACAAGCTGGGAGAATCTATATGAAAATCATATATTTAATAAAGAACTTGAATACAAAACATATAAACCAACCTCAAAATTAATAATAAGAAAACAACCCAATTAAAAATGAACAGATTTGAATAGGCACTTAACAAAGTAAGATATACATACAGCAAGTAAACACATGAAAAGAGGCTCAACATCATTAGTTATTAGAGAAATGCAAAATAAAACCACAGTCAGATACTGCTGCCTACCTATTAGAATGTCTAAAGTTAGAAAGACTGACCATACCAAGCGCTGGTGAATATAGTGGCAGATAAATTGAAACTCTCATACTCTTATAGGAATGTAAAATGGTACAGCCACTTTGCTTTAAATATTTTACCCCACTTTCTTCTTGCTTGCATGGTTTCTGAAGAAAAGCCTGATGTAATTCCTATCCTGTTCTTTTATAAGTAAAGTGTTTTTTTTGTTTCGTTTTATTTTGTTGTTGTTGTTGGTTTTGCCTCTGGCTACTTTCAAGATTTCCTCTTTGTCTTTAATCTTCTCTAGTTTGAATACAATTTACTTAGGTGTACATTTTGGGGTATTTATCCTGCTTGGTTTTCTCTGAGCTTCCTGGATCTGTGGTTTGGGGTCTGTGGATAATTTTGAAAAGTTCTCAACAATATTACTTCAAATATTTCTGCTTCTTTCTCTCTTCCTTTTTCTGGTATTCTTATTACATGTATTATACCTTTCGTAGTTGTCCCACAGTTCTTGGATATTCTGTTCTTTTTTATTTTTCAGGTTTTTAATTCTTTTTTTTTCTTCCTCTTTTCTCAGTATGGGAGGTATTATTGCCATATCCTTAAGGTCAATGATTCTTTCCTTGGTTGTGTTCAGTCTACTAATGAGCCCATAAAAGGGGTTCTTCATTTCTGTCATGGTGTTTTTAATTTCCACCATTTCTTTTTCATTCTTCCTTAGGGTGTCCATCTGTCTGCTTACATTACTCATTTGTTCTTGTATTCTGTCCACTTTTTCTATTACAGCTCTTAGCATATTAATCATAGCTGTTTTATATTCCTGGTATGCTAATTCCAAACTTTCTGCCATATTTGGGCAAGGTACTGATGCTTTCCCTGTCTCTTCAAACTGTGGTTTTTTACTTTTAGTATGTCTTGTTATTTTTTGTTGAAAGCCAGACATGGTATACTTGGTAAATAGGTCTTTAGTGTGAATGTTATGTTCATGTGGCCGGGAGTTAGGCTCTGTTTACTATTTGCTGTAGGTGTCAGAGGCTAACATTTCTCCTCTCTGTCTTGGGTATCCCTATAGACTCTTTTACATTGGGTTTGAGACTTTCAGTTCTTTTCAGCTGTAATCCCTTGTTATTTTACAGGAGCCCTATTATGTGGTAGTAAGACATCAGGAATGAGGAAGTGTTCCATAGTCCTGTGATCAGGTCTCAGTCTTTTAGTGAGCCTGTGCCCCTGAGCTGTGGCCTTCACAAGTGGCTTTTTTTTTTTTTTTCTTTCACTCCTTAGGGGAGACAGGAAGGCCAGAGGGGCCTGGAGTTGGGTATTTCCTTCTCCCAGGTTGGCTAGTCTTTGGTAAAACCTTCATTGGTTAGACTCTGGTAAAACAGTTTCCCTTGAAGGCAGGCCTGCTAAGAAGAACAGAACACTGTGGACGTATTTCAAAAATGGCTACTTTCCCATTACCACTGCCAGAAGCACGAGGGGATTTTTTTCTTCAGTCTTCCCTCTGAAAGCCTGGTAGGGCTCCTGGAGGAGAAACTCAGGAAGGTGTAGGAGCTCCTCCAGGGCTTGGCCTCCAGGAGTTAGTCTCTCAAGCTCATCCAAGCTCAGTCTCCAGCAATTAGTTACTTACCCTTTAAGGGTTCCTACCGGACGCTGGATCCAGCTGAGCTCCCTGCTCCGGGTGATCTGTGATTTGATGAATCTGCCTGTCTCTCCAGTTTTCAGGGTGGTGGTTTGCCCTGTGACCTCAATTCTCTTGTATGTATGCATTTTTAATATACAGCATAATTTGGGGTTTATGTGCTGTGATTCAATCTAAGAATTGCCTCCTTTTAATTGGCATTTTTACAGGCCACTTAATATATGTGAGATATATTTGTTCTTTGTGATACCTTCATAATTGGGTTGTTTTCTGGTTTTGCTGCTTTTCAAGTTTTTTAATTTTTGCTTTCACTATATGGTGTGTATTTTCTTTGCTTTGTTAAAGGTCAGGTATTAACTAAAGCATAAGCATATTTAAAAATGTCACCTAAAAAATGAAAAGACAAAATATGGAGAACAGTTTTATAACACAAAAGGGCTAACTACCTTAATACATAAAGAATCTTATAAATCAATTAAAAAAGGCCAGTGATAGGAACAAAAATGGGCAGGAGATATAAACAGTTCACAGAAAATAAATATAGTCATCCCTCCATATCTGCAGGACATTGGCTGCAGGACCTGCCACGGATACCAAAATCCACGGGTGCTCAAGTTCCATAGCCGGCCCTCTGTATCTGTAAGACCTGCACCAGTGGATTCAACCAACCGTGGATCATAAACATAGTATGTGATCCATGGTTGGTTGAATCCGCACATGTGGAGCCTATGGAGAAGGAGGGCCGACTGTACAGCCGTTCTTAGCATGAAAAGACCCTGGATCCACTCACAGCAAGAGCAATAAAACACTAATCTGAAGACTAACTTTCTTCTCTCAGAATGGCAAAAATCAAAATATTAGTCAACATGCCTTGCTGGACAGACTGTGAGGAAACAGTCATTCTCATTGTGTTAATCTGAGTCCTCTGAAAAGCAGATGCCAAAACA
Source organism: Balaenoptera ricei (assembly GCF_028023285.1). Lineage (NCBI taxonomy): Eukaryota > Metazoa > Chordata > Mammalia > Artiodactyla > Balaenopteridae > Balaenoptera > Balaenoptera ricei. Next base: position 157,604,555 of record NC_082642.1, on the reverse strand, counting down.
GGGTTAAATGCACTAGAATTTTTATTAGGGGAAATATCTATGAGAGAAGATGAGAGGGGTGGGGTTAAGCAGGGCGAGTTGTCAGACCCCAACTCAAGCCTGACCCTAAGGGGAGGAGAGGGAAAAAGCTGGGGCTGGGCATGTCCTAGGCTGCCAGTCAGTCTCAGGAGACTTTGGCAAGGCCATTGGGCATCTTGGAACGCAAGCTGGGCTTCAGCTGAGCCTGTGTGGCCCAGGAATGGGGCTGCCTGGTATCTCAAGGTTCTGATAAGGATTCTCTCCTTGACCAAACTCTACTCAGGCCCCCTCAAGCTCTTTTTAAACTAGACCTGACTTTTGGACTTCTGTTCATCTCTGCATTGTCCAATTTTATCAAGAACTCTGCTAAGTCAGTTTAAGCAGAAAGCCCCACCTTTGATATTTGATCACCATCCATATTCAATCAGTTTCTTAATCCTCCTCCGCCCTCCAGGTGGTGTCTGATTGCCCTGTCCCGCCTTCAACAAGAATCTTGTTAACCTGTTTAGCCAGAATCCCCTCAACCCTGATGCTTCCTCTTAGTAATTTTCTATCCACAATCTCCACCCTGCTCCTTGGCTGTAAATTCTTGCCCATGATGTGTCTGGAGTTGAATCCAATCTCTCTCCCCTACAAGACCCCACAGGAGTGGTCCCTACACTTACTGCCCCTTGAATAAAGTCGGCTTGACCATTTGCACGAAGTGTCATGAATATTTTTTCTGTAACAGGTCTCAGTCACTGGCTAGGAGCAGCCAGGGGAAGCCGGGCCTCCAGCAAACTTACTATGGATTTCACAGTGCAGCAACTGGAACTCTTGGTCAATGAACTACCTGCCACTAGAAACCTGAGAAGTGCATTCTCACGGTCACCACACTCGAACACTGCCAGAGTGAGAGTCATTTAATTCCAGGCCAAAGACTTCAAAATTCAAAGTGGGAGCTATTTATAATTGAGAAATCTGTCCTCAGCCAAACTATCAGTTAATCGTTGGTGGGAATGAATACATTTTAAACATGAAGAATCTTTAAAAATATTACCTCCCCCTGTATCCTTTTCTCAGGATGTTATTGGAAGATGTGCTCCAGCAGAACAAGGGTGGAAACTAAGAAAGTGGAAGGTGCCGTATCCAGGAAACAAGGACTCCAACAACAGAGAGGGAGGCAAAGGTCACCCCCAGAGTGGTGGTGGGGAGGGGTCCCCGAGTGACAGCCGCACAGTAGCTGCAGGGTAACCTGGCTGATTGGAGAGGGACAGAAGCTTCTTCACAGGTGAAGTTGGTAAATATCTGATGTGAGAGATTTATTTTAACCAGAGGAAAGTTTAAGGATTAAACTGATGTAAGTTCATGGAAAACCAAGCGAGCCAACAATAAACGAACAAAACGTAATTATTGTACACAACATGCTTCAGTTGAAGAACCTCTGCTTAGTCCCGTTAGAAAAAAACCAAACTGGAGGGACTTCCCTGGTGGCGCAGTGGTTAAGACTTTGCGCTCCCAATGCAGGGGGCCCGGGTTCGATCCGTGGTTAGGGAACTAGATCCCACATGCATGCCGAAACTAAGATTTCGCATGCCACAAACTAAGGAGCCCGCCTGCCGCAACTAAGACCCGGTGCAACCAAATAAATTAATTAATTAAATAAGTATTAAAAAAAAAAAACGAAACTGGAGGCCACAGTTTGAATATATCCCTAGATGGACCCTCACAGTCACACAACCAAAACTTAAAACTGCCCCGATGTCCCCCAAATGCTGACTCTGACCTTAAACAAAACCTAAGCTTTCTTTATGTCAGCATGACCTTGCAGTTATGAACAAGTCAGCTCATGCAACGCAAAGGCACATAAGTTTCTAGTAACAAATCACACTAGAAAACACTGTACTTACTCAAACTTTATAAGCCGAGCCGTGGCCACGGAGCGCCACGCCGCCTAACCGCCTTCCATTTGGAAATCTTGTTTGCCAGGAGTTGGGTTCTCCCTTGGTAAAATATTCCTATCAAGTAAACTCTCTGAATTTTATTTTCACAGTCATAATCATGTAAATGATGAATTTTGCTCAAACCGTGATGACAGTATAGTAACTTAATCAGGACAATGGTAAGGAAAGAGGACAGGAATTGTGTGATAGTGGAAAAGAGCTGACCTCCCGAGGGGCAAGGCAGCAGATAATACTGAAAACGGGAAACAAGGAAGTTGTAATGTAAACCCGCTGTTTAGAGGTACGGGCGTGAGTGAGTAGGGAGACTCTGCTGACAGATGGAGGGGGCTGTCCCTGGGTGAGGTACATTTGCAGGTGCCCAGGACATGCTGGTTGTAGGGATGAAGCAAATGGCAAAAAACCTCTTGTCTTTCTACATAAACCTGTGTGTGTGTATTTAAGGCCCCACAATGTGGTCTGTGGGATATCAGTTTCCTGACCAGGGCTCAAACCCGGGCCCTCGGCAGTGAAAGCGTGGAGTCCTGACTACTGGACTGCCAGGGAATTCCCAAACCTGTATATTTTATTTGTAAAACAACGAGATCTCTGCAACCTATACTTTCTGTTCCAGGGACCTGTTAGGAGAAAACACAACGCTAAAGCCACAGCAAGTGTCTTGGCATCTGGCCTCATTGATTCCTGTTCCTTTTAATTTGCTTTTGTTTGTGCTTATCCTGTTTTATTCTGCACTGAATTCTGGAAAACATCTAGAATACTGTTTGAAGCAGGCAAGCTACCTTTGGTTCTACACATTCATATAGAGGGTTAGCTGTTCCTTTAGACTATTGGATTCAAGTTGGTCCACCCGGCAGACCCTACGTTTGCCAGGGTGGAATCCTGGCTCTGTCACTAACAGCTGTGTGATGAGGGGCAAGTGACTGAACCTCTCTGTGACTCAGTTGCCTTATCTGTATCATGGGAATAATAATGGTACCTACCTCAGACAGAGTTCTATGAAGTTAAAGTATAAGTGAGTTGGTTTGTACCAGGTAAGATGCAGTAGCTCCTATGCCATGGTCGGGAGAAGGTGTCAGGCACTGTGGAGCAGGGCAAATCCCGGGCTCTGGGATCTGAGTTTGAATAATCCCCTTCTGGCGATGTGATTCTGGATGAGTGACCCCCTCCCACTGTCCCCACCCCTCCCAGGTCTTCCCGCCTCTTCCTTGCCAAGGGATCCTGCTCAGTTTTCAATGTACCTCACTGACAATCCCATTCATCAGGACATCACCTCTGAAATTAAACACACACACACACACACACACACACACACACACTTACCATATAGCATTTACTATGGACATTTGCAAACTCTGTTTGTTCTCTCCAACTATACCACTGGTTCTTAATGGGGTGAGGGGTAGGATTTTGCCACCTAGGGGACGTGTGACAATGTCTGGGACCTGTGTGGTTGTCACAGCTGGGGGGAGGATGGGTGTTCTCTGGCATCTAGCGGGTGGAGGCCAGGGGTGCTGCTAACCCTGAAATGCCCAGGGCAGCCCCTACCATGCAGGGTGTCCATGGGGTTGAGGCGGAGAACCCTGAACTGTGACGTCAGCTCCTTGGGCAGGAGCCACGTGTTCCATGTCATGGTCCCTCTGCTGAGTGCCTCACCCTCTGGAGTTCATCGGTGGATGAATGTTTATCAATAAACTGTCCGGCGGAGCAAAGGGAGCCTTAGAGACATGATGGACCTGCAGAGTGAAGGGGCTCTTTCTACCTAACTCCCAAATATTGAATGAGGGGATATGCCAGGACTGTGTAAGGTGTACGAAGCTGAATCCGACCCCCTCTCTGAGCGTGCTGCCCGCTCCTTGGGGGAACAAGGTACGTGCAGAGACCCAGGGACTGAGAGTGGAGGGGTGGAAATGCAGCAAGTGCCAAGTGCTGTGGGCAACAGCCAACCAACAAAAAAAGGGAAGGTGTGCCTGGTTTTGGTTTGGGGCAAATGGTGGGATAATTGGGAATGACTTCCTACTCAGGGTTAGGAACAGACCACATTTTCTCAAATTTGTAATAATTACTTAATCACCCAAACCATCCTTAAACTCGGTGTTGTGAGTTGCACTGTGTTCCCTCAAATTTCAAATGGTGAAGTCCTAACCCCGAGAACCTCAGAATGTGACCTTATTTGGATATAGACCTTTAAAGAGATGACTGAGTTAAAATGAGGTCTTTAGAGTGACCCTAATCCAAAATGACTGGTGTCCCTTTTAAAAGGGGAAAATTGGATCGAGACACACACACAGAGGGACGGCGCTGTGAAGACACAGGGCAAAGTCGGCATCTACAAGCCAAGGAGGGAGCATGGGACAGACTTTCCCTTGCAGCCTCAGAAGGAACCAGCCCTGCCCGCACCTTGATCTTGACTTCCGGCCTCCAGAACTGAGAGAGAATGAACGTCTTTTGTTTAAAATGCCCTGTCTGTGTACTTTGTTACGGCAACCCTAGCCATGGAATACACTGGGCTAGGACACTTCCAAGTGCCAGGGTTTATTGGGCTGTCAAGGATAAGGCAGTCGCACAGAGCCTGAACCGAGCTACGTAGGGGGTGGGGGCTGCAGGCAGAGATGACACCGGCTTTAACCCGTGAGGGTGAGGATCAAAACCCAAATGCAAGGACAGCCGTGTCCTCTGAGTTTTGATGTTTCCCTGACTTTGAAGGGCTAGAGTACAAAATATGTACTGAGGGTTTTGCTAACTGCTGTCAAATGAAAGTTCAACACGGGACACATAAAACCAATCTACGGGTCCCACCTCCCCACCCTCGGCATGGCGGGCATTCTCAGTTCCCCTCGGATGCCCCCCAGCCTCTGCCTGATGTCAAGAAGATGGCTTTCTCTCCTGGGGCAGACTTGCTGCTTGCTCAGCCTCAGAGAAGGGAAAGGACCAAGTGGGAGAGCTAGGTTTTCTTTTCCCGCTGTAGTACTTACACCTCATCCTCAAAGCAGATCTTGGCATACTTGTCCCTGCCACCACCACTGAGCAACCGGTAGGCGTAGGTGTTTGGGGGACACGGGGTCCAGTGGTCACATTTTTGCCTTTTCGGGGCTGGGGCTGTAATGAACAGGAATATAACAGTTAGCGTCATGCGGTATTGATCAGGTGAACCCACTGCTTGACTGTGAACGGCAGCTGTTCTGTCCCAAGACTTCACACCAGCAAGTCCCAGAAGCAGTGGGGGAAAACTGGGAAGACACAAAGTTAATTTATCCTGCTTTTGTCTTCAAATAGCAAATATGCCAAAGGGAGGGGATGTTGAGTAGGCGGAACAATTTCGGAAGGGTTGGGAATCACTCTTGATCGTCATGACTGCCATTCTTGGATTGCAAGGCATAGTCTTTTGTATTCCAATTAAAGAAAGATTAGTTGGGTCTAAGAGTGCTGGTGAACCAAGAAGTAGCCTATGGAGCATCTATCCAGCTTCTGCATTTACACTCCTGAAACACACACACACCTCTGACCACCGCTCTAGCCATGGCTGACCCCTCTCCTTTCCCTCGAGCTTGAGATGCTGAGCTTTTCTGCCTGGGCTGCTATGTCAGTGCTGGCAGGCCCTGGGGATGTCATGCCCAGTGACAGGGGTCAGCACTTGGGGAGGACTGGGGTCAGCTGGCACTGGGTACCCTCTGTATCTCCCACTGCTGGGTGCCTCATTGCCAATCAATCACTACCACTCATGTCTCCCCCTTTCACAGGTGTGGCTGTCCTCTGTCACCCACAGAACCCACTGTCCTGCACTGGGTTCAGTATAAATCCCGAGTCTCCAGAAAAAAAAAAATCAGGAAGTGCTCCCACTCCCCCAGTTTGACTGGGGACGTGCTGTTTCATGCATCGCTGCGCTCCTCTGTTTTAGCACATCTGGCTAGAAGCACAGCCAGCAGAGTGGCCGGAAGGCCCTGTTGGGGGGAATCAGGACACAGGTAGCGCTGTGATGGCCGAGTGCTCTGGGGGTTGAGCTGGACCGAGGCTGAACTGCTTGGTGAACACAGGGATGCGGGTGCACACCCAGTCCTGGTGCCCAGGAGGACACAGAGTTTTTGGGGCCTGTGCATCCCAACATCGTGCTTACTCAGCCCTTCACATCTTCCTCCCCTTTACCTACCTCATCCCCATCACTAACCAAAGCCCCAACCCACCCTGTGCTGCCCAGCTTGCCCTGATTTATTTTCTTTTTCATAGCCCTCATCACTGCCTAACATCCTACAATTTCCCTTTTAAAAGCTTCTCCATAAGGACAGGGATGTTGTCTATTTATTTTCACTTTGTAACCCCAGCATCAAGTCTGTGTGCAGCACAAGCAGCTGCTCCATCAATGTTGTTGAACAAAAGTGTAACCGAGCAGGACCCTATGGGGCCTTCCTGAGAGAGATCCCCCACCGCCACCACAGAGTCCTCTGCCTGCCTCTTGTTTGTAGAAAAGCTGTAGTCTCCCAGGTCTCCCCTGAGTCACAAAAGCCTGGCTCAAGAATTAATAATTGACAAGTCCAGGAAGTGCAGAGAGTCCCATACAGGATAAATCCAAGGAGAAACATGCCAAGACACATATTAATCAAACTATCAAAAATTAAATACAAAGAAAAAATATTAAAAGCAACAAGGGAAAAACAACAAATAACATACAAGGGAATCCCCATAAGGTTAACAGCTCATCTTTCAGCAGAAACTCTGCAAGCCAGAAAGGAGTCACAGGACATATTTAAAGTGATGAAAAGGCAGAACCTACAACCAAGATTACTCTACCCAGCAAGGATCTCATTCAGATTCGACAGAGACATTAAAACCTTTACAGACAAGCAAAAGCTAAGAGAATTCAGCACCACCAAACCAGCTTTACAACAAATGCTAAAGGAACTTCTCTAGGCAGGAAACACAAGAGAAGGAAAAGACCTACAATAACAAACCCAAAACAATTAAGAAAATGGTAATAGGAACATACATATCGATAACTACTTTAAATGTAAATGGATTAAATGCTCCAACCAAAAGACACAGACTGGCTGAATGGATACAAAAACAAGACCTATATATATGCTGCCTATAAGACACCCATTTCAGACCTAGGGACATATACAGGCTGAAAGTGAGGGGATGGAAAAAGATATTCCATGCAAATGGAAATCAAAAGAAAGCTGGAGTAGCAATTCTCATATCAGACAAAATAGACTTTATAATAAAGACTATTACAAGAGACAAAGAAGGACACTACATAATGGTCAAGGGATCAGTCCAAGAAGAAGATATAACAATTGTAAATATTTATGCACCCAACAAAGCAGCACCTCAGTACATAAGGCAAATGCTAACAGCCATAAAAGGGGAAATCGACAGTAACACAAACATAGTAAGGGAATTTAACACCCCACTTTCACCAATGGACAGATCATCGAAAATGAAAATAAATAAGGAAACACAAGCTTTAAATGATACATAAAAACAAGATGGACTTAATTAATATTTATAGGACATTCCATCCAAAAACAACAGAAAACACTTTCTTCTCAAGTGCTCATGGAACATTCTCCAGGATACACCATATCTTGGGTCACAAATCAAGCCTTGGTAAATTTAAGAAAACTGAAATTGTATCAAGTATCTTCTCCAACAACAACGTTATGAGACTGGATATCAATTACAGGGAAAAAATCTGTAAAAAATACAAACACATGGAGACTAAACAATATACTACTAAATAACCAAGAGATCACTGAAGAAATCAAAGAGGAAAGCCAAACATACCTAGCAATAAATGACAATGAAAACATGACGACCCAAAACCTATGGGATGCTGCAGAAGCAGTTCTAAGAGGGAAGTTTAGAGCAATACAATCCTACCTCAAGAAACATCTCAACTAAAAAACTTAACCTTACACCCAAAGCAATTAGAGAAAGAAGAACAAAAAAAACCCAAAGTTAGCAGAAGGAAAGAAATCATAAAGATCGGATCAGAAAGAAATGAAAAATAAATGAAGAAAACAATAGCAAAGATCAATAAAACTAAAAGCTGGTTCTTTGAGAAGATAAACAAAATTGATAAACCATTAGCCAGACTCATCAAGAAAAAAAAGGGAGAAGACTCAAATAAATAGAATTAGAAATGAAAAAGGAGCAGTAACAAGTGACACTGCACAAATACAAAGGATCATGAGAGATTACTACAAGCAATTATATGCCAATAAAATGGACAACCAGGAAGAAATGGACAAATCCTTAGAAAAGCACAACCTTCCGAGGCTGAACCAGGAAGCAATAGAAAATATAAACAGACCAATCACAAGCACTGAAATTGAGACTGTGATTAAAAATCTTCCAACAAACAAAAGCCCAGGACCAGATGGCTTCACAGGCGAATTCTATCAAACATTTAGAGAAGAGCTAACACCCATCCTTCTCAAACTCTTCCAAAATATAGCAGAGGCAGGAACACTCCCAAACTCATTCTACGAGGCCATCATCACCCTGATACCAAAACCAGACAAAGATATCACCAAGAAAGAAAACTACAGGCCATTATCACTGATGAACATAGATGCAAAAATCCTTAACAAAATTCTAGCAAACAGAATCCAACAGAACATTAAAAGCATCATACACCATGATCAAGTGGGGTTTATCCCAGGAATGCAAGGATTCTGCAATATATGCAAATCAATCAATGTGACACACCATATTAACAAACTGAAGGATAAAAACCATATGATAATCTCAATAGATGCAGAAAAAGCTTTTGAAAAAATTCAACACCCATTTATGATAAAAACCCTCCAGAAAGTAGGCATAGAGGGAACTTACCTCAACATAATAAAGGCCATATATGACAAACCCACAGCCAACATCGTTCTCCATGGTGAAAAACTGAAACCATTTCCTCTAAGATCAGGAACAAGACAAGGTTGCCCACTCTCGCCACTATTATTCAACATAGTTTTGGAAGTTTTAGTCACAGCAATCAGAGAAGAAAAAGAAGTAAAAGGAATCCAAATTGGAAAAGAAGAAGTAAAGCTGTCGCTGTTTGCAGATGACATGATACTATACATAGAGAATCCTAAAGATGCTACCAGAAAACTGCTAGAGCTAATCAATGAATTTGGTAAAGTAGCAGGATACAAAATTAATGCATAGAAATCTCTTGCATTCCTATACACTAATGATGAAAAATCTGAAAGTGAAATTAAGGAAACACTCCCATTTACCATTGCAACAAAAAGAATAAAATACCTAGGAATAAACCTACCTAAAGAGACAAAAGACCTGTATGCAGAAAACTGTAAGACACTGATGAAAGAAATTAAAGATGATACAAACAGGTGGAAAGATATACCACGTCCTTGGATTGGAAGAATCAACATTGTGAAAATGGCTATACTACCCAAAACAATCTACAGATTCAATGCAATCCCTATCAAATTATGAGTGGCATTTTTTACAGAACTAGAACAAAAAATCTTAAAATTTGTATGCAGACACAAAAGACCTCAAAATACCAAAGCATTCTTGAGGGAAAGAAACGGAGCTGGAGGATCAGACTCCCTGACTTCAGACTATACTACAAAGCTACAGTAATCAAGACAGTATGGTACTGGCACAGAAATAGAAACATAGATCAATGGAACAGGATAGAAAGCCCAGAGATAAACCCATGCACATATGGTCATCTTATTTTTGATAAAGGAGGCAAGAATATATAATGCAGAAAAGACTGCCTCTTCAGTAAGTGGTGCTGGGAAAACTGGACAGCTACTGGACAGCTAAAAGAATGAAATTAGAACACTTCCTAACACCATACACAAAAATAAACTCAAAATGCATTAAAGACCTAAATGTAAGGCCAGACACTATAAAACTCTCAGAGGAAAACATAGGCAGAACGCTCTATGACATACGTCACAGCAAGATTTTTTTGACCCACCTCCTAGAGAAATGGAAATAAAAACAAAAATAAATAAATGGGACCCAATGAAACATGAAAGCTTTTGCACAGCAAAGGAAACCATAAATAAGACGAAAAGACAACCCTCAGAATGGGAGATAATATTTGCAAATGAAGCAACTGACAAAGGATTAATCTCCAAAATATACACGCAGCTCATGCAGCTCAATATCAAGAAAACAAACAACCCAATCCAAAAATGGGCAGGAGACCTAAATAGACATTTCTCCAAAGAAGATATACAGATTGCCAACAAACACATGAAAGGACGCTCAACATTACTAATCATTAGAGAAATGCAAATCAGTACTACAATGAGGTATCACCTCACACCTGTCAGAATGGCCATCATCAAAAAATCTACAAACAATAAATGCTGGAGAGGGTGTGGAGAAAAGGGAACCCTCTTGCACTGTTGGTGGGAATGAAAATTGATACAGCCATTATGGAGAACAGTATGGAGGTTCCTTAAAAAACTAAAAATAGAACTACCATACGACCCAGCAATCCCACTACTAGGCATATACCCTGAGAAAACCATAATTCCAAAAGAGTCATGTACCACAATGTTCATTGCAGCTCTATTTACAATAGCCAGGACATGGAAGCAACCTAAGTATCCATCGACAAATGAATGGATAAAGAAGATGTGGCACATATATACAATGGAATATTACTCAGCCATAAAAAGAAACAAAACTGAGTTATTTGTAGTGAGGTGGATGGACCTAGAGTCTGTCATACAGAGTGAAGTAAGTCAGAAAGAGAAAAACAAATACCATATGCTAACACATATATATGGAATCTGAAAAAATAAATGGTTCTGAAGAACCTAGGGGCAGGACAGGAATAAAGATGCAGATGTAGAGAATGGACTTGAGGACACGGGGAGGGGGAAGGGTAAGCTGGGACGAAGTGAGAGAGTGGCATGGACATATATACACTAACAAATGTAAAATAGATAGCTAGTGGGAAGCAGCCACATAGCACAGGGAGATCAACTCAGTGCTTTGTGACCACCTAGAGGGGTGGGATAGGGAGGGTGGGAGGGAGGGAGATGCAAGAGGGAGGAGCTATAGGGATATATGTATACGTATAGCTGAATCACTTTGTTATAAAGCAGAAACTAACACACCATTGTAAAGCAATTATACTCCAAAAAAGATGTTTAAAAAAAGAGAAAAAAAATAAAGCTACCCTATGGTGGGGGGGGGCGGGGTGTGTGTGGGTAAATTACAGTTTGGGATTAACATATACATTCTACTATATATAAAATAATCAAGAAGGATTTACTGTATAGCATGGGGAACTACATTCAGTATCTTATAATAAGCTATAATGGAAAAGAATCTGAAAAAGAATATATATATATATAACTGAATCACTGTGCTGTACAGCAGAAACTAACACAACGTTGTAAATAAATGATACTTCATTAAAAAAATAAATAAAAAGAAAAAGAGAAAAAAAAGAATTAATGATTGAAAGGATGTGAACATGTAGTGACCAAAATAGCAGTTGGGTCAGTAGAACTGGCAACAATTTAAATAGTAAATCAGCCATACGGCAATCACAGAATCTTTAGTTCCTCCCTGAAGAACATGGATAACAGTATCTGAAAAATATTCCTGAGTTGTTTTTTGGGTGCTAAAACCATCACCAAGTGGAAGAAGTTAACTACTCGATGACCATGAGCACATAGCCTCCAGAACTACTGCTGCCTGAGGATTGGTAAAATGTGACCCTGCCCCTTACCTCACCATCAACCAATCAGAGAACTCTGCCCAAGCTGATCATGTACTCCAAGACTCTCTCCCTCACCTTGCCTTTAAAAATGCTTCCCTGAAACCCATCAGGAAGTTCTGGTCTTTTGAGCACTAGCTGCCTGCACTCCTCGCTTGGCATCTGCAATAAACACTGCACTTTCCTTCACCACGACCAGGTGTCAGTAGACTGGCTTTACTGCAAGCGGGTGAGCAGACTCAAGCTTAGTTCAGTAATGAATGAATGGACATCTGGCCCCTCGTGGGGCAGAGATCTGCACCTACTTTGGCAGAAAACTCAGAGACACTGAACCCTGCTCCCTCCTGCAAAAGGGAAGAGGGACGTTGAGTCAGGGCTTTCTGCACACGTGCTACTGCAGCTCTGGTCTACTTTTACCAATTTTTCCTCCTGTGGATTCTAATTTTTTAAATATCAAAGGACCTTGGGATTTTATCTTTTCTTATCTAGTTTCTGAAGAAAAAAATTGAAAGTAATAGACAGGCAAAAGGAAGGAAGAAAATCCTACGTATATTCACTCTACAGAATCTTCACGGTTTTACCTTTTGGTATATTTCCTTCCAGACTTTTCTATGCCTGCAGAGGGCATCTGCAATGTTGGAAAACATGGATTAAACATATACAAATAGTATGTTACCTCACTTACATTTTCATATAATATACTGAATATGTTTTTTCTTAATCTCCAGTTACCTAAATTTAAAGCAAGGGGTCCGACCATTAATATGAAAAAGTGCCATAAATACGGTATCTGCTCAATCTTTCCCGGTTTTGAACACTGACGTGTATTTATTTCAGTTTTTAAAAAATTTAATGATAATGCTCATTACTTTGAATTTAGAAGTAATTTACCTAAAAACACACTGAGCATGGTACTTGAAAATGTAACTAACATACTGTTTAAAAGTTAGGTGTGCCCTGTTTCCTGAGTTTGTAGATGTCTTGAGTATGTATACAGATGGTGCTTGATTTACGATGGTTCTACTTTATGATGGTGCAAAAGGGACATGTTTTCAGCAAAAACCGTGCTTCGAATTGTGAATTTTTATCCTTTCCCAAGCTAGCGATGTGTGGTCCAATGTCTTCGTGATGCTGGGCAGTGGCAGCTGCAGCTCCCCATCAGCTACAGGACCAGGAGGGTGAACAACCGATACCCTGACACCCATGCTGGACCCAGACAGCCCTTCTGTTTTTCATTTTCAGTACAGTATTCTGTAAATTACAGGATATAGTCAACACAATTAGAAAATAGGCTTTGTGATAGACGAGGTTGCCCAACTGTAGGCTAATGTACGTGTTCTGAGCACGGTTAAGGTAGGCCAGGCTAAGCAAGGATGTTCAGTGTGTTAGGTGTATTAAATGCATTTTGAACTTATGATATTTTCAACTCATTATAGGTTTATTGGGATGCAACCCCATCATAAGTGGAGAAAGCTCTGTATTCAATCTAGAGAGAACCCTCTTAAAGTGGGATCCACACTCATTCTGCCTGCCACCTGCATTTCCCTTAATGTAGGCGAGCCTTCCCTGACAGGCACACAGACTTGCTCACTGGCCCCTGCTGTTCTTGGCAGGACTCCTTCAAGTTTCACTGAACCAGCTCCCTGCTCTTGGAGAAGGACATTATTTCCAGGCCCTATGCCGTCATCACGATGCTGTCAGAGTGCCCTGGCTACATGACCCTTTCGACCTCGGTCCTCACCGAGCGCTGGGCGTGCAGACAGGTGTGCTGTGACCCACAGAGGTGGATGGTCTAACACAGCCCCGGCCCCAGCAGAGCTTAAAAGGTAAGGTCACCAGGACGCCGCGTACCGCCTGACCCCCACGGGTCACGGTAGTTTGGAGACAGAATGACAGCAGATTCGTATGGGAGGTAGGGAGGGAAACCAGAAAGGGTATTTTACTCTATTTTTAAGCCAGCTGAAAACACAGAAGCAAACAGGGTCTGCTAACATTGCCAACGAGTGGGAGAAAGATTCCCATGGGGTGAGAGAGACAGCATATCTTCCGGAGCCACGGCTAAGCACCACCCACGCTGCTTTTGAGGCTCAACAGTTAAGAACGACTACACAGGTGTAACTATCCATCTTCCCAGCCACTGACCCTGTGTGCCGACTCTCTCCTGTGCTAGCCACATGGTCTGATCAGTAAGTACACGACGCAACTCAGAGAGCAGAGAGAAATTAAACTTGGGTGAGAAATTAAACCTCTGAGTAACAGGGAAGCAGAGGGCCATAAGGCGAAAGAGCATTTCTTTGCAAAAATGTTGGGAAGCTTTAGAAAACAATCTGCATTTTTATGATTTAGCTAAGGGCTGTGCCTGCAAACATATCAATTAAGAGCTTTATATATTTAATATAATGTAAATAATACTAAAATATATCGCTATATTGTAAAAATAGCAAGTGAATGGTTTCTTTTTTATTGAAGTATAGCTGATAGTTGATTGAATATTTGTGGGTTTCAGGTGTACAGCAAAGTGATTCAGTTTTATATATATATATATATATATACATGGATATATGGCTTCTTTTTTTAGAAATTTATTTATTTTTTAAATTTATTTTTGGCTGTGTTGTGTCTTTGTTGCTGCACGTGGGCTTTCTCTGGCTGCGGCAAGCGGGGGCCGCTCTTCGTTTCAGTGGGTGAGCTTCTCACTGCGGTGGCTTCTCTTGTTGCAGAGCACGGGCTCTAGAGCGCAGGCTCAGTAGTTGTGGCGCACAGGCTTAGTTGCTCCACGGCATGTGGGATCCTCTCAGACCAGGGCTCGAACCCGTGTCCCCTGCGTTGGCAGGCGGATTCTTAACCACTGCGCCACCAGGGAAGTCCTGGATATATGGTTTCTAGGTAATGTTTATTTCAGGTGTACAGCAAAGTGATTCAGTGATACACACACACACACACACACACACACACACACACACACACACACATCAATATAAAGTTTGTTTCGCCTAGAAATAAGCTGTGAAGCTGAACTTGCAGACATTCATTACTTGCCCTTCTTTCTTTGGCACCGGGACCAACAGGCCTTGTGAGCCCTGAGTATGATCTCTAAGTGCACCTCCAGGACAGGGGCCTAAGGCAGGGCAGCAGGTTCCAAACTGGGGTGGGGTGGGGAAGCGTGGCCGGAGGAGACAAAGGGAACGGGATCAAGCCACACGGAGGTTCCAGGGAGTTTGGGTTCTTCCGCTCAGCTGTCCCTTGTCCGTCCTCCTGCCCGTCAGAAAGAAACATGCCCAGCCCTCCCTCCTTTCCGAGGGTTTGCATCTTGGATTCAACCAACCAGGGACTGAAAAGATTCCAAAAAAATTCCAGAAAGATCCAAAAAGCAGAATTTGAATTTGCATCCTGCAGGCAACGATTTATATAGCATTTACATTGTATTAGGCATTGTATGTGATCTAGAGATGACTTGAAGTGTGCAGGGGGGTTTGTTAAGATGACTTGAAGTGTGCAGGGGGGTTTGTTAAGAGGGTAAATCCTCTGAGTTCTCATCACAAATTTTTTTTTCTATTTCTTTAATTTTCTATCGATATGAGATGACGGGTATTCACTAAACTTGTGATAGTCATTTCCTGATGTTTGTAAGTCAAATCATTATGCTGTATGCCTTAAACTTATACAGCGTTGTATGTCAATTATATCTCAATCAGATTGGAAGAAAAAAAGAAGAGAAAAAAATAAAGTATACGGGAGGATGTGAGTAGGTTATGTGCAAATATTGCGCCGCTTTATATAAGGCACTTGAGCATCCGTGTTTTGATATCCGCGGGGGTCCTGGAATCAATCCCCCATGGATGCGGGGGGGGTGATTGTAGTAGTCACAACCCGGCTTGGTGTTCCAAAACTCACTGGAAACCTGAGAAATGCCCGTCACAGCAGTGAGCTGCCACTTTATGCCTGTCCGACTGGCAAACTCAGAAAGCTGGGACACGCGAGTGTTGGTGAGGACGGTGGGAGACACAAGCCTGGCAGGCAGGCCCATTCTGGAAAGGCGTCGGGCTCGACTGAGTCACCTGAAGGTGACACGCACGCCATGGCTGCACTCCTGCGTGTGTAAATCCCAAAGAACGTTTCAGCCAGGTCCACGGGGAGACCTGTGAGGGCGTTCCCCGCACAGCACCTGTGTGGTGATAAGCTAGAGGGAATGCGGAGCCGTCTCCCAGCCCCCAGGAGGGAAAGAGGAGGAAAATGCGAGGACCCGTGCCCCGGCGTGATGCAGCTGTGAGCAGCTTCCGAGGAGAAGCACCCACAACACGACGGGGCCCTGGGCACGGCGCTGAGTGACACCAAGAGCCAGGTCTGTAAGAGCACCGGAATGCAGGCTGGCAGAACAGGACAGCCTGGTCTGCAACTAGGTGTTCAGACAGAAAGGTGTCCTTAGACGCCTCCGAGCGCTGGGAGAGAAGTCAGAGAGGGAAGTGGAGATAAAGGGAGAAATCAACAAAATGAGGGAGGCTTGGGCCGTGGCAGTGATGGCGTGGCAGGCAGGTTGCCTCCAGCCCTGGTACAGAGGTGAGAATCGGGAGTGGGGTCAGGCCACTCGAGGTGCCTGTCCTCTTGCTCTCTGCCCATCCCCTGCTTGACCAGGGCCTGCTTCACCGACACCCCACTCGCATGACTGACCTCCCTACATGCTTGCCCCAGGCTCAGCTAGTGATTGTTCTTATCAGAGGGGCGGTGAGGGGCCTGGCCCTCTGCCGGTTTCCCTGGTAACCGATGAGCCAATGTGAGGCCAATTTCCCCTGTAACTGCCAAACTCCCCCCTGCCCCTAGGAGCAAAGACTGCGGCCAGGTCCTGCCCGCTTCTGGCGCCCACAGTGGGGTGTCGCTCCAGGACCTCGTTCCAGACGTGCAAGCTCCCGCATCCACCAGACCAATGATGTCTGCGTTACTGACTCTGGGCACTTTCTTGGGTCTTGAAGCTGGGCAAGTGCAGGGCTTGTAGGCCTGCGGGGGGCAGCCCAATGGGGAGAAAAGGGGGAGAGGTAGTCCGAGGAGGGGAGACTTGGGAAGCTGAGCCCTGCCGGGGGAGGGAGACCGTGCGTCTGTCCTTTCCCGGCGGTGAGCACAGAACCTTCCACAAAGTCGAGGGACTGAATGTGAGACCTAATCCCCCCCCCATGAAACACGAGGAACAGGGAGAGGCAGGGAGGCCAGAGCAGGGAGAGCTGGTGCCCACGCAGATTCCAGCAGCTCCCAAGGATCCTGACCAGGAAGAGTCGGGCCACGTCTAGAAAATGAGCACGAGCCAGTGGGACTTGCCCATGAGTGCAAAATCGCGTGGAAACGGAGGGGAGGCAACATCCAACCTATGGACAGACGGGGTGAACCCAGGAGAGCTGGACTTGCAGGGTAAGAGTTAACTTCATGGAAATCGGAAGCCAAGATCAAGGGCCTCCACAGCTGAGTCAAGAAATGGGCCATTTTAAGAGAAAAGATAAGGAAGTGGAAAAAGCTAAACCTGGATAAAGGGGGGCCAGCCCAAGGAGGTGGGAGTGGGTCGTCTCACTCGGGGGGGGCCTTGGCCACGGGGGTTCAGTGCTCAGAGCCTCGGTATCCAAGGCTCATTTTGCTCAGAGCCCAACACTGATCTCACGTCTCAACGTGATCCTTCCTTTGCTTCCGATTCTGAGCGGATGTGTCCCCCGCACGTGGCCTGGGGGACTGCAGAAACGTAGAACAATGGGCAGGGCCGGAGTAGCGGAGGGGATCCAGAGCCCTGCAGCCTGCAGAAGCTGAGCTCGTCCTGGAGCCCGGTCCCAAGACGGGGAAAGCACCCTCTTCCTGCCTGTCTGGCAGGCACAGGAGGGGGGCAGCACCTGGATAAGGGGCACATGTCCCTGGGGAGCATCTCCCCGGCCACACTGCTGATGACAGCACGGGGTAAGGCTGGCCGCAAAGCCAGCCTGGCCCCATGCACCACGCTGTCCCCTTTTATCCTCTCGTTCATCTGAGCACTGGAGTATGAATCAAAGACTCAACCTCCAAACTCTGAGTCCAGCCCCCAAGCAGTCACGTGTCCCCCCAGAGTGGAGGTCCCAAGCCAGCGGGTGTCAGGATGCAGTGTCACGGCCGGCTCTCACCACCACCCTTGGGTTCCCAAAGCTTGATGTGCTTCAGTCACGGGGGAGGGTGACAGGTCCTCCCCGGCCCCCACTGGTGGGAATCAGAAACCATGTAAATGAGTCCTTCTAAAATCATCAGGTCAGAGGCAGCTCCTAGAGGCAAGCCTGTAACCAGGACCAAGTTCACCTTTTGTGTAAAAATGGAGACAATGAGAAAGCAAGCCCTTTGAGGGCAGCTCCCATGCCCTCCACACATGGGGTCTCCCCCGCGGTACTGGGCCTCGTCCACAGTCCATATGCAATAATCTATCTGATTACAAGCAAATTCACTGTGAAAACCTTATTTAAAATAAAAACACCAATCATAGTCGATTTCTGGAAAGTTCTTTTTTTTTTTTTTCCTGGATACAAAAGGTAATTAAATGGTTTTTCTACAAATTTTTAAAATCATTACCCAGTTCTTTATATTTGTGCAAATTGCTTTTGTATAGTTTATTTCTGTGTTAAAAATACACTAACACACTTATTTACCATGAGATTGTGAAAAAGGGTGCAGATGACTACTTTAGGGTCCCACACATTTTCCAGTGTAATTTTTAGTGGATATTTTATATTTACTTCAGTCCTAATTCCAACACATATTTTTATTTAACACATCTTGCCCATAAAGTTTGTTTTCTTAACATCATGGTTTGCCTTCGGGTCTCATGAGGCATGAGGAGGGGTACCTACCTTGGAATAGTATGGGAACTACCAGAGAGGCTTTTTCCTCTTCCTTCCCCTCCCCTCCCCCTCTCCCTCCTCCTCTCCCTCCCCCTCCTCCCCTCCCCCTCCTCCTTCCCCTCCCCTCTCCCTCCCCTTCCCTCTCCCCATCATCATCAACATAAATGGCCAGTAGGGGCAGAGCTGAGGTCAGGGCCCAGTCTCACCACAGCAGCTGGGCTGGGAGTCCTTGCTTGGACCCCACTGTGGTACCCACCTTTGAGGACAGGCCTCTCACCGATGCTCCGGATGCTGTAGACGGCGCTGGACAGGGGCAAATCTGGAATGAGCTCTGCCAGCAGGTACCCAGAATACCAGGCACACAGGGAGGCGAAGATGAAGAACACTGCCTTCAGGGTGCCTGTGGACAGACGAGACAAGACACGTTGGGCGCCTCCCCTCCGGACCCTCTCCTCCTCGGCCTTCCCTGGATGGCATCCCTGCACCAGTGTCAGCAGGATGCCCTGAGGGGAATCACCCCGGGAGGCGGTGGGCTGGTGAGGGCCCAGGGCCACTCAGTGGAGCCACAAGAACGGGTACCAAGAACAGGATGTGAAAGCGGTCCAGGCCGAGGTTCCCTATTTGCTGCTGTGTTGAGTCTCAGAGCTTCCTCAAAGGCTCAGGTCAAGGACTCATCAGGTGGCCCTGACAGGGGCCTAAGGACAGAAGCGGCCCTTCCCTCGTGAGCCGCTGGAAGCTCCTGGAAGCAGACGGAAGCTCTGGGGGGGCAGCGGGGGCAGCTCTGTTTTGTTTACTGCTGTGTCAGCAGTGCTGAGGATGGTACCTGGTGCCCGTGAGCACACAACTGCCCCGTGACACTGGAAAAGGTCCCCAGACTGTCAGTATCCTCAGAGACACGGCTGCGGGGACACCCAAGGCTCCTGGCGGCAGAAAGTCCCTGCAGAGAATTTGTCGACTCCAGAACCTGCCTCTCAATTCTGCAGGAAGAGGCACTGCCCCGCTCCTGGGTTACAGGAGGCCTAGGCGACAGCTCTGTCCCTTCACAGACAATCTGCCCCCGGGTCTTTCAGATTTTACTCCTTAAATAGCTCACAGATCAGGACGGTGCAGGATTACCAAAACTGCCAAGATTCAGGGATGGCCCAAGGCCCTGCGTAAAGGGACCTCAGGGATGGCCCCATCAGCGTTTGTGTACTGATATGTCCAGTCCCAAGAAATAAGAAGAGGACGGATGGGTGGATGGATGGAAGGAAGGAAGGAGGAGGGTAAAACAAGAGGAGGGGAGGGGAGAGGAAGAGCCCGCCCACCTGACCACACACCCTCCTCGGCTGCCTCATTTCTGTCCCCTCTCAGGCCAGGCATCTGGAAACAACCGTCCTCTGGATCGGCCTCCAGGCCTCACCTTCCACCCACGGCTCAGGGCAGCTGTGCTGGTCTAGGCCTCCAAAGCCTCCAGGCTGCCAGCCCCAGGCCCCCGAGGACGGTCCTGACCCGTCCATGTCCCCCCTGGGCAGCACCCACCCTCCCAGGGCGGGCTGGGGGTGTCTCCCACGTTGTCTCTGCTGGCTTTTCGCTCACACGGTGCAGCCTGGGTCTCTCCGCAGGATCCCCGATGAACTGAGACCCAGGCCATCCTCTGAGCTCCCGACAAGCTGTCCCCTTGCTGACCCCTCTCAGCACCCGGGATGTCTCGCAGGGCCTGACACTCAGCACATCCCAGATGAAACCCTGGATTCTCCCCGGCTCCCCGAATCTGTTCCTGCCCCACCTCTTGCCCAGGACAGGGTCAGATGTCCGGGCCTCTTCCTGAGTCCATACGTCCCCCTGCCAGCCCTCAGTGGGATCCACCGGCCAGTCTTGCTGGGGTGACCTCCAGAGACTCTGCTTCATCTCTACGGCCTCGGTCTCCCCAGGCCCGCAGCATCTCAGCTCTTCTCTCTCGCTGCTAGAGAACCTACGTGCTCCCCGTGTTGGGTGCTTATCTATCAGAGGGGTAGAATAAAGATTATATCTCATCTGTATCCCAGTTTCTGGCACAGAACTCCTAAAACCCTTGGAATTTCCTGATAGGAGTGTGGGCTGTTGTTCATAAGGGGCCCCTTTCGGCCACGCCTGAGTTTATGCTAATGAGGTGGCTCAGGGTGGGGCCTAGGATAGCTTCCGGGGAGGGGCCAGCCAGCCCAGAAAGACCCAGCCCACACCTCAGCCCCACCCCCGACCTCCAGGAGGGGAGAGGGCAGGCAAGCTGTCCTGTGACCAATGACAGAACAAGCCCCCAATGAAACTCGGGACTCAGGAGCTTGGGGGGCTTCCTGGTGGGGAACACACTGGTGAGCCAGGCGGGGGATGCGCCCTGATTCCCGGGGCTGTGGGCACGGAACTCTTCTTCACCCTGTACGTCCCTGCATTTGGCTGGTCCTCCTGACTTGTATCCTTTAGAATACAACTGTAATCTTAAGCAGAGTGATGCTTTCAGTGTTTCTGTGAGTTGTTCTAGCAAATTATTGAACCCCCCAGGAATCGTGGGAACCCCCAGATTTGTAGCCAGCTGGTCAGAAGTGCAGGCGGTCCCCGAAGCCCGTGGCTGGCGTCTGAAGACAGGGCAGCTCGTGGAGGGCACTGTCCTTAACCCCTGGTCTCTGGAGCTTATTGTGGGTGTTGAGTGTCGGAGCTGACCTGAATGGCTGGACACCCAGTTGGTGTCAGAGGGCTGGTGTCTCCCCGCCCAGAGCCCTGAGCAGAGACCAGTGGGTGTTCCCCGGCCCCCTTTCCAAGTGTGCAGCCGCAGCCCTCCAGCACCAAGCCCGGGGCGTCCTCTCTCTCCGGGCGGTGATGAAACGCAAACCTCTGTCTGTCAGTCCGGCCGTGTTGAGCCCTGGATCTAGGCTCTCTCTTGATGCCTAGCACCTAGAGGTTCCCCCCACTGGTTAGGTTATATCGGGTCAGTATTTGCTGGTGCTTGGGGGGCGGCTGGTTAGCTTCGGTAGTCATCCTGGTGAAATGGGATGCCTCTGTCTCACCTGGACCATTCGGTCTTTTTTCAAGTGCGTATTTCAACATCAATTATTTCTTTCTCTTTGCCAAACTATGCAGTCCCTAAGATGGTTAGAATGTAATGCAGAGATGGCTTCCTGCTGGGAAATGCCTGAGACAGCGCGGCCACTGCAGTTCCTAGGATGGAGGGACATCTCCGAGCTGGAAAAACCAGCCACAGAAAACACAGTGAGAACAGCAGGTGAAGCCGGCGTGCTGTCCTGGAAATTCCTGTGTGCTCTGTGCTCCAGCCGTGGTGACCCGCCGCAGTGGCTGCCCTTCCCTGCTGTACCCTGGGTACGA
Source organism: Balaenoptera ricei (assembly GCF_028023285.1). NCBI lineage: Eukaryota > Metazoa > Chordata > Mammalia > Artiodactyla > Balaenopteridae > Balaenoptera > Balaenoptera ricei. The sequence goes on along the minus strand of NC_082642.1, from coordinate 157,582,716 downwards.
GTTTGTCCCTCTGCCCCCAGGGCGCTCTCCTCCAGACCCCTGGCCATCTGTCCCCTCCTTCAAGGACTCCAGTGCGGCTCTGTGGCCTCCTGGGTGAAGCCTGCACAGGCACCCTCAGGTCAGCCCTTCACACGCCTTGTCGGCGCTGCCCACCACGGCTCTCCCCTCCAGGTCTGTGCCCGCATACCTAGGATGGTGCGAGGGTCACAGGATGTTCCGGAAAACGCCGCTGGAGGCACCCTGAGTGAACAGTGTGATCTGACTGCTGGAAACATGGATTCAGCATCGATAAGAGTCTCAGGTTCAAAGACAATAGTGCAGTGTCCTGTGTGTTGAATCACAGCCAGACTATTTTATCCAAGTGTCGTATTTGAAGACAATTGGCAAAGCAGAGATTATATGGATCTTCTGAATGTCACACGTGAGATCTTTGAGTGAAGAGTTGCTTTTGATTCGGAGGTGACTGAAAGGGAGCACGATGTCACCTCTCAGATACCTTCCTCCCCGCATGCAAGGGAAGCATGGTCTGGTCCCCAGGTGAACAAGGACACATGGGTGGAAGTGACAGGGAAGACAACGAGGAGAGAATAAAAGCCCCCGCGTCCTCACAAGGAGCACTGTGAACCCCGGGCTTCTGGGACCACAGGCACCCCTCCCTGGACATTTTCCAGGGCTCCTGGGAAGGCTACAAAGCGTCTGTGCCACGGGTGAGGGGCGCAGCGGCGGACCCCCAGGCCAGGTTTCCTGCCGTGGCTGCGGAAGCCATGACTGGAGCCAGAACCAGCTCGGGGAGGGAGGGAGGCAGGCCCAGCAGCGTGCACTGGGACCAGTTCAGCGTGAGAAGATGGGCCACGGGCTGGCGGTGGACCCTGCACCCGGGATGGGGCGGGCACGGGGGAGGATTTGTCTTGGGAAAGGCGAGGGCTCAGGGACTCAGCTAAGACAGCTCTGGAGGTGGTGGGGGGAGGGCCTGCCCTGGAAGAAGGGGTCCAGCAGCTTCAGAGTTGAGGGGGGAGGCAGAGGAAGTACACAGAGTCCGCGAACCTTCTGTGGCTCTGTGACCAGGATCCGGCCTTTTCTCATAAGGTAATAAAGTCGACATCAGCCCACGGACACATCCTAAGCACTTCTACCCAGCAGGCGCTGTGAGTATTAGAGCAAAGGCCAATCCCGAGCACAGGTAGGAAGCCGGAACTCCCTCCCCAGAGGCTCTCTTTTAGGGCGCATGTGTGTGTATCCTACCCTCACTCCACCCTCAGATTCTTGGGGGTCTCAGGCTGGCCCTGACACTTCACTTAGGCTGGAGGACAAAGCAGTCCTGAAGCCAGTGTACACGAAGGCAGGCTACAGGTAAGGGGGGGTTCCGGGATCCCCCTCCCATCCAATCCAGGGGCGCTGCAGAGGGCCGTTCTGAACCCATAAGGACACACTTTGGAGGGATTTCCTTCCACATGAAGTGGATGATGAGATTTGTCACTGGCCACCTCCCCACAGGAACCCACATTCCCCCGCCTTGAGGCGGCCACACCTGCACCTCTCGTCCCTGAGGGGTGGATAAGCCAGACTTGGGGTGCAGCTGCTTTGTGGCTCCAGGCTCTGCTGGCCCCAGTGTCCACGGTTGTCCCTGTCCTGCTGACGGAGGCTTTTTGGCAGTAGGGCTGGGAAGTGTCACAGCTGAACACCTCAGCAGGTTTGCAAGGTAACCCACCTTCCAAAGTTCACATGCCAACGCCCTTAATTTTGAGGAATTAGGGTGACTGCTCTGGGAAGCTTCCTCCAGCTTGTGAAGGGTGGCGGTGGCTTAATTTACTTCATCCCTTTAGTCTGAATGTCCTTCTTGTGAGCTGTGTCCCTACCTGGGACAGACCTGGGGCTTGACTGAAGCATCGAGGGAAACGCTGCTGCCACGAGCGTTACCTAATCTTGAGCTCACAGAATCAAAAGCGATGTGGCGGACCGGATTAACCAAGATGGCGGAGTAGAAGGACGTGCTCTCACTCCCTCTTGCGAGAGCACCAGAATCACAACTGGCTGCTGGACAATCATTGACAGGAAGACCCTGGACTTCACCAAGGAGGATACCCCACGTCCAAGGACACAGGAGAAGCCACAGTGAGACGGTAGGAGGGGCACAATCAGAGTAAAATCAAATCCCATAACTGCTGGGTGGGTGACTCACAGACTGGCGAACACTTATACCACAGAAGTCCACCCACTGGAGTAAAGGTTCTGAGCCCCACGTCAGGCTTCCCAACCTGGGGGTCCGGCAACGGGAGGAGGAATTCCTAGAGAATCAGACTTTGAAGCCTAGTGGGAATTGATTGCAGGACTTTGACAGGACTGGGGGAAACAAAGACCCCACTCTTGGAGGGCACACACAAAGTAATGTGTGCATCGGGACCCAGGGGAAGGAGCAGTGACCCTGGGGAAGACTGAACCAGACCTACCTGCTGGTGTTGGGGGGTCTCCTGCAGAGGCGAGTGGTGGCTCTGTTTCACCGTGGGGATAAGGACACTGGCAGCAGAGGTTCTGGGAAGTTCTCCTTGGCGTGAGCCCTCCCAGAGTCTGCCATTAACCCCACCAAAGAGCACGGGTAGGCTCCAGTGTTGGGTTGCCTCAGGCAAAACAGCCAACAGGGAGGGAACCCAGCCCCACCCATCAACAGTCAAGTGGATTAAGGTTTTACTGAGCTCTGACCGCCACAGCAACAGGGAGGGAACCCAGCCCCACCCATCAACAGTCAAGTGGATTAAGGTTTTACTGAGCTCTGACCGCCACAGCAACAGTCAGCTCTACCCACCACCAGAGCCTCCCATCAAGCCTCTTAGATAGCCTCAACCACCAGAGGGCAGACAACAGAAGCAAGAAAAACTATAATCCTGCAGCCTGTGGACCAAAAACCACAGTTACAGAAAGATAGAGAAGATGAAAAGGCAGAGGGCTATGTACCAGATGAAGGAACAAGAAAAAACCCCAGAAAAACAACTAAATGAAGTGGAGATAGGCAACCTTCCAGAAAAAGAATTCAGAATAATGATAGTGAAGATGATCCAGGACCTTGGAATAAGAATGGAGGCAAAGATTGAGAAGATGCAAGAAATGATTAACAAAGACCTAGAAGAATTAAAGAACAAACAAACAGAGATGACCAATACAATAACTGAAATGAAAACTACACTAGAAGGAACCAATAGCAGAATAACTGAGGCAGAAGAACGGATAAGTGACCTGGAAGACAGAATGATGGAATTCACTGCTGCGGAACAGACTAAAGAAAAAAGAATGAAAAGAAATGAAGACAGCCTAAGAGACCTCTGGGACAACATTAAACGCAAAAACATTCGCATTATAGGGGTCCCAGAAGGAGAAGAGAGAGAGAAAGGACCAGAGAAAATATTTGAAGAGATTATAGTTGAAAACTTCCCTAACATGGGAAAGGAAATAGCCACCCAAGTCCAGGAAGCGCAGAGAGTCCCATACAGAATAAACCCAAGGAGAAACACGCCGAGACACATAGTAATCAAAGTGGCAAAAATTAAAGACAAAGAAAAATTATTGAAAGCAGCAAGGGAAAAACGACAAATAACATACAAGGGAACTCCCATAAGGTTAACAGCTGATTTCTCAGCAGAAACTCTGCAAGCCAGAAGGGAGTGGCATGATATACTTAAAGTGATGAAAGGGAAGAACCTACAACCAAGATTACTCTACCCGGCAAGGATCTCATTTAGATTTGATGGAGAAATCAAAAGCTTTACAGACAAGCAAAAGCTAAGAGAATTCAGCACCACCAAACCAGCTCTACAACAAATGCTAAAGGAACTTCTCTAAGTGGGAAACACAAGAGAAGAAAAGGACCTACAAAAACAAACCCAAAACAATTAAGAAAATGGTCATAGGAACATACATATCGATTATTACCTTAAACGTGAATGGATTAAATGCCCCAACCAAAAGACATAGACTGGCTGAATGGATACAAAAACAAGACCCATCTATATGCTGTCTACAAGAGACCCACTTTAGACCTAGGGACACATACAGACTGAAAGTGAGGGGATGGAAAAAGATATTCCATGCAAATGGAAATCAAAAGAAAGCTGGAGTAGCTATACTCATATCAGATAAAATAGACTTTAAAATAAAGAATGTTACAAGAGACAAGGAAGGACACTACATAATGATCCAGGGATCAATCCAAGAAGAAGATATAACAATTATAAATATATATGCACCCAACATAGGAGCACCTCAATACATAAGGCAACTGCTAACAGCTATAAAAGAGGAAATCGACAGTAACACAATAATAGTGGGGGACTTTAACACCTCACTTACACCAATGGACAGATCATCCAAAATGAAAATAAATAAGGAAACAGAAGCTTTAAATGACACAATAGACCAGATAGATTTAATTGATATATATAGGACATTCCATCCAAAAACAGCAGATTACACGTTCTTCTCAAGTGCGCACGGAACATTCTCCAAGATAGATCACATCTTGGGTCACAAATCAAGCCTCAGTAAATTTAAGAAAATTGAAATCATATCAAGCATCTTTTCTGACCACAACGCTATGAGATTAGAAATGAATTACAGGGAAAAAAACGTAAAAAGGACAAACACATGGAGGCTAAACAATACGTTACTAAATAACCAAGAGATCACTGAAGAAATCAAAGAGGAAATCAAAAAATACCTAGAGACAAATGACAATGAAAACATGACGACCCAAAACCTATGGGATGCAGCAAAAGCGGTTCTAAGAGGGAAGTTTATAGCTATACAAGCCTACCTAAAGAAACAAGAAAAATCTCAACTAAACAACCTAACCTTACACCTAAAGCAATTAGAGAAAGAAGAACAAACAAAACCCAAAGTTAGCAGAAGGAAAGAAATCATAAAGATCAGAGCAGAAATAAATGAAATAGAAACAAAGAAAACAATAGCCAAGATCAATAAAACTAAAAGTTGGTTCTTTGAGAAGATAAACAAAATTGATAAGCCATTAGCCAGACTCATCAAGAAAAAGAGGGAGAGGACTCAAATCAATAAAATCAGAAATGAAAAAGGAGAAGTTACAACAGACACCGCAGAAATACAAAGCATCCTAAGAGACTACTACAAGCAACTTTATGCCAATAAAATGGACAACCTGGAAGAAATGGACAAATTCTTAGAAAGGTGTAACCTCCCAAGACTGAACCAGGAAGAAACAGAAAATATGAACAGACCAATCACAAGTAATGAAATTGAAACTGTGATTAAAAATCTTCCAACAAACAAAAGTCCAGGACCAGATGGCTTCACAGGTGAATTCTATCAAACATTTAGAGAAGAGCTAACACCCATCCTTCTCAAACTCTTCCAAAAAATTGCAGAGGAAGGAACACTCCCAAACTCATTCTATGAGGCCACCATCACCCTGATACCAAAACCAGACAAAGACACTACAAAAAAAGAAAATTACAGACCAATATCACTGATGAATATAGATGCAAAAATCCTCAACAAAATACTAGCAAACAGAATCCAACAACACATTAAAAGGATCATACACCACGATCAAGTGGGATTTATCCCAGGGATGCAAGGATTCTTCAATATACGCAAATCAATCAATGTGATACACCATAGTAACAAATTGAAGAATAAAAACCATATGATCATCTCAATAGATGCAGAAAAAGCTTTTGACAAAATTCAACACCCATTTCTGATAAAAACTCTCCAGAGAGTGGGCATAGAGGGAACCTACCTCAACATAATAAAGGCCATATATGACAAACCCACAGCAAACATCATTCTCAATGGTGAAAAACTGAAAGCATTTCCTCTAAGATCAGGAACGAGACAAGGATGTTCACTCTCACCACTATTACTCAACATAGTTTTGGAAGTCCTAGCCACGGCAATCAGAGAAGAAAAAGAAATAAAAGGAATACAAATTGGAAAAGAAGAAGTAAAACTGTCACTGTTTGCGGATGACATGATACTATACATAGAGAATCCTAAAAATGCCACCAGAAAACTGCTAGAGCTAATTAATGAATATGGTAAAGTTGCAGGATACAAAATTAATGCACAGAAATCTCTTGCATTCCTATACACTAATGATGAAAAATCTGAAAGAGAAATTATGGAAACACTCCCATTTACCATTGCAACAAAAAGAATAAAATACCTAGGAATAAACCTACCTAGGGAGACAAAAGACCTGTATGCAGAAAACTATAAGACACTGATGAAAGAAATTAAAGATGATACCAACAGATGGAGAGATATACCATGTTCTTGGATTGGAAGAATCAACATTGTGAAAATGAGTATACTACCCAAAGCAATCTACAGATTCAATGCAATCCCTATCAAATTACCAATGGCATTTTTTACGGAGCTAGAACAAATCATCTTAAAATTTGTATGGAGACACAAAAGACCCCGAATAGCCAAAGCAGTCTTGAGGCAAAAAAATGGAGCTGGAGGAATCAGACTCCCTGACTTCAGACTATACTACAAAGCTACAGTAATCAAGACAATATGGTACTGGCACAAAAACAGAAACATAGATCAATGGAACAAGATAGAAAGCCCAGAGATTAACCCACGCACCTATGGTCAACTAATCTATGACAAAGGAGGCAAAGATATACAATGGAGAAAAGACAGTCTCTTCAATAAGTGGTGCTGGGAAAACTGGACAGCTACATGTAAAAGAATGAAATTAGAATACTCCCTAACACCATACACAAAAATAAACTCAAAATGGATTAGAGACCTAAATATAAGACTGGACACTATAAAACTCTTAGAGGAAAACATAGGAAGAACACTCTTTGACATAAATCACAGCAAGATCTTTTTTGATCCACCTCCTAGAGTAATGGAAATAAAAACAAAAATAAACAAGTGGGACCTAATGAAACTTCAAAGCTTTTGCACAGCAAAGGAAACCATAAACAAGACGAAAAGACAACCCTCAGAATGGGAGAAAATATTTGCAAATGCATCAACGGACAAAGGATTAATCTCCAAAATATATAAACAGCTCATTCAGCTCAATATCAAAGAAACAAACACCCCAATCCAAAAATGGGCAGAAGACCTAAATAGACATTTCTCCAAAGAAGACATACAGACGGCCACGAAGCACATGAAAAGATGCTCAACATCACTAATTATTAGAGAAATGCAAATCAAAACTACAATGAGGTATCACCTCACTCCTGTTAGAATGGGCATCATCAGAAAATCTACAAACAACAAATGCTGGAGAGGGTGTGGTGAAAAGGGAAACCTCTTGCACTGTTGGTGGGAATGTAAATTGATACAGCCACTATGGAGAACAATATGGAGGTTCCTTAAAAAACTAAAAATAGAATTACCATATGACCCAGCAATCCCACTACTGGGCATATACCCAGAGAAAACCGTAATTCAAAAAGACACATGCACCCGAATGTTCATTGCAGCACTATTTACAATAGCCAGGTCATGGAAGCAACCTAAATGCCCATCAACAGAGGAATGGATAAAGAAGATGTGGTACATATATACAATGGAATATTACTCAGCCATAAAAAGGAACGAAATTGAGTCATTTGTTGAGACGTGGATGGATCTAGAGACTGTCATACAGAGTGAAGTAAGTCAGAAAGAGAAAAACAAATATCATATATTAATGCATGTATGCGGAACCTAGAAAAATGGTACAGATGAGCCAGTTTGCAGGGCAGAAGTTGAGACACAGATGTAGAGAATGGACATATGGACACCAAGGGGGGAAAACTGCGGTGGGGGGGGGATGGTGGTGTGCTGAATTGGGCGATTGGGATTGACATGTATACACTGATGTGTATAAAACTGATGCCTAATAAGAACCTGCAGTATAAAAAAACAAACAAAACAACTAATACTAAACTTTCATTGGGTTATTTGTATGGAAATATGTTAATATAAATGTTTCAGACATTACATGAAATTTCTAAAATCTTATATTTGTATTTGTATGGAAATATGTTAATATAAATGTTTCAGACATTACATGAAATTTCTAAAAATCTTATATTTGTATTTGTATGGAAATATGTATGGAAATATGTTAATATAAATGTTTCAGACATTACATGAAATTTCTAAAAATCTTATATTTGTATTTGTATGGAAATATGTATGGAAATATGTTAATATAAATGTTTCAGACATTACATGAAATTTCTAAAAACCTTATATGTTCTGGTATAATGTTATAAGTAATAATCCTAGTTATTACTTTAAAATGTATATCTCAGAAATAACTAATTTTCTTGTCAACTGCATTATTATGAACTTTCATCAAATCTTTAACCGTGGTCATTTTTAAGTCTTTTGTCATTTACAGACAGTTCTGGGTGTACTCTGATGATTTTGCAAATATGTTCCTATAAAAGGGTTTCATCTTCAAGAAATTCATGGAAAAGACTCTGACAAGTACAGGTTTCTGGTAACGGACTGTACTGCTGAACTGAATGAATAAGCATTTTCAGAACTCTAATGAAAAACTGATGAACTCATAAAAGTGCTAACAAAAGATCAAGATGAAAAAAAAAAATTAATTACATGGGACTGAGTGAACTGATGAGGATGAGTATAATTTTTGTGACTTTCTGTCTGAATTTAAAAAAAAAAAAAATCCCACAAGGACTCAGAGGCAAAGAATATACAAATCAATTTTCACTGCAAAGTAAAGGAGCTGTTACAGTGGAGGATTACTGGACTGAATGTCAATATTATGACATAGTATGAGTGTGTTTCATGTTTGGTAATTGCAATCATTGTGGCTTTTGTTGTGGTCATCCATGTACAATGCTTGGTGTCAGTCTATTTATCTCTTGTAAAAATAAAATACAGTGTGTGTGTGTGTGAAAAAAAAAAAAAAAAAAAAGCGATGTGGCCCTGAGCTTCTGTGAGTAATTTCTCTGACAGCCACGCACCTGGATACATGCAAACCTGGTGTGACCTCAAACCTTGATGTGAAAGGACCACACAGCTCATAAATGAATCGCTAGGCTGCATGCGGAAAAGCTGTGGGTGCAGGGAAAGCCATCTGATCATATTCAGCGTTTTCCACTAAGTGAGCAGTAAAATTGGACGGTAAGTATGTAATACAGGCATAATGAAAAAAATTCTTCCAAAATAGCTGTAATGAAAGTCAGTGCCCTGGGCTTCCCTGGTGGCGCAGTGGTTGAGAATCTGCCTGCCAATGCAGGGGACACGGGTTCGAGCCCTGGTCTGGGAGGATCCCACATGCCGCGGAGAGGCTGGGCCCGTGAGCCACAATTACTGAGCCTGCGCGTCTGGAGCCTGCGCGTCTGGAGCCTGTGCTCCGCAACAAGAGAGGCCGCGACAGTGAGAGGCCCGCGCACCGCGATGAAGAGTGGCCCCCACTTGCCGCAACTGGAGAAAGACCTCGCACAGAAACGAAGACCCAACACAGCCATAAATAAATAAATAAATAAATAAATAAAATAAAAAAAAAAAAAAAAAAAGAAAGTCAGTGCCCTAAGGGAGATCTTTTCTCCCAAGAGAAGAGATACGTATCTCCTTGCATTTATCCTACGATGCACACAAGTTACCAGAGACAGTACTGTTCACAAATAAATGGTTTTGCAGAAAACTTGAATATTTTACACAAATAAAAAGTCTTAAAATTTGGCTTTCCTACCCATTGGGGATGGAGCAGAAAGGGGGTGCTCAGAACTTTCTGCAGTGTGACCACACAACCAGAACGCCACTTAGGAAGGAAGGAGACCGAAGAGTCAAATACACACCTGGAGGCAATGACCTGCCACTGAGAGGAGGGGAGCTGGTCTCTAGAGAGGCCAAGAGAACTTCCCAGTTTTGAACTTTTAATTTTTGCACAATACGCTGCCTTGCCCTGGGAGGAATCCAGATTCCTCAGATTATAGGAAGAAACAGCAAAACCAATTAGAAAGGGAATGTGTGTCAGAGGCCGTCGGTTCCGGGACCCCAGAGCGCCTTGCTTACGCAGGCAGGCAGGCAGGCAGGAGAGGCACACGGAGGCCACCGTCAGGAAGGCGAGCACTGGGAGATGAAACGGCTCGGGAAAGAGTCGGAGGTTTTCTTTCCTCCTTCCTGTTTTTTTCCCCCAAATCTTCTCAGGCTCAAGTAGTTTGATAGAATGGTGTGGGGGGGAAGCCTTATAAAAAGATGCTACCGGAACGGTTATAATAAGGCACAATGGGACAGTCCATGCTAATGAGTCCCCACTTCTCACCCACCCACAGGCTGGTGACTTACAAGGGGTTGTCCCCCTGTCTCCGCACTTTTCATCATTTCCTTGGCTGGTCAGGTGGCCCTGCGGCGAATGACCTCTGACGGCAGCCCGAGGAGCCCCAGCTGGAGTCCACAAGTGCCTCTAACCGGCGCCCGGCAGCCCCCATCCCGGCCCAGGAGGTCGGAGATGGGGGCGGGGCGCGCCCCTGCCGGCACCTGCGCTCGGCGGGAGGGCGCCTTCTCCCCCTGGGACTCACTGGGTGCTGTTCTAGCTGCGCTCAGCCAACACCTACTTTCCAGGCAAAACGCCACAGTCACTGATCTGCCCGCACCCCGGCCCTGCACGCAGCTGGGGCAGTGGCGCCCGGCAGGAGGGCGGCGGGAAACCGCAGCCGATTTGCCCCTGCTGGATTCGCGTGGCGCCTTCCTGACCCCAGGTCTAAGAGAGGACCCCCCCTCCCGCCCCGTGCCGCCTCCACCTCTGGCTCAGCGTGCCAGGTGCCAGGTAGGGCGAGGGGGCGAGTCTCCCATGCCGGGTCCCCCTTCCCTCCTCCCGCACTCACCGGCAGCCGCGGGGCGCATCTTCCAGCTGCGGCTCCGGACCCTCCGGACCCTCCGGACCCTGGGCCGCAGCTCAGGGCGACCGAGGCAGCCTCGCAAGGACTGGGCGGACCCCTGGGCGACACGCCCCGGGGGCAGGCCGGCGGCGGGGAGGGCGGGCAGGTGCGCGGGGGCAGGTGCGCTGCAGGCGCCCTCGAGCTCCGGCTCTGCGGTCCAGGCTGCCTGGGGACCAGCGACAACGGGCGGGTTTTGCTCTGAAGGGAGGACGCCGTCGTCCCTTTACGGTTGGCGGCCCCAGACCCCAATCGAATGTCTCACAAAGTCAAGTGACCGCCAAGATAGGCATATTAGGCATATTCTGAGTCTCTGAGACGTCAAAGCCAAGTCCCAGGGAAATCCAGGTTCGAAGTCCAGGTCCCCGTTCCACGGCTGTTTCACTTCCTGCCCGCTGCTGTTTGCACAGCCCAGCGGGCTTCCTCCTGTGCTCCTGGCTGATCAGGGAACATAGGGCGGCACGAGGTCCCAGGCCCCGTGGTCAGGGTGGCGGGCCTGCAGGTCCTCGGGTTTACAGGAGGCCGGGCTCTGGTGGGAGTCAGGCTTCCCGGAGGATGGCCCACGTCCAAACAGCTGCTTCTCCGCGCCACATGTGGGCTTGCATTGCAGACATCCGTCAGCTTTTACAGAGCTTTTGAAGCCACTGTAATCACAGAGGCCTCAGGCTCCCAAGGGTAAGTTAAGGCTCCAAGGGCAGTTGGTCACTTTTGTGGAAAAAGAGTTCCAGAGAGGCAGGGTCGCCTTCCTCGGTGTCCACTGGCTCCTGCAGTTCTGCTCCCCCGAAAAAGCCCAGAGGCTTCCACAGTGACGCAAAGTACCCCGGGGTGTCACGGGGGGCTTGGTTGGGACCCGCCCTCTACCGCCGTCTTGGCCTCCTGAGAAGCTCCCGTCCGGTGCCATCCAGGGGGCCTGGGGACACATGCCCTGTGGACGGTGTGGCCTTATTTTTCTAGGCCACCCTCTGCCTGCTGTCTTCTAAAATAGAGGGAACAGAAGAGAGGGGTCTCAATTGGGACTCCTTCCCCAGGACTTCAGAACAGTACCCGGCCCGAGCGTGGCTTGCTTCAGTGTGGATGCCTTCCTGAGCTGCTCTACAGCAATACTCAGGAGTCATTCTCCAACTATTCCTAGCAATTACATTAAACACATGAATCAGCTCTTTAAAGGGAGTGTTGGTTTCATCTGCCAAGAATCTCACCTTTGTCTTGAGTTCACTTCATTTCAGAGATGGAGCTTTTGTCTCTGGGTTTGCTTTCAGTTTTTTTTTTTTTTTAAACGTGGTCAAAAAGTGTGTAACATAAACTTTATCACCTTTTACCAAATTAAAAAATATACACTTTTAAGTGTACAGTACAGTAGTGTTAAGGATATTCACATTATTGCACAACAGAACTCCAGAACTTTTTCATCTTGCAAAACTGAAACTCTGCTCCTATTAATCACCAAGTCCCCATCTCCTTCCCCGCAGCACCTGGTAACCACCATTATCTTTTCTCTTTCCAGACTTTGACTACTTCAGATGCCTCATGTAAGTGGAATCATGCACTGTTTGTCTTGTTACGACTGGCTTATTTCCCTTAGTGTAATGTCCTCAAGGTTCATCCATGTTGTAGCATGTAACAGGATTTCAACCCTTTTTAAGGCTGAATAATACTCCATTACATGTATAGATAGACCACATCTAGTTTCTCCATTCATCCCTTGATGAACACTTGGGTCGTTTCCACCACTTAACTAGTGTGAATAATGCCGCTGTGAACATGGGTGTGTAAATATCTTTTCAGTTCTTTTGGGTATATACCAGAAGTGGGATTGCCGGATCATATGGTAATTCTATTTTAATTTTTCTGAGGAACCATCATACCGTTGTCCATAGTGGCTGCACCATTTTACACTCCTAATAACAGTGCACAAGTGTTCCAATTTCTCCACATCCTCACCAACATATTATTTTCTGTTCTTTTTTTTTTTTTTTAATTTTGCTTATTTTTATTTATTTTTATTTTTATTTTATGGCTGTGTTGGGTCTTCGTTTCTGTGCGAGGGCTTTCTCTAGTTGCGGCAAGTGGGGGCCGCTCTTCATCGCGGTGCGCAGGCCTCTCACTATCGTGGCCTCTCTTGTTGCGGAGCACAGGCTCCAGATGCTCAGGCTCAGTAGTTGTGGCTCACGGGCCTAGTTGCTCCGCGGCATGTGGGATCTTCCCAGACCAGGGCTCGAACCCGTGTGCCCTGCATTGGCAGGTGGATTCTCAACCACTGCGCCACCAGGGAAGCCCTCTATTTTCTGTTCTTTAAAACTTTTATAGTAGTCATCCTGAAGGATGTGGGTGATATCTCAGTGTATAAAATGATAGGTATCAGGGGCAAACATTACTTGTAATACACATGAAAAATATACATGAAATGCATGTAAGTGAAAAAGCAGGAATATCCAGTGGACATTGATACATATAAAAAGACTGGAAACACATAAAAATGAAAAAGCTGTTGCATTTCCCTGAGCACACTATAAAGCCACATTACTTTTAAAATTTTGAAAATGAACGTGCACTGAAAAATAATATACCCTCTGCTTCACTCCCCCTCCCAACCTCATGTTTCCCTGGGCCACTGGCTCATCTTCAAAGCTCTCCTCTAACAGCCCCTCGCCCCGCAGCAAGCCTGTTTCATAGGAGTCCCCTCCACAGGTACGTGCCCCCCACCCCCAGGTCCAGAGTTCCCTCCTCAGAGACCGCCACTGTCCCTAAAGCCCTCAGAGCTATTCTCTGCTTACGCAAGCCCATATATATTTCCCTCATCCGTTTTACACACAAGATATCATGTTGTACATGGTATTTCACAACTTACCTTTTACGTTATTTATAATATCTCGGAGAGCATAGTACATAAGCACACACAGACTTGGCCTGCTCTACTTGACTCCTGTATTCTAGTCTACCACTGGATTCTTTTATTGTTTTATTGTTCTATTCTTTTATTATTCTATTCTTTTATTGTTTGATGAACCATCTTTTACTGTTGGATTGTGGATCTTTTAACCACATATTTTATTGTTGCATGAACCTATTCTTTAAATAGGCTGCAGAAGGACATTTTTGGTTATTTTCAGTCTTTTCTGCTATTAATAATGCCGCAACAAACACCTTTGTGCATTCATCTTGGCATAAATATTGGGGTGGATTTAAAACAAATTCCTAGAAGTGAATTACTGAATTAAAGGGTATGTGAATTCTGAATTTTATCAGATATTTCCCACAGCTCAACAGAGAAGTTATACCCGTTTACACGCCCACCATCAGCATATGAGAATGCCTATTTGTTCATACCCTTCCCAACACACCGTATTATCCAACTTTTTGATCTATACTAATCTATTATTGAAAAAAAAATCTTAGTATTGTTCTAATTGGTTCGCTCATTAAAGTGATGGCCTTGGCATGCTTTCATAAGTTTAAAAGCCATTTGTGATTTGTGTCTGTTTCTTTTTTTAATTTTTTATTGTTTTTTAAATTTTTTATTGTTTTTTTATTGGAGTATAGTTGCTCTACAATATTGTGCTAGTTTGTACGTACAGCAATACATATATCCCCTATTTTTTGGATTTCCTTCTCATGTAGGTCACCACAGAGCATTGAGTAGAGTTCCCTATGTTGTGCATATTTCTTTTTCCAGGAACTATCTAGTCACATACGTTGCCCATTTTTCTATTAAGTTGTTAGCCTTTTTTTTCTGATTATAGTAGCCTCGAGAAATAATTTGTGGACTAGATAATACATATACATAGTTCAATTTTTAAACGTATATTAAAAGGTAGGTAGTGATAAACCACCTCCGTACTCCTGCATCCTCTCTATCCAATAGAGAACCAAGGTTATTCATTTCTTGGGTGTCCTTCCAGAAGTTCTCTGTACATATTCAACAAATAAGAGTATCTTCCCCCCACACTTTAACAAACTGTAACGTCCTCTCGCTCTGACCCACATCTTGCTTCTCAAGATACCTTGGAGAGTGAGCTGCCTGTGTACACGGAGCTCTTCTTCATTCTTTCCACACCTGCAGAGCATCCTACAGCAAGGATGGACCACAATTTACCAGCTGTTTCTTTTCCACCTTTTTTTAGGACTACTACTCTGTAATGAAAACCTCTCACATAGAATGTTTCACTTATGTGAAACAAGTAAATAAATAAATTCCTAGAAGAACTGCTGGGCTTGTCTACTGGTAATCCTGAGATTTTGCCAAAACAGACCCAGATGGATGTTGCATTCACTGACATACCCCACTCCCCTGCACCCCAGCTGTGTTTGTGCATGTTTCATTTCAAAGGCTTTTCAGGGACTTCCCTGGTGGCGCAGTGGTTAAGAATCTGCCTGCCAATGCAGGGGACACGGGTTCGAGCCCTGGTCCTGGAAGACCCCACATGCCGCTGAGCAACTAGGCCCGTGAGCCACAACTACTGAGCCTGCGCTCTAGAGCCTGAAAGCCACAACTACTGAAGCCCGCGTGCCACAACTACTGAGCCCACGTGCCACAACTACTGAAGCCCACGCGCCTAGAGCCCGTGCTCTGCAACAAGAGAACCCACCGCAACAAGAAGCCCACGCACTGCAGTGAAGAGTAGCCCCCGCTCAATGCAATTAGAGAAGGCCCGCGCGCAGCAACAAAGACCCAACACAGCCAAAAATAAATAAATAAATAAATTTATATTAAAAAAAAAAAAGAGTCCGCCTGCCAATGCAGGGCACACGGGTTCGAGCCCTGGTCCCAAAGATCCCACATGCCACGGAGCAACTGATCCCGTGCACCACAACTACTAAGCCTGCGCTCTAGAGCCCACGAGCCACAACTACTGAGCCCACATGCCACAACTACTGAAGCCTGCACACCTAGAGCCTGTGCTCTGCGACAAAGAGAAGCCACCGCAACGAGAAGCCCGCGCACTGCAACAAAGAGTATCCCCCGCTCGCCACAACTAGAGAAAGCCCGCGCACAGCAACGAAGACCCAAAGCAGCCAATAAATAAATAAATAAATATATTTTTAAAATTAAAAAAAAAAAGGCTTTTCAAGGATAATTTTTTACTGCTTGATTTTCACCTTACTTGCTTACTTTGGGAAAGCACTGCCGTTTAAGAAGAGGCTTTCCAAAATGCACATTTTGGGGCCCCCATCCCAGACTTATTAAAACACAGCCGTTTGTGGTTTAACAAGCCCTCAGGTGACACTGATCTATAGCATGGATGGCATATAGATCCATGCTTCCCACTGCACTCTACCTCCTCCCTATCCCTGACAGATATCATTAATGAAACTGAGCAATTCTTTTTTTTTTTTTTACAAGATTCTTTTTTTTAATACTAATTAATTGATTGATTTTTATTTATTTGGTTGTGCCGAGTCTTATCTGTGGCAGGTGGCTCCTTAGTTGTGGCTCCAGGGCTCCTTAGTTGCGACTCGCAGTCTCCTTAGTTGTGGCAGGCAAACTTAGTTGCGGCATGCATGTGGGACCTAGTTCCCTGACCAGGTATCGAACCTGGACCTCCTGCATTGGGAGAGTGGAGTCTTATCCACTGCACCACCAGGGAAGTTCCAAACTGAGCATCTTTCCCACTGAGTCTGGATGAAATCATAGAACCCTTTTCAATACAGTGTCCACAGTCACTACAAATCAATTCAAGTTGGCACGGCTGGTCAGGGGATGGTACTCTGAGGTCTCAATTAAGCATTCTTTCTTTTTTTTTCTTTTTCTCTTCTTTTATTGTTTTTTATTTAACCATGCCATGTGATATGTGGGATCTTAGTTCCCCTACCAGGGATCAAAACTGTGCCCCTTGTGTTGGAAGTGTGGAGTGTTTAAAAAAAAAAAAGAAAAAAAAGAAGAGGCTTTCCTTAAAACACTTCGATGCGAAGCAACCAAAATAGCAAGGAGCTGAGAAGGGAAGGGACACCCTCGCATATATAAATATAGTGTAAAGTGCCCCTGCTTTCTACACAAAGGGACATCTACTGTACATATGGATATATAATTCTAAATTGTGTATTATAGCTTTTACAATCCTATACTTATTAGTTCCTTATTGTAGGTAATAAAAAATCTTCTTCCCTGTTTGTTTTTGAGTATGAAATTTTTCCCCCTAGGCAGTTAAAAATTTTTTGATTTTTCTTTTTACAGTTTGTTGAGCTTTGTTTTGCTTAGAAAGGCCTTTTTCTCCCTCCCTTTCCCCATATTTTCTTATTTTTTAATTAAAATATTTGATCCCTCTGGACTAAATTTGGATGGAAATCCAAACTTATTTTCCTCCAGCTGGCCAGCCAGTTGTTCACTGTTTGTTGAATGAAAATCTCCCTCCATTGATCTGAAATGCCCCTTCCTCATATTAAGTCCCATGTGTAATCGTGTCCATGTCTGACTTTATATTCTGTTCTTTCTGCCTTATTTCCTTCTGCTTAGGTATTTCCTAGCGATTCTTGCATGTTTACTTTCCACATGAACTTTTTTTTTAATATTTAAAAAAATTTTTTAGTTTATATTGGAGTATATTAGTAATTAGTATACTAATGAGCAATGTTGTGTTAGTTTCAGGTGTACAGCAAAGTGATTCAGTTATCCATATACATGTATCTATTCTTTTTCAATTTTTTTTCCCCAGTTAGGTTATTACAGAGTACTGAGCAGAGTTCCCTGTACTATACAGTAGGTCCTTGTTGGTTATCTATTTTAAATATAGCAGTGTGTACATGTCAATCCCAAACTCCCAATCTATCCCTCCTCCACCCCACCTTCCCCCCTGGTAACCATAAGTCTGTTCTCTAAGTCTGTTGAGTCTGTTTCTGTTTTGTAAATAAGTTCATGTTTACTTTCCACATGCACTTTGAAGTCAGCTGACTGTTTGTGACAGTTATCGCCCTCCAGCCATGGAGCCCCCCCCCCCCCCCGCCACGGGACATGCTCTGTTCCGGACGTTTCACTGAGAAATCTTTTTCAACTGCACAATAGGCTAAAGGGAAGACATCTGAACCATTTTGCCAATGGCAAAGCGAAACATCAAATGTCACAAAGTTCATCAGTTAGTGAGCGAGGATTCTCCAGGATTCCAAGTGACTCCACGCTTACTCCCTCTGTGAGTTTATCTGCTCGCTTAAATCACAGCAACAGGACAACTCCAGGGCCTCTAATAATAGTACTTTAATAGTCATGGTCCCTAAGTTCCATCTACTTGTGTCTGTGAATAACCTTGCTTCCTAAGTTTAATTCTCCATCTCAAAAAGCTGTAGCACATAAAATGCTAAGACTTAAAAATATTTTTTTTACATAATTAGATTTAACGTCTTTACAATGAAGTCAATTCTGTTTTTTCTTATTTATCATACAGCTGGAGATTAAATGCATTGAAATGTCCAGAAATTTTTGGAAACGAACTTCCCCTCTTCTCCTTCCGCAGCTGTGAGACCTTATCACCGGGTCTCCCTAACGTCACTCACCCTTTGTCTTTATTTGCTCCGTGTGTAGCTTTTTCTGACTTTCCCTCCAGTTCACTAATTATGTGTTCAGCTCTATGGAATCTGCTGCTAAACCTGTCCCTTGAGTTTGTTGCTGTTGTTACTGTGTATTTTTTTATTTCTAGAAATTCTATTGGGTTCTTTTTCAAAGCTGTTAATGACTTTTTATAAAATTCTGTTTCCTGAAGGCATCTCAAAGACTGCTTTTAGTTCATTACTCATAATCAGCCTACCTAGTAAACAGCCTACCTCTGATGATCCTGATTTGTCTGAAATGCTTGGAAGCTGTTTTCCTGGGTGTGCACTGGAGAGTGCATTTTAAAAACTATATAGAGGACTGTCTTGAGGCTAGTGAAAATAATTTTCTCCAGAAAAGATTTGTGTTTGCTTTTGCTAGGGGTCTGAGTCATTACCACACCGGGACCATCTTTTAAAATTGTATATATTCAAGGCTTGAAAATCCCTGGACAACCCAGTCAATTCCAAATAGGATATAACTCAACACAAGCTGTTCACTTGAGGTTAACGTCTACGTCAATGGAGTTGGGCTCCCGATTACTTAGTGTGGAGAGTCTACTGTCAGACTCCTTAGCTCTAACTCGGGGGGTTAACAAGTGCCTTTGGGTAAAATGTGGCTTCCTGGTACGCTTCCACAGGGCTGGGGGGGGGCGCATCCCTGGGGGCACAGTGAGATGGTGAGTTCAGACTGGTGGAGAGCCCCAGGATGCTGGGGTGTTAGAAGGACGGTACAGTGAAAGAGGAAAACAAGCAGGAGATGTAAAAGATACGGAGAAGAGGACATCAAAAGGCCCTCAGACTACCCTTGAGACCGGTGATTGAGGCTATCAATGTCTCCTTCCTGACGGTCACATCTGCACACAAAGGGGGATCCTCCGAGAGGGCTTCCCTGGACCCACCCGTCACTCCCCATGGCCCTTCTTCACTGCTCTTTTCCCCATCCAAACTCTTTTCCTTGTTTGGGGGGCTGTTTACTGTCTGTCTCCTTCAGCAGGATATAAGCTCCACCAAGGCAGGGCCTCACTGTGAACATCTCTGGGACCCCAGCGCCTGGAACAGAGCCTGACACAGAGGGGCTTCTTCACAGGTCTCTGGTGAACACATGGATAACGTGCAAACCACTGATTCCACGGTAAGAGACGGCAAGTCAGGAGGGGGCAGCACCCTGCGAGGGGAGTGGGGTTATGAAGCTGATCTGAGATGAGGGGCCAGAAGGCCGCTCAAGGGGCAGAGCCCAGGAAACAGGAGGATCTACAGGACCCTGGGAAGGGGGAAGATCAGAAACAGGGAAGGAATCATCCAATTAAAGGTAATAAAGACCAACCTCACCAACCTTGGTTTCCTTCTTCCAACAAGGGTTAAAAATGAAAGGCATTCGGAGCAGAGGATGGTCTCAGCCACACCTTGAAGTCTTGGGACCTACACATACTAGATGTCTTTTTTTTTTTAATTAACACAAAAATTTTAGAGCCATTTTAGGTTCACAGCAAAATTGAGGGGAAGATACAGACTTTCCTATATATCTCCTGTCCTGCACTATCAACATCCCCACCAGAGCGTATATTTGTTAGAACTGATGAAGCTACATACACATCATTACAATGAACCGACACATCATAAACACCAAAAGTCTAGTTTACATTAGACCTCACTCTCGGTTTTGCACACGTTTGCACAAATGTATAATGGCATATATTCATCATTATGGACTCATACAGAGTAATTTCCCTGCGTTAAAACCCCTCTGCCCTGCCTAGTCATCCTTCCATCCCACTCCCTGGCAACCACTGATTTTTTATTGTCTCCATAGTTTTGTCTTTTCCAGAATGTCATGTAGTTGGAACCATACAGTGTATAGTCTTCTCAGATTGGCTTTTGTCACTTAGTACTATACATTTAAGGTTCCTCCATATCTTTTTATGACTTAATAGCTCACTTCCTTTTAGCACTGAAATATTCCATTGTCTAAACTTACTAGTTTCTTTATCCACTCACGTACTAAAGGAAATCTTGGTTACTTCCAAGTTTTGGCAATTATTAATAAAGCTGCTATAAACATCTGGGTGCAGGTTTTCATATGAACATAAATTTTCAAGTCCTTTGGGTAAGTACAAAGCAGTACAAATGCTAGGTCGTATGGTTAGCATATGTTTAGTTTTGTAAGAACCTGCCAAACTATTTTCCAAAGTGGCTGGACCATTTTGCATTCCCACCAGCAATGCATGAGAGTTCCTGTTACTCCACATCCTTGTCAGCATTTGGTGTTGTCAGTGTTCAAGATTTTGGTCATTCAAATAGGTGTGTTTTGGTATCTTATTTTTGTTTTAATTTGCATTTCCCTGATGACATATGATGTGGAGCATCTTTTCCTATGCTTATTTGTCATCTGTATATCTTCTTTGGTGAGGTGTCTGGTAAGGTCTTTGGCCCACTTTAACAGGTTGTCTGTATTCTTGTTGTTGAGTTTTGAGTTCTTTGTATATTTTGGATAACAGTCCTTCACCAGATTGCTAAAGGTCTGCAGTTTGTCTTACAATTCTCTAGACATTGTCTTTTTCAGGGTAGTAGTATCCAATTTTAATAAGTCCAGCTTATCAATGATTTCTTTCATGGAAGGTACCTTTGGCATTGCATCTAAAAAGGCATCACCATACCCAAGGCCATGTAGGTTTTCTCCCACGCTAACTTCTAGGAGTTTTATAGTTTTGAGTTAATTTTTGTAAAGGGTATAAGATTTGTGTCTGGATTCATTTTTTGCACGTGAATGTCCAATTGTTCAGCACCATTTGTTAAAGAGACTATCTTTGTTCCACTGTATTGCCTTTGCTCCTTTGTCAAAGATCAGTTAACTATACTTATGCAGGTCTATTTCTGAGCTCTCTATTCTGTTCCCTTGATCTATTTGCCTTTTCTTTCACCAATATCACACTGCCTTGATTATTGTAGCTTTACAATAAGTATTGGAGTCGGGTAGTGACAGTCTTCTGACTTTGTTCTTTTCCTTCAGTATTGTGTTGGTTATTCTGGGTCTTTTGCCGCTACAAATAAACTTTACAATCAGTTTGCCAACATGCACAAAATAAGGGCTTTGATTGGGTTGGCATTGAATCTATAGATCAAGTTGGGAAGAACTGACATCTTCAAAATATTGAGTCTGTCTGCAAACATAGAATATCTCTCCATTTATTCAGTTTTTCTTTGATTTTGTTCATCAGAGTTCTGTAGTTTTCCTCATATAGATTTTGTACACCTTTTGTTAGAGTTATACCTAAGTATTTCATTTTGGGGGGCGCTAATTAAAGGGTATTGTGTTCTTAATTTCAAATTCCACTTGTTCATTGCTGATATATAAAAAAAGATGGATTTTTATGTCAAATTGATAAACTTTGTATCCTGCAACCTTGCTATAATCACTTAGCTCCAAAAGTTTTTTGTTGATTCTTCTGGATTTTCTACATAGATGATCATGTCATCTGTGAACAAAGACAGTTTTAGTTCTTCCTCCCCAATGTGTATACCTTTTCTTTCTTTTGCTTATTAGTCTTATTGAATAGATGGAACGTCCAGTACTGGAGTAGTGAGGGGGACATCCGTGCCTTGTACCTGATCTCCGTGGGAAAGCCTCGAGTTTCTCACCATTAAATACGATGTTAGCTGTAGGTTTTTTTGTAGATATTCTTTATCAAGTTGAGGCAGCTCCTCTCTATTTCTAGTTTCCTGAGAGTTTTAATCATGAACTCTGTGTTGTGGGTGTGGTGGATTTTGTCAAATGCTTTTTCTGCATCTATTAATACAATCATGTGATTTGTCTTTTTCAGCCTGTTCATGTGATGGATTACATTAATTGATTTTTGAATATTGATTCACTCCTGCATAGCTAAGATAAAGCCTGCGTGGTTGTGGTGTAAAATTCTTTTTATACATTGTTGGATTTTATTTGCTAATATTTTGTTGAGAAATTTTGCATTTATGTTCATGAGAGATATTGGTCTATAGTTTTCTTTTCTAGTAATGTCTTTATCTGGTTTTGATAATAGGGTAATGTTAGCCTCCCAGAATGAGTTGGAAGTATTCCCTCTGTATTCTGAAAGAGATTGTAGAGAATTATTAT
The DNA here is from genome assembly GCF_028023285.1 of Balaenoptera ricei. Taxonomy (NCBI): domain Eukaryota; kingdom Metazoa; phylum Chordata; class Mammalia; order Artiodactyla; family Balaenopteridae; genus Balaenoptera; species Balaenoptera ricei. Next base: position 157,560,192 of record NC_082642.1, on the reverse strand, counting down.
AATTTCTTCCTTAAATGTTTGTCAGAATTCACCAGTGAACCCATTTGGGCCTGGTACTTTCTGTTTTGGAAGGTTATTAATTATTGATTCAATTTCTTTAATGAATATAGGCTGATTCAAATTGGCTATTTCTTCTGGTGTGAGTTTTGGCAAATTGTATCTTTTAAGGAATTCGTCCATTTCATCTAGAGTATGAAATTTGTGGGCACAGAAGTTGTTCACAGTATTCCTTTATTATCCTTTTAATGTCCATAGGATCTGTACTGATGGTTTCAATTTAATTTCTGATATTGGTAATTTATGTTCTCTCTTGTTTTATCTTAGTCTGATTAGAGGCTTATCAATTTTATTGATCTTTTCAAAGAACTAGTTTTTGGTTTAATTGATTTCCTATTTTCTATTTTTCTGCTCTAATTCTTATTATTTCTTTTCTTGTACTTACTTCGGATTTGATTTGCTTTTCATTTTCTAGTTTCCTAAGGTAGAAACTTAGATTATTAACTTTAGATCTTTCTTCTTTTCTAATACATGCATTCAATGTTATAAATGTTGTCTAAGTACTGCTTTGGCCGCATTCCACAAATTTTGATAAGTTGTGTTTTCATTTTCATTTGGTTCAAAATATTTTAAAATTTCTCTTGAGAATTCTTCTTTGACCCATGTGTTATTTAGAGGTGTGTTGTTTAATCTCCATGTATTTTTGGATTTTCCAGATATCTTTCTGTTATTGAGTTTTAGTTTAATTCCATCGTAGTCTGACAACAGATGTTGTACAATTTCTATTACTTTATCTTTGTTAAAGTGTGTTTTATGGTCCAGAATGTGTTCTATCTTGGTGACCATTCCATGTGAGCTTGAGAAGAATGTGTATTCTGCTGTTGTTTCCAATAAAGTTAAACATACACTTAGCATACAACGCAGCGACTCTATCCCAAGGCTATCCCCTAGAAAACAAACTGCATGCATTTATGTTCATAGTATCCACAGAAGATTATAGTCAAAACCCAGATACAACCCAAAAGTCCATCAACAGGAAAACAGATGAACAAATTGTGGTATACTTAGGGTAAAATACTCACTGATTTAAAAAAAAAAAAAAGAATGCACTGCTGATAAGTGCAACAACATGGATAACTCTCAAAAACAATATGCATACCTACTGAATGATTGATCACATTTAGATGAAGTTCAAGAGTGGATAAAACTAATCTGAAAAAAGTGAAAAAAGATAGAATAGTAGTTTCCTCTGAGCACAGGGGTGGAAAGATATTCAACGGGAAAGGGCACGGGGAAAACTTACTGGTGCGATGGAGAAGTTCTTTATTTGGGTGGAAGTTATAGAGCTATGTGTGTATTCTATGCATATAAAGTATACTTCAGTGAAGTAGGTTTATTGTAGGGGAGAGATGACAGAGCTGGACGGTGCCACAGAAGCACATTTACAGCTCAGTCTGGCCAACGCAGCACATGCAAGCCACCCTGGTCCAGTGCCATTTCAGACCCGGAGTGGCCCCCTCTGAAGCCTGCCCTTGGCTCTGACTGGCTGCCCACACTGCAAGCTGTGTTCACCTTTCTTCAGGGAGATTGGAGGGAACAGTTTGTGGTCCTGTCTCAACCTGGACACACTCCCCCACTACACTGTATCCTGCTCTTCCTTCAAGGCCTCCACCAAGCCTCTCTTCCTCGCTGCTGCCTCTCTTCCCCACATGCTTCTCATCATCCCAGACTCTCCAGCTCCGCTCCGCTCACAGGAGGCTGGTCTAGGAACCATGGCATGGGTGTGACTTGCGGTCATGAGTAGCTGCATAGATTGGTCATCATTACTCACGCATATGTACACAAACAGAGAATGAGACCCAGAGTGTTTTGGTTTCTTGTACTGCTTTGTAAAATTAAGTGCTCACTGACTTTTTTTTTTTTTTTTTGCCTTTCCTTAATTTCACATACTGAATTAAACATACTTTTCTTTTTAAGTGTTAGGATCATTGGATTTAATTTTTTATTTCTTTTGTGTCCTCTCACAGGGCTTTGTGGTCAATGACCATTCAATTTATACTACAGACCAGCAGTTCTCAAAGTATGGTCAGGGGACCCCTGGAGGGTCCATGAGACCCTTCAGGGAATTTGCAAGGTCAAAACTTATACACTATAACATTAATTGCCTTTTCCATTCTCATCCTCCCAGGAGTGTATGGTGGAGCTTTCCACCGTATACTGAGAAGGTCTGCATGACTCAGTGAACCAGCATTTTCTAAATGATGGATACAGAATGATACAAAATCATGCAAGGGCAAAAGACCCATTCCAAGTGCCAAATAGACCAGTACATTTTCATGTAACAGAGTAAGAAACATTCATTTTCAGATTCTACGTTGCAATTCATCTTTAAGAAACTACCATTTGTTGGATTTTGGCATAGTATCAAAGAAGGATGTCCACAATTATGTGAGAAGGATATTAAGATACTCCACACTGTTCCGACTACATATCTATGTGAGGCCAGAGTTTTGCCAGTCCTTCAACCAAAACAACATATTGCAACAGACTGAATACAAAAGGCGCTGTGAGAACCCAGCTGTCTTCTGCTAAGGACATTAAAGAGATTTGCAAAAGTGTAAAACAATGCCACTGTTTTCACTAGATATTTTGTTTGGGAAAGTAAAATTATTTTTCATAAAACATTTATGTTAACATGCAATACTCTAGTGTTATTTTTAAATCAGTTAACAAATATTTTTAAATGTTCTCACTTTTAATTTCAAATGCATAACCTACAGAAACAAAACTCTTCTGGGTCTTCAGTCACTTTTAAGTGTACAGAGGGGTCTTGAGAAGAAAAAGTTTGAGGATGGCTGCTTTAGGCTGTCTGACTAAAATACTAAGCAGACCCTTTAGAAATGAAAGGGCCAGAGATGCTGGATTTGGAGTCAGACAGACCTGGGTTTCCACCAGTGTCCCACACTGCACTAATGGATTTGGAGCAACTAATTTAATATCCTTAAACCTCAGGGTTTTGGTTTTTTTAAATTAATTAATTTATTTGGCTGCACCAGGTCTTAGTTGTGGCACGTGGGATCTTCAGTTGCAGCATGCGGGATCTAGCTCCCTGACCAGGGATCAAACCCAGGCCCCCTGCATTGGGAGTGCAGAGTCTTAACCACTGGACCACCAGGAAAGTCCCTCTGGGTTTTATTTTTAATCTGTGAAATGGTAAGAATAACACCATTTTCAGAGCTGCTGCGATTAAGTGACCTAAGGCATGGAATGTACCAGCGCAGACAACCTGCAGCTAGTAGGCACCCGGACATTTCATTATTTATGCATGTTGCACCTGGTCCTATAGGGCTTTGAGGAAGCCAGAGACTCGGCTGAGTTGGGAGCGAAGTTCAGGACCCTGGCCAGCTGATCAACTACGAGAAAAGCAAAGGCTCTTCATGTCCTGGAACACATCCTGTAAGGCCATAAGAGGGTGGAAGGGCTGACCCTTCAGAGCTCTTCCAACCTTGCGGGAGGAAGTGTTCACCTCTCGAGGGGCCAGAAACCCAGACAGAGCAGCTCTGCGGAGTTACAGGTCTCAGTTCAATCCAATTCAATTCGCCAAATGTTTATGAAGCATCTACTAGATGTCAGGCACTATTTAAGCCCCCCAAATGCATCAGGGGACAAAACTGACAAAGACCTGGGTCTTAGGCAGCTCACCTTTTAGTGCAAAGTTATGAAAAGTGAAGCAGCAACACAGGGTCCTAGGGAGGACCCACCTGCAGACAGGAGCAGGACCAAAGGAAAACTCTCGGCAAGGGAGAGCGGCCAAGTACGTACAGTGACCCGTAAAGCCTCTTGTGCAGGGGGTCATGCAGTGTGCTGTGGGGAGGCACTGTGATGTCGGGACGCCGGAGCCAGGGATGCTAGGGGTGAAGACAAGCGGGACATCGGGCTGCCCTGGAGCAAGAAGAGGGAGGGCGAGGGAAGAAGCCTGAGGCTGGGGAAGGCACCTCCTGGGCGAAAACTTTCAACCCTCTTCCTAATCAGAACTCCGTCAGCAGCTTCCTGGTCTGCAATGGGTAGGGAGGAAGAGCCATCCAGGGTCTGTGGACTCTGGTTTGGCAGAAGGTGTAGACATCTGAGTCTGAATGGGGCCACAAGAAGCCGGGAACGGTGAACCGAGAGTGTAAGGACACCCCTCTGACCTCCTTTCCGTCACCATTCTGGGCTGCTCCCCTGTGTTCTGGGTTGCAACCTGGATGGGCCAGATGGTAACGCACACGTGAAGGTCCCACGCTGACCGTACCCGGGGTTTCTTTATGAACAGCCACTGCTCGTAGGAAGGACTGGTGGGTGTGTCCAGAGCGGTGCATCTGGACACTTGGAACAGGTCTTGTTTGCTTTTGTTGTCAAGTTGTTACTTGCAGACTGTTTCTCCGACAGTCTCCTAAAGGCCCCAGATGTGTTTGTGCAGATAATCCGTGGTGACCTTGGAGTTTTCATTGGGAAAGGTTTTGCCTGCAGAAACCAAGAGCTGGGTCCCGCCCTTCGCTGCAGAAATCCACTTTGAAACACTTAAGGTATTGGGAAAAGTCCAAAGTTTTCGACTGTTTTGATCCCTGTAATTGTGATTGGGGGTGTTTTTATCCCACGGTTTAAAATGTTTCCTATATGTTTTCGGCATCATCACGCTGCCGTGGTTGACACAGCGAGACAGTGAGAAACTGAAGCGGAAGTTAGGCTTCACAGGTGACTCGTTTGTGGGGAGAAAAAGCACCCGATTTTCATGAACTCGAGTGATAGATACAGAAGGGAGTGATGAGCTCCTAGGGGAGGCTGGAGTGACTGTTGCCCATTTGCTGAAGGGAGGGTCCATCTGGAGACTGGAAAAGAAGTTCTGGCCAAAAGTGTAATATACACCAGTACTATAATTTACAGGGGCATCTAATTGTCTAGTCCTTGGCGTGGGTAATGCTGTAAGCCCCCCTGAGCAGTGTGAAATCCTGTGCTCAAGGCCAGATCCCCGGCCGCCCCCCTTGTAGGGTGAGGCAGCTGGAGTGCGCAAGGTGGACGATAGTCGTCCACAGCCACTAAGCTAGAACCTGGGACCCTGCAGTCGGGGCTCCCGCCTTCCTGAAGCGTCGTGCCCCCTTTCATAAAGATGTATCTAAACCGAGGTCACCAGGTCCTCGAGGGTCGAGGGGAAATGCACATGCACGCACTGACCACAGAGGCCGTGGGACCCACACGCCATGCCTCTCTCCCTCCTCGACCTTCTGCCATCTGAGAATCAGTTCTCTGCTTATACGCACCCCACCTGGAGCGCAAGACGTGTGAGAAACAAGAACAAAAACCCAACGCCCAAGTTCCTTTCCTTTGTTGCTGGTGTTCACTCTTTATGAAACTATTTTTGGCTTCAGTGGCTGAAATCTTTAGGAGGAAGAGCATGGAAACTGGACCAGACTGACTCGGTTGTCCTAGTTCTGTCCCTCAGCAGCTGGGTGGTCTGGGGTGTGAGCCAATGGCGGGGGAGGGGGCACAACACCTCAGAGGACAGAATAGAGAAGGAACCTAGAACAATGCTGGATGCAGGAGAGGCATCCCACAAATGGTTGATATTATCATCTTCATGGGTCATTTTGTCTCTCACTATCATAAGCGATCAAGAGAAAATCTAGCTGCATTTCAGTTTTGATTTAGAAAAAAGTGACGTAAGGGACTACCAAAGAAACACTGTATGACAGCTGTCCTAGGATATTCCAAAGAGAAAAAATGTAAATCCTTCGGGAAAGAAAACTAAACAAAAAATCTCAACAGCATGTGTACGTAATAGTCCAAAACCGCTAAATGGAACGACACGGAAAATATTTCTGAAACTCAGAGACTGGTGAGATGGACTGAGCTGCAACATGTTCACAGCTCTCAGCTGTGTAGGACCGCCCTTCTCCTTTCCTGAACCCCAATCACCCCTTATCAAGCCAAGAGCATACTGCCTGGACCCCCGCAGGGATCACAGCACCCGCTATTCTTCTCCTTTTTCCTGTGCAGATCGCAGCCCTGCGGACATCCACCCGGCCCGGGGCGCTTCCAGGAGTCGCCTCAGGTTGAAGCTTGGAATCGCAACGTTTTGAACACTTTTCCTCGGGGAGTTGTTGGAGAACCGAAGATATACGGAGTGAAAAAAGGGAGGGACGAGACCCTGCAGAAGTCACCAGCGCAGAATCCCCTGGGGTCCCCGAGCCACGCGGTTCTCATGACGTCACTCTGACAGCCCTCACTGGTCCCCCTACCTGCTGCCACCCCTCCTTTCCGCTTTTCCCGCCCCCCCCCCGGGAATCCCCATGCCTGCAGATGTTTTCGGGGAACAGCAGAGGCTCGCCCTCCCCCGCGGCAGCTTCTGGAAGCCTCTGCTGGGGGGCGCGGTCCCTGGCCGCTCAGGTGGGGTCGGGGGCGCAGGTGGCAGCCAGCCGGGAGGTCCTGGGTCAAGTGGTGTTCGCGCTCAGGCCCCCTCGGGGGACGAGGACGGAGGCGGGCGCAGGTGTCCCACGCGCCGAGCAGGAGGGCCAGGGGAGTGGAGTCCGACCCCTGCAGGGCATCTCCGACGTGAGGCTCTCCGTCCCCGGAAATCAGCCGCGCCGCTACCCTCGGGCTCGTCCCTGAGAGCCCCTGGCGTGCCGCTCCCACCCTCGGCGGCCTGCTTGGCGGCCCGCGTCCCAGCCGACCCCGGCCCGGGCCCCGCGGTCCCGTCCCGTAGAGCATCCCGCCCCGCCCCGCCTCCCGGGTTTCCTTTCGGCCCTGACCCCGCCCCCGCCTCCGTCCCGCCCCGCCCCCGGCCCCTCCCGACCCGGAGCGGCGCCCCCCGTCTCACCGCTTGGCCGCCTCTGGTCTCCGCGCGCTGGGAGCAGTCGGCGCCGCGCCCACGCCATCCCCGCCACCGCCGCGTACCCGTGACCGGGTCTACACGGGCTCTCCCGCCGCTCCGGGGCCGCACGTCGAATCCGCGCGGGCTTCCCCTCCCGCCGGACGCCAGGTGAAGCAACGCTCATCTCTACCGCCTCTCCGCGTCGCAGATGCCGGCTGTGGGTGTGGCCTTTGCGTCCATCACCTCCTTTCCTGCCCCCCACGCACCTCCCCGCGTGTTCCCCGGCTTCCGTCACCGCCTTTCCTGTCCCTTCCCCGCGCTCCCTTGGGCCCACACCATTTTCCCTGCCGGGTAGACCCCAGGGAGAAGCAGGAGCCCACAGCGCCCTTCCTAAGGCGGCCCTGCCTGGTGGCTCCTCCACTCCCTTAGGGTTGCCTGCGGTTGTGTTTGCTGAAATTGCTCCACCGAATGAGGCTGCTCCGTGGGATGCCCACAGCCAAGTTCCCGCGGCGAAGGGGAGTGCGTTCAAAGAGGGTGGGCTGTATGTTTCTAGAAGGTTGTCCATTTCTTCTAGGTTGTCAAATTTGTTGGCGTGTAATTGTTCATGATATTCTTTTATGGTTTTTTTGTATTTCTGCAGTATCAGTTGAGATTTCTCCTTTTTCATTTCTTATTTTATTTGGGTTCTCTCTCTTTTCTTCTTGGTGAGCTTAGCCAGAGGTATGCCAATTTTGTTTACCTTTTCAAAGAACCGGCTCTTGGTTTTGTTGATTTTTTTCTGTTGTTTTTTTAATCTCTATTTTATTTCCTCCCTGATCGTTATTATTTCCTTCTTCTGCTGACTCTACATTTTGTTTGTTCTTCTTTTTCTAATTCTTTTAGGTGCTAGGTTAGGTTGTTTAGTTGAGATTTTTCTTGTTTTCTGATGAAGGCCTGTGTCGCTATGAACTTGTGGTTGCCAAGGGGGAAGCGGGGAGGGAGATGGATGGTCTGGGGGTTTGGGGTTGGTAGATGCAGACTATTACATTGAGAATGGATAAACAACAAGGTCCTAATCTATAGGACAGGGAACTATACTCAATATCCTGTGATAAACATAATGGAAAAGAATATTAAAAAAAGAATGTCTATATGAGTATAACTGAGTCACTTTGCTGTACAGCAGAGATTGCCACTACACTGTAAGTCAACTACACTTCAATAAAAATAAAAGGGCTGGATGTTGGAAATGGCCCACTTCAGGTGTAGTGTATGAGCTCCCTCAGCCAGAAAGCCCCCATTCAGTGCTCTGTCCACCAGCACAATCCTCGCCACTTCTTCACCTCAGGACTTGGCTTCCCCACTGCAGTCCTCTGTCCCTTTATACTTGGTCCTCTGTCCCTTTATAATCATGTTTCATTAAAAAAAAAAAAAAAGTATGAGGAGCCCTGGTTGAAGCGCTTTAGAATTAACTTCCATATTAAAATGTTTCTGTGAAAATGCTCCCTACCTCCCCTTCATTCTCCTGACCCATGCCCCTCACGGTTCTTTTCTCTATTTGTTATAAAGCCGGGTTAATGGCTTCTTTCCATGGCTGTCGCACCTGCTGGCCTGTAGGATCCTGGCAGGCTGGGACTGTGTTTATTCTCTACGTCCCCAGCACCCAGCACAGGTGGGGCACCCAGGAAGCGCTCAGGAATAAAGTATGTGTTGAACGGATGGATGCCTCCGAAAATGCAGAGCAGGTGAAAAGTCCAGGCTTCACTTAGTTCAACTCCCTCCGAGCATTTTAATCCCAGTGCAGTTGTGTAAGTCATCTGGGGCTGCTGTGACAAAATAGCACAGGCTGGGGGGGCTTCAATCATAGAAATGTATTTTCTTACAGTTCTGAAGGCTGGAAGCCCAAGATCAAGGTTCCTGCAGATTAGGTTCTTGGTGAGTTCTCTCTTCTAGGCTTGCAGACAGCTGACCTCTCACATGACCGAGAGTGCATGTGTGTGTGTGTGTGTGTGTGTGTGTGTGTGTGTGTGTGTCGGAGAGAGAGAGAGCCCTCTGGCGTGTCTTCCTCTTCTTATCAGAACACTGATCCCGTCAGGAGGCTTCACCCTCATGACCTCATCTAGACCCAGTTACCCCCAGGGATCCCACGTCCAAACACCATCATGCTGTAGGTTAGGGCTTCCACATATGAACGGGGGGTGGGGGGACACAAGCAGTGATAATCCAAACCTGGGGTTACACGCCCTTCCAGGAGCTGGAAGGAGACCTCTTATGGGGGGTCTTCTCCAAACCCTTATCTTGCCGATAAGGAAGTTGATACTTACGGGTTCAGTGACTTGCCCATGGCAATGTCTCCACACCTATGTGTTATGTACAAATCTTATCTCTTTGAAGGCCTGATCTTCAAGGGCCTCGAACTGGATTCAACTGGGAGTGATAATAAGCTTGTATTTATGGACATTTATTCCATAAAACAATGCTTTTGGCTCCTAGCAGTAACTGTAATTCAAGTTCAGGCCACAGGATCAGGAAGAGGAATCGGATCTCCAGTTATCGCAGTCATCAGTGTTGACAGCTAAGGTGTGTTTGATCAACACAGGATCTGGCTGGAGAAGAGAGGTTTCCTGAGAGAAATAAAAACATAAAAATCATTCTCACAGTTAGTTCTTGACCTCAGAGGGCGGCAAAAAAAGTCAGAATACCTGGTGAGGAATACAAAGCAAAACCTCCTTGGTTGCATAGCCTTGTAGCGATTGTGCCAAGGAACCTGGCTTACTCTGTTCTCGTGATGGAAACGTCCCTTTTAAAAGCCAAAAGCTGCTTTTCCCTCATGAAGTCTAACAGTGACCAGTGGAGTGACAAGTAGTTAAACACACACACACACACACGCATGTTTTTCAAGAGGTGACAAGAAAAAATTTAAAAACCCGTTTAATAAAAATGTCTGCCTTCTTCCTAAGGAAACAAGAGAAGTTTTCACTGACTCGGGTTCACATGGTCATCACCTTCCTCCCTTCTCTCCCCCAAGATGTTAACAGAGCGGTGAATGAATGAACAGACCCTTACTCAGACCTGTGACTTCCATGATGCTCCTCCGGGGGCATTTATCACACTGTATCCCGATGATCTGTTCCCTTTACTTGAGGACAGGAACTCTCTAAGACTTGTTTATCCAACAACTAAAACCATACTTGGTACAGAGCAAATTTTCATTGCCTTCTGAACAAATGAATGAATGAATGAACAAATGGACTCTGGAAAGCAATGGAATAAAGTGAAGACTGCATTGGATTTGAATTGATAAATTCTGCGTTCCAATCCCAGCTCTGCCATTTTTCCAACTAGTTCCCCTAATTCTTCTAGCCCTTAGTTTTCTCACCTGTAAGACAGCATGATGTTGATGATGATTATTAACCCTCTACCTCCATAGTTTTCATAAAGATGAAATGAAAACTCACCTGCAGTTCCTGTGGGGTTTGAAGCTAATAGTGACAAGTGTAAATGGCCAGTGAGGCTTCTGGAAAGGGAGCAGAAGAGAGCCCTGGCCTGCTCCCTGGGCACCAGGGCAGAGTTGGAAACCACCAGCACGCAGAGGGAGGCCCTGGCACTGAGCAGACCACAAAAAGCGCTTTGTCTTCAGGCTCCTCCCCGCTCCAGCCCCTGCCACTGGCAGCCGGTGTTAGAAAAAAAATGTATGCTGGGCAATAGCAAGAAATGTAAAAAGTCCCCAAATACCAGCCTTCTTCCCCAGCCCACGATTTCCACCATTACGGTCGATGCTGGTGGAGGCCGCTGTTCTCAGCTGGGGACGCACATTGGATCACAAGGCGCATCTGCAGAACCAAAAGGCCTCACCCCTGAGGTTCTGATGTCATTGTCCAGAAAGGAGCCCAGGAACTGACATTTTTAGAAGAACTCTAGGTAGCTCCAGGGTATAGACAGAACTAGGTTCTACTGAGTTAGTATGTAGGGTTATTCAACCTGGGCACTGTTGCAAATAGGGCTATTACAGTACAGTACTCTATAGCCGATTGTGTTGATTGGGTACCTAGGCTAACTTTGCTGGACTTGCGAACAAATTGGACTTACGATTGTGCTTTCGGAACGGAACTCATTCATGTGTAGGGGACTTACTCTAGTTTAGGCATTTTCATGTTACCTGGCTTGTCATCTGGAGTGTAATCCTCTCTGCCAGACCACAAGTTCCGCGACGATAGATAGGGCCCTTGACCCGTTCACAGCGGAATCCCCAGGGCCTTGGACAGGACCCGGTCACAGCTGGCACTTCCTAAATATTTCTTCAGTGACTGGACAAATGACCGAGCAAATAGATAAGCCCCGTGTTTGTTTTAACCGTAGCTGCAGGGAATACCTCTTCCTTCTTCCTCTCCTCGTGATGAATTGATTGACTGTATATTTACCTGCTTTTTAAAAATCTACTTGAGGTTTCCCCAATAAAGGACCCACAAGAAAGCCTCAATTTTGCTGTTCCTGGTGGGGGGTGGAGTTCTGTTGCTTGGAGTCACTTTCTTCTCTTTTAAGGATGTTAAAAACTGCTGCTATTCACACCTCCTATTGCTTTGAAGAGTTCAGCTTAGTGAATGCTTTCATTCATTTGTTCATATATTCAATGAAAGAACATCAACTGAGTTACTACTACCTGTCAGGCAACACGGCAAGTGCTGGGACAGAAAGATAAGCATAGCCTGTGTCATGCAAACCTGAGTGCCCATGGTCAGGTGGCCGCTAGCATCCGGATCTTATAGGGAGGGGATTGTCAGAGGGGCCCTGCCCACATCGGTCACATAGCTGCCCCATGGAAGCCTTAGAAGAGCAGGCCTGAGGCTCAGCACGTGAGCTAATTTCACGGGACGAGGGAAACACAGGCCTTACTGATGAGTGACGCAAGGCCGACCGGCTCAGGAATCATGAGACCAGCCGCCCGGGCCACCGCACGTGTGACCCACTCGCATGGCCGTCTCCATCCTGGAGGGGCTAGAAAAGTTCAAAGCGCTTTCCCTGCTCGGTCCACAGACGGACGCCTGGGAGGGGCTGGAGGGCGTAGGTGAGCTCACCGGAAGCTCACAGCAGCTCTCCAAGAGTGAAACTGACATGTGTTTTTCTTCTCTTTTTTCTTATTTTGGCCGTGCTGCACGGCTTGCAGGATCTCAGTTCCCTGACCAGGGATTGAAGCTGGGCCCTCAGCAGTGAAAGCCCGGAGTCCCAACCACTGGACCGCCAGGGAATTCTGAAAACTGACAGGTTTTTGCCAAGCGCGGGTACAGAAATGGCTCTCAACACGCACACCTAGTACACCTAAGATGTTTACTGTCTGAGGATTCAAAATGTTTTAATGAGATGGTAAAAGGCACAGAGAAACACAAGCAAGCAACCATTCATTCACGGATCCAGGAAAGAGTTATTTTCTTCCGGAAGCCACAGGATTCTGGTGAAACAGTGCCGACCCCCTCCACTGCCTGCTTCCTGGCAGGTGACAGTCAGGCCGGGACATGGGCCGAGCTGACCAACATCATCGGGGGGGAGTGCTTGGTTTTTATCCCATCTCAGGGGGACCTGGAGGCCTTCCAGGGGGAGATGAGGCCGGGCTGGGGCCTGAAGGACAGGCAGTACCCAGGCAGGGTGTTTCCTGATGGTGGGGTTTGGGGAGAGGGTGTTATCTAGACCTTGCTACTTAAGGGGCCCCACGGAACAGCATCACATCACTGGGAGCTTGTCAGGAGGCCCAGCCCCAGACCTACAGGATCAGAGCATGCATTTTAACAAGATCCCGGGTGATGTAAAGCACTAATGCTCTCAAGGCAGAGCAAACGTGAAACCCCAAGGGAAAAATGGGCCAAACAAAAGAAGCGACAGTTCACAAAATGTGTGATACACAGAAGAAAAAGATGAATCTTACAAATAAGCAGATGCCTCCAAAATTAGCAAGGATTTAACAAATAATAATATTAACAGCAGTCAGGTGACTGATTTCATCCACTGATGAGTGGAGTGTGAATTTGAATAGCTTCACTGGAAAAGTATCCAAACAAAGCCCTGACCCGACAGACCCTCCGCTTTTTACAACACGGGGCTGTCATCTGCTCCAGCTGTCTTGATCAGGTGACCAAAGAATCCAAGGAAATAGTGAAAGTGCAGAGGTGACCCAGAAAATGCTATTCAAACCGAATGCTATTCAAACAATCAAAACACGGATTGGATATTGTCACGGTTGCCGTGTAGGAATCTGAGATTCCTACCCTTTCACACTCCTAAACCAGGACAAATCATCATTTTTCTAGCATGGCTTAGAACTGGTTCTCTTTGGAACTGGGTGCCAGGCTGAATCCCTTCCTGTACGCTTCGTGCATTACACCTGTTCCATTCCCAGCAGGGAAGATCCAGTCAGCCCACCGCAGCTGGCACGGCTGGCATGTGCTCTGGTTGTTTGGAGTCTGTTGTGTGCCAGTTATTACATAATTTGATGATTGTTCCTACCTCCAGGTACTGTGCCAGAATGCAGGCTACCTAGACACTGGAGTGTGACAGGTGTGTCCTGGGAGGTAGAGTCAGGTCAGACTGGGGCTGGCCTTGAGCACTTGTATACCGATTTTTCTTCTGCGGCTGCCATGAGCCATGGAAGTGTTTAGGCTGGGAGTGGTCCAGCTCATACAGAAGGTGGTTTCAAGATGGGATGAGGAGACGAATATGGGAACCAACTCAAGAGCCCAGAGGACAGAGAGCTACAACAATCCTGGTGAGGATGGGGGAGTTTGAGCTCTTTAGGAGGTAGGGCCAAAAGCGATTTGGGGTGGGGAATAAGGAAAGGGAGGGCATGGGATGATTCAGGATTCCTGCCCAGTTTGTGGTGGCTGGAGGGGTTGCCATCCACCGAGACAGAGAACGAAATAAGAACAGGGTCAAGTGGGAGAAAATAATGAGCAAGTTGCTTTTTCAATAATTTTTCCTCATTGTAAAAGTAATATATATTTAGAAAACAAAGAATTTTAAAAAGAATATTGTAAATCACCTGGAGTTCTTTTAGAAATAACTTCTCTGACTTTTTGGTGCATTTTTTTTTTTCCAGTCTTTGGTCTCTCTCTCTCTCTTTTTTACCCTTCCTTAAATTTTTTTTAAAACTGAAGTATAGTTGATTTCCAGTGTTGTGTTAGTTTCTGGTGTACAGCAAAGTGATCCTGGAATTCCCTGGTGCTCCAGTGGTTAGGACTCCATGCTTCTACTGCAGGGGGCACGGGTTCAACCCCTGGTTGGGAAACTAAGATCCCACATGCCGTGTGGTGCAACCAAAGGAAAAAAAAAAAAAAGAAAGAAAAAGGAAAAAAAAACCCTGGAAGACCTGACATCTAGTATGAACATGGGCATGTTAGATAGCAACCCTCCCTGCTTCTCTCGGAAGTCACAGAAGAGAAACCAGAAAAATGAAACAAAAAATGAACTTCATGCCCTGAACCCTGCATTTTCAGTGTAAGTAGGAGGGAGAGAGAAGCTGCAGATGGAAACAATGTGTAGAAGCTGCCAGAAGTAGCTGAGAGGGGGCAGAGGCCACGGGGAAGGAATGAAGTGATAAAGGATGGCCAGTGATTACAGGTTCCAGCAGCACCCAGCCTCAGAAGGCACCAGAAAACATTCATTTCCCCACACGAGGGGCTCACACTGAAGTGTGAAAGCGTTCCTTCTTTTCAACAAGGGAAAAGGGAAGGAGAGGGACCAGGGCTGATGGCACTCCTGGGAGAATCAGAAGAACCAGGGCTGTGAAACTGCACACACACATTCCACATTTCCAGAAAACAGTCCACTTATTTGGCAGCCGAGAAAGAGAGTATATTAGAATTGTGAGACTCGGAGGTTGGGTGAAACCTACACTTGCTGCTCCATTGGAACCTCCAGCAAGTAGCTGTTCTACAGTTCCATGGTGAGTGAGTGAGTGTCTGATCTAAAAAAGCAACTCAAGCATAATTATGAGCAGGTGTTATTTTTTTTAAAAAAGCGTGAAAAAGAGGAACAAAACTTACCATCTAATGAAGAACACTCACCAGAAAAAGGTCTTCAGAAAGCAGGTAGAGAACAGAAGCATGTGTTTCATCACAAATTTTTTTTTTAAAAAAACCAAAAACAACTCATTGAAGCAATTCCTTCCATGAAGGAGGCCCATATGAAGATGTGCAAAGATTAGGGGAAATAGCAAAATCACTGGAGGAGATAAAATTCAAGCTGACCAAACTCAAGAAAAGACCTGGAAGAAAAAGGTGAAGTCACTCAGAGAAGCCCCAGAGAAAATAAATGCTTATGAAAACCTAGTAGGAACACAGTAGACGGAAATGAGGCAAGTGAGAAAGGAGTCAAGATGTTGGAGGGCTCGGAGGATGTGCAGTTCATCTCCCCACAAATGCATCAAGAATACATCCACAAATGGAACAGTTCTCACAAAGCACTGCCTGAACACCAGCAGAGAACCTCGGACACCTAAAAGATCCCTGCATAACCAGGCAGGACAAAGGAAAGAAGAAGGGAAAAGGAAGAGGAGAGGAAGTGCGACAGGACCTGCGCCCCTGGTGGGAGGGAGCTGAAGGAGAGGAGAGGTTCCTGCATCTGGGGAAGACCCTCTCCAGCGGGGAGATCAGTTGGGACAGAATGGGAGCTTCGGCGGCAGTCGGAGGAGAGTGCAGCAACTGGTCTGTGGCAGGCAGGGCAGAGTGAGATCTACACAGATGGTCCGTGCCACAGCCCTGTGAGCCCCAGCCTGAGATGGGTGTCCGCTGGTGTGCACAGGGTCTGGGTGCTGGAACGTGGGGTTTGGAGAGCAGACCCAGGGAGGGGACTGCTGTTGGCTGCAAGAAGACAGCCTGAGGGGATGGGAGTGCGGAGCTCTGCAACCTGGAATGCTTGTGTAGGAAACCCAGACTGCCATAGAAGTGAAGTGCCTTTGTTGAGTGATGCGCAAGGGGTGGGGCCGCCACTGCAGCCTCTCCCCACACACCGGCTGCTGCCTCCCCAGGCACTAGGAAGGACCTGCTCTCTTGTGCCCATGGCTGCAGGCTCCCCGGCACATCCCATCCCCACCCGGGCTCCCGTGACCCCAGCTGCTGCCACCTCCTCCTCTGAAGCCTGTCCCCACCACAGCGGGCACTCTCACAACCCAGCCACCATCACCTCCATGTCCCCTCCTTGCCGGGGAGGAATTGTGTGCTCCGTGGCAGCCTCGGGAACAGACCCCTGTGGGTGGCCCACATTCAGAGGTGGGGCTGAAACCACAGCTGAGCCCCAGGGGCTGTGCAGCTAAGGAGGAAAAGCTGAAATCTCTCCTTGCAGCTGGGCAAACCACAAATTGACACCCCTGTGACCAGCTTTGTAAACCCAGCACTTACAGAACATCTGAATGGACAATGAGTGCTCCCATAGCCAAGATGGGTCTAGCTTTAACAGCTGTAGACTTTGTGGGCACATACACATGAGAGTTGGGCCAGGCCAGAGTCTGAGATGCTCCCACCGTGCCCACAGCGGGTCCAGATCCATAATTACTGCAATCCTGGGACCTGACTTCAGTGGAGCTATGCTGGTGGCCTGGTGAAAGCAACGTCTGCGAGACACCAGGGCCAATTGCTGGCATGCCCATGGTTAAGGTGGGCCTGAGAGCAGTGCCAACAACAGTGTAATCTGAGAGCTCGCACAATGGGTGAAAGGTGATACAACAGACCACACCCACAGGTGAACAGTGGCTTCTCTCCCAGTGGGAGTGCTCCAATCCCAACTACCTTGCACCACAGATCAGAAACCCAGCTAAGAAACAGATCTGAGGACCTCTACTCCAATAACTAGGGAGCAGACCCTGCCCCTGACAGGCAGGGACAACCACAGAGCAAAGGCGAGGCCCTGTTCAATATCCAGTGCAGGCTCTGGTCACCACATCATCAGTCACACCTCCTATCAGAGGGGATAATGGCCAGCATACATGGAGGAAAGAGGTGGCAGACATCTATAGGAAAAACAACCCTCACACCAAAACATATTAGATCCACGCAGGCTACAAAGGGACACTCCCACAGAAAAATAGCCCTCCAAGACAGTCTGAGGGTCTGGCATTGGCTGGAAGAACCCCCAGAGCATTTAGCTTGAAGGTCAGCAGGGCTTGAGGGAAGGAGATCCTCAGGGCTGGGGGAAAAAGAAACTCCACTCTTGGAGGGTGCACACAAGGTCTCACGTGCACTGGGACCCAGCACAAAGCAGTACCTCCATAGGAACCTGGGCTACACCTACCTAGGGAGGGTCTCCTGGGGAGGCAAAGGTTGACTACAGTTCACTGTTGGGGCAAGGACACTGATAGCGGAAGCCCCAGGGAATACTGATTGGAGTGAGCTCTCCCAGAGGTCCACACTTCAGCACCAAGACCCGGCCACACCCAACAACCTGCAGGATCCACTGCTGGAAAGCCTCAGGCCAAACAACACAGCCCCACCCATCAGAAGACAAGCTGCATAAAGTTGTACTGAGTTCACAGCCACCTCAAAACACACCCCTTGACACGGCCCTGACCATCAGAGGGACAAGACCCAGCTCCATCCACCAGAGGGCAGGCACCAGTCCCTCCCACCAGGAAGCCTGCACAAGCCCCTGGACCAACCTCACCAACAAGGGGGCAGACACCAGAAGCAAGAGGATCTACAATCCTGCAGCCTGTGGAAAGGAGACCAGAAGCATAGAAAGTTAGACAAAATGAGACGACAGAGAAATATGTTGCAAACGAAGGAATAAGATAAAAACCCAGAAGAACAACTGAACGAAGAGGAGATAGGCGATCTACCTGAAAAAGATTTCAGAGTAATGATAGTAAAGATGATCCAAAATCTCATAAAAAGAATGGACACACAGACCAGGAAGACACAAGAAATGTTTAACAAAGAGCGGGAAGATTTAAAGAACACAGAGATGAATAATACAACAACCGAAATGAAAAATACCCTAGAAGGAATCAATAGCAGAATAACTGAGGCAGAAGAACGAATAAGTGAGCTGGAAGACAGAGTGGTGGAAATCAATGCCAGAAAACAGAATAAAGATAAAAGGATGAAAAGAAATGAGGAAAGTCTCAGGGACCTCTGGGACAACATTAAATGCACCAACATTCTCATTATAGGGGTCCCAGCAGGAGAAGAGAAAGAGAAAGGGCCTGAGAAAATATTTGAAAATATTATAGCCCAAAACTTCCCTAACATGAGAAAGGAAACACTCACTCAAGTTCAGGAAGCTCAGAGAGTCCCATATAGGATGAACCCAAGGAGGAACATGATGAGACACATATTAATCAAACTGACAAAAATTGAAGACAAAGAAAAAATATTAAAAGCAACAAGAGAATCCCCATAAGGTTGTCAGCTGATTTTTCAGCAGAAACTCTGCACGCCAGAAGGGAATGGCACAATATATTTCAAGTGATGAAAGGGAAAAACTACAACAAAGAATACTTTACCCAGCAAGGCTGTCATGCAAATTCTACAGAGAAATCAAAAGCTTTACAGACAAGCAAAAGCTAAGAGAATTCAGCAACACCAAACCAGCTTCACAACAAATGCTGGAACTTCTCTAGGCAGCAAAGAGACCAGCAACTTAAAGCAACCTTGTACATATATAGACTGCTATATCAAAACTTCATGGGAACAGCAAACCCAAAAACTGCAATAGATACACACACGTGAAAGAAAAAGCAACCCAAACACAACACTAAAGATGGTCATCAAACCACAAGAGAAGAGAACAAAAGAGGCACGGCAGAAAAAAGACTTACAAAAACAAACCCAAAACAATTAAGAAAATGGCAATAGGAACATTCATATTGATAATTACCTTGAATGTAAATGTATTAAATGCTGCAACCAAAAGACATAGACTGGCTGAATGGATACAAAAACAAGACCCATATATATGCTGTCTGCAAGAGACCAACTTCAGATCTAGGGACACATACAGACTGAAAGTGAGGGGATGGTAAAAAATATTCCATGAAAATGGAAATCAAAAGAAAGCTGGAGTAGCAATACACATATCGAACAAAATAGACTTTAAAATACTGTTACAGGAGACAAGGAAGGACACTACACAATGATCAAGGGATCAATCCAAGAAGAAGATAGAACAATTGTAAATATGTATGCACCAAACATAGGAGCACCTCAATAAGGCAAATGCTAACAGACATAAAAGGGGAAATCAACAATAATAGTGGGGGACTTTAACACCCCACTTACACCAATGGGCAGATCATCAAGACAGAAAATTAATAAGGAAACACAAGCCATAAATGACACATTAGACCAGATAGACTTATTGATATTTATAGGACATTCCATCCAAAAGCAGCAGAATACAATTTCTTCTCAAGTGCACATGGAACATTCTCCAGGAATAGATCACTTCTTGGGCCACAAATCAAGCTTCGGTATATTAAGAAAATTGAAATCATATCAAGCATCTTTTCCGACCACAATGCTATGAGATTAGAAATCAATTACAGGAAAAAAAATACTGTAAAAAACACAAACACATGGAGGCTAAACAATATGTTACTAAACAACCAATTGATCACTGAAGAAATCAAAGAGGAAATAAAAAAAATACCTAGAGACAAATGACAATGAAAACACCACGATCCAAAAACCTATGGGATGCAGCAAAAGCTGTTCTAAGAGGGAAGTTTATAGCAATACAATCTTACCTCAGGAAACAAGAAAAGTCTCAAATAAAGACCAATCACAAGTACTGAAATTGAAACTGTGATTAAAAAACTTCCAACAAGCAAAAGTTCAGGACCAGAAGGCCTAGCAGGCGAATTCTATCAAATATTTAGAGAAGAGTTAACACCCATCCTTCTCAAACAATTCCAAAAAATTGCAGACGAAGGAACACTCCCAAGCTCATTCTACAAGGCCACCATTACCTTGATACCAAAGCCAGACAAAGATATCACAAAAAAAGAAAATTACAGGCCAATATCATTGAGGAACATAGACACAAAAATCCTCAATAAAATACTAGCAAACCGAATCCAACAACATATTAAAATGATCATACACCATGATCAAGTGGGATTTATACCATGAATGCAAGGATTCCTCAATATACATAAATCAATCAATGTGATACATCACATTAACAAACTGAAGAATAAAAACCATATGATCATTTCAATAGATGCTGAAAAATTCAACACCCACTTATGATAAAAACTCTCCAGAAAGTGGGCATAGAGGGAATATACCTCAACATAATAAAGGCCATATATGACAAACCCACAGCAAACATCATTCTCAGTGGTGAAAAACTAAAAGCATTTTCTTTAAGATCAGGAACAAGACAAGGATTTCCACTCTCACCACTTTTATTCAATATAATTTTGGAAGTCCTAGCCATGGCACTCAGAGAAGGAAAAGAAATAAAAGGAATCCAAACTGGAAAAGAAGAAGTAAAACTGTCACTGTTTGCAGATGACATGATACTATACATAGAAAATCCTAAAGATGTTACCAGAAAACTACTAGAGCTCATCAATGAATTTGGTAAAGTTGCAGGATACAAAATTAATGCACAGAAATCTCTTGCATTCCTATATACTATAAATGGAAGACCAGAAAGAGAAATTAAGGAAACGATCTCATTTACCATTGCATCAAAAAGAAAAATATACCTCAGAATAAACTTACCTAAGGAGGCAAAAGACCTGAACTCAGAAAACTATAAGATACTGATGAAAGAAATCAAAGATGACACAAACAGATGGAGAGATATACCACGTTCCTGCATTGGAAGAATCAATATTGTCACAATGGCTATACTACACAAAGTAATCTATAGATTTGATGCAATCCCTATCAAATTACCAATAGCGTTTTCACAGAATTCGAACCAAAAAATTTACAGTTTGTATGGAAACACAAAAGACCCTGAATGGCCAAAGCAATCTTGAGAAAGACAAACAAAGCTGGAGGAATCAGGCTCCCTGACTTCAGACTGTACTACAAAGCTACAGTAATCAAAACAGTATGTTTCTGGCACAAAAACAGAGATACAGATCAATGGAACAGAATAGAAAGTCCAGAGATAAACTCATGCACCTACGGTCACACTAATGTATGACAAAGGAGGCAAGAATATAATGGAGAAAAGACAGTCTCTTCAATAAGTGGTGCTGGGAAAACTGGACAGCTACATGTAAAAGAATAAAATTAGAACATTCTCTAACACCATACAAAAAAGTAAACTCAAATTGGATTAAAGACCTCAATGTAAGACTGGATACTATAAAGCTCTTAAAGGAAAACATAGGCAGAACACTCTCTGACATAAATCACAGCAAGATCTTTTTTGATCCACCTCCTAGAGTAATGAAAATAAAAACAAAAATAAACAAGTGGGACATAATTAAGCTTAAAAGCCTTTGCACAGTGAATGGAACCATAAACAAAAGGAAAAGACAACCCACAGAATGGGAGAAAATATTTGCAAACGAAGCAACCAACAAGGGATTAATCTCCAAAATATACAAACAGATCATGTAGCTCAATATCAAAAAAACAAACAACCCAATCAAAAAATGGGCAGAAGATCTAAGTAGATATTTCTCCAAAGAAGACATACAGATGGCCAAAAATCACATGAAAAGAGGCTCACCATCACTAATTATTAGAGAAATGCAAATCAAAACTACAATGAGATATCACCTCACACCGGTCAGAATGGCCATCATCAAAAAATCTACAAACAATAAATGCTGGAGAGGGTGTGGAGAAAAGGGAACCCTCCTACACTGTTGGTGGGAATGTAAATTGGTGCAGCCACTATGGAGAACAGTACGGAGGTTCCTTAAAAACCTAAAAAGAGAGCTACCATATGATCCAGCAATCTCACTCCTGGGCATATATCTGGAGAAAAACATGGTTCAAAAGGATACATGCACCCCAATGTTCATTGCAGCACTGTTTACAGTAGCCAATACATGGAAACAACCTAAATGTCCATCGACAGATGAATGGATAAAGAAGAAGTGGTACATATATACAATGGAATATTACTCAGCCATTAAAAAGAATGAAATAATGCCATTTGCAGCAACATGAATGGACCTGGAGATTATCATACTAAGTGAAGTGAGTCAGACAAAGGCAAATATCATATGATATCACTTATATGTGGGCTCTAAAAAAAATGATACAAATGAACTTATTTACAGAACAGAAACAGACTCAGAGACTTAGAAAACGAACTAATGGTTACCAAGGGGAAGTGGGGGGAGGGATAAACTGGGAGATTGGGATTGACGTATACACACTACTATATATAAAATAGATAACTAATAAGGACCTAGTGTATAGCACAAGGAACTCTACTCAACACTCTAATGACCTATATGAGAGAAGAATCTAAAAAAGAGTGGATATATGTATATGTATAACTGATTCACTTTGCTGTACACCTGAAACTAACACAACATTGTAAATCAACTATACTCCAATAAAAATTAAAAATATAAAACAATGAAAATTAAAAAAAGAAATGAGGCAAGTAAAAATGTATGGAAATAAAGGAATATTTTAAAATCCTATAATAATGATAGCTAGAGAATGAAAGCAAAGCTGATCTAACATGTAAAATTTAAGTCCACATAAAAAGAGTGAGGGGCTAAAGCCACGGATCAGAGGAAAGAGTTAACTTTCCTCGGGCCAGGAAGTTTGACCCCAAGTGGTCAGCATGAGTCATATCCTTGAGTTACAGGGCTTTAAAGATAAAAAAAGAATCTTTTGGGCAGCTGGTAAAAAAAATTAAATCACTTAAAAGAGGAGGTGGTAGGGAGGGGATGTAAAGCTGGCCTCAGTTCCTCCCGAACATTGTTCAAAGCCAGAAGGCAGTGGTGCCAGGCCACAGGCTGCTCAAGACAAGGAAGGGCCAGATGAAGCTTTTATACCTGGCCAAATAATTTTCACCAGCAAGGACTCAGGAAATATTGTTTCTCTAAGTCCTTTCTGAGGAAACAGAAGAAAACTTTAGCCAATCAAGAGGCAAGTGGTGACACTTAGCCCAGTATTTTGTAATGATAACACCCAGAGTGTGGGTTAGGGTTAGGGAGACAGAACAGAATGTAGCTTTTATGTGTCCTGGACAAGGCAGAAACAATAAAACTAACAAAACTGAGAAGTGAGCAGGAAGCAAGGCAAGAGGTGGAATAAACTCATTGATTCTCATCTACAATGGCTGAGAGCCAAAAGACATCAAATAAAGCTGCAAGTCAATCAAAAGTAGTGTACATATACATCACAGTACAAAGATGAATATTACGACTGGCAAAATCAGGTGATGGCAGGGGTTGGGGAGCAGGAAAGAAATGCTCATCTGATCGTTGCCCACGGAGGGGAGCTAAATGTCCATCAATAGAGAAATGGATAAAGAAGATGTGGTACATATATACAATGGAAAATTACTCAGCCATAAGAAGGAACGAAATTGTGCCATTTGCAGAGACATGGATGGATCAAGAGACTGTCACACAGGGTGAAGTAAGTCAGAAAGAGAAAAACAAATATCATGTATTAACACATATATGTGGAATCTAGAAAAATGGTACAGATGAACCTATTTGCAAAGCAGAAATGGAGACACAGACGTGGAGAACAAATGTATGGACACCAAGTGGGGGGAGGGGGGGTGGGATGAATCGGGAGATTGGGACTGACATATATACACTACTATGTATAAAATAGATAACTAATGAGAACCTTCTGTATAGCACAGGGAACTCTACTCAGTGCTCTGTGGTGACCTATATGGGAAGGAAATCCAAAAAGGAGGGGATGTATGTATACATACAGCTGATTCACTTTGCCGTACAGCAGAAACCAACACAACATTGTAAAACAACTATACGCCAATTAAAAAAAAAAAGTAAGACTAAGGGACTCTCTCTCTCTCTGCCATCATATAAGCTATAAGTATAAAAGTAACCACCATACTAAAAGCACACGCTTTCCTGGATAAAAGAACTACATACACACACACACACACACACACACACACACACACACACACACAAACCCCTCAAACAAAACAAAAAAAAACCAAAAAAAAAAACGCATAGAGGAAAAGAAAAATGATACGAATTGAACATGAAACATAATAGTAAGACAGATACAAGATGACTGTCATGAGAATGAACGTAAATGGACTTAGCTTATCTATTTTAAAGATTTCTTGAACGGATAGACAGAAAAACTCCACTTTGTGGGTGATTCGGAAAGGTTGGAAATAAGGGTTGGGCACCTCCCAGGAGGCTTATGCAAATAATAACATAAGGTCTGGCGTCTTAATACCAGTCAAGGAGGAATTTAAGCCAAAAGGCATTCAATGATATAAAAGGGAGCACTTTGCCTTATTTGTTAAAGGGACAATTCCTAATGAATATATAACATCGTACCTATGGACAAAGTAAGACAGTAGCAACGTTTCTAGAACAGATTAGATGAGCTCTATGGAAACAGATAGAAGAGGAGACTTCAAGTCCTCCTGTATTAGTTTGCTGGGGCCACCAGAACTAAATATCACAGGCTGGGGGGCTTAAACAACAGAAATTTATTTTCTCACAGTTTTGGAGGCCAGAAGTCCAAGATCAAGGTGGCAGCAGAGTTGGGTTCTCCTGAGGCTGCTCTCCTTGTCTTGCAGACGGCCACCCTCTTGCTGCCTCTTTACATGGTTGTCCGTCTGCACACGGGTGCCCCTGGGGTCTCTTCCTCTTCTTGTAAGGATGCCAGCCATTCTGGGTCAGGGCCCTTCCAGGGGCCTCATCTTGTTATAATCACTTCCGTAAAGGCCTTATGTCCAAATACGGGTACATTCTGAGGTGCTGGGGGCTGGGATTTCAACATATGAATTTTGCTGGGGAGGGGACCACAATTCAGCCCGTAACACCTTCTCTTAAAAAGGAAAGATGTGAAAACCCACATAGCCTAGTAAAGTAGAATTGATGGATGTAGTTCAAATTGTTTGCCAGGAGGGAAAAAAAGCATCGTCTTTTCGGGCACCCATAGAACATGGAAACTGGCCTGTATTAAGCCACAAAGAAAATCTCAGTCAGTTCCAAAGGCTGGACGTGTTACAGGTAAAACTGACTGATCACAGAGCAACCAAAGAGGAAACTATTAGAAAGCAAAAAGCCAATTCCACTGGAAAATTTCAAAAAAAAATCTCTCTGACTCCCTTTGGTGAAAGAGGAAATAAATCGAAAAATTATAGAGCTTTTAGAAAATAATGATAATAACACTATATGTCAGAATGTCTGAAATATAATTAAGTCGGCACTCAGAGGAATATTTATTGCCATAACTGCTTATATCAAGGAAACAGAATGAAAACAAATTATCAATCAAAAACTAAGAGGGAGAGATTAATAAAACTAAAAGTGGAAATAAATAAGAGCAGTAAACAGTAGAACTAATCAATGAAAACTTATTTAAAAATAAATCCTTAGAATAAACAATAAAATGGATAGGGCATGAGCTACCTGATACATATTACAAAAGAACACAAATACACAAAATAGGAAATAAGGGGAAAATGACCACAAAAACAGGAGAAATGGGGAAAAGAATCATAAGACTGTGGTGCTTTAAATAAAATTTGGAAACTTGGATTATAGTGGATAATTTTATATGAAATATAATTTATCAAAACATTTTAGTAGAGAGAGAAGATCTAAACAGAGTATTTCCATAGAAGACAGAGAAAGTTGTCAAGGTGCTAGCTCCTCAAAGAACACTATGCCCAGGGAACTTCTTAAGAGAATACTACCAAATTCTTAAAGAGCAGATACTCCATTTCTGTACAAAAGCTCTTCCTGAGCACAGGAAAAAGGGTAAACATCAAATTTCTTTCTAAGAAGTGAATGCGGCATTGATGATAACACCTGACAAACTGCAGAAAAAGAAAACTACAGACCCACTACACTTGTGAATATGGCTAGAAAATGCTAAGTAAAATATGATCAAACAATATAAAAGCACGTTAAAGCAATAATACATCATGATCAAATAAAGATGATTCCAGAAGCACAAATGGTTTAGTATAAGGAAATCTCATAATATAACTCACAATGTTGTTAAATCTAAGGAGATAAGACATGATATCCTCCACAGATGATGAAAAGGCACCTAACAAAATTATAAGATTTATGATAAAGTTCTCAAGAAAATAGGAAGAGATGGTATGTGAGTCAGGGTTCTTCAGAGAACCAACAGGACACAGATTTAATTTAAGGAATTGGCTCCCATGATTGTAGAGGCTGGCAAGTCCAAAATCTACAGGGCAGGCCAGCAGGCTGGAGACCCAGGGAAAAGTTGATGTTGCAGCTCAAGTCCGAAGGCAGTCTGGAGGCAGAGTTCCCTCTTTCTCCTGGGACCTCGGTCTTTTTCTCTTAAGACCTTCAACTGATTGGATGGGGCCCAATCACATTACAGAGGGTAATGTGCTTTACTCAGCATTCACTGATTTAAATGTTAATATCACCTGAAAATAGCTTCATAGAAACACTGACACATAAAATTAACCATCAGAGATAGATACTTCCTCAACATAATAAACTGTATCTTTCTCAGCCATTAGTGTCAGTTTTTAAAATTGGGAACAAAATAAGGATGTGCTTTACTATTTAGCTCTCTGCTAAAGGTACTGGACAATGTAGTCAGACAAGAGAAAGGAAATAGAGGTGTAAAATTGGAAAGAATGATATGATACTATCACTAATTGTATACCTGCCAAACCCCAAATACTCACCTGAAAAGCTCAAACGAATTCATGAAGATAGCACGATACAAAATTAATACACAGAAACCATCAGGTTTCATATTCACAAAAAATCAACCAGTTAGAAGATTTAATGGGAGAAAAGATCTCTTTTGCAATAACAAAAAAGATTAAATGCCTAGAAATAAATTTAATAAGAAATTGGCAAGACCTATGTCAAGGAAGTTTAAAAATGTTCTGAAGGAACAAAAAAGATGTAATTAACAAATAGAAACACATTTCCTCTTCTTGGATAGGCTATCTCAAGATCAGAAAGGTGTCAACTCTCCCTAAGATAAATTATGTGTGATCCCCACCAAATCCTAATGTGTATTTTGGGGTGGGGCATCTATATAAGCTGATTCCAGTGTTGATATGAAAAAATAACTTTGAAAAAGAAGGGTAATGTGAATGAAGTAGCCATGATGACTATTAAAACTGTTAAAGGTTTAAAGTTTTAACACCTGAAACAGCAGAGTTCCAGCAAGTGATGGGACAGACCAATGGAGAAGAAATATAAATGGAAGAAGAAAGTTCAGAAACAGACCCAAATACACACAACAATTAAGTATGTGATGCCATTTTAAACCAGTGGAAATGATGAACTATTTAATAGATAGTGTTGACATAACTGGGTAAACCATCCGACAGAAAAACCATACCCCACATCTTGCACGAGCATATACTCCAAATGGATTAAAGATTAAATGTTTAAAAAAACAAGCCATAAACACACTAGAAGAAAACATGTTTATAAGTTTCTTTATAAAGTTGGAGTTCAGTAGGCTTTTCTAACAGACTCAAATCCAGAAGACTCAGTAAAAAATGTTTAGTAAATTTGAATATGCGTGTGTATACACCTTTCTCAAAGGCAAAAAGAAAAACAAGAAAACCCCAAAACCAACATAAGCAAAGCCAGAGGACAGGACAAACTGGAAACAAAAACTGCAACTGATAATCATACCCCTTAAAATAATTAATCATCACATACGGTTCTTCTTATGTGATAGGCATTGAACTAAGCACTTAAAAAGATCAGCTCAGTTAAACTGTACACCAACCCTGAGAATTATTACTAACCTCATTTCACAACTGGGAAATTCAAGCAGGAAAGGTTAAGTAATTTACCGAGGTCAGAGAGCTAGTACAAAGAGACCTTCATATATGAACCCTGTAACATGTATACCAATATATAGAATTCCCTAGAAATTGACCAACAGCCCAACAGAAAAGTGGGCAAGAGATTCGAAGAGTTC
Source organism: Balaenoptera ricei (assembly GCF_028023285.1). NCBI lineage: Eukaryota > Metazoa > Chordata > Mammalia > Artiodactyla > Balaenopteridae > Balaenoptera > Balaenoptera ricei. The sequence goes on along the minus strand of NC_082642.1, from coordinate 157,532,283 downwards.
ATAAAAAAAGAACTCCAATGGGCTCTTACGTATATGAAGACGTCTAAAGTTGCTCATAATAAAAGATATGCAAATTAGAACTTCACTAAAATATCATTTTCCACCTATTAGCTTGGCAAACGTTCGAAAGCTTAATACTCAACTTCCTGACGAGAAAACAGGGAAGAAGGTTCAGTCATCGATTACTTGTAGGAGTGTCAACTGGACCAATCCCTAGAAAGGCAATTGGACAGTGCTTTTAAGGATGACAAATGTAGGTGTCTTCTGATTCACAGTTCCCTTCCTGGAAATGAATACTACAGATGGACCTGCACATGTAATGATGTTTGTATAAGGTTATTCATTGCAGCAACGTTTGTAGGAGCAAAGATGGGAAACCCAGATGTTGTCAACATGGCACTGGTTAAACAGAGAATGATGCATCTGGAAAAATGTATGGAGCGATCTCCAAGGTAAACTACATGAAGTTTTTCTTCCTTTTGAAAGAAAGCAGCCCAGCATATATAGTTTGCTACCGTTTTATGGAAAAAAGAGGGAAATAAGAATATATGCCAATCAGTGCCTAAAGGTAAATTGAAAGTCTACATGACAAACTCATAACAGATCACCTTGGCAGAGGTTGGGGGGAAGGGGTTGAAACTAGATAGATGAGGGGTCAGTAGTGGGAAGGAGATTTTTCACCACGTGTTTTTTGATTTTTGAACTTCGCAAATGTATAACCTATTAAAAATCAAGTTAGAAAAACTGGCTTAAACAGTGTGCTATATGCCATGATAGGCATTAAAAAAACAGGAAAGGAACAGAAAATAAAAGGTGCACATATTACAAAGGAGATAAGATTACCATCATTTGCAGATGACATCATTTTCTTCTTGGAAACTCCCAGAAAATAAAAGCAGGGAAAAAAACTTGTTAGAAACAATAGTTTACTAACATTAACCTAGTTTTCTATGTTCAATTACAGGACATAGAAAAATAGGTACTTTCAGATATATGAGCAATAACCAATTTTAAAAAGTTATAGAAAAAAAATACCCCACACGTAATGACAACAGAAAATTCAAAACCCTTGGGAATTAAATTATCAAGAAATAGGCATGGATCTACATGAAATAAACTTTACTGAGGGATGTGATAGATGACAGATAAAGATAGAACTACACCATTCTATTGAATTCGAAGGCTCTGTTTTGCACAATGTAGATTCTCCCTAAATTCATCCATAAATTTAGCATGATTCCAAAACAGATCCCCACAGGATGACTTTAGAAACATTACCCAATATTTTTAAAGGACATCTAGGAGACTAAATATATGATAATATTATGTGAGATGACTAACTGCAGGATATAACATATTAATCCTATTTTAATGTTAATTAATTATATTATTCCTCCTATGTATTAAAACCACATCAACAGTAACTAAAACACTGGGCACAGGTGTGGAAGCAGATACTCACATAGAATCCGAAAGGGGCATAAATGGCCCTAGTGAATGTAGGAATTTAGAAAATGCTCAGGTTGGCACTTACTCAATCAACAGAATCAAGTCTGTTGGCTGATCATGTAGCAAACACAGCATGAATACATCGTTTAGAAACATGGAAGTTAAGTACCAGGGCAAACAAGACTGAAGGCTACCTCTGCAAGCAGCATCTAAAGGTGGGTAGGGGTGAGGCAGGTGACCACTGTTTTTTTGTGATAAGCCTCTCTTGAGATTATCTGAATTTTTAATAATGATGTAAATGTGTTACTTGAATTAAAATAAAAGTTAATTAAAAAACCCCTAAGCCATCCCTTTCCATTCATGATCCCCACTTCTTGGGGTAACAGGTTAGTGTGAATTTCATATACTCCCTAGACTCGTAGTTTATACCCTCACATTCACATTAATATATTTCTCTTCAAAAATGGATGCCGTATTGGCATATTATTCAGCAAATTGCTTTTCTCGCTCTACACTATTTCCTTGTCTGCCCACATTTCTGTTTCTTTAGAATAGATTTCTAAAAGAAGTACTGATTCAGCCATGACTTGGATGTTTTAGGGCTCTCTCAAATGATTTTTCCAATTTACACTTCTCATCAGCAAAAGAGGAGATTGCTCACCACTTAGGCAGCTATTTGTCATTGAAAACTTTGTTCATTTGATTTTTAGCTACTTAACCATTTATCCTTAAGACTGGACACTTGCAGGTTTCTTGACCATATTTGTCAGCTCTTGTTCATAGCTTCTGCATATTTTTCTCCTGGGCGCTCATGTTCTTTTTCTTTGGTGCTTAAGGGTACCTTGGGTTTGCTTTAATGAGGTAAGACACACAGCAGCAGAAATGACTGTCATGAAGGAAGAAGTTTGTTTTACTCACAGATCCCTAGAGACAGGAGGCACAGCGTCCCGTGTGGGCCACTCGGGGAAGCACCAGGCCAAGGGAGCATGCAGAAGGGGGAGGAGGGAGAGAGCACGAGCATTTACTGTAGTTTCCACAGGAAGCAATGGGCAAGGCAGGGTAAATAGGTTTAGGACTGCCCAGACTGAATAATTTCAGCAGGCTCTGGGGCATGGGGGCTGTCCTTAATCGTCTGGTACCTGACCCTGGGGTGATTAGGGCAGTGGATGGTGGCCCAGAGTGTGACAGTCCATAAAGGGTAAAGGAGATCTTAGGGATGCAGGCTCTGGATTGGTTGCTCTGTATTTGAAAGACACACACCCAGGTGAGTTGTTTGCTTGCAGGTGAGTTGCTTGCTCTCTCTGGGAGTTGGCCAACCCTGGGAGTCCCGTCTCTCCAGGGTCAGCAAGCACCCAGATTTCAAAGCATCAGAATATTTAGATTATTTGTATGCAATTTTTACATGTGAAGGACCTTTTCAGTTTTATTTATTTACCACGATGACACACTGGGTTGAGACCTTCCTTTCTCTGTACCCTTTGATTTCTCTGAATCTGTGATCTCTGGGCCCCCTGCCTACAATATTTTGTAGTAACAATGTGTACCTGATGGGGAGTTCTGAGGATGAAATGTCATAATGCATCTAAGATGCCAGAATTTGCTGTTCAATAAATGTTAGCTTCTCTCCTTGTATTTGTGACAAATATTTTCCCCAATATTTTCCTTGGTAGCATTTTTTCTTAGCATACATCTTTTTAATTTTTAAAAATAACTTTCCTTTCAATTTCCAATTTTTAACCTTACCGAAACAGTAGCTTAATGGTTGAGATCATAGGTCTGGTAATCAGACAAGCTGGTTTTTCCAGTCTGGACTCTGCCACCACACGTGGGGACTTTTCCGCATCTCCCTAACTCGGTTTACTTCTCTGTGACACAGCCAAGTAGTCCCGCCACGGCAGGAGATGTGTATTTGGGGACTGCCTCCATGATTTACTGCACATCTGGCCAGTATATTTGGCAGAGTCTATTTTGGAGAAAAATGGAGGAGTGGATACTCTTGATAGTTGCTGGATGTAGTTTAATTACAGACACAGTGGATAAAAGTCGTCTGTGAAGCCACACAGGATGAAAAAAATAAAGGCACAAACGTCATTCCGCAAAGTTTCACAACGGCACCACCTAGTGGCAAGCATGAAAAATCACATCTGCAATGCCACCCACAGCTGATGCATCGCAAAACTGATAAACCTGGGAATCTAGCATAGAAAAAAGTGAAAACTGAAATCAAATAATCTCCTTTATTATTAGAAATTATACCTCCTATTCTGTTTCTCCAGTAACTATTGCTTCCCCTCCTAATGGTCTGACCCTCTTTTTTTTTTTTTTCCTTGTCTGGGTATTGTCAACCAAAAAGTGTCTAGTCACTGAAAGAAGTGTACTTTTCAAGCGTTGTTCACGGCTCAGGGATGATGTCCGTCTCCATAAAGTATTTCTGCTTCGCCTGAGTTGGCGCACACCCCTCTCTAGAGACTGACCCATCGGCTGGATCCTTAGGCTTCTGGAGGGTGTGATTTAGCACGGCACCTGGGCGCGAGAGTGTAGTGCAGAGGAAGCTTTGCTTTTGGAGGTGGACAAAGCTGGGTCCACTCCCAGGGCAAACCCTTTGCTTGTGTTTTCCTGGGCATGTGACTTGGAGCTGGTTTCTCATCTGTAGAATTTGGAGAATGCCATCTCCTTGCTGGGTGATTGTGGGAGTGGGTCCGGAGCATTCCCAATCCGGTCGTTTTCAGTCCCCGTTTGACAGCCCTGTTAAATTCTCAAGACTGTTTAGATGTGCTTATTGGGGGGCTTTTCTATAGGCGGTTTCTCTCCACTCCTCCCCGGGACGGTTCTCTTCTCCCATTTCCAGCCTGTTGTATACTAACGGTTGGACTTGGCCCCTGCCTTCATTCGGTTTTCTCTTGGATACTTTCCAGGAACCCACATTAAAGTAGGGGAGGTAGGCAGAGCGTGACACGTCACCGACAGCAATTTCAGAAGTGTGACTTGACCCAAGTATTAAAATAATTCCCAAACCCAACAAGTTGGAAGTATTATTTATTCAAACAAACCAAACTCTTTTATTTCCTTTTCAATGGTACATATCTCAAATTGAAACAGACAGGTAGAAAAATAAGATTATTGTAGAAAATTCCACTTTTGAGGTGCATAACAATTTGGATACTGGTCAGTAGCTAAGATAGCATCTTCTCAGACAGCATGAATACCTCTGTAGTCCAGCTCCTGGTCCTATCACGACTTGGATTTAAATCAACATGATATACTAAAAATAGAGGAAAATTTCAAAAGGGAAATATAAAATAACCTGAAGCATTTTCAGAAATACGGGTTACACTTAAGCATTGTGTATTAAAGGATGTAAATGTGAGATACACACATAAATACATTTTCTAAAGCACTGCTTTCAGGACTTTATTTTAGAATACAAGGCTTGCAGCTCTTCAGCCAAAAGAGAAACTGCTGGTGCAGAAAAGTCATCCTTTTTGAGAAAAAAATGAGTGGCTGCTTTAAGTGACTGAACATAGGGATTTTACATTTTAAGTATATTTAACGGTGCGAATTAACAGATATAGTAGGAAATACATCATTCTAGATTACAAAAATTCATCTTATATTAGCACATGGTAAATCTCATTCATTCTTTTCCCTCTCATTATGCTAATTCCAACCCTAAACAGAATTTCCAGCCTTACTAATAAGAATGTATAACATTACATCCACAATTAGGAAATGAGAAAAAACAATTCCAAGTTGTTAATGCTAGCAGCAAAGAACACAAAACTGTAAAAGAAACTGGGGTTATGGAAGTTTATTTTTGGTGATTTTCATTATAAGTGAATAAATCCTTAATTAGCTTTGCTTACTTTTTATCTCACAGAGATAATTTTTGAAGGTTTTCTTAGCTTTCACTCAGAAGCGCTGACTACCAGGGCGTGAGGCGCAGGTGAAATTTTATTTCAACAGGTGAAAGGAAGCAAGCTGAAACCTTAGTTTTATTAGGAAACTTTCAACTACCCTCACATGGAGCGTTTAAAAAAGAAGAAAAAATAAGCCCTCTTCGAGACACTTGCCTTCTCACGCGATTCTGATCCATGCGTGCATCATGAATAAAAATACAATTATTCCAACCAAAAGGAAGGAAATTGTATGGAAAAACATCAGTGTCAAATTAGGCTAGGTTTCAAAGATTTTTAAGACCTCATCTCTCCTTTTAGTGATATCATTAGTATGACAGCTGTGCTTGTATTCAAAATCTATTTTATAAATCTATAATTTATAATTATATAATTTATAAATCTACATTGGCAAAAAATATTCTATTCAGACTGATATGTGTGGGGTACACCTGTGTGTTACGTGCAATTTAAACTTTACCCAGGTGATCCTCTACAAATAACTCTCCACCTGCAAAGAGAACTGCCCACTTCTCATTGCTGCTCCCAGGGTACTGGCAAGTCCTGACCAGCCGATATCTAGAGGTGAGACAGATATTTTACCATCACACCCTCTCCTGTATCCTGAGATACTAGCTGGACACATCCAGAATCACCGCTCTGCCAGTGGTGTCCCAACAAGTACCCGAAGGCTTTATGGGGCACATGGAGGCCGCCCTTGAGCACCAAAGGTCAGGTGCTGTGGAGTGACTCTGTGACTGTGCTGTGGGCTGCATCTGAGTTTATCCGGAACCTTCATGTGCCTCTGGCCAGCCTTTAGGTCCTGGGTGCCCTTTAAGAGCACGTGTGCTGTGAGGTCACACGGTACCATGTAGTTTAGAAACACTGACGTCTGTATGCAATATCTGATTATAAGAAACCCAGAGAAAGCTGAGAGACAGGGGGGAAAACACTGTACTGATTGGTCACATCTTGTCCTTGTGACACTCCTACTTGATCCTACTAACTAGAGGTTTTGCAGACACACTGCATCACCAGGAGGCCCGGCTTTGCTCTCACGACCACATCTCACAAGGTTGCTGACCTGGGGCATCAGGCTGTTTCCACCCGCCCCCCCCCCCGCCCCCGCCCCCGCCCCAGGGAAGGCATTCTCACCAAGGCTCCCAGGGAGCCCGGAGCTGCACGGATTCTGATGAGGACTGGCGTGCACTCGAGGATGCTGGTGCCCAGGCTGTCAGCGGGGACAGCAGTGTCCCAAGGGAGCCTCCTGCTGCCCTCAAGCCCTTCTTTCTGGAAGTGTCCCTGACAGCAGGTGTCCCCACAGAAGGAGTATGGTCAAGAAGCTGCAGGACTCTTTCTGAGTCAGTGGGCTGGCCAGCAGGGCTGGGGGGACATGGCCATGTCTGAGTTTTCTTGCTTTCAGTGCAACTACCAGGGTGGCTGCAGCCAGGAGGCCCCCCCCAGATGCTCAGATCCCAAACTCTGCCAACCTCCCTTTGGCTCCAGACCCTTGACCCTGCCCTATGAACTTCCCAATGCACAACCTTGAACCTACAGCCTAAGGACAGGGGGGCCTGCTTGGGAGTTCAGGTGTCTCTAGTTTTGTTAGAACACAGGTGACGGCTGCAAAGCAAGTTTCTCTTTGACAAATTACGCATCCTGAGGGGTTCCTTTGGGAAAGTCCTAAAAAATGTAGGCCGTGCCAAAAACTCAGGGAAATGAGAGTTTCCTGCTACATCCTGTGTTGTTCTCAGTTTGTCCAGACCTTTGCAGTCATCTGCTGACCAAGGGATACGACTTCTTACCCCACCACCCTTCCCAGGTTCTAGAATTTTCCCAGTCCCAACCATCACCTACTCTGTGCTCCTTGGATGCCCCAATCTTCACCTGGATCGGTGTAAGTGTAAGGGACCACCTTTTCTCACTGTTTCCGTGCTGACATCTGACACACGACTCCAGCTTGAATGTACTTGAAGTTTGGGGTTTGCGGCTGTGTGAAATAAATCACATCTCCAACTGCTTCAGCAGCTTTAAGGGTAAAAGAAATCTGAGGATTCCTGGAATTGAAGCTACTTTTCCAAAAGAGCTAATTCTGCTTATTTTGTTAGCATACTTTCGATTATATTTTTATTCTTCCCTCCCCACTCTCAAAATGTATCTTTCCATCTTGCTATTTAATTGGTAAACTGCCATGAGTTCAAATCTGAAATTCTTAAAACCCACTAGAAATGTACACAGTAACTTCTGTTGTGTGGAGCTTTCTTTGCACTAGAAATCTAGTATCCCTCTTGGCAAAACCCATAATTTTACATTTTATGGTGTTTAGTTGTTTTTCCTAAAAAAGAAAAAAAACAAACTCACTCAGTGGCAAGTTTTCCCTCTGAACAGTTCTGTAATAAATTCTAGTAAGTTTCTGCAAGAGAAAAATGCACTGGGATTCCACTCAATTATTTGGTTTCTACTAATAAGGATAAAGTCTATGAAACTCAATTATTGTTGTTTATGGACCAGGCTGTCGGGCAAGGATTTATTTCCAATGACATCAAGTGGCACTAGGGCAGAACTTGGAACTGAACCATGCCTGGCAACTCCACCGGTGGGGACTTGGTAAGAGGGATTTAACAAATTTCCATTTGAGAGGAGAACCTATTAAATAAAGAAATAATCCTTCCTCTCCTCTTAAAGGAGATGACAGAATCCCCAAATCAAAACTGCTTTGCAAAATCTACTCCCCAAAGCTCTGTGAAGTTGTTAATGCTGCATTACTGTGAGTTACTTTCATAGTTTTGAACTGTAATTGACCCCCAATTTATCTCTGACCTAAACATCTGTGTTACACAGAATCAGGTAAAAAAAAAAAATCCTTACAGAAGTTTGGGAGTGGACTGCGTTCAGGGAGACCTTCCCCATTGTCACACACAAGGAATCTGTTTCTTTAATGCCAGGTACTTGTTTTTTCGTTCATGAGAAATACAAAATTGCCCACCATGGTAAATGCCATAGTGATCAGACACCAATCACTTGTGGTTCTTTTAAATTCCAGAGGAAAAAAATAGAATCAATCCCCATCCATTACTATTTTTCATAAACAGTTTCAGTTTCTGAAGGCAGGATTTCATTTCAGGCTTCTGAATAACTTATCAAGAATATAAAGCATCAGCCTATTAAACAAACAAACAAAAAAACAACATTGTTCATGTAGAAGCGTCCATTTCCCATCAGAGCGTTGACGAGATTTTGACAAAAACCTAATGCTAATTTTCATCTTTCAGGAGAGGACCATCTTCCATAACCTTCCAGTGTGCTGTGAGGTAAAAATGACACCCCCAAAGGATTGCTACCCCCTTTCCTGTTCAAAGCAAGCCTCCTTGAAGGTCTGCCAAGCTAAGTATCAATTTACATAACTGGAGGAGTTGAGTGTCACTAACAGGGTTTTGACTCAAAGTCCAATTTTCAGCAGCAAGGTATGCCAGGAGAATGTCCTACTTTCAATTGTCTATTTCATTCTTGTTGCTAAGTTATGCTTTTGTAATTTAAGCATTTCCATTAAAATGTCACATCCAATGACATCTCAGATGAAAAGGTAGAGAAATTTGATAGGAAATACAGAGCATTATAGCAAACTTCATTCAAATACCCAAGCTTGAAATCTAACTTGCTGTTATCAAGTGTTCTGGGAACAGTGCCTGCGAATCTGCAGCTAGAGAAACGGTACCCAGCTTGGAAACAGAACACGGGAAAATGAAACAGAAGACGCCTGAGTGAAGAAATAAGTAGCAAAACTAACCGGGTCATACTTGCAATTCCCTCCTTTTATTTCAGGGGTTTGGATTTTTCATACCAAGGGGAAGGCACTGTCTAGGGTTGTTGCCTTCACATCTAGGTAAAGTGGCCCACAGAATAGGAACCCATGAAAAAGCCAAGAGGGCAAAAAGAGAATTGGAATTTCAGAGATTTCTATCTCTGAAATGTATTTTGAAACTATTACCTCTCAATTAGCTGAGAGTGGAAATGATAATGAGATTCTGATAACAGAACCTCCTATCATCCCATTTCAAGAGGGCATCGTTCCCACCACGGCCATGCCTGAATGAATCTTGAAGAACACAGAAGGTCCATGTTCTAAGACACAACTCAAACCTTCTTCACAAGAATCCCACAGATTCTTGTGGCTTCTGGAGAGTCTGTGAGGACAACAAGACATGTATAAGTGGCTCCACATCTCTTTGGCATGGTCACCTATTTCTCAATATGGACGTGACCTGGGGAGACAGTGTGCAGGGCAGGTGGCTGAAACATCCATAGGAAGCCTATTTTGAACACACATAACACTCCAGCCAGAGGAGATACTTCAGTTAGCCCTTCCAGTGGGGTTGTAGTATATATCCAACCCATCCCAATAGCAATGCAAAGGGAACCCTGAACTTGGCACACAGTGACAGAAGGGATATTGGCTTTAAACCCTTCTTCTAATGACATCATGTTAAAGTCGTCTGCTTTTCTTTTGCCAAAGCCCTCAAATAAATGACAGCAAGTGTGGATTTCCCCAAATAAGGATACCACGGCACACCCAACTCATCACCAAAGACTGAACACTCCAAAGGGAAGACGCATGTAGGTCAACTGTTAACGGACTTGGTTAAGCTGTTTCAGATGGGTGTGCTCGAGTCTAGGGAGTCCTGCAAAGAGAAGCACGTGGTTCCAAAGCACAGGAAAAAGTAGAAATTCCCTAGCATCTTTTGCATGTCTTGTGCCTTCCTTCCTCGGAGAGCTGGTCAGGAGTATGGGTATTTAGCCATTTCTCTATTTCCCAAAAGAATAATCAGCAACCTACCTTCAGAGGAGAACTGGAAAAAGAAACAACTAAGCTAGTGAAAGAGAACTTGTTTTTCTTCTTAATACAGTGTTTGTTCATTTTAAGTAAGAGTAAGCTTATGTGATGGTAACCAGCTTGGTGACAGAACGTCTGGTTCAGCACCTATTACGTCTCGCCTGCTGGAAAGAGGATTCTTTAGGTGAGGGCAGCGGCTGGAACCAGGCTGCCTGCACCCCCATCAGGCACAGGACCCTGGGAAAAAGTCTCAACAGAGGTAGTTTTTACTTTTATACCCAAAATACTATGGAAGTATTGAGTACAAAGAGTAGGTTTCCTTCCCACTCGAAGGCCTTCCATCTTCAGAAGAGGCTGGTGAAGACTTAAGTGAGCATCTCTCTCTAGTAGAGTCCAGCTCCCGTTCAGAGCACAGAGAGACCCAGAAAAGGGGCCTGCTGCTCTTTTTCCAACTCAGAAGGGGGCAGGATGGTCATACCATCAGGCCCCAGACTTCTTCTGCTGTCATACTGTGAGCCTTCTTGTACCACGTTGACGCAGGCTGAGCCTGGTACAAAATACCCTTAAATGTGATGAATACAAAAAGCTTCCCATTAGCTAAGAAGAATTATAAACTATATGCACTTATTTCTCCAGAGATAGGAGGGAGGAGAGAACAAGCCAAACAAGCAAGGCTCTTGGTTTTCTTTTCTTTTCTTTTTTTTTGGGAGGGGGGTGGGGGGGTGGCACACCTAGATAGTTTGGCATAACCAGCTAATAAAGCCTGAAGCCCAATTCACTCTGTTTTGATTATGAATGAGGTGTCTTTTATTATCATTTTCCTTGGAAGTAGGAGAGTAGGAGGAAGCTTTAAAATCAAGAATCAAAATACAGTGAATCTGGAAGGCATCTGGGAGCAGAACAGAGACTTAAGACTAATGGACACAGGAAGAAACCTTGCCTTATAACCCCTGCCTGCTGCCCCTTGAATTGTCATAATCCTTGAGTTCAAGGTTGCTAGAGTTTAGGCTTTTCTCTTCATTTCCAGCGATGCCGGACGAGAGAGGACTCATCATTGACGACCTCGGGATCTGGGGGTAGATGCCGGCACCGGAACGGAAGTAGCAGCAGGATAATTAAGATAAGAAGAATGATTCCACACACGCTCATGAGAGTATAGGACACGATCCACAAAATGGGCTCATTCAAAGGCAGGGCAGGGACGCAGTTGCTGGCTATGTCCTCTGTTGAGAAAGGCCCAGAAATTTCAGACACTGGAGCACCTGCGATTTCTGAGGAGACAGAAGGGGGAAAATCCACAGCTATGAAATGAGCAGTCCATCTCTATCGCGTGACAAAAGAGATAACCCTGTGCTTTATCAGCCCAAGTCAAGTCACATCGGCACTCAGGTTCCAAGGGCCCAGGCATCTGAGCACGCACCGAGGGAGGTCTCGGTGGCCGTATCCCTTCAGAGGATCCGGTCCCCTTCGCACTGGAATGACAGCATGTTTCAAGGTCTGCAGGTGTTGGACCCACATGGTGGGGAGTAATGTGCAGAAGGGCCCATGCGGAAGCGTCAGGTGATTCGTGGAGGCTGGCAAGGCTGGAGCGCTATGCAGGTGAGAGTGTGTCAGTCAGAGCCTGTTAGGAGCTGTGTGGTCCTGCTTCCTCAGTGGAGATGAGCAAGGAAGAGTAGGGCCAGGAAATAGGAAGAGAAGTAGCATCTAGAACAGAAAACTCAGCCGCACCCGCCAGAATCACAGGGATTTCCCCTGTGGAGTCAACCTGAGTGCATGCTCCGTGGTGGATTCCCCAGTAGGTAACATGCTCACATCAGCCTGACCCACATTCCTAATGGGTTCCAAGACCAGCTGGGTAAGCCTGGCCCAGGAGACCCTTCCCCATTGCACTCCTGTCCTATGTCACATCTCCAGTGTACACAGGACCCAGAATCAAGAGTGGTTAGTGAGTGCAACAGCAGATTCAGGACATAACTGGTAACCAAGAGAAAACACGGCTACAATTCATCCCGTGACTTTTGCAAACTGACTCTTGAAAAATGTTCTTCCTGGAGAAGGAAGTTGAAGTGATTTCCTGAAGCAGGTTGGGGATTGCCAGTATTTCATTTGTCTACACTAGCCTGATCTGCTCCTTTCAGAAGTATAGAATTTGCTTGGCATCTCAAGTTTTACCTGGAAAAAGAAAAAGGCCTCATGACCCATTTATCTGTATTTAACTGCAGAAATGAATATTTAGGTGCCAGAAAATAACACTGCTAAGCATTAATTTTCCTGTAAGAAAAGCCTCAAGATCCTAAGACCTGCCAAGTAATATCTTTTTTTTACTGAGGAAAGAGAAAGTCAAAATAACAATGGAATAATAGTTAAAAGTATGGTTTAAAATGTGGGAAAAGACAAACTCAAATAGTTTGCAAAGAGGTTACATTTTCTTGTTACAAATGTGGATTCTGTAAATGTGGATCCATGGCTTTTTCTAAGTGTGCTGGGAGAGAAAAGCAAGGGACAGAGCCTGCAATACCTACGAACAGAGGGATGCTGGCCTTCAGTTAATCTAGACACCCAAGTGCCTGTAGCATCTTCAGCTACCGGCAGCCTGCCAGGTCCTTTTGAAAATCAAGTTTTGTTGGAACACAGCCACTTTCATTCATTTATGTATTGTCTATGGTTATTTTTGTGCTAAAACAGCAGGGTGGGACAGTTGTGACAGAGACCATCTGGCTCAAAAACCTAAAATATTTACTATCTGGCTCTTCGTGGAAAAAGTTTGCCAATACCTGGCCTATAGCATTTAACAAACATTTTAAATAACAAAAAATAACTCCACTCTTCTTATTACAAAGGCGATACATACGTATAGTAGAAAATTTGAAAATATAAGTAAACAAGGAAATAAAAACTCATAAATTCACCACCCAGAAACATCAATATTCATAGTTTAGAGTATAATCATAGGCATCAATTTTTTAAACAAAGATGGGATCATGTAACACATGCTGTTTCATACACTGTATGTTCACATTACGTGATAAAAATCTTTTGATATCACTTAATTTTCCACAATGCTATTTTTATGACTACACAAAAAACCAAACTATAGATGTATCAAATTTGCTTATCAATCCCTATTTGTGACTATTTAAGTGGTTTTCAATATTTCCACCATTATAAACACTGACATATGAAACATATTGTACCTAAATCTTTGCCCATATTCTTATTATGTTTCAGAATGAATAAATAAAGTAAAATATGGGTCAAGGTATGCTCACTTTTAGGCATCTGGATATATGCTGACAACATGCCCACAAGAAAGGTTGAGCCACTGTGCACACATGCCCACCAGCATAGGATGGGGGTGCCACTTCCCACTCTCACACCAGCATCTATAAGGAAGCATCTATAAGGAAGAATGATGGTCCTCAATCCAAGATCATAATGTTTACAAGTCTCTGATTACTAGTTGGGGGACTATTTGAAAAATACACTCACTGGCCATTTCTATTTCTATTATAATTTCTATCTTTTTCTCATGGATTTGTAAGAGTCGTTTATATGGTAAAAAACTTTTTTTTGGCTGCAAATGTCTTTCCACAGTAGGTCATTTGTCTTTTCAAAGATTTATTTACTTTGTAAATAGAGAAACTTTAACAAATGCAATTGTGAGAGTGAAACATGCTTAGTGCAAAGACAATATCTTAATAGAGCAAAGCACAAAGAAATGAAAAATCACTTGAAACCACTTCTGCTTCTAGACAAGATGGAAGAGGAACCAGATTTACCCTCCCACCTGAAACAACTAAAATAGACACACACAAAAAAAAAACATGAAAAAAAGACTCTGAAGATATTAAAACTTGAACAAGGAGAGACAGTAAATCCTGAGAGATGGGAAACAGATGGTGTGAGCCACACAGGTGCCCTTCTTACTGCCTTGAGAGAGTTCCTGGGTTGTGGCACAGAGAAGGGTTACACTGGCAGAGTATGGTGGTCTCCCCAAGTTGGGGAGACAGAGGCAGAAATCCAGAGAAGCAAAGGCTGTTAGAGTTTGCAGGGAGAGAAGTGCAGAGGAGACAGCTACACAGAGAAATGCCGCACATCTCCAGAGGACCTCCCCTGAGCCTCCAGCTGAGTGCTGACCTTAAAATGAATGAAGGCCAGTGAAAGAACCACTTGGAAGGATTAAAAGAAACAGTGCTTGGAGTTCACACAGGGCTGAGAATAATGCCTATTGCCAATTATTTCCTGTTCACTCTTGTTTCCCACAGTGAAAAAAACAAACAAAAACAAACAAAAACCCAGAAAAACTCACTCAATTCACAGGGTACTTAGAGCACTAAGGGTCTTTCCTCTGTAATAGGAAAGATTAATCATAGACTAAACACTGCTCTGATCCCTCTGATAAAGCTTAAAAGCAAGACAAAAAAGGATCAAGCTCTTTCTAAGGAACTTAACTGTGACCCAGAACAAATCTCAAGAGTATTTTAGAGAATACAAACATATTCAGTGCCCAACAAGGTAACATTCACAATGTCTGGCATCCAATACAAAATTACCAAGATGCAAGGAAAGAGGAAAACACAATACGTAGCAGGGGAAAACTAATCAACTAAAACTTAGCAAGAAATGACACAGGTGATAGAATTATTAGACAGGGTATTAAGACAGTTATTATAACTCTATTCCACTCAGGAAACTAGAGGAAGTATTAGCCATGTTAAACAGAGACATACAAACTATATATAAAAAAAAAAAGACCTACATCAAGCTTCTAGAGATTAAAAACTGCATTACGTGAGATGAAAAATACACTGAATGGTGTTAATAGCAGATAATACACTGCAGAAAAAAGACAAGTGAACTTGAAAACATACCAATAGGAACTATCGAAATGAAACAAAGAAAGAGCAAAATACTGAAAAAAATAGAAAATCAGTAAACCATGGGACCACCTAAATGAGAGGAGAGGATGGGAGACAGAAAAAATATTTGAAGAAATAGTAACCAAAAATTTTCCAAATTTGATAGAAAGTATAAACCCACAGATCCAGGAGGCTCAAAGAACCCCAAGTATAAGAAACATGAATACACCAGTGAATTGCTGAAAACCAGTGATAAAGAGAAAAATCTTTAAAGCAGAGAGAAAAAGAAATATTATGTACAAAGGAACAAAGAAAAGGATTACAGAAGATTTCATGTCAGAAATAATACAAGCTACAAGATAGTGGGGCAACATCTTTAGAATACCAGGGGGAGAAACCCTGCCAGCCTAGAATTCTACACAAAGCAAAAATATTTTTCAAAAGTGAAGATAAAAAAGATGTTTTCAGACATACACGAGCGGAAAGAATTTATCATAGGCAGACACACACATGCGCGTGCACAAACACACACACACATATGCATAATGAAGGATTATTCAGTCTTAAAAAATAAGGAGATCTTGCCATTTGTGTAACATGGATGAGCCTGGAGGACATTATGCTAAATGGAATTAGCCAGACACAAAATGACAAATACTGCATGATCCACTTACATGTGAAATCTAAAAAAGTCAAACTCATAGTTTCAGAGAGTAGAATGGTCGTTGCTAGGGGCTGGCGGGGTGGGCATATGGGGAGGTGTTAAGGCACACAAAGTTGCAGTTATGCAAGATGAATAAGTCTGGGATCTAATGTACAGCATGGTGATTATAGTTAACAATACTGTATACTTGAAATTTGCTAAGAGGGTGTATCTTAAGTGTTCTTACCACTACCAAAAAAAAAAAAAAAAAAAAAAAGGAAGAAAGAAAGAAACTACTATGTGAGGCAATGAACATGTTAATTAGCTTGGGTGTGGTAATCATTTCACAATGTACACATATATCAAAACATCAAGTTGTATACCTTAAATATGTGTAAGTTTTATTTGTCAATTATATCTCAATAAAGCTGAAAAAAAGAAAGAAATCATCACCATAGAGCTCCACTATAAAATAAACTAAAGGAAACCCTTCCAGCAGAAGAAAAATGATATCAGGTGGAAACACTATAAATTGTAACTATGTAGGCAATTGTAAAATCTTCATTTCTAACTTTAAATATTTAAAAAGATAACTGACTGATTAAAGCAAAAATAAGAACAATATATTGGGTGGTTTGTAACACACATCTAAGTAATATGTATGACAATAACTGCACAAATGACAGAGGGGAGAAAGAGAAGTACACTGTGTAGGTTCTTTTACTCAGGAAGTGGTAGATGTGATAAGGTAAATGTGGATACTACAAACCCTAGAGCCACTAAAATAACGTAGCAAAGAGTCATAGCTAATAAACAAGGGGAAAAAAATGCTCAATTCAAAAGAAGGCAGAGGGGCTTCCCTGGCGGCGCAGTGGTTAAGAATCCACCTGCCAATGCAGGGGACATGGGTTCAAGCCCTGCTACAGGAAGATATCACGTGCTGCGGAGCAACTAAGCCCGTGTGCCACAACTACTGAGCCTGTGCTCTAGAGCCCGTGAGCCACAACTACTGAGCCCACGTGCCACAACTACTGAAGCCCGTGTGCCTAGAGCCCATGCTCTGCAACAAGAGAAGCCACTGCAATGAGAAGCCTGCGCACCGCAACGAAGAGTAGCCCCCGCTTACCGCAACTAGAGAAAGCTTGTATGCAGCAACAAAGACCCAATGCAGCCAAAAAAAAAAAAAAAAAAAAAGGCAGAAAGAGAAAAAAGGGAAAGAAAGAACAGATAAGATAGAGAAAACACATAGCAAGACTGCAGACTTAAACCAAACCATATCAATCATCACATTAAATATAAATAGTCTACACTAGGGGTTTGTGGACTTTTTCCATAAAGGACCATGTTAACATGTTAGGTTTTTTGGGTCATACATGATTTCTATCACATATTCCTTTCGATTTTTTTAAACAACCTTTTAAGAATGTAAAAACCATTCTTAGTTCATGGGCCATAGAAAAGCAGGCTACGTGCCAGATATAGCCTGCTGGTTGCTGTTTGCTGAAGTCTGGTCTAAACACCCCAGTTGAAAAACTGAGATTGTCAAACTAGATAAAAAGCAAGACCAAACTATAGGCTGCTTACAAGAAGCCTACTTTAAATGTAAATACTCAATTATGTTAAAAGTCATAGGATGGAAAAAGATGTATCATGCTAACGCTGATAAAAAGAAACCCAGAGTGGCTATATTAGTATCAGACAGAGTAGATCCAGAGCAGAGGATTATCAGATAAACATGGTAATTTCATAATGATAAAATGTTCAATTCATAAATATGACATAATTTCTGCCTCTAGCAACAGAATTTCAAAATATGTAAAAGAAGAATGGTAAAAGTGCAAAAGGAGGAATAGACAACTTCACAAATATACTCAGAGATTTCAACATCCTTTTCTCAATAATAGAGCAAGGAGACAGAAAATAAGTAAGGATACAGATAACCTGAACGATTCTATCAATCAATTTGACAATTACAGAATACTCCACCCACACAGCAGTATATACATTGTTTTCAAGAGCACATAGGACATTTACCAAGATAGACCGTATTCTGGGCCACACTACAAGTTTCAATAAATTTTAAAAGATTCAATTCATACTATGTTCTCTGGCAACAGTGGAACTATACATCAACAACTAAAAGATAGCTGGAAAATCCCTAAATATTTGGAAACTAAATAACACATTTCTAAAACTATAAAATGTCTAGAAAAAACACAGGAGGAAATCTTTGTGTCACTGAGGTAGGCAAAAAATTTCTTAGCTCTAACACCAAAAAGCACAATGTATAAAAGAAAAATACTGATAAATTTTATTTCATCAAAATTAAGAACCTGTCCTCTTTGAAAGACAATATTAAGAGACTGAAAAGACTGGGAGAAAATATTTGCGAGTCACATTTTTGATAAAGGATTTGTATTCTGAATATAAAGAACTCTGAAAACTCAAAAATAAGAAAACAACTCAATACAAAAATGGGCAAGAAAATGTGAAAAGACACTTCACCAGAGAAAATGTGTAAATGGCACATAAGCACATGAAAAGATGTTCAAGACCATGAGTCATTAGGGAAATGCAAATTTAAACCACAATAAGATACAACTAACTACCTATTAAAATGAAAAAGATGGACCATATCAAATGTTGGTGAGGATGTAGAGGCACTGAAACTCTCATACACAGCTGGTGGAAATGGAAAATGACACAGCCATCTCTGAAAAACAGTTTGGCAATTTCTTAGGAAGTGAAATCTATCCCTCTCCTATGACTCAGCCATTCCACTCCTAGGTATTTACTCAGGAGAAATGAAAATTATGTCCAAGGGCTTCTACACTAATTTTCAGAGCAGCTTTATTTATAATAGCCAAAAAAACCCGGAAACAACCCAAAAGTTCAACAGGTGACAGGGGTAAACCAATTATGATATATCTATGCAATTGAGCATTGCTCAGCATAAACATGAATGAACTACTGATACATGAAAAAAAGAAATCAATCTCAAAATAATTATGCTGAGTGAAAGAAGTCAGACAAAAAGGAATGCATGCTATGATTCCATTTATATGATATTCTAAAAAGTGAAAAGTAATCTATAGTGACAGAAGGCAGATCAGTGGCTACCTGGGGTTGGGGTCGGAGGCAGCAAGGGCTGGGGGGCAGGAAGGACAGAAAAGTACAAGGAAACTTTGGGGCATGATGAAAATGTTTATCATCTTGTGTGTGGGGATGGTTTTCAGGTTGCACACCTAATGTAAAACTTACCAAATTGTACCCTATAACGCAAATGGCTCATTTCATACCAATTATATCTCAATGACGCTTTCAAAAAATCAAAAGAACAAGGCAGTCAAAAAAGTATGTCAAAGAATAACACATGTGAAATGATTGCATTTAGGTTAAAAAAGAAAAACAAAACCAACGCCAGCTCTGCTAGGTACCTAGGGATTTTAGTATTTTAGTATTGTTCTTCAAGTGGAACGCCCAAGTTTATACATGTTTCCATATATGAGACACACACACATCTGCCTAGATTTATGATGGGGTTACAGCCCAGTAAACCCATGATGAGTTGAAAATATCATTAAGTCAAAATGCATTTAATACACCTGACCTACTGAACATCGTAGCTGAGCCTAGCCTACCTTAACAGTGCTCAGAACACTTACATTAGAACACTTAACATTAGCCTACAGGTGGGCAAAATCATCTGATACAAAGCCTATTTTATAATAAGGTGTTGAATATCTCCTGTAATTTACTGACTACTGTATTGAAAGTGAAAAACAGAATGGCTGTCTGGGTACAGAATGGTTCTAAGCGTGTCATCGGTTGTTTACCCTGGAGATTGCGGGGCGGACTGGCATCTGGGGCTGCCGCCGCCCAGCGTCCCAACAGCATCGACAGCATATTGCTAGCTCAGCCGAAGATCAAAATCCACACCTCAAGGTAAGCTTTCTACTGAATGCATATGGCTTTCACACCATCACAAAGTCAAAAACTCTCAAGTCAAACCACCATAAATCTAGGACCATCTGTACATATATACAAATACAATAAAAATAGTAAAAAAAAACAAACCCAACATCATCAAATTTTCTTTAATGTACATGTATTATTTTTATAATCAGAAAAGTTATGTATTTTTTAAAAAGTTTTTGAGAACTAGCCCCAATTTAAGGTTGTCAGACATAATGTATTATCTGGAAACAACAGCCTTCTCACATTTGCTAACCAGCCACCCAATGTTAACAGAAAGTTGATTTAAAATTACTTCTGAAGAGTATTTTCTAGAAATGCCATTCACTGAAAAGCCTGTGCATTTATTACACATACTACTAATTCTGTGGTCACAGAACAGATTTTCACTTTTCACGTTGGATCTATTTATGAGAGGCCATAGTGTGCTGTGGCTAAGAGCATGGTCCCTGGGGGGCAAGTCCTAGTTGCCGCTTCTGAGCTGTGTCATTTTGGTCAAGTTACTGAACTTCTTTGCCCCGCAGTTTCCCCATCTGTAAAGTGAAGCCAATAATAGCAGAGTCTTGTTGTGTATATAACCAAGTCAATAGGAGTTAAGCACTCAGCAGGGTGCCTGCACTAAGGTCAGTGTTTACTAAATGTCAGCTGTTAATACACTGTTACATTAAATTCTTTCATCAAGGGCTTGGGTTAAAATTTTAATTATGCATTTTCTGTCTTGTCTCCTAGAAGGTCAGGACCCAGCTGATAATGAGTGCCTGAGGAAGACAGCTCCTCTACCAACTATAAGAATTATGATGGTCGGGTCTTTTCCACCACAGCATACAAAATGAAGTGACCCGTCCCCTCCCATGGATTAGTTGGTACTGAGATGCTTTCTGAGTGGACGTGGTTTACTTGGAAGAGTGTCCTGGAATTATAGGACCGGCGCAATGGATTCAGTACCGTTTTGCTCTGCAACCATGTGAAGCCACTTACCATCCCAAAGCCTCAGTGTTCTTTTCTGTAAAATGAGGAAGCAGGGCTGCCTAATCTATGTCTTTGGGGGCCCTTGGCTTTGGCATCTTTTGGTTGTACTCTAAGTAGATGGCAGAGGCATATCTCTGAGACTCTGTTCTTAACAGCTAACTTTCCTATTTTTAAACATGAACCAGAATATCCAGTTTCAACCTGCCGCAAAGAAAATTCACAGTTAAACGACTGCCACAATCCATGATGTGTCTCAAATTGTCTAAGCTGAAATCTATACAGTTCTTGGGTGCTAAATGTCTCAATCTATAAAAAGAGATGGGTGGTGTTTCAGAAGCTTTGGATACATTAAGAGAAAGTTGTCAATTTTAACACGCTACTATTTTCCTAGCTATAGGACATTTGGTCCAGGCAACAGAGGCAGGTGAATGTGCTCCAGCCCCCGGTACCTGTTCCAGGTACGTGCGACTATGTGCTGCAGACGCAGGCTGGCCATCTCCATGACACGCCACGACTGCCACCTTGTTTATCTGGCTCTGATCTGAGACTAGAATAGTGACTGTCCGTAGGAGTGGAGGGTGAGTTGAGGAGAAGCAGGGGCAGAAGAAGAGAAGCATCTGGGGATCTTTTTCCAAAATACCCATCACGCACCCACCCACCACCATTCTTGTATACCTTGGCTGAAAAAAGAGGTGAGGATGTAGACCATGCATAGTTTAAAAAGCTCCCCAGGAGATTCTAATCAAAGAGCTCCCACTCACTGCCTTCTTTCCCACCCCAACCCTTATAGAGAAGCCTAATCCCGTAAGCTAAGTGTTGTCTGACAAACACAGATTATTATGAAAACCAAAATAAAGACACTAGGGGAGAAGGGCAGCTCCCCAAGATTTTCAAGTTCTGGTTGGTGCAAAGGTAGAACTTTCTCCTGCTATAACACACAGAAAAGAGGACAAAAACAACCCTTAATTTTAAATTTGTAGCTGAGCTCAGAAATAGGCCCTAGGGCTGGGTTCCAATTCCCAACGAGTTGGAGGTGGGCAGAAGACTTGACCCCAGCACCAAGGACAGGGGTGCTAGAGATGACATGACAGCAAAAGTCTGGCCCATAAGTACAGGCAGCCAGGAAAACTCTACCAACAAGGAAGCCTGACTCTGTCTGAGGTTTGAGGAGGGTGGAAGCTGAGGGCAAGAAAGACTGTCCCATGAGAAGCAGAACCTCAAAACCAATACCTCAATCATGGCCGGCATCTAAATTTACACAACTTGGTGTAGAAACACTATACTTCTCATGGTTTGAAAAACACTCAACAGAAAAGTGCAAATTGCTTTATAGGAACATTTTTTACAACCCAAAGTGCACTGAACTCTCTCAGATTGGGAAAAAAACAAAAAAACAAAAAAACACTCTCACTAAAGATAAGCTCACAACAAAAAATTACAAACCAAGTGAGAAAAAAAGTCCACCAGGAGAGAACAGTCAGCAGACACAAAAACAAGGAGATCAGTTCTCTATTAATGATAGAAAATACAACAATCTGCTTGCATTATACAACAGCTGTGTTTAAAGGGATTAAAAACTCACTAAAATACCAACAAGATTATTTCTTTAACTAACAAGCTGATTCAAAATTTCATAAAGGAAAAGAAAATTAAGAATAGCAGGGAAGTTCTGAAAAAAGAACAGTACAAGGAAACTAATACTATACAACATACCAATGGAACAAAATAGGGAACCCAGAAATAAATATGTATCTCCCAAATATTTACTCGAATTTGGTGTGCAATAATAGTGGGATTTCAAATTAGTCAAGAAAAGATAGATCATTTGATAAATGTTATAGAAACAATCTGATAGTCATCTTGGGGAGAAAAGATTTAATCTGTACATTCTATGCCAAGGGAAATCAAACATAAAAGTATATACTTAAATAACTCACAAAATAATTTTAGTGAGAAAGGTAATTTTAAAAGGGACATTAAACCCAAGAAACTTAAAGCAAAAGACTGATATATTTACATGCATAAAAGTAAACATTTTTTACACTAAAATTCATCAGAAGCAAAGTTTAAAAATAATTTCCGATTGAGATATGAATTTTAGCTTTTCTTTCTCCAGACAAATGAAGACATAAAGAGCTCTTAAAAATTGACACCAAAAACTAAAAACCCAACAGAAAAAAATGGGGAAAAGATAGGAGTGCATAGATCACAGAAAAGGAAAAACAAACACCCTTAGATATATGAAAAGAAACTCAACCTCACCCATATAAAGCAATACAATTAAAACTGCACTGAGATAATCATTCTTCACCTATCAGATTGGCAGAATTCCCCAAAGTGTGTCACTATTTTGGTGAGTCGGACTGGAGAAACAGGCCATCACATACATTGCTAGAGAACTAGTATAGTCAGGTATTAGCGAGTATAACCTCTATGGAAAGCAATGTGACAATATTCACCAAGATTACAAATGATACACCCTTCAACCCAGTAATTCTATTTCTAGTTATCCAACCTGGAAGTATACTTTCTTATCTGTGAATAGACACATATAAACGGTATCCATTGCAGCACTGTTGTAACAACAAAAGATTAGAAACAACATAAATGCCTATCAATAAGGATTAATTAAACAAATTAGGAAACACTCATACAATAGGAGATCATGAGGCTCAAAAAAGTAATAACGAGGGAAGATTTTATGTACTCATGTGATTGAATCTGAGAGAGTGGGGTGCTGTATAAATCACTGTACCTTTTGAATATTACCCAGCCGTTTTTTAAAATTAAATAAAAAATGATAAAGGAGATAAAGGAAATACAAGCCACAACAAAATTATTACAGGACACTACAGAAAAGTAAACTAGTACATTTGAGAAAGTACAAAATAGAATTTCTGAAAATGAAAAATACGGTCAATATAATTTAAAACTCACAGAATAGGTTAAATAGATCGAACACAGCTGAAGAGAGAACTAGACCAATATAAGATGTACCTGAGGAAACTACACAAAACGCAGCAAAGAAAATATGAATGAAAGGTCAAGGGTTATGGAGGAAATAACGAGAACTCCCAAAATTTATTTCATAGGAGATTAGACGAGAGTAGAAGAATGGGTGTGGAGATACAGCTGAGAATTTTCTAGGGTTGATGACAAAGAACATGAGTTATCAGAATCAGAGTGCACAATGAGTCTTGAGCAAGATGAAAAAATAATCTATATCTAGATATATCATGGTGAAAGTTCAGAACACTAAAAATTTAAAATAAAAGAAGTCTCAACAGCACCCAGAGAGAAGGAATAGATTACCCTTAAAGGTATAACAACTGAAACTCACTGGCCTCTTTTCACCAGCAATTATGAAGCAGGAGAGTAATGAAACAGCATCTCCAGAACACTAAGGGAAAACGGTTGACCTAAATTCCACACACAGCTAAATTATGATTCAAGAGGTGTGGCAAAATAAAAATTACCTTTCACAGACTTTTATAAGAGAAATCCTAAAGTACATTCTGCAGCAGAAAGAAAATTGCTGTGTAGTGTCCCAGTGAATGGAAAGATGACCATTTATTCATCCATTCTCCTTTGAAGGACTTTGGACTGTTTTTAGTTTGATGAAAATGATAGTTTTATGTAAGTATCATGAGTGCAGCACTTTGGTTAGTTTTATGGATAAAGCTGTTTCTGGTCAAGTCTTTCAGTGGACATACACATTCATTTCTCCTTTGCATATAGCTAAGAGTGAAATTTGCTGGGTCACTGAGTAGGAGTATGTTTAACATTAGTAGAAACTGTTGAGCAGCTTTTTAAAATTCATACTAAACAATGTCAGCAACTAGGAATCCCTTAATTGAGGATTGGAAGGGACTTCCACAAACCCAACCCATCCATTATGCTCAATGGTGAAGTATTTTAATCACCCCCATTAAAGTAAGGAGAAATGTCCATCACCATTTTCTGTTCAATAGTGTCTCTAAAAGCATCAGAAAAAGAAAAATAACTAAAAGATAAAAGATTAGAAATGCTAAAAAGCGTATTATTTGCAGATCATCTACCTTTCCAAAGAGAATCCAAGTGATTCTAACAACTTTAAAAAACGGAGAATTCAGCAAGGCGGCTGGACGCCTTGTGTAGAAGATTACTACACAATAAAATGGAAAGCCTGTATACCAAATAATCCATTAGAAAATACAATTTTAAATAATCTCATCTAAAATAACAGTAAGCGCTAAGAGGTATCTAGTAATAAGTATACATGTAAGACCTTTTTAGAGAAAACCACAGGACCTTGCTGTAGGACATCAAAGATGACCTAAACAAATGAGATTTAGCACATTCATGGGGGAAAGACTCATACAGTACAAATTTGATGTCTTCTCAAGTTAATCTATAAATTCAATGTAGTTCTGATCAAAATCTCAATATGATTCTTCAGGGATCTTGACAAGCTGAATAACAGGATAAAAGTAGCCAGGACAATTTTAAAGAAGAATAAGGAGAAGAGTCAAACACCTACCAGATATTGAATCTTATTATAAACTACAGAAATTAAAACCATATGTTATAGCACAGAGATACACAACTATCCCTGTTGGGACAGGATAGAATGCTCAGAAATAGACCCAGATATATATACATGACAAAGAAATTATTAAAATTCAGTAGGTAACTTGCAAAAAATATTTAACCTGAATCTAATCAAGCCTCTAGTCCTAAGTTTCCAGGAAATATGAATATGATATTAAACAAAAATGTTAAATGATACCATCAGGAAATACTCAGATGAATCTGAGTATGATACATTCTATAATACAACTGGCCTTCAAAAAAAAATAAAAGGTAAGGAAAACATTTTTGGGACAACTGGGGAAATTTGAATATGGCTTAGATATTATATTAGGTAAATATTGTTACCTTTTTAGGTGTCATATTGATATTATGGTTAGGTAGGAGAATGTACTTATTTTTAAGAGATGAACAATGAAATATTTAGGGGTGAAATGTCATGATATCTGCAACTTATTTGCAAATGGTTCAGCAAAAAATATATATATACATATACACATACTGATACATGGCAAAATGTTAAAATTAAGTCTAGATGGTCAGTATGCAGGACGTTACTGTATTATTTTTAGTCTTTTTTGTATATTAAATTTTTTTAAAAGAAAATATTGAAAAAGTAAGTGGGAAAACATATATTCAATAAATGATGCTGAGAAAATTCAGTGGCCTCATAAAAATTAGATTCCCACTTCACATTTTAGAAGAAAATGAAACAAAAGTATAAAGTACCTTTAGAAGAAAAATAATCTCTATTTTTTTAGAGAAAGGAAGACTTTCTCAAATAAAGTACAGAATAGAGGCTATAAAAAGGGATTAGTAAATTTTACTTCATTAAATTAAAAATGTAAATAAAAGACACAAAAACCAAGAAAAGCCAGAGAGATTAGGAGAAAATATGTGCCATGCATATAACCCAGAAAATTAGTATCTAAAATATATAAAGAACTTATGTATGTCAATAAAAAATAATTAGAAAAATGTGCACAAGCTGTTAATAGAAAAATTCACTATCAGAGAAAAAGCTTAACCATCCCATAAACATATCAAAAGTTATGTCATCTCAGGAGCAATTAATTAAAATGTAGCACTATTTCACACACATATTGGCAAAAAAGAAAACAAAACAAAACAAATATGATAATACTCTGAGGGAATGAAAATTCTTGTATAACTTTGGTGTTCCAGCTACTTGGAAGACAAATTAGTCAGCAGCCAGTAACACTGAAGGCTGGCATAGCAAATCACCTAGAAATTCCATTTCCAGAAGATCTCATTCACGTGCACAAAGATGTTCAACGCAGTTGAAATATCAGAAACGACCCAAATGTTACTCAAGGCCAGAGTGGGTAAATAATCTGGGTATATTCTCACAATGGAATACTACACAGCAGTCAAAATGAATGACCTAGTACTCATTTCAACATGGAAATTCTACCAAATGTAAAGTTGAGCAATCAGGGCAAGTTGACAAGGAATATGCACAGCACTAAGGCATTCATATAAATTAAAAAATACCAAAACACCAAAACAAACCAACCTATGTTTTGGTATAGGTACTCATTTATAAGTATACAGTAGGCAGGTTCTAAAATGACCCCCAGTGATCCCTGCTGCCTGATATCTACTCCGTGTAGTCCCCTCCCAAGTAGTACAGAACCAGGGTTGCTCTGTGTGACCAGAAGAGCAGGCAGAAGTGATAGCACGGCACTTCTGAGATTAGGTTATAAAAGGGCTGTGGCTTCTGTCTTGGGGACTCTTTTGCGTGCTCGCTCGCTCTCTCTCTCTCTCTCTCTCTCTCTCTCTCTCCCCCTTCTCCCTCCCTCCCTCCCTCCCTCTCCCTCTCCCTCTCTCTGGGATCACTTGCTCTGGGGTGATCAGTGTCCTACCTTGAGGACATTCAGGCAGGCCAGTGATGAGGTCCAGATGGTGAGGAAAGAGGACTCCTGCCAACAACCACGTGGGTGAACTTGGAAGTGGACCCTCCAGCCTTCAGGTGGCTGCAGCCTCACAAGAGACCATGGGCCAGAACCACCAGCTACGCCCCCTCTCAATTCCTGACCCTAGGCACCTGCACAAGGCCATGGAATGCTGCTAAATTGGGGGTAATTGTTATACAGCAATGGATAACTAATCCAAGGTAGTTATAACCACGAAGTGAAATTATAAGTGTGCGGTAATTAGGAGAAGAATATACACAAATTTCAGGATAAAGAGTAATTCTGGGGAAGGAATTGGCATGGGGCTATATTTATTTTTATTTCTATGAAAAATTTTTGAAGAAAACATAACAAAATGTTAGCATTTGTTCGATCTGGGTGTTCCCAAGTGTGTACATAATAACATGATTTCTTGCAATTGAAAACATTTTGTTATTTAAAACATGCTATAACTTAAAAATAAACACTTTTAAAAAGAAAAAGAAAGGCAGGGTATCTCTTCCACTTACTGTGGTGCTTTATTTAGACCACTGTCTAGCTCCTAATTGCTGCCCTGAGGGAAGTAATTACTTTAATGGCTAAACAATTTGCACTAAAGAGGAGACATATCAGAGTATATTCCCACTGCTGGTAAAATCTAATGTTTAAGTACCAAGACCTTAGGTACATTTTAAAAAAAATAGCCCCAAAGAAGTTGTATAAGAGCACCTAACAAAGAATTCATGATGAAGTGCAAGAGACGGTCTGCATAGAGACACTTAATATTAAACTATTTCCAACAGTAATTCACTCGGGAAACATACGATGATTAAGCTCTCTGAGGTATTAAGTAAAGTGGACGATATAACAGCTGTTGCCATCGGTAGCCTCTGCTTTAATGGTATTTAACAAGAGAACAGAAATTGTGGGGAAATTGCTGTAGTTCTCAGGTCCTCTGGGTTAGAAGAAGGGAAAGAGTCACAGTTGGGAGATACAGTGGTGTTCCAGGTTGTACAGTCCCAGGTAATGCTACAGAGAAAGCTCTCTTTCAGTGATAATCTAACAGGTTGAAAGAGTTAATACACAGCTGAAAGGTAAACATTTACTCATGACTAAGATAAAAAAAAATGTCAAGTCTCAAGGATTCCAACCCTGTTCACTAATACAAAGAAATCTGCACTGATATTTAAGGAGATATATTGCAAGATATCAAATATGTACCTGGAGTTAGATGATTTTATTTATATAGAATATGAATTGGCCTAATACTTAATTTTTCCATTGAATATTTCTCTTTTTCTGTTCTCCAAATTGTTATTTTACTTCGTGGGAATAGACAGCGTGTTTTTTTGTTGTTGTTTTTTTTTTTATTTGTGAAATTTTTATTCAGCTGTTGTAATTTTAAGCAGAGTTTATTCTCTAATACCAAACAATATATGCTTACACTTGCTTCTATATATTTAGCTATCTAGGTAGATGGCATATCCCATATAGAATACAGTGGAAGCACTATAATAAATATATTTCTTATTATAGAAAGTGTCCAAAAGATTACACCAAGACTGAAGGATACCAAATGTATCTTGTATCTAACCTTTTCATTGGCGCTAAGTAATATTTACCAAAATTATTAAGTTGGATCTATTTTAGCATCCAGGACAGACATATCAGACTATCATTGATAACATATTTAATAATACATTTAAATTTAGAAATTTATTCAAATTTTCAAGTTTTTCATGAAATTCTTTAGAATTAGACATTCTAGCTCTACACTTTTTTTTTTTTTTTTTTTTTGAAACAAGAATATGAAGCATCACTTACCTGCTTTATTTACTGGGCCTCTATTTTAAGACCACAATTTAGGTAGTAAGAAATAAGAACTGAAACTTCACCTCCTGAATAAATCAGCTGTGATCATTTGGCATTTTGCCTGTGTACCCTCACCTCCCCTGCTTGCCTCCGAACCCCTCAGCTGGTTTTAGATCAGAGTGAAGGTCCGGTCCGAGTACAGGCTACCAGCATGGTCAGCCAGCATCCCTGCCTGTCGTACAACTACATCTAATTGTCTAAGACTTTTTTCTTCCTCAAATTCATATTCCCTTTCCTTCACTACACGGCAGTCTTGTATTTCACTACAACCCTTGCTTTTCTTCTGTTTTATCTTTTTGTTGTCAGTTCTTTTTCTACCTCACATTTCTTGTTCTCCCCCTTAGCATGTTACCAGTACAACTTGGGGATTCCCTTCTGTTCCTGACCCCAAATCCAATGTACTGGGACATTTTCAGTCCTCTGAAACCCTACCCTGAGCGCGGCACCTCTCTCGGCCTCCGCCCTGGTGCACGCGCTTTCTCCATCCCTCCAGCGACTCCACCTCCTGCCACTTCTGTGATTTGCCTTCTCCTCGCTAGCTTGGGCTATATCAGTCAGAAGTACCTCCCTCTAAACCGTGTGCTGTGGGAACACTTCATTTCAAGCAAGCTGCTGACTCTGTGACATTTCCAAGTGGAAGGGGTTTAACCATCCTATCAACTTTATTGTGCTCTCCTGGTTTCTCTGAAGACCCACACAATCCTCAAGCTAGACTTCACCGAATAATGCTGTGTGTCACCCTCATAGCAACTCTTCAAAAAAATACTATGAGAAAAATGCACTCACGATTTTAGGATTTCTAGAAATAGCAATGACAGGCACTTACCTCTGATTTCATAACGAGGATATCTTTGAGGAAGAAAATACACACAGCTTATCGATGCATTTTCTTTTTTATTCATTTTGCTTTTACTGTCCAAAAACTGTAATTCATCCCCAAGGCCCCACAGAGTATTTTTATTCCTGGTATGAGATGCCGTCTTAAGTTTAATACGAGAGATAACCGCAAGGACTGACATTTATTGCACATTTGCCATGTGTCAAGCACTGGACTAAAAGTCTGACATGCGTTATTCTCACTTATTCCTCTCCACAATCCCCCAGTACACTTTGAGGATAAGACTATGATGTCTGAGATAGGCATGAGTGAAAGAATTCAATGGCAACTGATTCATCATCAAGAACTGCTTCCAAGTCAGTTATCTGACATCAGGTGCTCTTGTGAGGGCCCCCTGTCCAATTCAAGCATCGCTTACCTGCACAGGGGCTGGCCGCGAAGCCCACCCTCTTCCGAGCTCTGTCAAAGACCACATAGAAGCCCTCCATCACGGTAGCACCAATCACCAGCGCGTTTGTGGAAGGTGAAATGCCAAATCGGTAACATTCATAATTCAAGCCAGCCCCCATCATGGGCTGAATGTAAAGCTGTTGAAGAGGAAAGAGCAAACAAGAAAAAACACGAATCAGGCAATGTCACAAAACTGTTGAGGCTGCCGTGTGCTCAGACTCTCCGAGGCGCCCTGGGAGCTACGGAGAACGGAGGGGATGTTACCAGCCCTGCCGTCCAGAGGCTGGGACCATGTGCCTGGTGATAAACACTGCCGAAGTGATAGGAACATGCACACCACCTCTGACTGTACACAGGTGCGCCCCTCCAGGAGATGTCTATCTGTCCGTCCATCCATCCGTCGTCTACGTGCTCAACACTTACTGAGCACTTACTAAGGTCTAGACGCTGTCCTCAGTACCAGCAATACAAAGATGAATATCAGCACATGCTCCCTGCATGATCAAAACGTGCATGATCAAACTGACACGTGAGGAAGATGAACATCAGTGCACTTGCCACGTGCAGGGAAGACCGGAGGGAAAGGGGTCTCAAGGCATGAAGGTGAGCAAGGACACGCCAGGATTGTTCCCAGAGTCATAACCTGCTGGACGTCAAGCAGCTGCCATGTCCAGGCGGTGAGTCCAGCAGTTAGAACCCTGCACTGACTGATGCCTGTCTGTAAACCCTTCTTCAAGGCAAGGAATCATCCTATTCTTCACTATAGTCTTGGCACCTAGGCGTCTAGTATATGCCGGGCACATAGTAGGGCCTCGGCAAATGTGTATTAAATGAATGAGCTTGAGCAGTGTGATGAAATAGACAGCTTCTCCTGAGGGTCAACGTAAATTAAGAAAAGGTGGCAGATACACTAGGCTACCACCACCGAAACACTTCCATTTAGGGCTCTGTAAGCAGGTCCTAGAACACACAAACACACACTCCTACCTTTGAATGAACTAATTCCATAATGAAACCCCCCAAAATCACCAAATAAAATGCAAACGATAACACTGATACAAACATGATGCAAACTGAGTTTGTATCTTTCCCTCTGTCCTTTCTGTGTGTGTGCCAGTTGAATCCCAATAAAAATTCCAGACTGTAAATTTTGTAACATGTTGGGAAAGCTCCAGTATTGCTGGGTCTCAGAATAAAATGCCTGCCTTCTAACTAAAATAGCATAAATAGACAAACTGGTGGTATTTAGACTGAAACTATTTACGTTTTTAGGATTATATGAAAAAAAAATCAGAATTTGCCTGTGGGCTGGGCTTGGGGGCTTCTTTTTTAGACAGGCCAAATAGGATTCAGCCCATGTGCTTCTGGAAAATAGTTTGGGGATGGACACACTGTTTTTTGGCATGACTCTTCTGCACTAGCAATCAATTGCCCATCTACTGCTGCTGATGCCTGAACGGTCCTGGGTAGGGGCCTCATTCTAAAACTTTGGTGACAAGGAGCCTTGATGATTGCCCTGAATGTTAGGAAGGGCTTCAGTTGGGCAGAGCTGGGGTGTTAGGAGGGGACCCCCAGCGCTGTTCCTAGGGGTGTTGCTTGTGAAGTTCTCATCGGGCAGTGGTTCATAACTGCCATCCTTTCTCAACAAGGCAATGGAAAGCAAACGGGATTGGGACGGTGAATAAGAAATCAGGAAAACACGGGAAAGCAGATTTTTAAAAAGTGAAAATGTGGACATGTCAAAGTTAACCAAAAGATATCTACAGTCTTGTAAGTGAGAATAAAACTGAATTCTTATCCAGAGTTATGCAAATTAAATGCAATACTCCCAAACATCCCTCATTATATCTTCACGCTCACCCAGGGCTCAGCCCTGAAAGTGGCTGACGGTCCCCAGTGGACCCTCAGCTCTGCCTGCCCTGGACATAATTATAGATTTCCCCCGAATGCCTGCTTTCCTCCTACTTCTTATGAGTCCCTGACTGTCGACTCACCCACATGCCATTTATTCTCCAGTTCACATTCACCTTTGTCCTCAAGCTGGATTTCAACTTTAGTTACAAATCGCATTGATGAAATAATGTCCACATTTTGCTGTTGGGCTGACCAAAATTTAATCACAAAGAGCACATTATTTTAAAGATGCTGAAAACATATCATTCTAACATCACTCTATGCAGTGCTGTTCATCCAAGGATATTGCACTCTTCTGAAAACGTCTTTGGCAAGTATTATTATTTCTCTTTTATAGTTAAAGAGACTGACACAGAAAGGGCTAAGTGATTTGTTCAAAGTTATAGTGTGAGTCAAGGGCAGTGCTGAGAATATAACTCAAGCTTCCGGCTCTCAGCATATGTGTCCTCTGTTGGGCTGTATTTCTCATAAAGCTTTCAATCCTTTCCCCTACAGCTCTCCATTTCTGGAATGCACTTCCCCCCATATAAAGCTGAGAATGGGGAAAAGCCAAATTATCATTTACTTTTTTCTTCTGAAATTATTCCTCTTTCCCTGTCCCCCATTCCCACTCCTTTATCCCAAATTCAGCAAATTGCAACAAAGACACATTGATCTGTCCATTCAACAAACAGTTATTATTACGCACCACCCTCTACCACATGGCAGTGCTAGGGAAGGAAGGATGATCTTTAAATCTCATGGTTCTCATCTTCAAGGAATTAAGAATTTAATGGGGGAAGAAATATAAGTGTGTGTGTGATTAGAGAAAAAAGAAGTCAAATGAAAAAGCCAAGGGCATAAACTCTACCCTGAAGATATGATTCCGGGCCAGATGAGTAGACTAGAAAACATGCATTATGAGTTTGAAGGGCAAGCTCACAAATGGGCCATTCTGCTCAGCAGAGGTTCAACAAAGAGGGGTTGTTTGCACTGGGTCCTAAAGGGTGGAAAGAATGTGGATACACAGATGGAGTGGGGAGGAGGGGGCATTTCAGGCAGGGGGGTTGGTGGAAGCAAAGGCGAGGAGACGGGAGCGGGCACCCAGTGCTGGAGGAGAGCCACCAAGAGTGGAGGGTCAAGGGCGCGGCAGGAAATACGCTGGGGAGTCAGCATGGGTCCCGTGAGGTCACGGAAAGCCACACTGGCGAATGAGGCCTCCAGGACTGCAGTAGTGGGGTGGAGAGCTGTGGCTTAGCAAGATGAATCTGGCGATAGTTTTAGAAGGAGGAGAGGGTGGGGTTGTGTGGAGGGCATGCTGGAGGGTCCTGAGGTGGTAGTGAGAGGGGATGTGAGTGAAGGCTCTGGGCATGGAGAAGGGGAGGAAGAGGTGAGACACATGACGGGGGAAGATGGAACTTGGTCTATGTAACAAGATGCTGAGGATGAAGGAGGAATCAACGATTTACTGAATACGGAAAAACTGATGTTTCCATCTCTGAGTATCCAGTGCTATAGTCTCTATTCATAAATAAATCAGAAGTAAACATATATTGATGTTGTGGTAGATTCTGCAAAAATGGCCTCAATTCTTAACTTCACTTGTAGCCACACCGTTGTGATGTGACCTTGCAGCTTTTCCCATTGGGAGGTGGTGTCTACATCCCCACCCCAGTTATCTGGGCTGCCCCTGGCCTGGTTTGGGAAACATTGTGCAAGAGGTGGTGGCCAGTCCCAGGGCCTCGACTTCAGGAGCACCTGCAGGTTTCTTTTCTCTCTCACAGAATCCTGCTGCCACTGTCTGAGGCAGCTACTGGGTGGTGAGAGACAATGGCCCCATCTCTCCACCAATCGAGCCACCAGATACACAAGTGCGGCCTTCGGAGATCACCCTAAGCCAAGGCCAACCTATCCCTGGCCAACCACCAGCTGACCAGAGACCATGTGAGCAAGCCAGCCAAGATCAGCAGACCTGCCCAGACTCACGAGCAGAAATATAAGCTCACTGATTAAAGCCGCTGGATTTTGTGGTTGTTTGTTATGCAGCATTATCGTGGCAATTGCTACCTAATACAGGTGTGATATCGAAATGCACTCATTGTGCATGAAGTGCTTTACTTTTGCACGTTCCATGTTAAAAAGAGAAAACACAGTCCAAGTTCATACCTGAGGCAGGATAGTTATGCGGAATGATCTGCTAGAGTTCTCGTCTCTCAGGTAGATGGAGATTTTAGGGAAATAAGACCAAGGTGTTTCAGAATTTGTCCAGCATGCCAGCTGGGACCCCGTCCAGAAACCATCAGAGAATTCTGGAATCTAGACAAAACAAGATCACATGACAAACAATGACGAGTCTGGCACAACAACAGGAAGCAGCTCTCAACTCTCTCATTACCTTGCCAGATGCCCATGGCGATAAACACTGCTTAATTTGGATGCAAAGCAAGACATCAGTCCTCTGGAAGAGTGATGGTGATGAGAAAATCACAATTACTA
This sequence comes from Balaenoptera ricei, assembly GCF_028023285.1. Taxonomy (NCBI): domain Eukaryota; kingdom Metazoa; phylum Chordata; class Mammalia; order Artiodactyla; family Balaenopteridae; genus Balaenoptera; species Balaenoptera ricei. The sequence continues at coordinate 157,497,630 of NC_082642.1, read as the reverse complement.
AAATTACCAAGGCATGTGGAAGACTTACTGGTATTAGGCAGCGCTAAGAGCACTTCCCAGCACTAAGTACTTTAATCCTCAAACACCCGCATCAGGGCAGTAACATCATCCCCTCCACTTTACGGATGAGGAAACCAACGCTCAGAGAAGTGAAATAACTCGCTCAAGGTCACACTGTAGTAGGCAATACCCTTTAGAAGAGAGACCAGATCTTAAATGTGGTGCTCAAGGCCCTTTTGGGCATCAACTTCCTTATAAATTCCCTGAGCCCAGTAAGCTTCCTACTGGTGCAGAGCCCTGCGGGGGCTCTCTGCTCTTCTGGAACATCTTTCTCCTCCCGCAGATCTCAGCTCCAATGCCACCTTGTCCAGGAAGCCCTCCTTGACTGCCCCCCCACAGTGCTGGTACTCCACCATATATCTCTCCTCCTTGGCCTTTCTCCTTGTAGCAGTTTTAATTTTAAATTTATTGGTGTGATTGGTTAACTTCCGTTTCTTGCACTAGAATCTGATTCTTCCAAGGACACAGGAGTGCTGTCTGCTCCCCCATCTCCTTCTCATAGCCTTAACACCTGGCCCACAGGAAAGACTCAGGGAATGTTCGTGGGTAAAAAAATGAATGGCCGAGAACACAGAATGTTTGTTCACCTGTGCCTCTCATCCGGGGACCAGAAGGCAATGCCGACCACGCTTATCCACTAACTGTTGAATCTGCAAGTTAATTACAAATTACTTCTGTGCCTTCTCAGCAGGTCGAGTTAAGATTCCAGGGCAGGTCTGCCCCGTTCCTGCCAGCTCCCTGAGGGAAGGACTATGTTGGATGTGTCTCTTTTAACACACCCAGCACACTGCACTGCTCAGGTCAGAACTAGAGGAGCATGTGATGGGGGAGGAGCTAGGAGGGCATGTGATGGGGCGGAGCTAGGGGGCATGTGATGGGGCAGAGCTAGGAGGGCATGTGATGGGGGAGGAGCTAGGAGGACATGTGATGGGGCGGAACTAGGAGGGCATGTGATGGGGAGGAGCTAAGAGGGCATGTGATGGGGGAGGAGCTAGGAGGGCACATGATGGGGAGGAGCTAGGAGGGCATGTGACGGGGAGGAGCTAGGAGGGCATGTGATGGGGAGGAGCTAGAAGGGCATGTGATGGTGGAGGAGCTAGGAGGGCATGTGACGGGGAGGAGCTAGGAGGGCATGTGATGGGGAGGAGCTAGGAGGGCATGTGACGGGGAGGAGCTAGGAGGGCATGTGATGGGGAGGAGCTAGGAGGGCATGTGACGGGGAGGAGCTAGGAGGGCATGTGATGGGGAGGAGCTAGGAGGGCATGTGATGGGGAGGAGCTAGGAGGGCATGAGACGGGGATGTGGGGTGGAGCTGGAAGAGTGTTGACTGGGAGGAAGGGGTATCTGTCAAGGTCCCTGAGGAAGAAAGCACATGAGCTGAGTTGAGGGGTAGGTGGGCGTCAGGGAGACGTGGTGGGGAGAGCAGGCAGAGCATGGAACCTGTCCCACGAGACAACGTGATGGCCATGGAGGCTGGCACTGAGAACAGGAAGGGGCAGGAGATGAGGCTGGGAAGGACCCAGGGGCACCACTGTGCATTTATCAGAGATCATTTATCAGGGATCTGAGCACTGTGGCACATGGGGTGGGATTAAGGCATCCAAGCGGGATTTGTGTAGGTCACTGGTTCTTTGAGTCTAACCTCCAGGGAGTCAGCCTGGGCTGGACAGATGCATTTGAAAGTCAGTGACCAATGGGTGGGAAGTGATGGTGTGGCCATGGATGGGATCGCTTAGGAGAGGGTACAGGGAGAAGAGAGGGGTGCAGGACCCACCCTGAGACAGGGACCAGCAAAGGAGACCCCCATGAAGAGGAACACAGGGATGAGAAGAGGTCCTGGGAGGAGGGTGTGACGGAAGCTGAGAGGACAGGTAAGGGAGGTGAGCAGGGGCGCTGCAGAGGTCAAGGAGGATAGGACGTGAGAAAACTGGGAGTCCCTGGACGAATACGGAGTGAGAGCTGCCTGCTCAGGACCTCGCAGGCACGTGCCACCGCCCTCGGGGCAGACAACCGGGAGGAATTCCCTGCGGCCTCTTCACCCATCATAGGTTCTCCACTGAAACTGTCAGGGCCGACTTGCAAAGTCTCTAATGCTGGCCTTCATAGATTTGTACATTTTATAAGAATGAAGCCAGCTTGAAATACGTATCACAGGGAAGAACCCCTTGCTGGATGAGTTGAGAAGGGGTGGGGCAGTCATTTTGCTGGATTCCAGGAAAAGTGAAGCGTGACTAGGGCTGCACAGAGGGCACTAGCTCCAATTTCCAGCTGAAGAATGAGGCTCAGAGGGGCCAAGTAACTTGCCTAAGAGGCACAGCTCAGGACTGGATGGGGGACCGTCTGCCTCCAAAGAGGTGCCTGCAGGTCTGGAAAGCCTCCCTGGGGGCCAAGCCTTGTGTCCTGGGGGCCAAGCCTTGTGTCCTGGGGGCCAAGCCTTGTGTCCTGGGGGAGAGTTTGGACATTCAGATCATAGAGTTGAAAGTCAGAAGTCAATTTACAGCAGGTGTCATCCTACTTCTGGGTTTTACAGAGGGAGAAGCACTGGGCCTGAGCTAACAAGGGTGCCACAGCTGGGCAGGAAGGAAGCCCAGGTCCCCGCCAAACACAGAACTCCCCACCAGGCTCATTTAAAAATACAGACCTACATATAGCACAGGGAACTATATTCAATATCTTGCAATAACCTATAACGGAAAAGAATCTGAAAAAGAATACATATATATGTATAACTGAATCACTTTGCTGTACACCTGAAAGTAACACAACATTGCAAATTAACTATACTTCAATAATAAAAAAGAACTACGGACCTACAAACCATTCATTTCTAAAATCCCATCTGAAGAATCTAGGCCCAGAGACAGAGCACGGCATCTGTACGGTGTTTAACTCTTCAAAGCCTGTCCTCTCCTTAACTAAGAGAGAAAACCCAAGGCAAGAGAGCCGGCTGAGATGAACCTAGCAGAGAGAAAGAACACGCACGTCTCTGGTCCACGCACAATGAGACACAGACAGTTTCCACCCTTGCTGAGCTTTCCCTGCTCAAGACAAACAGCCTCCCCAGGCCTCTCCCTCCTGATGGAGGCACTGAAACCAGAGGATAATTTTAGACTCGGCAAACAAATTTTGCACTCTCGTTCCTTCTCGTGCTTTAATTACAGTCAGGCACTGCTGAACACATGCTGTGCTGCCCTCGGGAGTGCGAGCGCCCCTCTGCCACAGTCCTGCTGGTCCCCGCTGAAGTCACGGACTCTGCAGAGACCCAGGCTGGTCACGGGCTTGTTGGAGTCACACGCTCACGCTGCCAGAATGTCCTTGGGACGGTTGTAAAACACTTAGAGCTCAGAATAGTACATTTGAAGGTGCTCGTATTAATTTCACTGAGGACATTTTTACCCTGAAAAAAAGCAGCATATTGCTCTGCATTTCTAGCACAGTCTGGTCTTCAGCCAGTTTTCTAAATTTAAGGCACTAAAAATGTTACCGGCCATGTTTTTCTGATTCAGCAGATATTAGACACGCAGTGGACAAAAAAGGCGGACATTGCTCTGCCTTTCTTGTCCGCGGCTCCCTGGACCTTTCAGTTCACAGAGGACCTCGGTGTTGTTTCTTCCGGCTTTCCCCTCTGTATTCTTTTGATTTGCCTGCTGCTTTTCCTACAGCGCTTCCAGACTTTTCAAGTTTGGGTCCAGGACAAGCAAAACCCTGCTCTTCCTTCCCCTGTTCTGCTGTCACCTGTAACAAAGCAACTGCTGTGCATCTCCTATCCATCATTCCTTGGATTTGGCCAGCCCAGTGGAGTTGCGGGCCTGTCAGCCCCAACTGGGGTCAGCGCCAATATAAAGACTTTGTGCGGGAAACGCTCATTTTTGGTCACTCTGCCAGGGTGGCCCTGCGTGAACAGATGCTTATGAAGACACCCACGAAGTCGAGAGAGACGTTTATCTTGTGTCGAGACAAACAGTAGTAGCACTGTGGTTTGGACATGAAATAGAAGCTCTTCTTGACCGAGCACATTGTGCCAGGCTTGTACGCCCGACCCTCCTCACAGCCCCACGACAAGAACCCGGAGACTCTCAGGGGGCACAAGAGTCCTCTCCAGGCACTCAGCTATTAAGTGGCAGAAGCTACATGAAATTCAATTCCATCTGCCCTTTAAGGCTGCGGTCCTTCCACTCAGTGCCCTGTGGTCTATCCTGTTGCCTTGAACTAACTGGAAAGTAGGGGTCACACTGGGAATACTGTTAACCAAGCCCTCAAAAGGCATGTTGTCCTTGACCATGATTCTAATTGTATTTCAAAGCATGGCCATAAAAGAATTATTACATTGGCGGATTTTCCCTTTGTCTTCTGTGAATCTCATTGTTTTACAGAAGTGGGAATTACAATCCCAGCACAGCTTGGATGGAGGCCAAAAAAGGAGTACAATTTTTGGTTTGTTTTAAAGGCTACAAACGTATTCCTGGTTTACTATTTACTTTAATATAGTATATCACCAAGTGGTTCTTTTCCCCCTTAGATTAAAAAAGCGCTATGCTAACTACAATGTTATTTGAAATACTAAAAAGCATTGCACCTTCAGATCCAAGTCCTCTGAGGTTAAAGTGAAGGAATTATTTGCTGGTTAATATCAAAGAATAAGATTGTGAACTTAATAAGTAATCATTAAAATAAAACAACCTCAAAGTCCTTAGACGGAGACCGTTAGACTACGTGGTGGTATTCCCCAGTATGCGGTCATGACCTGGTGTGACCTCTGAGATTCATCCACCATCCTGAAGACTCACCAGAGACGTGCGGGCCACTGCCTCGATCACGGCATCAAACACCTTCTGGGGCAGGCGCAGCAGCGTGGTGCCGCTGTCCACGATGGCCTTGTCCGCATTATACTAGAACGGGGAGAGGGGGTGGGGAGAAAGCACTGAGCGACAGGGCACCCACATCAATGCACGGCTCCAGCCCGCCGTCACCGTGGACCTGTGATACACACATTCGGCAGTCACGGTACCTCCTTGGTGGCTACAATTCATTTCATCTTCTCAGAACTTGGGAACCGAGAACTTCCTTGCCCAATGTTCTCATTATAGATAAAGAAACCGAGGCCAGGAAAGGGCAGTGACATTGACCAAAATCAACAGCCTAATGCAGGGCTTTTCTCTTACTCAGCAGTGGCCAGATTCTGTCAAGGATCCCCCAAAGAGGGAAGACCCATTTGTCTTTAGAGGTTGAAATGATACATTAAATGTCATTTATACAAATCATGAAAAATCAACTCTCTATTACCCTGCTAGTGGAGAAAGACGGGGAAGGACAGTTTTTCAATAGCCACCCCATATTTGCATTTAGAATGGAACCAAAGCCACATTCAGTAAGAGAATCTCACACACACAGAGGCAGTCCCAGCCCTGACCCCGCCTCTGTCATTCTTTATGTGGCCGAATGGGAAGAATGGAGGTCAGTGGGCCAAGACCAGAGTAGTCACCCAACCTCTAGGGACATAACTGTACGATCAAGGCTGCCCAGGAATGGAGTGAGTCGTGGGCAATTTAATCCTCTTGCTTCTACGGCAAATCCATGAGTCATAGGACCAAATACACCAAGCAGGTCAAAAGGAAATAAGGATTTGTTTAGGTAGCAGGTGGGAGGAGTGAAGAATTTTGAGAAATTGAAACACAGCAACTGATTCATATTTTTTCAAATGTAAAACGAATTTCAGTTTAGAAACAAAGTTAATTTAAATAATCTAGTTTGTTCGCACTTGCATGTGTAAGAAAAGCTTGCATACTGAAATGCTGGGGGGTGGAATGTTCTGGGTTTTGTTGTTTGCTCTGTGTGGCAAGCTTGGCTGATTGTGGGGGGGCAGAAAAGAACCAGGAATACGAGAATCAAAGCTCCAAATAAATGCTTACACTCTCCAACACACACTCTCACACACAAACACATACACACGCACACGCGCACACACACACACGTGCGGAGTCTGTGCTTTATTTTAGGCCCTCCCATCTGATTCTATCATTGGACTCTTCAATGGCAAGTAAATGCCTCTTGACAATAAACAGATTTGTGGACTTAGGACTGAAACACCATTCCAATGCAATGGACCTTCCCTTTAATCAAGCTTTGACTGTTTTTTCAGAGGCATCTGTGTATATGAGAACTTATGGTACAATGTGATGGTTAAACTGAAAGGCAGTGATGACAGGTAAGAGTACAATGAATGCTGATGAAATGCTGGTGGTTTTTGTAAACCATTCTGAAAATATTGTAGAGGACCAAGTCTCCCTCAGATCCTCATAATCATGTCATTATGTGCCACAAACAAGCCAAACTGCAGCGAGAGGGTGTGAACGAGGTTAACGAGAGACGTGGTTTCCCAGCTCTGCACATGTGCCTCCTTTGAGCACCATCAAAAGCCATGCACATCTTTAGAGCACATGTTTCTTCGAGTGAGAATTGTATACTGGGGGGGAAGGGGGATTAGCTGTGAATGGAGGGGAAAGCTGATGATTTACTTCTGGTTTCATTTTGCTTATTTTCAGTCCCCTTTTACACTGATAAAACCCTGCTTACTTCTCGTTGTCTTGAACAGAGATCAGGGACCATCAGGCCAAGATAATATGGATAGTTCTGGATAGTTCTCTTCACTCACCATTTTAGGCTAATTCCTCTCTATTAAGAGAAGCAGTTGAAGGGAAGCAATTTTTTGGGGGGGGGATCATTGGTATACAATCATCTACAAAAAGGCCCTGTAACTTTTAATGTCATGAACTTTTGATTTGTCTTGCAATGTAATGTACCCTCAGAGTTCATATTCAGGTCCCAGCTGTAATATTTAAGTGACCCAGGCACATACAGACAGGTAGACACAAAGAGATCACAGAGTGGAAATACCTCTCTGCAGTCCAGATTAAGGCTCTGGCCTCCGATTTCCAATTTCAGAATTTCTATCTGATAATACCACTCCTCCTTAATAGGGGTATACCAGATGTCTCCTTTGTACAAGGTTGGTTCAATTCCACCCAGGACCTGGGATGGAAAATATTTACAGGTATAAGAGAAAAAAATATACAGGCATGTAACAAGTTACACAGAGAAGCGTGCTCTTATAAGGCAAAACTTCACTAGAATTAGTACTTTCAATTTATTGGGATGTTATAAATAAATACATACACCTTAAAATTAAACAGGGAACATTCTGGGGCCATGTATCCAAAGATCAAAGACTTTTATACCCTAGTCTAATCAGGATGCTTTGATGGTTTCCCTTACCTAAAGTTAGTACATACAGTACCAGCTCCATGATATTGAGATCCTCCCCTCCGGCCCCCACCCCGGCCACTGGCAAAGAAATGCAATAAAATTGTAAACCATACAGACTGGCAAAAATTTAGTTCCTCAGAAGACAGAGAATGACTTCCTGCCCTGCACATTTGCATGGAAAGCAGAACAAAAGAGCTTCCCTAACCAAAACTTCATTTTGCACATCTGTATAGCATCACCCCACAAATCTAGGCTACCCTCTCCCCTGAAAAGGTGATAAAAAAAGGTGTTGAGAGCAGGTGTATTGTTAGCAATCAAAGTAGATGAGCCTACTTCTCATAGCTGGAGAGCAAAGGGGTCAACATCATCCAACCTGGCGGGGGCCCTTCATGTACATTCTCCCCATCACCTCCTACTTTAGACGTCGGGGCGCAGGGCCCATCAAGGGGACACTTGGGTTATGGCATGTTCACAGTGTCGATTCTGCTTCACTATGTGTGTGCTGTGTATGTGCATGTGTGTGTATGCGTGTGTATATAAGTGTGTGTATGTGTATGTCTGTATAGCTGTGTATGTGCGTGCATGTGTATGTGTGTGTGTGTGTGTGTGTGTGTGTGTGTGTGTGTGTGTGTGTTGAGAGCGAGAGAAATGATGTACAGGTGTCCCCGTCTCCCCACCAAATTTATGCAATCACAGTCCTCCCCCTTTGCCCCCCCTCCCCAGAGTTAAGGCCCACCTGCCACCCCACCCCACTGGTCCTCATGTGCCCCTGCCACACCCAACAAAAACAGTTACCTTTCAAAGGAACATTTTTTTAAAAAGCTTTAAAGGAATTTGACTAACGCAACAGTGTAAGACAACTATACCCCAATTGAAAAAAAAGGTATGGGGATAAAAAAAAATAAAGGAATTTGGGGAAGCAATGAGAATCATCTTATGAGATGGCAGGATGATTAGGAAAGATAAAAATAATACCTAGTTTTATCCATTTTTAAGGGCTCTCAAACAAGGATTATTAATATTTGACAGTACCTATGTATGCCTACATGTCTAATATTTCTATCAGGGTCTTAATAAAGCAGAAAAGAGCAGCCCCACTGATCTCTGATGTTCCCCCTTTAAGATGAAAAGATACCCACAAGACTACCTCCGTTGGTACCAGATCCAGCGACTGGCAATCCAGCCCCACACATCTGCATGGAGAAAACATTGGGGATCTTTGCTTGTGCCACGAGGGAATCAAAGAATGTCTCCAGAGAACTTGATGGCTGCAGGAGGGATGGGAAAGAGCACAGCTGCTTCAGGACTCGCAGTGGAGACAAGGAGTGACCCCATGCAGGCACCAGGCATGGTATACAACATGGCATTTCTTTATAGTCAATATTTTCAAGGCTAAGGAATAAACAAGCTTATTATTAAGTACACTGATTCAGAAACCTCCAACAGAACTCCCTAAGACTTGGTATTTTTTCCTTTTGGGATGGCGGCTCTGTTGGAAAAATAAGATAGTATTTCCGGAAGCTGTTAAGAGGCTGCCCCATTTACCATCCTGACTGCCTTGTGAGGCAGGCGTGAGAAGATGTGGAAGTGGGTTACCCAGGTAGGTGGTGGATTCTAATCTTAGACATTTCAGAGTAAGGAGAGAACAGCGTCTCCAGGAGCTGCCTTTGCAGCTTCAGTAAGTTTTTTTTCAGCTGTAGTCATCCATCATGCAAATGACAGGTGCCTGACCCATGAGGACAGGTCACATCCCAGATCCCGGACCCTGGGAGGCGGCTTAGCTCTGCCGGCTGTCTACTGAACTCTGGCAACCGGGAAAGGAACGATGCTATTCTCCTGCAGTTTAAAAGCTCATTATTCCCCATTGCCGTATGTCAATAATGTCCTCTGTGCTTCTGTTACATGTAACCACACCTTCAGAGACCAGCTGTATTTCTCCAGGACTGAAAAGGAGGGATGGTCTGTGAACAGGTCTTAGCTGGGGGTGGGTCACAGGTGCTGGTGGTCAGGAAGGAAGGTCATAGACCTATGTTTCGATTTTGGCTTTGACAACTGGGACAGATTAGAGTTGGTTACTACGAATGGTTCGTTCTTGATGAAAACAACTGTGGCAGCATAGATGCTCTTGGCATATTCTGAGCATCTACGGTTAATATAAGGAAGGATTATTTATAAGCTGTAAGAACTAAAACTCTACTTCTAGAGGGAGTGAGAGGAGAGTTATCAGACAGACAGAAACCTTCCCATTTCTTTAGTTCATTTGTATTTGGCCTCCTATCTGCTTCTATCCCAGCCGCTGTGGACTCTCTTGCAGAATTCAGTACAATCTCTACATGTAACCTTGTCTAAATACTTTGTGTTTGGGTCAAGGAATGAGACGAAGCCCCCTTTTGAAACAGGCTGGCTCTGGTGATGACCCAGTCTGTGTCAATCTTCTTGAGAGGCAGTGAGATAAACACTGCCTGGAATTGAATCCTGGCTCCACCACCCACCTGCTAACCGTGTGACTTGTTCCTTTGTTTCCTTATCTGTAAAATGGGGATCATAGTCGCATCCCAGAGCTCTTCTGGGGCTTAAATGGGTCAGTACACACAGAGTGCTTGGAATAGTGCCTGGCACACGGGATGGGATCTATTATTATTCTGCCAGGTCATTCTTCAGTAGGACTCGGGATCCTTTAAGGTTTAAAAGCACACAGCTGCCCAGGACCAGCCCAAGAGGACCTGATTCAGCAGGGATGCTGCTGGGTGCAGGCAACTGTAGTGCGAGAGACCCCGCAGGTGGTTCTGACCACATCCTTGATGAGAGGCACCTGGCATCGGCCGGGGGCCACCACACACTATGACCCCACTGGGTGCTCGGGGAACCTATTTCAGAAACACCTTTGGGCCACCAACCCAGACCGCCCTGCCAGTCCTGTTTCTAGCCGTGCCCCATGTCCTACAAATCCTGTTACTGTCTCCCCAAACCTAGGAAGTGAAGACAATTGTCGGCAATCTTGGAATTTCATAGGTGAAAAGATAAAAAGTCACGTGGGGAGTCTGGACACCCAAAAGGACCCCAAAGCAGTCTATTCTCAAGGAAGTTTTACATATTATTAATTCCAGATAATTTAGCTTTATGCTACCATCCTCTAAATAACCAGCATCAAATCAATCATACATATTTTATTTTCAGAGTCACGAGAAGATGAAACATTTTGCCTGAGGTCACATGGTCAGTGAAAAGTATCTAGGAATGTAAGTTGCTACGAGTTTGGGAACTCATATTAAGCTTTTCCTACAGTGCTGAGCAAAAAAATGGCTCCAGAAGCCATCTGGGCTCCGTAGAGGGGGCTCTGGGCTCTGACAGCCCTAGGCAAGGGGTAAACCTCTCTGACCCTCAGTCCACACATCTCTAAAATGGGGATAACAGGGGCCTACAAAGTCTGCCTTGTGGAGAGGTCTCAGACACCTTGCAATGGTCTCAAGACACCTTGCAATGGTCTCAGCCTAGGGCTTCACGGGCTATTTTTTGTCCTTGAGAAGCCACAGTGTTGGAAAGCGGCCCCTGCCTACTGGCCCATCTCCACCCCCTCACATCGCTGCCCTGCATCGCTTGCTAGTAAACTTGAGCTGGAACAAATGTCCTTATGGAGAGAAAACAGGCCTTTCTGCACCCACGATTCTTTGTTCCACACTTAGCTCTGGCTGGAAGCCTAACTCTGAACAAGGAGAGGCCGAGCCGGGGTGCCCGTTTACAGGCCAGGAGGGGCAACCTCTCCTCAAGTGTATGCTCACCTGCCCTGGTCTCCCGGAGCCCAGGGGACCCACGGGTGTCGGATCCGCCTGCCCCTGGCATCCCTTCCGGGTGGACATTTCCCAGCCCACCTCACTCCTCCTGCTCATGAACACTACTTCCTTTGGGTGGGATCAAGGGCAGATAACTGGAGAACATTCAGTCCTGTCTTTCCCTGTTTTGTGAAGGTTCTGACGCTGATGGGAGCGAGGGTCCCACCATCTCTCCTCGCTGCATCGCTAATTCCAGGGGCTGGCGATCCCCAGGGCGCGCTTGAAGGCTGCCTGTGCTCTCAACTCCAGAGTGAGGGAAAGGCAGCACGATGCTTTCTCTGCCTGGAGGGACACCTCTTCCTGCCGAGGTTCCAGTGTCACGTCTTCATGTGAATGTATGAATTTAATAAATGTGTTTACTCTTAATCCTGCCCAAACAAAAACCCCTAAACAAACACCATAATCAAAGTGATTCAGCTTCTGTTAACACCTGTCAACTATACAAGTAAAATAAACGAAAGGCAAATGAAAAAATTGATGTTATGAGTGTACCTTGTAGAAAGGTTCAAAGAATGTCACCATTCATCTTAAATTTTAAAAATGCTTAGAGATAAACTTAATTGTGCGAACACTGATCTTTCAACCATGTGATTCTCACTGACTGTCTCGGACAGCTGGACCCATCTGTTGGCCCCTCCAATGACTGGCTTCAGAATCTTGTCCCATCACTCAATTTCCTTAGATCCACCCATTATTCTTACCTTGGCCAGGGTAGCATAAGCCAGTCCAAGTATCCCATTCCATTTAATCCCAGGCAAAAAGAAATTCTCTGACTCAAAGATGGTGGCAATGTTGACCAGAAAAGAACTGTTGAAGCCTTTTGGGATGGTGACAACGTCCTCTCCAACGAAGCCAGTCCAGCTCCCTTGCGTGTACTTCACGGTGACGTCAAAGCCCTTGGGGCGGTAGGTGCTGGACCTGGAAAAAGAGAAGAGGCATTGTGTCCTGTATCCCGTCCCCCTGTCCCTGTTCTGACCACATGGCGGTCATGGCTGCAAAGACAGCGGCCCTACGCCCAGAAGGTCTGCATAAGCAATTCTTCATAATTAAGACTCTTCACGCTCACAAGGTGACATTTCCCATAAAAAATAATCGCTAACATTTGGGTAATGGCGTCTTCTGCGCCACGCGTAAGGGAGTACTGGGGTCAACGTGTAGCCCCGAATTTAACTCTTCCCTCCGCCCAAGTCCTGCCCCGTTAAGCCAGGTGTTGTACTTAACTGCATTGGCCTGGGACGCCACAACTGTGTGTGGGCCCCGCCTGGCCCTCTGGCTCTGTGGGGACCCTGCACTGCTACTCTGTGACAAAGGGAGGGGCTGGCAGCCCAGAAAGAGGGGCCACCAGCTTGTGGCCTGGGGTTCAGATTCACACAAACAGCCAACGTGATGAATAAAGATCAAGCCACACACCCCCAGTACCAGGGCTGTCCCTGCTCAGGGCCCGCACGACCTCCTGGGGTCACAGGTTCCTTCTCAAGTTCGTCCCTGTGCCCCAAGCTGATTCTACTCATATCAAAACATGAAGGAGGACGCTGATGACAAGTCACTGTGACGCAAGTCACTGTGACAACCCCACAACCCCTAAGGGTAAGCGTTACTGAGACAGAATAACATGAACACGGCCAGACAACAGGTGGGGTAGATGGAAATCCTGCTCTCGGGATTTCAGAGACAGACAGTAAACAACTGAACCCCTAGAATTCCAGGCGATGATAGAGTGATGAGTCACCCAGAGAAGAGAGCAGGGTGAGGGGAGGGTGGTCACTGAGGCCTCTCTGAAAGAGGACATTTGTGTGAGACCTGCCTGAAGACAACGAGCCACGGGGCTCTCTGGGGAGGGGCCTCCTGGAGAGAGAACAGTAGGTGTCAAGGCCCTGGGGTGTCCAATCCTGGGAGGTCATTCTTATACCTAATGGAGCTTGAAAACTCTGTTGACTATAGGCAGGAACCCAAGGGACATCTCTGAGCAAATATCTGGGCATTCAAACCAGGCTTCCCCTAGGAAAATGAGCAGATTCCTAAGAGAAGTGCCAAATCACCAAACACATCATTGTAAAGTGTTCCTGTTTGTCTGCAGTTTTCATTTCATTTTGTTTTAACATTAAATCTCTGAACATTAATACATGTTACTAAGTGTTTGCTATAGGATTATATGAATTTGCGGTATGGATTATATGGTCTTTTTGGGAGTCAGGGAGAAAGTTAAGTCAGGGATGATATGACTTTTTTTCGGTACGTCTCATAAGCTTTAAAAATGGTAACAGTCTTTAATTCAGTAATTGCACTTCTCAGAATCTGATCCTAAGAAAACACCCATGATGCAAACAGAGATTCATGAACAAAGACAGTCATTATGTTTTATTTATAACAGCAAACAGTTGGAAACAACCTAAATGCCCAGTAAAAAGGAAATAGTTTAGTAAATTATAGTACATCCATATGATGGAATATTAAGTAGCTCTGAAAAATGCTGTTGAGTAAGACATTTTCAATGACATAGTAAAAAAAAATAAGGTAAAAGAAACATTCGTATATGTGGCAGAACCTTCTTCAAAAAAATTTAATACACTCCAATATTAGCAGCGCTACCTCTGGGTGGTGGGGTTTTGTGGGGGAAACTCTCATTCTTGTGGTTAGATCCTTCCATATTTTCTGCATATATAACTTTTTATAATCAGGGAAAAAAGGTTATTTTTAAAATGTCTGGCAGACACATTTTGGAGAAATTTAATTTATTCTAACATCATAATGGGATATGAAATATGAAGAATATTTAATTTTAACATTTTCTATTTTAGCTAACTCCACCATGATCTTAAAAAGAGAGCAGCATTAAGCGAACATTTTATGTACAGACGTCTTCTGACAAGGGCAGGCACAGACCAAAAAGTAAGTGTGGATGGACCCCGGGCACATGGAGCTCTAAGGAACCCATCAGAAATTACACATATAAAGCGCATAGTCAGGTCATTGAAATGCAGGCACTTGAGGGTTGGTGTTTTAGTGCCAAGTTTTAGTGCCAGCATCAATTCAGTGATGCTTGGCACACAGCAGGGGTTGCACACATTTAGGATGAAAAGCAATTAAAATACTAAATTGTCAGTCCCTTTTGACAGTTTGCGGTCATTCCTCAAGTTTAAAACTGCACTACTGCTGGGCGTATAGATCAGTGGTAGAGCATTTGACTGCAAAACACTACTGCTAATGGAAGAGGCTAATTATTTTGAAAGGCTTAGAGAATGTGATCTAGCACAGGGTTGGCAAATTTTTTCTGTAAAGGGCCAGAAAACAAATCTTTCAGTTTTCGTGGGTCACATGATTTCTGTTACTACTCCACTCTGCTAGTGAAGAAGCAGCCACATGTGACAGATAAACAAACGTGTGTGTCTGTGTTCCAATAAAACTTTATTTACAAACACAGGCAGCAGGTTGGATGTGGCCTGTCAGCCCTAGTTTGCCAACTCCTGATCTAGAAGATTATTATCTCCCCAAACATTCTATAGTACCATGACTTTCTTTTGAGAAGTTTTTTTATTTTTACTCTGTCCAGACTACAGAAAACTCATTAGAATCTGCCAATGTTACTGATAAGATGGACCAGGCTGACCATCTAAGTAGCATGTCCTCTGTAGTGTACTGACCAGCTTGCTATTTCCCTCATGGGTGAACATTCTGGATGTTTCGGTGCCATTTACAGAGAGATGAGAGGCAGTTGGAGTTACACCGCCTGCTGTCAAATAGTACTTCAACCACTTGGGAGCCATGTGTGACCCTAAGTCAAGTTAATTAACTTCTCTGTACCTCAGTTTCCTCAACTAAAAAGTCGGGACAAGTACAGTACCATACCTCATGGGGTTAATACTAAGGATTAAGAGAGTTAATACTGTAAACCATTTAGAACAAAACCCTGGAACACAGCAGGTACACAACAAAAATAGCTGCTATTATTATAATTATCTAATCGCTTGCTACCTTTATTCAATCTATGGACTGCTATTAGAAAATGTAAGATATTTTTTCTAGAAAATGTTCCTATAGAGATACTCTTTCTGAATATCCAAAACTGTCTCATTCTGAAGTCCAACAACCTCCAGGAAAAGGGGCAAGTCTTGGGTAAGATTTGGTTAAAATGGTCCAGGGAGGGGAGGAACCTTCTAGGTTTCTAAAAGATGGAGCTCTTCTGTGTTCTGGACCAGGGCTGTCCAATAGAACGTCTGCAATGACAGAAATATTCTCTACCTATGCTTCCAATACAGTAGCCAACCTGAAATGTGACTGTAGATCTTCCTCAACATACGATGGGGTTACATCCTGATAAACCCTTGTAAGTTGAAATTATCATTAAGTTGAAAATGCATTTAATACACCTAACCTACTGAACATCCCAGCTTAGCCTAGCCTACCTTAACCGTGCTCAGAACACTTATATTAGCCGACAGTTGGGCAAAATCATCCAACACAAAGCCTATTTTATAATGAAATATTGAATATCTCCTGTAAGTTATTGAATATTATACTGAAAGCGAAAAACAGAGTGGTCGTCTGGGTGCAGCGTGGTTATCAGTGTGCAGCTGTTTACCCTCATGACTGTGTGGCTGACAGGGAGCTATGGCTGTCGCTGCCCAGCATCACAAGAGAGGATCGTCCAGCATATTGCCAGCTTGGGAGAAGATCAAAATTCAGAATCCAAAGTACAGTTTCTACTGAACGTGCATTGCTTTTGCACCACTGTCAAGCTGAAAAATCATCAGTCAAACGATCATAAGTCCGGGACCGTCTGGACAGTTTGACTAAAGAACGACTCTTTATTTAACATTAATTAATTTAAATTTAAATAGCCATGAGGACCTTCAAGATGGTGGAGGAGTAAGATGTGGAGATCGCCTTCCTCCCCACAAATACATCAGAAATACATCTACATGTGGAACAACTCCGACAGAACACCCACTGAACGCTGGCAGAAGACCTCAGACCTCCCAAAAAGCAAGAAACTCCCCACGTACCTGGATAGGGCAAAAGAAAAAAGAAAAAACAGACAAAAGAATAGGGACGGGACCTGCGCCAGTGGGAGGGAGCCGTGAAGGAAGAAAGGTGTCCACACACTAGGAGCCCCTTTGCGGGCGGAGACTGCAGGTGGCGGAGGGGGGAGCTTCGGAGCCACGGAGGAGAGCACAGCCACAGGGGTGCGGAGGGCAAAGCGGAGAGATTCCCACACGGAGAGATTCCCACACGGAGGCTCGGCGCCGAGTAGCACTCACCAGCCTGAGAAGCTTGTCTGCTCCCCCGCTGGGGTGGGCGGGGCTGGGAGCTGAGGCTCGGGCTTCAGTCGGATCGCAGGGAGAGGACTGGGGCTGGCGGCGTGAACACAGCCTGAAGGGGCTAGTGTGCCACGGCTAGCCAGGAGGGAGTCCGGGAAAAAGTCTGCAGCTGCCGAAGAGGCAAGAGACTTTTTCTTACCTCTTTGTTTCACGGCGCGCAAGGAGAGGGGATTCAGAGCGCCGCCTAAACGAGCTCCAGAGACGGGCGTGAGCCGCGGCTATCAGCGCGGACCCCAGAGACGGGCGCGAGATGCTAAGGCTGCTGCTGCCGCCACCAAGAAGCCCGTGTGCGAGCCCAGGTCTCTATCCACACCGCCCCTCCCGGAGCCTGTGCAGCCCGCCACTGCCAGGGTCCCGTGATCCAGGGACAACTTCCCCGGGAGAACTCACGGCGCGCCTCGGGCTGCTGCAACGTCACGACGCCTCTGCCGCCGCAGGCTCGCCCCGCCTCCTCCGTACCCCTCCCTCCCCCCGGCCTGAGTGAGCCAGAGCCCCTGAAGCAGCTGCTCCTTTAACCCCATCCTGTGTGAGCGGAAGAACAGACGCCCTCAGGCGACCTACATGCAGAGGCGGGGCCAAATCCAAAGCTGAACCCTGGGAGCTGTGCGAACAAAGAAGAGAAAGGGAAATCTCTCCCAGCAGCCTCAGAAGCAGCGGATTAAAACTCCACAAACAACTTGATGTGCCTGCATCTGTGGAATACCTGAATAGACAACAAATCATCCCAAAATTGAGGAGGTGGACTTTAGGGCAACTGTAGACTTGGGGTTTGCTGTCTGTGACTGACCAGTTTCTGATTTTTATGTTTACCTTAGTTTATTTTTTAGCGCTTGTTATCATTGGTGGATTCCTTTATTGGTTTGGTTGCTCTCTTCTTTTTTTTTCTTTTCTTTTTTAATTAATTTTTAATTTTTTTATTTTAATAATATATTTTTAAAACTTTTTATTTTAGTAACTTTATTTTATTTTATTTTTTTCTTTCTTTCTTTTTTTTTTCTCCCTTTTCTTCTGAGCCATGTGGCTGACAGGGTCTTGGTGCTCCAGCCAGGTGTCAGGCCTGAGCCTCTGAGGTGGGAGAGCTGAGTTCAGGACATTAGGCCACCAGAGACCTCCCAGCCCCATGTAATATCAATCGGTGAGAGCTCTCCCAGAGATCCCCGTCTCAATGCTAAGACCCAACTCCACTCAACGACCAGCAAGCTCCAGTGCTCTACACCCCATGCCAAACAACTAGCAAGACAGGAACACAACCCCACCCATTAGCAGAGAGGCTGCCTAAAATCATAATAATTTCACAGACACCACAAAACACACCACCAGACATGGTCCTGCCCACCAGAAAGAAAAGATCCAGCCTCATCCACCAGAACACAGGTATCAGTCCCCTCCACCAGGAAGCCTACACAACCTACTGAACCAAGCTTATCCACTGGGGGCAGACACCAAAAACAACGGGAACTACGAACCTGCAGCCTGCGTAAAGGAGACCCCAAACACAGTAAGTTAAGCAAAACGAGAAGACAGAGAAATACGCAGCAGATGAAGGAGCAAGGTAAAAACCCACCAGACCAAACAAATGAAGAGGAAATAGGCAGTCTACCTGAAAAAGAATTCAGAGTAATGATAGTAAAGATATCCAAAACCTTGGAAATACAATGGAGAAAATACAAGAAACGTTTAATAAGGACCTAGAAGAACTAAAGAGCAAACAAACAATGATGAACAACACAATAAATGAAATTAAAAATTCTCTAGAAGGAATCAATAGCAGAATAACTGAGGCAGAAGAACGGATAAGTGACCTAGAAGATAAAATAGTGGAAATAACTACCACAGAGCAGAATAAAGAAAAAAGAATGAAAAGAATTGAGGACAGTCTCAGAGACCTCTGGGACAACATTAAACACACCGACATTCAAATTATAGGGGTCCCAGAAGAATTAGAGAAAAAGAAAGGAACTGAGAAAATATTTGAAGAGATTATAGTTGAAAACTTCCCTAATATGGGAAAGGAAATAGTCACTCAAGTCCAGGAAGCACAGAGAATCCCATACAGGATAAATCCAAGGAGAAATACAGGAGAAACACACCAAGACACATATTAATCAAACTATCAAAAAATAAATACAAAGAAAAAATATTGAAAGCAGCAAGGGAAAGGCAACAACTAACATACAAAGGAATCCCCATAAGGTTAACAGCTGATCTTTCAGCAGAAACTCTGCAAGCCAGAAGGGAGTGACAGGACATATTTAAAGTGATGAAAGGGGAAAACCTACAACCAAGATTACTCTACCCAGCAAGGATTCCATTCAGATTCGACGGAGAAATGAAAATCTTTACAGACAAGCAAAAGCTAAGAGAATTCAGCACCACCAAACCAGCTTTACAACAAATGCTAAAGGAACTTCTCTAGGCAGGAAACACAAGAGAAGGAAAAGACTTACAATAACAAACCCAAAATAATTAAGAAAATGGTAATAGGAACATACATATCGATAATTACCTTGAATGTAAATGGATTAAACACTCCAACCAAAAGACACAGACTGGCTGAATGGATACAAAAACAAGACCTGTATATATGCTGTCTATAAGAGACCCATTTCAGGCCTAGGGACACATACTGGCTGAAAGTGAGGGGATGGAAAAAGATATTCCATGCAAATGGAAATCAAAAGAAAGCTGGAGTAGCAATTCTCATATCAGACAAAATAGACTTTAAAACAAAGACTATTAAAAGAGACAAAGAAGGACACTACATAATGATCAAGGGATCAATCCAAGAAGAAGATATAACAATTGTAAATATTTATGCACCCAACATAGGAGCACCTCAATACATAAGGCAAATGCTAATAGCCATAAAAGGGGAAATCAACAGTAACACAATCATAGTAGGGGACTTTAACACCCCACTTTCACCAATGGGCAGATCAACCAAAATGAAAATAAATAAGGAAACACTGCTTTAAATGACACATTAAACAAGATGGATTTAATTGATATTTATAGGACATTCCATCCAAAAACAACAGAAAACACTTTCTTCTCAAGTGCTTATGGAACATTCTCCAGGATAGATCATATCTTGGGTCACAAATCAAGCCTTGGCAAATTTAAGAAACTTGAAATCGTATCAAGTATCTTTTCTGACAACAAAGCTGTGAGACTAGATATCAATTACAGGGAAATAACTGTAAAAAATACAAACACATGGAGGCTAAACAATACGCTACTAAATAACCAAGAGATCACTGAAGAAATCAAAGGGGAAAGCAAATCATATGTAGAAATAAATGACAATGAAAACACGATGACCCAAAACCTATGGGATGCAGCAAAAGCAGTTCTAAGAGGGAAGTTTACAGCAATACAGTCCTACCTCAAGAAACAAGAAACATCTCAACTAAACAACCTAACCTTACACCTAAAGCAATTAGAGAACGAAGAACAAAAAAACCTCAAGGTTAGCAGAAGAAAGAAATCATAAAGATCAGATCAGAAATAAATGAAAAATAAATGAAGAAAACAATAGCAAATATCAGTAAAACCAAAAGCTGGTTCTTTGAGAAGATAAACAAAATTGATAAACCATTAGCCAGACTCATCAACAAAAAAAGGGAGAGGACTCAAATCAATAGAATTAGAAATGAAAAAGGAGAAGTAACAACTGACACTGCAGAAATATAAAGGATCATGAGAGATTACTACAAGCAACTATATGCCAATAAAATGGACAACCTGGAAGAAATGGACAAATTCTTAGAAAAGCACAATCTTCTGAGACTGAACCAGGAAGAAATAGAAAATATAAACAGACCAATCACAAGCACTGAAATTCAGACCGTGATTAAAAATCTTCCAACAAACAAAAGCCCAGGACCAGATGGCTTCACAGGCAAAATCTATCAAATATTTAGAGAAGAGCTAACACCTATCCTTCTCAAACTCTTCCAAAATATACCAGAGGGAGGAACACTCCCAAACTCATTCTACGAGGCCACCCTGATACCAAAACCAGACATGTCACAAAAAAAGAAAACTACAGGCCAATATCTCTGATGAACATATATGCAAAAATCCTCAACAAAATGCTAGCAAACAGAATCCAACAGCACATTAAATAGACCATACACCATGATCAAGTGGGGTTTATCCCAGGAATGCAAGGATTCTTCAATATATGCAAATCAATCAATGTGACACACCATATTAACAAACTGAAGGATAAAAACCATATGATAATCTCAATAGATGCATAAAAAGCTTTCAGCAAAATTCAACACCCATTTATGATAAAAACTCTTCAGACAGTAGGCACAGAGGGGACTTGCCTCAACCTAATAAAGGCCATATATGACAAACCCACAGCCAACATCGTTCTCAATGGTGAAAAACTGAAACCATTTCCTCTAAGATCAGGAACAAGACAAGGTTGCCCACTCTCGCCACTATTATTCAACATAGTTTTGGAAGTTTTAGTCACAGCAATCAGAGAAGAAAAAGAAATAAAAGGAATCCAAATCGGAAAAGAAGAAGTAAAACTGTCACTGTTCGCAGATGACATGATACTATACGTAGAGAATCCTAAAGATGCTACCAGAAAACTACTAGAGCTAATCAATGAATTTGGTAAAGTAGCAGGATACAAAATTAATGCACAGAAATCTCTTGCATTCCTATACACGAATGATGAAAAATCTGAAAGAGAAATTAAGGAAACACTCCCATTTACCACTGCAACAAAAAGAATAAAATACCTAGGAATAAACCTACCTAAGGAGACAAAAGACCTGTATGCAGAAAATTGTAAGACACTGATGAAAGAAATTAAAGATGATACAAACAGATGGAGAGATATACCATGTTCTTGGATTGGAAGCATCAACATTGTGAAAATGACTATACTGCCCAAAGCCATCTACAGATTCAATGCAATCCCTATCAAACTACCAATGGCAGTTTTCATAGAACTAGAACAAAAAATTTCACAATTTGTATGGAAACACAGAAGACCCCGAATAGCCAAAGCAATCTTGAGAAAGAAAAACGGAGCTGGAGGAATCAGGCTCTCTGACTTCAGACCATACTACAAAGCTACAGTAATCACGAGAGTGTGGTACTGGCACAAAAACAGAAGTATAGGTCAATGGAACAGAATAGAAAGCCCAGAGATAAACCCATGCGCATATGGTCACCTTATTTTTGACAAAGGAGGCAAGAACATACCATGGAGAAAAGACAGCCTCTTCACTAAGTGGTGCTGGGAAAACTGGACAGCTACATGTAAAAGAATGAAATTAGAACACTGCCTAACACCATACACAAATATAAACTCAAAATGGATTAAAGACCTAAATGTAAGGCTAGACACTATAAAACTCTTAGAGGAAAAACACAGGCAGAACACTCTATGACATCGTCACAGCAAGATCCTTTTTGACCCACCTCCTAGAGAAATGGAAATAAAAACAAAAATAAACAAATGGGACCTAATGAAACTTCAAAGCTTTTGCACAGCAAAGGAAAACATAAACAACACGAAAAGACAACCCTCAGAATGGCAGAAAATATTTGCAAACAAAGCAACTGACAAAGGATTAATCTCCAAAATATACAAGCAGTTCATGCAGCTCAATATCAAAAAAACAAACAACCGAATCCAAAAATGGGAAGAAGACCTAAATAGACATTTCTCCAAAGAAGATATACAGATTGCCAACAAACATATGAAAGGATGCTCAACATCACTAATCAGTAGAGAAATGCAAATCAAAACTACAATGAGGTATCACCTCACACCCATCAGAATGGCCATCATCAAAAATCTACAAACAATAAATGCTGGAGAGGGTGTGGAGAAAAGGGAACCCTCTTGCACTGTTGGTGGGAATGTAAATTGATACAGCCACTATGGAGAACAGTATGGAGGTTCCTTAAAAAACTAAAAATAGAACTACCATATGACCCAGCAATCCCACTATTGGGCATATACCCTGAGAAAACCATAATTCAAAAGGAGTCATGTACTACAATGTTTACTACAGCACTATTTACAATAGCCAGGACATGGAAGCAACCTAAATGTCCATCATCGGATAAAGAAGATGTGGCACATATATACAATGGAATATTACTCAGCCATAAAAAGAAATGAAATGGAGTTATTTGTAGTGAGGTAGATGGAGTTAGAGTCTGTCACACAGAGTGAAGTAAGTCAGAAAGAGAAAAACAAATACCATATGCTAACACATATACATGGAATCTAAAAAAAAAAAAAAAAAAATGGTTCTGAAGAACCTAGGGGCAGGACAGGAATAAAGATGCAGATGTAGAGAATGGACCTGGGGACACGGGGAGGGGGAAGGGTAAGCTGGGACGAAGTGAGAGAGTGGCGTGGACATATATACACTACCAAATGTAAGATAGATAGCTAGTGGGAAGCAGCCGCATAGCAGAGGGAGATCAGCTCGGTGCTTTGTGACCACCTAGAGGGGTGGGATAGGGAGGGTGGGAGGGAGACGCAAGAAGGAGGAGATTTGCGGATATATGTATATGTATAGCTGATTCACTTTCTTATACAGCAGAAACTAACACACCACTGTAAAGCAATTATACTCCAATAAAGATGTTAAAAAAAAATTTAAATAGCCACATGTGACTAGTAGCTACCCTTGTAGAAAGCACAGTTCCAGATAATGTGAGAAAAAAGTTAATTCTTAGCTCATACTCACTGGGCTCCTTGAACTAAACCTCAAAGAGCAGAAACCCCAGAGATGAACCATAAGCAATTCTGAGGGTTATTAATGTACAGTTTCCAGGAGTAGACTTTTTAGAAAAGTGCATCCGTCCATCTTTATGTTCTAACATCCCACCTCTTGGCACTAAAATGCTTTGGCTCTCAACTGTTCTGCATATTAATTAACTCTATCGAGAGCGAACCCCAGATTGACTGCTTCTTTGCAGCATCAATTCTGGGTGCACAGAAACAGCCACCCATGAAGGATGTGAGTAGCCAGGAAAAAGTCCACTCACAGCAATAAAATCACTTTGAACCAAATTCAGGAGACATTCTGCCTCTGATAAGAGTGTTCAGGGAATGCAGGATTGAAAAATGAAATCAATCGAACTGAGGAGAAAAGAACCACAGAACATTTTATTATTTTAAAGAAACCCAGAGAACATACAGTGAAAAGGTGAAAGGGCAGAATTCAAAAGAGTTGAATCCTGGGGTCGGCTCTGGTTCCCACAAGCCACTCCACCCAGAGAATGCTGAGACTCCTGAAAAACTCTGCCCGAGACTTCCCCGGGGCTCTTCCGCACATTTCAGAGTTTTGGGTCTACCTTTGGGGATAGCTGGTCTGGACCAGGCGACCAGATACCCTTTTTGCTCTTCTAAGGTCTGGAAGTGACCAGATCAGAGTAAATGGGGCCATTGACAGCCCAGGGGCTTCCGTCCATCCTGGAGGGTCATCTATTTCCTGAATAGATTAGTATAAGGTCAGGGGGAATGAGTCTATTGACTCTCTCATGAAGCCAACTGACTGGAGGCTATTTTACTGGCTAAAAAAGAAGTACATCTAAAAAAAATACATGATAGTCTTTTTGCTATATAGTAATTCATTGGAACATTCACCACCATGAAAAGAGGGCTTCTGGTGGGACAAAGCTACACAAATGACGAATGGTAACCTGATGTCTGATTCCATAAATCAAAGAGATCCTGTCAAAGTACCCCAAGTCAAATCTCCAATTACTGGGACATGTTTCAGGAAGCATTAAACCTGAATATCCAGAGACTGGGGGACTTGAATCAGAGGCTGACAAACCCAACCAGAAACCTTATTATAACTAAGAGAGATCAGAGGGGCAAGCAAATACAGAAACATCACAAGGCAGGGAGCTACATCTCAGAAAAGAAACCTTTGTCAAAAATTGAGAAAGGACGTAGAACGTTCCCTCGGCTTCCATCAAATACAGTGGTGGAAGGTGCACCTTAGGCCAACTCTAAAGTTATCTGAGAGCATCAGACAAATTAATCGTACATAATTTACTATGTAAATTATAGTTCAGGACTTTATAATAATAAATCTGTGTTGACAGAAGCCTATGAGAAGCGCAGAGAAAAAAACAGAGGAAAGGAGAGAAAGAAAGGTTACTATAAATTTAAGCAAGTATTTAGCCTACGAAACACACGTGTTAGTAGGGATGATGTTTAGGAACAGAACTTGCCTAGAATTCAGAAATGCGATGTTTTACATTTGATTCAGTTAAGAAGAAACCTGATAGCCCTATTGAAGAAGAGCTCTCCTTAAAGGAAAGGCAGTACCAGGGCTAGAGGTCCAAAATGGGTCATGCTTTAAAGGTACTATGTAAATTTCAACCATACTTGCAAATGAGGGAGGCAGGTTGAAGTCTGAATGATGGAGGTGCCAATGGGATGAAACTGACAATGCAGGGGAGTCGGGGGCTTCTCCTGAATGCTGGCAGGTTCTGCTACGTCTCTCTTTATTTGCTCAGAAAGGAGAAATAGATGAGAACCTTGAGTGCTCAGAAAGCTGGGAGGGAGCCCTGAATTCTTCTGTGGGATTAGCAGGAGGGCAGGCCTAGCCATCATGGGAGCTATGCGTGTTCCCAGGAGGCTTCACATTAAATCAGGTGCAAAAGAGCCAAAGGAGCTCAACCTTTAAGTATGAAAGACAAAAGCCATCTGCCACCTGAACCCAAAACTGGCTAGCAGGAAGCTTAGAAGGACGTGTCCCACTGAAGGCTGAAAGAGAACCATGGTTCAACACAACAACGAACAAAGTAGAAGGCAAATGAGAAAGACACCCAGTTGTCTACCATCGATTAAATATTGTACACTTGGGCTTCCCTGGTGGCGCAGCGGTTGAGAATCTGCCTGCCAATGCAGGGGACACGGGTTCGAGCCCTGGTCTGGGAAGATCCCACATGCCACAGAGCAGCTGGGCCCATGAGCCACAATTACTGAGCCTGCGCGTCTGGAGCCTGTGCTCTGCAACAAGAGAGGCCGCGACAGTGAGAGGCCCGCGCACCGCGATGAAGAGTGGCCCCCACTTGCCACAACTGGAGAGGGCCCTCGCACAGAAACGAAGACCCAACACAGCCATAAATAAAATAAATAAATAAAATTTTAAAAATATATATTGTACACTTATTAAATGACACTGTACACAATATTTGTAATGTTGACTATTATTTACCCTTGTACATTTCCATAACTGCATCTGCATAGCAAAAGGGTAACCGGGTTGAAAGCACACTCTGACCTTTATTGACCCCTGGCTGTGCCACTTACCACCTGGGAAGGAAATATCCACCCACGGTGTTAGATTTACACATTTAAATCTATAAAGTGGATATACACATGACCCAGAACTTGGCTTTACTGTGCTGTACTGTTGCTTTATCGTATCATGTGTCCACAGATGTGTGATGGAAAACAAAATTGCTCTGGGGAGGAAAACTGTTAAAGATGTAACTGAGCTCCAGGGATGTCTGTTCTGTCTCTACGGCAGGCAGAGCCCCCAGTAGGCGTGGGGAAACTGCGTGAATGTATAGACTAGGAAAAAAACATAGAGTGGAAAAAACATAGAGCTGGAATTGCCTTGCCACCAGGATAAACATCTTTGACATAGTTTAACATACACTGCGTTTTCTAGGAATGCAACTACTGTGTAAATTGAGGAAGGTGATATTTTCAGGGGGAAACTTTACTAAGATTCTTCACCAATCTGGGAAATTCACATCACCAAACCAAGCTGCTTTGGGTGTCTGAGTCTATTTTAATCCGATCTGTCAGTCTGCACTGGGCGCCGCATGTCTGGGGTGATGTTCACAGCCTCAGGCATCCTCCAACTTCACGTGTATCCTACCCAGGGTGTTTACACATTGAGGTACTCATCACCTTCCTGTGAATTCCCTCCTTTTACCCCGCACCCCCAAACCCCTGCATATTGCATCAGTGCGTTTGGAATTACATATGAAGATAAGTTACACTACCTTTGCGTTTCAGGTCAGGGCATTACAAAGCACTCACTCTAAAGAGGGGGTGCCAGGGCTCAAGTTTGGGACCTCTTGTCCTAGAAGCCTGAACCTGGGCCAATCTCTTGGTTCCTGGACCTCCTGTGCTACATGAATAAAAATGAGAGGTTTGGACTGACTTCTGTTCCATGATGAAGTGGGTGAGGGGAGCGGGCTGTTTGGGGCAGAGGATTTGGACGAACCACAGTTTGAGTGGGAAAGGGCAAAGGTCAGCCAGCGATCAAAAGTCAACCTCCTTCCCCCCTGGCTGCACACCCCTTGCCCCAATTTACAGGCATCTGAGGTCACAGTAACAACTTCAGGGCACATACTGGTCTTCACAAAGCAATCACAAGCCAGGAGTTTCATCCAGAATTTCAGTGATTAAAGGTTATCAACACGCTGAGTCATAAACTAAGCTACAGATTCCTTGAAGGAGGGGCCAGCCAGATATCACTGTAACCGCAGGGGCCCATGTAGCACCAACTACCACTCCCTCCAGCTGGACACACAGGAGACCATACCTCTTTGTGCCACCAAAATGGAGACCAAGATGCACGGGCAGAAGAGAGGTGAGCACTTCTGTATAACGTCTCCTGCCTTATTGATGCTGCCGGGATTTGCTGAACCTTCCCAGTTGTTACTTGCCCTCGTATGTTTCCTTCCTTTTTTTTTTCCCCCCCCCCAACTGAAGTTGGGGTTTATTCCCCGGAACCAAAGACTGTGGGTAGGGAAAGTGAGAAAGGAAAGACACGAAGAAGATTTGCAGCAGGGAAATGTGATATGCCAGCTCATGACCCTAAAAAGCAAACCACACGTCAGCTGACTTGTCTTATCTGTTTCGTTTAAATTCTAGGGTCACAAAAATAGATGTGAAATTAAAATGTGCACAGCATTAGGGCAGCAATAGATACCCGGGGGATAGTGACTCTGACCCCACGGGCCCCTCCAGAGACGAACAGTGACACACACGAGTCCCAGGGCCTGGACACGCACACTGGACTTATTCCAGAGACTTCTATCTGGGCTCCACCCTTCCTCACACCCCTGCCCACAGCTGCTCGCTTGCAGCCCTGCCTCAGGCCTGAGTGCTTTGTGTTCACAATACATCCTTTCCAAGTGAGTCATGGATTCCTCTCGTCATAAACACCTCCTGGCACAGAAATTGTTTCAGTGAACCGCACCTTGACCGACGCCACCAATCTTCAGGGCGATGCAAAGGTGGCTTTCCAAGCAACGCCAGGCTGCTGCCTGAACGTCTCACACTCACCTCCAATGTCCCCTGCCCCGCTCAGGCGCACCTCCAAGTTAGGACTAGAGGGGCCCAACAAACATCAAAGCGTCACCTGCTCCCTGCAACTCGGGTCTGACGACAAAACTGCTGTCTGATTGAGTTTCTATAAAGTGGGGCTCATGAGAACACACCAAGGCTATTAGGAGAATCCTCCTGTGGATTCATCTGGAATGGATGTATACATGTACGTATGCATATACACGTGCCACACGTGCACACCACACACAAATATACACACCACCATGTGCACGTACACACAGATACCTCCACATACACAAATACATACATATATACAGACCACTGTATGCACATACACACAAACACAAATATATACATGAATATATCCCCCTCAAAATGAAAGAGCGTTTTGGTGACTTTCTCCCCGTGTGTTCTGAAGTGTTCATGTGGTGCCCCCAAGCCCGGCCATGCCAGGCACGGACCCATCACTCACCTCTCCGTGTCAAAGTATGAGTCGACGAAGGGATGTGGGGCCCCGGCCACGGCGAAGTTGCTGCTTCCAGTGTCAACAAGTATCTGCAGCTTTTATTTTTAAGGGAAAAACAGAGAAACCATCAGGTTACTTGAATAAGGCAACACTCTTGACTACTTCTTTTAAAAATTAAGTACCAAGAACAATGCATTACTTGGAAAAAACTTATATCGATTAGAAATATTTTTAAAAAGCTGTTAGAAAACTGAACCCTGAACACAGTCTGTCGTGAAGCTTGCATGGGCGAGGTGGAATCAGTTTAGCCTCAGATAGACACTAAACCTTAAAAGAAGGTAAATTCAGTGGAATAAGTGGGGTTTCCTTTTTCAGCCGCTGGTACTTGGTAACCAAGCAGAGCCCTTTCTCACCCTGAGCTCTTGGCCGGGTTTGTCACTTGGCTGGGGTGGCCCTCCTCCTGCCTTTCCAATCTCACTTGGAAATCCTCATGCACCCCCTCCTCTCCCTTCACACATCCAGGACGCTTTCCCAGACTCCTCCTGGCAGCAGGTGTCCCTCATCTCTGCTGCACAGCCCCTGGGAACACCTGTCAGAGGTACCACTTTTTTTTTTTTTTTTTTTTTTAGTTTTAATGAGTTATCATTTACACACAAATAAAAACGGAAGATCTTGGATTTTCCACTGGTGAGTTCTGGCATGGTGTTCTCCCAAACCAAGATACAGGAATTCCTCTCATTCCCCGAAGGTCCCTTTATGCCCCTTTCCAGTCAATCCCTCCTGTTTCTCAGAGGCAACCACTTTCTGAATCCTATTACCAGGGACTGATTTCACCGGTTCCTGGACATTATCTGAATGGAATCATGTGGGGTTTTTGTCAGGGGAGCGAGAGGAAGGTCTGCCTTCTTCTGCTCAACATGTTTTGGGGCTTCTCACACTGAATAGAGAGACGATACATGCCCCTTCATGCCTCGTAGCTTTAGGAAATGAATTCTTAATTCCCTTTACGAACACAGTCACTAGAAAAGTTGCAGGGCCTCACTACAGAGATGTTTGGATTGATTTCAGACAGAATGCAATTAAAAAATTAGATTATCTTGTTCTCCATTCAAATATTTGATGTTCAACAGCCCGAGCTCCCAAGCCACAACTTGGATTGGATTGGGTTTCACCTGAATTTCACATAAACATTCCAAGGGCACCAACTAAATCTGCATGAACTTGGATTTTACGGGAGGGGAGTTGGGATGCCGAGGAATCCTCACGTGCACCACTGAACAGTTGGTAACAAGGAAAATTAGGTGGAGATCTGTCTGCAGGTCCATGGGGCTGGGCCAGATAGTCATACCAGGCAGAGTTCTCCCTTCTTTCTGCTCCTAAATGCTCTAATTTTCAGTGGGCGCTCATATCAGAATCTCTGCATGTTTTTAAAAAAATCTCCTTAACTTCAATTCTTTTAAGAGTTGGGTTTATCTCATTTGCATCCAATTGTACACATTTTTCTTAATCCTATCACTTCCTCTGTCACATTTTCTGTTTTAATCCTGCCACTTAGGATTTTTATGGAGGCCTCATCTGTAGCGATGATTGATTAAATCATTAGCCATTGGTGACTGATTCAACCTCCAACCCCTCTCCCCTCCCTGGAAATGAGGCTGAAAGTTCCATCTCTCTACTCTCAGGGTTGGTTCCCCATCCTTCAGGGCTTTCCAAAAGCCAGCTCACTGACATAACGCAGGTGTGGTTGAAAGGGACTTGTTATGAAAAACAAAAGACACCTTTATCACCCTTATCACCGAGGAAGTCCCAAGGGTTTCAGGAGCCCTGAGCCAGGAACTGGGACAAAGACCAAATACATATTTCTTTGTATAAATGTGTGTTTCTTCATATAAATCACAATATCACATATGGACAATGGGAAATCAGCAAGGTCCGGAACCTCACCCACCATTGGAATGAAGCTCATTGTCTTGACAGCAGATGTAGTCCAAGCTGACCTAATAATATATGTAACTCACATGGCCTTGCGTCCTCAGTGCCGTCTCCATGTCCTGGATTTAAAAGGTTCCTGAAGGCAAGATGAGCTTTTCAAGTTGCTTTGGTGAAAGTAGTAGAGAGATGAAGAAGAAAGGAGAAAAACCCAAAAAGCCCAGAATTCCAGGCTCACGGCAGTCATGAAAGCAGGCCGTTTTAACAAGCCTTTCCTGGGTCTCACTGGCAAACACGCACCCAACAGCCCAGCAGGATGCCTGTGGAAAGGCCAGGCCACCTGACAGCCGATTCCCAGGTTGGCATTCCACATCCACACACAATGTTCCTGCACAACCAGTCCCAGGCAAAGCAGACACAGGACCACTGTCCTGGGCATAATGGCCCCATTCTCTGCAGACATTTCACTCTGCTCTCCTGGGTGTGGAATCCCACCTACAGCCTCCGCATCGCACATCAGAACCAAGTCCTCTTATACACTCCCGTCCTCACTTCTGCCACGCTGCACATTATCCCTCCTCGCAGAGGCAGGCGACACAAAACAGAAAGTTACACCCAAACACAGACGGCGTTATTTTACACAGAAGACTCCTAACTGCCAGACGTTTGGCATAGCCATACTCCCCAGCTGTTTCAGCAGAAGCCAGCTTTCAAGAAAATTCAATTTGGAGTCATGGCTCGACCAAGTTGGTCACCACCTCGGCTGTTCCTAGAGGATAAGATTTGAGGCGAGAGATGGCCCAGATAAATGAGGCAGCCACAAAGCCAGGTAAGGAATGGATTTCTAGAGAGCAGTAAATGCTCTGAGTTGGGCTTCAAGTAATGTTTCTGAGCTGCCAACACCTTTTTTCTGTGCGATGACCTGGAAACGGACTTTTCTCACATTGACTTCTCGCCAGGGCCATGATTTTCCCTTGCAAGTCCTAGTCTCAACTGCAAAGGAAAAAAAAATACAGTCGCTTGCCCTATAAATTTTGCAGGATCCACCCTGAAACCACTGACAGGCAAAGGCTCAGGGTGGAGAATTCTTCTGGATGTCTCACCCCTACTCCACTCACTGAACATCCCCTGCTGCGTCCTTATCCCGGGAATTTCCAACATCATTTCCTGTCTCCTTGGGTTCAGCTCCAAGTACACACAACAGTCTAACCACAGAGCAAGTCGTTCAGCCCCATAAAGGGACACTGAAAATCCATACAAAATCGGGATATGCTTTGCACTTTCGAAGCACAACTGAAAATGATTCAGAAGCGTGTAAGAAACATCATCCTTGCTTTACAACAAGAAATGCAGAAAGGCCGCCGAGAGCTGGAAGTCCCCACTTCCTTCCCTACACTAAGCAGCCTCCTGTAGAACCCACATGCCATTTCTTCCAGAATTCAGGAACGCAGACAAAAATCTGTCTCCACAAGGAGCAAACGTCCTGTATTCTGATGGTCACTGGCTTTTCACCGCTCCCATCTTTTTGCCAACCTCAGGGCTCTTTTATGGAAGAAGGGGGTCCCCACTGTGCACCATGTACACACTGGAGCCTGTCTTCTCCAGAGAATATCCAAGCACAGGGAACCCCCATGCGAGTGGGGTCCACGCGCGGTTCGGCAGCCTTTCTCCATCCAGCACCTTGGACAGTGCCCAGGGTGACCTAGGTGCTCAATGAACAGCTGTTGAATAAATGAAAAAGTAGGGGACTGAGAGACTTCCACTGAATGGAGATTACCACATGTAACATAGATAGCTAGCGGAAAGCAGCCGCATAGCACAGGGAGATCAGCTCGGTGCTTTGTGACCACCTAGAGGGGTGGGATAGGGAGAGTGGGAGGGAGACGCAAGAGGGAAGAGATATGGGGATGTATGTATATGTACAGCTGATTCACTTTGTTATACAGCAGAAACTAGCACAACAATGTAAAGCAATTATACTCCAATAAAGATGTTAAAAATAAATAAATAGGAAAAATGCACAGTCCGGACAAACGGAATGTGTTTATTGACTTATAAAAGCAACCTGCATGGTGCACTGACCAATTCTACACAAAATGTGGAGAGGGCAAAAGATCTTAGATGACCTTTTCCAGAAGACAAGAAAGACAAGGTGTGAAAATCCCATTACCCTCTAAGTGAAGACTTTCTTCATTGAAGGATGCTTCTTTGACAATATTCCCCAATTTTAGAAGTCCCACTCAAACCTGCAGAACGAAATTTGATAAAATAATCACGAAACAAGGACAGCCATTATTCACGAGTTACTGCTGGGTGGGAACCGGACAGCTTTTGATGGTGGACAGATTTTTCTCCATGTCAGGAGGGCAGTCCTGTCCTCACGTCACTGTGGCTCTTCATGTTGCTGGGCAGTGACAGAGCACACAAGGCCTGGGACCAAGACCAAGTCCTCCTCCTGTCCTGTCCCTCTGCCCCCTCATGCAGGAAGGGGGCGGCTGACCTCTTTCACAGGATGCCTGTGAAGAGGAAATGCAGTCATATGAAGCGAGTAATAAATGTCAGTGCTGATCACACACGCAACTTTCAGCAGGAGGTGGGGAGACAGGTCAGTCATCGGTGGCCATTGACACAAACTCCATGACACTCCAAGGAACCTCTGGCCAGGGCCGGTTCTGGAGCAATTTGAAGCTAACAGATTCTCCAGGAAGATTCCTTTAGGGGACAGTCAGGACTCTATATCGCCATGCCCTGCTCTGCCTAGACAAAGCTTACTTGTTTTTTCTGTTTGTTTTAAATTTATTTTTTATTTTTACTTTTGGCTGCATTGGTTCTTTGTTGCTGCGCGCGGGTTTTCTCTAGTTGCGGTGAGTGGGGGCTACTCTTTGTTGCAGTGCGCGGGCTTCTCATTGAGGGGGCTTCTCTTGTTGCAGAGCACGGGCTGTAGGCGCATGGGCTTCAGTAGTTGTGGCACGCGGGCTCAGTAGTTGTGGTGCACGGTCTTAGTTGCTCCGCGGCATGTGGGATCTTCCCGGACCAGGGCTCGAACCCATGTCCCCTGCATTGGCAGGCGGATTCTTAACCACTGCGCCACCAGGGAAGCTGCTTACTTGTTTTTAAAATGGCACATCTTATGGGGTTTTATTTTCCTCCTTTCGTTTTGATGCAACTATGAGCCACCTCTCATGCTCTCTGCCAGCGAGCGGAGGTTAATTACAAACCACACATAGTGCTGTCTTTGAGACCCAGGCAGTCCTACATCCTCCAAAGGGCCTTTCAGTGGCGGCCCTGATCCATTCCTCTCCTCCGACAGCCGTGCCCTGATTTTCAGCCCCCTCCCTTGTCTGATGCCTTTTACTGGCCTCTCATTTCTCCAAGGTGCACAGGTTTCCTCTCAGTGAGCTTGTAAGTTGCTTGAGGGCAAAGCCCTTTTTCTTAGTCTTTGGAACAATCTCCATAATGACTACCTTTGATAGGAATTCGATAATCACCTGGTCCCTAAGATAGGGAGGAAATACACATGAACTCCACCTAGGAGTGGAAAGCTGATAAAGAAGGTAAGCCTGCCAAGAAGCTGGAGAGAATTCACCGGGCCAAACTCCTGATACATTTGTGCACAGACTTTATTTAGCTTTTCTAGAATTGGCTAGGGTGGCTAACTTAACTTCCCAGTTGCTATATGATCACACGCTTCCTCTTAAATATCCAAGGCTAACCAGAGGTAGGAACAAGATGATGGGGTGGGGGGAGTTTGTTGGTGCCCTCCACCTGGCACCACACTCACTCCAGCTGCTGGGGCTCTTCCAGCATCCAGGGTGCAGTGTGGTTCCTTCCCAGCCCTGTCTGATTCCCAGTAAAGCCCTAGTCATACCTGCCAAAAAAAAAAAAAGAAAGAAAAAAAAGCCCTCCAGCATCCATGTCAGGCCTGAAGTGCCCAGGAATGAACGCTCACTGCTGGGCGCAGCCCTGAACCCCAAATACACAGCTGACGGATGAAACTTCCACGTCCTGATCCCCGGGCGGACGGCTCTGAGTGCGCCGTGCGCCACCT
The DNA here is from genome assembly GCF_028023285.1 of Balaenoptera ricei. NCBI lineage: Eukaryota > Metazoa > Chordata > Mammalia > Artiodactyla > Balaenopteridae > Balaenoptera > Balaenoptera ricei. The sequence continues at coordinate 157,463,396 of NC_082642.1, read as the reverse complement.
CCAGGATCCCCTGTAGCGCTGCCCTGCATTAGTCTTCTCCTCCCTCCTGCCTTGCTGCCCTGCCCCGACCAGTGTCTCCGGGTAGAGAGGAACAGGGAAGGTTGACTCACACAAGCCTTGCCTCCTGTGCCCCAGAGAGATGAGACATCCGTCAGAGGAGCTCCCTCCCCACAGGTTCACCACCCGTGGAAACCTCCAGACTGTGCACGGCTCCCACTGTCCGTTCTCAATTCTCGGTTGATGCACTGGGCAATAACCCCGCAGAAAGCCATTTGCTAATTGCCGTAATAAGGAAAAAGGTGGCATTAAGGAGAAGAACTGGTTCCGCGTCTAGTTAGTGATTAGCAGCTTGACATTCCTCAGATATCGCTGCCTCTTCTTCAGCAGGTTAATAGATAGGAAAATTAGCAGATAATTTCAAGAATGGCTCATTTAACACAACGATTCCTAATTACATTAGCAACCCATCTGCTGAAGTCTGCCAGCAAGCAGAACGCACATTAGTGGGGTCCTTTGCGGCCTGGCTCTGCAGGGCTGTGTGCCCACAGTTGTGACACGGGATTGTAGGTGCTGATCTCGTTAATCAGGTTCTCTTGGGGCCTTCAATTCTGGAAATGAATCTCATTTACTTAAACACGCCTTGTTGAAGGAAGCAAAAATAATTGCCACGCGCCATTTCTCCACGTTCTAAAATTAAGGTTGTTTTTATAGAGAAGGAAAAAAAAAATCATTTTCAAAGGGCTCCACTTCACACAAACAGATGTTACCGAAGTTAGCTACGAGGGGCTTGATTATACAATCTATTCAGGCTCTGTGCGCGCGCGCGTGTGTGTGTGTGTGTGTGTGTGTGTTCGTGCACGTGCTTCCCTCTCACAGATGGGGCTCTTGCTAGAAAAACACAGCCCAGAGACCTGCGGATGGTTTCCCCGGCTGCTGGGAAACCTCAATTGCCGAAAGGCTGCTGGTGCAGGAGGGGGGACACCAGCTTGGCTGTCTGATCTGAACGTGGTGGCAGTTTTCCACTGAATGCTTAGGGCTTGGCAGGTTGAGGCCGGCTGCAGAGGTGGTAGGCTGTAGGAAGGTTAAGTGCGGCGGTCTAGGAAACTAAAAGTCACCCCGAAATCAGAATCCTTCTGGACACGGGAGCTGCCACTACCTCTGCAGCTGAAACCTGTCACCGGGGTGATGGGGCAGTTTCTGGAGGCAGGGTCTGCTCTGTGGTTGAGTTTTCTAACTTTTCAAACAACCCATCCCTGTCAGGAGGAGCAGAAAGGCTGGATTTCTAAGGTGGGGGGAGGAGATTTCATCACACGCCACAGCTGATGCCCTTAAATGTGCTGCAACTATGTCCGTTCATGGGACGCTGGTTTCAAGTTCATTTTCTACCTGTGGTCCCAGGATGCACGCTGCACTTTCTCTAAAGCAGAGTGGCATGAAAAATATCAGCTTTAGCGTCTGTTAGACCTGGATTTGAACCCTGGCTTAGCCTCCTGTGAATGAAAAATACCACCTGCCATATCAGTAAACAAAGGATGTTATAGCCATCAAGCCATCACATTACAGCCTCCTTGATGGTGAGCCCTGAGGAAACTCAGGATGAGAAAGCACAGGATATGGCCCCAGGTAGCTGAGGTGCACATCAAAGGAATGATTTCAGTGAACCCAGACTCTTGCATCTTCCCATACATAGAAAAGCGCTAAATCCGTTAAGTTGAGATGTCTGGTTTTCTTTAATTAACGATAATATTTTGATGTTCTGACTACCTGGCCTTTGCTGCAAAAACTCCTCCTGTATATCCCGGGCCCCCCCCCCCCCTTGCCTCTTCAGAGCAGGTCCTCAGAGTGACCTGAGATGCTGTGTCCTGGGCTTAAGTCCTCAGTTTTGTCCGCCAAATAAAACATAACTCTCAACTTTTATGTTATGCTTTTTTTTTTTTTTTTTGCAGTTGACACTCCTATTGGCCATGGAACCTTAAGGGGCACATGAGATGCCCCTCATGTATGTGTGGTACACCCAGAACAGCGCCTGGCACATTGGGGTGTTTCAATTCCTCGGAGAGGGGCAGCGTGACTTGTTTTCCTCTTGCTACAGGGCTGACTTCTCAAATACATCACTGTGCCAAACATCACATGCATCCAACTCCCCAACAGACTTTCACGCCAAGTCTCCGCACTGCAGCTAGTGTGGACGCAGCCCAGAAGTAACGTGCATAAGCTCCAGAACTGGCACCCCTGTGTGTTTAGCAGCCTTTCCCCGTGCACCGTGGCTGGTCCTGCTGCAGGTGATGCTGAGATGGGCGTGGCCATGCACTGAAACCTTTGGGGGTGCCCTGTGTCAGCAGCACCTGCACTTGGCCGGAACTAGGCACAGATCCATCCGGGAACGCTCTAATCCCAAAGCCAGGAATGCAGTTTTCACTCACCCTGTCTTTTCTTCCCCACCATGGAGTCAGTATGTCCTATCTATTCTACTTCCAGAATGTTTCTAAAACTGTTCATGCTCCTCTCTCCCCTTCCACCTCTCTGGCTCACCCCAGTGTCTTTGTGTCGCTAGCTCTGAGCACAGCGCCTGGCACACAGTAAGTGCTCAATAAAGCTTGCTGAATGAATGAATGGCGCCCAAACATCACTGAGGGCACCCTGTCGCAAGAGACGTAAGTCCAGTTAGTTTCTGCTCTCTCCGGCCTGGGTTTTCTCAGGGTCCAAGCCCTCCCCGGGGTTTTAGTGAGTTCCAGGGTCTCCCAATCGCAGCGACTCCTGGGCTCTGAGGACAATTTTTAACAGTGGTTTAGCAATAGCATTAGAGTACACTTGAGAAAGAAAACAATACTCTAAGGCCACTGCCCTAACAAAGCTGCACCTGGGGGTCTCCATTGTCAGGTCTCATCCTTACATGTGAGAGTTGACCCTGGGTTTGTTTCCCTTAATATTCCAAGGCTCCAGCCATCCGTTCAGGCTGCTGAGAATTAGAGACAACATCTGCACTCAAGTCCAAGGGTGTGATCACACATCCAGGGCTGCCCTTGGTCCAGCAGAGCCAGGGCCAGAACCCAGAGCCACTTCACCTCTGGGCTCAGAGCTCACAGAGTAGCTGCCATCACACCTGAAGAAGGTATTTGGGTGTCTGCCAAGGGCTACACATGGCAGCACAGTCTCCAGGGATCACGGACTAAAGGGGGTCTGCTCTAAGCAGCCTCGCGTCCACCAAGCTTCTGGAAGTGAGAGCTGGAAGCCAGAAAGTACCTCGATGTTTGCAAGGGGAAATTCAGAGACAGGTAGGCTGGATGCTTCCACTTGCTTGGCCAGCCCCTCCCTCTTTGCAGGCAAACTCGGGAGGGGGCTAGGGAGGCGGAGAAAGAACACAAGGGGCGCCCTTCCTATGGAGGATGTCAGGGCCCCAGGGACCTCCCTGGGCTGCGGAGTTCCCCTCAGCCTCTGAGGTTACACAGTCTGCCTGCTGGCAGGATGCAATCCCACCGATTGAAGAATGAAAGCTGATATTTAAACAGACACGGATGAGAGTCACAAGGCTGGATGGACCTCATTCACTGATGCCAATAAACATGATCCTTTTTCCCACAGAAAGGAAAATTCGCGCCGAACTACTTCTCAGAAAGCACTATTAAAAAGGACAAAAGCAGGTCTGTCTCCTTATTTTGGTGATTGTGGGGGGAAGGGCTAAATAGGGAAAGTGCTATTAACAGAGGGCAAGTCAACCTTTTCTTCCCCAAAGAGATGACTACAGCCGCTCCCTCCAAAACCCACTACACATTTCCAGGGATTTTAGGAGACATCACTTTAGCTAAAAATCGGTTCTTCATGCACATTTTTCAAAAGAGGTTAAACAGATTCTCAACAAAGGCGTAATGTCTTAACCCTCAAGACCTTTCTGGAGTTGCAATACATTTTCCCTTTTGCTCAAGAGTTGATAACTTTGAATGGAAAGCCATTTCAGATTTGAACTTGCAGAAAAAAAGACATGGGATTAACTTCATCCTGGCTCCCAACATTCAAATATTGTTACAACTTTCAGTAAATGTGAAAAAAAATAAAGATAAAGCATATATACTCACTGCAGCAACAGGCAAGATTTTCAAGTTACTATTACTATAAAATGGTTACTCCTCACTATTATTCTAGGTATCAAGATTCATTTTGTAAATTGTAGTAAAATACACAAAACATGAAATTTAGCATCTTAACCACTTTTAAGTGTACAGTTCAGCAGAGTTAAGACATTCACATTATTGTACAACCATCACCACCATCCATCTCCAGAATTTTGCATCATCTCAAACAGAAACTCTGTACCCACTAGGGACTTCCCTGATGGTCCAGTGGTTAAGATTCCGCTCTTCCACTGCAGGGGACCTGGGTTCGATCCCTGGTGGGGAAACTAAGATCCCGCATCCTATGCGGTGCAGCCAAAAATAAATAAATAAAATCAAAAGAAAAAAAGAAACTCTGTACCCACTAAACAACTAATTCTCTATTCCCCACTCCCTCAGCCCCTGGCAACCACCATTCAACTTTCTGTCTCTATAGATTTGACTCCTCTACAGACCTCATGTAACTGGAATCCAATATTTGTCCTGGCTTATTTCACTTTGCAAAATGTCCTCAAGTTTCATTCATGTTGTAGCAGGTGTCAGAATTTCCTTCCCTTCTAAGGTTGAATAACATTCCGTTGTATGTATATTCCACTTTGTTTTTGGTCCATTTATCCATCAATGGACACTTGGGTTGCTTCCAACTTTGGCTACTGTAAATAATGCTGTTATGAATGTAGGTGTACAAATATCTCTTCGGAATCCTGTTTCAGTTTTCTTCGGAAGATTCATTTTTTTTCAGTGAATATTTAGTGAGTGGTGACCACATGCCGGGGCCATGGAGACAGAAGATATGGGCCCCTTATGGAATTTATCACCTACCATTCAGACCCAAGACCAGCCTTCTCTTCTGTAATGGGTTTCAGTCTCTGTTGAATTGGCTATAGGACTGGTGAGGAATAAAGCACAAATAACTGTAGTTGACTTATTTGAGGTTTTTCCACTGAATTAAAAGTTTAATTTCTAAGCCCTTTCTCACTCCAATCAACACTCTTAAAGAAAAAAAACTCCCCCTGCTTATGATGATATTTATCAAGGTACTATAATCGATTTTAACACTGTGTAAAACACAAAAGAATTAGGAAAGTAAATATCCTAATAGGGAAATGGACTGCCAATCATATTATTTCACATTTGAGCATACAAATGACTGCATCATAACAGCACTGAATCTGACCTGGCCAAATAGCTTTTCGAGGTTAGCCTCTCGGCGTTTATTTGAAATAAACTCCATGTACGTGTAGTGAAAATACACGTACAATACTATCATTAAGTGCTTTGAAAGCAGAAATTGTGATGTAAGTCCTAAGTATCACAAGGGTACAAACACCTTCTAGCAGCAGCCATGACTGTACGTGGGTATGTTAATGGTAATGATGGACAATCTAAGATTCCTCATGTGCACCTCTGTGTGAAATGCTGTGACCTAGCCTTTAGGACGACATCTTCTTAAAATCTAAAATGGCATCTCCATTTTACAGAACCTCTTTGCATGCTGATCTGATAGGCCCAAACTTGGAATGTATAACACAAAAGTACCATTGTTTTCAGATTTGCTACCCTTCGCTAATTTCAGTCCAGCCATTTAAGAAACAGACATTTCTATGTGGTTCGTAAAAGGTTTTGGTATTTTTTTCTTCTTATTAAACCCACGAGGAAAAAAAAATATTTTAATAGGCATATGGCGATCAAAGATATCATTCTCTGCTGGAAAGATTTTTAAAAGCCCTTCCAAGTAAATTCCTCTCAGGAAAGACATTAAATCTCCACATTATTTATGGCATCCAGATATTTTGAAAGAATGCTAGCCCAGAAGAGAAATGATGGATGCATCTCTCTTTTGCGTCTATGCCAGCAAAATACAGATGTTTTCCTAATTAGGGTACAGAACAGCCACACGGAAACCTTCCAGAACATTTTGGAGATGGGAGAAACTAAGACCTAGCAAAAAAAACCCTGCAATGTATTAACCTTGGCAAAATCTCCAACAAACATGTGACTGCCCTTGGGTATCACCATCAAATATGACAGATGCTGAAGAAGTAGAGACAGATCCACCTCTTCCTAATTCCAGCCTTTTCCATGGACAGTGGACCCACACCCCCAACTCCCCCATCCCTCCTCCACATCGTCAGTTTTTCCCTCCTCTACCAGGACCACATCCACCTTACAAGCAGGTTGTGATATTTCCCATCTTAAGAAAGATGACACACAACTTTCTTCACCCCACATCTTCCTCCCACCTCGGCCCCATCTCTCTGCACTCCTTTTACAATAAAGCCCCTAAAAGAGTTGACGGCGAATCTTCTCCTCCTGTTCCCACTGGGACCCACCACCCGGTGGGAACAGGTCTTCCCTACATCAACCACGATGATCCTCACATGCCTAAGTCAACCCTTAGACCCCCCCTCCCTGGGGCCGTTGTGGGATCTGTCACTGATCACGACTCTGCTTCCCTCGGCTTCCGGACACACCATCTTCTAGTCTCCTCCCATCCCTGTGGCTTCTCAGGGCCCTGGCCGATCCCTCTTCCCCTCCCCAGCCTCTAGGTTTTGGGGTGTCTCAGTCCCCATCCTTGGAGCCCACCTCCTCTGTCTAGACCCACCCCACGGGGATTGCATCCAATCTCAAGACTGTACACATCTCCTCTACCCAAGTGACTCTCAAATTTAGGTCTCCATCTGGGACCTCTTGCTTGAACTCCAGACGCAGATTCAGCTGCTCCTGGACCACTCACCTTGGATGTTACAAAAGGCATCTCAATTTGGCTTTTCCAAAACTAAACTCCTAATTTACCTAGTAAAGCATGTCACACTCATCCACAACAATCCCACCCCCCGCTTTTCTCTTACCCCCTCTCCTACAAGCCGCTGGAAACTCCTTGGGGCTCCTCCTAACACAAGCACACCCTCTTCCCAAGAAGGGCCTTTGCACTGGCTGTTCCTCCTGACGGGAACACCCTTCCCCACGTACCTCACTCCCTCTTTCTCTAGGTCTCAGCTCCCAAGTCAAAGGTGCCTTCCCCAGCTATCCTATACAAATTAGTCACACTCTCAGCGTGACTTTGCCCATGTTTTAATATTTTTCATAGCCTCTACCACCATCCAAATACAGTACATTTACTTGATCTGTCTTTCCTCACTAAGTTGTAAGAGTCGAAGCAGCAGGATTTCTTGTTACCATGTCTCACTGCTGTAGCCTCTGTGCCTAGAAGAGGGCCAGGCAAGTATTCAGTGCACATCAAATATTTATTGAATGTGTTTAGTCACTTCTGAATTATAGTAACTGCCTTAACAAAACAATAACCAAACTCAACCACTAGATTAGATATTACGAAACACAAAAATTGAAGAATTGAAATGAACCCTAGGGGGTCATTGTTTTGTCCACTGGAATCACTCCAGGAATTAAAAAATATACGGAATTTCCAATCCAGAGAATGAAGCCTGGAGTTCATGCACTTAACAAGATGACTAATGATCAGCCAGGTATGGGGACCACCGATGTGGTCCAGCCTCCCCGTAACGTAGCACTGCTGTCTAGAACCACCCTGACAGGTGGTCAGGTTTCTGCTGGATGCCTCAGAGATGGGAAGCTCATTACCTTATGCCCTAACTTGTCACAGGTTCAGGGTATTCATTTTGGAACGCTCTTCCTTGCTCAGTTTAATTCAGCAAATATTTTTTTAAGGCCCTACCCTGTGCCAGGCATGATACCCCATCCTGGGATGAAGGGGTAGCAAGAGGGACTCGGTGCCTGTCCTCAGGGAGTTTCCAGTCAGCTAAATAGTTCACGGTCCCCACTGCTTCCCAGGAGACCTGGCCTGCCCTCTGCAGCAATGCCCTCTTCCATGAAGCAGCTTGTTGAATATCTGAAGTGCGGTGGAGCGTGCCCTACATAGAGCCTATGGCGCCCCTCCTCTGGGATGGTGGGTGGGCAGGAGGTTTATCTCCCTGGAATCTTCCAAGCCTTGGTCACATGACCTGACTCCCTGCCCCTTCCCCACCATGGTAGCTTCTCAGGGTCCCGTTGAAAGCTAACATCCAGCCTCCACACGAACTTCCAACAATCCACTAATCAATCATCTAATGATCAATTTCCGTACATGTCAACTCAACATTACCCACGCCGTGATACACACAACAAACACTGAATTGCAGTCACACCTGCCCACTTAGCACAAAGACCTGTGAAAATAATTCATAGGAAAACTTGTATTACATGATTTCACAGTTCCCTAATACGTTAAAAACTATAGAAAGGCCGACATTGGACAAAGGTGGGATGTGAACTTGATAAAGATTCTTTTAGAGCTCCAATACACCCTGCTCTGTCCAATCAGGGCCTCTGTTAGCAGCCAACTGAAGTTTTAAAACAATCAAGTTTTAATCCTTGACAACAATCCTAAAAAAGGCTGGGCTTGCAAGTTTGGAAAATATAGATTACTGTCTGAAACTGCCAAAATTACCTCAAACTTTATCTCCTTCACTGACAAAATAGATTTCCTGCAGAAATGAGTGTGAGTGCAGACTTTGGAAAGAAATTTCCCCACGCCATTTCCTGAACTCTGATTTATAAGAAGAGTCTCGCAGCCTTACCACCGAACGTTAATATGCGCCTAACGAGTGCACCCGCCACACCTCTTGGTTTCTGGACAAAAGGGAGATTGGAGCTGCTCAGTCTTAAATCTTCTCTCCCTGGAGGAGGCTGCCAGGTTTGGAGATCAATGAACTGCCCAGATGGAGATGAGACCATAAGAGTCACAGCTGAAAGCCTCAGATGCTTAAGTGCCAGGTTTTGTACAAAACATCCCAATCCTTTTGGTTTCAAGTGCTCAGAAGGCAGGCAGCGAGATGGTCTTAGCCTTTGGAAAACTGGCTATAAAAGAAGCCACAATTTTCTGATTCACCCAAATGTCACGATTTTGCCCCAACTGGATGTGTCTTGATTTGTGAAAAACAAATAAACTTAACTCTATGAAATGTGTTTCTCGTAGGTCTACCTTCAGTGCAAGAAGAGAGCTGAACAGTGCCCGGCACACAGTAGGTGTTCAGTGTGTTTGTGTCATATTAACATTCATTTACTGAAGAACATAAGACTTAATAGGACAAGTATTTTTTTTTTTTTTTTTAAACATCTTTATTGAAGTATAATTGCCTTACAATAGTGTGTTAGCTTCTGCTTTATAACAAAGTGAATCAGTTATACATATACAATATGTTCCCATTTCTCTTCCCTCTTGCATCTCCCTCCCTCCCACCCTCCCCATCCCACCCCTCTAGGTGGTCACAAAGCACTGAGCTGATCTCCCTGGGCTATGCGGCTGCTTCCCACTAGCTATCTATTTTACATTTGGTAGTGTATATATGTCCATGACACTCTCTTACCCTGTCACATCTCACCCCACCCCCTCCCCATATCCTCAAGTCCATTCTCTAGTAGGTCTGTGTCTTTATTCCCGTCTTGCCACTAGGTTCTTCATGGCCTTTTTTTTTTTCCTTAGATTCCGTATATATGTGTTAGCATACTGTATTTGTTTTTCTCTTTCTGACTTACTTCACTCTGTATGACAGACTCTAACTCCATCCACCTCATTACAAATACCTCCATTTCATTTCTTTTTATGGCTGAGTAATATTCCATTGTATATATGTGCCACATCTTCTTTATCCATTCGTCTGTCGATGGACATTTAGGTTGCTTCCATGTCCTGGCTATTGTAAATAGAGCTGCAATGAACATTGTGGTACATGACACTTTTTGACCTATGGTTTTCTCAGGGTATATGCCCAGTAGTGGAATTGCTGGGTCGTATGGTAGTTCTATTTGTAGTTTTTTAAGGAACCTCCATACTGTTCTCCATAGTGGCTGTATCAATTTACATTCCCACCAACAGTGCAAGAGTGTTCCCTTTCCTCCACACCCTCTCCAGCATTTATTGTTTCTAGATTTTTTGATGATGGCCATTCTGACTGGTGTGAGATGATATCTCATTGTAGTTTTGATTTGCATTTCTCTAATGATTAATGATGTTGAGCATTCTTTCATGTGTCTGTAGGCCATCTGTATATCTTCTTTGGAGAAATGTCTATTTAGGTCTTCTGCCCATTTTTGGATTGGGTTGTTCGTTTTTTTGTTATTGAGCTGCATGAGCTGCTTGTAAATCTTGGAGATTAATCCTTTGTCAGTTGCTTCATTTGCAAATATTTTCTCCCATTCTAAGGGTTGTCTTTTGGTCTTGTTTATGGTTTCCTTTGCTGTGCAAAAGCTTTTAAGTTTCATTAGGTCATATTTGTTTATTTGTGTTCTTATTTCCATTTCTCTGGGAGCTGGGTCAAAAAGAATCTTGCTGTGATGTATGTCATAGAGTGTTCTGCCTATGTTTTCCTCTAAGAGTTTGATAGTGTCTGGCCTTACACTTAGGTCTTTAATCCATTTGGAGTTTATTTTTGTGCATGGTGTCAGGGAGTGTTCTAATTTCATACTTTTACATGTACCTGTCCAATTTTCCCAGCACCACTTATTGAAGAGGCTGTCTTTTCTCCACTGTATATGCTTGCCTCCTTTATCAAAGATAAGGTGACCATATGTGTGTGGGTTTATCTCTGGGCTTTCTATCCTGTTCCATTGATCTATATTTCTGTTTTTGTGCCAGTACCAAACTGTCTTGATTACTGAAGCTTTGTAGTATAGTCTGAAGTCAGGGAGCCTGATTCCCCCAGCTCCATTTTTCGTTCTCAAGATTGCTTTGGCTATTCGGGGTCTTTTGTGTTTCCATACAAATTGTGAAATTTTTTGTTCTAGTTCTGTGAAAAATGCCAGTGGTAGTTTGATAGGGATTGCATTGAATCTGTAGATTGCTTTGGGTAGTAGAGTCATTTTCACAATGTTGATTCTTCCAATCCAGGAACATGGTATATCTCTCCATCTATTTGTATCATCTTTAATTTCTTTCATCAGTGTCTTATAATTTTCTGCATACAGGTCTTTTGTCTCCTTAGGTAGGTTTATTCCTAGATATCTTATTCTTTTTGTTGCAATGGTAAACGGGAGTGTTTTCTTAATTTCCCTTTCAGATTTTTCGTCATTAGTGTATAGAAATGCAAGCGATTTCTGTGCATTAATTTTGTATCCTGCTACTTTACCAAATTCATTGATTAGCTCTAGGAGTTTTCTGGTAGCCTCTTTAGGATTCTCTATGTATAGTATCATGTCATCTGCAAATAGTGACAGCTTTACTTCTTCTTTTCCGATTTGGATTCCTTTTATTTCTTTGTCTTCTCTGATTGCTGTGGCTAACACTTCCAAAACTATGTTGAATAATAGTGGTGAGAGTGGGCAACCTTGTCTTGTTCCTGATCTTAGTGGAAATGGTTTCAGTTTTTCACCATTGAGGACAATGTTGGCTGTGGGTTTGTCATATATGGCCTTTATTATGTTGAGGAAAGTTCCCTCTATGCCTACTTTCTGCAGGGCTTTTATCATAAATGGGTGTTGAATTTTGTCGAAAGCTTTCTCTGCATCTATTGAGATGATCATATGGTTTTTCTCCTTCAATTTGTTAATATGGTGTATCACATTGATTGATTTGCGTATATTGAAGAATCCTTGCATTCCTGGGATAAACCCCACTTGATCATGGTGTATGATCCTTTTAATGTGCTGTTGGATTCTGTTTGCTAGTATTTTGTTGAGGATTTTTGCATCTATGTTCATCAGTGATATTGGCCTGTAGTTTTCTTTCTTTGTGACATCTTTGTCTGGTTTTGGTATCAGGGTGATGGTGGCCTCGTAGAATGAGTTTGGGAGTGTTCCTCCCTCTGCAATATTTTGGAAGAGTTTGAGAAGGATAGGTGTTAGCTCTTCTCTAAATGTTTGATAGAATTCACCTGTGAAGCCATCTGGTCCTGGGCTTTTGTTTGTTGGAAGGTTTTTAATCACAGTTTCAATTTCAGTGCTTGTGATTGGTCTGTTCATATTTTCTATTTCTTCCTGGTTCAGTCTCGGCAGTTTGTGCATTTCTAAGAATCTGTCCATTTCTTCCAGGTTGTCCGTTTTATTGGCATAGAGTTGCTTGTAGTAATCTCTCATGATCGTTTGTATTTCTGCAGTGTCAGTGGTTATTTCTCCTTTTTCATTTCTAATTCTATTGATCTGAGTCTTCTCCCTTTTTCTCTTGATGAGTCTGGCTAATGGTTTATCAATTTTGTTTATCTTCTCAAAGAACCAGCTTTTAGTTTCATTGATTTTTGCTATTGTTTCCTTCATTTCTTTTTCATTTATTTCTGACCTGATCTTTATAATTTCTTTCCTTCTGCTGGCTTTGGGGTTTTTTTGTTCTTCTTTCTCTAATTGCTTTAGGTGCAAGGTTAGGTTGTTTATTCGAGATGTTTCCTGTTTCTTGAGGTAGGCTTGTATTGCTATAAACTTCCCTCTTAGCACTGCTTTTGCTGCGTCCCATAGGTTTTGGGTCGTCGTATCTCCATTGTCATTTATTTCTAGGTATTTTTTGATTTCCCCTTTGATTTCTTCAGTAATCACTTCATTATTAAGTAATGTATTGTGTAGCCTCCATGTGTTTGTATTTTTTACAGATCTTTTCCTGTAATTGATATCTAGTCTCATAGCGTTGTGGTCGGAAAAGATACTTGATACGATTTCAATTTTCTTAAATTTACCAAGGTTTGATTTGTGACCCAAGATATGATCTATCCTGGAGAATGTTCCATGAGCACTTGAGAAAAATGTGTATTCTGTTGTTTTTGGGTGGAATGTCCTATAAATATCAATTAAGTCCATCTTGTTTAATGTATCATTTAAAGCTTGTGTTTCCTTATTTATTTTCATTTTGGATGATCTGTCCATTGGTGAAAGTGGGGTGTTAAAGTCCCCTACTATGATTGTGTTGCTGTCGATTTCCCCTTTTATGGCTGTTAGTACTTGCCTTATGTATTGAGGTGCTCCTATGTTGGGTGCATAAATATTTACAATTGTTATACCTTCCTCTTGGATCGATCCCTTGATCATTATATAGTGTCCTTCTTTGTCTCTTGTAATAGTCTTTATTTTAAAGTCTATTTTGTCTGATATGAGAATTGCTACTCCAGCTTTCTTTTGATTTCCATTTGCATGGAATATCTTTTTCCATCCCTTCACTTTCAGTCTGTATGTGTCTCTAGGTCTGAAGTGGGTCTCTTGTAGACAGCATATATATGGGTCTTGTTTTTGTATCCATTCAGCCAGCCTGTGTCTTTTGGTGGGAGCATTTAATCCATTTACATTCAAGGTAATTATCGATATGTATGTTCCTATTCCCATTTTCTTAAATGTTTTGGGTTTGTTATTGTAGGTGTTTTCCTTCTCTTGTGTTTCTTGCCTAGAGAAGTTCCTTTAGCATTTGTTGTAAAGCTGGTTTGGTAGTGCTGAACTCTCTCAGCTTTTGCTTGTCTGTAAAGGTTTTAATTTCGCCATCACATTTGAATGAGATCCTTGCTGGGTAGAGTAATCTTGGTTGTAGGTTCTTCTCCTTCATGACTTTAAGTATATCTTGCCACTCCCTTCTGGCTTGCAGAGTTTCTGCTGAAAGATCAGATGTTAACCTTATGGGGATTCCCTTGTGTGTTATTTGTTTTTTTTCCCTTGCTGCCTTTAATATGTTTTCCTTATATTTAATTTTTGACAGTTTGATTAATATGTGTCTTGGCGTGTTTCTCCTTGGGTTTATCCTGTATGGGACTCTCTGTGCTTCCAGGACTTGATTAACTATTTCCTTTCCCATATTAGGGAAGTTTTCAACTATAATCTCTTCAAATATTTTCTCAGTCCCTTTCTTTTTCTCTTCTTCTTCTGGGACCCCTATAATTCGAATGTTGGTGCGTTTAATGCTGTCCCAGAGGTCTCTGAGACTGTCCTCAGTTCTTTTCATTCTTTTTTCTTTATCCTGCTCTGCAGTAGTTATTTCCACCATTTTATCTTCCAGGTCACTTATCCTTTCTTCTGCCTCAGTTATTCTGCTATTGATCCCATCTAGAGTATTTTTAATTTCATTTATTGTGTTTTTCATCATTGCTTGATTCCTCTTTAGTTCTTCTACGTCCTTGTTAAATGCTTCTTGCATTTTGTCTATTCTATTTCCAAGATTTTGGATCATCCTTACTATCATTATTCTGAATTCTTTTTCAGGTAGACTACCTATTTCCTCTTCATTTGTTAAGTCTAGTGTGTTTTGACCCTGCTCCTTCATCTGCTGTGTGTTTTTCTGTCGTCTCATTTTGCTTATCTTACTGTGTTTGGGGTCTCCTTATCACAGGTTGCAGGTTTGTAGTTCCCGTTGTTTTTGGTATCTGTCCCCAGTGGCTAAGGTTGGTTCAGTGGGTTGTGTAGGCTTCCTGGTGGAGGGAACTAGTGCCTGAGCTCTGGTGGATGAGGCTGGATCTTGTCTTTCTGGTGGGCACGTCCACGTCTGGTGGTGTATTTTGGGGTGTCTGTGGCCTTATTATGATTTTAGGCAGCCTCTCTGCTAATGGATGAGGCTGTGTTCCTGTCTTGCTAGTTGTTTGGCATAGGGTGTTCAGCACTGTAGCTTGCTGGTCATTGAGTGATGCTGGGTCTTGATGTTGAGATGGAGATCTCTGAGAGATTTTTGCCGTTTGGTATTACGTGGAGCTGGGAGGTCTCTTGTGGACCAGTGTCCTGAAGTTGGCTCTCCCACCTCCGAGGTACGGCCCTGATGCCTGGCTGAAGCACCAAGAGCCTTTCGTCCACACGGCTCAGAGTAAGAGGGAGAAAAAATAGAAAGAAAGAAAGGAAGGAAGGAAGGAAGGAAGGAAGGAGGAAGGAAGGAAGGAAGGAAGGAAGGAAAGAAAGAAAGAAAGGAAAGAAAGAAAGAAGCTATAATATAGTGAAGTAAAATAAAGCTATTGTAAAGCAAAGCTATACAGACAAAATCTCCCCCAGAAGCATATACATATACACTCACAAAAAAAAAGGAAAAGGGGAAAAATTAATATATCCTGCTCCCAAAGTCCACCTCCTGAATTTGGGATGATTCGTTGTCTATTCAGGTATTCAACAGATGCAGGCACATCAAGTTGTTTGTGGAGTTTTAATCCGCTTCTTCTGAGGCTGCTGGGACAGATTTCCCCTCCTCTTCTCTGTTCGCACAGCTCCTGGGGATCAGCTTTGGATTTGGACCCGCCTCTGCGTGTAGGTCGCCTGAGGGCGTCTGTTCCCCGCCCAGACAGGACGGGGTTAAAGGAGCAGCTGCTTCGGGGACTCTGGCTCACCCAGGCCGCGGGGAGGGAGGGGTACAGAGGAGGCGGGGCGAGCCTGCGGCGTCAGAGGCCGGCGTGACGTTGCAGCAGCCTGAGGCGCGCAGTGCGTTCTCCCGGGGGATGTTGTCCCTGGATCACGGGACCCTGGCAGTGGCGGGCTTCACGGGCTCCCGGGAGGGGCGGTGTGAAGAGTGACCTGTGCTCGCACACAGGCTTCTTGGAGGCGGCAGCAGCAGCCCCAGCGTCTCACGCCCGTCTCTGGGGTCCGCGCTGATCGCCGCGGCTCGCGCCAGTTTCTGGAGTTCGTTTAGGCGGCGCTCTGAATCCCCTCTCCTTGCGCGCCGCGAAACAAAGAGGCAAGAAAAAGTCTCTTGCCTCTTCGGCAGCTGCAGACTTTTTCCCGGTCTCCCTCCCAGCCAGCTGTGGTGCGCCAACCCCTTCAGGCTGTGTTCACGCCGCCAACCCCAGTCCTCTCCCTGCCGCCAACCCCAGTCCTCTCCCTGCGATCCGACCGAAGCCCGAGCCTCCGCTCCCAGCCCCGCCTGCCCCGGCGGCTGAGCAGACAAGCCTCTCGGGCTGGTGAGCGCTGTTCGGCGCCGAGCCTCTGTGCGGGAGTCTCTCCGTTTTTCCCTCTGCGCCCCTGTTGCTATGGGATCCGCGCTGTTAGCTGCGGCTCGCGCCCGTCTCTGAAGTTCGTTTAGGCAGTGCTCTGAATCCCCTCTCCTCGCGCACCAGGAAATAGGGAAGAAAAAGTCTCTTGCCTCTTCGGCAGCTCCAGTCTTTTTCCCAGACTCCCTCCCGGCCAGCTGTGGTGCACTAGCCCCTTCAGGCTGTGTTCACGCCGCCAACCCCAGTCCTCTCCCTGCGATCCGACCGAAGCCCGAGCCTCAGCTCCCAGCCCCGCCCGCCCCGGCGGCTGAGCAGACAAGCCTCTCGGGCTGGTGAGTGCTGGTCAGCGCCGAGCCTCCGTGCGGGAAGTGCGGGAATCTCTCCGCTTTGCCCTCCGCACCTCTGTGGCTGCGCTCTCCTCCGTAGCTCCGAAGCTTCCCCCCTCTGCCACCCGCAGTCTCTGCCCGCGAAGGGGCTCCTAGTGCGTGGAAACCTTTCCTCCTTCACAGCTCCCTCCCACTGGTGCAGGTGCCGTCCCTATTCTTTTGTCTCTGTTATTTCTTTTTTCTTTTGCCCTACCCAAGTACGGGGGGAGTTTCTTGCCTTTTGGGAGGCCTGACGTTTTCTGCCAGCGTTCAGTGGGTGTTCTATAGGAGCAGTTCCACGTGTAGATGTATTTCTACTGTATCTGTGGGAAGGAAGGTGATCTCCGCATCTTACTCTTCCGCCATCTTCTCTCCTCCAGGACAAGTATTTTTTATGGTCCAGATGGGATCTTACAGCATAGGGACGATTCTTGCCCGGAAGGTCCTCCCCTCCTCATTCCTGCCAACATAAAATGATCCGAGATGTTGGGACGGGAAGGGTGGGGGGCCTGGGACACTGGAAACCTGTGGAATCTGAGTGAGGGGTCGGGGGCCAGGGCTGGAACGGCCGTGTGCATTCCGCCCCCATGAGGAGCTGCACATAAGCAGGAGGTGTTCGTTTGCTGGGATGGCCAGAAGAAAACACGACAGGCTTGGGTGCTGAAGCGACGGAAATTCATCTTCTCACAGCTCTGGAGGCTGGAAGTCCAAGATCAAGGTGTCAGCAGGGCTGGTTTCTCCTGCAGCCGCTCTCCTTGGCTTGCAGACGTCAGCCCTCTTGCTGCCCCTTCATGCGCTCATCCCTCTGTGCACGGGCTCCCCAGGGTCTCTCTGTGTATCCTCATCTCTTCTTTTTGAAAGGACACCAGTCAGACGGGATTAGGGCCACCCTGACAGCCTCATTTTATTACTCTTCAGAGGCCCTGTACCCCCAAATGCAGTCACAGTCTGAGGTTACTGGGGGTCAGGGCTTCAACGTATGGATCTTGGGGACACAATTCAGCTCATAACAGGGGCCAGGCCAGCACAGTGCGGGGATGAGGCCCTGAGACCCTGCAGACCACGCAGTTTCGATCCGAGACCCTGTGGGCACGGGAACACTGACGTCCAAATCCAGAGCAGGAGGAGATGGCGGTGAAGACGGATTGGACACTTGGCTAAGTGTGTGCAGCTCAGTCTATTGAAATAAACTGTACAAACCAAATAAACTGAGGCCTGAATATAAAGGCTCAACAGATTAGGACAGACTCATAAACAAGTGTCACTCTCACTGTCATCACCAGCTGCGCTGATGTCCTCGCCACCAGAGCCCAGCAGGAGAGGGGACACTGCTCCAGGCTCCATGGGAGGAGGCTGGACGCAGGGCCCTCGTGGAGTGGGGGGCAGGGGCGAGGGTCAGCATGGGCCTGCACCGGACCCAACAGCAGCCGTGGGAACCTTCCCATCCTGGCTTGAAGGGCAGGTCGGGAGCCCAATCCCAAGCCAGAAGAGAAGGGAGCTTGAGCGGTCCAGTTACGGAAGCTGGCCACCCTGATGGAGGACAGAAGGGCCGTCCCAGGAAAACTCCCTACCCCTCGAGTCCCTGGGTGATGCCGCTTTCATCCGGGCACCCAGATCAGATGCCTCCTGCTGTGCACTCGGCAGGGCCCCCGCCACCCACAGAGGCGTCTCCAGCACCTTGTTCCTCGCCGGCCTCCTCCGGCCTCCTCCGGCCTCTGCTTCCCACTGGAAGCCAACCCACCTCCCCCCGACACACACAGGCGGAAAAAGCGGAGCAGATGCCACCTTGACTTCTGAGACTGCCTCGTAAAAAAGTGGGCACTGCTAAAACTCCAGGCGTGTAACTCCTAGAGGCTAGTTGGAAAGAGGGGTAAGTACGCACACACAGGCACCGCCTGGTAACCAACCACCGCTGGGAGTTGATATTTATGGTTTAGATAAAGCTTTCAATTGTCTAATTCTATTCTGGGACTGCTCTGGCGGAGGAGCTTACTAAAGAAGGCAGCCGGTCCATCCTCCAGAAGGCCAAGTGTCAGGGACAGACCGGAGAGTGAACAAATGAATGGCTATTTTCCGAGCATCTGTGCTTTTCCAAGGACTGGCCTGAGGACCAGACACATTGGCTCAGTTCAGCAATGGGCAGTTTCTCTTGAATCAAACCAGGTCCACCCTCCCTTACAAGGCTCCTGAATTCCCATAGACTAGTGAAATTTTTGGATAAACTGCTCCATCAAGGAAAATATATCTGAGTATTCAGTCTCTAAATGTGTGTCTATCCATAACTTATGTGCTAAGAGGCAGCTTGGCGAAGTGGTTCAGAGCACACGGTCTGGGACCAGCTCACTCATCTTGAAATCCTGGCTCTGGCCTCATGCAGTGTGTTGCCTCAACACTGTGACTGTCTGCGCCTCTGCATACTCATCTGTAAAATGGGGACAGTGGATGGTAACCTTTCATCTTCCCGAATGTCAATAAGTAGCTCCAGCAAACCAACCATAAGGTACAACTTATCTCTAGGTTGTTATTTTTCTTGAACAGCTGAAATTCTCTGGAAGATTTTTACCCAGGTAGAAAATTCAGTTTCCAGGTCAAGGGTTCAAAACTATTTTTATAGGTAGCAAACTTATATCATTTTTGGTAGTAGAAACCAAATCATGATGGAGACATTTAAAGATATCATCTTCAAAAGACTCTCCATAGCTTTTCTGTTGAAAAGCTGTTCTCAGCTCAGGGTTAAAACATCACCTTAAAGACTTCCCTGGTGGCACAGTGGTTAAGAATCCACCTGCCAATGCAGGGTACATGGGTTCGAGCCCTGGTCCGGGAAGATCCCACATGCCCCGGAGCAACTAAGTCTGTGTGCCACAACTACTGAGCCTGCGCTCTAGAGCCCATGAGCCACAAGTGCTGAGCCTGCGTGCCACAACTACTGAAGCCCGTGCGCCTAGAGCCCAAGCTCTGCAACAAGAGAAGCCACCACAGTGAGAAGCCCGCGCACCACAATGAAGAGTAGCCTCTGCTCGCCTCAACTACAGAAAGCCCGCTTGCAGCAACGAAGGCCTAACACAGCCAAAAAAAAAAAAAAAAAAGAAAAGAATAAACAAGATAAATTTTTTAAAATATTTAAAAAAATAAAATAAAGTATCACCTTAAAGGACATGTTTTAATTATATTTGTTATTTTTTTTCAATACCTATGAAGTAGCATGCTGCTGACGGCCACTTGCAGTTGCGATAAAGGTCAGCAAATCTGGAACTGTGGCTTCCCGGGGAACAAAGGCATGTAACTCATCTTCAGAGGTCTTGTCTTTAAAAACAAACCAGACCAATGATGTGCTGAAGCCTGAAAACTACGGCAGCCTCTGTAAGAAGGGGAGTGTGCGCGGGAACAGAGGCTGGGCTCACATGGCTGCAGAATCTGCGCAATGTTGGAGACTTCTGCCCTGGACAATCTCGAGAGAGAGGCACCTGCACGCGCTGGATCCACTTTCTTAGATGCACACTGTCCTCCCTTTTCTCCACCTTGCTGTCCTCACTTGAAGCTTTTGAAGAGCATCCTCGTTTCTTTGCAGCTGCCTCCCATTCCACGGGACAGATGTGCCGTGGTTCACACCCCCAGTCCCCTTCCCATGAGCATTTGGGTTGTTTCCAATCGTTTGGTATTACAAGTAACATTCCAAAGAATAGCCTTGTGAATTACTTTTCCTATTTTTGCCCAATGTAACTTTTGTGTAATTTCCTAGGAGTGGCTTTCTGAGCCAAAGGATAAATGCATATGAATTTGCCCAGACATTTCTAAACTCCCCTCCATAGCCTTTGTAGGATGGGATAACATTTTAATAGACATTTCTCTTGTCATACAAATGCCTTCAAACAAGCTCTGCAAATCGCTCTTCCCCATGCTTTAATGAAATCTTGGCCAAAGCTATATTTTTCTAATAGCTTTTTGGCAATAAATTTATTTTTAGGTATTATAAGTCCCGTCCTCTTTAACGTCGAAGCTTCTTTCTGGCATCCAATATAATGGGCCTGCCTGAGGCTCAGAGATACAGAGAGGAAGGGGAGGTGTGGTTGGATTTATTTCTATTTCCCCACCTTGATCACAATGATGCCCCAGATTTCTCCAGGACTGAAACAGGGGGAGTGGAAAGGTAAGGGGCAGGAACGTTGTTATTTGACTTCACGGATGGTAGATTCTGGATGTGGCTGATGTCTACATGCAGGGGGCTCCTTAGAACCACTGTCTCCTCCTCCCCATCCCCACCACGGATGGCTCCCACCTGCAGCTTCCTGCGGTGGGCAGAAACCCACTGCTAGTCAGTTGGCCCTTTCTACTCCCTCCTTAGTCTCTAGCGCCTGACAGTCCAACCCAGAGGTCAGCCAACTTTTTTGTATAAAGCCAGATAGTCAGTATCTTAGACTTTGGCAAATGGTGTCTGTCTCATGCACTCAACTCCGCCACTGTAGCACAAAAGCAGCCCCACATGACATGTGAACAAATCATATGGCTGTGTTCCAATAAAACCTTATTAAGGAAACGGGCAGACGTGGCCCACAGGCCTTAGTTGGCTGATCTCTGGTCTACCCCATACAAACTCCCTCTGGTGGTCCTCTCTTGTGGGGTTCCTTCTGTGGTGACCAAAGCCTAGATTCCTGTAACAGGGACACACCTTGATCACTGGAAATAAGCGCCTTGTCCATAACAGCAACAAAGACAATAGTGACAAGATTTTTAGACGTGTTCTTCTCTTCTTTGGAGAGTTCAAGGAGAGGAAAAGAAGGACAAATTGCCCTAAACTATTTTTTAATTATTATTAAGCTATTATTTCTCCCCAAAGATATGATGATGCATCATTTGGAATGCTTTTGGCTGCAAGTAAACAGAAAACTATAGATTTAGAGTAGCCCAAACAAGTAGGGGTTTATTTTTCTCCATATCAAGAAGTCTCTTGAGAAAGTTGGTATTAGATAAACATCTCAGGGAAAGTCAGTGTCAGATCTCTGCTGTTCCCCCTGACCTCTTGTTCAAGGTCAGAAGTTGGTTGCCCCTGTGGAAGGCCTTGCATTTGCATCAAACACAGGAGGGAGGAGAAATTATAATCCCAGCCACACCTGCCACCTTTATCAGGAAAACATACACTTTCCCTGAAATCCCGCAGGAGATCCCATTTAGATCCCATTGTCCACAGCTACGTCCTTAGTCGCAAAGGATGCGCCAGTGAACAGATTCAGGCTGGAGAGAAGAGACTGGAGAAGGTGTTTTAGTCTGGTCACTCAACTGAAAATAGCTGCCACAGGTCAGGTAACAGAATCATTACCATTGCCATGTTTCAAAAACTAGACATGGACACACATAATGAGAACATACTCCATACCCTGTGTACATACAGCCTTGAACTTCCAATCAGCCTTGTAATGTTTCTCTTTTAAATACAAAAAGACAGCCACAATCACCAGCTATTTGAGAAAAGCCTCTAGGTGAGACACAGAGACCATGACAAACACCCTGAGGAAAGGAACTCAGAAGATAAGGCAGGAAGCTGAAAGAAAACTTCAAAAAAAAGTCATAATTTTCTCAGAGTAATAGAAGGTATGCAACTTTGAAACAAGAATAAGGCACAATCAAAAGAGAAACATTCAGAGAAGTGTTCTTGAAAATTAGAATTAAGATAGCAGAAATGAATATGGAAAGTAGAACCAAAAGACAAAGAGATGGGAAATAGGAGAGACCACACAGGATGGCCCCAGCATCTGGATAATAGGAGGTCCAAAGGAGAGAACAGTTACTAAAAAATTTCTCAGAACTGAATGTCTTGAAATTCTAGACTGAAAAGACTCACCAAGCAACCAGCATAAAAAAAAAAAAAAAAAAGACATCATCATGAAGTTTCAGAATACCAGGTCTAATAATAACACATTTACAATATCTCATGTATAGTTCATATACAGTTCATAGACAAAAATCAGAAATCACAATGGCATTGGGCTTATCAACAGCATGAAGGCAGATGACAATGTAAAACTAGCTTCAAGACTGAGGGTACTCTACATAGAAAACCCTAAAGTCTCCACCAAAAAACTATTAGAACTAATAAATAAATTCAGCAAAGTTGCAGGATACAGGATTAATATTTGGTTATCTGTTGCTCTTTTATATACTAATAATGAACTATCAGAAAGAGAAAGTTTTTAAATCACATTAAAAAGAATAAAATACTTAGGAACAAACTTAACCTCACCTTTCAGACTTAATACTCTGAAAACTATAAATATTGATGAAGGATACTGAAGATGATACTAAGAAATATAAAGATATCTTGTGCTCTTGGAGTGGAAGAATTAATATTGTTAAAATGGCCATACTACCCAAAGCAATCTACAGATTTAATGCAATCTCTCAAAATACCCATGGCATTTTTCACAAAACTAGGACAAATAATCCTAAAGTTCATATGGAACCAGAAAAGACCCTGAATTGCCAAAGCAATCTTGAGAAAGAAGAACAAAGCTGGAGGTATCACCCTCCCAGACTTCAGACTATACTACAAAGCTACAGGAATAAAAACAGCATGGTACTGACACAAAAACAGACACATAGATCAATGGAACAGAATAGAGAGCCAGAAATAAACCCACACACCTATGGTCAATTAATCTATAACAAAGGAGGCAAGAAAATACAATGGAGGAAAGACAGCCTCTAACAAGTGGTGTTGGGAAAACTGGACAGCTACATGTAAAACAATGAAATTAGAACATTTTCTCCTACCATATACAAAAATAAAGTCAAAATGGTTTAAAGACTTAAATGTAAGACCTAAAACCAGAAAACTCCTAGAAGAGAACATAGGCAAAACACTCTTTGACATAAATCGTAGCAATATTTTTTTGGCTGTTTCCTAAGGCAAAAAAATAAACAAATGGGGCCTAATTAAACTTAAAAGCTTTTGCACAGCAAAGGAAACCACTGAGAAAATGAAAAGACAACCCTTGGAATAGGAGAAAATGTTTGCAAATGATATGACTGACAAGGGGTAATATCCAAAATACATAAACAGCTCATACAACACAATATCAAAAAAAACAACCCAATCAAAAAATTGGAAGGAGACTTGAATAGAAATTTTTCCAAAGAAGTGATATAGATGGCCAATAGGCACATGAAAAGATGCTCAACATCATTAATCATCAGAGAAACACAAATCAAAACCACAATGAGATATCAACTCATACCTGCTAGAATGGCCATTATCAAAAAGTCTACAAATAACAAACACTGGTGAGGATGAGGAGAAAAGGAGCTGCTCTGACATGCCCGGCTTTTGGAGCAGTTCCTTATTCATCTGCTTTAAAATTGTGCTTTGAGGTTCCTACACTGTTGGTGGAAATGTAAATTGGTGAAGTCACTATGGAGAACAGTATGGAGGTTCCTCAGAAAACTAAAAATAGGATTGCCATATGATCCAGCAATCCCACTCCTGAGTATATAGCCAAAGAATAAGAAAACACATGCACCCCAATGTTCATAGCAGCCCTATTTACAATAGCCAAGATGTGGAAGCAATCCAACTGTCCATCAATAGTAATGGATAAAGAAGATGCAGTAAGCGTATATACAGTTGGAGAGAGGAAAGGGGGAGGGGCAAGATCCGGCGAGGGGATTAAGAGATACAAACTACTATGCATAAAATAGATAAGCAACAGGATATATTGTACAGCACCGGGAATTATAGCCATTCTCTTGTAGTAACTTTTAACGGAGTGTAATCTATAAAACTACCGAATCACTATGCTGTACACCTGAAACTAATATAGTATTGTAAATCAACTATACTTCAATAATAAAGAAAAAAGTCTCTGAGGGATACATCAAGGTGCTGTTGGCCAGAGGAGCCGGGACCGCCCGGTTCCTGTGTCTCCACTCACTCTTGGGTGGGGATCGGAGGTGGTGCGGACTGAAGGACCGGCAGGAAACGGGAAGAGGGCACCACTGACCCCCAGGAGCCCCCCACGGAGCTCTGGTGAAGCTGGGCTGGGGCATGAGGCTCGGATTTGAGGTTCAGCAGGTCCCTGCCTCTGCCGGAAGCCTGAACACAAATACTGGGATTTCTCAGTTCTCCGGCCAGCCTCACGGTTCATAAACCCAGGACAACAAGGCGTGCATTCTAAGACGCAGAGGTGAGCAGGCTCCGAGTGAACGACCTGCTCAGACGTGGAGAGGAAGGTGAGGACTCCACCCCCACCACCAGCCCAGCCTGAATGGGCACTGCAGCATCTCCTATCTGGGTGAAGCAACCAAGGAGGCGGGGAAATGGAAGTCACCCACGTCCTACAGGGTGAATGAGCCAAAATGTACATACACTTACTGATCAAAGGACAACAAAAAGTGTTTTATATATTTTTGAAATTTGTGTATACTGAAGAATTGATGTTATGGAGACTATAAGCAAACTATTAGGTAGTAAATTCTTACGCACACAGGGGAGCTACACTTGGGTGAATGTGGTTATGGATTAGATGACATGTCAGTGTCCCTGGATCAGGAACTTGGCAGTTTTGTGACCTTTGCATGCCTGCTCTTCCACATCACAAGGCGCCAGCCACTCAAAAGGTTTTGAAAATCCTTATGTTCAGAGCATTCGATTTTCAAAGGAGGTTTTGTGGTTGTTTTTAACCTCAAACGAAATCTCTCTTTGCCCCCCAACCATTTTCTCCCAGTGCTTACACATCACATCTTCCTTTTCCAGAAAAAAGTTCAAAGTACACGCAGCAATGAGAGGCTCGCTCCGGACTGACTCACAGAGGCTTTCGTGAGTTAGATTCTAGAACACTCCAGGAAGTTAGGATTTTAAAGCAGAGCTTTAAAACTCTGCTTTGTGACTCGTGGGCCAAAATGATGCTCTCAAATACATTCAGTGGCAGAGAGTAATCATTCTTTTATTCCTCAAATATTAGCCCAGCCTGGGCCAGCCATGGCTCCAGGCAGGAGGGATGCCATGGCCGCAGTACATTGTGCTGATGCCAATAATTCTGTGCCCCTGACCCTAAAGTCTCCTGGGACTCTGCCTGCAGGCTTCTCTTGCCAGCAGCTGCAGGACCACAAACGTGCCCCCTTTAGCCCTCACCCAGGACCAACCGGAGTGGATGGTAAATGTCCAGCTCCTCTGCCCTTCCGCTGGGACAGATGAGTCTAGGTGACATTCCCTCTCAGAGATCCCAGGGTACTGAGCCCACTGCCCACGCCTGCAACCTCTTCCTCACCCACACTTCCCCATCCCCTTCCAAGTGAACTGTCCAACTCACATCCTTGTCTCAGTCTGTTTCTGGGGAAACCCAAACCAAGACACAAGTCTAAGTGGTCTCCTGCACCCCACCTGCCCCGGCACCCCGAGTTTAACTTTCCTTCCTTATTCAGAAACTCCCCCTGACAACCATACTTAACTCCCCTCCCCCAACTCCTCACACCCTGCACACACGTGACCTAGAAGCATGTAGCATAATGTTTTCACACTTTGCAAGGCCTTGGTTCTAATAAAATCGAACCTCAAAGCACAATTTTAAAGCAGATGAATAAGGAACTGCTCCAAAAGCCGGGCATGTCACAGCGGCTCCCCGCGGCCCACTGTGCTGGTGCTGTATGCCCTCCTGGTATAGGCTTTGCCTGCCTGGCTTCATCCTGGAACATGGGTCCCCCTTTCTAAAGGGGTCTTTACCCACGCCCATCACTAGGCTGTACTGTCTCTCGGTACCCATCAAAACATCTGTTTACTTTCTTTACAATCTGTCTTCCCAACAAACACGCAGGTTCTAGAAAAGCTAGGGCCATCTTCGTCTAGTTGACTGTTGCATCCCTGGGCTTAGGATAGGGCGTGGCATACAGCAGGTGCTTAATAAATACACCGAATGAAGGAGTAAAGCATGCTCATCCTTTGAGTCTAGTTCAAAATTCTTTCACCTCTTTCATCCCCAATCACTCGAGTTAGAAGTGCCTTACTGCATCTGGCAAGAAGAACCACGGCACTGGAACAAGACAGGATTGCAAAGATCCGGAGACCCACAGGTGTGGGCCTGCTGCCACTCCCCACTGGTGCCCACACAGATGCTTGTGACGGACAGCCTCCCTCCCTGCTCTGGGCAGGATTTCAGATCCCTGGTACTGCTGACATTTGGGAGCAGGTAATCTTTGGTTGGGTGAGGGGCTCTGTCCTGTGCATTGTAGGATGTCCCTGGACATCCACCCACCAGATGCCAGTGGTACCACCCAAACTGTGACACCAAAAATGTCTCCAGAGAGTGCCCAATGTCCCCTGGAGGATACAATTTCCCTGGATCGGGAACCGCTGAGTTAGACTTACTTGCTACCCCTAGGATAAAGCTCTATACCCACCCCCCCTTGAGAGGGCTGAAAGCCGAGAACCCAACACTCACATTTCCTGTTTGCTTTAGTGAAAATGACCACTGTCCCGCTAAAGACAGGAGGTGGCAAAACAAATGTAACTGGAACCATTTGTAACAACTTCTAACTTGCACTCCACGAATGCCCCGCTGGTGGCACCCATCCACAAACAAATGGTTACGTGTCAGCAATAAGGTAACCACAGGATGGGGGAGGAAGCCCTGGATACTTTGAGATCAGCGCAAACAGAAAACGGGACGTCCGCTGAAGCTCATAATTTAAAATATGGCTCTTGTACGTGTATGTCTTTTAAACTTTCCTTTTCCTAGTAATTCATTTTCATTGATTTACAAACGACTGATCGGGACAGACTGGAAATTTCAAAAGGACACAATCAGCACAGAGACTTTGAACAGCACGGCCCTAGAGCTCTTGCTCTGGAGAATGCGCACTCCACCTTTCCAACCTGCCAAGTGCAAGGAAGCTTCTGGAACCCAATCTGCTCGAGGTAGGGATTTCCTAAACGGGCAGAGTTAACACTTAATCAGACAACAGCCTTTAGGAAGATGAAAGAACCTACCGATTGCGTTCAGGAAACCACCCAGCAGAGGAGACTCTGGCCTCTTCGTGGCCTCAAATAGTGTCCAAGGGACGGGGCCAGGCTTGCTGCTTAAGTGGGGGAGGGAGTTGAGAGACGTGATAAAATGCAGATTCTCAGGCCCCGGTGCAGGCTCTCTCGCCCTGTCAGTCTGGCCCGGGTCTTGGGAATCTGTATTTTTAACCAACCCTACAAGGTGTTCTCGGTCCTCCCCGCAGCCAGCTGGTTTGCGGAGCAAGGACTCCAGTTCTGCCCTCGGAGCCGGCAGCATCCAGCCCCCCCGCCCCCCCCTCCCCCGGCTCCCCAGAGCCTGAACCAGATTCTGCATCTTAATAGACCCCCGGGTGACGCACCTGCATGCCGCTGCTGAAAATTAGGGCTATCGGAAGCTCTCACCAACAAAATGGATTAGAATCACTGAGTGTCAGAGCTTCTAGGAAGCATCTCAGGTTACCCGGTGAAATCCCCAGTTTACAGATGAGGAAACTGAGGCCCCGAAAGGCTGAAGAACTTGCTCGCCCACATCAATATCTGGCAAGCAGCCCATCTGGGATCAGCACCAGAAATGCCGAATTCCCAAAGGCTGTGACAAACGCGCAGACCTGCCTGCTCCTTGGTGGCTTGTCTGATTGGGGAAAGCTAATGAGTTTCCCCAGGAGGCAGCTTGATGTAGCGAAAAGGGCTCTGGATGCCCCTCTGGGGCTTGGAGTCCACGCCCCCCTTCACAAAGCAGCAGCTTCCCTTCTGGCAGTGTATCCTGCCTTGAAAGGGGGTCAGACCTGATTATCCCGCCCTCCCTAGGCTACCTGGAAAACCTTTTGATTCAGTGCTTTCCACCCTTTTTCCCCACGGTGCCCCTTTCTGAGGTGGCTGCCTTGTGGGTAGTTCTCTTGGGTTTCTGGCAGGGGGTTTGCAGGGCAGACAAACTGAAGTAGTTCTCAGCCCACTGCCAAGAAGTGCATTTATCCGGCACGGGGCTGGGGAGGGCTGGAGGTGCGCAGGGTCCTTGGGGGGGCCGGGTATAAATCCTCCCCCCGTGTGTCCTCAGTCTAGTGTGAAATGGAGGGAGAGGTTTTCCACTGCCCTTTACGGCTCGCGGGCACGATGAAGCCGTCCCAGGGCATCACCCCTTTACACTGAAGGCAGTCCTCTTCATCTTCCTAAAATGGCAGGGCTGAGACTGTGTGTTTCTAGGTACTGGTATATGATGCGCCGTATAATAAAACTAGGAAACGTCCAACCCGAGACCTGTGCGGGGTAGCAAGCATTATCTCAGAAACAAACCTACGAGTTTTGTTTCCTTCCTGTGGTGATGTCGGCTCTCCAAGAGTCGCTTTACCTCTTTGAGAATTCCAAGAGCAAAAAAGCGACTTTTTTATTGAGTACGATAGGCAAAAAAAATCAAATAGTCCATCTGGGCCAGGAGAGGATGAAGGGGAGCCCCATGAAAGCCGGTCCAACCAGGCATCACACACACATTCTCCACAGCCCGGGAAACTGGCCCAGAATATGGGACACACACCCTAACTCACACCGTACCCCTCAGTATCCATGCACGAGGCACAGAAGCCGAGGTGGGCCATCCACCTGCCTCACAGGTGGGTTCTGTTTTCCAGGTGGTATCCGTTGTCACTAACAAACAATGAGGTCCTCTGTCAACATTCAGCCTGGGCTGGGCAAGCAGAACAGAGGGAGTGCAAGGAGAAACCTGTGACAGATGGCAGGGGAGCCAAGTGTAAGGAGAAGGCCCTTTGTTAGTCCTAAAAGGAGGCTCTTAGGCTCGAGGGAGAAGTGCCTTGCTCACCATCAGACGGGACCCAGCGCCTACCCCTGCTGCCCTCTGCTTGGGGCTGGGGCGAGAGTCCAAAGCCACCAACCCCGGTCCTCAGCCCAGGTGGACCCTGAATCCAGGGCCAGAGGCTTGACCTGCTCCATTCAGCGTCTGGGATATAAAATAAACCCCAGGGCGTGCTGTCCCACACCCCGAGGAAGGGAAAATGCCGCCTCTGAATTCCTCTCCTCAGCTCTGACACAGCCCACCCTGGAGGAGAAATCCCTCTCGCAATGGCTCACCTTGACCTTTCCCTTTTGGTTTTAGTTAGAACGGGGTCAGCAATCATTCTAGGAGGAAACAGGAAGCCCAGAGGAGGTCAAGCCACCTACCGACAACAAAGGAAGTCAGGCAGAAGTCAAGAAAATGCTGGAGATGCTTGAGGGGAAAAGGCGTGTGTTTCATATCAAACAGATTCCATTGAAAAGGGGTGACAGATGCCTTACAAAGTCTTTAAAACATGAAACAAGCTTTCAACATGAGTATTTGTGAGTCATAGGTATTTAAATATCAGTGATCTGAGCTTGTCTAAGTGGGCTTTTCCCAAGTTATGCAATAATTGCAGCAATTCTAGAATGAATGCAGCACGACAAAAGACATTTTAAAAATTTAAGTGATTACTCTCTAGTGAGGAAACCGGTACCGAAATACAGAAAATAACCCAAACCCTCCCCTC
Source organism: Balaenoptera ricei (assembly GCF_028023285.1). Lineage (NCBI taxonomy): Eukaryota > Metazoa > Chordata > Mammalia > Artiodactyla > Balaenopteridae > Balaenoptera > Balaenoptera ricei. The sequence continues at coordinate 157,433,540 of NC_082642.1, read as the reverse complement.
CCCGACCCCCGGCCCTGTCCCCAGCACAATATCTTGTCACAGACTCTGTGTCACACAACACCAAAACCACCATGTGCTGCTGCCTTTGATGAAAACTACACTTGAATTCCAAATTAAAATTATCGGCAATTAAAAGATGGGATAGAATGAAAGAAAAAAAATCCACAGAATGATAAACTTAGAATGAACTTGTTATGGGTTAATTGTGTCCCCCCGAACCCTGCCAAAAAAAAAGGGATGCTGAAGTCCTAAACCCCAGTTCCTGTCTTGATACGAGAGCCTTCAGAGGGAGCGCAGCCCCACAGACACCTTGGCTTTGGACTCCTGGCGTCCAGAACTGTGACAGAGTATGTTTCTATTGTTTTAAGTCACCTAGTTTGTGGTCATTCATTACATCAGCTGCAGGAAACTAAGAAGAACTTAAAAGATCTTCAACCAATGGGGAAAAGGAAGCATGGGGAGGTTGTCACCTGCCCATCGTCAAGTATGTAATGCCACTAGGATCTGGGACCCTGCAGTGGGTCCAGGACGCTTCCCACTACCCCCAAGTCATTCACAGATAAATAAAGATGGTTCTTTAAGAAAAAAAGTCACTGCGACTCAAATAGCAGCATGCAGAGCGGTGAAGTGCTTAGACTGTGGACTGGGGCAGACCTGATGGATAAGCCCGCTCAGGCACTCATCAGTGTGACTTGGGACAAATGACTTGGCCTCTCTGAGCCTCAGTTTCCCCATCTGAAAACTAAGTCAAATAACCGTACGTACTTCAGCATGTACATGCTGTGGTGAAGAGAAAATGAAGTGATCCAGGCAAAATGCTTAGCATGGTGTCCAGAACCCGATAAGCCTGAAATCAAGGTTATAGCTATTAATACACAGTTGTTAACGATTTCTCAGACTCTGTCTCTCCAAGTTGTTTGGAGCGGATTCCTTGGCTTGGCCTTTCACAGTCCTCCATAATAAAGCCTTTGATGTTGGATTATTGCTCCAAAGCTCAGGACTCCCGTTCTTGATTAAAGCCTTCAGGGAATGACCACATTTCCAAGAGTTGCCTTTCCCATGGGAGAGCAGGGATGGTGGGGCTCTGATCCAATTATTCATGATGCTGAGCCTTCAGCTTTGCCTGGAAGGAAGGGGACCCAATGGAGGGAACGGCAGGGGCTGGGAGAGTCCAGTTTGTGTCACGTGTTAAGTTCCTAATACCTTGGGGTGTACGGTTCAGGGATCTCTGGCTGAAAAGGGTGATAGGAGGCCAAAAACCAAAGAAAAGAAGTCAGAAGGGAGGAAGGGAAGGGACCAGGTATCTGCCAGGTCATTGAGAACTTGGGTTCTGGAGTCCAGCTGCCTGGGTTCAACTTCTGGTGCTTTCCTTTTTTCTTGTCCCGTTGCCCTGGGAAAGTCATTCAACCTCTCCAAGTTTCAGTTGTCCCATCCCCTAAATCGGGGTAAGAACTTGGAGCTGTTGTGAGGATTTCCTGCAATGGCACATGTAAGGCACACGGCACAGTGCTAGCCAAAAGGGGAGCCCTCCACACTAGCTATGACTATTATTTAATTTTCAAAAGATTCTTGATTATTTACTGCTTGAATGTACAATTCCATTTTTCTCTCCACCTAAGCAAGTTTTATTTTAGGCTTCAGAGAATCAGCAGAGAACATATGCATGACTCTTGGCGATTAACAGAGCAGGAAAAAACTTCCTTCAAGTTCAGAAGTCACCCTATGACTGTCCCCTCTTGCCTGCTGCAAATACCTGGCCGGTGGTCGGAGATGTTTCAGGGGGAGGTAGGCAAGAAATGAATCCTGATGCACTCGTCATTAACACCTGAGAGTTTACAGTAGGCATTTGGAAAGCGCACACATGAATTCTGCTATAAAGCAGCTTATTACTAAATCAGGTCAAGAAGGAGGCACAGAATATTTCACTTCCCGTCAAAAGTAAAAATTAAATCTGGATTGTTAAAAACAGCCCTCCCTGGAAACATGCGACTGTGTAACTGAGAACTAACCTTGAATGAACTATTTCCTTGGCCAAGGTAAAGATATCAGCATAAGATACTCAATACATTCTTGTTAATTCATTAAACTTCATTATTTTAGAGTAAAGGTCATTGGATTAATTAATAAAGACAAACTATTATTTAGGAAAGTTGTTTGTTTTTTTGCAAGCCCAAGAGAAATATTTTCTCATTCTTCTAGATGCTTTTTTCCCTTCCCCTCTTCTCTGGAGGAAGACAGGCGTCAGGACCCAAACTGCCCAAATTTACTTTAGTTGAGAGAATTCCCTTCCACTCAAAACATCCAGGCACACATTTCCCAAGTGGTGAATGATTTAAGGCCTGTTCCAAAAGATTATCCTTAGGCCACAAAAAGAGGTTCATACTATCTCATGAAATCTTGTGAAAAGTGAAATGCACCAGGTTCTCACCACCCAGCGCGTGTTCTCACGTGGTGGCTTTTACCAGCTCCAACCTCTTGTCAAGTTAAGCTTCCTCAGCTGACTCTCTCCCCCCGGCCCTCCCCCCTGCTCTCCAGCCACTATCCACCCGAGGAGATGCCAAAGACAGCGCTTAGATGAAAGGCAACCAGAATCAAAGTTTTGAGCCGAAATACATTTTTGAAGGCTTTTCTTTTTTAAACTAATTAAACAAGTATAGAAGTTAGTCAGTAGAGTTTCTTTTTTTAAAGAGATTAGCATGGCATGTCTTTCCTCTTAAGAAAGTCTTGAATAATTTAATTAGAATTACACCAAAGTCATGAGTATGTGCTATTTATGGGGGAATCATGGCTGAGTTAAAACCCAAATGACAATGTTAAAAATAAAGTATCTTCAGACACCGTATTCAATGGATAAGAGAAACTTGACTTCAACGCACAGATTAGGCAGTTTGGAAGGAGGAGGGAGGCCAAACCAACTCCTGGGATTTTGTTTTTCTTAAGATGACCGGACCTGGGCACATTTGTTTCTTGCTACAAAAAGTGCTAATAATTGAAAATGAGGGTAAGATCGCTGTTTGATTTTATTTTTATTTTGTCACCGGGAGACCTCTTGGTCCCCGGAAGCCTGGCTCAGCGTATTTTTTTTTTTTTCCCAGTCCTTTTACTGCATTTAACACGTTCGCCACACGTGTGTAGACTCTTTGATCGGCGCAGAGGGGCTGAGCAGCAGGGCCAGCCCGGAGGAAGCTGACCAGCCAACTCCGAGAGAGGAAAGTGGAGCTGGGGAGACGCTGCTCCCTCCGCGGGCGGCCGGCGAGCGAGCCTCCTTGGACAGGGTTGCTTTGAGCTGAGATAAAGCAAGAATCCCTTTGAAAGGGTACTACGCCTGTGGAGGCCGTCCACGAGCCTCCTTAGCGACGAGACAGCGCGGGGGTACGGGCGGGAGTATTAACGCTCAGTGATTCCCCCGGTAACAGCAGTACCGCTCCCTGGGCCCACCGCCAGGTCTCCTCGCTGAGAAGACGCGTCGCTCGCCAGAAGGCAATCCCATTAGAGGCAAGTTACAGGTCTCTCGCCTCGCAGCCACACGGAGAGGGAGAGCTTAACAAGTTCCGAAGCGCTTGCACACACCCCCGGCTGCGCCCGGGGCAGGACTGCCACCGCTCCGCGCCCCGAGTGCGCGCGCCCCGGCTCCCGGCCCGGAGCCCCTCTGCGTCCCCAAGATCTGCTCTCCGGGGACAGCTGCTGTTTTGGGGGCGACGCTAAGCTGCGTGGAGGCACAGCTGGGTGACCCCAAGAGCCCCCGGCTGCAGGGCGCCCGGTCCGAGAGGGCTGGCGAGCGCGCACCGACCTACCTTCTGCGGGGGCGTCCCGATCAGCATCTCCAGGTAGTAGCCGCGGCCAGAGTCCCCCTGCAGGTTATCCACCATGGCCAAGAAGTTGGCTGCACCCCCGGCGGGCTCCAGGGCGAGCGCCAGGCCGTCCGCGCGGGGCTCGGCGGGGGGTCCGGGCCCAGGGGTGGGCGCCGCCCCGCGGCTGCTGGCCGATGCCACCCGGAGAGGCAGCGTGAAGGGCGCGGGGGCCGGCGCCGGGGCCGCGCGCAGCAGCCACTGGGCCAGCAGCGGCAGCAGCAGCGCCCGGGCCAGCGCGCCCATGCCCGCGGCGGGGCTCGGGGGGCGCGCCTGGCCGGGCCCGTCCCGTCCGGCGACAGCGGCTCAGCGACTCTGCGGCGCGCTGGGCTGCGGGGTCGGGCTGGGCGCGCAGCGGGGCCGCCGGCGGCGGCGGCGGGCGGGAGGAGGACCGGGGAGGAGGTGCGGCAGGAGGAGGAGGCGCCGGAGCCGCTCCAGCCCGCGCCAAGTTAAGCAAGTTGGTCGCCGCTGCCCCCTCTGGCGGGCAGCGGCTGCCCCGCAAGGGCCGGGCCCCTCCCTCCTCCCCGGCCAAGGTCAAAGCGAGGCGCGGGGTCCGCCCGGGTCCACCCAGGCCTCCCCTGTTCACCCTCGCTCGTCTCGGGCCGCGCCTCTTCCCCGGGAAACTCGAGTCCCCAGTTTCCTCGGAACGCGCCCCGGCTGCCACGGCCAACGGATGTGACGAGACTCATCGGATACCAGGGGGGAAAGTTTCGGGAACCCTTAAAGGGGCAGCGAGGGCCTGAACCGGCTCCCTGGCCGCGCGCGCCCGGCTGCCCCGCCGGTGCTCCCTGGCCCCCTAGTGGCGGGGACTTCCAGGGGTGACGTGGGGGTCAGCGGGAAGCGTAGGGAAACGCAGAAAAGCCGCGAGCATCTCTAGGAGTGAAAGAGTCTGCGCCTCCCCTCGCCAAGTACGTCCCTACAGCCCTGCAGCCCCCCCCACCCCCGCTGGGGTCCTTCTGCTTCTCGGGGCCTCTCCTGTGCCCACCCCCCCCCCAAACCCCCGTTCCTGCCCATTCCCCGTCCCCACTTCGGGGGCCCCTGAGTGATTTTGAAGAGGTCTGAGTGGAGGCTGGGAGAGGCAAGGGTTGCGGGAAGCCCGGGGAGGACGCGAGAGCCTTGGAGACTTCTCTCTAGAAATCTGGGGGAGGTAGGGGGCTTGGCTGCTGTAGCTGCACCAGCCTCGGTTCTCCCTTTGCGCCCACCGTTTGAGCCGGGGAGGTGGCATCCGCAGCTGGCATTGAGCCTGGGCTTCTCCGCCCCCTGCTCGATCGTAATGCAGATGCGATGCTGCCAGTAGCTGCTCCTTCACCTGCCCCAGGACTCCCTCAGTCCACCCAGCAAGTTGCAGTCATCATCCAAAATCAGGGCCATAGAATTTACAGCTCTGCCTCCATTCCCCCCACCCCACCCCCCACCCCTCACCCCTTCCCGCTTCCCCCGGGCTCTCCGCGGATTATCTAATTAATACTTGTTTAGCCACAGACACCAAGACCCAGAAATGCATTCAGTAATGCGAGCCACGAGGGTTATTATTTTATTTTAGATACGAAACGCAGGGGGGACAATTCCATAAGCTAAAGTCCATCGATTTCTACGGAAACAAGGAGTAGAAAACTCTACCTCCTCCAGCTGAATTGCGTTGGCTGTTTAAAAAAAAAAAAACAAGCCCATCTTCAAACAGCGGGGAGGCTGGAGGAAAGCTTCCCTCCTCCTTGCAGTTTCCAGTTACTTCTACTCAAGATTTGATTTTTATTGCTGTCTTCCCAATTTTAGAATCAGGTCTAGCTCTGCAAGGGACCCTTATGTCAGAGATCTTCAGCTGTATTGATTTTCAGATGGCTTTAACTATAAATCACATTTCCCCAAACTATATCCCAACTTTAACAAATCCCCAGCCACACAGAGGAAGGCCTGGTTGGGTCCCGTGATATAACCTCAGCTGATATTCCCCATAAATCTGCATAGTTATGCCAGAACTATTACATTCATATATTCACATTTCGAATTCAAGGTTGTAGAAGAAGTGTAATTTTTTTTTTAAATGGTTATTTATACTCCTCAGTGTCCAGTCTTGAGGGGTTTCCAAAGACATCTGACAGCTCTCAGAAGATTGTAACCTTGTAAAAAGCCCATGAAATTTATTAAGGACATTGACATATGGGCTACATGACATATAAGTTGCAACATTAGAGACATTTGCTCTAGTAATTAAACAGCACAAGAGAAGTTTTTAAAAATCCAGTCTAATTAAGGTTTGTCCTTCAGGAAACTCCTGACCCCATCTAGTATGAGTGTTCATGAGCTTTTCATTTTAAGAGGGCTAGTTTAGGTTTGTGAGTAAACAAGTGCAGTAAGGTATAGTCACAGAGAAACTTGTGCAGTTTTAATGGAGGGCAGAGCTGCCGCATCAGAAAATGATGCAGGCAGAAGGGACACCATCTGATGACCCATTGTGGTCTCTGTTTTTATGAATGGTCTTAGAGTTCTTGATCCCTACTCAGAACTATGGTGCTGGCTGGATTTGGGAAACAATCATTTTGCCTCCCAGGTGTTTTAACTGAAATCATATGTGGCAGTCTTCCCGTTGGCCGGCTTCGGGTTTCTTTTACAGCATCCTTGAAGGGCTTCTCCAAGAAAGAAGCCACTTTCCATGGTGTTGGTGACCAATGCAGTGGGGAGGGAGGAGGTGACCCCCTCACTCCTTGATAGCAGCCCCGCATCCTCTCCAGACTGGCCCATGCTCCCTCACCACACCCATAGCCTACCCCCCTCCTCCCCTCCCCCTCCTTCTCCCCCCTTCTCCTCCTCCTCCCCTTCCTCCCTCCAGACTGAGCACCTCCATTTTCAGCCATACACTCCCTTGGTCCATTCAGGAAAACCAAAGCCCTACAGTGAGATGGGCCCTCCCTCCTTGCAAAGAGCAAACACCATCATCGTGTCCCTGGACAGCAGGAGGTGAGGAAGGGTCTCACCCTCCAGCCCAGGGAGCTCACCAGGGATTCCTTCCAGGAATACGAGGCACGCTTGGCCAGAAAGCTTGTCATTGATGCTTATGTTGATGTTCCCTGGCTCTGACGACTAGCTCTGAGTTCCTTTTATACCAGCAGTTCTCAGACTTTTTGGTCTCAGACCCCCTTTACACTCTTAAAAATTGAGGACCCCCAAAGAGCTTTTGTTTATGTGGATCATATCTATCAATAGTCACCAAATAAGGAAACAGAACTGAGACATTTTAACAATATGTAGTAATTCATGTAAAAATCATAATAACAAACCCATCACACAGCAACATCAATAACATTTTAATGACAACTAACTTCTGAGAAAAATTAGGAGTGACATTATTTTGCACTTTTGCACATTTCTCTCTGCCTTAATAGGAGGCAGCTGGATTCTCATATCCGCTTCTACGGTACATTCAGTCTATTACGAAGTCTCTAGAAAATTCTACCAACAGACAGGAGAGAATGAGCGTGAACAAGGCAAATAACATTTTTGTATTATCATAAAAAGAGTTTTGAGCTAAAGGACCCCCTGAAGGGTCAGACCACACTTTGAGAACTGTTGTTTTGCACTAGCTTTCTTTGGTTTCTATGTTTGCATCTTAAGTCCTTTTCAACATACAAAGAGTCCTTTGTACCAGGCACTGTGTCAACTGGGAGGAAAAGGCAAAATAAGAGCTGGTCCTTAAGTTTGCACACTAGATCGAGGGGCACTTTTCTTTTATCCTAGCGGCAGCCCCCCCCCCCCAGACTTAGCAGGAGGGGGACCCAGGCCACCTGCAGCCCAGAGGAAGCTTGTGGATTTATCTCTTCATTCTCCTGCAGCTTCATTTCCCACCTGCCCCCAGGCTCCTTCTCAGCAACTTATGAAAGTTTAAGGCTCCTCTTCTCTCGCTTTTTAAACCTGTCCTGATCCTGCCCTTCTGCGGCTACTGCTTCTGACGCCCCTCCCACTGAAACTGCTGCCTGCACCCCTCATCCCAACTTCCTCCCCTCCCCCACTCACTCCTCACCTACAACTCTCTGCCCACGCATTGACAGGCTCTGTCCCTGTGGACAATTCTCCATCCTTATCCCTACCCACCCCCTTGGCAGCATTGCACACTGGGCTCTTCATCCACGCCTGGCATTTTCAAGCCTGACTCTTCCTGCCTGCGCCTTGAGGCAGGGCTCCAGAATTGCTAGTTTTCAAAGCTTCCAGGAGAATCTGGAATTTGAGCCTGGGAGAAATGGGATAAAATGTCAGATTGAAGAGGCTCAGTGCCCTCATAATCCTGAATTGATTTGGAAATTTCAGCATGCATCCCTGAGGTCTTTCATATTTAAAAAAAACGATTCCTTGCTGTGTTGACTGAAAAGACCTAGAAAAAGTGAGCATCCCCAGTGCCTGAATTAGGGTTTCTAAATATCATTTCCCTCTACACCAGGCCTCCTTGGAGAAGGCTGACTCCAGGCTTGGAACAGAAACCCAACAACATGACCCTGGGACATTTTGTCATACCAGAAAGTTAAGGATGTTATCAAAGATTCCTGAGGTCCTATCAAGAGCTGGGGCAGAGCTGCAACAATTTAAACATCATTAAAAGTAGTAATTGCAATGGCTCAGAACACTTCAATTATCTTGAAACTTATTCGTTCATAATGTTCTTTTAAAAAGTCCATTGTTTATCTTTGAAGAATGCTAAGGAACCCAATTCATTGTTTTTAAAAACTGGCAGAGAAAGGAGAAGAATCAAGCATTTATTATCTTGACTTTCTTGTACAAACCATGCCTCAGTGGAACCAAATAACTGATGAAGGGAAATTTCTCTTTATAGAAATATTGCAGCTAAGAAGTGAAGGAATGATTGAATTAGACTGTTGTCATTCTGCAGCCCCTAAAGAATTAATGGATCGAGGCACTGAGCGTACACAGCTGGTAACACCACACAGCATTCGGTGCCTCCTGATGGAAGGCCACCATGCTGCCTGTGAAATGTTCTGGTCAAAACATCAAACCTGAATCTGATTAAGCCTCTAGACCACAGGTTGGCAAACCATATCCTGGGAGCCAGATCTGGCCTGCTGCCTGTTTCGGTAAATAAGGCTTTGTTGAAACACAGCCACACCTATTTGCTGAAGTAGTTGCAACAGAGACTGTATGGCCCTTAAAACCTAAAATATTTACTGCCTAACCCTTTATAGACAAAGTCTGCCAACCCTGCTCTAGATCACAAGAGTCCCAAGACCCTTATCAATCAACTGCAATTTAGGGACTTTATTTGGATCCTGATTTGAACATATTGAAAAAGTTACTTATGAGACAGAGATATTTGAACACTAGTTGGATGATGTTGTGGAATTATTAACATTTTAGATGTAATAATGGCATGTGTGTGTGTGTGTGTGTGTATGTGTGTGTGTGTGTAGAGTTCTCATCTAGTGGGGGCATATGCTGCAGTGTTTACGAAAGAAATGAGGTTTGTTTCAAAATAATATGGGTTGGTGGGGAAAGTACCAGGCAGGGTTCTCAGTGAAACAGATAATCCTAATAACTAACCGTATCCACAGGCATCATTATTATTGCCATTTTACAGATGACAGCCGAGGCACAGATTCAAAATCTGAGCTCTGATTTCAGATCCTGTGCTGTTCGTCACGGGGCTTGGGCCACCCCTTTGATGTGGATTTTCTGAAGATCACAGGATGGTCGAGCTGGGAAGGACCTCCAGAGGAACACCTGCCGGGGAGAGCCTACCAACAGCGTCCACAGATCCACATCGCTCCTTTAAAAGACATATGTTGAGTGCCCCTCTGTGTCAGATGCCACATTACAGCCAGAGCCACATGGACCAATAAGACCAGACAGCCCCTTCCATCAGAGACCACAGACAGACTGTAAGTATACTTCTTTTTTGGAGACACCACTCCCGCTTCTGGGTGGAGGAGAGTTGGGGGTGGTGAGCCTGGAGACGGAGACCAATTTGGAGGTCATGGCAGGAGTCCATGAGGAAGATGGCAATGGGCGCTGAAAAGGAGGGTTTAGCGTTTCATGTTGAGAAGTTAAACCTGCGCCACATAGGGAAGAAGGATGATAGGGCTCACGTTAGGACACAGTATACAGACATCTGTGTTATCATTGCTTCTGTCTGCCCGCGGCTGGTGCCCGTCAACTTTCAGAGCTGAGCCACAAATCCCATCTCACCTTGATCCTCAAACAGTGGGAGGCGGGGGTGGCGGATGTCCCTGTTTATGAGGGGACGTTGAGGGACAGGAGCACTGAGCTCCCACCACATCCTGGACGCTCTTAGCTCTAATTCACATCCTCTGACTTATTCTCCGAGGTGGGCATCCTGTGCTCAGGCCATGGAGGAGGGCACCCAGGCAGAGTCGAAGGTCAGCCTGAGATCACGGCCAGTAAATAGCCAACCTGATATGAATCCGGTCCATAAACTGCCCAAGCCTGTGTTCTTTTTCCTAAACCATGTTGCCTTCTTTATTTTTTTTAATTTTATTGAAGTATAATTGATTTACAAGGTTGTGTTAATTTCTGCCGTACAGCAAAGTGATTCAGTTATACATATATATACATTTTTAAAAAATATTCTTTTCCATTATGGTTTATCACAGGATATTGAATATAGTTCCCTGTGCTCTACAGTAGGCCCTTGTTGTTTATCCATTCTATATATACTAGTTTGCATCTGCTGATCCCAAACTCCCAATCCTTCCCTCCCCCTCCCCCCCCCCCCCTTGGCAACCACAAGTCTGTTCTCTATGTCTGTGAGTCTGTTTCTGTTTTGTAGATATGCTCATTTGTGTCATATTTTAGATTCCACATATAAGTGATATCATACGGTATTTGCTTTTCTCTTTCTGACTTACTTCGCTTAGTATGATCATCTCTAGGTCCATCCATGTTGCTGCAAATGTCATTATTTTATACATTGTCTTCTTAAAATGACTCATCAGGCAGATCTTGGGACACAGGGAAGTAAGGGCTCACTTCCGACTTCCTTATACCAACCTTCCCTCATGCATTTAAAACAGGTCATGGCTTTACAGAAAGCCATGTACACTTTCAGGAACACATCACTTGGATAAATAAGGCCCATCAGTATTATATTACATCAGCTGGGTTCCGCCTAGGCAAGGCTCTACCTAGAAAAGTAGGCTGCCAGACTCGTGGAGGATTCCAAATGTTTGTCCACTGCCAGCCCTGCTCTTTGAATGAGTGCAGAGGTAACAGCCAAAGGAAGGCACAAAGACTCTGAGCCCAGAGACCTGGGATCAACTTCTGCCACAGACCACTGGAACGTCCTCAGACAACTTTCTTCTGCTCTCTGAGCCTTGGTTTCTAAGGAAACACCCTCCTCCAGGGGCGTGTTTTCATCAAATCAGCATGAATGGCGCCCCCTGGAGTTGTGTATCAGTGTGGTTTTGCTTGCTTTATTAGGCTCCCTTGATTCTCTTTGTTCACATTGTAACTGCTCCAAAGCCAGGATGCAGATGCTAGTCGCCTGAAAAGGCATGCATTTGGTTATGATTCCTATGCCACGAGTGGAAACCACTGTCCTTGGCATTTCAGTTGCCAAACCACTTAAGGATCATTTGAGAAAGGTGTATGAGTCTTGGGATTGTCTAAAACTTTCTGCTGTTAACGTCCAGAAAGCCCAGCATAAGTGCTTGCAAAAAGGTGTCAGGGGCTGGGGGATTCCTGGGGACCACAGTAGGAAACCCCTGTGGTGGCAGGATAATGGTCCCCTAAAGATGTCCATGTCCTTGTCCCTGGAACCTGTGAATAAGTTACCTTATATGACAGAAGGGACTTTGCAAACCTGATTAAATTAAGGCCCTTGAGCTTGGGGGAACAGCCTGGATTATCCCAATTTCCTAGCTGTGGTCAGAGGGAGCCATGATTACAGAAGAACTGTCAGAAAGATGCAATGTTGCTAGCTTGGAAGACGGAGGAGGGGGGGCCACAAGCCAAGGAATTCAGGTGACCTGAGAAAGTTGTAAAGGCAAGGAGATATTCTCCTTCAGAGGCACCAGAAAGGAAAGCAGCCCTGTTGGCACTTTGATTCTAGCCCAGTGAGATCCAAGTCAGACTCTGTGACCTTTAGAAGTTTAAGATAATAAAATTCATGCTGTTTTAAGCCACCAAGTTTGTGGTCATTTGTTACAGCAGCAGTAGGAAACCAACACACCACTCTTAGGAAACTGTATCACTTCATACTTTAATGGCACAGAGATTGATATTGTAGGGAAAAACGCAGATATTGATGACTGTGAGTCCAAAAAGGATTCAGGAGAGTTGGCTGGAGTATGAAAAATTTTAAGAATAACTTACCAACTTATTTCACCTATATTTTATGTCTATACAGCAATACCTAAATTGGGCCGAAAACCTCTTTTCTAGGCATTACACAAAATACCTAAGTGCTAAGAAAGTATCGTATAATGATTTAAGGGTAACATTTTTTTTTTCCTCAGTGTTGCATGAAATAGTGGTTGTTTCCGCTGAGGTGTGCATCTTACTATGATTAGACTTGGTGAAATTGACAACACTTGTGGAAGTCTTTGCTACACAGTAGCCACTCAAGAGATGCTGTACCTTTCCCGAAAATGTTGTCTTGGATTTCAAGACTGGGTCCCCTTGGCTGTGTGTATCTGGGATTTGGGGGAGTGCCCACCTTCACTGTCACTCGGCTCTAAGGTGTGGTTGGGATGCCCTTTCTCCCCCTCTGCAACTTCGCTGCTCTTTCCCATTGCACTAGGAACGGTTTCCATTTCTCATTCAAGAGACCGGGACTCCTTTGGTTATGATGGCACAGGTGAGAGGGTGGAATCTTCGCCGCATTCAGCGAAGCTCTGGAGTTCAGAGGTCCTTCAAGTTCGGTGACTTTTACATCATCGTAATTAATTAATATTCGTGCCAATGCAGGCAGAGTCCTTGAGTGGTGAAATCAGAAGTGGGTTGCCGGCCACAGACCGACTCATTCTCTGCACGAATGTCTTCTTTAATGTGCTGTTTTTACTTCGGTCACCGTCTGAAAGACTTAATCGCTTCCCTTTCCTGGTAGAAGTCTGGAGGAAGACAAATTCAAGCTAGCGCCTGCAAAAGCATCTGTTTTGACAGGGGCCATTTAGAGAATGGGGCTGTCTTTTATGTGGATTTATGAGTTTGTGGGAGGAAAAAAGTAAAAGCATGAAGAAGGGAGGGAGTGAAGGAGAAAGAATAAGGAAGAAAGGGCAGGAGAAAATGTGAGTCAGACTGCAGTGGGTGTGGGGAACGGCTGGGAAACCGCATCATCTACCCCTCCCCCTCCCAGCAGATTCCCGTGCCCAGTGGAGTTTCAGAGCCCCTGGCTGGTCCAGTTTAAATCAGATCAGCTTCATCTCGCACAGGAGAAAAAAGCAACATGGGCCCCAGAAACCACCCTCTCTCTCAAGCTCGGGGCACAGAATGCCCTCCCTACTGCCCTTCCCCGCAAGCCCAGGGTGCAGCAGCCCATGTGAGACATTGGGGTGGGGCTGGAGGAGTGAAGGCAAAGGACCCCAAGAGGCAAATAATCAGAAAGGCCCTTCGTCTCCAAACAGCAGCTAACCCTGGCACTTGACCTCAGATTGCCCCCATGGGTGGCCTGCTGTGTGATGTGGGACACCTGGTCTGGCAAGGTCCTAGCAGACAGTGGGGACCCGGAGGGCAGTGCTGCATTTCCTTGTAGGATGCCATTGTCAAAGGTGGGAGCAGGGCTCCAGGCAGCAGTGGAGTGCCCAAGCATGCCCGCCCCTGCCCTGAGCTCCCAGGCCCTTGTCTTGACACTGCAGAGACACCAATAAAATCCCACCAGCAGAGACGCTGGAAATGGGGTGGGCAAACCCAGAGCAGTTATGGGAGAACTCATTAAAAATCTCAGAAACTCCACCAGAGCGTCACATATAGGGTGACTGTCCAGCTGTGGCCTGCAGGCTCAAGGACCCCCTCGGCACTGCCCATCCCCCATCCCCGGCTCAAAATGGCACCACCCCCTGCACCCTGGTTCTTAGGTCTGGGCACCTGCGCCCATCCTGCCCCTGCTCCATCCCCAAGAGGAAGCACATCAGCTGACACCCGGCCCCCATCCCATTCTCTCCTCTTCCAAGGACTCCCACTAAACTGGCTACAGAGAGCCTGCGCTACTACCAAGATTCATCAGTCTTAGCTTTCACTTCCCAATACGTGCAGACAGTGAGAAGTTCCCAGACACACGAGGAGAGCCAGCAACTGAAGGGGAGCCACTGATCGGAGGGGGCAGTGGAGAACTTAACACAGAATTCTAAGGCTTTTTTCCTGAGGGAAATTTCAGGAGCTATTCTAAGAAGGAAATAAGAGCTTTAACTGTTTAAAAAAAAAAAAAAATGCAAGTGGAGCTCAAAAAAGAATTCTTGGAGATAAAAACATAATTTTTGAGAATAAAAGAAAAACTCAGAGAGGCAGTACATGGCAAAAGGGGCAGAGCTGAAATCTGAGGTGTAAATGAGCGGCTCAGTGTAGGTCAGGTAATGATTGGCAGCCCCAGAGTAAAGAGATGAAGAGGTGCGGACCACGAAAGGATAGATTTATGGGGAAGGGGATCTAGGGGACTTTCACTGTCATGTCACAAGTTTCAGGAAGGTAGAACTGAAATGATGGAGGAGAAGCAAAGACTAAAGATACAAACATTCCTTGAGCTAAAGACATCAGATCAAAAATCCTCACCAAATACTGGGTGCAATTATTGAAAAGGACACTCAGGAATTTCAATGATAAAGAGGAAATTGTTTAAACTGTGTGTCTGGCTGGCAGGGGAGTGTCTCCCGAAGACTGAATGGTGGTAGAACAACCAATCCGAGGTGCACGGGGCTGGTCCCAGTGTGAGCAGCTTTTGTCAGGAAAGAGCTCTCTGCTCCAGGCCCCTCTGTCTTGTCACTAACCTTAAACTAGGCACCCCCATACTCTACTCATCTTAGACTGGAGCGCACTTTTCAGATCTTTTGCTCACGCAATACTTTGCCTAACTCTTGGATTCTTTCTGTAGATCAGAGAAGTAGAAATGAAGAATAAGTAATTAACAGGTGGCCAGATCTCTTCCTAGCTGCCCCTTCAGTAGTCTCAGGAACAAACTGTAGGAACAAGACAGCATCTAAAGAAAGACCACAAGGAGTCAACAAGCCTGCGCACCGTGGGGGATGGCGATCGCTCTGACCCCCCATCTCAATGATTAACTGAGATTCCTTCCGTTTCCCCTGCTTTTTAATTAATTAATTAATTTATTTATTTATTTATTTATTTATTTTTGGCTGCGTTGGGTCTTCGTTGCTGCGCGCAGGCTTTTCTCTAGTTGCGGTGAGTGGGGTCTACTCTTCACTGAGGTGCACTGGCTTCTCATTGCGGTGGCTTCTCTTGTTGCGGAGCACAGGCTCTAGGCACGTGGGCTTCAGTAGTTGTGGCTCACGGGCTTCAGTAGTTGTGGCTCACGGGCTTAGTTGCTCCGCGGCATGTGGGATCTTCCCGGACCAGGGCTCGAACCCGTGTCCCCTGCACTGGCAGGCAGATTCTTAACCACTGCACCACCAGGGCAGCACCCCCCACCCGGCCCCGCTTTTTTTAAAGATTGTTTTCTGATGTGGACCATTCTTTAAAGTCTTTATTGAATTTGTTACAATACTGCTTCTGGTTTATGTTTTGGTGTTTTGGCCACGAGGCATGTGGGATCTTAGCTCCCCGACCAGGGGTCAAACCCGCACCCCCTGCATTGGAAGGCAAAGTATTAACCACTGGACCACCAGGGAAGTCCCCCCTTGCTTCCCTTTAAAAGCTTTCATGGCCGAGCAGAATCTTCGGGGGTGCTTTTTGGGAGACACTGAGTCTACCGTCCCCCCAGATTGCTGTCTTTCTGATTAAAAGCAACCTCCCTTTCTACCTACTTTTGCCTCTCTCGAGGATTGATGTTTGAGTGGTAAGCAGCGGGACCTGTTGGTAACACCAGGATTCTCTTTCCTTTGGGAGGGAGCGGGGAGTGCGGTGTGCCTTCCTGTGCCATTTCTGAAAAAGATCTTACTCATGAAATACATCAACCAAACGGAAAAAATGAATTAGAAGGAGGAATTCAAGAAAAGGAAGGCGCAGTGTATAAGAGACAGTGACCAGTGATACAGTAAAACTCAGAGCTGAATCTGAACAGCTGTTGAGAATAGGACTGAAAGGCTTAACGCAATTGTTGAGGAAGGATTCTTGAAGCAGAGGAGGCAGGATGTGAAAAAATAAAACCGCTCAGAAACCGAGAACCCAGTGTCCTGATTATTTCGCCAAGCTCTTTCATTTAGGCGGGGAGGGGTAGGGCGGGGATGAGGGGGAAGGGGTCTAGCCTGGGTTAGGGTGGAGATGGTGGGAGGGGGTGTGGGAAGGGTTACTTGAGGAGAGAGGGGAGATGCCCTGGGTCCCACAACAAGGACTGAATCCTGGATCCACTACTGTGTCCCATCTTCACACTGCCTTACCTTCCTTATCTGTAAAATGGGAGAGAAAACCCACTTCACTGGAGACGATGAAATTAGTACATAACAAATGCCAATCACTTCATCCGAGCTAGCACATTTTAATTGCTTGATAGTCACTAGCTTTTATTTTAATGAATAACAATGATTATTATTATTGATGTGATAGAAAAATACAGGTTCAACCATGTTTAAACTTTTTTTTTTTTAATTTAAAAACGTAGAACTTCATTTATGCCATTATAAAAACTTACCAGAAACCCTTTCAACGTATACTCTGGGTTTGGAATATTGACACTCCTGCCCTGGTGACAAACCTGTGCCCCATGGCGTCCTGTGGAGGAAATCCCTTTCTAAAGACCTGGGGCAGGCGGGTGTGGTGCCCTGTCCCTGAGTGAGCCAGGCAGGTGGACCTGGCCAGGCTGACTGGCTTGGGTTGGGTCTGGAGGATGGAGTTTGTTTGCTTTTTTCTGGGAAGTTGGGGCCTCTCCCCCTCAGGTGGCTGGGGGCCAAGCCTACAGCCAACAAGAAAGCACCTGAAAAAGAAAGTCACAAGAGACTTCTGCCTCCCGGCAAAAAGCAGGATGTAGATCTGTGTACAGAGTGAGATGGTAACTATTCGTTTTTAAACCACAAGAATAGGATTTGAATCACAAGCCAACAGTGCACTCAGGAGCTCCCTTCAGCCGGCCAAACTCCTGCAAAGGGCCTTACTTCCCTGCATGAAGAGGAGAAAAGGTCAAGAGCGACCTCTCCCACACACCTGGGGGCCAGGTGTTCTCACCCGGGTTACCCTCCCGTAAGAGTCACTCAGGGGTCTTGGTCAGGGAGGGTGGATCCAGAGCTGTCAGTACTGGACTTCGGGGCTTCCTGGGGGCTTGGGGGATGAGGACCTCTGGCGAAACTTGTCTTCTTGGGAAGTGTTTAAAGCCAGACAATCACCATTATAATAGTTACTATTCATCAGCCGCCATATGCCAGGCTTTTACACACTTTATCTCATTGAATCCTTAAGCAACAGTGGGCAGTGAACATTATCACCCCCAGTTTACAGGTGAGGCAATGGAGACCCCGACAAGTTAAGGAACTCGCCACATGGAAGGTGGAGAGGATGTTGGCCCCCGGGCTGGAGTAACAGATTCACTGCATAGCTTCAGGAAGAATTTGAGGGCAATATATTTCCTTAGGCTTTTCTTTCATCAATACCTGTAGATTAGTTCCATCTGAGTGAAGCTTTTATTTGGTTTTGAAAGAAACTACTCTTAACGCATCTGCAGTTTATCAGGGTGTCGTGGCGCCAAGCTCTCCCCACCTCCACCCCGTGAAATGGAAGCACCCTTGCCTTATCGGGTCTTGAAGGCTGGTGGCTTTCTATTTACGAATGAGGGTGGTGAACTTGCCTTTCTGCTTGGGGATGTGATGGCTGCAACGGTTTTCTTTTTCGAGCTCTTTGCGATAACCTTGGGCTGGGGCATTTTGTACTCGAAGCTCAAGGCTAAATAAATAAGCTCCTATCCTTGAGTCTTGTTTTCACCACATTGGACATTGAACTTCATGGAGTCCCTTGATGAAAACCAAGCATGAACCCTAGGGACGATCTTGCACAACCCAGGAAGGACAATCAAGGGTATGAAAATGATCTTTGGCTCTGAGCCCCAGCAGGGAGTTGGTGAGTTCTCAGGTCCCATCTGACCTGGGCCCTCAGAAGCGTTTGATTCAGGGCTGACCTTTCCACCTTCACTCCTACTGATCTCTCTGCCATCTCTCCCCTGCTTTTCCTCTATTCTCCCTGTTCTCTCCTTCTCAGGTTCTGGTTCCTCCCTCCCCAACCCTTTAGTGTTGGAGATCCCGGGGTACCGTCCTTGGTCCACTCCTGTGCCCTTGGGGTCTCACCCAGATCATGGCTTGAAATATCACGTCAGTTTTCAGTACCAGCTCAGCCCTCTCCTTGACTCCCAACACTAGGGTCCTAGAGCCTCTGCCTCCTTGACAATCCACTGGGATTTTTAATAGACATCCCAAGTTCAACATGATCAAAACGAACTTCTGCTTTATTACCCTTCCCCTCCACCCCTCCCCCAAACCATCTACATGCTGTGTTCTCCACCTCAGTTAATACCCCACCCATTCTTCTAGTTGCTCAGAACACAAATTCAGGAGACACCCTTGATTTTTCTTTCCCTCGCACCCCACGTGCACACATCAGGAATCATCTGACTCCACCTTCCAAATTTATGAGAAACTGACCACCCACTTCGCATTCCTCCACTTCTCCCTGGTCTGGGCCACCATCATCTCCCACCTGCCCTAGCCTCCCAGCTGGTCTCCTGGCTGTCACACCTGTCCTCGTAGTCTGTTCTCTGCCCAGCTGCCACAGTGACCTTGTTAAAATATGTCACATCGTGTCACTCCTCTGTTTAAACCTCTGCAATGGTTCCCAGGGGCTCACGTCTTGCAGTTGACTTGGGAGGCCCTCTGGGGAGGCCCCTCCTCCTGGAAACCTCGGGGCATCCAGCCTCATTGCTATTCCAGGGAATGCTCAGATGTGCTGCACACTTAGGGCTCTTTGTTGCCTGTTCCTTCTGGAGTGTTCTCCCTCTGGACAGCTTCACACTGCACGCCCTCACTTCCTTCAAGCCCTTGCTCAGAGGCTACCTCTCTATTCCTAGTCACAACCAGCCCCTTCTCCCCAGACTGGCCCAGGTGCTCCCTGACCCTTGCCTGCCTCTGCTTTTTTGTCTTCCAGCCTTCCTTTCTTTTCCCTCCCTCCCCTCCCCTTCCTCTCTCCCTCCCCTCCATCCCTCCTTCAGTTCCTTCCTTCCTCCCTCCTTCCCTCCCTTCCTTCCTCCCTCCCTCCTTCCTGCCTTCCTCCTTCTTTCTCTCTTCCCATAGCACTTGCCACTTTATAACAAACCAGACAAATGAATCACTCATTCTGTTTGCTCTTTACTGCTCACTGTCTATCTCCCTGCGTACCCCCCTCCCACCGCTCATAAACTCCACATGGGCAGCAATCTTTGCCTATTTTGTTTGTTAACACATCTCAAATGCCTAGGACAGAGGTTCGCATGCTGTAAGTACTCAGTGCATATTTGCGGGAGGAAGGAAGGAAGGAAGGGAGGGGGGGGGAGGGAGGGAGGAAGGAAGGAAGGAAGGAGGGAAGGCAGGAAGGAGGGAAGGCAGGAAGGAGGGAAGGAAGAAAGGAGGGAAGGAAAGAATTGAAGGAGTCCCACAATTGCCCCCAGGGCCCCTCTTCCTTCCTAGAGTCCCAGCATGTCCTACAGCCTGGGTAGCCCTTAAAAATTCTCCTGGCTGATGTGGTTCCTGCCGCCGTGGGCTGCACTCGGGGCACTGCTGGGGTCACCTCTGCTGACCACTCTCCAGTGATATTGCTCTCGTGAGTGGGAGGCTGTGTTAGTTCTTAGTTGAGCTGAATTGTCTACTAAGCTATGAAAATGGCGGTGCCTTGGGCCCAAGACATGTGGTCGTAACCCACTCTTCATCTTCTCCTGGGCGGGAGACGCTCCGGGTGCAGACCAAGAGAAACATCTATCAAGGAAAGGCTAGAAGTAAATAACAAAGTCCTACTGTATGGCACAGGGAACTATATTCAATATCTTGTAATAAACTATAATGGAAACTATGTATAACAATCACTTTGCGGCACACCAGAAACTAACACAACACTGTAAATCAACTAGACTTCAATAAAAATAAATATTAAAGGAAAGGCTAGAAGAACAAGCTGAGGACATCAAAATTCTTGTTTGGTTTCTGCTGATATTAACAAGAATATCCTAGTAAATAAAACTTTGATTAAAAATGATGTCATGGGGGTTTAAGTCATTTTCAAGTGAGTGGGCACTGAAGCTTCTAATTTTTGGCAAAAGATTGATGAGATAATTTTTCATCATTTCTGTCACTAAATATTTAGGATATATATAACTTATCTTACACATGTCATGTAAACCCAGTTGATTCCCAGAATATATGTATGTTAAACACTTTTCTAAGGCATGATTCTTTTAAGTCCATTTATTTCTTACTACACCTATTTCCCATGTTATATAGTTTTGCGCTAAAATGCCTTTAAAAAAGTCATTGTGATATGTTCCCTCTATACCAACTTTAATGAGAGTTTTTATCATGAATGGATGTTGAATTTTGTCAAATGCTTTTTCCATGTCCATTGAAATGATCATGTGGTTTTTATCTTTCCTTTTGTTAATGTGGTGTATCACATTGATTGATTTGCAGATATTGAACCATCTTTGCATCCCTGGAATAAATATATATATATATACAATGGAATATAACTCAGCCATAAAAATGAATGAAATTCTGCCATTTACAACAACGTGGATGGACCTAGAGGGTATTATACTTAGTAAAATAAGTCAGACAGAGAAAGACAAATACCTTATGTTACCACATATGGAATCTAAAAAAAAAAACACAAACAAATGAATATAACAAAACAGAGGCAGACACAGATATAGAGAACAAACTGGTGGCTCCCAGTGGAGAGAGGGAAGAGAGGAGGGGCAAGATAGGGGTAGGGGATTAAGAGGTACAAAATACTATGTATAAAATAAATAAACTACAAGTGTATGTTGTACAGCACAGGGAACATAGCCAATATTTGATAACAACTTTAAATGGAGTATAATCTATAAAGACTTTGAATCACTATGTTGTACATGTGAAACTAATATAATATTGTAAGTCAATTATACTTCAGTAAAAAAAAAAAGTCACTGTGTTGTTTTGGAGTTCAGATTCATAAACTCTGAAATATGTTAATGTGAGTAGATCTGGATGTGGACATAGTAAATGGTTTTCAATTATACTTCTAGCCAGAGACAACACAGTAAGATGTTGGATTTGGCCCCAACTCTATATGCTGGGAAATTCTGCTGGGGAGGAAATCAAAGAGGAAAATGGAAACATGTTACATTGTACTTGGAGCCATCTGTGGTCTGGTTACCTTTCCCATACATGGTCTGGCTGGTCCCCTCTCTTTCCTTCTTTCCTTCTCTCTTTCTTTTTCTCTCTTCATTCCTCCCTCCCTCCCTCCCTCCCTTCCTTCCTTTCTCTCTTTCTCTCTTTCTCTATCTTCCTCCCTCCCTTTCTCTCTTTGTCTCTCTCTCTTCCTCCCTCCCTTCCTTCTTCCTTTTGAACTTGTCGCTTTCTGAGGTTCACTTTCATGGGTATCTTCTATCAACCAGGCCGACTGACTCTGGAACCTCAGGACCAAGCATCTGAAGTAGAGCAGAGAACCTGCCCAGGAGACCAGCTTGGGAGGCTGGTTAACATTTATTGGGAACTCACTGTGTACACAGGTATAGACGCTTTACTTTTATTAAGTTGTTTATAAACAATCAACCCTGTTTCACAGAAGAAGAAACTAGGGTGCAAAACGGTTAGGGCAGGAGCCTGGAGAGTAAGTGGTGGGTAGGTAACTGGGATGAGATGATTTTTCATTTGAGGGTATTTTGCAAAACGTAAAACCCTATACAAACCTAAAGGAAGCCTCAGGGCTTTGTTACTTGTACGTCTCTAGAGGAGAGGAAGGATAGATTATTCCAATGCCTGAATACAATATTTTACTGCAAGAATATTTTACAATATTAAAATAAGAATATTGCAGGGCACAGTTAACGATATCATTAAGGGCTTCTCTGCAACTCTTTGGAGCTCTGGCTGCCTGACAGGAGCTTTACACACATCCTAACTCTCACATCATCGTGTCTTATGGTGAGGAGATCTGGGATCCGGGGTCAGTTACCCACCAACCAGTACTCACCTCCCTGCATCTGGTTGCCCAGAGTGATCTGGGTGGGCTTTCCTGACAGCAGTTCAGACAGCGCTCTGCCCATCCTCCTGTTTGGGGAGCGCCAACAAGTCCTAACACACTTGGAAGGCTCCCCGACCACCCCAGTCCACAGTGACCCCTGCCCTCTGCCATCACACACACCGCATACGGCACACACGCACACACACACACACCCTACACACACACACACACACACACACACACACACACACAAGCAAACAGACCACCTATTGATGGCTCATAAGCCACAAGCGCCTGGGCATCTGCTCTCGTGGGCGAAGGTTTCTCCTGGGCCTTCCCAGCACAGAGTCCTCTAGAACAAAGAAAAGAGGGTTCTGCCCAGAGCATCAGCTGAGACGGGCTGCTGTGAATGTCTCCGGGCACTGGGGATGTGGTTTGGAACCCAAGGGTCCTAATCTTGGGGGACTCTGCAGGCTCTCCAGGGGGACAGTCCCCTACCTGAGAAGCCGTGCATTTGCCCTGCAGATGAGGGGTTTGGTCACAGGCCCCTCTGTGCCCTGTCCCCTGTCCCCTCTCCACACACCCCCTTCCAGCCAAGGCAGCTCAGTCAGGGAACTCGCGTGAAATGCCCTGTGTGTGAGGAAAATGAACGGTGTTGCTTATCCCATGATAGGAATTTATACACCTGGGAGCACATTGCGTCTGCAAATAGTTCTCTTTCCTAATCAATGGACAGAGGTTTGGAAGATCCGGCGAGCTTGGCAGTTCTCAGCCATCACCAGCACCTTCTCTTAAGCATGTAGGTTTGGGCTCCAGGGCGGAAGGGATTAGCCTGGGTCTTGTCTGCAATCCACTTTCACAGCTGAAGAAATCGTTGAAAACAGTTCAAGTAACACCTGGGCCAGTTGATAATCAGGTCCCTCTTGGGAAATCCCTTGGGGGCAAATGCTCACTTTCTCCAGGGCCCCCTGCTTATGTGGGCAGGGAGACTGTGCCCGGCGTTCCTTTTAAGAATATAAATGTGGATTTCAGATCCATTGGAATCCGTTCAGTCCCTGGTTGCTTTTTCCTCTCCCTGAATCAAACTTTTTTTTTCCTGTCTAGAATATTTTGAAAAAAAAAAAAAAAGAAGAAAGAAAAGGCCCAGGTTGGTCTGTCTGCTGTGTGCCTGCCTGTTTGCAGCTGAGTCAATGAATCCCTCTTTGTTCGCTGCTACAAACCCCGCTTTGATCTCCCCCTGTCTCGTGTCCGTGTGTAACACTGTACCAGGTAATGAAAGGGTTTTTCTTGTGTTTCCGTTCTTTGTTTTCAAGGAACAACAGAGAGGGGGTATTTCCAGACTAGTGAGTACATTCCCAGAAGCAAGTGGCTGAGGAAGTGAATGCTGTAGAATGGAGTGGAGTTGAAGAAACCACACCTCTTATTTAGCTGCTTATTTTCTTTTTTCCCCAAACGGTGACCTACCAAGCTCCTCATTACCAGGGTCAATTTCTGTCCTCAGAGACCTGCTTCTGGAGGAGATGGACTTCCAGATCGTCTCAGGATGGAGCCAGTTGGGACGGGACAGCCCTGGGGGGCCGTTCCCTAGCACAGTTCGCAGGAATGAGGTCCGTCAGGCCAGTGTTGTCCACACCCTGCTCCCAGAGACCTCATTTGCTTGGTTTAACACCTGGCTCAGAGCCATCTGGAAATACCAGTTTTACCACACTAATTAATTAATAATCCAGGGCTGTGGCCTCCCTGCTCGGCGGGACCACGATGGAGAAGAAGAATAAGGGTGCTTTCAGGAGAGACACCCGCTCTGGGGAGCCCCAGCGGCCCTTCCCACCCCCCGCCCAGGAATGTGTCCACAAGTCCTCCGCTCCTGGGGCGGGGGGCGTGTCAGCTGTCCCTCCCACCCTCTCAGGTGTCACCTGCTTCACAATCCTCTCCTGATGAGGTGCTCCAGGACATAAAGGGGACACTGCGTGCAGCCAGCAGAGTCACATCCATGGAAAGCAGACGTGAGAACCAGGACAAGGTTTGGCAGCTGCTTTGGTCTCAAAGATCAGGAAGGAAGTCGGGCAAACATCTAGCCTCAGGACCCTGACCTAATGGCTGGACAGTGTCCGCTGAGGATGGACACGTGTCTCAGAACATGCTATGTTTCATGACCTTCACTGGGCCAGGGGGGCCAGATGCTCCTGTCCGATGCCCAGGGGTGCCCTGCTCAGGTGCAGCTGGAGTCCTGTTGGGGCGAGGGTAATGGTATCCATCAGGGGCTGGGGAGAGGCCCTCTCCTGCCCAGGGAACCTCTGTGCTCTCTGCCCCCGTCGTTCCTTTCCACCTTCCTCCTTCTCATGGCTATCATCCCGTCCCCCCACCCCTCGTCATTCCTTAGCCTCCAGCGGCGTTGGAATCTCCCTTCGGTGGCACTCAGAACTGGCCACGTGCTACTTCCCAGTTCACATGGCCAGTGACACCAGCAACAACTTTCCAGAGTTCAAAGAAGGTCTCAGCTTCACCACGTCCTCTGCGCCTCACGATAGCCACGTGAAAATGGGTAGACTCTGGATTATCTTTCTAAAGAGGCATTTATTAGGTTTTATAATAAACAGTTTGCTGTTTTCAGACATCACATATTTGAAAAAAGGTTTTTTGGTCGTTGATCAGTGTCTAATGAAGCTTTGTAGGGGGCTATACAATCTACAGCATATCATCACCATCACAAAACCTAGGAGTAGAGAGTGAATATCATGACTCCAAGTATGCTAATGTTCTCTTTATTTCAGGGGAAGAATAAGTACCTTGCGTTTTTACAGTGATTTACGTTTAAAAAAATCCTCATTCAATTGGATTGTCTCAGCAATCTTTCCAGGGGTCAGGGGCAAGAATGATTATTCCTGGTTTACATTTTGAGGAAACCGAGGCTTATATACTTGATGAGTTGTTTGGAGTCACCAATAACTAGTAGATTTTGATTTGATTTTAGATTTTCTGACTTTTTTCTACTGTAGACCTCAAATTCCTCCCTAGAATTACGGCTTCTGGGTACAGACACCAAAAACAAGTGTGGGTGCACGTGTGCGTATTCTCCCAACACCAAATGCAGCCATTCAGAGATGTTCCTTCTCTGCCTGTTTTTCCGATGACCTACAGAACACAGGCCCGTCGCCGACCCTCCACACACACACCTTTCAGTCGTTTTTCACGCTTTTTTTCCTCCAGTTTCTCCATGGAAGCTGACACATCAACACACACAGTCCTGGATGGCCCCACTATCCCTGGCATCGTGCTGGGGACACAGCTGCTGCTGCCCAAAGTTTGCAGAATGTGGCCTGGCTAGACTCGCCTCATGACCTGCAAAAGGAGGGTTTCTGGACAATTTTCCTGATGAATAAAAGTGAGCAGCCACGTAATTCTGCGATTGAAGCAAATCCTCACCACAGCTTTTCCTACCTGAAGACGTGGTGGATTGTCTCAACAATACAGCCCTTTTACTGAACAGTGGTCACCGATCGTGTCTTGTCCACTCAGAGCGCCACAGGGCCCATGTACTGTGAGTTCCCGGAGGAGGGATGGGGCCCTGGGGTGGGGGGCTTGCCCCGCCGTAGGCTCAGCAGATGGGGAGCCCCAGGGGGCACAGGAACCCATGTCGGGGCACCTGCGCTCCGGAGCCCAGCAGGGTTAGCTCAGGTAGGAACTGCAGGTGAAAACAGGAGTGCTGGTGTTAGTGGGACAGTGTTAAGGGAGGGTTGGGTTAAACCAGGGTGTGTGAATACCGGGTGATAAGAGAAATTAAATAACATTGTGCTGCACAAGCTGAAGTTAAGAACCAGAGAGTGTATTTCAGAACCCTTTTGAGTTCTTTTTACTGATGACTGGGAGAAAGACAAACCATGGCCTCCTAGGTCTTCACGTGGAACAAAGGGTAGGTCTCAGTAATTAATGATTTTAAAGGAACAATGAACGTAGAAAGAAATGACTATTATCAGGCAAGAGAAGTCACCATAGCGGATACAGTGAATCAGTCTCGAAGACTCCCAGTTCTGTTCCAAAGGTGAAGATCAGCCTGATGCATGTTCTTGAGCTGTTTTTCAGGATCCAGACCCCCTTAAGTGCTCAACCACCATGCTAACTGGAGCCTAAGGATTGATGACGCTGACCTTTGCTGACCCTTATGATGTCACTCAACTAGGTACCTGGATGGCACCAACCTGGAGTAAGCGTTGCCTCGTTTTAATGCTAATATCTCTGCCCCAAGGGCACAGGTTGCTGCCATATTTGAACCTGAAACTTATGTTTGAGCTGTTGTCACACTGGGCAAGGGCATCTAGGACTCCACCTCTACATGGAAGGTCACACTTGCCCTTTTATGAATGCGCCTGCACCCTTGGCTTAAAACGTCCCTGATTTTGCTGTCCGGGGGGGACAGTGCTTTGAGAGCTCTCTGCCTGACTCCTTATTTGTCACAAGTAATAAAGCTTCTGCTTTGATGGAAGGTACTCGGTGTGTTCATCGGCTATGTACCCAAGTGATGGACACATAGAGTTCAGTAACAGTGGCTGTTGGATCAGAGACACACCAGGGGTGGGGGAAGGAGAGAGGGAAAAAGGTGGAAAGTAAGGAGTGAGGGGGAAGGGGCGAACCAGCTAGTGATGGGTGGGGTCATCTCGTGGGAGAATTAATAAACAGAAACCTCACAAAATGGAGTTGGGAGGCCAGAAGGGGGCGCTCTGATTGCTCCTACCACTGGACATCAACACAGATCCCCAGAAAAGAGAAGTACCTGGTGTCTCAGGTAGGAAGGGGCCCGGCTTTACTAACCCCAGCAGGAGGAAGGGAGACTTTCTCTTTGCCTGGCAACAGCTCAGCCAATGACAAGCCAGTATCCTTCATATGCCCAGTTTCCTCCAATGGACCTTGTGTTTGTGAGAGCCTCTCCCACCTCTCCTTCTCCTCTATGTGTTTCCTCTCCTTTGCTTTACTGGGCTAGTAGGTGGTTCCGCAGAGCTGCCTGTCCTGAGTTACCGTTCCTTGCTGCTCCCAAAGAAACCTGCGTGGCTGGTAAAATAACTGGTTGTTTTATTGGTATAGTTTAACACCTGTTAACCTGGTCCTGGCTGATTTAGGAGGGCTGCCCTGATTTATCCCCAGGGCTACTAAGCTCACTTGGAAATTTTAGGTAAAACTAGAAAAACCTGTCTTGTAACTGAATATACTTTCTTCTTGTCTGTAGTTTTCTAACTGAGCTCTGAGTACTTTGCCACAGGAAACGTTTATGTCACCTCCACCCTGTCTGAGCTGGCCCCTCCCTGGACACAAGAAGCAGGCTTGCCCCTCAGTGATTTTTCTGTAATACCCTGTCAACTGGGTCTTGATAGGGACTTCCCTGGTGGTGCAGTGGTTAAGAATCCGCCTGCCAATGCAGGGGACACGGGTTCGAGCCCTTGTCTGGGAATATCCCACACGCAGCGGAGCAGCTAAGCCCCTGCGCCACAACTACTGAGCCTGCGCTCTAGAGCCTGAGCTCTGCAACATGAGAAGCCACCGCAGTGAGAAGCCCGCGCACCGCAATGAAGAGTAGCCCCCCCTCGCCGCAACTAGAGAAAGCCCGCGCGCAGCAACGAAGACCCAACACAGCCAAAAATAAATAAATAAATAAAATAAAATCTATTAAAAAACCCAAAAAACCAAAACTGGGTCTTGATCATTACCCCGGCGTTCTTTATGCCTTCAATCTGCAAACTGCATTCACTAGGATTAAAAAAAAAAAATGCTCAAATGTCCTGCCTTTATTTTTCCACATAACAACCCCAAAATCACATTTATACAGGAAAAATTCATCCCCATTTCATCATGATTCCCTACATGGGTTTGTTCCTATGGCTGCCTCATTAGATGTCAATAATGAACACTGGCTGTGACAGTTACTGCTGTTCTTCGTGAAGCTACTGTGAAAGTTTGCATCCTCTGGGCTCAGCAAGCAGCAACAGTGGGGGTCCTTCTTTATCTAGAAATTAAGTTTCCTGCTTTTTAACAAATGTCTTGACGAAGAGGAAAAGAAGCGTCTTCACTCCGGAAATGAGGCAGGAAAGTTGGGATTGAATGGTACAGCTAAACCTGCCCTAACTGTTGAGTAAGAATGGGTGCGAGCTGGGCTGTGTTCCCATCAAATCCCTGGGCTGCAGTCCTCACCCCCAGTACCTGTGAATGTGACCTTATTTGGAAATAGGGTCATCGCAGATGTAATTAGTTATGAAGAAGTTGTACTGGAGTGGGGTGGACCCCAACCCAATATGACTGGTGCCCTTATAAAAAGGGGAAATTTGGACAGAGATATTCACACAGAGAAAGGCCACATGAAGATGAAGGCAGAGATGGCGGTGATGCGTCTACAAGCCAAGGAGTGACAAAGATTGTTAACAAACCCCTGGAAGCTGGGAGAGAGCCTGGGACAGATTCTCCCTCACAGCCTCAGAAGGAACCAACTCTGCAGACATCTTGATCTTGGACTTCCAGCCTCAGAGCTGGGAGATGGTAATTTTCTGTTGTTTAAGCCACTCCACGTGTGGTGCTTTGTTATGGCAGCCCTCGGACATTCTTAAGAGAATGGTGACTGGGAGTCAGTTCTAAGCCCTCATTTCTGTCTTGGAAAAGCATAGCGGCCTGAGAACCTGTACTGCCTTGAAGCAGGGGCAGCTGGCTGATGTGACACCCTCCTGCCCCTTTGATCCACTGATCCCAGCATGCGGGGAGGGCAGGGGCTCCTGGGCTGCTGGGACAGAAAAGGACCCCACAGGGCAGAGGATCATCAGGGGAAATCTCTCCTCACTCTGGCAGGTCTAAGATAGGTTTCTGAGTAAAATTTCTTGGGAAGAACAAGTTCTGTGGGGAAGAAATTTGCATGCAATTGATCCAAGCCAAAGCCTTTCTTGCCTGGGTGATGCGACTTGCCTGGGTCATGCTGCCAACTGCCTCTCGGCTTGTGGTCCAGGGCTGTCTCTTTCCCACCTGTGACCTCGCAGAGGTCTGCTGCACAGGTAGAGGTTCTCCTGGACAGCCCAGGCCCTTTCAGGCGTGAGGCCACACTGATTTTCCTGACACAGAGTTTTCTCTTTCCCATCCCTCTTTCTTTCCAGAAGTGCCCTGGACACATCTGTACCACTGATTCCTCTTCTCGTTTCTCCAAATGAGGACACAGCCAACCACCTTCCCTGGTTTTGTTTTTCCACATCAAGGACCAAGTGTTTCTAAGGTCATGGTGCCCTAAGGAAACAGGTGGGCATTTATAACCAAATAAATATAAAGATCCACAAAGCAAATATTAGTAGTGACCAAAAGCAGTAAAACCAAGGCCGTCAGAGACTGTGCCTTCCCACTATTTCCTACAAGACCCACTGCCAACCTTGAGGCTTTAAAGTGTGCTGGGAAAACCCTTCTTGTTCCCAAACATTAGTGTTCCCCCCACCTCTGCAGCCTGTCAAACGGTCCTCAGAACTAAGCAAGGAGAAGAGAGTTGTCTCAGAGTTTTTAGAATGACTAGTGTCTTGGATTCTCTAGAATGACTGGTGTGATAGAAGCCTACACACAATGGCCGCTTGATATGTGTGTATTGGTGTAAAGTTGCCAGAAAAATCTCCCTTTGGGAGCCCCATCCCCAGTTTAAAGTTAAATGGAAGAGAGTGGCTTCTGAAAGGGCCCGGGCACAGAAGCTTCTGGAGACAGTCTTTTAAGTCCCTCCCATTAGCAGCAGAAGCATGAGCAGACCAGCCCCTTGCTCAGCGCGGGTGCTGGGGGTGAGATCCAGGCTGGTCCACCTCAAGCCTCCACGTGTTGGTGGAGCACATGGATGGCCCCTGAGCAGAGGTCTCCGTAGGAATCCTGGCCCTGCTGTCTGCCAGCTGTGTGGCCTCAGACAAGTTCCTGAACTTGACCCTCCGCCTCCTCACCTATAAAATGGATGCAATATCAGCCTTACAGATTGTGTACAGTTCGTGCCCACGAGGCACTTTATACAGTGCCAGGCTGACCGCAGCCCTAAACATATGTTTGTGAAATGAGTGTGTAACGCGAGCAGCCAGCTGTGTGCAGAGAGGTGGTTGCCAGGACGCCTGGGACGTCTTGGGGGAGAAGGACCTTGGGAGGAGAACGCTAGGTAAACTTCACCTGAGTGTCCGTGTTTGTTTCCTACCCCAGTTCTTTCGATCAGAACGGGAGTGTCATGTCAAGCTCTCGCCGTGGATCCCTTTTCCTGCTCGAACGCCTCCTCTGAGCAGTGAGCAAGAAAGTCGTTTGGGTGGATGAAGCCAGAAGCCCATTTGGCAAGAACGCTGTTTTGGAAAATGATCAGCCGTGTGGGTTGGGATGAGATTTTGTGCGCATTTTCATGATTTCTTCAGCTTCGTGTACCCTGACTGAGCAACATTCAGCTGAGGGAAGACCAGGCAGCAGACGGATGGAGATTTTTCTCAAACTTCTTTCTGAGCCAAATTCAAGATATAGAGAGGGGAAAAAACCCTGTTTTCCCTTTTTAGCTTTGAAAGGTTTCATACGCAGACAATTTTAAATTTCTTTTTTTCCCCAATGAGATGTTTGGAGATGGCTGTACAGGAATGGGGAGGAATTTGTATTTATCGCGGAATTCTCACCCCAACGCCCCTGTCCTTTCCTATACTTTTCACTGATCATAATTCATGGAGCAGATGGGTAGTGTTTTTGCTAAAGAGACAGAGAGAGAGAGAGAGAGAGAGACAGAAAGAGAGAG
Source organism: Balaenoptera ricei (assembly GCF_028023285.1). Classification (NCBI taxonomy): domain Eukaryota; kingdom Metazoa; phylum Chordata; class Mammalia; order Artiodactyla; family Balaenopteridae; genus Balaenoptera; species Balaenoptera ricei. Next base: position 157,402,649 of record NC_082642.1, on the reverse strand, counting down.
AGAGAGGCGTGTTATGTAAGGATGTTCAAAATGACTACAGTGAAAATAGGTCTGGATGAATTCCATGAGAGTAAATGCGCAGAGTCGGGAGTTTTGGTCTGCTCAATTCTTAGCCCATGTGGTCAGCCATCCCATTAATTGATTGATTGGCTGATTGACTGACTTATTCAAATATGTACTGAGCACCCACTATAGCCAGACAACAGGTAGGTGTAGGCACTGGGAATGCAGCAAAAAACAAGGCAGGAAAAAATGGTACACTTGTGGACCTGACCTTCTTGGGTCGGGGTGGGGCGTAGTGGCACAGGAGAGGCCACGCTGCAGCCGTGGACACGAGCCACAGCCCTCAGCAGAGGCTGAGGGACTCGCCTGGGACTCTCCATCCCCCTCCCCATGTGCTGCCAGTTTCCTGGCCATGTCTCTGTTTCAGGCCCCATACTCTTGGCTCCCTGTGCAGGTGAAAACCTCCACTGCCTCCTTCTTTTGGAAATCAGACACACCTGGGCTCAAATCCAGGCTCTGCCACTTACCAGCAGTGGTGCCAGTGGGGCAACGTCAGCCCCATCTCTGAGACTGAGCTTCTGCACATGCAAGACGGGGCTGACAGCCTGCCGCGCAGCTGGCAGGACAATCTGAGACGAGACACAAAGTGCTTCCATCAGGGCTGGTGCACAGTTCACGTGCGGCGAGAGCCCACCGGGCTTGCTATTGTCTCTGGCATTTCAGACCTGAGGAACCCAGGGGGGGAGCCAGACCCTCCCTCTTTCCATCTCCTTGGATGCTGGGCGAGGCCTTTGCAGCACAGGGTCTGTCACTTGCCCAGAACCCAGGAACAGATGGATGGAGCCGTGGCCGCTGCCCACCCTCTGGGAAGTGCACCAGAACAGCGGTGAGGGGCTGCACCCACGTCCTCCAGGCTCCCCACACTCCTGCCAGGCCTGGAGAGGCAGGGCGTGGGAGGGAGAAGGAGGTTCCATGGCTTTCTTAGTGAGCTGGACCATAATGCCCTTCTTTTGCAGGACGCCTGGCTCTCATGTCCTGGTATCTGTGTCCACACATCCAGGGTCTCAACCAGGGGCAGCGCCATGGTCCAGCAGCCCTTACCTTAGAGGGGCGGACCTGGGGGTCCTGGGCTGCCAGGGACACCGAGATTCACCGTCTCTGCCCCCAGGAAGTGGTGGAGGGCACAGACGTCCCCCAGCCAGCTCTCAGGTGTGGTTCACGGCAGGCCTCCGGGGGGCACTGCAGTAAAAGCCAGCAGACATGGAAGACCCTGCCCCGATGTCCCGAACTGACTGACTCACTGGGGGAGTGGGTTAGAGCTGGGCTCCCCCTTCTTCTTGCTTCTCTCCTGAAAAGGGGGTGCAAGGAACACTCTAGCAGATAGTTCCCAGCTCAGGCGCCTGGCGAGTCTGCCCATTGCTTCCTGCAGAAGCCACCCAGCTGGGCTGTAAATGGAGGGGTCAGCAGACCCGATCCTGCAGCCCCTGGCAGCAGAGCTCCCCGCCTTGGCACTGGGTAGCCCCAAATTTCCATGACGTGAAGAGTCCTTGCCACGTGGGATGGGGCAGGGCAGGAGGCTGGAACATGCTTGGGTGGAGGAGGGACACCCCCTTGGCCCAGCAATCCTCCAGGAGCCACCTCTGTCACCTGCGTCCGCTGCTCTCGATTCGCCTATGGCCCCAGGCACAAGCTACAGGCTTCCGCGTGCCTGCTAGTGCCATTCATTTGTTTTAAATTTAATAATATTTATTCTCCGGGAATATTCTCCATCAATCCTAGTTTACGGTGTGTCGGGCACGTGCCAGGGCCTGTGGGAGACGGGGGGTGGGCAGGAAACTTGGTGCTCAGAGTTCTGGAAGGCTCCAGACCTGAAGAGTTCTGGGTTTTCAGTGATCCCAGGACTTAAACAGCAACAGCAAGAGAACAACAACGATACACAGCAACACAACGGCATCAGCGCTCCCCAAGGACCGGGCGAAGGAGGTGAGTGGCCCTGGAGGTGAATCCCACACGCTGAGTGGCCCCACCCCCTGGTCGGATGAAAGGATGCTTGTTAGGACGATGATATCTTCAAAAGCCGAAGCTTTCCCCAGAATCGCTGAGAGGTGCGAGGTGACAAGAGTCAAGATTAGAAAGGAAACAGAGAAAACCAGAGGGATGATTCCATTCGGAAACAAGGTGTGTCAGGAACCACCCGCGCTCCAATTCAGATCTCGAGACCTCACCTGTGCCCCGAGCTCTTTTCGGGGTGGGTCTTGCCGGCTGCACAGGTGTGCGCCCTGACAGCACCCACTGCTGCACCCCCACCTCCTCTCCCCCCCCCCCCAGCTCCCTCCCTCACCACCTGCAGTGCCCCCTCTGATCCCCTCCCACTGGCACCACCTGCGCAGAGGACTGGGGCAGGGGCTCCCCTCCAAGGGGTGCCCCTGAGCGAGGTGTTTCAGGCTTCTCGGGGCGTCTGTGTGGCCGAGACCGCTGGATATCGGGTGCTCCCGGCCTCTCCCAGCTCCCTGGCACCGCTTCCGCCCCGCCCCGCCCCGGGGCTGCACTCACCACTAAAGCACTCGCCACGAGCCCTCCGTCTCTGGTTCCGCTGTCCAGGGAGCCCGGCTCCTACTAACGGGCCCCACCGGCCCACCCATGGGGTCCTGCCCCGGGAGGCGGAATCCCAGAACTTGGGGCAGCGGGGACGAAGAGCTCTGCATTGCAAGAGTCCCTCGAACATCTCATTTAAATTGCGTTACAAACACGTGAAGTAGGTGGGACTTTGTCCAATTTAGAGATGGGAAAACTGAGGGAGAGAGTAGCTCAAGGACTTGACTAAGTCCCCAAAGCTTTAAAGGGACCTGGGGACTGAAGGCTGCTGCTTCCCGGGGAGGAAGAGGAGGGAGGGCAGGGAGGAAGGAGCGCCTGGACCTCACTGCCCTGAGTGGTGCATAAGCAGATAACCCCTGTGTGTGTGTGTGTGTGTGTGTGTGTGTGGGGTGAGTGTGCACGCGCTGCGCGCGTGTGCACGCGTGCACGAGCATGTGCGCACGTCTCTCGAAGCTCAGTGTCTGCCGTGTGGCCACGCCCCCTCGTGGAGCTCAGTACCACGGGGTGAAGGATGCGGCCCGCAGCTCACGGTGGAAAAGTGCGTGCGGGGCCCCGCTGAGTCCGGCGGGGCGGGCTGTGAACTGCGGGGGCCCGTCCACGAGAAGCGGAGAAAGGCTGGGGGAGCCCGGGTGTGCTGAGGTCCACAGGGCCGGCAGCCTCGTTCGCGCAGGCTGTGCCCGCAGGCAGCGTGGTGGGGGGGGGTCGTCAGGCTCGGGGTGGAGGGGGTGGGAGCGCCAGCCTGGCCCGTACCTGGTGCTCACGCCACGTCACACCGGAGGCAGGGCGTTTTCACAGGCAGTCGAGGCCCCATGCGGATGCCAAACGCAGTCGTGCTGCCCTCAGAGGGGCGGTGGGCGTCCTAGGGGACTTGGGAGGGGTGCGCACACGCACGCCGAGAAGGGCAGCCCGGGCCACGGGACACTCAGGCTGAGAAAGGGTTTCTGCGGACACCCTCTCTAAGCGTTCCCCAAACTCTTCATCCAGGGTCCTACGTGAGAGCCCCTGGACAGGTGGTTTTCGCCTTTGAATGTATTTAAGAATCAACGAGGGTGCCTGCGAGGAATTCGGATGCGCAGCCCTGACCTCGGAGATGGGAAGATGGTGGGGAGGGGCGGCAGGGAGAACTGGGGCTGAGGCAGTGACATTTTCTCGGTGTTTGTTTGAGGGGCCTATGGCACACACAGCTTAGCTTGGGTTCTCTCCCAGCCCATAGCCTACACATCAGTTATTTGGCAAAGCGATCCCAGGGACTTGGGAAGACATGGAACCCAGCAGAAGGAAGCCACTCCCACCGTGGGCCTCTGGGCTCAGTCCTGCTGGGGGACTGAAAGGGGTGTGATCACCCACCGGCTCCCATCCCCGTCTCCCAGTGAGTTAGCTGCCTGGATTAATCAGTATGGGAAACAGTCTTTTGTAAATGCAAAGCTGTTTTTTGTATATACTGTTGGGATTTGCTTCATTTGCTTCATTGTGTGTTAAAAGGGTGCAGTCTGTTACAGGTTGACACATTGATTGACCTGATTTATGCAGAATTAATAAGCTATTGCGATAGTGTAGCGTTAGTATGCCGCACATGATACTGGCAGCCCGGGGGTTCATAGATGGTCTTGGGCCCCAGCAGTTCTGAAACGTGTATATGGAGTTTAAGAAATTTATTTTCCAGGTGCAACCCCCATCTAACTAAATTTTTTCTTCACCTTGTACACTTGACAGCTGAAAAAACCATAACATGGGAGTAATAATGGGTCAAAATAAAGTACTGTTTTGGTGTGGGAAAAAAAAAAAAACGCTTTTAAAAAAACGTTCAGGGCGTTGTCAACTCCCTCGCTTTCCCACTTGGCCAGGTGAGCGGGCTCCTGCAGATGTTCAACTTTAGAGCAGCAGGAAAGTCCCGGGAGGGAGAGAAGGAGGTGGGCGGGGCCCCGGGGCAGGTGCTTCCAGCTCCTCCCTTGTGCAGCTGGTCGCCAAAGCAACGGCCCGGAGCAAAAGGTGCGCTGAGCTGACGTGAGGTGGTGCGTAAAAGATGTCCAGCACTGCATCCAAAAGACAGATCCTGTAAACAGCTGGATGTCTGAGCCTGGAGCTCAGGGAGAGGTTAGGCTGAGCTATAAATGTAGGAGTCATCTGGGTATCCATGATATTTAGAGCCAGGGGTGGTCAACGAGGGCATAGACCAGAGAGGAAAAATGAGCGGGCCGGGGCTGAGTTCTGAGTTTCCCCATTCAAAGGGAATCCGAGAAGGAGTGGAGTAGAAGGCAAACCAGGTCAGTGGGTGTCCTGGAATCCTAAGAGGCTGAATAAAGACAGAAAAATCATCAACGTGTCACTGGTGCGCTTGTCAGGAGTGGTGTCCATGCAGCAGTGGGGAACACCTGACAGGAGGGCAGAGGGGAGGCTGGAGTCTGCTTTTAAGACGTTGGCTGTGAGGGGAGCGGATGTGGAGGCCGGAAGGAGAGGACAGAGGCTGGGCACCTGCTGGGAGGCTGAGGTGGAAAAGTTAGTCACTACTGTGCGCCAGGAGGTATTCCCTCTCCTTTTGCATTATCTGTTGTTAACTCCAATTTGATGGTTGAGGACAGTGAGACTTAGAAAGATTGCATTACTTGCCCATGTTCAGTGAGACTTAGAAAGATTGCATTACTTGCCCATGTTCAGATGGGTAAGGGGCAGGGAGGGGATGTGAACCCAGGGTCATGGATTCTGGAATCTATTTCTTTCCGTGACCACGCTCTCGTAGAAGGGGCAAGAGGCTGGGTGACCCCAGCAGGGAACAGTAGGCACAGAAGGGAAAGGGGCACGAGATTATTCTCCAGGTGGAGTTTCTCTTCCTAGGAACTTGGGTTCTGGAAGTTCACCTCACCGTTCTAAGCTATTTCCCAAAATGACAAATAACAATTTAGTTTCCTGCCGGTGAAGTTTCTCTGATGGAGCTGGTTATTACAACGTTACTGATGCCTTTGGGACAGAGCATGATGGAAAGTAAAAAGCTGGCATTCCACAAGATGTTCTCAAAACCATTTCTCCACGGCCCTCCATCCTCCCACTCCCTTTATTTTCGCTCTGCTGAAGACCTAAGAGCTCAGGCTCTGAGGATCGTTTGTGAAAATAAGGTAAATGGATAAGTTTGTGGAAGTTCTCCACTTGTCTGCTTTTCCCACCACAAATGCTCCCAGGATAATGCTGAGTGAGCGTAGTTAGTCCAACCAATGGCGAGTAGCAGTAACGGGTGAAATACAGATTGAGTAAAACGATGTCCAAAAGATGGCTAGTCAGTTATGGACATAGCTGCCCTGGGAACCTGGTACATACCTTGACTGAAGCCTTGAAAACGGAATAGGAATTAAATTCAGCATACTCAGGGAAAACAACTCAGAGCGGCTTTCTCCATTTTGAATACTATTCCCAATGATGACCTCTAAGTGACCAGCAGATGTCAGTATAATGTAGGTCTAGCAAGACCCTGCCTCTAAACAATGAGATCTGTTCACAGACTCCCAAGGCCCCAAGAATAAAGGACTGGCCTAGACCTGCAGAACCATAATGTCTTGTATTCTTGCCTTTGCCATAGTGTGGGCAGGTGTCTGAGAACAGCTTCTTAGTTCAAAGAAAATGCAGGAGATATTCAAAGAACTGAAGGAAATAGAAAGCAAACATTCACTTATATTAATCTCATTCAAAGGTCTTAATGTAAATATATGATATTCTAGAACATTCTAGAAATATGTTTGTGGCTATACATGGTGTCCACAGCATATGGTTGGTATTTTTTTTAAAATAGGCTAAATTAGCATGTATAACATCATCTTTTTATGCCATGTACATTCTATACAATTCTTAAAAATTAAATAAAGCATTTTCTTTTGTACAAAAATACTAAAGTTCTTAAGGAAACAAACTGTGTGGCTTCTCGCTCACAAACTTACGCACCTGGAAACATTTTTGCCTTTTCTTTGTGGTGACGGGAGTTTCAGGTTGGTCATTCTTGGTGGCCCTCTCTGAAGCTAGAAAGGGGTAGACCAGTTGTTCCGGTTATACCTTGTCCCATAGTTCTTGCCCTTAGATTTTTCTGGGTCAGCATGAAAGGAGCCAATGCTTAAGGAAGATCAGTTCAGTAAAAAGATGGATAAGGTTGAATTATTGCCCCATAGGAATTTATACCCAGTGGGGGAAAAATTACACACATAAGTAATTCTAGTACATATGATTGATGCTGTTTCTTTACCTGGGATGCTCTATCCCCTCTTCTTCCTTACCTGGCCCACTTATGCTTATGCAGGAAGCCTTCCTAAGCCTCCCCCCCACTTTGCCTAAGGGCAGCAATTACTCTTGTACCTGCTTCTCTGTCCCAGGGCCTTCGAGGTGCCAGGGCACAGGACTAACTGAGTGTGCCAGGGGATGGACGTGTCCACAGCGGCCCTTCATCAATGGTGGATGGGAGATGGTGAGGGTCAGGCAGGACAACCTGCGGCACATACCACATGGTCTCCCAGACATGCCCAGTGGGGGTGGGCCCAGGTGCCCACAGTGGTGCAATGGGCACGGACTCCCTCCCTTCTGCATCTCACTCCCCACTCCCACCAATGCATCTCGGGATCACCCCCAAATAAACCCTTGTCTCAAGTTTTGCCTCTAAGAGAATCAAGCCTGGGAACAGGGAACAGTCCCTATCCCAGCACATCCCAGACTTCTTTAGAATTGCCTGTTTTCTGGTCTGTGTCCCTCCCAGCCTACGGGCTCCCTGAGGACAGGGGCCATATCTAGGTCCAGCTCTGTCTCTGGACCATAAAGATCTCTCAATAAGTCTTTACTGACCCCTTGAGTCTTACCAGAACTCATAGTATAATTAGCAGCTTGAAGGAAGAGGACCTTGCTCTTCCCAGACCTTCCTTTGCCTAGCTGATTGGAGAACAGTTTTGTTCAAAATTTACTTCTGAGCAAATGAGGCCAAGAAATTCTAGATTTGTTTCCATATATGACCAGTTTTCCTTTTTCATTATCCACCACATCCCAAATCCTCTCTCTTCTGGGTTTGAATACCAACTCCACCACATTATCCCATAGGAGCCGGCTTGTTCCTACCACTGTGTCTGTGCACCTGCTCTTCTCTGCCTGGAACGTGTCCCCACCCCCCTTCTTCTTTCCCTGGGATGATTCCTGCTCATCCTTCCAGACTCAGAGTGCATCACTTTCTCTGAAAAGATCTCCTTTATCCACAGGTGAATGTCCCTCTGCTGTTTTCCCATACAACACTCTGTATTTATGGTTAAAAAGGAGACCACCATAACCTAATGGCTGAGGATGCGGACCTTGGAGTCAGGCTGCCTGGTCCTAATCTCAGCTCCATCACCCACCACCAGTGTGACTGGGACAGGTTACTTAACCTCCTTGGACCACAGTCTCTTTATTTATTATAAAAAACAAGGCAATAATAGTTCCTGTCTCACAGGGCAGTTGTGGGTTGTTGTAGGGATTAAGGCAGAGACACACTGTGTTAGAAATACATAACGTCGTACCAAGCACATTTAAAGTACTCAGTACGTTATCATTTCATTATGTAAGAGGAAGTGGTGGGGTATTTGTGTGTGTGTTGCTGAGGTGCTATGATTCTGCACTCACTTCCAGTGTGCTTATTCCCCACACCAAGCAATTCTCTGATACCAGCTGCGTGGCCTACGATTTAACTCAATTCTGATACTATCTACCTGGAGGTGGCATCAGAGCCCACAGATTAAGGGCTCAGTCCTATAAGACTGTCCCCCCCCCCCCCCACTTCACATGCCAATCACAAAAGTTGTCACATGTACCTGTGACCGACTGGCTATAAATCAGAAGTTCCCACGACCCCCATCTTGGGTTTCATTGATTTCATAGAGCAGCTCACAGAACTCAGGAAAACCCATTTACTCACTAGATTACCAGTTTATTACAAAGGATGCCAAAGGACATGAATTAAGAGATATGAAGAGAATATCTGAAGAGATAACGTAGGGAAGTTCCTGAACAAAGGAGCTTCTGTCCCTGTGGAGCTTGGGGCCTGGAACCACAGCATGTGGAAGCCTTCCGGTTCACCAACGTGGAAGCTCCCTGAAACCTATTCCTTTTGGATTTTATAGAGCTTTCATTACATAGGCATGACTGATTAAATCATCGGCTGTTGGTGATTGATTCAACCTCCAGCCCCTCTCCCCTCCCAGGTAATCAGGGGTGGGAGTGGAAGTTCCAACCCTCTACTCACGGTTGGTTCCGTTGGCAACGAACCCCCATCCCTAGGTGCTTTCCAAAAGTCACAGCATTAACGCAAGCAAACTCAGTTGTGACGGAAAGGGACTTGTTATGAATAACAAGACACTCTTTTCACCTTTGAGACTCTGAAGTGATTTCAGGCCTTGAGGACAAAGACCAAAGATTTTAACAAGAGATGCTCCCATTGCTCTTATGCTCAGGAAATTCTAAGAGTTTTGGGAGCTGAGAGCTAGGAACATTGAATGAAAACCAAAATATACACTGTTGGTCCCCTGGCCATTCCTATCCACAGATGCAGGACCTGTGGATACAGAAGGCTGAGTGTTCTATGCCATTTGATAAAAGGGATTTAAGCACCTGTGGATTTAAGTATGGGGGGTCCTGGAACCAATCCCCCCACTGCCGTGGATACCGAGGGACGACTATATTTATTATAGGTCACAGTATCACAGGTGCATTTCTCTGGAAAGCTCCCTTTAATGTGAAGACTTGGTCAGTTTCCCTTTGTAGTCAGGAATCAGGAATTCTGGGGGCCTGGGAGGTAAGAGGTTGAGCTCCATGAAGTGAAAACATATTAACCAAACCGTGAGAAGAACGTGGGTGACACACGTCAGTCTTCTTCCTGTAGGAGCCTCGCTCTCTCACAGCTGGGTCCCTTTGCACGTGCTGTTCCTTCTTCCAGGAGCTGTGTTGCATGATGTTCCCCTCTAGCTCTGTTCCCTGGGGCCGGATAACTTCTCCTTCAAGATTAGCTTGCGGCACCCACTCTGAAAATGCTTCATTAACACAAAGGTCTGCAGAAGCCGCCCACTGTGTGTCCTCTCACGTTGTGACTGTCTCTGTTGCTACCTTGACAATGAGTTTGCTGTAATTCTTGGCTTTCTCTCTGCCTTTCCCACCAGACCATTCTACTTTTCAGTTATTGCTCAGAGTTTATGCTAAGCACCTTCCAACAGTATAATTCCTCCCCCACTGTCACTTCTGGTATTTATGCCCTACATTTTACTTATTCAAATGTTATAAACCCCATAGTTATTATTTTTGCTTTTAACAGTTTACTAACTTTTAAAGATATTATATATAGAAAATCTTTTTATACCTACCATTTTTCCATTTCTGGAATTCTTCATTCATCCATGCATATCTGACTTTATACCTGGCATCATTTCATTCTCTGTGGAAAACTTCCTTTAACATCTTTGGCTGTTCAGGTGTGCTGGTAAACAAATTCTCCCACCTTTTGTTTGTTTGTCTGAAAATGCCCTTATTTCACCTTTATTTTTGAATGATATTTTTTTCTGGGTATAAAATTCTAGATTGATAGTTCTTTTTTTCTGTTCTCTAAAGATGTTGTTTCATTAACATAAGACCTTTTTTGTTTTTCTGATGAGAAAAATGGGGTGTTCTTATTATTGTCCTCCTGTATATAATGTGACATTTTTCCTCTGGCTGCTTTTAAGATTATCTATTATTGGTTCCCAGAAATTTGATTACGATGGGCCTTGGTATTATTTTTTTGTGTGTTTATTCTCTCTGAGGGTTTGTGAGTTTCTGTTTCTCATCAAATCTGGAAATATTTTGGCCATTATTTCTTCAGTTATATTTTTTGTGATCTAATACCTCTTTCCTCTTCTTTGGAAATTCTAATTCCTTATAAGACCGCTTAATTTTGTCCCACAAGTTACTGAAGTTTTCTTTATTTTTCTTCAGCCTTTTTTCGTTTTGTCTTTAAGTCTGGATTATTTCTGTTTCTCAGTCTTCATGTTCAATGATCTTTTCTTCTACAGTGTCAGAAGTGTAGAATATCCAGATGATGAATACTTTATTTTAGACATTGTATTTTTCTGTTCCAGAGTTTCTACTCTGTTCTTTTTTAAATAGTTTTCATTTCTTTATTGAGATTCCTCAATGTTCCATCATCATACTCATGTTGTTCCTTCAGTCTGTGACCACATTTATAATTGCTTTGAAGTCCGTGTTTGCTAATTCAGTAATTCTTGTTATGTCTGGGTCTTTTCTTAATGACTGCTTTTTCTTCAGGTAACAGGTCATATTATCCTGCTTATTTGCATGCCTATCAATTTTTAAATTTTATGCCAGATATTGTGGATGCTAGCTTGTTAAGTGTCTGGATTATGTTGTCCTTCATAAAGAGTGTTGAGTTTTGTTCTGGTAAGTAGCTAATTTACTTGTAGTTCTGTATGGTTCTTTTAAGGTCTGCTTTTAAGCTTTGCTAGAGTGGGTGTAGAGTACCTTTTATTCCAGGCCTAGACAACCACAGTTTCTGAGGGTCAACTGAGTTTCCACAGAGATCTATTCATTCTCACAAGTTGGGGCTCTTATGTTTCCCAGCTCTTTGCAAGTTCTGGGATCTCTGTTTGGCTCACAGCTCCCTGGTCATCCTTCTTTGCCTTCCTTGTGGAGTTTCACCTACATATCCACAGCTTATTATTCAGCCAAAGTCTCAAGGGGACCCCTATACCAATTTCTGGAGCTCCTTCTCTGTGAAGTTCCCTCCATCTCATACTGTGTGCTACGTAATCTAATTGTCTTAGCAGCCAAAATCTGATCTTTGTCTTCTCTGCTCAGCAAGATTACTGTGCTCTGCTTGGGCTTACCTTCCCTATGCCATGGTCTGGAAAGTGCCTTCAGGCAGAAAACCAGGGGAAAACTCATCCCATTTTCCATCTCTGAGATCTCAGTCCTGCCATGTCTGATGTCCAACATCTGCAAACAGTTGTTTCATATACTTTGTTCAGTTACAGAGTTGTTGATGGTGGGAGGACTAGTCTGGTGCCAGTTATTCCCTTTGACTCCTCTGGGTGTTAGGAGAAGAACTGTAGATGCAGAGGCAGGGATTTTAAATCTGTGCATCCCTAACTCTTACCTATTGTACAAGCTCACGGTCAATGCCTGTGCAGTGTGGTCATGGCCTCACCCAAAGACGCCACATTCTAGTTCCCTAGAACCTGTGAATATGTTACCTTATGTGGCAAAAGGGACATTGCATGGGATTAAATTAAAGCTCTTGAGAGGAGGAGGTTACTCTGGATTATTTGTGTGTGTCAGTGTAATCACAAGGTCCTTACAAGAGAGAAGCAGGAGTTGACAGTGGGGAAAGGAGATGTGAAGATGGAACCAGAGGTTAGAATGATGCACTTTGAAGATGGAGGAAGGAGCCATGGACCAAGGAATGCTGGTGGCCACTAGATCCCGGAAGGGCAAGGGAACAGATTCTCTCCTGAAGCTTCCAGAAGGAATAAAACCTTGATTTTAGGTTTCTGACCTCCAGAACTCTAAGAGAATAAATTTTTGCTTTAAACCACTAAGTTGGTGGTAATTTGCTACAGCAGCAGTAAGAAACTAACACAGCACCTTATTTTTATTTGTTTTATGGACTAAGTGGGAAAAGTCCTGAGGAAATTGAGCTTACTCAATATTAATGCCTTGGTGATCATAGCTAGCAATTCCCTCAATTCCTGAAAATTTTTGGCTAGTTAGATGTGGAACAAAGTGAGAACCCTTCAAAAGATAAAGAGCTGAAAAGAGGCAGGTAAAGGACCCAGAATGTCAATGTTGATTGGGGAACAAGGTCTGGGAGGAGTTGTCTCATCTTCTCGACACATGACAAAGAGGAGGAGATATTTCTGATCTGAGATTGATGTGAGAGTCAGGCCTTCCGTGGTGTCTGATGAAATAATTCTTCTACAGCATCCATCATCCAAATCTTAGCTGAGTTCCTTAGTCAAAAGGTTGGGGACTTTTATGCAAAAATCCTAGAGTAATTGACTACATTAGCAGGAATGGAAACTGTTGTCTGGATACATTGTAATTTATAGATATATTTAAGTGACTTGAATAAGCTCATACTGAGATGGGATTCAAACCTAGGCCTTTCTGAGCCTAAAACTCAGGGCCTGAACCACCATGCAGTTTTGCCTTAGGCCTTAGTAAAGGACCAAACCTACATGAGCATCTTGGGGACAATCCTCCAGCATCGCCCAGCTTTGCCTGATTGGCTACTGAATGAACAGGTGTGTCCTTGCGTGCATCCCTGAATCCTTACGTTGAGGAATAAACTACATGCCTCTCTGACTTCTCAATTTTCCCTCCTTGGAAATAAAACCCAGGTCTATTAAAATGAAAAGAACTAATTTATTCATATCATTGAGCCTCTGCCCCTTCTGAAATTCCTCTCTTGGTATCTACTCTTCTGCAGAGAGCTAAAATACTCAACCCAGCAAGGGAATGAAAGAAAAGGGCCTTAGGGCTATTTTCAGCCTCACCTCTCTCTAGCAAGAATAGCTCGTGGTTTATTGCTAAAAGCCATATCCTGGACAACAGTTCCCTATGAAGGTCTGTCCCTTTCTGGGAGGCCACAACTCTAAGAGCACTCACCTGTGGCCTGTGGGTGGCGTGAGCTCTTCTGCCCGTAATTGACAGCTAGCCCCTCAGGACACTTCATTTAAGTCTCAGTCCCTGAGCTAGAAATTAGTCTGCCTTTGTCCACACTTTCCTTGTCCCCAGACTCAGTGTGATTATAAATAGCTCTATCTGTTCCAGGATAAGTAATTCAAGACTCACACTCTGGTTGCCATTTGATTGTAATCACATAATCACATCTGTGTGCATTGCATGAGTTTTAAAGTGAAGAGGTGAATATCAGCCTCATGATGCTCAAGACCAGTACCTTGACTAAGGCACTTGTGCTTCTCCTCATTCCCAAAAAACTGACATCAGCCCAGATGTTCAGCGATTATGGAATTCCATACATAAGATTCAAACTGCCACTTGGAAAAACTAGGAAAGACCTTCTGGTATGTTGGAAGTGGATCTTTTCTGACATACCTGAAAGAAAGAAGGGTATGGAGCATTTTTTGATTAAGTCACACAGACAGGGCTTCCCTGGTGGCGCAGTGGTTGAGAATCCGCCTGCCAATGCAAGCGACACGGGTTCGATCTCTGGTCCGGGAAGATCCCACATGCTGCGGAGCAACTAAGCCCATGTGCCACAACTACTGAGCCTGAGCTCTAGAGCCCGCGAGCCACAACTACTGAGCCCGTGCACCACAACTACTGAAGCCCGTGTGCCTAGAGCCCGTGCTCCGCAACAAGAGAAGCCACTGCAATGAGAAGCCCGTGCACCGCAACGAAGAGCGGCCCCCGCTCACCGCAACTAGAGAAAAGCCTGCACGCAGCAACGAAGATCCAACGCAGCCAAAAATAAATAAAAAAAAAAAAAAAAAAAAAAAAAGGCACACAGACACAATGAGTCCTAGAGGGGGCTCTAAGCTTTAGAAAACATGTCACGTGCTTGGACTGTGGATGGCAATTTTAATACACCTGCATGCTTGACTTCTAAATGTCTTGCCGACGATTTTATCCAGGGCATCTTATGGGAACACACATTAATTTAGTGCTTGCTTTAGCAACCGGATGCTGTTCAGCTTCTAGACCCTGTTTCTGGTTGGAGTGAAAAGCAAACAGAATCATTGCTAAGATAATCATCTTTGCTGTATTTATGCTAATTTTCTTGTTAACATTTAAAATCAATTTATTTTGATTTGGTATTAAACATCAGATACCCTCCCTTTCCTCCAAAGGGCGGAAATACTAAACAACTTATTTGGACACCTGATGGGCTCACCCCCAAATTTAATGTGAAAAATGATTGGTTAATACATGTGTTGTTTGAATGATTTGTATTCAAAATTTGAAAAAAGTAAGAGACTTGCCTCAGATGGACGACTCAAGTGTATTTTTCCTTTATCCATTTGGACGGCTACCTCCACCCTTGATCTTGGAGGATGTTACTTACAGCAGGCCCTCTACCTCCCCGTCCAGTATAAACTCCCAGGGAGACAAATGCCCCTGGTTCATTAGTTTATTCATGCAGTAAATATTAAGCATCCATTGTGTGCCAGGCTGTGTTCTAGACACTGAACACAATTCCCTACTTCATGAAGCCTACATTCCAGTGGTTCCGTTTTATAATATCCACACTTGGTCGAGGCCAGAATACTTCCTGCCACATCTGCTCTGGGTTGCGGTTGCCTTTGGTCCTTCAACACCATCCCCATCGCTTGAACACCATCACAGTCACCACCATCTTGAACCCCATGCATTGGTAGTGCACCGACACATACCGGGTTGGGTAAGTCACACTCACCACTGCATGCTTGGTAACTATGTACACACTTGCATGTTTATTCATTCTTGTGTTCATTTCTTTTTGTCCTCAGGCCGCCCACTTCCATTCACTCATCCTCCATAGGCAATCACATTTTAGTAATATGCTTCATGGGTTTCTTTGAATTTGAAGGTCATCTTTTTAAAAGGTGTGCTCTTGTTTTCTGGGTACCTATTTTAATTTTATGTAAATGATGAAGAATGGGGCCTCTTGAGCCAGACAGTTTGGATTCACATCCTAAGTCTGCCACGTATGATCTGTTGAGCTTGATCTAGTTGCATTACCTCTCTGGGTCTCTGTTTCGTTATCTGTGAAGTGGAGCTGATAATAGTAACCCACACCACTGGATTGTTGTGAGGATTAAATTAGTTAATATGAGTGAGGTGGTTAGAGGGATGTCTGGTAGTAGTCATCCTTCATAAGGGTAAGCTACCATTATTACTCATCTTTCTTTAATGGTAGGCTGACTTGTATTCCCCACCAAATGCTAGAGAAAGAGGCACTGATTTGTTTAGTTGATTAACATTTGTTACTCAGGCCCCTCATTGTCTCTTATTAGCTGATGTGTGGGCCACCCTGGGGTCAGTACCTCAGTCCTGGGGTCAAATAAGTGGCCCCTCTCAGCAGAAAACAACTTAATGACATTCCCAGAGCAGGACTTTGGGGCAGAACCATTGTGGTTAGAGGTCTGAGTCCAACAAGGAGACAGAGGCCACATGGTGGGTGAAACAGGGGAAGTTTAAAATAAAGAACTTCTAGTGAAATAGCATGTAAAACACTGACCAGCTTAAACTGGTTTTGCCTCCTTAAATGAGTTGATTGATTAATCAAACCATGAGCTGTTTTACAGAGGCAGCACTGCGCATGTGCAAGATGGGAAACCATGTCTCCAGGATGACCCTGGAACCAAGAATCTTCAGTCTATAGAACTCAAAGAATAGAAATGTTGCCACTGGAACCTTACAAAGTGAGAAGTCCTTCAGTAAGGAAAATCTGGCTTCCAGCAGCTTGAGTAGCTTACATGGACTGATTTGAGACTAGCCAGTCAGCTTCCAAGTTTGAAATTTCCCTAACTCCTCAGATTTCACCCCAAATTTCACCCTATCTCCCTGGATCAGGGGGACAGATTTGAGCCCCGCCGACTGTCTCCTTGCCGGTTGACCTCTCAATAAGGCTCTTTCCTTTCTCAAAAGCCAGTGCCATAATACTGTCTTTTAGGCACTTCAGGCAGCAAGCCCTGCTGGGTAATACTAGTGATGATAAAAGAGTAACTATAAGACATAAGGAAATACCAAGAAAGGACAGACTCAGAAGGAGCTCAGATCTCATTGGAGAAGGCGTGGTTCAGCCACTGGACAGCATGAAGTTTGCTTGTTTGGCCGGGCCAGCGCTGGTCTGGAGCTGCGGGGCGAGTGGTAGGACACCCCCAGGAACTCAGGTGATGTGGGTGTGATGGGTTGAGAGCCCTTCAGAGCAGGAGAAGGCTGCAGAAAACCTGTCATCAGGCCGCGGCTGCAAGACCTCAGAGGAATGAGTTCTGGACCCATGCCTGGGGCTGCCACCCCCCAGGCCTGGAAGTCCTCACACCTACACCTCGACCCCTTCTACTCTGGACACAGCAGGAAGCCTCTTCCTTCTATGTGTCCCTCTGGCGCCCTCTACCGAGAGAGCTCAACGTAGTGCCTGCTCGAAAGGAGATGCTGAAAGCAATTCCGTGGTTGGTCACAGAGCACGACAGGGGGGTGTGTTCATTGCTGAGAGGCAGGAGTGTGGTGTGGACACACGTGTCCACTCCACGCTCTACTAGGTATAGAAAACACTGCCAGCTAAGTCATGGGGGAATCACCCTCTGCATCTGACACTTGGCCCCTCTGGAAAATTGCTAGACTACGTCCAATATTTATTGAGCACCTACCGTGTGCCAGGCACTGTTCAGGGGGATGTGCTGAGGGGAGACTGCAATACGGGTGGGCAAGGGTCTTGTGTTCATGGGGCTCACATTCTAGAAAGGGAATTGAATAAACTAATATACAAGGAAATCTGTAATCACCAGTGCTGTGTTGGTTACAAGAGGATGGTGGGCTGGTCAAGGAAGCACTCTCTCAGGAGTGACACGGCCCCTGAGGTCTCAACATCAGGAAGGGACCGGCCAGGTGAAGACACGAAGGTAAGTGTCCCAGGAGCAGGAGCTTGGCCTGAAATGCTAAAATGCACCCCTAAAATCCCAACCAGTCATAATCTACTGACCCTCCCCATTTTATAGATAAAAATTATCTATACATGGATCTAGATGGATCTAGAGACTGCCATACAGAGTGAAGTAAGTCAGAAAGAGAAAAACAAATATTGTATATTAACGCATGTATGTGGAACCTAGAAAAATGGTACAGATGAACCGGTTTGCAGGGCAGAAGTTGAGACACAGATGTAGAGAACAAACGTATGGACACCAAGGGGGGAAAACCGCGGTGGGGTGGGGATGGTGGTGTGCTGAATTGGGCGATTGGGATTGACATGTATACACTGATGTGTATAAAATTGATGACTGATTAAAAAAAAAATTATATGTATGAGTTGACAACTGATTCCATTACTTTACATATATTTATATGTTATTTGGATATGCATTTAAAAAGCTTAAATCGTGTTGCTGTATTTCCTTAGGGATTCTTGGGTTTTCTGGGTGGAAATTTATTTGTGGCTCAACTGCGGGTCCTGCTCACACGAGGATCTGTGGGAAGAGATGAGACATGCCCTTAGGGTGCCTCACTCCCTCACCCCATGCTCCCGAGGGACAGACATTTACCCATCCTTCCTTCTTTCTTACCACCTTTGTTCTCTGCCTTCCTGCGGGAACCACAGCCTCAGAGATAATCTGTGCCCTTCTGCTCCTTTGACAGAAACCTCCATTAAGGTCCTTTTCTCCTAAGAACAGCTCCACGATTCGAACTCTCCCTCATCTTCCCTCCCATCTCTTCCCATCACATCTCGCATCTAATCAATTACCACTGCTCAGACAGCTGTCACAGGGAACACTGGAGCCCATGAGCCGCTCTGCTTCAGCCTATTAGAGGATGAGATACTTTGTTAATGTGTTAGTCTCAGGTGCATCAGGGAACAAAAAGATAATTTTCTACAGTGATGCCTTTGGCATCAACCACAGGCAGATGGAAGAGATATTTGTGGGTCAGGGGAAGGAATTTACTCTTCCATGTATGCTCAAGGCCGGTCCAAAATAAAGCAAAATGAGCTCTCTTTTTCCTTGCATGTGTGTGTGATTCAATGATCTCACTTTATTTTCTGTTCCCATTAGACTTACTTACTGACACAAAGAATAAATAGCAACAGATGAATGCATAAACAAAATGTGGTCTATATGTACAATGGAATAGTATTCAGCCTTAAAAAGAAGGAAGTTCTGACACCTGCTACAGCATGGATGAACCTTGAAGACAGTGCTCCGTGACATAAGCCAGTCACAGAAGGACGAATACTGTATGATTCCCCTTATGTGGGGCACCTAGAGGAGTCAAGTTCAAAGAGACAGGAACTCAGATGTTGTTTGCAGGTGCTGGGGGATGATGAATCTGCACAGTGGGGACAGAGTTTCAACTGGGGAAGATGAAAAGTTCTGGAGACGGATGATGGTGACGATTGCAAAACAATGTGACTGCACTTAATGCCCCTGAAATGTACACTGAAAATTGGTTAAGATGTTGCATGTATTTGTTATATATATTTTACCACAGTCAAAATAAAACAGGCAGGACATGAGTCCTGAGGCTGCTGACTGCTGGTTTCAGCTGAAAGAAGAGGAGCGAAGGAATAACACGTATTTGTTCCACAAATCGGACGGGATACTTCGTAGGGATGACCCCGAGGTGCTCTAGGGTAGCTCGTTTTCCTGGAACAACTACCGCTTCTTTCGTGGCAACTCTGGCCAGCGCTATTTTTTTTTAAATTAATTAATTAATTTTTGGCTGTGTTGGGTCTTCGTTTCTGTGCGAGGGCTTTCTCTAGTTGCAGCGAGCGGGGGCCACTCTTCATCGCGGTGCGCGGGCCTCTCACTGTCGCGGCCTCTCTCGTTGTGGAGCACAGGCTCCAGAGCGCAGGCTCAGTAGTTGTGGCTCACGGGCCTAGTTGCTCCGCGGCATGTGGGATCTTCCCAGACCAGGGCTCGAACCCGCGTCTCCTGCATTAGCAGGCAGATCCTCAACCACTGCGCCACCAGGGAAGCCCCAGCGCTATTTTTTACAAATGGCTTTCTTCATATTCCGATGCGGTCTGAACACAGAGCTCTTTCTCAGCTGGGAAGCGGCTGTGGCTTTTTCTTTTTTTTGGTATCTCATAAGGAACATTTTATTCAATGCTGAAAAGTTCTAAAATCCTATCCATCATTGGTTTCCCAAACTCCATTTTTAAGGCAAGGCTTTCCTAAGCCTGTGGCACAGGTACTTACATACTGGTGGCCTCTGGCATCTAAAAAAAACCCTGTATATTAAAATGGTATCAACTTAAGATGATCCTGGTAGATCAAGAAAATATTTGAGAGTTTCAAGAGCTGTGCTTCTCGCTAATTTTGTTTCTTTTTTTTTGTTTTTGGCTTTGAAGGTTTTCCCAGCCCAGGTTTTGGCAGAGCAGAGGAGCTGGACATTACGGGGAATGACCTGCAGGCAGGAGACTGGCTCTGCGGAGTCCTGTGCCTCTCGAATGGCTGATGGTGATTGTTTTGGGGGAATGCAGACTCCACCCCAGTTAGTGGAGCATGTGTGGGGTACTCCCTTCATTACTGGAGCATCTGAAGAACGTTTCGAAACATAAATGGTAGTTTTTGACACATTGTATCTCCTATAGAATGTGCTCTAGTTTGGCTGAGCATATTGCAATATGCCTCCCCCCAAAAGACTTTTCTGGGTTTCTGCTATTTCCCAGAATGTATATAAAGAGACGGCTACTCCCCATAATTGCATCCCTCTCTAACATATATAAAACACGTATTTACCAATCAGCAATCTAGAGAGGGGTGGCCAAGTCTTCAGAGTCTGATTGATCGAAGCCATTCCAAAGAACAGGTTTCATTAAGCCCCTGATTACCATTATATCTGATATGATAGAGTATTTCATATTCATCCTATGGAGACATTTGTTGAATCAGAAGCCTATGTGCTCCTAGAAGGAGAAAAAATAACTAAGATTTGGAATCCTCGAATAAGGTAGCTTTGGCTGCCTAGGTTCTTAAGCACCAGGGAAGACATGCTCTAGAAATTCAGGCACTCAACCAGTGCATTTCATCAGTTACAATTCCCTCTGATTTGAGAGGAGATCCACTTGGAATCAGCAGCTGGGTTAGTATCATTTGCCCGTTGTGGATTGCACACATTCTTCTTACCTACTTTTCTTGATTTCGAATAGAATTTATAAAATGAAACCCTCAAACCACAGCATCTCGTCAGACTTGGAGCAAGTTCTTTGGTTTCTGTCAATCAGCCCATCAGATCCACCTGCCTCAGATGCTGCATCGGAACCTGGTGACACAGGACTGCCACCTGCATCACCCATCTTGCTGATGGGGTGGTGACACGAAGGTCTAGATTCCAGAACAGCGTTTTTAGAGGGTCTAGCGGGTGTCAGGGCCCGAGTGAGGGTCTGTTCCCAGGTGGAGCCGTGCTTTTCTCACCAGAGCAGCTCAGGATGTGATTGAGGTATCGTTCCTCCAAGCCTCCTTCCCTAATCCAAGGAGAACAACCTAACATCATTATGCATTTATTTCCTGCTTAAACTGGCCAGAGAGCTTTCTGCTGTATGCAACCAAACCCAGACTGATCCAATGTTGTGTACAGATACATATATTTGGAAGGTATTAAAAGGCAGATTGGAAAAATGCACACCAAATCCCCAACAGTGGTTGCTTTGGGGGAGGAAAGGAGGGGAATGGAGTCAAGGTTGGGGGAGAAATGGACTTTGACTCTATCTGTGATATTTTATTCATCTTATTAAACATCAAAACAAATATAATTAATGTTTAATTCCTGATAATAGAGTATGATGATGGAGTGTGGGAGCATTTGCTAGATTATATATTTTTTTCTGTAGATTAAAAATATCCACAGAACCACAAAAATTAAATTCAGCAAATAAAGCATGGAACGAGAAAGGCATAAATCATGCTTGGTGTGGGGGGTGGTGGTGGAAGGGGAGTGACCAGTGAATACTCACCACAGCACGCCTTGTACACTCTACCGTATGCAAACCTCCACCCTAGTTGTGCAGTGCGGAACCTGCACAGCTGCACTCGGCAGCCCTGAGTTAGCTAGTTGGCTGCAGGGAAGGGCTCTATGCACAAGTTGTAGAAGGTAAAGTCGACACATTAGATTGTCACTGGATTCTGGGGTTGTGATTACCAGGTCAAGATGCTGAAGATTTTCCAGTGGAGGAATGACTTGATCTTCATGTATATGTTTGGAGGATTAATCAGGCATCTGCGTGCAGGATGAATTGAGGGGAGGGAGTGGAAGCTGTGGTGCTAGTCAGATGATGGAGGGAGAGCCTGGGCAGCTGCATCACTCCGACTGGTGATTAGAGAGTTAGGTTCAAGCCGAGTGATGGTAGTCAAGTCAAAAAGCTGTGTCCCGAGCCAGGAACCCCTTTTCTGCTCTCTCTCTGAGGCGGCCCCTCAGTCATACCCACAGACCCGGGAGCTGCTTCTGGAATGTCATGCCCTGAACAAGTGACTGCCCTGAACATTGTGGACCAGGATCTTTACTAAATGCCAGCTCTTCTGCCATCTCCCTGATGAAGCTGACACAGAGCGTTTGTTCCAGGCTCCTTCTGAGGACTCCAGCAATGGTTCTTCAAGGACTAGTGTCCAGGGCAGTGAGAAGCGAGGTTAGGGGACATTACTTTCCCATTTCACTGATGAGGAAACAGAATTCACAAAAGGACAAGGGCTCCAGAGAGGACACATCTAGAAGCAGCAATGAAACCTGCATAGAAATGTGAAATTACTATCTCCAGAGGATGACTTTAAACCACATGGTGTCAATGCGAGGAGAGGCATGGTAACTCACCCCAGATCAGCCAGGGCTTCTCTATCAGCTGCCTTGTCTCATAAGTTCATGTGGAATCCACTTCCACTCAATGTTCTCCCAGAGTTACAGTGTCGATGCAGCCCTCACCTACTTTATTGCGAACCTGGGTGTCATCTGGGTCTGACAGGAACACGCAAGATCGCTGAAGCCACCAGATGCCTGGAGACAAGCATGGCTTCTCCCCCAGAGCCCCAGAAGCTACCAACCCTGCCAGCACCTTGATCTTGAACTTTTGGCCTTACAGTTCTGTTGTCTTAAGGCTACCCAGTTTGTGGCAATTTTTTGCAGCAGCCCTAGGAAATTGACACAAGCCAAGATGCCAGATTCTCATGTGATCTTATGTTCAAACCTACATCCTCAAAGAAATCTGCTCTATGGCACTTGCTTTCGTGACTGGGGGTAAGTGTTTATTCTCTAGCTGTAGAGATTTCACCGTGGCGAATGTGGAAACCCTTGTCTTCATCCCAATCCGTGCCCTTCACAAAGGAAATTCAGAAGGCTTCTCAGAGCTCATTGCTCTGGGCTTTTCCATGCTACCTCCTGTTACTTTCCTCTTACACACACCGGGCCACCTGCCCTCAGGAACCCAGTTTCTGGGTGTGCAAAGCAGCAAGCTACTCACTGTTCCATCTCTCCCAATGAGTGTTCCTCCTCTTGGCTTTAGCTGAAACCTGCTTCTACCTGAGGACAAGGTCCCCGCGGGCTCTCACAGGGAAGCTTGTCCTCCTGCGTTCCTGGACCACAGGGATACAAAGTGGGGTCCCATGCTCTCTGCGCCTCACCTGTAACCCCAGTCACGCCTTGATCCTTAGGGGGCGTGTGCCTCCTTGCGATATTGTCCTTCATCGCTTCTCCTGGTCGTGCTCCGTCCTCCACCTGGCCACGCCCCTCATCCTGGGACACCTTGGCTCTAGACCCATGGTTGCCCCCTGATGCTGAATCCTGACATCCTTACTTGGTGTTCTGGTTTTTAACCTTCTCCTCCAAGGGGGGTCTCTATCTCACTCCACATTAGTTTTCACTCTCAGAGTTTCTTATTCCCAGAACCATCCCCTGTTCTTCACAGCCAAATTTGGTGAAAACTTGTTCACACCCACGGCTTCCATTTCTCCTTCCCACCCAACCCCAGTCCTCTGTCACTGGGTGTCCATCATACCCTGAAACGGCTGCTAAAGCCCGTGAATCCTTCCTGGTCCTTCCTCACCTGCCTTCCCTGCAGGCTGGCCACTGTGGACCACATGCTTCTTAAAATATGCTCCTCCCAGCCCCTCAGCCCTTGCACACTTGCTTGGTCTCCTGTCTGCACCTGTGCTCCTCCTTCTTCATGTGTTTGCAGCTTCATCTTCCTGCACTCAGATACTGAATGTTGGTGCTCCCCGGGGGCTGTCCGAGGACCCGTTTTCTTTTCTTTTTTCTTTTTTTTTTAAAATAAAACATTCATTAAGCCCTTAGCATGTGCCAGGCATGACAAAAATCAGTAACAAAGTAATGGACAGTTGTTGAGAGCTTACCTGGGCCAGGTGCTGTAGCACTACACGACTTTAACAACAATAAAGTTGTGGAAATACCAGCTGACATTTACTGAGTGCTCACTATGTGTCAAGCTTTGTGTTAAGTGATTTTAATAATAACAAAATAATAAGAAGCTGACAGCCGCTGCTGCTGTACCAGGCCCCTCTGTAGCCCCAAAGTGCGTGCGTTATCCCACTGAGTTTGCCCGATGACTTTTTTTTTCCCCCTATAAATTCATTTATTTATTTATTTATTTTTGGCTGTGTCGGGTCTTCGTTTCTGTGCGAGGGCTCTCTCTAGTTGCGGCGAGCGGGGGCCACTCTTCATCGCGGTGCGCGGGCCTCTCACTGTCGCGGCCTCTCTTGTTGCGGAGCACAGGCTCCAGACGCACAGGCTCAGTAGTTGTGGCTCACGGGCCCAGTTGCTCCGCGGCATGTGGGATCTTCCCAGACCAGGGCTCGAACCCGTGTCCCCTGCATTGGCGGGCAGATTCTCAACCACTGCGCCACCAGGGAAGCCCCTGCCCAATGACTTTTAATTTTCTTTTTAATAGTTAAAAAAAATTTTTTTTTAAATTTTATTGAAGTGTAGTTGATTTACAATGTAGTGTTGATTTCTTTTGTACAGCAAAGTGACTCTGTTATACATATATATATATATATATATATATACTCTTTTTCATATTCTTTTCCACCATGGTTTGTCACAGGATATTGAATATATTGATAGCTCCCTGTTGTTTATAGGACCTCTTTTCCATTTGCACAAACTCCTGAACTACCTCAAGCACATCTGTCATTTCAATAATGACCCCTCCCGATAACTCCCCAAACTGCATTTACACCCTGGACATTTCTCCTAAGTTCCTGCTGAAATGAGCCACCTTGGCTCACGAGACAACTCCATCTGGTTGTTCCCATGGGTGTCTCAAGCTCAAGTGTGTTCAAAATGAAAATAAATTCCCTGCCCCCAAAGCCTGTTTCACCTCCTAGAATCTCTTCCTCTGGGACTGTGACAGCATCTGTCAAGTGGCCCAAGCCAGATGCCCGCGTGTCTTCCTTGACTGCTGTCTCTCCCCCACTTCCCACATCCAATCCGTCCCCTCGCGTTGTTTCTAGAAGTATCTAGTTCTCTCCATTTCCGCAGCAACTACCCTTTTCTGCCATCTTGGATCTGGATTATTGTGACAGCTCCTGACTATGGTTCCAGAAACGAACCTTCCCAATGCGCTTCTCTCTGCAGCCAACAGACTATTGAAAATGCAAAGGTGTCCACGACTCGATTTGCTTGAACCCTTCAAAGGCCCCCCCAGCCCCCGTTCATGCCGTGGGACACCTTCCTCCCCAGTGCACCTCTTGCTTCTAGAACTCGGCCCAGGGCACGATACCCATCCTTCTCATTCTTGTTCTTTCCCTCCCCTCGTCCCTCTAACTGCTAAGCTAAGCCTTTGTCCTTAGATTTTCCCCTGCCTGGGAAACCTGGCTCTCCCGCTGCCTCCATCCTTTGTTGACCAAGCCAGCCCTTATCATCCGTCCATCAGGACCGACTTCACCCTCTCTCTGAAACCGTCCCCAGCCCCCCCAAGTGGCGTGCTTCCTACTTACCTTTCTGTAACACTTGTGTGCACTTTACCAAAGTGTCTTCACATGTTGCACCCCCCTCTATTCTGTCAGCTGTAGTCTGTCACCGTGTTTTGTCCTCTGTTCTATGCCTGGTGATTAGCACATCACAGTCATTTAGTAAGTATCTGTTCAATGAATGAATAAAAGGGGGTTGGTGAGAGTTAAACGGGATACTGCACATGGCTCATACTCAGCTCTTACAAAAACAGGTAGATAGTCTGACTATTTTAGATTCTTCATATGAGATCATGTAGTGTTTGTCCTTCTGTGTCTGCTTATTTTACTCTGCATAACGTTCTCCAGGTTTATCCATTTTGTCCCATATGGCAGGATTTCCTTCTTTTTTAAGGCTAAGAGTAGACTGGTGGTTTCCAGGAGCTGGAGGGAGGGGAAATGGGGGGCATTAGTCAAAGGTATGTGATATCGATTATATGCAGAATCTAAAAAAAACCGATACAAATGAACTTATTTACAAAACAGAAACAGACTCACAGATATAGAAAACAAACCGATGGTTACCAAAGGGGAAAAGGGGGAGAGGGATACACTGGGAGCTTGGGATTAACGTATACACACTACTATATATAAAATAGATAAACAACAAGGACCTACTCTATAGCACAGGGAACTATGCTCAATAACCTGTAATAACTTCAATGGGAAAAGGATTTGGAAAAACAATATATGTATAAGTGAATCACTTTGCTGTACACCTGAAACTAACACAACATTGTTAATCAACTATAGTCCAATATAAAATAAAAATTTTAAAATCCACAAAGTTTTCGTTACACAAGATGAACGAGCCTCAGATCTCCACTGTATAGCCTATAGTTAATAATTCTGTAGTGTTTACTTAAACATTTGCTAAGAGGGTAGATTTGATGTGAAATGTTAAGACAGCAGGAGGACTCTTTGCAGATGACAGGTATGTCCGTGGCATTGATCTTGGTGATGGGTTTGTGGTTTATCCTTATCTCCAAACATTAAGGTATATATTAAACATGTACAGCTTTTTTGTAAGTCAACTCTACCTCAATCAAATTTGTTTTAAACAGGTAAAGGTGTTATTACTGTGAAGAGTGATGATCCGAAGCCCAAATGTCTGGGCGCAGTGCCACCCAGGCCACGGCGTTCAGTGGGTGCATGAAGGTTGCAGCAGGACTGTACCCTTCCAGGGCTGCTCCTCTATGATAAGAGTCAGGGCCTGCAGTAGCTCCGTTGCCCTGACGAAGTGGTTCAAGTCATAGCTGGATGCAGTTTCCTGTCACTCATGGGAAATGTCACCTTGCTTTACATCAAAGTGTGCGCCAGCCACTGCTCAGGGTGACGCTGGATCCTTGCAGGCGTGAGCGCTGGGAATGGGCTCCAGCCTCAGAGAAGACACTGTCTTGGGCTCTAGTGAGGGGCTGACCTTTGCACCCTCAGATGGCCTTGAGGCTGGTGGGGGGTTGGGAGAACTAGAGCCACTCAATCAGGAATGCTGAAATTCAGTTTCAGGAAATTTAAAGACACATTTTTAGGACGTTGTTTAAAGACGCCCCACAATTCTGTTAAGTTGACTTGTAGAAATAATTCTCTCTGACCTTGGACAGATTTCTTATATTTTCTCATCCTCAGTTTCCTCATCTGTAAATTGGGGGCAATTTCTACTTATCTCAGAAGGGCACCCTAAAGAGCAAAAGACTGAAAGGACACATGGTCGCTTTTAGTTGAGTTGTGCTGGGCACCTAGCTGTTTGCTGTTAGCTGCAGACCAGTCCAGCACTGGGAGCAGAGCCCACATGTTCATGGAGTCCAGGTGGTACACCTGGTACAGGTGTACAGTACGCCTGCCTGCAGGGAGCATTGGTCTACTTGCCTCTCTAACATACAGGGTGTCTTAGCTTGCAGTTTGGGCCAAAAAAGGAAGGATGCAACAGGATGAAGACCAGCTGGGCTGTTGAGTTAATTAGTGATAAGAGATTTCCCCACTCATAAGGAGGCAGGTTGCAGACCCTGGAACCAGGCTGCTGGAGCTCCATTGTCCCCAGGCTCCAATTCCGGGCTAAAATCTGTACGCACTACTCCTGTTGGCTACTGTAGGTTCTGTTCATCTTTACTAATCTGCTTAGAATTTCCCACTCATTTCTGGCACCTGGCAATTTCTCCTTTGAGATTGCTGTGTATTTAAAACAAAGAATCATTTTTGTTATATTTTATCCAGCATTTCTCTTTGTTTTTGTATAGCATGTGGTAGAACTACACCACAATTCTCCATATTGGCAGAAATTATTCTCCTTTAACATCCTTAATGTTATGTATGCAAACCAGGCTTGCTAGAGGTTAGTTTATTTTACTGGTCTTTGTGAAGAATTAGCTCTCAATTTTACTTATCAATCTGCTGACTTTTAAAGGGGGGCTATTTTTATCTAATTATCTCCATTAATTCTTTCCTTTAGGTTTACTTAATGTTTAGTTGTTTTGACTTCTTTAGTTGAATGCTTGCCTCATTTATTTTCAATCTCTGTAGTTTTCCAATAAAGCCATAATGGTTCTTTGAATTACTGATTTTCTACATCCTATAGATGTTGATAACTAATGTTCACATGGCAATTTCCTTTTTACCACGGGAGCTATTTAGCAAACTGCTTTTAAGATTTCCAGTAGACTAGGCTCTTTGGGGGTGTTCATTTAGAGTATTTGACATTATGATCAGAAGTCATGCTAATGTAAGCTTTCTACTGTTTGGAAAATAGTGAACTTTTTTTTTTTTTGGAGACAGCTTTTCTTTTTGATGTGAGGGAGAAAGATGGAGAAACTAAAGTTAGACTCAGAAAAGAAAGGGAGTATGGAAGGAAGAGCAGGAAACCCTGGGAAGACAAGCATATTAGGTTCACCTCCCAGTGGGCGCTGGCAGGTGTGGAGATAGAGAACTTCCAGAAGGAAATTTATCCCTTAGGCTCCGATGTCAGTGTCATTGCAGGAAGTGAGGGAGAGCCCAGGGCTCAGCTGTTTCCTTCTCACTCGTTCCTTCTGAGCTACATGTTCTCAGCTCACTTCAGTGTTTCCTGGTGCCGGACGCTGTAGGAGGGCACAGATTGCAGCCAGGTGAGGGGCCGGCACCCCCTTTCTCCAGGCTTGTGTTACTGGGAAATGGCCATTTTTCCCACTGTGTTCCCTGCCTTGCTGTAGCAGGAAGACTAAAGAGATGGGAACTAAACACTCCTGCAACACAAACCCACGTTGCAGGCACCGTGTAGACTGGACTGGACTCTGTCCATTGCTATGTGCTACACCTGTAACACAGCAGCGAATGATGCCCTTCAAGGACTCGAAGGCTCTGCAGCTTTCTGAAGGGCAGGAATAAGTCCAGTCTAGACTTGGAGAGGCAGCATAGCGTCACAGAAATCTTGAGAGTCAGACCAGCTTGGGCTCACATGCACATCCATTGTGCGTTAGCTGTGTGACCTGCTGAGGGTCCTGACCCGGTTTTCCACATGTAAGGAGCTGTACCTCTCAGGGTCAAGGCAAGGAGTCCCTGGCTAGGCTTGTGGGAGTACGCTCAGCACCCTCTTCGCACGGGATCAACATGAACCCCGTTGGCAGATGCTTCTTCCTTGACCTCCCTGTAGCGGCGGGCACTTCCGTCCTCTGGAAGATGTCTTGCATCCAGGCCACCCTTTCCTGTCCCTGCAGCTGCTTCTCCTCTGCCCTTGACTGGCTCTCCAGCCCTCTACAGGCAAGCTCTGTCAAAGGTTTGCCCAGGTCCTCCTCCCTTCCCCTGCCAGGTTCTCCTCTCCACTCAACTTTTGCATTTTGTTGGAGGACTCCTAAAGTGGTATCTCTCGTTCTGATTTGCCCCAAGAGTCCCCCTCATTTCTAATTTCCCTTCTGGCATCTCCATTCCTGCAGTCTGGGACCAGCTTCCTCCTGCTCTCCTGGGCTGGAAACCTGAGTCAGAAGTACCTGGCTTCCTCCTCCTGGCGTGTTCCACATTCCATCAACTGTCACATGCTGTCGAGCCTCATCCTGCAGCCTCTCACGTCAGCCTTGGCATCTGCCCTCTCTTTTCTATTCCCATCATCATCCCTGTAATTCAGATCCTCAGTACCTTGCATGTGGACCCGGGCAAACACCTTCTCGTCTCAGCTCTCTGGTTTCTTCCTCTCCTCCACCCTACACACTGCGGTTAGGCGAATCTTTATGAAGTATGGCTCTGATTTCATGGGTTCCTTGCTCCTGCACTTTTAGTGGGTTCCCATTGCCTACCAAACATGGCCACACTCCACAGCCTTCCATTCAGGTCTTCTGGATTGGAACCCCATTGCTGAATCTAAGCTGTCCCTCCCTTACTTTCTTCCAGTGTCTGTGTTCCAGCTTCAGTCTCCTTGCTCTCTCCATCCCATCTCAAGCTCTATTCATCTGTGCCGTGGTTCTCACTCTTCTGTCAGACCATCCCTTCCTCCTGTAGATCACTCTCCAGCTACCCCACACAGAGACATCTCCCTCCTTGGGCCCTGCACAGAACTCATCTTGCACTTCATAGAAGATGTCAGGGTGTAGAGAAAAGACAATGCATTTGGAACTTGGTCATAGTTAGGGTTTTTTTAAAATTAATTTTTATTGGAGTATAGTTGATTTACAATGTTGTGTTAGTTTCTGCTGTACAGCAAAGTGAATCAGTTGTACATATACATATATCCACTCTTTTTTAGATTCTTTTCCCGTATAGGTCATTACAGAGTACTGAGTAGAGTTCCATGTGCTATACAGCAGGTTCTTATTAGTTATCTACTTTATACATAGTAGTGTGTATATGTCAATCCAAATCTCCCAATTTATCCCTCTCCAGCCTTTCCCCCTTGGTAACCATAAGTTTGTTTTCTACATCTGTGACTATTTCTGTTTTGTAAATAGATTCATTGGTACCATATTAACTTTGTAACCCAGCTTTGCCACCATTATCTGTGGAAACTTAGGAAAGTTACTTTCCTTCACTGAATCTATTTATTTACCAAAAAACCCCAAGATGTTATTTCATAGTGCTGTTCAAAGAATGAAAGAAGATATCATGTAAGGCGCAGAGCACCCAGCATGTTAGTTTCTTTCTCTTATGGAATCTTTTATTTCTTACCTGATATTGTCATTCAGAGACATCTTGGTTTCCTCTAAATCAAAGTATGCATGCAAATAACTTAGCCCAGAGCCTTCCACATGCTCAACAAATGTGAACTGTTTTGTTGTTATGGATTTTGTTATTGCTGGAGCATAGGCTCTGTAACTGTGAAGGTTGTGCTTTATCTCCTGTGGTTAAATAAGAGAGAAATTAAACCTTATTTGAAAAATAGAAAAACTTTGGTGATGTTCATGAATGTATTGATGTTTTCAAATTTGAATATTTGTATTTGAAATTCTAACTTTAACTCTGCCTAAATTTCTTGAAGTTTATTTTCCTCTAAAATCACTGGGGTCGATAATGCGCCCCAGGTTCACCTGCAGTACCATCATAGCGTGAAGCCATAGCTAGATTGTTATCAAAGAGCGATTCAGTGTATTGCTAGAATCACATAACTATAAAACAGTCATGCACTAGTTAAACAGAAATATCAATGTATATAGGCCCAAAGACATTCTTCCCTGGTATACCAAGTAGTTCTCATTCTTCTAAATTCTTTGATTCCCAAGGGCTAGAAGAGGGAATTCTAACCAAATAATTGTTTGCTATAAACATATGTGTTATCTCAATTTCATTTTAAAATACCAAGAGTTTGAGGTGAAAACTGTTGGGTTTTTTTTTTAAGGTGTGATGCTCCTTTTTGTCCAACCTGTTATCCAAAACTCAAGGCAGCGGCCTCAAACCGTCTTTGAGGTTGTGGTTGGCAGAATAATGGTACTCCAAAGAGGCCCCTGTCCTAACCCTGGACTCTGAGAATATATTACTTTACATGGCAAAGCTGAATTGAGGTTGCAGGTGGAATTAAGGTTGCTAATCGGTTGACCTTCGAATAGGAAGTTTATCCCAGACTACCCAAGTGGACCCAACGCAATCACAAGGATATTTAAAACTGGACCAGAGAGTCAGAATCAGCATCAGAGAAGAAGATGTGACAATGGACACACCGCCAGAAAAGAAAAGCTGGAGAAACAAAACAAAACAGCTTCCTCTCAGAGCTTCTAGAAGGAATCCAGCCCTGCTGACACCTTGTTTTGAGTCCAGTGAAACCCATTTGGGACCTCTGGCCTCTAGAAATGTAAGATAAGACATTTGTGTTGTTTTAAATCACTAAATTTGCAGTCATTTGTTGCAGCAGTATTAGAAAACTCATACAGATGTTGATACCAGAAATGTGGTGCTAATGTAAAAAAACAACACATATTTTTTAAAAAAACTATAAATGGCCTTGGAATTGGGCAGTGGGCAAAGACTAGAAGAATTTCGAGGGGCATGGTGCACATAGAAATATAGATGTTAAGGACTGCCGGTGAGGGCTCAGAAAAGAGTGGGAAGTATAGTGGAGAAAAACATGTAAATGGTAGAAATATGACTGTTAAGGGTGCTGCAGGTGAGGGCTCCGAAAGAGACAAGGAACATGTTATTGGGAACCAGAGGAAAGGATATCCTTGTTATATCCTGGCACAAAGCTTGGTGAAATTGTGTCCTAAAATTGTGTGAAACGCAAAACTTGCAAAGAATGAACTTGGGGATTTAGCTGAGGAGATTTACAAGCAAAGTGTTGATGGGGAAGCCTGATTTCTTATTGCTGCTTAAAGTAAAATTCAAGATGAATGATATAGATAGAGTGAAGAAACGTTAAGTGAAAAGGAATCGGGACTTGCTGACTTTAAAAATTCTCACCCTATCCACAATGCAAAAGATGCTAAAATTTGCTGTCAGAACAGCATTCTTTAGAAAAATTTGAAGGTGTGGTTATACAACCTTTTCCTAATATCAAAAGATTGGAGTATTCAGTCACACAAAAGTTTCTTTGAAGAGGTTATGAGTGTGACTCACAGATCCCCTAGATCTAATCAGAGCACATCTAGAAAGCCGGAAGCATTGTCCCACAGCCATCTCAGCAGAAGCCAAAAATAGAGATAGGATTATCTAGGAAAGACTTGTGGAGGAGCCTTTTGTCTGATGGAATAAATCCCCATGATATATAAAGGAGATCCACAAAGTTCTTGAGAATTTTATATGAGGAAAAACACTGCCAGTTCGGACTAAAATGCCAGTTTGGAGAGACAGTATGAAAGTTAAAGAAAACCAAACAACAACAAAAGATACTATTGATCCTGCAAAAGCCTACAGGCAAGAAACAGGTTTATAAAACTACTCATGCTGCTTTTCATGAAAAAGGAAGGATGGCTCAGAAGGTGGAGCCACAAGCTCGGAGGGTGGGATCAAGAGCCACAAGGGATGGTTCCCAGGTGTTAATACCTAGTGAAGTTTGTCTGACTCCGGTGACTACTTTTGTTCTTTCCATTTTCACCCCTTTTAACTGAATGTCTATAACTGGTATCTTACGTTTGTCTCATCATTGTATATTGGGAGCAGATAACTTGTTTTCTAGTTTCATGGATCTACAGATGGGAAGGAATTTTGTCTCTGGATGGATTATACCCCAAATCTCACCCATATCTTATTTTTAGATGATGAAATTCGGGACTTTTGTTCTGATGAGATTTAGATGAGATTTTGGAATCTGAGCTGATTTTGTTATGAGTTGAGACTTTTAGGGACATTGGGACGGGGTGAATGTACTCTTCATTGCTACCTACAAATAGGGCAGGCTCTAACAGAACTGGTCAAAACTGAGGCTGTGTGCTGCTAGATTAGGGATCATGGTAAAGGTCAAGTAAAAGGGTTCAGATTTCATTCTGCATAAAGTGAGAAGTCTCTGTAAAGTGCAGCATTAGATGGAAATGGGACATGCAAAACCAATGAAATTTTCAAATAAACAACCTTCTATATCCAGACCTTGGTTCCAACCTTAGAAAATAACAATCATTATTTAAAAGGAAGTGGCTGGAGTGTTGATCTCAAACCCTTAGACTATTTAGACTCTTGCCTAGTCTTTTCCTCTGTCCAGAACAGGTGCTCTGGTCCAAGAGCACTGAATGTCTCTTGGAAAATAAGCAAGAACCCTTTAATTATGACTCTCAAAGAAGGAAGATAGTGTGATTTTGACAATAACTATTAAGTTAGGATCTGGAAGTCAGGACTATGGACCCTGAGCTTCAGGTCCCTCATATAGACACTCCTGAATTTGGGGTGGAGAGCTTCCTTGCTGGTGTTCTATCACTTCATGAATGACACATTTTGCCAACTTTCCTGTCATGCCTTCCTAGATGTAAATCTAGTTGATTCCCAGAACTGTTGTCAAATGTATGCTTAATTAAAACTCTTGTATTGATCACGTGAATGGAAATAGGGGTCCTCACCATGCTTCTCACTCTGTTCCCCCCACCCCACCTTCAATGACCTTGTCTCCTTCTGTACTTGTAATCGCCTCTACCAGACTAATAGCTCTCAGACGTCTAGATTTGGTCCAGGCTTATAACCTGCATAACATGCTGAATCTCCATCTGGAGACCAGACTATGCCCTTCAAATTCAAGCTGCCTCGACATGCACACTCTGCCTTCCCCTGAAACCCGCTTTCACCTTTATCCCCTGATTCCCTCATAAGTGAGTTCTCCATTCACAGACTAGTCCAACTTAGAACGTGATCTCAATCGCCTTCTCTCTTTTATGCAGTTTGCTCAACCAGCCCCCGAGTGATCTCTGGTTCTTAAATCTCCCTCAATCCCAAACTTCTTTCTCATCACCACTGCTTTAGTTCACGTCTTCATCATTTGTCTCTCGCTTTTTATTGAAGTATAGTTGATGTACAATATCATGTAAGTTACAGGTATACAATATAGTGATTCACAATTTTTAAACGTTATACTTCATGTATAATTATTATAAAATATTGGCTGTATTCTCTGTGGTGCACAATATATCCTTGTAGCTCATTTTATACATATTAGTTTGTAGGTCTGTCTTCATCATCTCTTGCCTGGACTACTGCAGTAGACTCATAAGTGCTCAGCTAGTATCAGCCATCGGCCCCCCAACAGTCCTCCAGCCCACACCTGCAGCAGCTCATTCCTTTCCACTCCTGTTCTTGGGTCAGTGGGGTGGTCAGTGAGCCCTGACTCTGGCCACATGGATGTAGGGATGGTGACATTTCCCTGATACCTTTTGTGTCTGGATGGATCGTGAGTATCTTTTGGTTGGATGGCAGGGCTTGTGAGACACAGCCCGGGGAATATGGAGAGACATTCTTCCAGCCCCGGGCAAAGGCAGGAGGGTAATAAAGTGGGTGGAGCTGACACAGAGAGAGAACAGAAGCCAGAAGGCTCAGACCGAGCGTGTGGGGTGCTGAGTCCCCAGGTGCCAGTGTCTCTGCTGAGTCCTGGTTCTCCCCTCCTGCGTGAGTTCACCACTTCCTGCAAGAGTTAAATTGTGCTTCTCTCACAAGTATTAATTTTGCTGTCTCCTCTCTATTTCTAAACAGCCCTTTGATTTCCCATCAATAGTAGAGAAAGTTCCAGCTCGTTGGCAAAGCAAGGGCCCTTTCCCTCTGACCTCTGACTTCCTCTTTGCCCTGGAGTCCTTCGATGTCCCCCACCTATGCTATCTAGCTGAGGAAGAAAAACAAGCAGGTTATGCTTTTCTGAACACGTGTCTTTTCATATCTGGATGTCTGTCAGTGCTTCCTCCCCTTGCCTGCTGGGTCTCTTCCTGAACAGCCCCTCCAGCCCCTCTGCCTGGGGAGCTCCGAGCTCTTTTCTCTGTTGGAAAATAGTTATTTCTTCAGACCTCAGCTCAGATCTTCTTTAGGAAGCTTCCCTTGACCAATCACCCCCTCCTAGTCCCTCAAATAAAAATTAATGATTCTACTCTGCGTAATCTCGGTGACATGCATTTCCTTCTTTTGTTGTAGTTCTCACTTTGGAAGTTAAATTATTTGCTTAGCTGCCTGATTTCCTTAGGGAAATGTGAACTCCTTGAAGCTTGGCCTGTGCTTCGTTCAGCACAATGCTTGGCCTTGAGTGGGTGCTCAACAAACTTCTATTAACTTGAGAATTTCATTTGAAAACAAGGTAACAAGGGAGATTTGAGATTTGGCGTAATTCCTGTGAATGCATGTTGACTCCAGGTGATCGGAACTTTTTTTTCTAAGTGGTCTCAAGGTCAATGTCTAATAATGCATGTCATGATTTTTCTGAGGATCAGAGTCATTGATCTGTAGTTCCCAAAATCTGTCCCTGTTAAAACTGGGACGGCTGCCATGGTCAGTCTCCTGTCAGCATGTCCACTCACTGGGACCTCTCAGGTAACCAAGGGAGACTGCTCTGGGCTGAACTGTGGCCTCCACATTCCTCTGTTGAAGTCCTAACACCCAGGACCTCAGAATGCGACTGTATTTGGAGACTGGCTTTTTAAAGAGGTAGATGAGGTCACTGGAGTGGGCCCTAGTCTAATCTGACGGGCGTCTTTCTAAGAAGAGGAGATCAAGACACAGATACACACAGAGGGATGACCATGTGAAGACACTGAGACAATGGCATCGAATGCCAAGGAGAGAGGCGCCAGGAGAAACCAACCCTGCTGACACCTTGATCTTGGACTTCCAGCCTCCAGAACTGCAACAGAATAAACGTCTGTTGTTTAAGCCCCCCAGTCGGTGGTATTTTGTTATGGCAGCCCACGCTAATACAGGTGCCTTTTGACTTCACCTCAATTTCAGGATCTTGGGCAGAAACTTGATCAGCCCAGAGACGTGGACATGTTTCGGAAGCTCAGATTCTCCTGAACCTGTACCTACTCTGGGCTTTCACCCCTTGGACTGTTTGTTCTGTCATTCTGGTTTGGCAACAACCAGCGCTGTCTTTAGTGGGCTCCTTTTATGGGCAGACATGGCTAGAGCACATTTTCTCATAAAATCTTCACAAATTCTATGGCATAGATTCTACTATTGGCCTCTGTGTAGAGATGAGGAAAATGAGATTCAAGTACAGTCGGTGGCTTGTCTTAGGTCATATTAAGCAGCAGAGCTGAGATTCAAACCAGGAGTGACCATTTGTGCCCTTATCGGATTGCAAGTACCAATTCTCCTTGAAACCCAACCCAGAAGGAAAACTGATATTGACTAATTCTCTACTTTTTTGCTCTGTCCTCTCTTATCCATGTATCATCCACTATTCTTGCTTCTCACACATTTATTGGCTTTCTCTACATGTCAGCACAAGCTCACCTGCCTTTCCTGGATTTTCTTTTCTTTTTTTTCTCTTGTTTTTGGCAGTGCCACGTGGCTTGCGGGATCTCAGTTCCCCCCCAGGGATTGAACCTGGCCCCCGGCAGTGAAAGCCTGGAATCCTAACCACTGGGCCACCAGGGAGCTCCCTGGATTTTCTTCTTGACCACTGTGGCTGTGTAAAAAAAAAAAAAAAAAGTCATCCTCAGAGCTTTGCACAAGTGCTCATCCTGCACTTTTGTCTTTTAGACATAACTTTTGCCTGAGTGTGTCACATTTGGGGAATTTTCCTGGCATATTGCTCTGGTTTGGGATGTTCCCTTCATCTTTCAGCTGTGGCTTTTACGGTCTCTGTTAATCTGAGGCCCTGCTCAGCAGGATAAGCAGGAGTAACACTGGGTGTTCGGTGCCTCTTTCACTCACGTGAGGATAGCTTGTGGCTGCATCGTACCAACCTCTTCATCTCTTCTGAGCCTTTTCTTCCAGCATCTCTGATGGTGGATGGTGACTTCACTCTCGTCTTTTCTCTAAGTTCTTAATGGTGCCTCCACTTTCAAATCCTCTTGTAACCACACCTGTGATCATGTATAGATTGTGTCCAGGGGAAATTTGCCAAGGTCTAATGGGTCTGTCTGTCCAACACTCGTGGACACAATGGACCTTCCCTCATTCTGACCCTGGGAAATTGTTGCCAGGACTATAATTTCAAATTTCTTCTGTAGCAAATACTTTCCCCAACAACATGGCCTCTTTAGTTGAACCACACTGGTGTTAGACATGCCATGCTCTTTCCTGTGTCAGGAACTTTGCTCATGCTGTTTTCTTTGCTTGGAATGCTTTTGCCTCTTTTCCCCTACTTCACTGGGATGTCTTCCCAGACATCCTCAGACTATTGGCTTCTCCATGTGTTAGGGTTTGAATTGTGTCCCCCCAAAAGTCATGTGTTGATGTCTTCACCCCTACTAGTTCAGAATGTGTCCTTATTTGGAAATAAGGTCATGGCAGATGTAATTAGTTATCATGAGGTTATACTGGAGTAGGTCAGGTTCCTAATCCAATATGCCTGGTATCCTTATAAAAAGGGGAAATTTGGACAGAGATACACGCACACAGGGAGATGCCATGTGAAGGTGGAAGCAGAGATCAGGTGATACTTCTACAACCAAGGAACCTCCACAATTGCCAGCAACCCCAGAAATCAGGGGAGAGGCCAGGAACAGAGTGCCTCACAGCCCTCAGGAGGAACTAACCCTACTGACACCTTGATCTTGGACCTCTAGCCTCCAGACTGAGAGAGAATCAATTCTGTTGGTTAAGCCACCCAGTCTGGCGGTGCTGTTAAGACACCCTGGGGAATTAATACACCATTGAGATGCCCCTCTGTCAAACTTCTCCTGCTTAATCCTGCCCATGATTATAAGAATTTACTCAGCGTCTGTCTTTCCCATTAGCTTCTAAATACCATAAAGGCAAGAATAACATGTATGTGTTGCCGAGTATCAGTAGAACTCAGGTCTAAGCATAGTGTCTGCTTAATAGTGTGTGAGAGAAAAAAGGAAAGAAAGAAAAAATGAATGGGAGAAAAGTCTTTAAAAATTATGAACTAGTTTAGTTTTCTTTGAATTAGGAGAAATGTTATCATATTTGCATTTAAAGGTTTCCATTCCATCCTGCTCAGAGATCTGCAGGCTTCCACAAGAGCAAAGTTTGAGAACCACTGCTCCAAACCAAACTTACTGTTTACTTTCCTCCAGTTCTCTTCATTTTCATGTCTCTCTCCACCCTTCTCCTTCTGCCAAGAGTTTTCACAACTCCTGTCTTCCATATCTGAGGTCTCCCCATCCCTCAGAACTTAGCTTCCCCCATGACATCTTCCTTAACACCCCATTTCAGTGGGTCTCAGATCTGTTTGGCCTCTAACACACCTGAGCTGTGTGCACACACCAGTAGAAGGAGAAGTTGGGAAACATGGACCAGCTATGTATTTAGAAGGAAAGAGGCATAGCTTGGTGAATGGTTTATCCAGTCTTTGTTACAGTTCCTTCCAGACGATTCTGACATGTCCTCATGATGGGGTTTCTCCCCACCGTTGAGAGTAGCCGCCCCACACAGGATGCAATCTTTCCCTTCTTAAATTCCCAGATAAAGTTTTTCCAGTCCTTGTCTTATACGAATGATCACTTTTGACCTTCGACCTTTTTCTTTTTTTTTGGCATTATCACTTTTAATGTTCTATAAAAAGGGAAAGGCTAATTTCTATGTAAGAATCCTACTGTGGTCAAGAAGAGACCTGTACCGTGGGATAGGCTGCATTCTGATGGACCCCTCCCCTCCAGGGGTAAGAGGCAGAGCCAGAAGTGGGCTGGAGTTAGGAATTTGACTTAATTCTATGATTTGAAAACAGTAGCTCTCTGTTAATGATGTCCTCTGTCCCTTGCAGGAGGCTGGGTTTGATTCATGGTGCCAGTCTTCTAGGTTGATGAGACAGGGGCATTTGATGCTGGAGATGCTTCCAGCCCTGTGGGGAAGGGGTAACACTCCCTCCAGCTCATTAAAGCACTGCCTTCTTTATCCATTCCTCTGTCGATGGACATTTAGGGATATATACACAATGGAATATTACTCAGCCATTAAAAAGAATGAAATAACACTATTTGCAGCAACATGGGTGGACCTAGAGATTGTCATATTGAGTGAAGTAAGTCAGACAGAGAAAGACAACTATTGTATGATATTGCTTCTATGAGGAAGCTAAAAAAATGATACAAATTAACTTATTTA
The DNA here is from genome assembly GCF_028023285.1 of Balaenoptera ricei. Lineage (NCBI taxonomy): Eukaryota > Metazoa > Chordata > Mammalia > Artiodactyla > Balaenopteridae > Balaenoptera > Balaenoptera ricei. The sequence goes on along the minus strand of NC_082642.1, from coordinate 157,363,329 downwards.
CAAAACAGAAACAGACTCACAGACTTAGAGAACAAACTTACGGTTAACAGGGGGGAAGAGTTGGGGGAGGGATAGTTAGGGAGTTTGGGACTGACATGTACACACTACTATATTTAAAATAGATAACCAACAAGGACCTACTGTATAGCACAGGGAACTCTGCTCAATGTTATGTAACCACCTCAATGGGAAAGGAATTTGAAAAAGAATAGATACATGTATTTGTGTAACTGAATCACTTTGCTGTACACCTGAAACTATCACAACATTGTTAATCAACTATACTGCAATATAAAATAAAAAGTTAAAAAAAAGTGCTGCCTTGACAGGGTCCCCTCCTTGTGTGCCAGAAGCAGTGTGGTTCTTCAGCAGAGAGACATGGAGAGATGGTGAGGATTTGCAATAGCTCCAGTGGACACATGGGAAAAAACAAAACCAAACCAGGCTGGTTTCGGTCATTGCTGGTTTGCATCAGCAGAGCCAGGCATGGAAGGGGATTTTCTCATCCTCGTTTTTTGGCTTCAGACAGGCCCCTATGTAAATGACCTCCCATACCTTTACCTGGCTTATTTTCAAAGAGCTGCAAGATTAGATTTTGTGATTCTTCCAGGGAGCTTATGCTAGATGTATGTTATTTGTCTGTAGCAAAATGTTGGCCGGTTGATAGCGCTCACTGGCTCTGGTCATAAGGAACTCAGCACCTTAGTGAAGTGAAAGTAATTTAGTTAGTGATCTGGTGACTGGTCTAGCTGATGACATGAGTATTACTTTGTAAAAAGGCATACAGTTGAGTTTTTCAAAATCATGACTTTTGTTGTTATACGGAAAATCTGGAAGTTATATATGAAAGCAAAACAATTGAACATCAATAGAGAAAGACACCAGGGGAATCATCTGACACTCAGTCAATCTAAAGAGAAGTCTCAACACCTTTCTACATCACACACATCTTTTTGTGGTCCCCACAGAGTTACACATGGTCCTCATCTATCATAGTGGGGGCCTGCCAAGGGGCCCAGATGCTGTGTGTGCCTGCAGAGCTGGGTGTAGAGGGACAGAAGTCCCAGCCTCCATAGTGGAGGCTGAGGCTGGTGGCAGAGGCTACCCTCAAGATGACGACAGGGAACAGTCCTATAAAGCCAGGGGCTCACTAACAACTCCTGGAGTCCCCGGCTGTGTCCCGCTGGTGGCTCCAGCCTCCCAGGTCTGCCTGCTGTTCCTCAAACACGACGTGGGTCATCATTTCTTCCCACCTTCCACGGGTTGTACAGCCTTCCTCTGAGAAATACCTCCCCACCTCAGACACTTAACCATAAACTTCAGCTCATGTAGATGTTCTGGGAGGTGTCCTTCTTGGTCCCCTGCCCACTTTGCCCAGCGTCCTGTGAGTTGGGTCACGCTTGTATGTGCTCCCGTAGCACCCTGTCTGTACCCCCCATCCCAGCGCTTCTCATGCTGTGTCTGCTGCTTGACTTTCTCTACTCCAGGATGGAGGCTTTTGTAGGCATTTCTATGCTTTTAGCTTCCGGCATGGTGATTCACACAGAGAAGGGAATTGATGTTTGTTTCAAGGATGGATGGATGAATGAATAGCCCCAGAGCCCTGACTGATACAAATCTCTGGATTGACTTGGAGAGTGGACGCTAGAGCCGAACTGCCCTGTGTTCATGGCAGCTGGACTTGGGGGTACAGTCCGAAAGCTACGTTCAGGTGAGTACATATATATTACGTGGTAATATATTGACTATTGCAATACGTAGACTCTTTCTCTCACATGCCTCATAGATGGTACTCATTAAATATAAGTATCCTTATCCGTTTGTCCTGACACTGGAGTGTAGGTGTGCACAGAGGACAGGAGACCTCAGAGGAAACTCTTTTGTAAAGGTTTCCACAGTGTCTACCCAGGGAAAGAAACACTATAGAGAGAGCAACTCAACACAGACCTGCAGATGGGGGAAGATGGTGTAGACGCACATCTGGGGCTACTCGTTATGAATCATGTCATAAAAATGATTCCTACATGCAAACATTGAGGGACCCTCCAGGTCAAAAATGATGGTGTTTCTCCTTAAAGTGGAAGAGAACACTCAATTCTGGGTCTTATGGTCTGAGCTTTATTCATATTTGGATTTTGGAGTAACCCAAGGGTCTTTCTCCCATCGACTGGAAGCTCCCAAGAGGACAGCTTGAATTCTGTGTTAATCTTGTTAGAATTTCACCTCCATTCCCCAAGGACATTGGGGATCCACTGTGCTTACCTGGTTAGGGCGCTGGATTAGCATCTGAAAGTAGAGTTGATTTCCTACCTGAGGCAGCAGAATGTGGAGAGTTGGGAGAGGTGGGTGGAGGAGGTGGGAATTCAGTGAGGGAGCTGAGTCCAACCATGTCTATTACTGTCTGCCTAGCATTCCTGCTTTGAAGAAACATGTTCCCTAATGATTGTTATGTTATATTAATTATATTGCATTGCATTAAATTATATTACATTACATTAAATTAATTATATTGCATTGCATTATATTACATTACATTATATTACATTACTTTATATTACGTTATCTTATCTTATCTTATATTATATATGTTATATGCACCTGCTGGGCTGTCAGTCATGGTGCATTGCACACTTTGGCCACAAGGGGGCATATTGCCCATGCTGAGTCGATCATCTGCTGCCACTTCCTGGATGCAGGGATTACTGAAGGGGGGTAAGCTCTTTACCGAAGCTGAGACAATTGGAACCCTTCCTTGGAATTTCTAGACTAACAGTTGAAGGTAAAGTTGGGTTGAATAGCTTTTTCCTCCTCTTGGTTCACGAGCTGGAGGAATATTGGTCTGGGATTATAGCAACAACCTTCCTGCCACGGGAAGAAAGTTCACTTGCAGACAGAACCCAGGGGAGCCCAGCAGAAATGGCAGGGAAGGAGTGTTCTGGCAGTGTTGCGTCCTGATTCCAGCTCCTAGATATGCAAACTAAATAACAAGAGTCTCTCCCTCACTCTACTTTGCTCAAAGGTAACCGTGTGAGTTAGGATTCTCCAGAGAACAAGACAGATTGATTGATTGATTGGGATTGGTTCACATAATTATGGAGGCTGAAAAGTCTCAAGATTTGCAGATGGCAAGCTGGGGACACAGGAGATTCGATGGTGTAGTTTCAGTCTGAGGGCAGGCAGGCTTGAGACTCAGAAAGAGCCGATGATTCAGTTTGAGTCTGAAGGTAGGAGAAAACCGATGTCCCAGCTAGAGGGTAGTCAGGCAGGAGGAGTTTGCTGTTACTCATCCTTTTTGTTCTATTTAGAACTTCAGATGACTGGTTGAGGCCCACCCACATTAGCAGTCAGACAGGAGAATTCTCTTACTCAGAGGAGAGTCAGCCTTTGTTCTATTCAAGCTCTCAGTGGCCTGGACGAGGCCTGCCCACACTGGGGAGGGCAATCTGCTTTACTCAGTCTATCCACTCAAATGTTCATCTCATCCAGAATCACCCTCGCAGACACACCCAGAATAATGTTTGTGCAAGCATCTAGGTTCCCTGTGGCCCAGTCAAATTGACATATAAAATTAACTGTCAAAAGTCCACTCCTTGTCAACTTGGGACTCATATACATCTCAAAATTAAATCATATTTAATCTCTAAGTATAAATATAAATACACACATACACATATTCATGGCAAAATAAGCAGGAGATACTCAGGACAATTGTAGTTTTCATTTCTGTAACTGGTCACATGGTTATAGCTGGTACTTATAACTACATTCATCTACTACCCATTGCATAGTCCCTTTGCCTTCAGCAAGTGGCTCGGCTGATTGCTGTTCTTTACCCAGGGTGGAGGCGGTTGACCCACACCTTCATTCCTGAAGGGTCTGGGCCATTAGTGGTCCTTCCTGGATGGGGCTGCTGTTGTTTTCCATTGACCTTCATCACAGGGCTTGGTAATACTAAGAGATGCCCCAAGGGGTCTTCTGTATTTGACACATATTCTTCCTTCCCTTCATCGTGGAGCAGAAATCCAGTTTCCCTCAGGTAGTTGGGATCAGTCACCCCACCTAGCACAGTAACCGCCTTCTTTGCCTCTTGATTCAGAGGCGTGAAGAGCCCAAAGTGACCACCGGGTAACAATCTTAACTTCCAGTTCAATGGACTCACGGTTGTGTCTCCTGGTGGAAGGGACGTAAAGTTGAATCAGGTTGAATTTACCAATGTGGGCTCTCCAAGCAGAGATTCTGCATTTAATGCTGCAGTTCAGAGAGTTAGGAAGGCCTTTACCTTTCAAACCAAACAATTTGGTTTGTTGGTTGGCTGAGTCATGGTCCAAAAGATGAGCCACTATAAGTCAGAGGTGCTTGACCTGCTTCGGTTTAATGCACAGTAAGGGATTCAAAGCTATTCAAAGCCATTAATGTGCAAATAAACCTTGTGGACTTTTAATTTCTCTTTAATATTTCCAGAATTTTTTAGCTTATTCTTTTGATTTTTCTAGGTGCAGAATTATATCTAACAATAATTATAATTATGCCCCCTCCTTTGCAAATTGCTTTTTTATTTCTCTGATTGCATTGATGAACATTTCTAGATCAGGTCTAAATAATAGTGGTTGATGGTGATTTATCACTGCCACGTCTCTAACTTTAAAGGAAGTAACTCCAGTGGTTCCCCAGCTTTCTTTAAATGTATAATTGTAGTGAAATACACATAACATAAAATTACCATCTTAACCATTTTAAAGTGTACCATTTAGAGGCATTAAGACCATTCACATTGTTGTGCAACTATCACCACCATCCATCTCCAGAACGTTTATTATTTTGCAAAACTGAAACTCTGTACCCATCAAACAATAACTCCCCAGTCCCAGCCCCTGGCAACCACCATTCTACTTTCTGTCTCTGTGATTTTGACTATTCCAGTGCCTCATATAAGTGGAATCATACAGTATTTGTCTTTTTGTGACTGGCTTATTTTATTTAGCATAATGTCCTAAGGTTCACCCATGTTATAGCATGTGTCAGAATTTCCTTCTTTTTAAAGACTGAATAATATTTCATTGCGTGTATATATATATATATATATATGTATATATATAAGTACACCGCACCGTGTTCACCCATCCCTCTGTTAATGGACACTTGGATCATTTCCACCTTTTGGCTGCTGTGAACGGTGCTGCTAGGAACGTGAGTGTACAAAGGTTCCCCACTTTCTCATTTGAGATTTACACAGTCAGGAGGCTACATGGACTGAATCAGGACTTGGCGGGAGTAGATCAGATTCAGGGCCAGGTTTCCAAATTGGAGACCAAGGTGGCACCTGAGGTTGGAACTTAAACACTTGAGCGGAGCTTAGGCCATTAGAGTGAAGGCCAGGGGAGGTTGGGGGTTAAAAGTACTTAGACCACTTAAAACAAAAGAAGGGAAGGATAAGGATAAGGGTAGGGGGATGGCAGGTTCTGAGCCTTGAGAGGATGAAGGAAGCAAATTAGATACCCTGTGGAGACCTAACACCTTCCTCCTTCCCCCAGGATTTTATAACATTTCTCTTTGGCTGGAACAAAGCCTTGTGTGGGCAGTCTAGGCCTTGCAATTAAGATCAGGTAATTACCATTCCAAAGCAACAAGTGACAATAGCTACCATTTATTGAACTCCTCCTGTTATAGGAAGTAAGATGTGCTTTCCAGTCCTTATCTCACTCAGTAATCTGGGAAGTTCAGGCACAGAGAAGGAAGTTAAGCAAGTAGGTTACGAGCTGGCTGGATTCAAGCCCAGCCTTTTTTTTTTTTTTTTTTTTTTTTTACTATTTTTAATTAATTTATTTATTTCTATTTATTTATCTATTTTTGAATTTTATAGCCCTGACGTTTGACTCCTGAGCTGGGCTCGTTCTTAACTATTGTGCTATCCTGCCCCTCTTACTGACCTGCAGCTGCTACATCATTGGAAATGAGCTTAGTCACGTGGGGTCTTTCAGACTGCAAATTAACGTCCATAATACTTTTTAAAAAGTAATATTAGATTAGACCTTTGGTTCTTAAGCGTGGCTGTAATTAGGATCATTGTACATGGGGTGCTTTTCAAAATTCCATAGGCCTGCGTTCTACCCCCAAACAATTTTGAGTCCCCAAATTTTGTAGCCTGTTCTAATGGATATATGGGAACTATTTTTAATAACACAGTATAAATACAAAAACGGAATCTGTTCTCACACTGACAGATATCATTGTTTTTGCTGGGTCCTTGGTACTCTTGTGTTTACCTTGGGAGGTAAACACAAGAAGAGCCTGAATCAGGAGCAGCCAGTGTAGAGGATCCAGGCTGGGTCAGCAGGAAAGACCATTTAGTTAAAGGGATTTCACTCCAAGTTAATCAGAATCAGATCTTTAACTATATATATAAGTGTGTGTATATATACATACATATGTATATATGTATACATAACTTAAAGCAGTTTCATGGTTACATGAAGCTTTAAAATCGGGAGGAATACAGGTAGATAGATAGATCTATCTACCTCAGTTGTCACTCGTAGTTGTGGGTAGATATCCCTTCTCTCTAGAATCTCGATTAAGTCATCTTCTGGAAAGAATCATGAACATCAATGAAGCACAAGTAAGAAAGTCTTTTTATTGAATGCATCTCATGTTATTCTTTTCTTTAAAGGAAGAAGAGAGGAAATTTGGCTTTTGCTTTAAAAAATCCCATGGAAGAAGTGACTTATTTATTGGAGCATCAAGAAAAAAATAACTTCTGAGATAGACTTTGTCCCCCAAGATAAAAGTTGGAGCCGGAATTCTCTGAGCTCAAAAGAGCAGTGAGAGTTTGCTGGGTAGATTTCAACTGGTGCCTTTACTGACTTAATTCGTGCTCACCAGCCTACATGTGGTGGTCTTCTGTTGGGAAGAAAATGGTTAATGTTCCGGTTTACCTCCTTTTTTTCCAGTGAACAAATCTAAAAATGCTTCCATCTTGTTCAGTTTAAATGCAGCTCTGCCCTTCTGGCCAGAGCGCTCATTCACAAAGACAGTGGCCAAGTGGGTAATTCCTGGCTTAGGCTTTGAACATCTGGTGACCTTTCAATCTGATGGCATGTAATTACAGCAGGGGCAGCCGGGCGATTGGGGATTAAAAGGATGTTGTTTTATCTTCCACCATATGTTCCCACTTAACCTCTTTTCTCTCTCCCTTGCACCGGCGCACACAGGAAGCATCTTACAGCCGCTCAGGAAGCCCGCTCCGTGGACACTGCCCCCCAGCTAGCATCACTGGGCTTTCCAGATGAGCCCTGTAAAAACAGATCCTCTCTCACCTCAAATGGTTCTTACTTACCCTTCTCACTGTCCTTTGTATCTTCATGCCTTGTTCCGACATTTGTTACTCTAATGAGTATGATCGTGACCCAGAAAGCAAAGAGTCTTAAAATTCACCAAGTTTCACTGGGAAAAATACCAGTGCTTTACTTCCTCATAGTGACTGCTCCATCCGATGTAGCCAGACCAGGTTCCCATCCTTTGTGGGACATTGAGTGGGTGGATGAGTGTCAGGAGGATCTCAGAGCCAGACGGAAGCCATATTTTCTTGAGCTGAAGATGTTGGAGGTACCTTGTTGGAGCTACAATGCTCCTGCCAGGATGAAAGCTGGGGGAAAGCATGCAAACTATTAGGCACGAAATGCCCTGTTAGGCACCAAGATTTCACAAACATCTGAGTCATCTTCGTATAGGCCTTCGTGGCACATGGTGGGTGCCTAAAAGTGGTGGCTATTATAGATGTATGGGGAGCAGGGAATGTTTGCCAGCAAAGTCCACATCGCCTGACTTTTTTTCCCATTTCGTCACATGTCCTTGGCACTGGATAGTCCCATAACCAAAAGCTCGTCCTATTGTTCCTCAAATAATAAAGATGAATGATAGATAATTCTTGTTTATTGCTTACAATCTGGGGCTTTATACAGGATAACGATGTTGGGAAAATTGAGTAGTGAAACAAGCACCCACAAAACGGTCAAGAAAAGCAGACCATCACTGGATTCTCCTCAGGGTTCTTGGGTTCATGATGTGAGTATGCGAGACATTAGCCAGAACAACAGATGCTGCCGAGATGAGCAGGACCCCAAGGCCTTGCAGGCAGCCCTGTCTCCAGGCTTGTCTTACCGCCTCTCAACGTGGCATGAATTCTATTCCAGCTCGTCACGCTCTGCCTACTGCTACCAAAGATGTTCTCACCTGTGCCCTTGGAAATTTCTATTCTGACTCTGGTGGGCTGAATAATAGTCCCTTAAGATGTCTGCCTCCTAATCTCTGGGACCTCTGACTATTACCTTATATGGCAGACTTTACAGATATGATTAAGTTAAGGATCTTGAGATGGGGAGATGATCCTGGGTTGTCTGGGTGGGCCCTAAATGCAATCCCAGGTGTCCTTATAAGAGAGAGACAGAGGGAGATTTGACACAGAGAGAAGAGGAGAGGCCATGTGACTATAGAGGCCAAAATTAGAGTGATGTGGCCACAAACCAAGGAATGCTGGCAACCACCAGAAGCCGGAAGAGGCGGGAACCAGATTCTCCCCAAGATACTCCAGAGGGAGCCCTGCCCTGCCAACACCCCAACTGCAGTCCATTGAGGCTGAGCCCACACATCTGGTCTCCAGAACTATGAGAAAACGTGTTTCTATTGTTTAAAGCCACCAAGTTTTTGGTAATTTGTTATAACAGGCACAGGAAACTAATACTCTAACAGGAGGTCGAAGGACTTAGGCAGTTTTCCTTCTTTATACCTTATATTTTGCCATTTACTTATTCTATAAAACACAAATTGAGAATCTATCTTATACAAAGTACGGGCTAGATGCTAGGAGGTGGAGAGGCATAAAATAAATATTATGTTGAATCATATTAAATTGTTAATATTCAACCATTTTGACCGACAAAGTAGAAGTTTCATAACGTTCAATGTAATACTTCCTCAGTGAGCTTATTTGGCAGATTTTACATATATGTATATAGATATATGTGAAAAAAGTGTTTTTATCTGAAGTACAGTTAATTTACAATGTGTTAGTTTCAAGTGTATGGCAAAGTGATTCAGTTATACATATTTTTTTTTCAGATTTTTTCCATTACACATTATTATAAGATATTGGATATCATTCCCTGTGCTATACCATGGGTCCTTTTTGGTATCTATTTTATATATAACAGTGTGTATCTGTTAATCCCAAACTCCTACTTTATCTCTCCCTCACTCCCTTTCTCCTTTGGTAACCATAAGATTATTTTCTATGTCTGTGAGTCTATTTCTGTTTTGTAAATAAGTTCATATGTATCATTATTTTTTAGATTTCCCATATATGTGATATCATATATTTGTCTTTGTCTGACTTACTTCACTCAGTATGATAATCTGAGTCCATCCATGTCACTGCAAATGGCATTATTTCATTCTTTTTTATGGGTGAGTAATATTCTATTATATACAGATACACCACATCTTCTTTATCCATTCATCTGTCGATGGACACTTAGGTTGCTTCCACCTCTTGGCAATTGTAAATAGTGCTGCTATGAACATTGGGGTGCATGTATCTGTTCACATTGGAGTTTTCATCTTTTCCGGATATATGCCCAGGAGTGGGATTGCTGGATCATATGGTAACCTTATTTTTAGTTTTTTAAGGAACCGCCATACTGTTCTCCACAGTGGCTGCACCAATTTACATTCCCACCAACAGTGTAGGAGGGTTCCCTTTTCTGCACACCCTCTCCAGCATTTATTATTTGTAGACTTTTTGGTGATGGCCATTCTGACCTGTGTGAAGTGACTTGCATTTCTCTAATAACTAGTGATGTTGAGCATCTTTTCACGTGCCTGTTGGCCATCTTTGAAGAAATTTCTATTTAGGTCTTTGGCAGATTATATTTTTAAAAAACGAGCACAAAAAATTTCTGATTCTGTATGTTCTCCTTTAATGTGACTCTGACACTCTTCCAACCAGAGTTGGTGGTGTCTCTATTTCCTCCCTTGAATGTAGGTGATCTTGCGACTACGTGGAAATGACACCACATCTTTCAAAACTAGGTCAGCAAAGGCAGGGCAGCTGACACCTTGTTCTCGTAGACACTCACCTTTGAAGACCTGAGCCAACATGTAAGAAGCCTGAAGCTGCCCTGCTATGAGAAAGCCCAAGCCATGAGGAGAAGCCACATGTAGATGTTCTGGCCAACATCTCTACCTGAAGTCCAGTGGACAGTCAGATACCTGAGTGAAGCTGCCTCCAGAAGAATCCTGCCACCAGATGTTGGCTCACACGTGACCTCTCAGTCCCCCACCCAGGCATTCTGGAGGATCAGCATCCCACCGATGCCGCATGCCTTCTTCTTTCCTGACCCAACAATCTGCAAAGTCTGGGGATAATTTGTTACACAGCAATAGATAACCAAAGAGCTGGTTTTCTTATCTGAAGAAAGGAGGCATGTCTACCTTACTGTTTTATGTTGAATAAGAAAGGAGAAAATGGGAACAAAAGCATCCACATGAATCCTGATATAGAACAATAATTCATGCTATCTTGGTTTTCCTTTCTTTGGCCTCAAAGATCTTACAGTGTAAGGAATGAGATTGGTACGTGCACAAACAGCTCTCCTACATGAGAGGCAGGGTTAGGTAATGGGAAAGCTGTGTAGCAGTGACAAAGGTATCCCCAAATACAGTGGGTTAGAGAAGAGAGAAGTTGGCTTCTCTCTCCTGGAACAGTCCTAAGACACAGAGTAGCTTCCCTCCATGTGCTCATTCCTGGAAGGGAGGGGGTTCTTGCCATCTTGTTGTTCCCCCAGCTCCAAGAGCCTTGTGCTTATCTGCTAACTGGTCCACGTTCCAGTTCAAGTGGAGGGAGAGGGCGAAGGGGTCCAGGATAGCTGATTCTTCTCAACTAACTGAGGCAGAAGCCACATGATAAATGCGTGGAGCTACACCGAGCTGCAGAGGAAGCTTGGGCATGCATGGCCTCCATTGCCTCCCCGCCCTATAACTCTAGTTCTGTGGACAAAGGGGAGAACAGATTTTGCTGGACAAGATGTGATTTTTGACGTAGAAAAAATAAAAAGGTCTATGATTGAAATGCAAAGCACTATCAAAGGACAGGACTTGTCACAGGTTGGGCTCAAAATTGTGGATTAGGCTTTAAGTAAGAAGCACCAGTCTCTGGGAGGAAGAGCAGGATTTCAATGGCAGATGTACCTTTGGTATGCCAATATGAATGAGGGGCTCAGTCCTCTGACTCATTTGGCCTTATTTTCATCATAACGGGTTTTAAGCAACAGACCAGTTACCAAAAGGCTAATCTGCTCTGGTGGGTGATTCTTTGAGACTTGAAGTTCATTTGATATTGCTCTGAAAGTGATCCCTAGAGGCAAGGGTGCCATGATTCTGCAGCCTTTCTGAGCCACACCAACCCTGAACAGTTATGGTACCACAGCGACTAAACAGCTCTGATGTCATTTACCACCTTCCATAATTTCAGAAGCCACCTTTGTGGTTTCATCATTCTTTCCAGAGACGCTAGCTGTGGTGCCAAAAGAGACAGCCATGATCTGGATGGGGAACAGGTAAAGACATGGCTATTACCTATGTGACTTTGGCAATAGTACATAAGGGAAACCTCCTGAAGCTACAGGACATATAAGAGGAGTTTTCTTGTAAAAATGTAACTTTCCAAAAGGACTTGGTAATCTATTAACTTTTTAAAACAATGCACAATAGCATAAAGATAATTGCTTTAGCAGGTGATATGAGTCCCTCTCTAGGGACAGACCTACGTTTGTTGGGATGAGTTTGTATATGTCCCTCAGGTTGGAAGCTGAGTCTCCAGTGCCTGGACTCACCTATATTCTAGGATTGAGAAAGTAGTCACTATGCCTGAGGAGAGGGGTGGAGAAGCTTGCTGGGACTCTTACTTCTGCTGTCTCTTTGGAAGTTCTGCTTCTCTGGAGAAAGCTTTAGAATTGTGAGAGGAATTACTGAGGAGTGCTGGTTTAGCAAATGCTACTGTGTTAGATCCAACCTCAGAGGCATGGGCTCCGTTAGTGAGGGTTTCTGGCATTCTAGAATGTTGCTGTGGAGTAAAGAAAGCAAATTATTCCCTAAGGTATTTCCTGAGAATTATTTCCTAAGAATCATAATGCTAATTTCTCTTCAACTTCATCACCTCTGAACCCAAGTCTCATGATTTCAGCCTTACCTGGTGCTAGGTAAACGTATATGCCTTATTTGTTTTCATTGGAGAGGCTCAAACCAGGTTGGATAGAATATGATTCTAGTCTAGGTAGGCAGAAACAAACAACCCCCCAAATCCCAGTGACTTCACACAGGCTTATTTCTTGCTCACATGAGTTTGTTGGGGTCAGGTGGCTTCCTTGAGGGGTTCTCCTCCAAATGTTAATTGAAGAATCCAGGTTTCTTTTATCTGGTGGCTCTGCCATCTTAGATGCCTTTATATTTGGCATCATGGCTGGGAGAGATGGAGGATAGAAGGTCCCATGGGATGCTTTAGGGGCCAGGGGGAAGTGGTGTTGCACCTACATTCATTGACCAGAGAGTGGTCTCTGACACCAATAATTAAGGAAACGTATGTCGTTGGTGACTATCAATCATGTATGTAATTCCCACAGGATGACATGTGTGTTCTTTTGTTCCTCTACGGCAGGGTTGGGGTCATGATACATAAGCTCATGGCACAATCTCAACATTGAGGCATGTGAGGCTCAACTTTATTTACCCTCCCCCCCAATACCATCTTCCCCTTCTTCCTCCCCTCTCTCACAGCCACTCCAAAGTGTTCATTACATGTCCTTGGATATTCATGTATCTTGTAGAACAAGCAATGTAGGACAGGAAGTTTCCAACTCTCCACGTCTTTTCCAACTCTTGATATCATTCACTACGTATGTAAAGTGGTCTCTCATTGTGGTTTTATTTGTGCTATTTGTATACTCATTTGCACATATCCTTCTGCAATTGCTTATTCATGTTTTTTTTTTTTTTCCTGTAGGGTTTCAATTTTCTATAGGATTTTCTTTTTCATTGATTTACAAGAGTCCTTGTATGTTCTAGGTTATTCATGTGTTGTTGATTTTTGATGTGGCAAATATCTTCTAATGTGTCATATCTCTGTAGCTTTGTGGTATTCATCACTAAACAGAAAGCTTTAATTTTGATGTAGTCAAATTGATCCATTAACAAATTAATACATGGTTTATTTTCTGGTTCTTGTTTAAAAAGTCTCGTGTTAATTTTGAGTCATGAAGATATATTCCTATATCTTTGCAATTATCTTTAACTTGTAGATTTTAAAATTGTCTGGAGTTTACATTTTTATATGGTATTAGCTTTATTTCCTCCATAGTAACTCAATTTCTTCCATGTCATCTACTAAACATTTCCTTCTTTGTTTTTCCATTTCCCCATTGCTTTATTTTGCTGCCTCTATCACACAAAAAGTTGGTGTGCAACTATCTCTAAGCTCCTTCAGGTGGTTCACTGATCTCTTGTCTAAATCTGTACCAGAACCATATTGCTTTTATTACTATAGGTTTTTTCAAGTCAAGTCGTCCTGATCCTTACCTTTGTTTTTCAGTTTCAAGATCAATTTAGCTATTCATGGATCTCTACTCCTTCATATAAATTTTAGAATTAGTATATTGAAACCATAAAAAAAATCCAGCTGGAATGTTGATTAGGATCTCATCGAATATACAGATTAATTTAGGAATAATTGGTGTGTCTATTATATTAAGCTGGTTAATTGGTATAGTTACTATATTAGGTTTACTAGATTATACAAATTTATACCAGGAATATGCCATAAATCTCCATTTATTCAGATTATTAATGTATTTTTTGTTAATTTTTAAAGTTATTTTTGACTGCGCCGGGTCTTGCAGGCATGAGGCATGCAGAATCTTTCGTTGCAGTGCGCGGGCTTCTCTCTAGTTGTAGCGTGTGGGTTTTCTCTCTCTAGTTGTGGCACGCAGGGTCCAGGGTGCGTGGGCTCTGTAGTTTGCAGCACACAGGCTCTGGTTGAGGTGCGTGAGCTCAGTAGTTGTGGCACGTGGCCTTAGTTGCCCTGCGGCATGTGGGATCTTAGTTCCCTGACCAGGGATTGAACCTGCATCCCCTGCATTGTAAGGTGGATTCTTTACTGCTGGACCACCAGGGAAGTCCCCGGATTATTAATATCTACTAATAACTTAAAAAATTTCAGGTATTGTGTATTCACACAAGCTATTTTTTTTTAAAGCATGGGGTTCGTTGAAACAAAATTTAATTGAGGAATCATTCTGAGGAGCTTCTGTCATATTCCATCACAAATGTCTGTAGAAGTGTATCCCTTTCAGCCAGAGTTGGCGTGCTCGACTTCCATCTCCAATCTCCCTCTTAGATGGAGCTCTTCAGAAAATTTTAAAAGCCCCAATCAATTAAAATGAATTAACTGCACCGGGATATGATTTAAGACATGTACTTTGCCTGAGTAGAAAAATTTCAGCATGTTTCTAGTCCAACAAGCCTTCAACAGCATTCACACCCCAGGGAGCTCTGAAACCTTTGTTTTGCTTATCAAAATAACATGCATTAAGAAATGAGGAAGCTGGTAATGAGCGCTCTTTTGGAGAAAGACACAGGGCTCCTCAAACTTCTCCACTTGCATAATTTTGCAACAGGGAAAGGAAAATGTATAACACTAGTGGGTCTAAGAATCCAGCGTAGCGTGGTCTGAGGCCAGTACAGATTTTGTTTTGAAGTCCTGTGTTTTAACAGTAAAACATTAATCAGAATTTTAATTCTTCTACAAAATACATTGATTACAATTTTTTCCTAGGCATAACATAATGTGAAGTAAAATGGATCCTGGGAAGTTGTGCTACACTGAACTCATGACTTTGCATGCTCTCAATCTCACTGCCAAGGGGGCCCAGTTTAAAGAGAATGGCATTATAATTTTTATTATAGTTTGCTTAGGGATTATTAGGGGCTGAATTGTGTCCCCCCAAAATTCATATGTTTAAGCTCTGACCCTTGATACCTCAGAATGTGATCTTATTGGGAGACAGAGCCTTTAAAGAGGTAATTACATTAAAACAAGGTCATTAGAAGGGGCCCTAATTCAATCTGACTGGTGTCCTTATAAAAAGTGATTAAGACACAGACACACACAGAGGGAAGACCATGTGGAGACACAGGGAAAAGACGGCCATCTACAAGGAGAGAGGTCTCAGGAGAAACTAACCCTGCCGATACTTTGATTTTGGACTTCCAGCCGCTAGGACTGTGAGACAATAAGTTTCTGTGGTTGAAGCCTCGCCCTTCCCCACCTGTGGTATTTTGTTATGACAGCCTGAGCACCCTTGTAGTTTAGATTTTTGAGGAAATATCTATGCCATCTTGCGGTTTTCCATCCTTCTTTGGCCCTTCTACAAACTCCTGGGTTCTTGGTGGGAGATAGAGACCAGAAAGCAGTGAACATGGGCCAGAGCATGGGGAAAACTGGATGGTTTAGGGTGCATTGGCAGTTATGGGGAGAAAGGAACTCTGTCTAGAGGTGAAGTGGTGCCTTGCTAGAGAGTTCTGAGGGAAGAGGGTGCGCTGGTCACACCACAATCCTCAGGCAGGGATTAGAATCGTGCGTGAGAATGGGCGTTCTGTCTGGGCCAGGGCCTGGGTGGTGAACAGGACTCAGAGGCAACACAACAGTCCCAGGGAAGGGGACTGGGCAGAACAAGTTTGGATCATGGATGAAGTTTAAGCTGAGAGCCCCTGGTGATCCAGGAGTACTGTCGGCATCGGGAGGTCAGTGAAAGACGGATTTCCTGGCCTGAACGAAGCATGAACTGGAGAAGAATTTGGGTGCAGGTTGCTGAGAGCTTGCCCAGTGCAAGACCTGTGGGCTGGGGGCGGGAGACCCTCCCGAGTGTGTCTGGGCTCCAAGGCTGAGGAAACTGGGCTCAAAGTGGGGTCTGGTCATAGGAACCTGATAAGGATACAGAGCAGAACAGGGTGTTTACTTTCATACTCATGCTGATTCAATAAAGTGTAGGAGGGCTTATCTTGACTCAGGTACTGGGGAATGTGCCAGAAGATGACCTGACTTGTTTCCAGTCATATCAGCTACTGAACTGGAACTTTTTTCATTTTCCTTTCCCTGGACACAGAGCTGTTCTGGGGACTGGGTTGGGACACAGCCTGTAGGGGCAGGAAGAAGCTTTAGCTTCTGGAAGTTGGAGGGTGAGGGAAAGAATAACAGGCAGGTCATTCCAAGGGGGAACATAGCAGTGGTTTTCGGGGTGAATTGCATTTGAGAACAAGAATCGTGAAGATGTTCTCTGAACGTGGATCCTGGGACTTGACATGTAGAATCTGTCCATAAGGTCGGGCGGCGGGGAAGAGGGGTTGGCTGATGGTGATGTTGTAAAACCCAAATCTTTGATTTGAAAACAAACAATTATTCTAGCAGAAAATGAGAGACCAGCTTCAAGTTTTCTTGTTAAAGACTTGTTTCTAAACAGCTGAATAATTACTGTCGTCTATTTAAGATTTCCAGATGGTTTCTAAATTTTTCTGCTTTCTTCAAAATTTCTCAGTCTTTTTACACTTGTCTCAAAGATTGCTATAACATTTCTAATTGGATCATTGCATTTACAACAAACATTTCTTGAAGGCCCACTCTGCTATATGCTGGTGAGTGAGACGCATAAAAGCTTCCACTGGTATGAAGAGATGGAGGGGCTGTTATGTGAGTTGATGTTCTTAGGACATTTTTTTCATTATACTCACCATTAAATCAATATTGACAAATCAAGTACTGATTCTATAAGTTGTCTAATTCTGGATAAAATAGAAAATTTCATAATTTTTTCATAAAAATGGTATTGGAAGTGGACTGTAAAACGCAGAATAGTACCAATTTGTGCTTTATTATTCTGCATAAGTACTATTGTGGCTTTCTCTATTCTTTTGCAAGGAAACTAAGGCTTTTTGAGGTTTCTCTAGTTTGATTTTTTCACTCAGAAAATTAAGTTTTGAGTGAAAAACACGTCTCAAGTTCTCAGAGTAGCCATTGCTGTTATAATGTTGTCTTTTATAAGTATTTGTCGTTAATGTTGCAGTTTATAAGTATTTGTCATTAATGCATTTTGGGTCCAGTGTAGGAGAGAGGGACCCCAGGGCTGCATCCCCAAGCCCACCTGCCCAGCATCACCTCATTCCATTCTTGCATCTTACTCCGGGGGACCATGCTTGAGGCCACCAGAGCTTCTTGCTTTTTCCAAGAAGTCTTACATTTCCCGTGTTGTTTGATCCCCTGTCTATTGATTCCATTTTATTAAGGGTCCTCATCAAGTATATATTTTCATCCTTGGGGTGCTCGTTGCATGTTTACTTCTCTTTTGGGGATCCATATTTCTGTTTTAAATTATAGATATGTACTTATATAGATATGTCCCTATTCCTCCAGATAAAGTATACTCCTTGCAGACTATGACTGTTCAGTTAGATAAATAGATGGATACATAGATGAGTAGATGGGTAGAGATACAAATATAGAAAAAGATACAGAAATAGATGTGAGTATGGATACAGATATAGCTATTCCCTACTTAGTAGAATCCTGAGGACAGGGATTTTTGTCTGCTTTGATCACTGCAGTATTCCCAGCATCTTGAACCTACCTGTTCTGGGTTAGATGCCCACCTATGCTCACCTGGCGCCTGGAGAGTACCCTCACTTGGCTGTACACTCCCGTTGCGTTACCATCTCCTGTTTTCTGTCTCCCTTCCCCATTGCACCTCAAGATCCTTGAGAATCCTAAGGCAGGTCCATACACCTCTTATTTTACAGTGTTTCTGTATCTTTCCATATGTGATTGACACATTATACACATCTACAAAATATAGATGTGGACGAAGAACTGAAGAACTGAAGAACTGAAAGATACAAGAAAAAGGTGATCAGATGTAACTCTCATGGCTCACTCTCTCACTCTGTCATGTTTTTGCACAAATGTCACCTTAGAAGTGAATTTTTTTCTGGACGTGCCAATCTAAACTTCAAGCGAGTATGCTTCCCCACGCAGCACTCTTTCCTCCTTTATTTTTTCTAAAATATTTATGACCGTATCATATAATTACTTGCTTAGTTTTTCTTTCCTGTCCCCCTGAGTCAGGGACTCTGTACACCTTATTCGTAACCACTCTTCATGGCACCTGCCAGATAACGAGTGCTCAAAAATGTTGAATGAATGGAAGACTGCAATATGGGACAAAAATACACCTGAAGAATCATTAAAAACTTTCATAATTTTTAAAGTAAATATTTAAAAATATATAAATAAATAAAAGTATTTAAAAGTAATTTTTAAAAACAGTTAAAAAACTTAAAGTTTAATGATAGCTTTACATCAATGCTCTATATGTACCTCTATATAGTTTGGATTGAGCCAGTGAAGTTTGTTAAGTTCTGTGATGGGTCCCCTGCAATGGCCTTTCCCATTACTTGGATGGAGATACTGACAATGGTCACCCCACCCTGAGGACGGTCTGGAATGAGGGCTGACAGGAAGCTGGATCACGAAGATGGCTCTTTCTTTCCCAGGACTGATTTGCAATAATAGTTCCAGCAACCTGAGACAGGTGACTAACCCAGTGTGTGGGCCTGGCACATTCTCGATAGATGTTTCTGGAATGAAGAAAACTCAATAAGAATATATGTCTTCATCATTAATCATTAGAGAAATGCAAATCAAAACTACAATGAGATATCATCTCACACCGGTCAGAATGGCCATCATCAAAAAATCTGGAGAGGGTGGGGTGGAGAAAACAATAAATGCTGGAGAGGGTGTGGAGAAAAGGGAACACTCTTGCACTGTTGGTGGGAATGTAAATTGATACAGCCACTATGGAGAACAGTATGGAGGTTCCTTAAAAAACTAAAAATAGAACTACCATATGACCCAGCAATCCCACTACTGGGCATATACCCTGAGAAAACCATAATTCAAAAAGAGTCATGCACCAAAATGTTCATTGCAGCTCTATTTACAATAGCCAGGACATGGAAGCAACCTAAATGTCCATCATCGGATAAAGAAGATGTGGCACATATATACAATGGAATATTACTCAGCCATAAAAAGAAATGAAATGGAGTTATTTGTAGTGAGGTGGATGGAGTTAGAGTCTGTCATACAGAGTGAAGTAAGTCAGAAAGAGAAAAACAAATACAGTATGCTAACACATATATATGGAATCTAAGGGAAAAAAAAAAAAAAGGTCATGAAGAACCTAGTGGCAAGACGGGAATAAAGACAAAGACCTACTAGAGAATGGACTTGAGGATATGGGGAGGGGGAAGGGTAAGATGTGACAAAGTGAGAGAGTGGCATGGACATATATACACTACCAAACGTAAAATAGACAGCTAGTGGGAAGCAACCGCATAGCACAGGGAGATCAGCTCTGTGCTTTGTGACCACCTAGAGGGGTGGGATAGGGAGGGTGGGAGGGAGGGAGATGCAAGAGGGAAGAGATATGGGAACATATGTATATGTATAACTGATTCACTTTGTTATAAAGCAGAAACTAACACACCAATGTAAAGCAATTATACTCCAATAAAGATGTTAAAAAAAAAAAAAAAAAAAGAATATATGTCTTCAATGCTCCCCAGAAGCATGGATTTCATGAATTAAATTTTAGGTTTATTTATAGTGTATACATTCTTCTAAATTAAATGCAGAAACTATGATTGTGAACATGCTTTTACAGGAGCTGTTTCTCTCTGTTGCTACAAAGTTTGCAAAGGGTTTGTAGCTTGTGGGAGTGGAGTTTAAGTGGAATACAAAGGATCCAACACAGGTCCGAGGTGGCGTCTCTCTTAATAAACAGGTTTGATTGGATCTGCCAATGTCCACACGTGTACAGGCTCAGGGATACCTCACTGAGGTATCCACGAGGTGCTAGGATTCCAGTTTCCAGGCAGCCCACTTGTAGGCGAGCCTGCAATGCAGCCGCTGTGCCTTCTGGAAGCACTTTCTGAGCCCACAGCTCATCAACGTTCCACATGACCTACAGCTTCCAGTTAATATATGTTTTTAGCCCAATTTTTAAGGATGCTGCAGGCTGGGGAGTTGAAAGATGACACGTATTAGTTTCCAAAGATGTGAATTACCAAAACCTTGCCACATTTCTCATGATCCTCTATTTTTTCCTGGATTAAAATAAGATAACCTCTCTATCTTTCTAAAAAAATAAATAATACCATATTGGGGGCTACATGTTAAATTTAGAGTTTACAATAAGGGCTGCAGTGAGTGAAGGAATAAACTGAGAGATGGTTTCATAGTTTATTATTTTACTTTGATATGTAATAGCTACTAAAAAAAACCAATGGCCGTGTAATGCACACTCACACACGTACATAAACACATACACATGTGTACCTTTTCAACAGTATAAGACTGGCCTCCGTACTGATTCCCACCATCTGCATAAACAAGGACACACGTGCACTGTGGGCCTCCACCTCACCTGGAGATGAGCAGGGCAGCCAGGTTTCCTGCAGGGCTCCAGGTAGACCAGCAGTCTCTCTTGCCTGTTCCTCTTTTCTACTTCATATCCTTCATTCTCCTTTTCTCCTTCCCACCTGCTCCCTCCCTCCCTTCTTCTCCTCTCATTGAACTTCCTTTTCCTCTGGAGAGAAAAAGATGGAGAGAGGG
The DNA here is from genome assembly GCF_028023285.1 of Balaenoptera ricei. NCBI lineage: Eukaryota > Metazoa > Chordata > Mammalia > Artiodactyla > Balaenopteridae > Balaenoptera > Balaenoptera ricei. The sequence continues at coordinate 157,342,559 of NC_082642.1, read as the reverse complement.
AGAGGTTGGCCTTTTCTCTGTTCATAACCCAGAGCCCATTTTTTCCCATTTGGAACGTGTCTTCTTGGGTTCTGAGATTTTCATTGTTTGAATTATCTTCTTTGGGTGACTATGTGTATGGGGTCATCGGCACCCTCCATGCCTCTCTTGTTCAGAGCATTTCAGTCCTTTTTTCCAACCTCCTTTCCACCCTTGGAACTGTTAAAATAATGGGGTTGGATATATAGGGTTCTTCAAAGTCTTCTGCAGTTCCATTTTTGGGCTCACCATGAGTCTTTCTTTCACACCCTGGAGAGAGTGAGGAGACAGATTGAGAGGAGAGGCAGAGGAGTGCAGGGAGGATGGGGAGGGGGATGATTCCTGCTGTGTCCTCGACCCCTAAGGTCTGCCCCAGCCCCTCCGAGACCTGGCCCTCCTTTCCTCTGCCACGTCACCCTCCCCACCCACGGACCATCCCTGGGTACCGACCATGACCCCTCGGTGGTCCAGGGCATGTGGACCTCCAGCCAACTGTGACACACGAAGCATTCAAGTAGATCAGGGGCTACACACACATTAGATTCAGATGCATAATTCACTCTTCATTTTACCTGTTCTCACTGGTCTCATTTTTCTCTCTGTGTGTCATTTATTTATTGTGGTAAAACACATATAACATATAACGTACCATTTTGACCATTTTTAAGTGTTACTCTTCAGTGGCACTGAATACATTCGCATTGCACCACCATCCCAGCATCCTGTGTGTGTCATTTTCACATGTACATTACAATGACGTATTTTTTGCTGCCGGGGGATATTTCTGGGAAGTGATCAGCTTTCAAAATAAAGAAGTTTAAGTGTAGTTGTTCTACAGGAAAGAGCCGAAACACAGTGAGGTTTTAAGTGGGTGATTCAACTGGACCATTTACTCCTCATGGCCAGCAGAGGGGGCCAGTGGGCCAAGCTTTGCGGAGCTGCTCTTCCTTCCCCTCCTGCGCTGAACCCGGGGAGGACCAGCCAGGCAGATGCAGGAGATAAATCAGCATCACCAAACAAGCACCACGCTGTACAAGGAAAGATGGGGCCAAACAATGGTTTTTGTCGTTCACGGTCATTTTCTCCACCACTTTTCAATGGTGAGAGAAATCGCCAGGGAAGAATGATAACGCTCTCCTCTCTTCCAGGGTCCTTCTTTCTTTGATTCTCGGCCTTCTTGCCCCAGAGGGCAGTTAGTAGCATTATTTGGGTATTTTAAACTAGATGGACTGTTCTTGGGGCCACTCAAGTCAGGGAGAGAGACCCTGCAGTGTGTTGCCCACGTTGATGAGAAATTTAATTTGATTTAAAGAAAATAAAGAAATGGGCAGGGGTGGGGAAATTCCTTGTTCCTGGAATGGTGTGGAGCCTATCTGTGGACACTGGAATCGTCACAGTTAATGTTTCTGGCACCCACAGCTGCTCATCATGTTACTTAGAGAAGACGCGAGAATCAGAGCTTCCAGCCTCCCAGCTCCCAACGTGGGTCCAGCTCTGAATAACAGAAGACCAGTCCATCTGCAGGGAGAGTTTATACAGGACAGCCACGTTCCCTTGTCTACGGGCAGCTAGAACATTTTTAGCAAATTATCCAGAGTACAGGGAAGAATTCTTTAGAAAATAAAACCCTGGCAATGAGAGCCACAGATAGTCAGATCAAAATGGATGGGTATTGTCAAGAAAGAAAATAAGAAGGACAACTCAATTATTTTTAAACCTGATAACCTAGAATTAGCTGAGAAGAAAACTCAAACACAAAGAGACAAAAAAGCAAAATACAAGCCAAAAAGCCCCATGATCCTTCACAAACCCTTACTAGAAAACAATTCATTATCTAACAGATGAAGTGCTTCTTCTCCCTTGACCATTCACTGCTCCTCATCGACAATTTCGGAAGCCAGAGACAAAAAAAAATCACAAAAACAAAACAAAACAGACAAACAAAACCACCCAGCAAACACCAGAAACCTATTCTGAGTTGCTTTTTATCGTCCTGTTGTTGAAGTGCATTTGATGTGCCAGATCATCTTGTTTCCATAATAGCCAAAATGCACTGAACTTTGGAATTCTCTTTCTTTCCTATCTCTCGATGGAAAACGAAGTTCTTTATGCAAATCATTGCCTTACGCCTGACCGTCTTGGGTCTATGTAATGGGGTTGCTGACATTTCTTTGACCTCCTAGTGGAATAATTAGGTGCTCTAGTTACCAAGCAACAGAAAGTCGGACGACCCAGGAGCAGAGAGTCCTGGGCGGACTCCACGGAAGGATGGAGTCTACTTCTGAAGACCCTCCACCCGAGGGGGCGCGGGGAGCTCCTGCCCCGGGGACTGATGCTCCCAGGTGGCCCACTCACCCCCTAGTCCCTGGACAGCGCATCGACAGGATGCCAGCCTGCCCATCTCGGGTTCAACAGCACCTTATGTGCAGAATTCAGCAAACTTTTTTTGTATGTTCAGTTATTTATTCTATTGTGATTAAAAAAGCACACGTAACATGAGCTCAACCTCTTAGAAATAGTTACAGTGTTGTTACTATAAGCACGATGCTGTACAGCGGATCTCTGGAACTTTGTCATCTTGCACAACTGAAACTTTATACCCACCAACCAGTGGTTCCCCATTCTCTCCTCCTCCAGCCCCTGGAAACCACCACCCCACTCTCTGCTTCTATGAGTCTGACCACTCAGAGACCTCGCAGAAGGGGGTCGTGCCGGCTGTGTCCTTCTGTGACGGGCGGGCTTATTTCATTTAGCATCAGAGCCGCTCAGAGTACGGGGTCCTGGAAGGAGACACCACAGGTTCACTTCCCTGGTACTCCCTGGTTCACAGTGAAGTGAGGCTGAGCCTCGGCCCTGGGGATGGGGGTGTTTCTGATTGATGGGTTTTGTGATCCAGACTGTGAAACCCCCAAGAAGAAAAATACAGCATCAGGAGATTGCCTCTTCCTTCCAAATTCTGTCTCATAAACCTAACAACTTCCTTTTCTAAAAAAATTTATTTTTGGCTGCGTTGGGTCTTCGTTGCTGCACGTGGGCTTTCTCTAGTTGCGGCGAGCGGGGGCTACTCTTCATTGTGGCACGCGGGCTTCTCATTGCAGTGGCTTCTCTTGTTGCGGAGCACGGACTCTAGGCGCACGGGCTTCAGTAGTTGTGGCTCACAGGCTCAGTGGTTGTGGCATGTGGGCTCAGTAGCTGTGGCTCACAGGCTTAGTTGCTCCGGGGCATGTGGGATCTTCCCGGACCAGAGATCGAACCCGTGTCCCCTGCACTGGCAGGCGGATTCTTGACCTCTGCGCCCTCAGGGAAGTCCCCCTAATAACTTCTTAACATGGCGTTTCAAGGATACCCTAGAGCTGGAGAGAAGTGTGATGCAAGGTTGGATAAACCCCCATATGGATATGTGTTTAGGCCCCAAACTCCCAGACCATAAAGGCCCCTTCCCAGAATGTACACTGTGACGATGCCTGGTGTAGAGATTATGTGATTATGAAGAACTCCCGATTACTTTTACACTTTTCTATATTTTTCAAATGTTCTACACATAACATTACCTCTATATTAGCAAATATAAACATGTAAGCATGTATGCATGTATGTATCCTTGTGTATACGTTGTATGTGAGGATATATGTGTATGTGTGTATAATGTCCAGGGGTTTGAAAAAATGAGTTATTACCACTCATAAGTATAAGTAGAATAAATCTACTTATTCTTCCAAGGAGACAAGTGAAAAAACTCACTTCTGAGCAGTGACCTGACTTGATCCCCTTGATGGGGATTATCTAGAGGATTTAGATTCAAAAGATAGGAATTCTGTGCTTGTCCCTACCATGGACCATCTGCATATTTCAGCCACTCCCTGAAGACTTCGATTCTTCAGCTGTAATTTGTGAAAATGAAAGCCAAAATTCACCGAGCAGGTACCATGTTTCAGGTCTGCTAAACATTTTCCCCTGTTAAGGTTACACCAAGCCTGAGAGGGAGGTTCTGGTATCACCCCCGTTTCCGCTGAGTATCAGGTGACTTGGCGAAGCTGCCCAGGGTCCTTTTGCTCCCACCCACCAGGCTGTCCTGCTCCTCAGGATGGGGTGATGGGAGACACCCCACAGGGATGTGTGAGACTTGCAAAGTAGATGGCACTGGAGAGCCTCTTGGGAACTAAACAGCATATCAGAACTGGTTATTTAAAATTCATTTAACATTTTGATTCTTGTAGTAGAGTCTATGTTCTTGGTACTTGCTAGGCCTGAAGTGAGAAGTCTGTTTTCTTATGGGTTCTGGCTGTGTTTATAGGACTGGCAGATTCTACTTAGACATAGTGATTACCTGGACTGGATCTCTTTCAATGGACCCCCTCCTGCTCCTCTGGCATAGATCTGGCCTGTGAGGATGTGAGTGACCAGGGCCTACTCCCAGGCCATGGGGAAAAGTCTGAAAGAGGCCCAAAGTCAGGGGTGTGATACTGGGAAAGACTTCAAATTTTTTCCTTCCCCTTTTCTTAGGGGCAAAATGTCGATGCTGTGTTAGAGCTAAGGTTTAGCACATATGACCCCAGAGAAGGTAAAGTACTGGCTGATTTACATCCATATTCAAGAGGGCGGCTATTCCACTCAGCTTGGGCTGCTCAAACAAAATACCATAAACTGGATGGCTTATAAATAACAGAAGTTTATTTCTCACAGTTCTGGAGGCTGGGTGTTCGAAGCCTGGGACCAGCACAGTCAGAGGTGAGGGAACCTCCTACTGGTTTACAGATGGCCCGCTTCTTCCTGTGTCCTTACATGGTGGAGGGATTGTTCATTCTCCTAGCTTTCTGACTTCTTCTTATAAGGGTACTAACCCCATTCATGAGGGTGCCACCCTCATCATCTCATTACCTCTCAAAGGTCCCACCTCCACATACCATCACACTAGGATCAGGGTTTCAACATATGCATTTTTGGGGAACGAAAAGATTCAGGCCATAGCAGTGGCTGATATAAAATCCTCGCTGACAGTAGGTTTGCCAAAAAAGCTTTGTTAATCATTTTAACTAGCAACTACTCTAGAACAAGAGTAGGAAAGTCAAGCTTGTTTCTGCCTGACGTAGACATATTCAGAACCTAGTCTTAGGGTCTTCAAAAGTGATGGCTAATTGACTTTCAACTCATTGCATTTAAAGCAGCAGCTTGATATAACTATTGGTCAAGACTAAGTAGCATAGGGACTTCCCCAGTGGCACAGTGGATAAGATTCCACCTGCCAATGCAAGAGACACAGGTTCGAACCCTGGTCCAGGAAGATCCCACATGCCATGGAGTAACTAAGCCCGTGCGCCACAACTACTGAGCCTGTGCTCTAGAGCCTGCGAGCCACAACTACTGAGCCCACACGCCACAACTACTGAAGCCCACATGCCCTAGGGCCCAAGTGCCACAACTACTGAGCCCGCGTGCTGCAACTAATGAAGCCTGCGTGCCTAGAGCCCATGTTCCGCAACAAGGGAAGCCACCACAATGAGAAGCCCGCACACTGCAACGAAGAGTAGCCCCCGCTCATCACAACTAGAGAAAGCCCGTGCACAGCAACAAAGACCCAACGCAGCCAAAAATAAATAAAATTAAATCTTAAAAAAAAAAAAGACTAAGCAGCATAGCAGAGTGAAAAGAATTTTGAAAGAGGCTCCTGTAATCCTAAATTCTAGTCATTGCATGACTGAATGATCACAACAACTCTACAATGTTTCTTATCTCTAAATTCAAACTAATTCTAACAACTTTGTTCTCTTGATGATCATACATATAAAAACAAGACCACTCTGTAGCTTCATTGATTGTGTACAGCCTTCTTGGCTATAGGCAAAGACATTCTGTGGTGATAGGGTGGATCTCTGTTTGGATGTCAGCACCCATGTATTCAGTCAACACACTTATTGAAATATAAAGAGGAAGCAGAAGTTACTTCTCTGCCCTCAAGGATCTCACAACCCAGTGGAGATGCCCACAGCCCTGGAAACAGTTACTGTGTGTGTGTGTGTGTGTGTGTGTGTGTGTGTGTGTAAGGTAAGAGGCAGCTTGGGTCAGGGTGTAACAGAACCATTTTTGGACTAAATGTATTTCTCTGTGGCTTTGGAGATGGCCTGGCTGTGCCAGAGCTGCACACAAATAAGGTTTAAATTATGTGCAATTAGAAATTTCCCTATTCCCCCTTCGTCTGGTTTTGCTCATCTCTAATTTCATTTCTTACTCTCATGCCCACCATCTAGCCTGGCAGCAGCTTAGCAGAACAATGTCTATAAAATTAAATTCACAAAGGCCTGGGCAGCTCATTCCGAGAGTCCAGCCCCAATGTAGGCTCGAGCCTGGGCTGCAGCCATCTGGTAGACCTAGTAATGGGAGCAGGGAGCAGAGTGACCCTCTGTAGGCCGGCCTTTTGAACCGTGTCTGGGAGGGGGAGGGTGTGGCAGGAGGGCTAGCTGATGTACTAAGAAACTCTGAGGATGGTTGGAAACCCTCAGTTTCCTGTTTCTGGAACCATAATCCCAAGTCTTAAGCAAAGAAACCTTGGCAGGAGAGCCTGACTTTATTTAATAAAGTCAAGTCCAAGGCTTAGTAAGTTGCTTCAAAACACCCAGTACTAAGAATCCAGGATTCCAGGAACCTTACTTCCATGATCTTTGCACCCTGCCAGTTTTCTTAGGGCTTGAAGATCTCTAATCATTCATCTACCCTCCACCCCCTTTTTTTTTCTCCAGCTGAATAATTTGGGTTGTGTAAAACAGAGTTACAAAAGAGGATTGTTTTGAGCCTTTTGGTGGATTGGCTATATAAGAGGCCTTTTAATTCCCAAGAAAATTGCTTGTTCTGTGCAGAATATACTGTACCATTCACTTCTCAACATAGCCATTTTTATTCTGACACAGCTTCCTTTCAAATTCAACATACAGTATGTAAATGTGAGCCAACAGCCAAAAACTCCTTTTTCAAATGGAGACTGTTAATATTTTTCTTTGAAGAGCGTCACCTCTTTTAGACAGGAAATTACTGTCAACTTTCTTGCTGCCTTGGCAGTAGTTAACTGAGATTTTCCTCCCATTTTTTGAAAGGAAATATTGTGCCAGGGACCATTTGTAGAAATACATCTATACTTAAAAATCATTATCTTCAAAAACTGGCATCAAAAGTCATTGATGGTGCTATATTCACAGCAAGGATCTGGAGTCCAGGTTAAACATCTTTCTATTGTATAGGAACTTGGTAACTCTTGGTCTATTTTAGACAGCTTTAGTTCAGTGTAATTATTATGGTTTCTAAAGGAGTTTCTGTGTAATTACCACATAGTTTATTTCATGGTAACTATGCAATTAACTTGTCCCTCTTCTCTAAATGGAAAATACTATAATTCTAATACAAATGGTTTGGATGCTAGTTTTCTCAACCGTACTTTAAAAATATCTGTATTTTAAGTGCTTTATTCATTTTGTCCCTTCTCCTTCTTCAAATAATATATTTGGTTTAGTTAATTATTTTTTGCTTTTTTAGACCAAAGAAAGGCTAAAGGTTTATTGGGTAGCCCCAAATTATCAAGAAATCTTTTGGGACATAAAAAATAACAATGGGAGTTAAATTATCCCCACAAATGAATGCTGGGTGAGGGTCCTTAAAGAAACGGTTGTGATCTGACAGAAGTCAGGTCGTGAGCCCAAATGAAAACGGATACACTTGTCTTTGCTTCTCCTTATGTTAGCATTAGCTGTGGGAGGGAATTTGCTTGATTTGGGCCCTTTGTATTTTCTGCTGCGAAGGTGAGGGTGGCATTTGGAGAACTTCCCAGGGGACATTCCCTCCTATTGTTTAAGGTGCAGGGTGGGAGATAGAACTGTGCACTAATATGAGGCTTTGAAAAGGGAAAGTAACCCCGGTGCTAATTACAACCTGGAGGAAGATGGGAAGTGTTGAGCATAGATTTTTTTTTGCAAAATCACTTTGACTGCACCCGTCTGTATGACCAGCTTGGGTGGCATTTGTAAGGCCCATTAAGATGACTGATTAATTAATTTCTAAAAGCAAGTCAACTTATGTGTCAAGCTGTGGACCCCATGGAAAGCCCTAGGCATAAGTCTTACTCATTTAATCTCATAAATCCATCTGCCCATCCATCTTTCCCAACATCCAATATCTATGGACTGCCCAGGAACTGGTGTAAAGAGGTTATGATCCCTGCCCCTGAGGACCTGATAGCTCATGTAGCAGGTAGAGGGGGTAACATTGATTAGGAGAGAGCATCCCGATGGCAGAAGCAGATATGCTGTGAGGACCACTCACTCATCCTATGAATATTCTACTAGTGTCCTGAGCATCTCCTATGGGCACCAGTCTTAGTCCTGGAGATACAACAGAGAATGGAACCCATAAGCTCTCAGCCCTTACAGTGCTTCCATTCTAGTAGGGAGACAGAAAGTAGACAGGTCGGCGCCTAAAAATCTGCACCATTTGCAGGCGATGCCATGTTCTGCAAGGGTGGGGGGAGGGATGAGGACAGGAAGGGCTGTGCTGGGTAAGGTGGGGAGGGGAGGTGTCTCTAAGAAAGTAACATGTGAACAGAGACACGAAAGTCAGGGCGTGAAACTTGGGAAGGTCCAAAAGAACCACAGACTCTGAGGTGGTATCAGCAAGTGCTAAAGTGCAGAGGAAGCTTTTTTCAAGGAATATGGAGGCTGGAGAGAAGTGAGCCAGGGCGAGAGCCAGTGGGAATGAAGCTGGGGAGAGACTGAGTGGGAACATGGGGTGAGGTCACATGAACATCGCAGGGAGCTTCGGTTTTACCATTTATTTGTTTATTTCTGTGGGGCATGGGGAGTCGTGGGAAAATTTTGTGCAGGAGAAAGACAAGGTCTGATTTTTTTTTCTAAATACTACCCTTTGGTTCCCACATCGAAATGAGACCACAGGTGGAGAAAGAGAGGAAGCCGATGACATTCTGCAAAGTATTCCGGGTGAAGGACAATGGAGGCTGAGGTGGGGTGTTTGTGATGGAGACTGTGCAAAGTACAAAGAAGCTTCTGGGTATGTTTTGAATATATAGCCAATAGGTCTTGCTGCTGAGTTGGATGCACAGGGCAGAGAATGAGAGGAGGCACAGATGGATTGAGCTTTGGCTTGAACAACCAGAAAAATAGATTTGCTGAAGTGGGGAGACTTTGGGCATAGCAGGATGGGAGTGGATGAACCAAGGTTTATCCTTGGGCATGCTGTGTTTCACATGTCTCTTTGACATCTAAGTGGAGATATTGAGTAGGCAGTTGGATACATGAGTCTAGAGTTGGGGACGGAGATTGAACTGGGAATATAAATAAGGGAACTGTTAGCATGCAGGAGGCATTTAGAGGAAAGAGACTGGATATGCTCATCAAAATAATAAGTGTAAGAATAGAAGAGGTTTGGAGACTCAGGCTGGGGCACCCAACGTTGGCATGTTGGCAAGAGGAGAAAGAGCAGGGATGAGCTTCTGAGGCTGAGAAGATGCACATGGGGAGATAGAAGGAAAACCAGGGGGCTTGAAGTCAGGGAAGGCAAGTGAAGGAAGTGTTTACAGGGAAGTGACGATCACTCAAGTCAAATGCACTTGGAGGTCAAGGAGGATGAGGGAACGGAAGTCACTATCATTCCTGACAATTTCGAGGCTAAATAGAGTGGGTTCAGTGGAGTGGGAGGTGAAGAGGTGGAGATAGCCAGCATAGACTACTATTTTGTGGAGTTTTGCTATGAAGAGAAGGAGAGATATGAGATGGTAGATGAAGGTGGGTGTGAGGCCAAGGGAGATATTTTAAAGATGAGAGATACTACAGCACATGTATGGGTTAAGGAATTGATTCCATAGAGAAGAAAAGATTTGACAATGTACAAGAGTGAGATGACTTCTAAAGCGTAGGTGTGGGTGTGTGTGTGTGCAGAGACCAAAGGAGGGGTGAGAAGAATAGTTCTGCCCGGAGGGAAGGCAGTGTATGTGGGCGTAGAGGTAGAGAGGGAGGGACTGAGGTTGGAGAAGAGAGCAGAAGAAAGCTCCGAAGGGCAAGTGACTTGAGACTAACCCGGAGTCTCCAGCTGAGCTGTCCTATGAGCTGGTCCCTGACTCCAGGCTGACACTCCTAGCTCAGGTGCTCTCTACCTCCAAATTTGGTACCTTCTACCTTTCTCCTTATCCCAGCCAGTAAGGCTTTTATTCAGCCTCCACTTCCAAGGGCATACTTTGTCTTTGACATGCTTCATTTCATTCAGGATTTGCCCTTGCTTTTCTGGTGGTAGGCAGAACAATGGCTCCTCCCACCTAACGTCTGCATGCTAGTTTCTAAAACCTGTAGATATGCTCCTTTATATGACAAAAGGGACTTTTACAGGTTCAATTAAGGATTTTAAGATGGGGGGATTATTCTGGATTTTCTGGGTGGGCAGACACAGGGTCTTTATAAGAGGGAGGCAGGAGGGTCAGAGTCAGAAAAGGAGACATGACGATGGAAACAGAGGTTGGAGTGTTACACTCTCAAGATGGTGACTGTAAACCAAGGGATGTGGGCAGATTCTAGAAGCTGGAAAAGGCAAGGAAACGGATTGTCCCCTAGAAGATCCAGAAGGAATGCAGCTCTGCTGAAACCTTAATTTTAGTCTTATAAGACTGATTTCAGATTTCTGACCTCCAGGACAATAAGATAATCAATGTTGTTTTAAGCCCCTAAGTTTGTGGTCATTTGTTACAACGGCAACATAACTAATACATCTTTTATGAGAATTTGCCAGGTCTGAGATCCATTTTTTGAAAACTGGTTCCCATTCATATGGTGCACTCTATGAAATCATTGCAAAATCTCTGTGAGAGCGCTGGGCTACAAATTGTTACTCCTCTTTTGGAGATAAGGACAGGCTGGTGAAAGCAACGGTGAGCAGACAATGCCTTTGGCATCCATCATATTGGAGGCCAGTCATCCCACGGGCATTGACACACTAGCCCCAACTTCGACTTTTGCTTTGACAATGTTCACAGTAAAATGAGTCATTCCAATAAGCATTGTGGTCAAGACAAGGAGAAGGAATAGTCTTAGCTCTGTGTTCTGACTTGTGCCCCAGTGGCCAAGGCACTGACCCACATCTTCCTGCCTCTTCTCTCAAACGGAAGGTCTGTAGGATCCATGGGGTTGACTTCAGAGTAGGACAGGTCAAAGGCCTTCCACTTCACCTCATTGTGATTTACAGCATTTTTCTCTATTTATAAAGTTGGGACTTCTCCAAGGGAATTCCAAGAAGGCTGCCATTTTGTGTGGCTTTGGTCATTGATGTTGCTCTTAAACTAGTTTAAGTTGTTAATTGCCATCCTTCCCTAATATTTTTGTTACTAAAATTAGTATGTTAATTTTCTCCATGTGGACCCTTGGACGATTTTGTGATGGGTGAAATTTCAGAAATCAGAGATAGATGTATATTGTAATAACTAAAGAGCATTAACTATCGGGGCCGTGGAGTCAATGGAATATTTCCCACAGTCCTCCATACTTTCTCATAGTATTTTCTTTTCCATGAACTCTCGACTTCCAATGCTACTACACTTTGTGGTTAGAAACAGAGGACAGCAATAGCATTCTGTTTCTCTCACTTAAAAGTCAGACTCGAAGCTACAGTCCTAAAGTGAGAATTAAAATCTCGTCCACTCATAGCTCTGCAGTCAGAAGATCAGCCAGTCACCAGGCTTTGGTAAATAGTATGACATGAGATATATCTGCCATCTGCACTGACAATAAAGTGAGCCCATAAGTTAAAAAAACAAAGAAAAAACATGAATGCAATATGGCAGAACCTGCATGAAACGTCTGCGGTAAGTTCCAAGTTAGTCTCTTTAGCCATAAGGGAAGGAGGCAAAGGACTCTGGTCAGCGAAGTCCCCGTTCTTACCTTTGGTCGGGTAAGGGGGTCAAAGCATCCAGTTCAAGTCATTGAGGAAGGGGCATTTCAGAACTGCAGCCTCTTTCGTCTGTGAGCACAGGAGCCCCAGAAGACGGATGGGGAACCTCTGAGCGTGGCCATGGTGGGAATCCCCAGCTGGCAGGAGACGGATGGGTTACTTCCAGCACGTGGGTGAGGCGTAGCGGTATCTCTGCAGTCAACACCGTCTCTATCAGTGGACCGGCAGGTCCGGGCACCTCTTCAGTGAAGCCGTCATTAGACAGCCCCCACTCCCACCGCAGTGGGGAATTGATCACTGCTTCCGGGTTTCCGCCGTATGTCTCTCACCCTTTCCCGGACCTGCGGCTGGCATGTCGCTGTCCTCATTGGGTTGCAAGCTTCTTAGGAGCTGGTCAGTGTGTTATACATCCTGTCTCCCCAGCGTGCCTCCCAGAGCCTGGCTCATCGCTGAGGCCCAGTAAACGCTGGGCGCATGAATGAGGGGGATCCTGTAAGTCGGGGGTTGGCAAGATACGGCCTTTGTACCAAATCTGGCCCTTAGCCTCTTTTTGTAAATAATTTATTTTGTAAATGGATGCACGAATTTTGTCTATGGCACCATACAAAGGCGGAGTTGAGTAGTTGCTGCTCTGTAACCACAAAGCCTAAAGTATTTACACTCTGACCCTTTACGTTAAATGTTTGGGCCACATGCTCTAAGGCAATTGCATCTGCTCTTGGTGATTGTATCGTAAAGCAAATTATAATGATGTATTGAGACTTGGAAGTTTCCTCATGTATCCTTTGAAATTATCAGAGACCGCCTAAGCCAAATAAATTCAGGGTTGAGAATTAATACAAATTGTTCCCTTTGTTTAGGACCGGACTGTCCTTGTAATCTGAAGGATTTCCTGCCCCACAAAGTCTGGGGAGGGCTCAGCGGGGTTAGATTTTGGCGGGAAATACTGAAAACTGCTTTCTGATCCCAAATAATTTCTTTGTCCACTCGTGCAGACCACCTAAAACGTCATCAAATACCCCTGTGTGGATGAAGAATATTATTGTTTTATATTTTATCTTTCTATCAAAATGCTTTCCTCTTCACTCTGGTTTAGATCAGTGACGGTGATGAAACGGAGGCTTTGGGAAGGTGGATCTGTGTGGCAGCAGAATCATTTTGGAGTTGGGACCATTTGGAGGCAGGAAGGCCCAGGAGGCTTCTTAGAGCTGGGACTTTAAGCGATGGAAGGGCAGCAGGCGCTGGGAGATGTAGGAAGAGGCACATAGGGGGGTTCACAGGAGTATGTACATGGGTGACAAGACACATTTCTCCACTTCTGGTGTGTGCCCTGGGTCACCTGCTGTAATCAGGACCTTCACACCAACTGGACAAATACATCTAATCCAGTGGCTCCCAATGGAGGGCAATTATCCCCCCTTAGGGCACATTTAGTAATGTCTGGGGATATTTTTGGTTGTCACATCTGGCGGGGATGGGTGCTGCGGTCTAGGGAGGAGAGGCCAGGGACGCTGCTGAATATCCTACAATACACAGGACAAGCCCTCCACCCACACACACAGCAAAACATCACCTGGCTCCAGACGTCAGCGGTGCTGAGGTTGAGAAACCCTGATCAAATCCTTGGCATCCCCACACACTTCCTTTGACATTATGAAAGATGTTTGGAGAGAAGCTGTGTGTGGAGAGGTGCACGCTTGGCTGGGGCCTCGTGCAAATTTTTGCCTAGGAGATTGCAAAGTAATACGATGGGGCATCTACATTCTGTTTTGGAAGAATAGGAAGAATTATCTTGTCATCACAGGCCAATTATCCTGTGAATATTTTGGCTGCACACTAAGTGTTGCTATGTAATTGCAACTAACATGTAAGTGATCTAGGGTTTCTGGTGTGTGTCATTCCAACGCTGAAAAATATATGACTAACGTTACGGTGACAGCTGCATATGTGTGACGTATGACTAAGGAAGAGGTGGCACTGGAATCAGCCACATTGTTGGATTCTTACCTGGCCTCCGAGCTCTCCTATAATCATGTTTTTAGATGAATTTTAGGCAAGAATGTACAAAGGGGCTTGAAAAGCAGTGGTAAGTTATCCACGTTGAGAGCGGTCATGTGAATGTGTGATTTTTCTTAGACACACTTTCAGGTCCAACAGTGATTCTTTTGAAAGGTCAGCACATTCTTGGTGGCAAGGAAGAGTCTGTCTCTTGTATCAACAGAATACACTTTCTCTTCTCATACCTTAAAATGTTCCCATCTGGATTTAAAAAAAAACAACTTTTTAAAACAAATGTAGATGTCATTTTCTATTAGTTCTTAGGGGTGTACATTTTTCTGTAATGCTTAACTCTGATAGAATTCCCGTCACCGTGTGCATTTCAGTAACTACCAGAACAATAACCTCTACCTTGAACTTTCAATAATGAGGTGCTAATTTTCTTCAATGAGTAAATTTTCTGAAAATGTGTTGTCTTGAATTGAATTCCTTTTCTCCTCTGTAGTCATTTGTAGCAGTGAAATAGGGAAGTTAGAGAGAGTGTTTGATTGTTGAGTGGGCTTTGGCCAGACCCTGACCTGCTGCTTAATCTAGGTGGAGTCCCCTGGGGTGGTGGGTATGCTCGGCTCCCTGAGGGCAGCTGGTTCGTGGGAACCCTGGTTGCCCTGTCCTGCACACAGTTGAGATTCAGGCTGGTGGGGACACCCCAGCTCCGCTGCCCAGCCTTCTGGATCTAGGAACTCAATTTCATCAGAGCCCGTGGGGATCCTCAGGCCCTTAATTTTACTTACACTTGATAAACCTGCACAAACTCAAAGTGTAGACCCTCAGGTGAGGGTGCTGGTTTCAGTAATTCCAGCACCCGGGCTGTTCCAAGGATGAATCAGTTGTGGTTCCCTGTCCCACTATCCATATACCCCAGCCTGGCTTCCCCCATCCCCACCCAGCAGCATCTTCTAGTTACCCAGGCTCGCTCGGGTTGGTTTCTGGTGTCAGAGGTCTTTATCTGCTCTATATAATCAGCCACCAGATTGTATGACTGTTTTCACTATTTCTTTAACATGCCTCCTGCATTTACGCATTTTCTTTTGGCTCCCATAGCTTCACATCCTACGTCAGGTCTGGGCTGCTGCAGTAAACTCGTTTCCAGGCCACCAAATCCTGGATGCTAGCAGCCAGCTTCATCTTTTAAAGCTTGAGCGCACAAAACAAAACACAAGGGAAAAAGCATCTTCTGACATGAGAATTCTGCATTTACAAAAGAGATAATCATAACTTATTTTACTCTCATTATGCTTTTCCATATCGTAGTTTTAAAAATCAAATCAAAACTGGTCTCAGATCAGCTGTGCAGACCCTGCTGTTACTAATCACTGACCTTTTTGTGCTTTAAAACATTTCAAAACATTTATATATGCATTGTCTCGCCTGGCGCACTTAAAGAATAATTTGATTGGCCAAAAAGAGTTGTTTGCACACAATTTTTCAGCAATGTACAGAAAATACCTATAGAGTTGTATAAAGTGATATTTGTGCATTGTTTGTGATTTTGACAATATGGTCTTTATTACACACTTTTATGGTCAACACAGGACCAAAAATGAAGCCTCACTCTGAATCCAAACCCCTTCCCCAGATCTGCTTGCTGGCTTCTCCACCCATCAGGTTTCCCGTTTCCTGTCTAATTAAGCTCCAATCCTGCTATGTCCCTTCTGTAAAATCATTTCGTAATGGTTGCATCTAAGCTGCTAGTGTAATAATCTAGATAATAACACACTTTGTGAGGATCACTGATAATAGCTGCATATTTATAATCCACACTGTGAGTGTTTTCATCTTTAGAAACACAATAACGTATTTTTCACACCAATTTTGAACCCAGCACGTGATCTTATTTTCTTCCCAGGAGCTGTTTTTTTTTTTCTTCTTGCTATTTTTGCTGCCATCATCTGTCAAAACGCTGCTGGGGAAACCTCTCTGGTTTATTGCCCACGTATTTATGGTATTTTGCCTGTGCCCCTTGACTCCGTCTCCTCAGGTTTCATGAACATTCACTCACCTCATTCAGCACTTATTGCATCAGCAGACAGATCCAAATGCCTCTGGGTTTATCTCGTATGTTCCAATTCTCAGAATAAGAAACCTTCACAGTCTACTTTCTGCTTAATAGTGCTCGCTTGTCTAAGGTTTTTGTAGGATGCCTTGTGCTTGCCCTCGGCTCTGAGGAGATGACATACCTGCTCAGGGTGAGGCCACCCTGGTTGTCCTGCTGATTTGGGCTGATGTAGCCACACTCGGATGCCCTTGGCCCGTCCAGGGAGCAGTGGGGATGTGGGTGGCTGGCCGGCTGTCTCACGGGGAATGAGGGGATGGAAGAGCTGGCCCTGCCCTCTCTTGCCCTGATCTGACCAATCACATCTTGAGTCATTTATTAAAAATTATTTAAAAAATTGTAACTGGTTAACTATGTTGTTCCACTCAAAGTTGGTGTAAAATGTTTATGAGGATGAAATTTTGGCATCCTCGAGAAAAGCACAACAGCTTTGGCCGGGCTGCTGTGAGCAGATAACAGATCAAAGGTCTCGGTTGAGCTAAACATTCTTTCTGAAGCTGATTAGCCATTAATCAGTAAATCAAGAACTTATAGAAGAAGTGGCTAACAGGTGCTATGCAAATACATTGAAAAAGGAGTATCACCCCCAAGAGCTAAATGGAAATTGATCCGGACAAACCAGGTCAAGCAGACTAGATTCCTGCCCTGAGAGGTTAGCCCGGTCAGCACGGGGCATGAAAGCCAGGCTCTGCTTCCTCCTTTCTCTGACCCCATGTCCATTTTGGTTCAATGTTGTTTTATACATATATATATATTATATATTCATCTTTGTTTGATATATATTTTTGTCAAATGCTACTGTTATTTGAAATTGTGAAATTTTAATGGAAATACATCATTCAAACCAAATAAAAGTTAAAGATCAAATCCTGCCTTGTGCTTTAGGGCATCTGAACTTAGAACATTTACCAGCGACGTTGGGTCTAGTTGGGCTGTGAAGAGAATGGGTGATAAAATTGAAATATTTGCTTTACACGTTTATCTTTTTGTTTTCATAGAAATGCATACTTACTGTAGAATATCGCAAAAGTAGCAAAAGTGTAAAGAAGCAGAATAAGTCACCAAAAACACACTGCCTGGGAAAAACTTTTGTTGCCATTTTGCATACTCCTGTCCAGACGTTTTTCATACACTTTTTCCTTGTTTAACATAGTTAAGAACGAACACATGTAATAACCCTGTCAGGCAAAATTAGTGGGTAGAAAATAAATTCGAATAAGGATGAATGGAAATTCTAATATTTTGTTCAATAAGTATCTTCATAGATACATGTTTAGAGAGACCTGGCTTAACATACATTTAAATGAAGAATATCTTGTTTTTTATTTGATTGCAAACTGAATGTGGGGAAATATTGCAAACACAATCTTAAAATTAATTGAAGCAAATACAGTGTCCAGATGAGGGAGATAATCTAGAGCATTTTGGATTTTACACTACCATTTGGAAAAAATTTTGGAGCATGTGCTCCAATACACACTTATTTATGTATATATTTATCTATTAATAATATACATGTAGCTATTGTAATGTATTTTACTTTTATGTATTATCATTTTTACCCATTGTGTATACACATATACACACACACATAAAAATCTAATTACACACATGTAACTATAGTAATAAATTTTATATGTATGTATATAAATATATATAATAGCATATATAAAATATATTACTATAGTTACAAGTACATAATAGATATATCTGTATGATATATATGTATGTAAATATGTACATACATATATTGGGTAAAAATGATAATGCATAAAAGTTGTTATATTTATTTTTCACATTCTGATTAATCATTTTCTCATCCCTGGGGTGTTTGTGTTGGAAATCATTGAAATAGTGTGCTTTTCTCTGGACGTCCCAATATGTAACTCTTACCAGAGACTGTTGCCTGGATGGTGAGAGGTCTGGGAAACAGTCACCTGGGGGTAGTTGCGAGACTGAATCTGCTTAGCAGCTCTGCCAGAGACTCGAGACCCCCTGGTCACTAAAAGTCCCTGTGTTCTGGAACCAGAAGAGGTGTCAGATTTATCTCCTCCCCTTTGGCTTTTCACCTTTTCTGTGACCATTCCCCATGCGTGTGTAATGTGCAACTTACGACTGTGTCCTAGCAATGCCAGAACACGAGGAGGCCTGGTTAGACATTCTTGATACTAAAAAGGCCAAGTGGAAACATTATATGATTGTGAAAATGGCCCCGATTAGCCTACTATCCACGTTATGTGTTAACACGTTAGTCATATCACATCCACAGGTGATATTTCGAAAAATCACATTCTCATTTCTGGCAATTTTAGGCACAGTACGGATGGGGGAATTGATGGGAAAGACCTTTGATATTCTTAAAAGATGCACCTTGAGAACTTCATACATACCCCAATTCTCAAATGCAGTGATAACACAGCATTTCAGCCCAGCATACGGTGGGCTGGCCAGAGACCCGGGCACTGCTGAATTGGGATCCCAGCCTCCAGGATGTACTGTGCCTGCACACTGAGAAAGAGCGACTGCTTCCTGAGGCAGCCTCGCTTACTCGTCAGCTCCATCGCCAGCACTAGCCAGTGGCTGGCTTTGGTGGCCATTTATTTCTCCAGGAAGACCAGGAGTTCAGTCAGTTCATGTGCGCCGCTCGCTATGACAGGGAGCAGAGAACCACCGGGGTTTTTGCAAATGGTTTTGCAAATGGAGATGCTGGGTGGTCAGCGGGCTCATTCTCCAGCCAAATGACTTGCTTCGACATGCCAGCTTCCTCCCCAGCATCCAAGTACAGACTGCAGCAAAGTCACACATATCACGGACACTGAGGCTTGGGAAGAACAGGAAACTTCATTCTTGAGTGTTGAAGAGCATGCGTGATCCCTGCTATTTCTCCTTAGTTACCTGGCATCCTGGGGCTGTCCCCAGCCACCCCGAGAATTAGTCATGCTGTAGCAGAGACTTAAGTAGCAGACACATCTTAAGTATGAGCTTATCACCCATCTCATTTGGCAGAAGAGGAATTCGGGGCTGGAGGTTGTCATAGTGAGTTGGCAGGAGAACCCGAGCCCGCAATTCACTAATCCTGTTTCCTTATCTGCACAATGGCACAGTGGGAAGAAAATTAGAGGTAATTTGCATGACATGCCCAGAATTCCTAAAAGAGTCTCTGGAGAGTTGATCCCTCCTAAATCAGGACTAGAATCCGGAATTCCTAAGTCATGATCCAGGTGCTTCCTGGAAGCCACAGCTATGGCATTGTCTGGCCGTCCAAGGCTATAATCTGGACCCGTGGTCTGGGAAATGCTGCTCACAATTTGTAATGACACATGGCACTATCTTTCTAAAAATCGCATTTTTCCATTTGGTTTCTTTCTGCACAGTCACTCGTAAGAGCCCTGAATTCAGAGGCAATAATGCCCTATGTGAGTTATGTAAGTCGGTACAAAATTTCCCATCAGTGAGATAGGAATGAAAAGTCTCTCTGTAATAAACAAAAAGTATTGTGTGTAATTTCCCACTGGTCTTTTTTGTTAATTGAGCTCTTACTGTTGAAGCCTTTAATGTAGAGAATAAATGAATAACTGACTTTTATGCACAGCATCCTTTCATTATGTTCAAGGGCTCAAAATTGAAAATGAACTATTTTTAGATCTTACATGATGACATGAAAGATTGTTTATTACTGGTAATGCAGGAAGCAAATTGCATTTCTACTTGCCTGGTTTTTCTGTGAAGGCTTGAATGAGCTCCCATTCTTGCTGATTCATTAATTATGGGCCAAAACGACTTGAGTGAAGTCTGATGATTTTTAAACATGGAATGTGGCTCTCAAACATTTCTAGTACAATTCAAGTTCAAATCCTGCTTTGGCCAGTCAGGATGGTGGTCCTTAGAGGAATCAAATTAACGTTTCATACGTGAACCCTGCTGGGGAAGAAGGACATGGGATACTATGTAAAAAGGAAGGAACAAAATCCTTATGCTGGTTTTTGCACCCTCTTCCCCTCCTCCTCCTCCTCCTCCTTCAAATCCCATCTTCCTCTCCAGCTTTTCTTCTCTCTTTCTCTGTCTCCTTATTCTGATTCATGACCCAGTATCACGACTCCTTTTTTAATGTGGCCAAATATCGTGGAAACTCACCCAGTGGTTCTTGTATTTCTAGTGTCTGAGGTGGAAGAAACAGAAACAGCACCCAGAAAATAACTATGACCTCAACAACCTCTTACAATAAATTTTATTTAATTCATCACAACGGCTTCTACATACATTTAAAAAACATTACACAGAAACCTGCATAGAAATATTTTTTCCATTTATGGGCCAGTATGGACCCAAGGACATCTCACAATGAAGTTGCAACTGCCCATTGGTTGGGAACCAAAGAATTCATGATACATACATTTCCATTTATTTATCCATTAACTGTTTACTGGCTACCAGTGATGTACTGGGCACTGTGGGTAAATAGATGGATGACAGATAATTCTTGCCTTCAGGTGGATGCATGTGGACCAGTGAGAGGCTGGGCGGGGCTTGGAGTCCTTCTTCCAGTGCTTAGTAGCTTTGTGACACTGGGCAAATTGGTTCACCTCTTTGTATGTCAGTTTTCTCACCCATAAAGTGGAGATAAAATTAGTAGCCTCCTTCATTGGATTGTGGCAAGAATTAAACGAGTGACGGCATGTGAAGAGTTGGGAGGTGGCTGGTGCATAAGTACTGAGCGATGCCATTATATTTATACATAGTGTGAAGGGTGTGGCCATGGGCCCCAGCCCCTCAGCCCGTGCGTGGGTACCAGGATCTCGCTGTTGGATGCATGCTGGCTCTCAGCCCCCTTCTCCCTAGCAGGATGTGTCCCTCCACGGCTCCTGGGAAGCAGCCACCAAGGTGGAATAGGAAATGCAGAGATTTACTGGGAAGTCCAGGAGGAGCAGAGTAGGGGGAGAGCTTCAGAGCATGATGCTGAGCGACACCTGTGCAGGCAGGGCGGGGGCCAGGAGGATGGGCGAGAAGAGCCTCAGATTCCCACGTCCCTCTGAGAAAGTCTCCAGAGGGCTGCAGGGACCCCAGAGCAGAGATGGCCTGTGGAGGAGTCCTGTGTCATCGGGCAGCAACGCCCAGCCCTGATACTCCTGCAAAGCTCAGTGTTGCCGGAGCAGCCCGGGAGAGCTTGGTGGCAGGTGATAGCTGCAGTGGTCCTGAAGACGCAGCAGCCGGAGGCCAGCCGCTCCCGGGCTCCTCGTGGCAGTGTCTCCCAGCAGGGAGGTCTGAGCAGCGCATCTCCAAGGTGGCTCCTGGAACCCTCAGCCTTCCCGCGAGCCTCCGGGAACTTTCCTAGGAAGCCCCAGGGGTACGTTGGGGGAAGGAAAGTCGGCCTAGGGCTCCTGTCCCAGCCCCCTTCCGCACTCCATTGCCTGGGGGCGTGGGGCTGCCTCTGGCGGGGCCTCTCACTGTCTCAGCCACGTGGGCACTTGCTCTGGTCCTGGCCCTCGAGGGCGGCTCCTGCACCCGGTGTCCCGGGACAACTCTCTCGTGGGCACAGCTCCTTCAGCTCCGGTCCAGCCCCCCCAGGTACCATGCTACCCTATCCATGCCTCCTCCCCATCCCGTCTGCTCTCTTCCTCAGGAGACTCTGCGGGAAGCAAGTGAGCGCCCCCAGCTGCTCTCTTCTTTTCTACCTGAGCCCTGCGCCCCGCACACCAGCTCAGCAGGGCTGATGGGGCACCAGCCCTCAGACAGCCACCCGGTGGGGTTCAGTGAAGGCGCCCCAACCATCGAGGGGCTCCAGGCTCCCAGGGAAGGCTTCCCCCCAGAGGGAGCCCCTTTCCCAAGGACAGGTGGGAGACAGCAGAGGGAAGCAGGAGCACTCCAGGAGATGGCCGGCAGGGGCCGCGAACAGAACTCCTTCCTGCTCCTTGGCCTCTCCGGTCGAGCACGTGGCCATCCCAGCCTCGGTTTCTAGGGAACAAGGAAGGCATTTCTACAGCGGGGACGAAGCAGCTAGTTAGAGATTCTCCTGGACAAAGACTTGCAGCTCAAAGAACAAAAAGGCCATTTTTGCCGCACCTTTTCTCTGGTCTCTCTGAGGCAGGTGTTGGCACTGCCCAGTGGGAACGGGCAATACAACCCAGTAGCTGTTTTTCTCCAAACTAGCAGGTGCTAGGAGCTCAGTGGTCCTCAGACTTGAGGGGTGCCTCCAAGTCACCTGGAGGGCTTGTTAAAAACACAGGTGGCTGGGCCCCATCCAGAATTTCTCATTCAGTGGGTCTGGGGCGGGGGCCAACAATCGCCTTCTTAGGTTCCCAAGTGAGGCTGCTGCCGGTCCGGGGACCACACTTTGAGAAGCGCTGTGTACACCATGCCACAGACCCTCATGTGGACGCTGGGTCTTTCCACATTCTGCCTCTCTGAGAATACTGCTTCCCTGATGACACCAAAATGTTACTGCGTCTTTGACGAGGGCTGGCAGTTACTGATTCATCACGAGCCCCTTTGACTATTTCATGAAGATGACCCCTCTTTTAGCCAACTATCCTTTTCCTGGTCAGTGTAGGTGATTTAATTTTCTTCTTATGTTAGAATGTAACAGTGAAGGTCTCTATTCTCATTTGATTTCTTTTTGTCAAATTTTATTTGCCTCTTTGAATACTCTGGGTTTAAGGTGTTGACTGATTGATTCAAACCAATCAATCCTTCCCAATCCCCCCTGTTTGGAGCCCCCAGTTGTACTCCCTTTCCTCAAAACAGCTAACTCTATCAACTTACTGGTCAGGACAGAGGAAATGAGATCGGTCAAGTTCATGTTGGGCAGGAAAATACTTAAAACCTCATTTATCTGGTCTGGGTGTCCACTGATGTGTCTGCGAAGGTGCAGGCGAGGTTCCCGTCTCTCCTTTTCACACCCACCGTCCTGCCGCCAGTTTCTAGAAGGCACAGTGGCTAACCTGAAGGGTCAGAGATGTGGTCAGAGGGCTATTCTTTGGCTAAAATCCTCCCAGTGAAAAGAACACCCTCTCAATGTCTGACAACAGTGAGCTTTTTGGATATGAAAACACCGCACCCCCCAAAACAGCAGTAGGACTCTTTCTGCTGTTCCTAATGAGAAAGTGAAGTTATCTCTGGAACTGCATGGCGGGTTTCATTCAAAATTCCTGCTGAGGTGATGTCATGAAATAGTGACCCTCCACTCCATAACCTGCTGTTCTTAAACACAACCCAGAATGTCCCATAGAAAGGTACATACATTTCAGAAGAGACGTTTGTGATGGGACTTGTTTAGCCTGACTCGGAGCCTTTTCTGGGCCACGTTTTGGTTTCCAAATGAGAGGACGTCAGCTGGAATCTGGGCACCCAGGAAGCCCTGCTGATGGCCAGGTGTGCCCTGCACTTCAGGAAGCTGCCAGCCGGTGGGAGGGGAGCTGTGTGTCTCGCAGGCGGAGCTGGAGGATGGCAAACAGCGCTGAGAAGAGCGCTGGGCTGCCTGTGCCAGAGCAAAGCTGCTTTAGGGCGCAGTGAGCCATCGCAACACGTGAGAACAGCGAGCTGACCCCATGCCGGGTTCTCCCCCCCGCAGGCTCGCACCCTGCCTGCTGGGCGCTTGAAGCCGTCTTGTTGCTCTGACTGCTGGCCTCTGCCCACTGGCATCACAGGCATCATCCGTCCATCCCCAGGCAGGTCCGTCCCTGTCCTCTCGCTGGCTCCCTGAACGTCTCCTTCTGCCACTCTGCCTGCTTATTCCAGAGCAAGCTCTCTTTCTTCTCACCCCTCTTCTGTCCGTCTTCCATCCTAGTTCTACCTTCATTAAACTTTAAACACCAACTCTCTATAAAATACTACAGCTGCCTTTAGAAGAAAGGATGCAGTGGCTAAGGTTTTCTTTGTACCTGATTGGTGGTCACGTAGAATGGTTACAAAAGGACGCTGAGCCAGACCAAAGACATCAAATAAATGCCAGCCTAAGCAATTAAAATGCGCCATGTTGGAGAGGCACCCAGGGGCTCTGCCCTAGTTAGGGGTCTGTCCGGGGCTCAATTATAAAGGCCCTTTTCAAGAGGCTGATTCTGTCAGCTGGTCATTGTCACTCATTCTGGGCTGCAGCATAATTGGCCACAGTCTTGCATCTTTGGAATTTCTCTAATTCTGTAAATGCTGGTATTTGTCTTTTAGACACATGTGGTTAAAAGCAGTCGTTTGTTTTGTTACAGGGGCACAGAATGATTAAAAAATTTGTGCTAAGAGATGCATCTCATTCCTCTGGCTCCTGAGACCTGCATCCCTGCCCCCTCCTTCTCCTGCCACCTGCCCCTCCCCCCATAAGTCTTTGAAAGCAAAACAGGAGCTAGAGTTTGCACAATTAGGATTGCACAATTGCCTGACTATATAGGCAGAAATTGCTTTTATAAAAAGAAATTTTATTTTTCTGTGTGAGTTAAACTTCATTACCATATTCCTTTTTGTGGATGACTCAAGTTAGGGATTTATAGCATTTATTTATTTATTATTTATTATTATTTTTACTTTTTGGCCACACTGCACCACATGTGGGATCTTAGTTCCCCGACCAGAGATCCAACCCACACCCTGGCAGTGGAAGTGTGGAGTCTTAACTGATGGACCGCCAGAGAAGTCCCTATAGCATTTTTGACCCTGTTAAGCAGAGGACCGGTAAGGAGCTGTGAACAAATTTTCAACCTGTGACAAAGCCAAATATTTTGAGGATACGATTACTTTCTTTTCCCAACACAATTTCTGGAGAAACACAGATGGAAAATCAGGGTCTATGTTTGTCACCACAGCTGTTACATGCGAGGGTGCTTTGTTGGAACCAGATTTCTATCTGTGTTGTTTCTCCATCTGCTGGGGTTTTGTCTTGTACCTTCTCCATTTGATTTCCTGAACCTCACACACCTGGTTGTGAAATTCCAGACGCTGTGTTCACCGGCAGGCAGCCCTCTCTCCGGGCATTATTTTCACCTTTGTTTTCTGATTTTCGCTTTACTGCCTGTACATCTCCCCATTCTCCAGATATTTTCTCTGACTCCTTCCATTTCCACTTTATTTTCTCCAGTTGACAAACTCCTGCTTTAAGGTGTGTAACAAAAGTCACCACCTCCATGAAGTTTTCTCCTGCTCCCGCAGGGTGGAGCTAATGGCTAATTCTCTACTGGGGCATTTACCTATTATAACACTATCAATGTCTTCTTCTCTTGAGAAACTGTAGCTCCTTGGGCCAATGAGCTATCTGTCTCATGGAAATTCCATAGAGCAGAGGCCGAATGATTTTATTTAAAAATAAGAATTAAAAAAAGGAAGAGGAAGACAAAAGAATCTTCCACTGCTACATGAGAGAAAAAAGAGTGGCCCCAAAGAAAACAGACGCAGGTAATGACAGGTAATTAACAAGGACCTAGGCTCACAGAGCATGAAAGTGCCTTCCACGTCGGGTAGTGAGGTACTGTCTTCCCTTTCAATGGTGAAGGGTCAGCGGCACTTCCCAAGGGCACCATGCTCTTTGGCTTACGTCTCATCCAGACCCTGCAGTAGCGGATTCTCGGCCATTTCTCTCGCCACTGAGTCTCTCTGGAATGATCTCATCCACTCGGGGCCATGGGGTAATATGGTCTATATCGTCAAGGATGCTATTACTGGACTGTGGTGACAGCACTGGCATGCATGGGGAAACACGCTAACCCAGCATGAGGAAGGAGCAGCGTGGGTCGCTGGTGCGCTGCTGTCCTGGAGAGCCATCAGAAGGTGTAAACCTCCAGGCTGTCTCTCAGACACTCAGATCCGGGTACATGGTAGAGGAACCCAGGCGTTGGTACTTTTGGAAAGCAGCATGGGGTGGTCTTCTGTGCAGCCATGGTTGAAAAACCCTGGATTAGGTTAATGAATGAAACTGAAGCTCAGGACAGAGGTTGAGGTTGATGATTTGGTTAAAACCCAGCGAGAGCAGGCAGAGGGAGGGAAGAGGTGGCTGCTGACAAATGAGCGGGAAGAACCAACCCTTGAGGGTAGAAGGAGGAAGAGGGGACATCTTTGGGAAGAGCAAGAGGGAACAAACCATTAGAGAAGTTGAGAACCAGGTGCAGATGACAGAATCCTTTGCTAGGGCAGGAGACGTAGAGCTTCCATGGTAGCTGGTGCCATGACCACGTGTGCAAAAACTTATTGTGTGAACCGTGGACCACCTGGTCCAAGTAAACACACCAACCTTTCCCAACTTGTGACACTGCTGTCCCAGTGCCAGGAGAAACACAGCCCTGAGCCGTTTGCAAGGAATCACCATTCTATCTTATTGATCATGTGCCATTAATTAACTAAAGAACCTTCTGCAAAGAGATGAATTTCATTCAATGAAAAAGGAATGGCAGAGTACCAAATGAAGTGAAAACCCGAATATTTAAATTCTGGGTAATACATTTATTAGAGGACGGAATGTGGCAGAAGACGAAGTTTATTAGAGGAAAATACTTCATCTGTAGTTAGATAAATGGGATACTTATTATTTTTAAGACTACAAGAATGTTAGGTGGAATAGATTTCTTTATTTCTCCATTTCTTTTATTCATTGTAATTCTAGAATCGTGGTTACTTGGCTTTTATTCGGTGCCTGCTTGGGTTTGGGAAGCCAGAGTTTCTATCTTCCCTGACCTGCCCGGATGTGTAAACTTCATAAGAGACTTTATTCTTTGCTTCCCCTGTCTGATGTGGTCTCATTCTTCCAGTCCTGCTCTTGGATGAAACCTTGAGCAGCTCAGTAACTCCTTAAATCTCTGTTGGGTGGTAAAAAGGAGTTCTAGACAATTTTAGACCTCCAAATGGTCTTGCTTCTCTATTTAAAAAGTCCAATATATTTTGGTGGCCAAAACTCCAAATGGCATTCAAAGTTGAAGGTTCTCCCGCCCCAACCTGCCTTGAGATGGGAAGCCCTGGGGGGATGAGGGGGTTCAGACAATCTTTCTTATTTCCACTCTGGTCTTCTGTCGCCTTCCCCGTTTCATGCCAGTGGGCCCTCCAGGGTTAGGGCTGAGAGAGTAGGGCTGAGGGGAGGGCGGTGGGGGGGGGGTGTCAATGACCGCTGTGGTTGAGATATGGTTTGGGTGCTCCCTGGGTTTCACATATGGTCACTGTCGACACCTTCCCTTGAAGGATTCCTCGGACTTTCCACTGGGAACATCTACATATGGCTCCTATGATGTGGGCACTGCTTGTCACACAGGAACTTCCCCTCAGCTTCTTCATCTCATGGGGTCCCTCTACCCTCTTTCTGCTGGGTTTGTCTCACCCTGGGCCAGAGGCCCTTTTGGGGGGGTCACTTTAAAAGACGCTGCAACTGATGCTCAGTGTCCTGACTCTACGCCTGGACCCTCATCATCTTGCTAATACCTGGGACTGTCCCATGGGAGCGAGACGATAAATGTCCCAGCTTCCTCATTCCTCAGGTGGGCAGTCTCCCTGAGGGTCCCCAGCAGGTGTGAGCCCCAGGTGCTTACAATAGTAAGCTGTTCAGTACGCCCTGCTCATTGGCTGCCTTCCCTTCCCTGGCTAACTCCCTGCAATCACCTCCCGCGTAGACACCGGCTCTGACATCCATTGATCTGGGGGGAGTCACCCAAAAGGAGACCGGAGAAGAGACACACCTGCATCCCCTTTGATGGAGATGTAATTGACTCCTACTTCGGCCACTGTTGTTTGTTTAGCCACCAAGTCTTTCACCCCACACTTCCTAGTTCCCAGACGCTGGCCCTTCTGGATCCCTCAGTTCCAAGGGACACGTGATAAGATCTCTGAGAGGTCCCCTTGGGACCCTCCACCGGACTCTGAATGGTAGGATGGCACAGTCCCCCACCCCTTCCTCATGGGGGGTGAGGTAGAAAAAACACCACAGTACCACAAAACCTCTCCCCGAAGAAGTTCTTTGGAGGAGGCTTTTGGGTTAAGAGTGCAAAATGCATTTCGCAGCCTCTTTTTCAATGTTCCATAGGTACTAGCCCCTCACTTTAGAATAGAGGGGTTATGGCACCTGTTCTTTTGAGTTTCATCCAATTTTAACATGCTATTGTCGACGTCAGTGCTCGGTGCCTTAGAGGGACTCCAGACATAGAAGGAGGTAAGAGCATCGTGAAGGCGGGGTCTTGGCTTGTTCACACTTGTGTTCCGGGTGCCTGGGACATAGTAGGTGCTCCATAAGTGATATTAGCGGAAAGTACAAATGTGCGCTCAGATTTTAGGGGTTAGCCCCGTGGTCAGTACTGCACCAGTCAAGGTTTTCCAGAGAAACAGACCAACAGGAGATATATATCTCTATCTCTCTATGTATGTATGTGTCTCTCTAACTACCTATGTATGTATGTATGTGTCTATCTATCTGTCTACCTATGTATCTATGTATCTACCTATCTATCTATCTATCTATCTATCTATCTATCTATCTATCTATGCATCTCTCTCTCTCTTTCTATCCATCATAGAGAGATTTATTATAAGGAATTGGCTCATGTAACTATGGAGGCTGGCAAGTCCAAAATCTGCAGAGCCAATATCCCAGTTTGAGTCTGAAGGCTGGAAGCTGTTCTAGAACCAGGAAGAGTCTGGAAACTGTGAGACAGGAGAATTCTCTTACTCAGGAGAATGTCAGCCTTTGGTCTATTCAGGCTTCCAACAGATTGGATGAAGCCCACCCACATTGGGGAGGGCAATCTGCTTTACTCTGCCTACTGATTCAAATGCTGACCTCTCCCAAAAACACTCACAGATACACTGAGAATAATGTCGGAGCAAACATCTGGGCACACAACAATCCAGTCAAACTGACATAAAATTAACCATCACAGCTACCAAATTAAAAAAAAAACACAGCAGATTTTAGGATCATTGGCAAATGTTTAAAATACCAAACCAAACCAATACCAAATCTTTTATAAAAGATTCCAGTGATTAGGAGGAGAGACATTCTACTATATTTAGAACTTTCTTATATTTTCTCTCTGAATGTTGCCAATCGATTTGTGAGGTGAGGAATATTATTTCCAATATACCGAGGAGGAAACCAAGGCTCAGAGAGGTGAAGGAATTCGCCCAAGCCCACGTGAATAGTCGTCCGGGGAGAGGACAGGACGAGCCTGGTGGCGTCTGGAAATTTACCATTAGAAATTCAGAATTTTGGAATAAGGACGATCATCTTTACAGAGCAAATGCCACTTGCAGCTATATAATGATCCATATATTGTTTTAGTATCCCAGGGCTGGCATAACAAGTTACTACGACCTGGATTCTTTAAGGCAACAGATATTTATTCTCTTACAGTTCAGGCCAGGAGTCCAAAATCAAGGTGTCAGCGGGACCACGCTCTCTCCGAAGGCTCTAGGGGAACATCCTTCCTTGCCTCTTCCAACCTCGTGGCTGGTGGCAAACTGGCATTCCTTGGCTTGTAGGCACATCACCTCAACCACACGGCATTCTCTCTGTGTGTCTTCACATCACCCTCCCTCTGCATCTGTGTCCGAATTTGCCTCTTCTTAGAAGGACACCAGTCATTGGATGTAGGCCTCACCCTAAACCAGAATGACCTTGTCTTGACTTGATTACAACTGCAAAGACCCTATTTCCAAGGAAGGTCACACTGACAGGTACCAGGGGGTTAGGACTTCAACTCTTTGGGGGCGATGCAGTTCTACCCACTACATACATTAACGGGTACTGTCTCTGAGTTTAGGATTTCCTGTTGGAGGAGACGGGACAGAAGGAAGCAGTAGGGCAAGGTGTGGATGGCAGCATAGTTTGAAGCCACAGTGCCGGGAGTGACTGAGTCAGATTTTTTGGAAAAGGCTTGGAGCTGCAGGTTCGTTTTTGGTTTCCTGGGACACTCCTGGGATTGATGCTGCAATAACGCACACACTGTACATAAGAGATGGCTTAACAAAGCCTTGCCTGTCATTTTATCTCTGTCTGTTTCACAGTGTTCCCCAGATACAGCCCTTTACGAAATAGCCCCCCATGTGTGATACCAAAATTCTTGCCTGCGTACTCACTATTTTAGAAACTGTTTAGTTTGGGATTGACATGGACAAACTACTATATTTAAAATAGATAACTAATTAGGACCTACTGTATAGCACAGGGAACTCTGCTCAATATTCTGTAATAACCTAAATGGGAAAAGAATTTGAAAAAGAATAGACACATGTATACGTGTAACCAAATCACTTTGCTGTACACCTCAAACTAACACAACATCGTTAACAAACTATGCTCCAATATAAAATAAAAAAATTTTTAAATTGTCTTAAAAAATTAATGACCTGATTTAGGAAACATTAAAAAACAAAAACAAAAAAAAAAACTTTCACCATCAGATCTGGGGCTGTTCAAAGAGGAAAATTTAGTGAGTTGAGTAAGAATTCTCCAAAATAGCAGGTCGTAATTTTCCTAATAGCCTGTGCACCAAGGAACGGAGCTTGTGTTCAGTGCATAACCCATCAGATCTGTCTTAACATGGACTCCATCCTTGTGTGTCAACCCATCCTGACGAGATGTGCTGTGTCTCACAAGCCCTGTTCACTGTTCTCAAGACGTTTTCTGTCCCTTAATAGCTGGAGTGAACAAGCACGTGCTGGGGAAATAATGAAAACCTATGAGCAATGAATACAGAGTTTGCCTCTTTGGTACGAATATTCTCAGAACTGTCATGATCTGGGGTGATTAAGTCAAGAATAAGACGTGGTGAGATCACCTTCATCAAGTTTTTTCTTGTTTAAATTTACTCTGGAAACATTTCTTTTAGAATAAGTACCAGATTTTACAAATTTATTCTCTAAAGGTAAGTGTGTTGGCAAGTTTTCAATAATTCAAAATACAGGCTTATGATGGAGTCAGGTTTGAAAACTGCACAACCTCCAATTTCACAGCATCTGCGGAGTTCTGCCTTGCCGATTGCAAGAGCTGGGGATAAAAATAAACGGGGTGATCAAGCTTCTTGGTGCTTCCGATGGGATATAAGTATGAAGTGGTTCATCTGTGATGCATCCGAAGGGGTACAAAAGCAGGATGACCCTGTAAGGCATGTTTTTGAATAAAGCGTAGTTCCTAGGACTATGATCTTGTTTTTCTTCCTTTTACCAAAATATGAA
Source organism: Balaenoptera ricei (assembly GCF_028023285.1). Classification (NCBI taxonomy): domain Eukaryota; kingdom Metazoa; phylum Chordata; class Mammalia; order Artiodactyla; family Balaenopteridae; genus Balaenoptera; species Balaenoptera ricei. The sequence goes on along the minus strand of NC_082642.1, from coordinate 157,311,376 downwards.
AACTGCTCTACTTTATTAGATGAGTTTCCATGGTATCCCAAATAGGATATTTTCTCCTTTGCAGCTTGTGCTCATTATTTAACTTGTCAATACCACTCCTCATGTTTGTCAGGTCATTTTGAAATCTTCAATAAAGTAGACAGTCGGCCCTCTGTATCCATGGGTGCGGCATCTCCAGATTCAACCAACCTCAGATTGAAAATTATGGAAAAAAAAGTTCCAGAAAGCAAAAACTTGAATTTGCTGCTCCCTGGCGACTATTTACATGGCATTTACATTGTATTTGCAACTATTTACTCAACATTTACATTGTATTAGGTGTTACAAGTAATCTAGAGTTCATTTAAAGTATATGGGAGGATGTGCACAGGTTATGTGCCAGTATAATACCATTTCATGTAAGGAACTTGAGCATCCGTGGATTATGGCATCCCAAGTTGGTCCTGGATCCAGTTCCCTGCAGATACCGAGAGATGACTGTGTAAATAGATAGCTATCAAATGTTTAGAACTATTGCTTGCTACAGTTTGTGGAATTTCACCCTATGTGGAGGATTTGGGTTGGTTGTCAGTAGCTCTGAGAACAGAATGAGGACATTTCCAGTCTCTCGTTACACATCCTTCTTAGCACAAGGATGACCTTGGAAACCACGGAGCTCTGTGCTTAGGAAGGTTCATTCCTACCTGGGACGAGAGGTGGTGTGGAAAGAGAAACACTAGAGCTCACGGCTCTTACCTTCAACCCAAGTCCTGAGACTTTTCAGGGCTGGGGTCCAAGGCACGCACACTGACCCACATCTGCTCATACAGTGCCTTGTCCAAGCTGGAGTGTGGACATTTCCCCTGCTGTTTTTGTTTTCTTTTTTTTCCCCTAGGTTTTATCCGCAGGTGTGAAAATTAGCTGTGACCAGTCAGAAGCATAAATGAAGTGATGTGGCGATGCGGAGTGGTCGGCCACAGGTGGGCAGGCTTTTCACGGGGGAGGGAAAGGCGTGGCAAGGGCTGCCCCCTTAGGTGTCCGGTGGCGCTTCAGGGGTGTGGGCAGTGGTCTCGGGGGGATAATGAGCGCTCAGCTCAGCGCTTCTCACCCTGCTCTGAGACATGGCAGCAGTGTGATATTGAACGAATCGCATCTTCTTTCTGAGGCTCAGCTCCCTTACCTGCAAAATAAGGAATGGGTGAAGAAAGCCCATCCAGCAGGGTTGTCACAAGGATCAAGGGGAGGATCGTCCAAGGAATTTGAAAGAGTGTATAAACCCACGAGGAACTGCAGTCACGTACATCTAGCAAAGTTCCTGCTATGTACTGGGTGCTTTAGAAAAAGACTGTGGAGACTTCCCTGGTGGCGCAGTGGTTGAGAATCTGCCTGCCAATGCAGGGGACACGAGTTCGAGCCCTGGTCTGGGAAGACCCCACATGCCGCGGAGCAACAAGGCCCGTGAGCCACAACTACTGAGCCTGCGCGTCTGGAGCCTGTGCTCCGCGGCAAGAGAGGCCGCGATAGTGAGAGGCCCGCGCACCGCGATGAAGAGTGGCCCCCGCTCGCCACAACTGGAGAAAGCCCTCGCACAGAAACGAAGACCCAACACAGCCAAAAATAAATAAATAAATAAATAAAATTTTAAAAATAAATAAATAAAACAAAGCAAATAATTAAAAAAAAAAAAAAAGACTGTGGAATTAATTTAGGATGAATAAATGAAAAGAGTTAAGTAGCCCGTTCTGCACAGGATTTGCTTTCAGGAGCCACACATAGAAGAGGGTATTTCTAGGTTCAAGATTCACTGTTGAAGCTGAAGAGAAAACAGGGTATTCAATTTAGCCAGTACTTATAAGGCGCCTACTATGTTTAGGGCCCTGTGCTGGGCGTGTTGGGAGAGAAGTGAGTTTTGTTAAGACATGGAAACCGCACTTCAGCTAGGCAGTCCTCTGGTGCCTCTGAGAAAAGGAAGTGAAAACAACACAAATCACAGTTTTATGTATATGTGTGTGGACTGTTCTACTTCTGGTCTATTTGTCTCTCTTTAAGCCAATACCAAAATGTCCCAATTAATGAACTTTTGTAATTAAGTCTTGAAATCTGGTGGTGTAAGTCCTCCCACCTTGTTCTTCCATATTGTCCTGACACTTCTAGGCCCTTCATACTCCCACATGCATTTTAGAATCACTTTCTCAATTTCAAAAACAAAAACCTGTTGGGGGGTTTCCCTGGTGGCGCAGTGGTTGAGAATCTGCCCGCCAATGCAGGGGACACGGGTTCAAGCCCTGGTCTGGGAAGATCCCGCATTCCGCGGAGCAACTAGGCCCGTGAGCCACAGCTACTGAGCCCGCGCGTCTGGAGCCTGTGCTCCACAACAAGAGAGGCCAAGATAGTGAGAGGCCCGCGCACCGCGATGAAGAGTGGCCCCCGCTTGCTGCAACTAGAGAAAGCCCTCGCACAGAAACGAAGACCCAACACGACCATAAATAAATAAAATAAATAAATTAAAAAAAAAAAAAAAAAAAAAACCTGTTGGGATTTTGATCGGTATTATGTGGAATCCATAGATCAGCTTGGGGTGAACAGCTGTCATAACAATATCGGGCTTCCCCATTTGTGATCATGGTCTGTTTCGCCATTAATTTGTCTTCTTTAATTCCTTAGTAACGTATTTAGCTTTCACGCTGGTGATCGTGCACAGATTTTGGTAGATTTATTCTTAGCTATTTAATTTTGTGGATGTTATTATAAATAATATATTTAAAAATTTATTTTAAAATTATGTGCTGCTTTAGAAGCCTAGGCTTGAGTTCAGATTCTCCCATTTACTAGCTTTGTGTCTTTGGACACTTTTCTTTACATGCTTCAGTTTCCTCGCTTCCTCAAATCAGCTAGATGTCAGAGATGGACTGAGAGATTCTCAAACACTGCCCGGCTGATGTAATACCTTGGGTAAGTTGGTTGTGGGCCTTTTTGAGCTTCAAAGGCAGGTAAAACTTAATAAATATTAGTTTCTTTCCACATATTCCCTCGTAAAGCCAATTTTTTTTTTTTTTTTTCTGCAAGAGAAAAGAATTGTCAAATCTTTAAAGTGGGAGAGACCCTGCAAGATGCCTGAGTGAGTCTATGTTATTGGTTGAAGTGTTCACAGTTTGGAAGGAGGGAGTGCTTTTCTTGACTTTGTATTTCTGAAATTCCCAGCGAGGACACCCACACGAGAGCTCAACAGGGGCCTTTCACAGAAGCATTCTGCCTCATGACCACCATTGAGGACGTACTTAGTGTCCAAATGTACTGAGCGAGTGTTCCGCATGAGTTATTTTCCTATGTAGATGGTTTCCTTTTGATCATAGTAATTGACACTCCAACCCCCCGCTTAAGGGGACCGGCAAGGGTGCGTTTGGTGGACAGTTGCTCAGAGCAGGGGAAATCGTCTGAGAGGCTGTGCTTTCTGGTGGATTTTTCATTATGGAAAATGAGCTTCCTGCAAACACATCCACCAGCTCAGCTGGCCACCTTGATCTCCCACTGCCCATAGTTTTGTCTGGGTCTGATGGGGTCCCTGCCTCCCCCTCCACCTTCTCTACCATGTCCTTTGGGGGCACTCAGTCCATTAAGGGGATGATGTAATAAAACACACCTTTCCTTCTTCCAGAAGTGTCCCTTCCCTGTCCACACTCAGACCTGCCTTGCAACTGGGGAACGCACGTCCCACAAAACTTCCCGCCTTCACAGCCCTCCTCGCGGAAGGCAGCCTGTGCACATGAGGGCCTGCCCTGCCAGTGGGGACAGCGGCCCCTGCCTCCTCCTGTTCCTTCTCTCATGTTCTCGTCTCTCCTCTTGGCCGTATGGACTCTCGACATTACTTACTGCCTCTCCAGCTAGCATGTGAAGAATCCAACCTTACACATGCACCTTTTTATTAAAACCATTCTAGATCTAGACTTTATCATACTGAGTGAAGTAAGTCAGACAGAGAAAAACAAATACCCTATGATATCACTTATACGTGGCATCTAAAATATGACACAAATGAACTTAACAGAAACAGACTCACGGACACAGAGAACAGACTTGTGGTTGCCAAGGGGGAGGGGAGTGGGGGAGGGAAGGATTGGGAGTTTGGGATTAGCAGATGCAAGCTATTATATATAGAATATATATATATATATATATATATATATATATATATATATATAATGGATAAACAACAAGGTCCTACTGTATAACACAGGGAATTATGTTCAGTATCCTGTGATAAGCCATAATGGAAAAGAATATGAGAAAGAACGTATATATATATATGTATGGCTGAGTCGCTTTGCTGTACAACAGACATTAACACAACACTGTAAATCAACCATACTTCAATAAGATAAATTTAAAAAACTTTCTAGATCTAAATACCAGTGTTTTATGTCTAAATAGAGAAAAATGAAATTACTCAAATTTGAAGTTCAACAGCTTAGAATACAATTGTCAATTACACTAAACTGTGCCTTGCAGGAAAAAAAAAAATTAGAAAATGCTCCTGACTATTTAAAAAACCTCGAATTGCCCAAGTTCCAGGGCTGCTCTTCACACAGGGTGCCCGGAGATGCCAGGACTGCTTGGGAGTCAGGAGGCTTGCCCTGGCATTTCCAGTTTGGAAACTAAAGGCAGTTCTGACAATGTTTTATGAGTCCTTCCTGATACAGGCAGTTGTGACAGGCAGGCTGTAAATCACATGCAGAGACTCAATGGATGGGACCAGAGAGCAAGGGCAGGGGCTTGCTTGTGCCCAATGGCTCACAAACCCCCATCAGATTTCACTTGTCTCCATTGTTTTGGATCCCATGGCTTATCTGGTCCTTCACAGAGAAATAGCGCCTATTTTTTACACAGAGTAGGAATACAGTACTTGGTGAGAAGAGAAGGAAGGTACCTCTGGCCATAGAATGTTCTACTGTGTAACAGGAAACCAAGAAGTCTGCCTTCTTTCAGGGTACCCCTGAGAAGGAGACCTGGACCTGAATCTTTGGTCACAAGGCTGCCACTGCACACAGAAACTTAGACTTCTCTGGGTCCAGGAAGACCTTATCTTTAATTCCCATCATGTAGTTGACTCTCAGTAAATGATTATAAAATAAATTCACATATTGTGGAGCTGATAGGGGCCTTTGAAGAGATCTATCTCACTCCCCTTAGTTTCTAAAGAACATGAGCCCCAGATTGGTCACCTGGCTGTATAGCAACTAGATGATGGCCTCGAGGCCCTGGGCTTCTGCGCGGTTCCTCCTCTCCCAGGTGGGCCACACAGCCTCTTAGAGCTCTGGACACAGGGAAGCCACTTGATGGAGTCGCTCAGGGTGAGCCCAATGTCTTGGGTGACTTTTGTGCCCATGTGCTTTGTGTGAAGAGCAGGAAGAGGGTCTGCTGGCACGAGCCCTGTGGTGGGGGAACTCCGCTGTCTGTAGGAAGTTAGGCCAAAGTGTTTGTAGCAACATCCGCAGGATGCTGTGTGCCCTTGGCCTTCTTCAAATAACGTGGGCACCGCAGCTCCCTGAAGAATGTTCCTTCATCTTACTAGTAAAACCGAGCACAAGTGGAGCTCCTGGGCACAAAAGCCTTCTGTGTCCCCCATGTCTTGATAACAGAAAATAGGCTTCATTCAGCCTCCATGACCTTCCTTGAGTTCCAACTGGGCAGGTTCAAACAGATGCTAATCAGGGAAGGGCGGGGATGCAGAGACAAGGGAGGAACAGTCAAGAGAAACAATAGTGCAGCCTTGGGGCAGGGTCTTGGTTCCCATCAAGAGATACACACAACAATATCTTCGAGCTGTTTTGCAGGTACTGAGACCCCCCCACCAGGTGGAAGAAGTTAACTGTGTGCTGCCCACAAGCATGTAGACCCCAGACCTGTTGGAACCAGAAAGTTGGTGATGTCGACTCCCACTTACCTCAGAAGAATGTCCAGGAGCTGATCACGCCCTCTTTGAACCATCACTATAAAACTTCTCACTACCCTCTCCAAGTTGGGACACACAGTTTTGAGGGCACTAGCCCACTGTGGCCCCCTTTGCCTGGCAAAGCAATAACCCTATTCTTTCCTACTTCGCCCAAAACTCTGTCTCTGAGATTTAATTCGGTGTCAGGGTACAGAGTCCGGATTCGGCTTCATTCGTGCCTCGATTTCTTTATTTGTGATGGGGGTGACAGTAATACCTGGTTGTCTGCACTGTCATCCGTGGCTGGCACAGAGCACACGCTCGGCAGGTATTAGCTGTATTTATTGTAATTCGTTATGGAACAACTTGGTCGACATATACCAGGATGGTAGAAACAGGTGGTCCTCAGATGATCAGAGAGCTGGGAGAAGCTCTACTTCATCAAGGACGCTTGGAGGACTTTCCACATCTGAATGCTTGCAAATGGACCGGATGACCCCTCTGGGTACCTCTGGCCTCTCCCTCTAAAATAATCTGTAAAATATTTTAAAGAAAGAGAGCTTCTGTTTCCAGGGCTTTTCCCCCTATATTTTAATCAGATACTATTTGGCAAATAAATTAGATTTTCTGTTCTCTCATATTGGGGATATTTTGAAAGCTAAAATCATTTCAACTTCTGATTTCCTTAAAAAAAAGAAAAAACCCAAAACTAAAAAAGACTTCATCTGAGTTTATACTCTCCTCCTTTGCCAAGGCTAAATTTTAAATCATAGAGTCAGATTACCAATGTTCACCCAGAGGATTGGAGCAGAGTCATTAAATCTTATTACAAAGCGAAGTGCCGAAAGTAATTGCACATATCTGTAAGTAGCTTAGAATTGATTAAAAATGCATAAAGAAAAGCTGCAAAATTCTCCTCTGGCCCAAGGATGCTACCCCCCAGGGCAGCCATTACGACTGCTCATTCTCTGAGTAACCTTCCTGGTTGCCCTGGGAACAGGCAGGAGGGCGTGCTCCTGGCTCTTGGGAGCAGAGCCTGCGGCAGCCTGGAGAGGTTGCTAGGGTTTGGCAAGCCCAGGAGGGGTGGAATTCATACTCCTTTTGGGAAGCACCGTGGAAAGCTCATCATTATACTGAACTGATCAAGGCTTTCCCAGCTCATCGTCCCTACTCAGCCTGCGTTTCTGCAAGATAACCTGTGCTTCAGGGGGGCTTGGAAGAAGGAAAAAGGAGACCAAGTATTGGGAGGAGTTTCTGGGAGCGTTTACCCAGATGCAGACGGCAAGCGCAGCACATGAGCTGTTTTTAGTGGGATTTGAGCCAATTTCCAAGAAAATCCCCTGATACTTGTCTCCCCTGTTTACGATCTCTTTTTTTGTTTGTTTTAAAGATTTTTTTGACGTGGACCATTTTTAATGTCTTTATTGAGTTTGCTTCAGTACTGCTCCTGTTTTATGTTTTGGTTTTTTTGGCCAGGAGGCATGTGGGATCTTAGCTCCCCAACCAGGGATCGAACCCTGCGTTGGCAGGTGAAGTCTTAACCCCTGGACCCCAGGGAAGTCCTTGTTTACGACCTCTTGGAAATCATTTCCTGCAGCTGTCAGTCAACCATTATGTTGGTTTAGAGCCAGCCATACAAAGCACTGTGATTGGTGCATGAGGGTGAGAAATGACTTCATTCAACGTATTTCTCATAAACACCTGTTATGGGCCAAGAACAGTTCAAAATGTGGAGAAACAGCCCCTACCTCAAGAAGTGCACATTATGGGAGAGGAAAGGATGTATTCTGTTAATGAATGTGGGCACATGGTCCTGCAAAACTCATGGGACGTGTAGCAGTAAGGTTAATGCTATGGTAACAAAAAACAAAACAAAGCAAAACTCTGGATCTCAGTGGCTGGGCACACCAAGGTTTCTCTCCTCCCTCCCCACCAGCCCCCTCTCTCATTCTCTCTCTTCCTTTCTTCCTCTCTCACTCTCTCTTTCTCTCTCTCTCTTTTCTTTTTCTACAAACACATATGAAGCACCTACCATGGGGCAGGTATCATGCCAGGTGCTGGGAATACAACGTTAGCCCCTGTTTCCAAGGAATTCATGACCTGTGCTCTAGATTTCCCCCTTGGAATAAATCCTAAAGAGAAGGCTATTTGAACTATTTTGCCCTCTCTTTTATTTTTACTTCTTCTTTTGGAAAGAGATGTATATTGAAATGCATATTAGAAAGCCTGTGAATACAGCTGGATGAAATTTCCGGAACTAAACACACCCCTGTACACAGTACCCAGATCAAGAAGTGAAGCATGTTATCCACATCAAAGCCCTTATTTTTGCCCCCTCCCAATCATTACTGCCCCTAAGTAATACAATAGATTATTGTTTTCTTATTTTGGCCTTTATAAATACAATTATACTGTTCACAAAAGAGGATTACAAGGTACATTTGACTGTGCCCTTATTTTTTAAAAGTGACTACATAGATCCAAATGCACCTAGGTATCGTTTTTGATACAATCTTCTAATTTGGCTGTAAACATCACAACTGATGATAGACATACCACCTCCATCAGATTTCCCTGGACTAATGTGAAAGCCAGATTTACCCAGGGTTCAAGGTCTCTACCTATGGAATGTCACCTTCTCTCCCTTTTTCTATTCTGTTTTCTTTTTTTTTCTGGCAACTCACACTTTTTTTTGCAGCCAATTTAGAATATTGCACTAGAAACCATACCTAGGTGCATTCAGATATATAGTCATTTCTTAAACGCAGTGTACAGTCAAATGTACAGTTAGAGCATGTTGATAAATCTCTGTCACTGGTAGCAGAATGTAAATTCCTTTGGAACAAGGACCAAATCTCCAATCTTGCTGTTTTGTAAATTGCCCCCTCCCCCCGTTAGTCCAGCACCATAACTTGAACCAAGTGGGAACCCAAGAAAATGTCTCTGAGTGGAACCTTCTTATTGTAATTTAGTTTTTGAATAATTAACTAAATCTCATTACTTTTTTTGGGAGTTGATTACTTCAAAAAGTGGCTTCCACTCCAGAATGAGAGGCTGAGCACATATGTTTCTTTTCTCTTCCTCTCAAAATCCTATTAAAAAGAGAGTTAGGGAATGACAAATAACTTAGCTTATAGCCATAAAGAGGATTGGAGGGAAACCCTCACCAATGGACAGCTTTTGATACATTTCCTAAAGACAAAAGCAGATGAAGAAATAGTGACCAAGAAATCAGGGGAGGAAGGTCCAGAGGGGGCTGTAACTAGGAGAGACCCCAGCTGCACATATGTTCAGGTACCCGGTAGAATCCCATGGAGGATTTGAACTCAGAGACACTTTGGAGGGTGGGAGTGAGATGTGGGAGGATCAACCGAGAAGTGAGCCCAGGCAAACCCCTTCCTACTCTTTGAGGACAGAACAGCCAATAGGCAGATGTTTACCCCTCAGGCAAAGAAAGCAAAGGATTCTTCACTAAAGCAATTGAACAAATTGTCTGAGAAAAAACAGGGTAGTCAGTGAGGGCTGGAGCCCCAAAGCAATTCATCCTGGGCCCCAGCGGTATGGCTTGTTTCCATCTTGCTTAAGCTGGAGTGAAACTTTCCAGATGAGGGGCTTCGTTTACAGACCCAGAGCTCATGACTATGCCATTTCAGTATCTTATTTTATTTTGTTTTTTTTTTTTTGAGGGTTTTTAAAAACAAACTTTATTTTTTACATCATTTTTAGGTATGAATGGACGACAGGGGCTCACAGGTATTTGAGGAGAGTCTGTGAGGTAACAAAGAAAAGCAAAGAGAAGCAAGCAGAAGAAAATGACCCAAAACAAAACAAATAATTCGAGGAATAAAAGTGTACTTTGAAAAATCCTAATTGGTGACCTCAGAGAGATTGGAGAATGTATAAAATCCATAACACATAAGCAGGATTAAAAAAAGACTACTAGAGAACAAAAATGGTCTCTCACAGAGCAAAAAAAAAAATCTTCAAACTACAAAACTGAACAGAAGGTTTAACAATGAAATCAAGGAAATCTCTTATAGAGTGGAACAAAAACAGAACAAAACAAAGGGATAGAAATGTGTGCAAGCACCTAAGTGACAAAAGACCAACAAAGACAAATTAAAAGGCCAACAGACAAGAGAAACCAAAGAAAGCACAAGAGAATCAGTTTTTGAAGGAATATTAGAAAATCATTTCAGAGAGGTGAAGAAGGTATGTCCTTGGACTGAAATGGTTCTCTGATCCTAGCATAATGCATGAGGAAGATGACATTGAGGGACATTTTTATAGAGGTTCAAAATATGCCAATTAATAGAAGATTCTGAAAACCTCCAGAGAGTAAAAACTGTTTACCTATGAAGGATTAGAGTCAGTCTGCCTGTGAAATTCTTACAAGCTTAACGTCACAAGACAAGGAGGACTGTCTTCTAAGTTCTGAGATAAGTGATTTACAGCCTAGAATTCTACATGCAATAAAATTATCAACCAAGTGTGAAGACATTACACAAGAACCTAGAAATTTGATTTCCAGTGCAACCTTTGTGACAAAGCTTTTCAAGGATGTGTTCCAGCAAAACAAGGGAGTAAACACTTAAGGAAGCCTTAAGGTCCAGGAAGAATAGATTTTTCTCCAGGATGATAGCTCTGCAACAGAACTAGAGAGAGATTAGTCTAGAGCAAAAAGGCTCAATAATGACATGTGAATGGGAGTAAAAGGATTCAATATATTTGAAAATGTTCTTGAAACATTAAATGATGATAAGGATCTGATAAAAGCAGACATTACAAGATAGATTGATAGATAAATGGATAGATAGATAGATAATTAAGTACTACAGGAAAAATAAAATGCATAAAAAGGAGAAATTAATTAGAGTATTATTTTTTATGTTATTGGTTTTTACCTTTTAGAACTAATCTAGCGACTAATGGTTACAGAGCAAAATGTATATACTATTAACCTTGGCAATGAAAAAGCAAACGTTTAACAATCTGGAAAGGGTTTAAACCTAGATTTAAAATCAATCTCCTATATCCTGGCTTTCCTCCTTAATATTCCAGAGTAAGGAGTTGCATTTTGTTGGAAGTTCCCACTGTATACCAATAAATGTTACACAACGAGGGTATAGGCTCCTGTAGATATAAAGCTGTCCAGAATGTCCCCATTTCGCCCTAACAGCTGCAGTTCTGGTTGAGAATTAATGAGCAGGCTTCTGCTTGGCATATGTCCTTCCTTATCATCCTAAGATCATGTCCAAGGTGGCTATCTTTAGGCATCAATCTGGCTTTGTCTGTCTCTTTCCTTTTCATTTTAACTGTTTTCTACCCGTGCAGCCCTTTTGCTTGCGGCTGTACCTGCCCTGAAGGCTGCATTCCCTGTGCACCTGTATGGTGATGGCTGCATATTCCACAGTGCAGAGCGGTTCCTGCACACAGAGGAGAGACATGGGCCAAAGGAAGCACCCAACACCTACATTTGTCTTTAGCCTTAGAGTATCACTGATTCCATGCTGTATTTATTCATGCTGGTCTGGCTTTCTCTTTGGAAAATGTCACTTTCAAAATGGAAACCAACGGAGGTGATTATCCAGTTGTATTTTCTGATAGATGCAATTGTGTTCTGCAGTGGGGTAATGGAAATGGGTGGAAGTTCCCGAATTTTACTGCCTCCATATTTTATTCATCTGTATTTTTAAATGTTCTTTCTTGGTATCTGAGACTGGCTTTTGCTGGGCTGAACAGTTATAAATGCTTATAGCATAAAGCATCCTGCCTGTAGTTTCTATTTTCTAAAGGTAGGAAAAATGGGCATCCCTAACTTCCTCCATCCATCCTCTAGATTCCCTAGCGGGGACTGGGCTCAGCTGATTCAACCTCCCATGACAGGACATGATAAGGGTAAGAATGTGGGGAGGACGAGGGGTCAAAAACCTGACGAGAATCAAGGGACACTTTGACCTTTGGGAGAAAGGGCGGTCTCCTCCTGAGTGACGCAGGAACCTCCCCTTCCTGCAACAGGGCAGAAGGCCGCGTTAGCCCGGTTAGTGCCCCACAGAGAAGGGGGTGCCTTGGAACCTGGAGCAGTGTCCCCAGCCTCAGTTCTCTCCCTGGCCTCTGGGCACGAGCACCGGCGTGGAGGTGAGCAAGGGATGGGGATGTAGAGAAAAGGAGATAAAGACCTGGGGTGCGGGGAGAGGGTGGCCTGTGCCCCTGGGACACGCATGCATTACACTCTTTGCTGTGTTGTTGTTACTCTTTCAAGAAATATTTATTTATTTAAAAATTTATTTATTTATTTATTTATTTATTTTTGGCTGTGTTGGGTCTTCGTTTCTGTGCGAGGGCTTTCTCTAGCTGCGGCGAGTGGGGGCCACTCTTCATTGTGGTGCGCGGGCCTCTCACCATCGCGGCCTCTCTTGTTGGCGGAGCACAGGCTCCAGACACGCGGGCTCAGTAATTGTGGCTCACGGGCCCAGTTGCTCCGCGGCACGTGGGATCTTCCCAGACCAGGGCTCGAACCCGTGTCCCCTGCATTGGCAGGCAGATTCTCAACCACTGCGCCACCAGGGAAGCCCAAGAAATATTTATTGATCGGTGCTATGAGAGGCAGAAAGATGACTCCGACACAGGTCCTGCCCCACAGGCGCTGACAGCCTAGCAGAGGAGACAGGATACATGCTGAGGGTGCACCGTCAGAGCTGGGCTTCCCTAAGATGAGTCTGATGTGGTGTATACAGCAGGCTGGGTCTGGAAGAGGTGACGGCAGCTGAGAGGCCGTTCACATCATCTGGGTGAGGAGGGAAGAGATGCGGGGGGCTGTTGAGACAGCACCAGCGTGACTTTGCTGGGGACAGGATGTGGGGAGTAGGGGAAAGGGAAGCAGATGACTTAGACGCGTAACAGGGGCCATGACACTGACAGAAGGAACAACAGAGTAGGTTTGAGAAAAGAAATGAAAATGGGCACATACAATTCTTCTGCATGTTTTGTATAATTAATTTTCACAGTATGCATGTAGGAAGAACAAACACTTCAGAAGTACAGCCAGATGCCCCGCAGGAAAGGCAGATCTCCTCCCGAGGTGGGTGTGTATCCCCTGGGCGTTTTTCTCCTCTTGTTCTGAAACTTCCTTTTTTCCCCAGCAGCCCTCCCGCCATTGGCAGCACGTCTGACTCTGAAGGGGGCCGCTGCCCGCATCTTCCGTTGTGCTTGCTTATGACGCCTCTTCTGTCTACTCAGCCACCTTCGCCAGCAACCCTCTTGGCATTTTCAGCGCTTGTTCCTGAAGCTCTTGGGCTCTGGCTGGCATCCCAACAATTCACTAAGGTCAGCAGTGTGCAGGGCTGTGCCCAGAGGGGACATCTGGTTACCCCGCTGTGGGCAGCTCATCGTCCTGCTGCCCAGGGGTCAAAGCACACAGAGTGATTTCCTTGCATCAGCTTTCTTAAAGGAAGTTGGCTGTAGCATGCATGTGTGCATGCGTGTGTGCATGCGTGTGTGTGTGTGTCTGTTTATATGACGAATTTGGAAACATTTAAAATAGAATCTCACTTACACTCACACACATCACATACACACACACACACACACACACACACACATGCACGCACTTGCAGACAAGCATCACACAAGCTCCCAAGAAAAGTCTTCATCTCCCCAAATGCCCAGATCTCAGACAAGGCTTTGGGGATGCAAATATTGTACATTATACTCAAGCCAAATCTTCAGTTAATTTCTAAAATATGGAGAACCCCCTAGAATCCCTCACATTTTATTCCTATTCCCTATGGTGCCCGTACCTATTTTCTAGTCAGAGAGCTCAGGATGTCTGTCTGTACCTTGAATTCAGAGCATCATGATTTGTGTGTTCTTATTTTTATATCTTCTCCCTTTTGTACCAACAATAAATTGTGGGAGAAATAGGAAAAAATAGAACTGTTTCTCATCTACTTGGGGATAGAACAGGGTTAGGCAAAGCAACAGGATCTTTACCAGCTTCTGGTAAAAGCTTGTTTTCTCCAACTGGTGGGATTTAACACACGAGGTGTTCGCCAGAGAGCTGGTGCTCGGTGAGTGCTGTTATTAAGAGAATTAATCATGGTAGCTGGAGGTCACATGGTGACGACGGTGATGATGACGATGACCCAGCTGGCATCTAAGAACTGAGCTAAGGACACAGCCTTTCCGAGTTTGTTAGGAACACATTTCTCTCTTGTTTCTGGCAGTGAGAATCAGTGTAATAAAGGGAAGCCAGGAACATGTTTCATCACATTTCTCTTGCCTATTATTATAGTTTAACAGGCTTGTTATTGTAAACAGGTTTATTAACGTCATTAAATGTTTTTGAACATTAAAGAACTTAAATTTCTCCTTTTTACAAAAGCAACGCTTTTTAAACAGAAAAAAAAATCAGAAAATACAAAGTAAAACAGCACTCATTATCTTCCCCATTGTTAGCCCCTCTTGTTTACATAATTCTCAGCTTTTATACACACACATAAATCACTAAAAATTGCATCATATTGTATAGTTTTGTCAACTGCTTTTTCGCTTAAAATTGGAACACTGATGGCCCTGAATTGTCAGTATCTGCACTCACCTCAGGGATATTCCTTAATTTGTTTTAATTAGGTCTCTAGTTTGATATTTAGTTTGTCAATGTGAGAAATGAATTAGATAAGTATTACTGCAAACTGCAATAAAACTGTGAATGATCCAGCCCAAAATTCTGCTTTGACTTTAAATATACAGATAATGAGGGAGAGAAAAATAAGATACTTGGGTGCAGTATGCATGCACGTGCTGGGGTGCAGTCTACTTTTTCAGGTGAGTCGTTTAGTTTCGCCCTTTGCCAGGTCTAATTGCCAGTTACCTGGCTGCATTGTGTTCTCTGGGGCCTGGAGGGGGTGCCACAGGGAGGTGCCTTTTAGACTGTATTGTGATGTTCACATTCTAGAAACTTGTAATCAGGTTTTCCCCTACATGTGATGCTGTTAAATCCACTCTCTGCCCTTCAGCTGAAATCCCAGTGCTTTCCAAACTACAATGAAGCAAACACGCCTTCATGAAAAATCATGACCTCAGTGGAGTCTCTGAGCACTGGGTCCCCTAACCTTTACAACCAATGGACCACAGTTGTACGGTGGAGCTCACTAAAACCCTAATGATATCGCTAGATGAGGCCAGAGGTTTCCATGGCAACTGAAGTGATACGCAAGCCTTCAGAACAGGGCATCACACAGAGGCCCATGGACCAGAGAGGAAGATGAATGTGGTCAGGAGACCCTCCCACCCCTCACTCCCCACTTTCCCTGCACTAGAGGGGTGGCCTGTGTCCTCCCTTCTCTTTATCTCTCAGCCCCACCCTGTTGGGGCTTCTCAGGAATTCCACCTGGCATCCCGAGCTAGGAAGCATCCCATGGACCAAGCCTGCCCGTTCCTCCTTCCCTGTTGCAGGTGGTTTCTTTCTTGCCTCTTTAAAGGTTGCTGCTGACCTGGAAGTACTACCGTATTGAGGGCTGTGGAGGGCAAATATCCACTGATGAAATATTCTTGACAATTTTTTGCATTAGTAGGTGATTTCCATAGATAGGCTGTTTCATCCAGGATTGGCAAATAACTGAACTTCCTCCGGAGTTCCCATCTAGCCTTGATTGTTAGAGACTAGGTCGAGAATGAGCAGCCTGCATCCAGGCTGCGCCATGGTCAACTAGTGATGTCTGCCAAGTGAGTGGGAAGGAAGCTAGGTGGTGATGGGCAAGCCCAGCACATGCTAACCTTCCTTTAATCCAGCTGCGAAATATCAGATAGTAGGAAGGCTGGGGAGAGAAACAAGAGGAAAACAACAGTTGAGGGGCTCTGTTATCTTTTTGCATGTAAGTATTCTTGTTTGCACACCACTTTAAATACCCTTCCCTTATTACACATTCTTATGTCATCAAAGTCCTGGGGAAGAAAAAAGGACAAACTGCTTGTCTCTATAACTCATGTCTACATAGGTACTTGGGTCTGAAAAGATGGCTTTTTCTTATTTCTAATCATCTTGATTATCCCCTGAAGTCCTAAAAAAGTCCATTCTAGAACGTGAAAAAAAAGAAGTCTCCTCCTGCTTTGGAGGAATGAATGGCTTCGTGATAATGGTTCACATCCTCTTCAAAGTTTGCTTCTCATTTGCACAGACATTTGGAAGATAGGGTCAGATATCTTCCCCAATCAGACTTACATGTGCTTTCTGGAGTACGGTCTGTTAGAAGCTTAAAACTATCCTCAAATTTAGTTTCTATTTAGTTATACTTCTGCCCCAAATGGAGCACGGGCCTGACGAATACGAATCGTTTTTCAAAAATATATTGTTTGGGATGAACAAGTGAAAGTGTGGGGAGGTATAATCGACCGTGAAGGTGGACGGAGGAAAGGACGGTTCTGGTGAATCTAAATGGGGGTGACAGTGACCCCACGTGAAGGAGGCAGCTGGTGCTGCCATGGGTACAGTGAGCGTGGGAAGGGCCTTTGTACACCTTTGCTCTGGGTTCCCCAGGTGCCAGCTTCCTATTACTGTTGTGACAATCAACTACAATCCTAGTGGCTTAAGATAACCCACACTATCTTACAGTTTTGGAGGTTAGAGGTCCTGAGATTAAGGTGTCAGTAGGGCTGGTTCCTTCTGAAGTCTCTAAGGCAGACTCAGTTTCTTTGCCTTTTCCAGCTTCTAGAAGTCGTCTGCATTTCTTACTTCACAGCCTTTTCCTTCATCTTTAAGGACAGCGGCGTAGCATCACCCAGGCTCTCTCCTGTCTCTGACTTGGACCTCTGCTTCCACCATCACATCTCTCTGTATCTCTGACCCTTCTGCCTCCCTCTTACAACCATCATTGTGATCAGATTGGGCCCAACTCAGATATTCCAGGAAAGGGTCCTCCTCTCAAGATCCTTAACACATCTGCAGATTCCCTTTTGCCCTGTAACGAAACATTTCCACAAGTCCCAGGGATTAGGACGTGAGCATCTTTAGGGGGCCATTACTCTGCCACCACACTAAGGATCGGGAGCTGTCCCCTGCGGCCTGTTCCCAGCAGGGTGGGGCATACTGGCTGAGATACTCTGTTCTGTGTTATTAGGGACTGAGCTACTGGCTGGATCCTGCCCTGATGACCTACTGTCACCTTGAAGATAAAATAGCAAAACGCTTCGATACTTTAAAGAGAGTAAAGAGTATCAATTCTGCAATAAAAATGTAAATAATTTCTAGCTTAAGTACTAATGTTACCAAAAGTGGAGGTCTGGCTGCTTGCCTCTTAAAAGCCAATACTCGAGAGGCAAGGTTGGTGAAAAGGAAAATTTGCTTTATTCCAGAGGCTGGCAACCTGGGGGGAGGGGGGACTCATGTCTAAAGGCTGCCTCCCCTCTGCTGATCAGTGAGCAAGAGCTTTTAAAAGGGAGTTTCAGGGGTGCATCAGCAGAGGGAGGGGCTACACGCAGAAACAACCCAGCCAGCTCTGACAGTCACCTTGAAACTGGTCATCGGTGGTCCGATCAGTGTCATCTTGACTGTTTTAAGTACAGTTAATCTTCAGTTCCAGCGTCCGTCTGTTCCCATTTCTTTGAGGCCAGTTCTTGGAACTGTGGCAGCTTATATCATGGCTACAGTCTGGTCATCATGGAGTTAACTTCTCCCACTTGGTGGGGTTGTCAGTATCCACAAAGCAGCTCAAAGGATATGACTCAGAATATTATCTATAGCCCTTGAGAAGGAACTAAAGGTCCTTGACTTTGCTTAGTGACTAAACTACCATTATTTTGTCCTGTTTGACTGCTTTCCTTTTCTTCTGCATTTTTTCATTTCTCTAATTGAACTTATTCTTTGGCTCAAGTTTTTCTACAGACAAAAGGCAGGCGAAGGACATGGGAGGGAAGGACCATAGGGTTCTGATCCGTTTCAATAACTCTGGCTCTTCGTGAGTTAAGGCAACTAGATCTTTAGAAACAAAGTCAGCACTCTCAAGACAGCTATTTCGCACAGGCAAGTTTTTCAAAATTACAGTCCTTGGTAATATTTGCATGACCTACAGGCTGCCCTGCTTCAAAAGGAGCTGGTGATGCTTATTTATTTATTTATTTATGATTTCTTCAGAATTCCTCCTCTGATATGGAGAGGTCTAATCTGAAAGTTCCGAGAACTGAGCACAGCAGAGACACGGCTGTTGATTGTGTGCTCTGGTCTGCTGTTTCCTTTTCCAGAGCTCAAGTCATTTTCAACAAAACAGTGAGAGAGGTTTGATTACCTGTGGAAGCAGAGGGCTCAGGTATGTAATCAGGGCTGCACTGGAAACTCTGAGGGCTGAGTCTGGCCCTCAGATGACCAGATTCCCTCCCGGAGGAAGGGTAAGTGCAGACCTCTTTGTGGGGTCTCTTGAATCCCCTCCATGCTTAATCATAGGATCGGAAGCTTCCCTGAATGAGATCGCCCAGGTAATCAATACAGTTGTTTCAGCTGCATTGCACAATTTCAACCAATCTCAGTAAACACAAGTAATCCTCTTTAAAAGATACTGAGTGAGAGAAAGAGATTGCGTTTGAGCTGTCAGCACCAGGACACAGCAGGGCGGATGTGAGCTGCAGATGGTCCAACCCATGTGGGCGTGGACCAGCCACCATCATATTCCACAGCCAGCCAGCCGTGCACGAGGCTGCGCATCCGGACGCAGCCGCAGTCGGCACGGCTTCGGTCCTGGTGCCCCACCTCCGCGGCTGGGCAGAGGCCTGAGGAGGCTCTCTGGTTTCTGTTAAGGGACCTCTTTTTCCTCCTCTGTGATCTGACCCCTCAGGTCTGGTGTCTCTGCTCCCTTTGCCTTGCTTGGGGGGCACAGGAATCTCTGCCGGTGCTCCCAGGGCAGCTTTGCTAGTTGGCCCGCCAGCCATACCCTCTGAGATTGCCCTCTTCTTGGTGCCGCTATCATGTTTTATGAGGGTCTTCGCTCTTCCTAAATCTGTCCCAAACCCAAACATCCTCCAACCTCTCAGTACAGGGGAAGCTCCCACTCTCTCCCCTGGTGCCCACAAAGATACTCCCAGCACAAACTCTTAAATGAACTTAGGTTCTTACCAAAGACTGTTTTCTGACTGAGACAGAGAGACACTAAGGGACCAGTCACCTTCCTGAAATAGAAGAAGGGGGAAAAAAATCCACATTCACATTGCAAGAGGTTCTGCTATGAGATGGATCAGACAGGCTGGTGGGTGTGTCGGCGGTGCCCTGTGACACGCGGAGGTCCAGGAAGGCACCTTCAGCCCCGATGGATGGGGAGGATGGGATGGGGTGGGGTGAGGAGCGTGAGTAGGGCCAGGACCACCTGTAGGACCAGGCGCTTGGTGGCCACGCGGTTCAGGACTTGAGTTCCTGAGGGGATTGATTAGAAGGAGGTTGGACTTGGGTCCCAGGTCGTAGAATCCAGCAGGGACTGGGCTCTCTAAGACCCAGAACCTGGACCTGGACATACAAGGGGGACTGGCTCTAAACACCGTAGCCAATGAACTGGGGGTGCAGGGTCCAAGCAGAGGAACAGAAGGCCAGCGGCGGTGCCGAGCTTCCACTTGTGAGCGCTTGACATCCCAGTGAAAAGGGCCTTGACTCCAGAGCCGGGGGTGGGGCTCTCCGGCCATCTGCCAAAGGCTCCCCATGGCTGAGCCCTGCCTGGTCAAGTTCAGAGCATCCCATTGTTTCACCTTCACTCCTCATGGGCCACAGCTTGCTGGAGTGGCCGATGAACAGCATCTCCTTGCCTGGACGCTGAATCGGCAGTCCTCAGCCCACCCCTTCTACACACTTGCCTGGCCCAGCTGGGCAGTGAGCACTTCTGCTGGTCCCAGCCCGTTTCCACCTACTGGCTCTTAACACAAACAGCTGTGTCCTGATGGATCCCAGGCTCATCCCTCAAAGCTTTGCTCAAATGCCACCGAGACAGCATCAATCATTTCACAGTTCTCTCCATAACGGTTACTTGTGGTCTTTTCCAAATTCCTAACAGATGTTAATCTTTGGGATTTGAGGACGAGAAGTCTCAATTTCTGGGAATTCTCACGATCCCCACGAGCATAAGTTATTCTTAAAATACTTCCAATGTTCTTGATACTCTTTACTCACTGTTAACAAGACCTTAAAAAGTTTTACCAATAAGAAACATTAAATTCAGCAGCATTTTCAAAGAACTGCAACTCATAGCAGATATTCAAACACTGGTAAATGCTGGTGAAGATTGGGGAAAGTTAAAATTTGGATCTCCTATCTGGGTTGATAGCACTATGCAAGGTGGCCAACTTAAGGACTTACTTTGCTTTCAAAATTTATTATTTCTTGTAACATCACTCATAAGATTTATGTAAAGTAAATATGTGATAAACTTATTCATAATGATTTCATTTTCAAGAATGCCTCCCTGTTAACCGCCAGGAACACACACTGCCACAAAAATGGCAAGAGGTGCAGGCCAGAGGGACTGATCAGAACTTGATCATTTATCTCCTAAGTGCTCCTGCCCCAGTAACTGGAAATTGCCACCTTAGCCTGTCTTTCCACTGTCAGGGTTTCCTGTTCCTGCCTTCAACTTGAGGCCAAGGGATTCCTCAAAATAGTCTCATCTTTCTGTTGATTGTTGAGCTATTTTCAAAGGAGAATTCCAAGAGCGTTCTCTGTTTTCCTGATTTCTTGACCATTTTTTTCCTGAACTTGAAGATCTATGAAAACTTAAATTTCCAAGGAAACCTCAGGAAAGAATCCCTGCTTTGCAGCACTAGTTATGTGTATCTGCTTTATAATACTAGACATGTCTTTCCCTGGATTGTTTATGAACTCTGAGAGCAAACCAAAGTCTGAACAATAATAACAATTTGATATTGTTATTAAGTTGTTATCAAATAAGTTTTTTGTTAAATAACTATTTAAATTTAACAACAATAGGAACTTCCTCTTCTTTTTCTCCTCCTTCTTTCCTCCTCATCCCCCTCCCCCCATGCCCCTCCTCATTCCTAACGTTTCTCAAGCATTTACTACTTAAGCACTGAGCAGGACTCAGTGCTTTATGTGTATTTTAAAAGTTAACTTTACTGAAGTATAATTTATGTGTAAAAAAAATGCACCCTTTGAAGCACACATTTCAAGAGTTCTGATGAATTTATAGTCACGTAACCACCACAATCATGACATAGAACATTTTCGTCACCCTTAAAATTTCCCTTTTGCCTGTTTGCAACACAAGCAGCCAATGATCTGCTTTCTGTCACTGTAAATTAGTTTTGCTTTTCTAGAACTTCATGGGTCTGGAATCACTGATATGCATTCTTTGGGCTTTGACTCCTTTTGCTTAGTATGTTTTTGAGATTCATCCACGCTGTTGCATGTATTGATTGTTCATTCCTTTCCTCCTTCTTTTCTTTTTTCACTGAGTTGTATCCATTTTGTGGATATATTATAACTGGTTTATCTGTTCACTTATTTTGAACAGTTGGGTGGTTTCCAGTTTTTGGCTATTTTTTTCATAATAAAGCTGCTAAAAACATCCATGTACAAGTTTTTATGTGGATGTCCATTTTCATTGGGATAAACACTTAGGACTGGAAGTGTGGGCTGCATCATAAGTATATGCCTAACTTTGTAAGAAATAGCCAAACTGTTTCTAAAAGTGGCAGAACCATTTAATTTACCATCAGCAATATATGAGAGTTTCAAATGCTCCACATCCTTTCCAATATTTGGTATTGTCTGATTTTTAATTTTAGACATTCTGCTGGATTTGTAATGGTTATCTCACTGCGGCTTTAATTTGAATTTCCCTAATGACTAATGATGTTGAACATCTTTTAAAGTGTTTGTTGAACATTCGTATATCTACTTTTGTAATATATTTGCTCAACCCCTATGCTCATGTTTTAATTGGGTTGTTTGTCTTATTATTGGTTTGTCAGAGTTCTTTATATATTCTGGACACAAATTCTTTGTCAGATACATGTGTTATGAATATTTACTCCCAAACTATGATGTACCTTTTCATTTTATGAACAATCGCTTTATAGGAACAGAAGTTTTAAAATTTGATTAAGTTCAATTTATAATTTTTTTCTTTTGTTTGTGCTTTTTCTGCTTGGCTAAACAATCATTGGAAATAGAGTCACAGATGTAGAAAACCTTATGGTTACCAGGGGAAAGGAGGGGAGGGATAAATTGGGAGATTGGAGTTGACATATACACACTGCTATATATAAAACAGATAACTAATAAGGACCTACTGTATAGCACAGGGAACACTACTCATTACTCTGTAATGATCTATATGGGAAAGAATCTAAAAAAGAGTGGATATATGTATATGTATAACTAATTCACTTTGCTGTACAGCAGAAACTAACACAACATTGTCAATCAACTCCAACAAAAAATTTAAAAAAATCATTGCCTATCCCAAGGACACAGTTATTTTCTCCTATATATTCTTCAATAAGATTTAAAATTTTAGTTTATAGATCAATTTCAAATAAATTCTTGGAATGTTTTAGATAAGGGTAAAAATTCCTTTCTTACCCCCAGTATGGATATCCAGTTGTTCTAAAGCCAGTTTTTGTAAGGCTCTTCTTTTCTTCAGTGAATTGCCTTGGTGCCTTTTGGAAAGTCAGTTGATTATATATTCTCGGGTTTATTTCTTAACTTTTCTCTATTCACATAGATTTCTATTGTTATGTCAATACCGCACTGTCTTTTGATATTTTAGCTTTACCCTAAGTCTTAAAATCAGCTAAGAACTTTTTTTTAAAATTAATTAATTAATTAATTTTTGGTTGTGTTGGGTCTTCATTTCTGTGCGAGGGCTTTCTCTAGTTGTGGCAAGCGGGGGCCACTCTTCATCGCGGTGCGCGGGCCTCTCACTATTGCGGCCTCTCTTGTTGCGGAGCACAGGCTCCAGACGCGCGGGCACAGTAGTTTTGGCTCAAGGGCCTAGTTGCTCCGTGGCATGTGGGATCCTCCCAGACCAGGACTCGACCCCGTGTCCCCTGCATTGGCAGGCAGATTCTCAACCACTGTGCCACCAGGGAAGCCCAGCTTAGAACTTCTGAAATCAATTTGTCAATGTCTACAAAATAGCCTGCTGCAATTTTGACTTGGATTGCGTTAGATCTATAGAGTTATTTGGGGAGCATTGATATCCTAATAAAATCGTCTTCTAGTTCACAGACATAACTACATTTATTTAGGCTTTCTTTAATTTCTCTCATCAATGTTTTGTAGCTTTAATTGTATAGAACTTGCATGTAATTATTAAATTATCCCTAATTATTATATGCTTTTGGATGCTATTGAAAACAGTGCTGTGGCTTTAATTTTTTCCTCCAATTCTTCATTGTTAGTACAAAATCAAATTGATTTTTCAATATTGATGTTGTATTCTACTATCTGAGTAAACTTATTCATTAGTTGTAACAGTATATTTGTAATTCTTTATGCTTTTATATGTATAAGATTATGTCAATCTGCAAATAAGACATTTTTACTTCCTCTGTCTATCTCTAAATCTCCCTCCCTTCCTTCTTTCCTTCCTTCCTTCCTCCTTCCCTCCCTCCCTCTCTCCCTCCCTTCCTTCCTTCCTTCCTTCCTTCCTTCCTTCCTTCCTTCCTTCCTTCCTTCCTTATTGCTCTGACTGGGACTTCCAGTTCAAAATTAAATGAAAATAATGAGAGTAAACTTCCTTTGGGTTTACTTTGCTCTTCTTGTAGTTTCTTAAGGAGGAAATTTGTATCATTGACTTTTGGCCTTTCTTTTCTCTAATATAAGTATTTAAAGCTATATATTTCTAAGTACGTCTTTAGCTGCATCCCACAAATTTTGATTCCATTAAAATATTTTTCACTTAGTTCAGTATATTTTTTTCTAATTTTCCTTGTGATTCTTCTTTGATGCATGGGTTATTTAGGAGTATAATTTTAATTTCCAAAAATTTTGAGTTTTTCTAGATATATTTCTTTTGTTGTAATTTAATTCTGTTGTGATCAGAGAATATACGTTGCATAATTTTAATTCTTATAAATTTCTTGAGGCTTTTTATGACCCAGCATATGCTCTATCTTGGTAAATGTTCTGTGTGAAAAGAATATGTTTTCTGCTGTTGTTTGGTGGAGTGTGCCATTATTGTCAATTATACAAGATGGGTGATTGTGTTTTTCAAGTTTATGTCCTTACCACTTACCTGTCTACTTGTTCTATTACTGAGAGAAAGGGATTGAAATGTCCAAATGTATTTGTGGATTTGTCTACTTTCTTACTGTTCTGTAAGTTTTTTATTCATATATTTAGAAGCCCTGTTATTGGGCAAATACACATTTACAATTATTTCTTAACAATCTGATCCTTTTATTACTACAAAATGTCCGTTTTTGTCCCTAGTTTCTTCTGAAATCTGCCTTGAGTGATATTAATATTTTGACTTTCATTTTCTTAGGCTTAGTGTTAGCATGATGCCTTTTTTCCTATCCTTTTAATTTTAACCTATCTGTGTCTTTATGTTTAAAGTGGGTTTCTTGTAGAGAGCATATGTTGCATCTCCCTTTTTTTTTTTTTTTTTTGTTTAGCCTGTCAACCTATGTCTTTTAACTGGCTGGGGAACTTTGCAGTTAATTAGATCTCTACTCTACTTACGTTTAACGTAATATATAGTTCGACTGAAATCTACCATATTATTATTTGCTTTCTATTGATTTCATCTGTTGTTTATTTATTATTACATTTTTTTCTGCATTTGAATTGTCTGTTTTAGAATTTAATTTATTTTCATTATTAGTTATATCTCTTGAAATTTTTTTCTCTTGGTTGCTCTAGGGCTTAGAATACTTATCTTCAACTTATTCCAGTATACTTTTAAATAATCTTATACCATAATTTAAGAAACTCACAATAGTATATTTCTTTTTTCTCTCATCATCTGTACTATTGTTTATTATTTCTAAATAATCACTTATTTCTAAATGTTATAAACTCCATAATACATTACTATTATTTTTGCTTTGAACAATTATATTTTATATAAATTAAAACATAACACAAATTTATTATATATTTACTCACAAATTTATCATCTCTGGTGTTATTCATTCCTTTTTGTAGAGATTTTGATCTGGAATCATTTTCATTCTGCTAAGGAACTTCCTTTAACATGTCTCATTTTGTTAGTTAAGTTCTCTCAGATTTTGTCTGAAACATCTTTATTTCATCTTAGTATTGAAAGATATTTTTCCAGAGTATAACATTATAAGATGAAACTTAAAAAAAATCACTTCGGGGCTTCCCTGGTGGCGCAGTGGTTAAGAATCCGCCTGCCAATGCAGGGGACACGGGTTTGAGCTCTGGTCTGGAAGATCCCACATGCGGCGGAGCAACTAAGCCCGTGCGCCACAACTACTGAAGCCCACGCGCCTAGAGCCCGTGCTCCACAACAAGAGAAGCCACCGCAATGAGAAGCCCGCGCACTGCAACAAAGAGTAGCTCCGGCTCACCGCATCTAAAGAAAGCCTGTGCACAGCAACGAAGACCCAACGTAGCCAAAAATAAAATAAATAAATAAATAAATTTATATAAAAAAAACCAAATCACTTCAAAAGTGTTAATCGATTCTTCTGGCTTACACAGTTTCTGACAAGACAAATGACAATTCTTACATTTGTTCCTCAATACATACACTGTCTTTTTTCTCTGGACGCTTTTAGGATTTTCTCATTGTCATTGGTTTTCAGCAATTTGTTTATGACATAATTTGATGTAATTTTTTTCATGTTTATCCTAATTTGGGTTTTTTTTCAGCTTCTTAGGTATTTGAGTTTTTTGTTTTTTCAAATTTTGAAAAAAAATATAGCCATTATTTCTTCAATGTTTTTCTGTCTTTCGTATTATTATATTATTATAGTCTGGTCTCTTATTTTTCTAGGACTCCAATTATCACTGTGTTAGACTGCTTGATATTGTTTCACAGCTTACTGAGGCTTTATTCATTTTTTTCAATATTTTTTCCTCTGTAGTTTATTTTGTGTAGACTGTATTGTTATGCCTTCATGCTTACTGACCATGTCTTCTACATTATCCAATCTCCTATTACTTCCATCTCTTCCGTAAAATTTTAATTTCAGATACTGTATTTTTAAAATCTCTAAAAGTTCCACTTGGTCTTTTATTTACATCTTCTGTTCCAATCATAATATTCATGTTTTCCTTTAAATCCTTGAACATATTTATAACATTTGTAGCAACTTTTTAATGTCTTTTTCTGCTCATTATGTTATTTTGGATCTGTTTCTATGGATAGATTTTTACCTTGGTTCTTGGTCGCATTTTTCAGTTTGTCCAAACATCTAGTAATTTTTAAATTGTGTTTTATGCTATTGAGTGCTTTTTTTTTTTTCTTTAGAGAATATTGAACTTTGTTGTAGTAAGCAGCTAAGTTACTTGTACATCTGCTTGATCTTTTCAAGTTCTTTAAGAAAAATTATGGCATGGCTCTAAAAGAGCCTAGTTTTTAGGGCTGGTTTATCCCCTCTACTAAGATGCAGCCCTTCTGGTGACTGTAAGGAATGCTGTATGTACTCAATGAACAATTGCTGCCTGGTGGGTACCTGAATAATGCCCAGTCATAGGTGAGCTCTGGGAATTTTTTAGCCTATGGTTACCAAAAATAATTTTTCTTTCCTTAGCGACTGTTCTTTGCCCAGCCTTGTGGATTTTCACCCTAAATGTATGCAGGTTCATATTCAAGGGGCTCCTGATTAGACTTTTGGAGCTTTTTCTCTGTGTAGCTTCCTTATCCCTGGTATCCTGGTCCACAAGTTCTAGCTGCTACATTCTTCCTGAGCTATAATCTTTTCCCTCCACTCAGCAGATTACTGGGATCTGCTTTTGGATTTCCCTTCTCCGTCTCGTGGTCTGAAAATTGCTTTCAGGCCAGAGAGCCTGGATAGCCATAGTTCTTACCTCATTCCTTTCCCTTTAATTAAGAATCACAGTTCTGGTACCATTGCTTTTCCTGGGCCAGCTTGGAAAAATCTTTTAGCCCTTGTAGAAACAGTATGTAACTGTCTAGGAGGCTGCAGTAGATGCTTTGTTGTATAGACACAGAATAAACCCGGGAATAGAATATGAATTCCACTTAGGGGGGAAAAATAAAACTCTTAGCTTTTTGTCTCAACAATTTGCTAGAGGCCAAATATGTCAGATATTATCTTTATCTCCACAAGGTTTACAAAGGCTAGTTGGTCAGACTTGCTAATTATTGTCAAGTTGATCTTCAAAATACAAATCGTGACCTAGGGTCAAGGGTTCCATTCCCAACTTCATTGTTGCTCACCAGTTGATTAAATACATACAGTCTCATGCTTAAGTATGAATTCAAAGGATATGTTCTCCTTGTGAGCCAATGAAATCTAACTTGAAGTTTAGATAATACTGCATTTAGTGTAAGATTGTGTTGAAAATATATGTTAACTATCACCTGAGTCTTATCACCAAGATGAATTCAGAATTATAAATACATAGCCATATCCTCTGGATAGGTCAAGGAAGTTCCTCTAGTTATTGGGTTACAATGATTACTCTGATAAACAGTTGTAAAAAACGAAATTCTCTGATTTCTGTGTGTAGAACAGTCATACTCCTTACTGAAAATACTTGTACTAATTTTGATCCAATCACAGGAATAAAGTAAAAAGATAAAAAAAGAGAGAGAAAAAAAGAATCACAGCTCTGTACAGTTTACTGTCAATGTCTGAAAATATTTATTTCATATGTTTTGTCTAGATTTTCTAGTTTTTTAAAAGGCAAGAACGCACATATTATATCAGTTACTTTTCCATGGGCAAAAGAAGAAGTATGTATTTTTAAATTTAATTCTTATAACCCTAAGAGGTTAGTATTACTACTAATCCCATTTTATATTTAGGAAAACTTGGGCACGGAGGATTTAAAAATTGATTATTTCACTTAGCTTACAATTATTTGGCTTTGTACCAGTGATTCTTTCATTCGTTCAACAAATACTGAACATTTACTTTGTTCCAAGCAATAACTCATATGTGGTCTTTGTGCTTGTCAACGTGCAATTTCATGGTAATGCCCAACACAGTGGCTGGCATATTGTAAAAGATAAATACAGATTTGTTGAATTGATATCAATATATACAATTGATGTCATAAAGGCCTTCACTTATGTGTGGGTGGAGGGCCTCAGCCTCTCTTCCCTGCTCAGTGTACTTATATAGTGTTCCTGACTCATTGTTATGCAGCTTTGGCTTGGTTGCTTCCCATGACAGGGAGCTTGTTATCACACAGAGCACTACATCCCCTTTTGGATCTCTCGTTAACAAAGTCCCCAGCCAGGAAATTAAGTGGGTACTAGGCTGATAAAGAAGTGTAGAGATTTTCTGCTGAGGAGAAAGGGCATCGAGTAGCAACTTGGGAGCCATGAAGATAGACTTCATTTATCATTTTTCCCAGTGCTCAAAGGCTGTTTATCTTCAAGTCTTCTATGTCCCTCCCTCTGCGTCCTTACTCAGCAGCTGGATGAGAGCTTGTCAGAGATGCTGTACAAAAAATTCTCATATGCTGAGTGAGTAGTTAGCTGGGGCTGGGCTGGGTGACCTCTAAGATTCTTCTGACCTCTGAGAGTCTTCAACTGGAGTTTTCTTTTTCCAATTCTCTTCAGAATCTTTGTTTACAGCCAGACCTAAAAAAGTATAAAAGCCTAATCCCTGCAAATACACTATCCTGCACAATTTTTTTTTTTTTTTGCTAGAATTTATGAAGGGTTTATTTAAAGTCTCTGCAATATATGATCCAATTTCATCTGGCCTGTTTCCATATTTTTTTCCTCATATTTCTGAATCTTTGCTTCCACCTCTAAATTCTATTGTATGCAGTTGATCTGGAATCTCAGAGGCAACAAGACTATTCTCAGTAGCAGAGTCCCTAGAAATCCATGTCTCCTTGTCTCCATTTGGACCTTGGACATATAGCCAGGAAATACAGGTCTACTGGTATATGTGCTGTGTTTGTAAACTGAGAAGTTTCTTACGAAAGTTTTATTTATTTTAATAAAGCACTTCACTTTACTTTGGAGAATACACAAAAAATCTAATTGAAAATAAGGAATAAAATTACCCTATGAATAACATTCCTCTATCATAGTGATTTTAGGCTTTGAATAACCTTGTTAATTCAATTCAGTGATGTGCCTGCACTAGCCGAGCTGATGCTTAAACCAAGGAGACAATGGGGTAAATTAGATTGCTAGGAGCTAAAGCACACTTTCTGTCCTGCTGGCCTGCTTGTCTCAAAGCACAGCAAATGATGCAAGCCCTTTGGCTTTAGCCACGAATCGACCACCTGCACAGCTAATAGAGAATTATATTTAACCGTGGGTATAAACCTTTAGAGTAAAACACTATTGTAGCTTACTTTTCATGTAAATGTTTCAAATGAAATGTACGAGACAAAAAATATTGATGGTCAAGACTGATAGTACTGAAAATCAAATGTGTCTCTGCCACACCTGATGGACAAATGTAATTTAATCATCCCGTTGGACTAATCACTGGGCCCAGATTGCAAATCTCCAGTCAAGGATTTGCAAGACTATCAGCAATTCTGGTAGAAAGTCCAAATTTCTGACTTTTAAAATGTGCTGTGATCTGATACTTGAAATGCATGACCTCTATATGGTCAGAGAACTCACACTGTCTCCCCACTATTAGTCTTTCTGCTTAATTTGACTACTTCGGCTGTTTGCACCTCTCATTACCCATACATGCATCTTAGCCCTCAAAATCAAGAAATTGACTCTGTAAGACATTCTCTTGACACAGCCTTGCATGAATAGTACTAATTATTTTTGCTTTACATTCTTCCCCTCAAGCCACATCCTGACTTTTATCTTTTCTTTTTTTTTTCCCCTAGAGACTTAGCCATGTGCATGAAAACACATTGACTTTTTGAGGGGAAAGACAACTTTGAAGATCATCTAGATTATTGTTTTTTTAATTATCTTTTTTCATTTTAAAATCTTATTGTAACACATAGGAAATCCAGAAAACCACACAAAACACATGCATGGCTTAATTAGTCACCAGGATGGGAACACGCTTGTAACCAATACCCAGGTCAAGAGTAACACTATGCCATTCCACCAGAAGCTTCTCCTTGTGTTCTGTTCCCATCACAACAAATCCCTGGAAAGTAACCGCTATTCTGACTTTTATAATGATAACTTCCTTGCATTTCTTTGAAGTTTAACCTCCAGCTGTGGCTCCCTAAACAGTATTGTTTAGTCTCATCTACTTTTTCTAATTTGACAGTTTCCTAAGTCTCTTTTAATTTACAGAATCCTCCTCCATCCCATCCATTTCCTTATTGTCCTTACAGTTTACCTGCTGAGGTACCTGGCGCTGTTTGAACTGCAAATTTCTCCCATCTAGATTTTGCTGAATGCCCACTCACGATACAGTCCAGCATGTTGTTCTTCCTTGATATTCCCTGAAAATTGGGACTGGATCCTGAGGTTTGATCAGACTCAGATTTTCAGATCTGGTCTCTCCTTTGGCAAGACTATAGGGAGGGATGGAGTGTTCTTGCATCAGAAGGCATATGATATCCAGTTATCTTTTTTTTTTTTAATGTTTGTAGCCATTGGTGCTCATTGCCTCAATCTGTTATCATAATTGCCAGAACTTGGAATCCACCAACATGCTCTTCAGCAGGTGAATGGATAAATAAACTATGGTACATGAGACTATGGAATATTATTCAGTGCTAAAAAGAAATGAGCTATCAAGCCAGGAAAAGACATGGAGGAGACAAACACATGTTACTAAGTGAAAGAAGCCCATCTGAAAAGGCTACATACTGTATAATTACAACCAAATGACACTCTGGAAGAGGAAAAACTATGGAGACAGTAAAAAGATCAGTGGTTGCCAGGGGCTGGAGTGGAGAGGGATGAAAAGGCAGAGCACAGAGGGTTTTTAGGGCGCTGAAACTACTTTGTATGATACTACAGTGGTAGATGCATGTCTTTATGTATTTGTCAAAACCCACAGAATGTACAACACCAAGAGTGCACCATAGTGTAAATTATGAACTCCGGGAGATAATGATGTGTCAGTGTAGATTCATCAGCTGTAACGAATGTACCACAGCAGTGGGAGATGCTGATCATGGGGGAGGATGTTTATGGGGGGGACGGGGGGGGAACTCTCTGTACTTTCCGCTCGATTTTCCTGTGAACCTAAAACTGCTCTAAAAAATAAAATCTTAATAAAAATGTTAATAAATCATAAATAAACTACAGAGAGATGCCCTAACCTCTCCTATACTACACCTGTATCTCGTTTCTTCCAAACTAAGAATCCTGGTTCTCAATGACGGGGGAATGATAGACTTAGAGATCCCACAATTACATGTTTGTTTATTCCACTTTTCACACAGAAATTTCTCAGATTAGCAATACTATTACTGTCATCAGCGGTATGATTACTGGATGCTTTAAACATCTTATTTTCATGTGCTTCTCCTGTTTTTCCGTGATACTAGAGCTACATTGTCAGAGCACGTAGCCAATTCATACTACACTCTCCCTTTTCACCCACGTTAAGACTTAGTTGTAGAAGTAACTATACTTTTAGTGATCACCACCAGTGCTTATATCCACACCTTAGAGCCATTTTGGTTTTTTGAAGTTGTTTCTTTAGCAAGTACCTCAAGAAGGGCTCATGCATGATGATAGTTTTTCTGTGCCTTTTTGTACTTGAAAGTCAGTTTGTTTGGCTATAAAACTTTGACTCACATTTTCTTTCATTTTTTTTGTATTGAAGGATATATATATCTATATCTCCATATATATATATATTCTCTTTTTCAGATTACTTTCCTTTGTAGGTTATTACAAAATATTGAATATAGTTCCCTGTGGTATACAGTAGGCCATCAAGGCACCAGGGTGCAGGCCTCAGGCTCTGTCAGTAAATGGAAAGATAGATCATGTTCTTGGATAGAAAGACATAATCTTATAAGAATACCAATTCGCTCGAAATTGAAACCTCAAGAGGATTTTTGGGGGAATAGAATTAAATAATCATATAGGGAAAAAAAGAAGCCAGAAAGTTACCTGAAAAAGAATTAGAACACTAGTGAGAGAAATTTACATTTTATAGTCATCGAATCGATATTGTTTTAGCATAGGAACAGATGAATTAATTAATGTAATAGAATAGAGGATCTGGAAGTCAATTCTAATACTATATAGAGAAATTTAATTTATGATAAAGTTAGAATTGACATCTATTTGAAAAAGCTGACATTTGAAAAGTGATGCTGGCACAAATGTACTGGTTGTCCATCTGGAAAAAAATAACGTTGTACTCCTAGTTCAGGCCATATCCCCAAATAAATTGCAGATAGATTAAGGAATTGTGTTTTCAAAAACCCAGTGAAAATAGTAAAAGTAGTTCTAAGGGTAAGGTGACTTTGTTAACAAAGAAAACGGAAAAGCCACGGAGTAATACACACATATATTCTTCTATGTAAACACTCATCTAGTAGGTAGATGTCATGAACAAAGCAAAAAATAAATCATAGTTTTGGAAAATATGTTTGCAATGGAGATGATGAATAAAATATTTAATGGCTTATAAAAATGACAAGAAAAAAGGGAGCAGTGCAACAGAAAAATGGGCTAAAAGTTGAACAAGCAGACTTGGGATTCCGTGCAGGAGGTGTGGGAGGTGTGCTTGTGATGGGAAATGTCACTTCTTACCTCAGGGAGGGACTCCTTCCAACTCCCTAACCCCTGCTCTTCCTCACCCTCCTCACGTGGTGCCAGGCTCCCCCCTCCACACCCAGCCCTGCCCAGATGCTCCAGTATTGCCTCAGGGTCCCCCCTGGGAGGCTGACCTGCTTCCCAGCTGGGTATCCCTGCCCCCACCCCCCTTCACAGCTCTCACATTTTCCTGCAAAACTGGTGGATTAAAAAGCTGCTTTAAAAATAGGAATTATGGTTTTCTGAGGATATGGGGAGGGAGAAGGGTAAGCTGTGACAAAGTGAGAGAGTGGCATGGACATATATACACTACCAAACGTAAAATAGATAGCTAGTGGGAAGCAACCGCATAGCACAGGGAGATCAGCTCGGTGCTTTGTGACCACCTAGAGGGGTGGGAGAGGGAGGGTGGGAGGGAGGGAGATGCAAGAGGGAAGAGATATGGGAACATATGTATATGTATAACTGATTCACTTTGTTATAAAGCAGAAACTAACACACCATTGTAAAGCAATTATACTCCAATAAAGATGTTAAAAAAATAAATAAATAAAATAAAATAAAAACAGGAAGAACTGGCAGCCGCTTGCTTGCATCCCAGGGGCTGCACACGCCGTCCTGAAGCTTCTGAGTGCCTCCTCCCAGCCTGATCCCCAGGTCCCTACCTGGCCTGTGGGCATCTGACTTTGAAACCCCAGAATCTGGCCTCTCACATGCTGTGGGCTCTTTGGAGTACGCCCTGGTTTAGTCTGCTGTATTAGAGTGACCCTGAGGTTTCTGGAATGAGTCTTTACCTGACCCTACTGTAGATCTTGACTCTGTTAAACCTAAGTTTACTCTGATGGTTTCTGCTTTTCAACTCAGTAGATCTGGCTCCTGGATTCCCAGCTCCTGAAAGTGCAAGTTTTATGATCTGTGTCTATTTATCATCTATCTATCTATCTATCTATCTATCTATCTATCTATCTACCTATCTATCTATCTATTTGTCTATCATCTCTATCATCCATCCATATCTATCTATCAAATATCTAACTATGATATTATGATTTATAAGAAAAATATATATTTGGCCATTCAAGAGCCCCAAACCCTTGGAATTTCCAAAGTGTCGAGAATGACAAATGTGTCTCATGTTATGTTAATGAGGTGATTTTGGACCCCTCCCAAGGATGGAGGCTGGTTGCCATAGAACCAACCATGTGATTAGTGGGTTGAAATCTTCAGCTCCAACTCCCCCCACCACCCAATTCCAGAAAGAGTAGAGGACCTGGAAGTTGAATCAATCGCCAGTGCCCGGTGATTTAATCCATCTTGACTGTATAAGGAAGCCTCCGTAAAAACTCAAGACGACAGAATTCTGGGAGCTTCTGGGTCGGTGAACACGTGGAGATTTTGGGAGAGTGGGCTTGCAGAGAGCATGGAAACTCTGCGCCCTTTCCTACGCTTGCCCCCTGCATCTCTTCCATCCGACTGTTCCTGAGTTATCTCCTTTTATAATAAACTGGTGAGCAAGTAAGTAAAGTGTTTCTCTGAGTTCTGTGAGCCACTCTAGCAAATTAATGGAACACAAGGATGGGGTTGTGGGAGCCTCCTTTCTAGAGCCTGTCCATCAGAAGCACAGGTGACAACCTGGACTTGTGATTGGCATCTGAAGGGGAGGGGCAGTCTCCTGGGACTGAGCCCTTAACCTGTGGCATCTGATGGAATCTCTGGGCAGATAGTGTCAGAACTGAGTTGAATTGAATTAAATTGTAGGACACCTGGCTGGGGTTGGAAAATTGTTTCTTGTGGGGAACCTCATCCCCCTACACTGGAATTGGTGTCAGAACCTATTTACTATCCATCTATCTATTCATATACATGCATACTTACATACACATATACACACATATTTGTGTATCTGCCTATGAATATATGTACGCATGTGCATACACATGCACATATGTGGGCACATACATATATTTTTACATGTAATACATATGTACAAACACATTCTCTCTCTCATATATATGGATGGATCTCTATCTCTATCTGTATAATAGCTTTTAGGCTATTTCCCTCCCAGGCACTAAGACTTGATTTTCCAATGGCTAGGTAGCAGGCCAGGATAATAATGTGGAGACTCTCCTGTAGCTTATTTAGGGGATGCATTCATCCCTCCTCAACGTCCTCTCTGATTTGGGGTCTGCCCTCCAGAGCAGCGCTGGGACTCCCCAGTAGAAACAGGGCCTCAGGAGAACCCCACACGTGCCAGTTCTTCTGAGGGGCTCCGGTCTAATTGGTTTTTATGGAAAAAACAAAAACTTGGGCTCACATGAAAAAAAACAAAACAGCTTCTTTTCCTTATGATAAATCACCTCTCAAGTTGCATTTTCATATTCCTTATCTACAAAAACAAAAAAACTTGTGAGGTAAAACATATAGATAAATTTATCTTTTAACTTAAAAATTTTAATCAAACTTTTGGGTCTCTAATCGAGATGTGACTTATCAGGCTTGGCTTAGACTTCATCAGAAATAAACTGGCAATAAGACAGGACTCCTTGGTTTGCATCTCAGATTCCATTATCTCTTGGCTCTGGCCAGTGTTTTGGCCACATCTGTGAGACACCCTCGGCTGACTCATTAGTTCCTAATCATTCTCTCTCAAGAGAAGGTTCAATGGGGTCATTTTCTATATTTTTAGCCTGCCTGATGAGCGGCTTCCTTGAGTCTTTCAAGATTCTCCTGTCAGTTGATTGGAGATGTCAGTCCTCCAATCAGCTCTTGATGTAATTTCCAGGCTTGGCTTGAGGAAGGTGGCTATTTTTCCCAATCTGCTCTTTTTGAAACACTCCCAGAGACAGTGGTTTTAATCATCTCAAACCAGCCTCCCAGCCTGGTGGCCCCATTTGCCTCTCTACCTAAGAGTCTCGTAGCAACATCACACCAAATGGCAGGTTTCCCGAGAAAAGCTGGAGCTGATTGATCCACCGCTGCAGGTGAAAAGAAAGGCCTTTGTGAAATCACGCCAGCATGGATAGGTGGAGAAGTGGAGACATTGGCTGCTGAGAACCGTGCAGATCTGCCCGGCCCAAGCAGAGATGGTCACTGGCACTTTCTTTGCTTCTCTAGTTTCTTCTGCAAGTGGGCAGTTTGAGCCTTGCCTGCGTTCCTTCCTGCTCTTCTCCCAGAAAGCGGCCGTGATGGCGGTATTGAAGGTACAGCTCAGGGTCTCCCCTTGAGCTGAAAGAGCTACCGCTTTTGACTCTGGTAGCTATGTGCCTCTTTCCACACGTGACAGCTGAGCACGTGGAATCTCTGAGAATTTCGGTACCTGGCTACGGCAGGGCCAGCTTTGCTCCCGGGGCTGCCTACCTCCCAGCCTGCGGTGGTCCCTGTAGCAGAAAGCGTCCCCGAAGGCCTGGGGTAAAACCTGGTCTTTCCGCTACTGGCTGGGTGACTGCTTCCCTCTCAGCATCTATAGAGTCCTTTTCTATAGAATGTGGGTGGAGAAGTGCCTCTTCATAAGATGGTGGAAGCAGTACTGAATTAAAACATCACAGCTCTTGGAAGGGCATCCAACAAGTCAGTGCCTCATAAGGACTAGATGTGGTCATTGCTGTCCTGACACCTCAAACGAGAAGAGAAAAGTTCTTAAGGAGAAACTGAGCTGATAATTTTTTAAGGGTTTTTAAAAGAGTGTTATATTTTTCATTATATATATATATATTTGTTTGTTTTGTTTTTACTGAACTCTAATTTTCAGTTGTTCACAGTACCTATTTTTCACCCCCCCGCCACCATGTCCAGACTATAAGCATGTGCATTATAATTTTGGGGGAGTTCCTGCGTGTCACATCTGCATGAATGGAGACCAGCATCTTGTAGTTACACTGCATTTTGGAGAGATGGCGCTGTACAGAAACAGCCCTCATGTTTTACAGGGAACGCATATAACCCCCAGTGACAGAGGACACATCAGGAGCAGGCAGCCGTGCGCTCAGGCATCTTCAGCTCAGACCTTAATACTCCCCGCGTGCTTGAGCCTCTGCTGTGGCCTTAGAATCTGCGAGGTCACCTCCGCAGACAACTACTCATGTTTTCCTCACCCTCTCCTCACCCCCCGATCTATGCTGGACGTACACTCTTGGGGCGGACCCAGGAGCCCATGTCGATAATGAGAAGCTTTATGTTGTATCTCTTCTGCACTTTCTTTGCCCAGGCTCTCGGGGAGATTGGTCCTCCCAGGCCACCCCCGGAGGACATGTCAACACGCCTCCACTTTTATTGGGCATTGTCATGGGCTGAATTGTGTCCCCCACAAAATTCATACACCGAGGCCCTGAACTCTAATGTGACTGTTTTGGAGATGGGTTCTGAACAGAGGTTATTAAGGTAAGTGAGGTCATTTAGGGTGGGCCTGGATCCAATATGATTAATAATATCCTTATAAGAAGAGATTAGGACACAGATATGCACTGAGGGATGACCTTGTGAAAACACAGGGAAATGACAGCCACCTACAAGCCAAGGAGGCGGCCTCAGAAGAAACCAACCTTGCAGACACCTGGAGCTCAGACTTTTGGCCTCCAGGCATCTGAGACAATACGTTTCTGTTGTTTAAGCTGCCCCATCTGTAGAACTTTGTTATGGCAGCCCTAGCAAACTAATACAACATTAAGTGCAAGGTACCAAATGTCAGGTTTGATTCTCTGTCACTCTGGGTGAGCAGATAGAATCAGAACAGTCAGCAAGCGTTTTCTCTGCCTTTGTGTTGAATCATGTACTTTTACATTTTTAACTGGTTAAAAAAATGAGCATCACAAATGAACTTATTTGCAAAACAGAAATAAACTCACAGACATAAAAAAACAAATTTATGGTTACCAAAGGGGAAAGAGGGAGGATAAATTAAGAATTTGAGATGAATAGATACATACTACTATATGTAAAATAGATAAACAACAAGGACCTACTGTATGGAACAGGGAACTATATTCAATATTCAGTATCTTGTAACAACCTACAATGGAAAAGAATCTGAAAAATAATATATACATATTCTTCATATACATATATTATATATATATAACTGAATCACTTTGCTGTATACTTGAAACATTGTAAATCAACTATACTTCAATAAAAAAACATCAAAGGAAGAATATGTTTTTGACACATGAAAATTATGTGAAATTTAAATTTCAGTGTCCATAAATAAAGCTCCATTGGAGGGCGGCCACCCCTGTTTACTACTTTTTGTCTCTGGCTTGTTCTATGATGGCAGAGCTGAGTAGTGGTGACCAATGGGGTCTGCAAAGCTGAAAAGATTTTCTAGGTGGTCCTTTGCAGAAAAAGTTTGCCAACACCTTGCTTACATTATGGCACCTTCAAGGTTTGCATCTTGCCTGCCTGTCAACTGGGCTTCTCTCCCATCCTTTAGCATCTCAGGGTCAATGTTAACTTCTTCTGGGAAGCCTCTCTTACCCCCAGCTTAGTCTAGGTCCTCATTCCCCAGGTTCTTGTAATTCCCTCCCCTCACCCCTGCCCACTGCCCACACTGTGCTTTTCCTTCCTAACATTTGCTACAGTTAATACTGGTGGGATTAGGAGGTTAAAATCCATCCTCCTCTCTAGACCCTAAACTTTGTGAGAGCAGGTCCATGTCTGTTTTATGCACCATTATATCAGTAGGATTCAACAAAGCACAGAAATATTTATAGGGGACATGACTGAGGTTTTGAATGACATCTCATACAGAGAGGAACAACTTCAGATACAAGACAAGGGGTCTCAGGACCTCAGCCCATCAGAACTTATCCTTTGTACCAGCAAATCTTTGTGGTTATGGACCATAAGACAAGCATGACTAATTAGATCCATGGGCAAAAAGAAGTCCTACTTTAACTCTGGAAATCTCCCAGAGATCCTCATCAGAAACAGAATATCCAGGGACTTCCCTGGGGGTCCAGTGGTTAAAACTCCACACTCCCAACGCAGAGAGTACGGGTTCCATCCCTGGTCAGGGAACTAAGATCCCACATATGGCACGGCCAAAAAAAAAAAAAAAAAGCAGAATACCCAGTATTTAATCTACTTTGCTAACCAAACCACGGAGCACACAACAGCAAGCAACCCAAACAATGATTTCATATTGACTGGGCACTTACACTAAATACATGGAGCTAAATTCTACGGGCATAAGAGGTAATTACTGCCAGGCCCATTTTACAGATGAAAATGCAGGCAAAGGAGTTATATCTCTGTCCAGAGTCTGGATTAAAATCCAGATCCGTTTGTCCCATTGCTCCATAAATGGGTAAGTAGCCCCTGAATAGGTTTGGGTGTAAGTCACCTTCACTAAATGCTGATTCCAAAAGTTTGCCAACACCTTGGACTTCCTGGGGGCTTTCAGATGATATCAGTGACGTGTGAAAAGTGAGCTCCCAAGCGCAGCCGGGGGGACATTCCAAACCCAGTAGCTGCTGAAGGCTGCAGGGCTCCTTCCTTGGAACTAAGGATGTGTTTACAACACAGCACTGTTAAAACTACCCATTTAGAAGGTCTTTTTCTCAAGATTTCCCTTGGGTGATCCTCAAGGGCAGAGTCATTTTGAACCTAGAGGCCCACGGTGTTTACTGTGCTACCTTGTAATGAAAATAACATCAGGTTAACTGCTTGGGGCCTCGGAATTCAAAATCAAGCTAAGGGGGCTTCCCTGGTGGCGCAGTGGTTGAGAGTCTGCCTGTCAATGCAGGGGACACAGGTTCGAGCCCTGGTCTGGGAAGATCCCACATGCCGCGGAGCAGCTAGGCCCGTGAGCCACAACTACTGAGCCTGCGCGTCTGGAGCCTGTGCTCCACAACAAGAGAGGCCGCGATAGTGAGAGGCCCGCGCACCGCGATGAAGAGTGGCCCCCACTTGCCACAACTAGAGAAAGCCCTCGCACAGAAACGAAGACCCAACACAGCCATAAGTAAATAAATAAATAAATAAATAAACCCAAAGTTTAAAAAAAACAAAACAAAACAAAACTGCCATTTCTCCCTGTCTGGCAATAAGGTTTAAAAAAAAAAAAAATCAAGCTAAGGAATGTGTGTAATAGACTGTTTTTCGAACACTGGATAATGCTTATAAACCAGAAATATTGTATACGGTGAATGCAACTTTTGATCATCATCAGCTGAACAACTCCCAATCAATATAATTTTCCTCATCTTTATATCCAACCTGGCAGGAAGCCTGGGTATTTTTTGCCTTAAATATATATATATATATATATATATATATATCTCCAGGCCTCCCAGTTTCCGCTTCAAAATGCAAGGAGCTTGAAAGTCTTTACCCCCATCTTTACAAGAAGAAAAAACTCAAAAAGCTGAAAATCAACAATTTTTTTTGGACCCATCATAGGACTGATGTTGAAGGAAAACTGACACTCCAGACAGATGTATGTAGAGTGATACAGCCATTAAGATCTACTTACCTGGAACGGATTCACTGGAACCATTCACTGGTAGGAACATGTCAATGGTAATTTTGATGAATTGTGGAGTCTGAGTTAGAACTAGTATGAGGGTAAGGAACTCCTGGGAGTAGCGGTCTTTGGGGATCCCCACACTTTTGTGGGTTTGCTGCCAGGAATGCCATCAAGTTCTCACGTTGAAGAGCAGAGAAAGACCCTCTTGTGTCCCTGGGAAGAGGAGGGTCCAAGTAACTATTTTGAAACATGCCCAGGGCATTCTCCTTAACAAACTTTTACCCCACAAGGGAAAAAGCTTTATCAGAACCTTTTCCCAACATGCAGGAAAAGAAATGTCCCACCTCGGTTCTCTTTAGCCTTCTTGTCTCATGGAAGTGATGAAAAAAGCTAAGAAACACTTGTGAAGGTCACAGCCCACTGGCAAAGACTCACTAAAATACTAAGATTTAGTCATTATATTTTATAATGCTTCCGTTCCCCACCTTTTACCATCACATCAACAGGATGGCAGTTATTAACAGTGGTTTAGAGCTAAAAAAACCTTGCAAGACGCAGACAAAAGTTCTTAGGGAAGCACCAAAATGTAGTAGAGATATTAGATGTTCAGCACTCTGGACTGAATGCATTCCTTGTAGGTCCAGATCCTTTTTAGTAAACAACTGTGATCATACTATTTCCTTTGAACTGTAAAGTCAATGCATTTCAGAATTTGGAAAAAGAGATAAAAATATCCATTATTCCTCCACATTGACAAAACACTTTTTAAAAGTTCTTTCCTTCCTCATTCCAATCTGCGCCATGATGCTTCTATGTAAAATAACACCAGCATGCAATGGAAAGGAAATATTTTCATCTAATTCGTGTGTTCTGCTAGGCGCCCATTTTCTTTATGCTGATGAAGATCAGAGGGCAAAAAAGACGAGCAGCAGCACACCCATGATTGTTTCCTCAAGAAAAGCAGACTTTGTAGGACTTTCCCAGTGTAGCTCTTCGCAGAGGAAAATTCGCTTCTTCAAGGATATTTAGAGAAGCAGGAACTTCCGATACACATATGCATCTTGTAATATGTTCCACAGTTTGGAATAATTCTCTTGCAAACACATATTTTTCCCTATAAGAATGCCCCTAGGGGATGCAAGACATGAATATTTAGGAAACGTTGCCTGGATGTATGGTCTACGACCAGCAGGGGACCCTTGGGACTCTGACAGAGCTGCGATGGAATCACTGAAGTTCTTCCTCACGGAAGCAACGAAGGTTAAAAAGAATCCGTTCTTACCCCTTACCATGCACTGCTGTCCTCTCCACTGTGGCAG
Organism: Balaenoptera ricei; assembly: GCF_028023285.1. Taxonomy (NCBI): domain Eukaryota; kingdom Metazoa; phylum Chordata; class Mammalia; order Artiodactyla; family Balaenopteridae; genus Balaenoptera; species Balaenoptera ricei. The sequence goes on along the minus strand of NC_082642.1, from coordinate 157,269,856 downwards.
ATGTGTCTGTCTGTCCTGTCCGGCCCCCAGCTGGCAGGACTTCACGTGTGTGCTTGAGGCAGAAAGGAGAAGGCTGGTTTTATTTTCACTGACCTTTGGTGGCTTTATCCTCAGAATATTCTGGCCTCCTAAGGGCCATGCAAGGTTTAAAGCAATGTTAGGTCTTCAAATTACTCACTTGTTCAAAGTACGAAAAGATGGGTCCTCAATAATCACACTCAGTCTCCCTTCCTGAGGCGACTCACTGGGCAACCTCCTCGGGGGTTCTTTGCCTTCATTTCTATTTGCTATGTTAGAAAACCCTTTCTTCTGATGTGTTATTCTTGGTGTTTTCATCAATAAAAATTGGTAGACAACCCTTTGTACAGATCTGTCTTACAGCCCACTTTTCACACTCTACCACATTTTGCCCTCATAATGTCATTTTACGGGTGAGGAAGTGGAGACTTCCGGAGGTTTAGTTGCTAGAAAGTGACTGTCAGGGATTCACACTCACATCCTGTGATTCCAGAACCAGTGAGACTTGATTATTTGACACCCTCTCAGCTTTCCTTCAGAGCTGCAGGAAGTCGCTTATGTCCTTCACCCTGTCCAGCCCTTCTGAGGTGGGAACCTTCACAACCTTGTTTCTGCCACTGTGTTGGTAAATTAGGCAAAACCTCTCTATTCTAGAGATGCTGCTTCTGGCCTAATGAATGTTTCCCGAGGAGTCCCTCCAACCTTATGCATCATACTTCCTAGGTTGTATTATGATCACGTTAAAATTCTCAAGGTTAAAGGGAAATAAAGACGTTCAAGGGGAAATTGTCAAGGTCATGGTATAACTTTTTTCTTTTCATTCTAGTGAATGACTGTGTGGTGTGTGTATATGTGGTGTGTGTGTGGTGTGTGTATGTATGTGGTGCATGTGCATGATGGGTGTGCACATTGTCTGGTGTGTGTGTGTGGTAGTTCTTCCCTTACCCCAGGCGAGGGCAGGAGGCTTCAAGAGAACAACTCACACATGTTGGGAAACTGAGCAGAATTCAGTGAGAGGGTCCTGGAGAATTTATTCTGCATCCCCTTCCCCAAATAAATAATGTACAGGGTGTTTTTTCATCTTGCTTCAGAACTAAGGATGATAGCTCAGATTATCTTTTAATCACAGATGGAAAATTTTTGCTACAAAGTAACAAGGATGCATACAAATTCAATCAAGGATCATATAAATGAAAATACAATTTTGTTTCTTTCTATTAGTGAAATATGTCAAATGTTCCACTAATCCTTTAAACATTTCAAGTAGAATATACAAACTCAACAAAAGCTACAAATTAAAGAAGTTAATTTCTGTACTATTTAGTTTAGAAGAGCATGAGATTCTGAAATGGAGACCTGAAGAAAGAGGAAAAGGAAGATGAATTCAACTTTGAAGTTTGCATAAGCTCCAAGAGACCAGCATCTAACTAACGTAGCAGTAATAAACCCAATTTCAGAAAAAATACAGTAAAAAAGATTGGGGGGAAAAAAGTCTCAGGAAGGCCAGCCAAATATTATCAAGAGTACTTTAAGGCTAAGATCTGAGTTCTGGAAACCCATTCTTACGCAATGTGAACCCTACAAGAAAACCCAAAGTTGCTGCTTTAAATGGTAGGAAATGTCACTCCCATATCACCTTAGGGAAATGAAATTTTGAGTTCAAGGAAATTTCTAATATTCATATTTTTCTATTATGTAATTAAAACCCCAAATGTCAAAATTCACGTTGCAACTGTAGAAATTAACTGGACCGCCCTCTCCCCTCCCTGGCCATCACACACACACATACTCATCTTACTTAGGGTTTGCTGGGATGATACAAAAATTTGAGCTAAGGGCTGAAATTCATTTTAAAAATTCTACAAATTTATTCAATTCTGGAGGGTGTATAGTGGTGTCTCATTGTGTTCTTAATTTATATTTCCTTGATAAATAATGATATTAGGCACCTTTCAGTATGTTTAATATCCTTTTGTATATACTCTTTTGAGAAGTCCTGTTCCGTTCTTTTGCCCTTGAAGAAATGGATTATCTTTTTTTCTTGTCTTATAGAGTCTTAGAATTGCTTTAAGTATTCTGAATATGAGGCATTTGTCAGATATAAGTATTGAAAATATTTTCTTCTATCCTGAGTTTGCCCTTTCACTCTTTTTATGGTGTCTTTTGATTGACACAACTTAATTTCATTAATCCAATAGATCAAAATTTCTTTATGGTTAGTACTTTTTGAGTCACGTTCAATTTTTTGTTGCTTACCCCCAAGGTCAAGAAGATATTCTCTTGTCTTATTTTATAGAAGTTTAATGGATTTCCTTTTTTCCATTTAGTTGTATTATCCATTTCAGTTTAATTTCCGTGTTAAGTGGTTATTGGAGGTTAGGGTTAAGGTCTCTTTTTTGTGTTTTTGTCTGTTTGTTTGAATTAATTTTTATTGGAGTATAGTTGATTTACAATGTTGTGTTAGTTTCTGCTGTACAGAGAAGTGAATCAGTTATACATATGCATACAGCCACTCTTTTTTAGATTTTTTTCCCATATAGGCCATTACAGAGTATTGAGTAGAATTCCCTGTGCTATACAGTAGGTTCTCATTAGTTATCTATTTTATATATAGTAGTGTGTATATGTCAGTCCCAATCTCCCAATTCGTCCCTCCCCCCTTCCACCTTGGTAACCATAAGTTTGTTCTCTACATCTGTGACTATCTAATATCACATGTCATGGAGGTATCTTAAGCCAGTATTTCAATACTGTTCTTTCATCTCTTGTATCATTGCTGCCATTCATTTTACTTATCTATATGCTACACTCAATAACTTGTTCTAATATTGCTTTATACAAATAGTAATCTTTTAGAATAATTAAGAAAAAGAAAAATACATGATTTAATTTTTTCACAATATTCTTTCTTTGTTTATGTAGACTCTAGTTTCTGACTTGCATCATTTTTTTCCTTCCTGAGTGACTTATTTTAACATTTTTTGTAGGGCAGATCTACCAGCCATGTATTCATTCAGTCTTTATAGGCCTGAGAAAGTCTTCCTTTTTCCTTCACTTAAAAAGAGGCATTGAACTTTATGATTATTAAGTGAATATATTCGTTGTACAAACTATTAATCATATATTAGGCATAGGCAACAAATAAAACATCTTTAGTTATCAAACGGAATAATTCTATAGGCTACATTTTTTTTAACAAGAATCCAGTGAGACTGAAAAGGGATATCAATATTATAAAAAAAAATACTCAAACATAAACATTTAAAGATACATACACACATATGATACACACACACAATCCTAAAAAATAAAAATAACTTTTAATAATAAGACTAATAAAAATCAAAATGTGATATACACAAAGCTGTGTTTAGAGGAAAGCTTTCATTATTAAATATAGGAGTATTAAAGCAAATTTATTTCGTATGCAACTTGAGAGTTAGAGAACACAAAAATAAACCTAAGAAGAACTGGTGAAATTAATTTAAATCATGAAAATGGAAAAATGTTTAGAAAAAATTAGAAAAGCATATTAGTAAGGAAGCCTTTAGTCACAAGTAAACGCTGACTCAGTTGACTCAATCAAAGAGAAAATATATTATTTTATAGAGCATGAAGTCCAAATTTAGGGCTATTCCATGCATAGTGGAGTCAAGGTTGCAGTGATAGCCTTGGCTCTACCCTTCTTTGTACATTGGATTTCATCAAGGTCATCTCTTCTTACTGTACAAAATGGCTATAGCTTTCCTAGGTGCCTCTTCCAGGCAAGACAACATCTTAATATGTGTTACCTGTGTCTCTTTTGAAGCATATAAAATATCCTATCCTATCCTTCACTTTTAAGGGATAATTTGCTTGCATAAAATTCTAAGTTGATTCTTTTATCTTTCAAAAAATTTAATATCTCACTTCACACTCTTTTGCTTACTTTGTTTCTGATGAGAAATCAGGGTAGTTCTTGTAATTCTGTAATTCTTTACCTTTGCTGTAATTTTATCCTTTGGATAAAAAATCTTATTCTTTGCTGTAATAAAAAATTGCTGTAATTCTTATCCTGGTTTCTATAAGGATAAGTGATTTTTTTATCCCTCTGGTAATTTCCCCACCCCGGCTTTTTTGGAGATTTTTTTCTTTGTCTCTGGTTTTCTGTGGTTTGAACCTTGTATACCTTGGTATGCTTTTTTTTTTTTTTGAGCAGTGAGTATTTATCCCACTTGGTGTTATCTGATCTTCCTGGATCTGTGGTTTAGTGTTTGTTATTCATTTTCAAAATTTCTTGCCATTGTTATTCAAATGTTTCTTCTGCACAGTTCTCTGTTTCTTTTCCTGGTATATCAATTGAACATATGTTACACCTTTGAGATTGTCCCACCGTTTTGGGATATTCTGCTTCTGTATCTTTTCTTTCTTTCTTCTTCTTCCCCCCCCCCCCCCCAATTCTTTTTCTCTCTGTATTTCAGTTTGGGAAGCTTTTATTGACCTATCTTCAAGTTCACTAGTGTCTTGGCTATATTGCATCAACAGATGAGCCCATCAAAATAACCTTAATTTCTCTTACAGTGTTCTTAATTTCTAACATTTTTCTTTTTATTCTTTCTTAGGGTTTCCAACTCTCAGCTAAGATTACTCATCTTTTCTTGCATGTTGTCTACTTTTTCTCTTAGAGACGTTAACATAGAAATCATAGTTATTTTAAATTCCTGGTCTGACAATTCCAACATCTATGTCATATATAATTGCCCCTTGGTATCCATTGGGGGTTGATTCCAGGAGACCCCACAGATATCAAAATCTGTGGGTGCTCAGTCCCTTATATAAAATGGTGTTACACAGCTGGTCCTTCATCTCTGAGGGTTTGGCATCCACAGATATACCTCTGATTCTGATACTTGCTTTGTCTTTTCAGATTTTGCTTTTTCTTGCCTTTTGTATGCCTTGTAATTTTTTGTTGAAGGCTGGATATTTCTTATCAGGTAACAGGAACTATAGTAAATAGGGATATGATGCTGGGTTTTATGTTCATCTGGACAGGAGTTAGGCTGTGTCTGATATTTGCTCTTGCTGTAGGTACCAAAGGTTTCCTATCCCTTCCATGTCATTGCTTTCTTCTCCCCTGTTGACTCTGGGCCTCAACACACACCCATAAAGGCTGGGTACACCCACCCCCAACACACACACATAAAGGCTGCATTCTGCAGCTCTTTTAGCTGTAAATACACTGTTTTTTTTTTCATACTGGAGCCCTGTTGGTATGGTGTTAATGTGTGGGGAAGGGGAAGCATTTTGTAATCTTGTGATTAAGTCTCAGTGTTTTAGTGGGTCATGTCTCTGGGCTGTGACCTTCACAAATGTTTTTCCATTAGCTTAGCTTCTTCTTTTTGTTCTTGCTTCCTACTCTCTTCCTTGAATGCAGCATTTCCAACCTATTTCCTTGAAGATTTGACCCCTGATGCCTCTATTGTTTTTTCCCCCCAATAGGTGAGACAGGAAGTATACATGGAGCTTGGCTGGATGAATGCCCTTCCTGCCTCTGGGATAAGGTTTTGGCAAATTCTTTTCCACTGGAGAGTAATCCTCTGTTGTGGAGAAGATACTTACTGTATTTCACAATGATCGCCTTTCCCCCGTCAGAGCCGGGGCACACCTTCCTCAAATCTTCATGAAAACAAACTGCTGTGGTTCCTGGAAGCATAGCCCACAAATGTGTGGGGAACCTCTTAAGACTATGGCCCCCAAGAGTTTCCCACCCTTGCCCTAGCTTATACTTCAGCCTCTAGCAATTTATCAAAATTACCATTTAACCATTCTTACCAGTTTAGGGCTCTGGTGGCTTCTGCTCCAGATAAGCAGATCATGGCAATAATTCTCTGTATTTGCCTATCTCTTCAAATTTTGTGGTGATGATCTAACCTGTGACCTCAATTTTCTGATGAGTTCAAGGAAAGTCATTAATTTTCCGTTTGTCCAAATATTTTTGGTTTGTTTTAAGTAAAGGGTCATGACTTCCAAGCTCTTCATATGTCAGAGCTGAAATCAAATACCTCTAATTTTTAAATAACCTTTTCTAGGTTATTGGTTCCATTAGCTGTCTAATGATATTTTTATTATATGCCAGGCATTGTATATAAATAAATCAGAGTGCTCGAGATAAAATCTTCCATCAGTAAGGGTTCCCTCTCTCTTGTGAGCATATAGGAAGATGGGCTGATCACTTCAATCCAGCTGAGATTATCTTGGTCTCTGGATCTCAATTTTAGCAAGATCTGTTTTGTATCTGGTAAGTCCCTGTTTCTTGGCATGGTTCTCCTAGATTTTTGCTTTGTCTTCTTATGCCAGAATGTGTTCTATTCTTCAGAGACTGAACTTAGCTCTTTAGTCTTTCACTTTATACAAGGTCAAAAAATCTGACTAGTGTCTTGACTAGTCATTTGTTTCTTGCAGACCCCCTCCTTCTCATGGGATGTTGTCTCCTAAGGGAGCCTCAGGGAGATTTCACTCTGCTTTTATGCCAAGCTCCCTCATCAGGTATGCCTTTCCCAGACTTGTAATTGAAAAATCTCTGTTTTCTCAGCTCTGAATACTTTGCCCCTCAGAGTTTTTGAGCATAACTCTTTCCTCACACAAGTTCAAATACGGTTGATGTCTTGAGAGAGATACTAGCTTTGTGTTGGTTGCAAAACTTCTCCTTCTAATGGGACTTAGTCTCTTAAGCACTAGATTACTATATGAAGTTGAAATCTGTGTTTGTGTCTAGGTTCCCCAGTTTCCAGCAGAGTTCAGCAATGTCTCATGGGGAAGACGTGCCTGTTTGGGGTTTCTGCTAGGTTCCAATCTATTATTCCATCCCCAAGTGACTGCCTAAATTCTACCAGTAACATCCCTCAATTTGGGCCAAGGCTGATCTTCAACTCATGTCCAGAACTGGCAAATACATTAAGAGATGAGTCAGCAATGACCATCTCACCTAGGAGGAACTCTGCCCCCCTGCCCCCTTACTTTTTGTAGCCTTCATCACTTTCTTAGTTCTCCAATCCTTTAAAAATATGAGTTGGATATTTTACCTAGCTTTCAAAAAACATTGCATTGGTAGTATAGGTCTGTCATGTCTTACTATATTTACCTGGAATTAGAAGTCATAGATCATTGTTTTTTAATAAGAACAATTAGAATTCTTTTATTTTACTTTTGCTTGTATGTACCATCTCTAGCAGCAGGTCTCAGCAAAGCTGATGAATCCTTAACTCTTAACTCATCAAATTAGCTGGAAATATTCAATCATCCCCACATGTTTAGTGTTGGATTATCAAAAAAAGGGGGAATCCAATATTTGTGTTTCAGACTTTGAAAAGTGTAATAAACATACATACGTCTATGGTTCTTATGCGCATTTAAGGCAATGCAGTAGAGGAGAATTCAGCATCCATAAAGAGGAGCAGGAAGCACAGTAGAAAAATGTACACAATATCACATAGGGCAGAAGAAAACTGGGGTATCCTGTGGGGCACACTAATTAGAGCCCAGAAAATTGCAATTTCTTTAGAAACAACACAGAGAACAGGAAACATCCAGGGTAGATTCACAAAGGACCACTTAGAGGTATACCAAAAATATTATACTGGAAATGGTAAACAGGAGAGATAAACTCACAAAACAAAAGGAAAAAAGAAAAGTTAAGTTCAAAAAAAATCTCAAAATATTTCAACATTCTATAGTGCCAATTAGGTCAGCGTGCTGCAGAAAATCCAGAAAACCATCACATTAATTTCTCAACATCCTTGGTAAGGATGTGAATTGTCAGGTACTTTAGAAAACAGAAACAAATAGTCTGTGTGACTTCAGCTTGGTTGGATGACAAAATAGACAGTGAGGGAGGGAATGGGGAGGGATGGTAAGAGCCTTTGCAAACAGATCTTTGTTCATTTTGGGTTGAAATGGCTGCCTCTTCAAAATATGGAGGTGTGTTACGCACATGCATTTGTGGTGTGTGTGCACTAAAGCAAAGGCTGAAGAATTGTGTGTCACTTGAGAGTTACTTGTAGATACAGAAATTCTCTTTCCAAACACAAATGAGAATAGATCATCTGACATATGTGTATGTGAATTAAGGGGTCCCAAGGGACGGAGTATCTGAAATCAACAGTGTTCTGGAAAATTCAAGGCATATTGGGGTGCCATGCTGGGACAGTAGAGAGAACGTGGGTTCTGGAATCAGATGTGGGTTCAAATCCTGGCACCACACTTAACTAATGGATAAACATGAGAAAGTGGTTAATCTTTCTGAGCTGCAGTCTCCTTTTGTGTAGAGTAAAGATAACATCCACTTCACAGGGTATTTGTGGCGATTAAATTACACGATCCGTGATTAACGTCATGCATAATGCTGGGTACGTGATGGGTGTTCCATAAATGATAGCTCTTCTAACTACACGGTGCAAGGGAAACCAGAGTTATTAGGTTGTGGTTGTCATGTGCGTGACAAGAAGGGAGACGTTTCCAGTTGAGTGGGTGAGGAGATGTGGTGGCATGTGGACTAAATGAAGTCACCAGGAGATTAGAGTTTAAGCCAGCAGAGCTAGAGGGTGAAGGAGTCTGGGGTAGGTATTACAAGAAAACATGGGTCCTAGGAAGATAAGATAAAATAAGAAAAAGATGATGAAAATTGCAGGATGCAAGTGAGACGACTGTGCCCCCAGACGCAATTCCCTGAGTGTGACCTCTTCTGGGTTCTTCCAAGCTGTGGTTTAGTTATGACTCTGTCTTCTCATCAATCATATTGCAGTCACAATAAATCTAGCAATCGGCATCTCCACTGTTGTCTCCCATGGAGATAGTATAGGATTCACGTGTGATCTAATTCTGCTCACAGTAAAGTCACAGTGTGGCCCTTGGCAGGACACTTGACTGCATCATTCCCACTATCGCTATTTGTAAGATGAGGGGGATGAGATCTGTGAAGACTTTCACAAAGCGAAGAATCCATTTAAGTTAAAGAAACACCTGATAGTTTTTTTTAAAAGGATAAAAGTAAGAAACGAAGTAATATGCAATGAGGAGGCAAAACAAATTACAAATGACTACTGTGGGAATAAGAAGAAAATAATGCAAGGGTCATAGTGGGCCACAAGCCGGACACACATCTTCATTTATGGCCCACTTGAGGAACAGAGGGTAATCAGGGCTGGGGGGATGGGGAGAAGGAGCAATTCAAACTTCTGCACTAAGGTCGAGATGGGGTGGAGAGGTAGTGGAAGTCTAGGAGGAAAAGGTGCTAACTCAGAACCCAGTGCTTCTACGGAATGAGAAATGTGGCTACTTCTTCCTTGACAAAGGGTCTCTGTGCAGAGGGGTTTAGAATGTGATTCACTTTTGCTTCTGTGGCTGGGAGGACTTTTTCTCCTTCTGTTTTTAGCCTTTGGCTCAGGCATGATTGGGCTTGCCGAGTGACCTAGCCTCTTAAATTTACCTGATGAAGGAAACATTTTGTGCTTAGTCAAACAGTGGATGAGGACAGGGTCTGAAAGCACATGGGCAAAACAGAACAAACATACTTTTCATGAGGTCAGAAAAGAATTTCAAGGAGAACCCAGAAGAAATTAACGTGGATGAAGGAAGCACTGACCAGACTTCCTGGAGCAGAGGGTTCTGTGTGTGACACTCACAGTGTGAAGTGTGTGAAGTGTGAAGTTAAGGGCTTTGGGTCCCACCCAGGGATGGGAGAGGGAGCAGACAGTGTGATTTTGGGTTTCCTGCCAGGAGACAGCCACCAGAAGTTTGTGAGTTTACAGTGTAGCGTTTTAATTCATGGTTTCTGAAGTGGTTGGACTTTTTTCCCCTCCCCCCACCCCATTCTGTCTAAGTGGTAGGTCAAAGTGATGAATGATGGGGTCCTATGCTCTCCTGCCGTGCAGCCTGCTGCGGGGAAAAGTGGAGAGCTATTCTGCAGTTCACCTTTTTCTCCTTAGCTTTTCCTTCAATGGTGAATAGTCAGAATTGCTGCAAAGTGATGGTAACAGCCTCCCCAGTGAACAGTTGCAGGGAAGCTGAGCAGGGGAGAAATGTTACAGGTCTTTTCCATTTTATTCTCTTCTGTGGTGGACAAATCCTAAGGTGATCCCCTGTGATCCCTGCCTCCTGGGGTTCGTGCCTTTGTGAAATCCCCTCCAGTTGAATTTGGTCGGGATCTATGACTTGCTGTTCATCAGAAGAATATGGCAAAGGTGTTGGGATGTCTCTCCTGTGATTGCATTATGTGATACCAGACTTTGTTTTACTAGTGGATTGGCCCTTGCTCTACTGCAGGCCTTGGAGAAACAATATGCCGTGCTGTGGACAGGTTAGGAGAAGGGTCATGTGATGGGGATCTGTGGGCACCTATAGGAGCTGTGGACATCCTTCAGTCCACAGCTATCAGGAATTCTGTGCATGCTTCAGAGTGAATTCCTCCTCAGTCTAGCTTCCATATGAGAACACAGCCCAGCTGACACCTTGATGGCAGCCTTGTGAGACCCATGAGCAGAGAACTCAGGTAAGTTGTGCTTGGAAATCCTAAACCACAGAAACTGAGACAATAAATGGGTATTGTTTTTTGTTTTTTGTTTTTAATTTTATTTATTTATTTTTGGTCTTCGTTTCTGCACGAGGGCTTTCTCTAGTTGCGGCAAGTGGGAGCCACTCTTCTTCGTGGTGCGCGGGCATCTCACCATTGTGGCCTCTCTTGTTGCGGAGCACAGGCTCCAGACGCGCAGGCTCAGTAGTTGTGGCTCACGGGCCTAGTTGCTCCGCGGCATGTGGAATCTTCCCAGACCAGGGCTTGAACCCGTGTCCCATGCATTGGACCACTGCGCCACCAGGGAAGCCCAATGGGTATTGTTTTAAGCCAATAAGTTGTTAACTTGTTATGCAACACAGAAAACTAACACATCTCCCCAGACCATATTCTACTTGGAGATTCTGATGCCTTCGTGGTGAGAATCCTTGAGATCTTGGGTGATGGTGCCCAGCTCTGCATCTCGTAGGTTGTCTACAGTAGCAGGGATGAGCCACTATCTATGATGAGATAACCTTCTTCTGAAACGCATCTTTAATCTTGAAGCACAGCTACAAACAGTGGAGATACACTAGACAAAGCTTAATTAACACAATGCTTCCTTTTGGCATGGATTCACCTATTTTCCGATCCTTCTGTTGTGTCAGATCATGGGCTAGGCACCCCAGCAGAAACATTAATGGTGAAGACAAGAAATTGCCCACAAAACTCTGGAATCCAGTGGAGGAGAGGAGTATTTAGATAAATAACCTCAGTTTAAGGCACATCTGTCATCTACCAATGAAGCAAACCTAGGAAAATATGAACGAGGAAAAGTGCTTTTGTATTCATTCCTCTCTAAGCATCTTCTTGACAGTTTTGACCCTGCTTTCTAGGGGGCTAAGCTTCCTGCCCTGCCATACTCTCTCATGCCCTCTCTTGAGCTGACTTCTCTTCCAATTTCCTGATGTTCTATAACAAGGGTGACAAATGGACCTAATTTCCCATGCCAGAGCTGGCTGGCTTTTATGGCATTCTCAAATGCTGTGCATTCTGTTTTCTAAATGTTTCAATACTCCTTGGTGCTCATTCTTTGCAACATTTTGTATTAAGTGAATCTAGGCCTTGGCACCACTGGTCTTTGACTTCTGTATCCTTTGCCTATCACATTAGTCTCCCTTTTCCCTTCAGGAATCTGATGCCTTCCCCTCTATCAAATGCTGAGCTCAGGAAGAGAGTCTCCATGCCAGCCATTTGTCTCATGTGTTCTTTCAAGTGGACCTATATGGCTGTGATACCTTTCCCAGCGGTATTTGTAGATGGAGATCTATCACTGTGGGCTAAAAGGTTTGGTTACCATTTACCTGGGCTAACATATGGGAGTATCTGGGAAGGCCTCTTCAGACTAGAAGGAAATAATCCAATTTGCCGACTGCTTAAGACCAGCTCCTCCAGTCTACCCATGACTACCATGTGAAACGCATAGACATACCGTGTACATGTGCATTTAAAATGGTGGTTCTCAACCGGAGCGATTTTGCCCCCTACTGGGCATTTGGCAAAGTCTTGGGTTGTCACAGCGTAGGAGTGGTGTTCTTTCCATTGGTATCTTCTGTCCTACAATGCACAAGACACTCCCCACAACAAAGGATTATCCAGCCCCAATTGTTAGTAGTGCTGAGGTTGAGAATCCCTGACTTAACAGACTCGAATTCAACCCCATATATTTGGCAAAGAAAACAGCAAAGACCACAAAAATTGATGAAGTGAGAATTCCCTCCACTTACCCCATTCTTTCCCTTCAAACCAGTCTTTCCCTCCCCTTGACTGGCCAGAAGAGAAGCTTAAAGAGAAATAAAGTAGGCTACTTTTTCCCTTTGAATTGCTGTTAGGTTTTAATATTCGTCTTTATTAACTTTATACTGAATGTGCACACGAGGTGCTCTAGGTTAGTGACAGATGATCATTATTTACTGAGAAAGCAAAAAATGACCTCACCTCAATTCTTACCCCTGGGATGTTGTGATGAGAACCAGACCACATGGCCTACACAGACACATTTCCAAGTCTGCATCTAAGTGAAGAGTGAATTTTCTCTCTTCATATACAGGAGAAAGAGGCAGTTTTCTTCCCTCCCAAAAGGAGGGAGGAAACAACCTTTGCTCCTAGGAGATGGAAGAGAAAGGATCTTGGGTTCTCATTCTAACCTTTAGAATGTAAATGAATCCCTTTAAGGGCCAGGTGAGCCCCTTGAAATGCAAACATACTTTCAGAGTTAATAAAGCTCTCTGGAGTTCTCTCACTCTCTCCAGTTGTGAATTAACTTCCCAGGGCTTGCTTTGAATCCAGGATCCCCAGTTTGCAGACAAATTTATACAGGAAGCCCCAACACTGCTGAAACACACAAATGTTTTCTCTACACCCAACCGTTTCCAGGGACTCTTGGGACTTAGGGATGATTTAAGGATCTTGACAACCTGCTCTTTTCCTCCTGTGTCTTCCCTGTGTAAGTTGGCTTCTCCTGTCCCACAGAAGAAGACCAGCGTGGCCACTTGTCCAGAAAGCATTTCTGAGTCATGTCCCATTAGGATTCTTCCCACAAATCCGACCAGAAAATCCTACTTAGTTAGGTAGAGGTATGGATTCCCATGTTCCTCCTACCATGGTACAGACGGCATATTTACAATTAAGAAAGAGCCTGGTGGAGTCAATATCTACACCCAAAGGATTATGTCAGGGTGGGAATTTGGTCCTATGGGTAACAGGTGGTGGGTACACTTCTAAGTTCCCCTGGAATCAGTCTCAAGGGAGTTGTCACTTGCCACTGAGTGACTGGCAGCTGTGTGTCCCTGTCATGGCAGCCTTGACCATAGAGGACATCTTTTCCTGGATTCTCTGTGTGTTTGCTATACACACAGCCCACGCAGTCAGCTGCTCTATTCTCCCTGTCCGTCAAGGACAGTTGTAGCATGCTCTTTGCGTTTGGAGATTACTAAAAACAGTGCTAAAATTAAGGGAAAGACTATGATTCCCTCAGATTGCACTCTTTGGGGGTCAATGTACTCTAAATTATTTCCAAGGGGAAAAAAACAGTGCTATAAGTCACTACTAAATGCCTAGAATAGAGGAGACTGAATAGCAGATACTAGGAAGCAGGTGTTTATAGTTTATGAAATAAAATTTGAAGGTGAAACACATTAAATGCATGACTCACACTCTGTTTCAGAGGTTTAGGTATTCACTGGGGAGAATTGATGATAAGAAACCAGAAGCTGAGCTTGGATTCTGTCATTCACACTGAGCATCCCCAGTGAGAGGGCCATTCAGACCAAGTCCATTTTTCAGGAGGTTGGTGACAAAGCAGGTTGTCAGATTCTAACCTTAATGCCAAGTCCCCTAATGGCAGTAAATTGTAAAGATTAGCTACCAAACACTCTATCCTGTTATTTTGTCATGTGACAAGAAACTCATTCTGGATGTTTTAAGGTAATAAGTAGATATTTTCCAAGTGGGTTCAATTTGCCCTGAAGCTCAGTTGTCATCCAAAGGTGTCCATTGAGCTTGTAATTTTCCTCTGACCACACAAGTTAAGGCAACGCAAGTCCTGCCTCCTGAGAGCTTCCAATCTGCAACAGGCAGAAAAACTACTGAAAGGGAAATGGATGCATCTGCCCCTGGGATTTATTTTCAACCAGAGAACTTCCATTGTTTCCGGGTGGAAGGTAAGATGTGTTTTCTGGAAATATTTAACAGACTAATGGCTCTGTTTCTCTAGGACAGCATAGACATGGCCCTGCCTGACTTCACTGTTAGGTGAGATGCCCTCAAGATTCTTCCATTCCACCCAAGTTAAACTTATGGTACTTGGGACCCAGGCTGAGAAGTTGCTGAGGCAGGCAGCTGAGGAATCTCCCCTGTGGATTGGTCACTGGTCTTCCCTTGAGATCCCAGGATCCAACCAAGCCATGTTTGCAATAGTCGAGTATATGGCTGACCTGGGAAGAGTCTAAGACAGGGTACACCGTCCTCTTCAGTCTCAGGAGAACACAGACCCTGTCACCTGCACATAAATGAGCTTAAAAGTCTTCAGGGAGATCCCCTGAGCTCATCGATTGAGTAATTGTCATGGAGGGTTGACCAGATGGCTCTTGGAATGAGACGATGAATAAACAGATAAAATCTCTCTTCCCACAGAGTGTATAATTTACTGGAGAAGAAAGAACCTGAAGGAAGATGTGTAACCACAATATGTAAGGAACATGTAAGGGAAAGACCCAGCCTGCTTCAGGGGTCACAGACGGTCTCCCCAAGGAAGCGCCGTCAGGACAGAAACGGGAAGGTGGGACAAGCTGGTCAAGAGACGGCTTGCAGGGCAGCTGCCCGGGGACCCGCTCAGCACAGTGAGCGACATGGAGCGATAGGGGGGTTTTCAGGTGAAATAGCTGAGGGTTTATTCTTTTGTCTCCTGTAGTCAGGAAAACCATGACACCTCTCCCACTACAACGGTGGAAACGGTTTTACAGGAGGCAGTGTTTGTTGCTTTCTTTTAATTTCCCCTTCCTCTCTCCCTCCCTCCCTCCTTTCTTTCCTTCCTCCCTCCCTTCCTCCCTTCCTCCCTCCCTTCCTTCCTTCTTCCCTTCTTTCTTTCTGTCTTTCTTTCATCTTTTTTTGTGGAAAACATCAGCCTAACTCATTCCCACCTGTCAGGACTCATCCCGCTGGCCTTTCAACACCTGCTCAGAACTGTTCAGCAATTGGGCATCCTGCAGGAGAACCAGAGTAGGGGAAGTAAAGAGACTGAACACTTGTCACCTAAGGATGGAGCCAGCTCTCTGGTGAGAGGGATTGATAGCTCCCACCAGAAACAAATTCTAGTTGTATGTGTATTTTATGATATTTAGAAGCTCTTGGCAAATCATTTTTATTATGATCCTTGATGTCTATTTGGCTCTTTGCTAATGCTTGTGCTCTGTCTTTATAAAGGCTGATGACCCAGTCCTTCATGGCTTATGAAGGATGAAGTCTGGAACTGCTTAGCTGATGTGGGAGCCATTGGTCTGGTGTCCAGTGAAGCAAAGCAGCCCTTTTTACAAAATGGTACATAGACGGGAGACCACGAGTCCATTTCTCTTTCCATTACGTGTCCCCAACACAGGTTGCCCTGGGAGAAGAGCCCGGGCAAGATGGCTTCTCTCCTTCTCTTGCTCTGAGACCTTCTGGTTTGTGAGAATGGAGCCTTGCCAGCCTCACTGCTCACCTGGAGATAAAGGAAGAAGTTTCTGCAGCCCTGGCAGAGATAGCAGGGCATCTCTGGAGGTGCTCACAGCACACAGAGGGTCAGGTGAAACTAACCATGGCCCTATTTTACGATGACTCATTATTTAAGGGGTGAAAAATAGGTCAGATTGCTATTTCAAAATATAGTGGCTTGTAGAAATTCAGCAATATGCAAATCAGAATTCTGTGCTACAAAACAGTATCTTTCCATGTAAGTTTAGTGTGCTTACCTGGACAGTTGTGGTAACATAAATGCTAACTAGTGAGCACAGTCTTTGAGCTCTGGGGTGTGACCTAATGGTCCCAGGCACACAATTTCCATCAGTAATTCTGTGAGTCTTTTTTTCCTTTTGGAGAAAGGTAAATGTGGGCCATTATTCCTATGACCCTTCATTAATGCTGGCATGCTCTACAAGAAATCTCATTACATTGTTTATTTCAGAGTCAAATCGCTTACTTTATAAAGAAGGTGAAACTTCACCTGTAGGAAAATTGGCACAATTTCTTATTTTACCATCCTCAGTGCCAAGCATAAAAAAAGGCAATTTCTGTTTGGGTAATTTTCACAGCAAGAACTTTAAATTATTTACAGCTTTCCTTTCCTCTGGAACCAGAGGAAACACACCATTTTCCATGCCACAGTTTATACTGTGAAATGTTCTTAGAAAAAAAAAAGGGGGAGTAAATTACGGATGTGTGCAAGAATCAGAGACAGAACAAAGGAGTGTCAAAAAACCAGGGTGTCTTTCTCTTGCTATAGTCAAGGTAGGTCTAAGGGACCCTGCCAGGGCAGCAAACTTCAAGACAACTAGAAATTGCATTGTTCTTGGAGGCTTCTGCTAAATGGTTCCCAAACAAGCGGCCACGAGTGACCAAAAGCTAGAATGAAATGAACAAAACCTGGGTGGGAAATTGGCAGCAGTGCTAGACAGAGGCCACAGCTGGTGGCTAAAGTTGCGGCAATAGGGGTGGGCCATGTCTTGTGGGAAATGCCAGCCAAGGACACCGGGCAGAGTGGCTGTGATCCTGGAGAGGCCAAAGTTTGCCCTTTGCCCTTCCTCCCTTCTCAGCCCTCAAGCCTTCCCCAGCCTTTTGATCTCTCTCCCTTCCTACTGAGTAGCACTCTTTTGGAGGCATCCTCCAAACAGCGTTGCCAGATGCTAACCAGCCTTATTCCCCACTGCTAATTAAGAATTTCACATCGTGGGGGACTTCTCTGGTGGTGCAATGGTTAAGAATCTGCCTGCCAATGCAGGGGACATGGGTTCGATCCCTGGTCCAGAAAGATCCCACATGCTGTGGAGCAACTAAGTCCGTGTGCCACAACTACTGAGCCAGTGCTCTAGAGCCCACGAGGCACAACTACTGAGCCCACGTGCCACAACTACTGAGCCCATGTGCTGCAACTACTGAAGCCCATGTGCTTAGAGCCTGTGCTCCGCAACAAGAGAAGTCACCTCAATGAGAAGCCTGCGCACCGCAACAAAGAGTAGCCCCCGCTCGCCGCAACTAGAGAAAGCCGCAGCAACGAAGATCCAACACAGCCAAAAATAAATAAATTTATTTATTTATTTATTTATTTATTAAAAAAAAAAGAATTTCACATCTTGGTTTTGAACTGATCTCCTGTCAATTTAATTAGTGAGAATGAGTCCACCGAGGTTGAGTTTCTGGACCTGCATGGTTAGGACCTCACCTTACAATGGAGGGACGGGTCCCTGTGCCGCTCTTCTGGGCCCTCCTTCTAATTCTATTAATTGACTCAGTTCAGCTAAACACAACAACAATAACAATAATGGTTTACACTGACTGAGCTACATTATGGTGAGTATCATAGAAGGATTTTCTCCCTTGATTCTTACCTCAATGAAATACATAGACTAACACACATCTTACAGTTAGAGACACTGAAGCTCACACAGGTAGGAAGAGGTGTTAGCAGGATTCACACTAGACACCTGCCTGCAGAAACCACCTTCCCCATCACCCTGCGATGCTGAGGAACAGCAGGATCTATTTGATGTAACTCAGTAGGCTTTCTCTCACCATCCATTTATCCTATTAATATCAACTGTGATACTATTGTTAATAACAGAACATTTATTGAGTATGCTATAATTTTCAGAATGTTTTCTCATCATGCTCTCTTTTGAACCTCACAACAGGTAGGCAGGTCAAATGTTTCTGCCCTGTTTTATGGGAGAATAACTTAACTCAGGAGGGTACACCTAAGTTTACTTGCCAAATGAGCAAGAGAACAAAACAGAGCCCTCTGATCACAAAGCCTGAGCCTTTTGCTCTGCATCACGAGCCCAGCATACCTCTCCTGTTCCAGGACTTCTGTTCCCAGTAAGGAAAGTCATTCATTAAAATTTGGCAACAATGAGTGTCAGGGTGTCAGGGCTCCAGGTGGGTGGAGCACAGTGATGGGCAGCTGGGCAGCAGAAGGTGTCAGATCATCTGTTCATTTCTACATGGGTCTACACCCCAACCAGGAGCCATGCTGCAGCTCAGGGCAAGGAAGGTTTGAGTCTTGAAAAATTAGTGCCCCTGGCGAGGCTGGGCATAGTCTCCTAGCAACCGTGCAGGGGGAGTGCAGAGCAATGCTTTAATCAGAGAAGGACTGATACAGAAGACCCATCCCACTAAGTCAAAGGCATTATAGCAACTGGCAAATGGGGAGGAGAGGCAAAAAGCAAAGTGGAGATAAGTGACACCTGTCGGAGCAACAGGAGCATCTTTGTGATTGTCACTGTGATAAGAGAGTCTTTATGTAAATAACAGCTGTTTAGACATAAGGAGCAATGAAGAAACTCAGCTTGGGAGGCCATGGGAGATCCTGCCAAGAGTGAACGTTGGAGCCATCAGAATCCCTTGTACTGGATCTTTAATCGGGGCCAAGGAACTTATTCCTCTTTGCTCCAAGTTGTCCTTCTGAAAAACAGGAATAATACTTAACTCATGAAATTGTTCTGAGAATTAAATGTGATGATATACACAAACAGCCTAGCAAAGTGTCTGGCACACATGGGAGAATCAATCCATGCTGTCTTCTGTCTTTCTTCTCTCTTCTTCTGCACACAAACGTTGTGAGTGAGAACTGTGACTCCATCCCAGGATGGGATAAATGGCTTATTCCAAACCCAAGAGTTGGCGCATTCAGAAATCTGCCTAGTAGGTATATGGTGCAGGCAAGAAGAAAGATATCTTTCCTTTGAGCATCTTCTGATCTTCATTGGCTGGGAGAAGCAAAGGCTAAAGTAATTAATCCATATTCATAACCCTAGATAAGAAAGAAATTTTCCCCTAGCTTGGAAGGTGGTCTGGATCCCTCCTCCACTGACAAGTCCTACTAGTAGGTGGTTTACGAAGAACTCACCTGGATGGACCTAGAGATTATCATATTAAATGAACTAAGTCAGACAGAGAAAGACAAATATCATGATATCACTTATATGTGGAATCTAAAAAAAATGATGCAAGTGAATTTATTTACAAAACAGAGATAGACTCGTAGCCATAGAAAACAAACTTATGGTTACCAAAGGGGAAAAGGGGGAGGGATAAATTGGGAATTTGGGATTAACAGATACATACTACTATATACAATATAGATAAACAACAAGGTCCTACTGTATAGCACAGGGAACTATATTCTGTGTCTGGTAGTAATCTATAATGGAAAAGAATTTGAAAAGGAATATATATACATACATATATATATATATACATACATACATATATATACATATTATATATAATATACAAAAAGAATACATATAACTGAATCACTTAGCTGTGCACCTGAAACTAACACATTATAAATTAACTACACTTTAATAAATAAATGGCTAAAAAGAGAAGAACTCACCTTATTTGAGATAACTAATCAATAATAAACTGCCATAGAATCTATCTAAAGGCACTTCAAGAAAAAGTGACAAAAAATGGCAGGTCAAGAACACTCAGTGAAAAAAAGTTGTCATGGAACAGATGGAAATTGAGGCTGAACATATCTTCAGAAAATCCTTGAAATATTAATCTTAATTCAGTTATTCAAGCAATGTAAAGTAAAAAAAAGAAAAAAATCAGACATTCAAGAGCTCAGGGAAGAGATAGCAAGAGAGAAGAAGGTGAAACATGAAAGTGATACAGAGTGGAGAGTAAAATTTACATTGTTCCCAATGTTTACAGGTGTTTGCAGGGGTAATGCATCACCATAATGGAAGCAGAGCCATCTCCAATGCTATTTAAATTATATCAGAGCATAGATAAACAAGAAAATCTTACTTTTTACAAAATTGAAACAAACATAGCTTTGTCCTCAAAGGTAAAAAAAAAAAAAGTATGAAAAACAAAAACCATAGGCAAATCTCACTTAGTGACATTAAGCAACACACTGAAAAAAATAATACCAAGAGAGTTCTGTTCGCATAATAAAAAGTTCCTTCAATATTAGGAAATCTTTGAGTAATAATTCACCACAATAAAAGAGCAAAAAAGAAAAAGTTTATAATGCTGAAAAGACAGTTGATAAATTCAACATCTAAATTATTAATAAGAAAAAAACAACTATACACCTTCTCATCAATATGAAATATATCCAACTTAAGATATAGCAACCAAATACAATTTGTGATCTCTGATTGTTTCTTGCCATAAAAACCATTTGGGATCAACTGGACATATTTGAAAATGAGCTGGGTATTATAATAATTAATTTTGTTATGTTGGCTAATGATTTGTGTCTATGTAGAGGAATATCTTCATTTTTTGGTGAGCCGTGATCTCTGTAATTTACTTTAAATCATCTGGATATAGATATAGATAGTGTGTATGTGTGTATGTGTGAAGCAAATAAGATAGGGTGTTAACAATTGTTGACTCTAGGTTATTAGGTTTATGATGTTTATTGTACTATACTTTCTAATTCTCTGCATGTTTTAAAATATTCACAATAAAATATTCATCTCAATCCAAAAGCCACTCTAGTGCTTCATAGGGAAATGTTGGAAACCTCCCCCTACAGTCAGGAGGACGAATGTTAAATATTACCACTCTTATTTATTTTAATCTGGAGCTAATGGTCAATTTAATTAGAAGGAAGAAAGAAATAAGGGGTGGATGAAGTACCTTTTTATTATGGAAAAAAAGTGGAAAACCAAGAGGAAACATTTGAAAAGCAGTTACATGCAATAAGAGGAACTAGAAAGTGTCAGAATAAAACTGTTAATATACAGGTATCAATTACTGTCTTATACACAGTAGAGGGAGGTTACAGTGGAAGAAAAAAGCCTTTTATGACATCAAAAAAAATGACATAACTGGGGATAAATTTCCCAAGAAACAGTGAAGATCATGATGAAGAAAATGTTAAAACACTATAAAAGAATGTGACAGACTTGATAAATGGAAAAGCATACTCTACGCTGAGACAGAACTCAGCTTTATAGGGTTGTCAATTCTCCCTTAGTTAATGTATACATTTAATATCATCAAAATAAAAACCTAATAGCAATTTTTTAAAGAGAGAAATAAACAAGCTTTCTGAAAAAGAATTTTTAAATAAAATTGCAACAATTCAATCAGTGTGAGGCTGGCATTAGAAAAGACAGGTAATGGGAAAAGTGCCTCATATGTAGACACAATTAGATATAAGAATTTAAAGACGATATTTTAAATTAGAGAGGAAAACACTATTAAGTAAGGATTGTGGAGATAACTTCATAGTATTTGGAAAAAATAAACTGTAGAAAGCAAATTTTCAATAGCTCAAGCTATAAATATACAAAAAGGAAACAATGAAAACACTAAAAGAAAATACAAAATGAGGAATTTCTCTGTAAGTATTACATGAGACCTGGCTTGATAAATTCAACTACATAAACCTCTGAATTGGGAAAAACTTCACAAAGGAATTCGAAACACAAATGGCCATCTTGCAAAAAAATTTGCAATTTTTATCAGGATAAAAGAGTTAATTTTTCTAACAAACAAATGAAAAAATGCTTACAATAAAATAGAGATTGAGTAAGGGATATTTACAGAGACAGTTTCCACCATTCCTCCCAACACAATTACGAACTTCTAAACACATGGAAATGTGTTCCTTCTCACTCAGTTCTTTCTTTAACACCATATAGAAAATGGATTAAAGACCTAAATGTAAGACCAGATACTATAAAACTCTTAGAGGAAAACATAGGCAGAACACTCTTTGACACAACTTGCTACAGTATCTTTTTCAAGCCATCTCCTAGAGTAATGGAAATAAAAACAAAAATAAACAAATGGGACAGCTCTCCTTTGATCTGGAAATGCCTCTTCTAGTCATTTATCTACAGATATTTTCACACATATATAAGTTCATACCTGAGCAAGGCCTTGCAAGATTTTTTTTTTCATAATAGAAAGCCGGTAGAAAAAAAAGAAACAAACAAACCCTAGATAGCTTATTCAAGAAACTGGTAAATCCATTATGACACATTCGTTTAGTGGCAGCAGTTGAAAAGGATGAGGTAAATCTTTGGTACCAACATTGAAACATCTCCAAAATAAATATGAAGTGAAAAAAAAAATCAAGAGCAAGAATATTGCGCTCAGGAGGCTCTTGTGTGTATAATTTTCAGTCCCACGATTTTCTCGCATGAAGTACAGAATATCCATTTCTGTGAGGATATGCCAGCAGCTGGTAATGGTGCTTGCCTCTGGGGTAAGGCTGGGGAAAGGTGGTTGGAGAGAAACTTGCATCCTCCTGTATAACGTATCTTACGTTTTGTATCATTTGCACATATTATTTATTCAAGCTGTGAACACAGTTCCTGTATAACGTTTTTATCTTACGTTTTGTATCATTTGCACATATTATTTATTCAAGCTGTGAACACAGTGTTGACAATAGTAACTATGATAGCAAACACTAGCGTTTACTATGTGCCAGGCACCGCTCTGACTGCTTCAGAGACATCAACTCACACCATCGTGGCCACAGCCTCAGGAGGAAGGGACTTTGCAGATGACGAAACGAAGTGCAAGGCACGCAGCTTGCTAAGGGGGAAGGAGGACTGGAATTCTTCCCGTCGCTTGCCTCCGAATCTTTGCCCCATCGGATGTCTGTGGAGGAAACACCCGCAGAACGGGAGTTTTTCTATGGTCGATGATAAAGATAAGAAAAGGGATGCAAACGATGGAAAGGAAGTGTCCAAGAGGTGTGAGGGAATGGGGTCCAGGGCTCATGGCAGGGATGGACCTGGCTCAGAAAGAAGGACCCTTCCTTTGAGAAAGGAAGGATCTGGTAGACTGGTGCTGTCAGCACATGTTTTGCATGCTGACATCAGATGTTTCAATGTCAATACCAAAGACTTAACTTCATCCTTTTAAACTGCTGCCACTAAATAAATGTGTCATAATGGATTTACAAATTTCTTAATGCAGGTATTTAGGGTTTGCTTGTTTTTCTACTAACTTTCTATTATATTTTTATTGTGTTTTATACGTTACTATTATATTTTTATTTATATTTTACCTAAAATATAATCCTATTTTGTAGTAGTGAGAGAGGTGGTTCAAGAACTTGAAGACTAGCCCTGCAAATCAAAACCACATGAGATAAAGCTTCAGACAATAACAGGTGTTGGTCAGCATATGGAGAAATTGCAACCCTCATCCACTGCAGGTGGGCATGAAAATGATGCAGCCACTTTGAAAACAATCTGTTCATTCTTTTTCTTCTTTTTTTTTTTTTTTCTGGCTTCATCAGGTCTTTAGTTGCTGCACGCGGGATCTTTGTTGTGGCACTGCGGTTTCTCCCTAGTTTCGGTGCTCGGGCTTCTCTCTAGTTGCGGCGTGAGGGTTTTCTCTCTCTAGTTGTGGCGCACAGGCTTCAGGGTGCGTGGGCTCTGTAGTTTGTGGCTTGCGGGCTCTAGTTGAGGCACACAAGCTCAGTAGTTGTGATGCACGGGCTTAGTTGCCCCGCAGCATGTGGGATCTCAATTCCCCAACCAGGGATCGAACCTGCGTCCCCTGCATTGCAGGACGGATTCTTTACCACTGGACCACCAGGGAAGTCCCAATCTGGCAATTCTTCAAGTACCTAAACGTACAGTAACCATGAGTCAGCAATTCCACTCCTAAGTGTATACCCAAGACAAATAAAAACATATGTCCACAGGAAAATCTGTACAAGAATGTTTATAGCAGCTTTTTCCCCCCATAATAGCAAAAAGGAAAAACAAGGCAAATGTCCATCACTGATAAATAGATCAATAAAACGTAGTCTATTCAGACAGTGGAATATTATTCTGCCATAGAAAGGAAAGAAGCACTGACACATGGAACAAAATAGATGAATCTTGAAAACATTCTGCTGAGTGAAAAAAGCCAGTCACAAAGGCTACATATTGTATGATCCCACTTTTATGAAGTGTCCAGAATAGGCAAATATACACATACATAAAGTAGATTAGTGGTTGCCTAGGCTGGGGATGGGGTAACTGGTAAATGGGGAGGGAGTACTTATGGGTCCAGGGATTCTTTTCAGGGTGATGAAAATGTCCTATGATTGATGGAGGTGATGGTTACACAACTCTGTGAATATACTATAAAAGCATTGAACTGGACATTTCAAATGGGCAAATTGTATGGTACGTGACTCTTATCTCCATAAGCAACTTCTGAGTTCTCTGTGAAACAGACGGTAAGGTTGTCTCCTAAGAACCCAGCAGGCAGTGGGGAGCAGCCTTAAGGAGGGAGGCAAAGGGTTGCTGTGGGGATGAGTGGGGACGCTGACCAGGGGCTTGAGAGGGATCCCAGGACTGCTGGTTCAGGGCTCAGACGAAATTAGCATCCTAGAGCTTGCGGCCACAGCAGTCCTTGCAGGTACGTGGTTTCTCCCGCAGCTCTCAGCAGACAAGGTGGAGGTGCGTCCTCCTAGTTTCAGACAGAAGCTCCAGCAATGCAGGTTTTCACTTCACTTGCTGAGCGTCGTGTGTCTCCTTCGGGGATGGCTGGGTGGAGCCCGGCTTGGGGGCACCACATCCTAAGAACACAATCATGGCCCCCCCACGGTCCCCTGGGGGTGGTGCACACCCCACTCTGCCCATCAGCCCAGATTCCTTCCCAGTGATGATCACCACAGTTAAAAAAAATACACTGTGCCCTGATTTTGTTCCTGGATCTGTGCGACCACCCGTGCATAGATCTTTTTTAAGTTTCCACAGAAAGAGGAGTGTTGTTATAGCCACTTTATGGGTGATGGACCAGGACTCAGGTATTGGGTAACCAACTCAGACCCCTCCACCTGCAGTCTCAGGGGGGTGAGTTGGGTCTCTCTCCTGGCTGGCAGGATTTCCACCGTCCCACACCCCCTCTTCATGCTGACCACCCACATGTGTCAGACACCAGCTTGGCTGTGAGAATATAAAGATGGCCTCAAGGAACTTGCAGACCAGGGCAGGAGATCTGGTCCTCCCGAGTGGCACCAGTCGTGGCAGGCCATCTGGACAGGAAACAGGACCGTTTCACACAGTGTTTGACTTGGAGAACGTTTGATGCCATGGTGTGACATTAGTTGGGTCACCATGCCCCTGTCAACATGTAAGATCACGGTTCTTTAAATTCTAAAAACTGCTTGCAACAGGCATTCCTGGACCTGACTACATCCCTGGTTCCCACCCTTGCTAAAAGGCATTTCCATCTTCTACAGCAGCAATTTCTATAGCTTTTCTTTCTTTTTTTTTCCTCGGCGGGTGTTGCTTTTATGATCAGAAAAGTAATGAGGATTTTTAAAAAGTTTATTAGAACTAGACTCAATATTAAGGAATGTCCACCTAGTCGCCCCAAATAATACTTTTTCGAAGGGATTTTATGATATTAAACACATTACCGAGAGTATAGAAAGGACATTCAGTTATGGAATTGAGGACTTCCTGCTACGTCTAGACTCAGAATAAAGAATAATTTTGTGGCACAAATTTTCTTTCCTTCTTATTCTCCAGGCCCAGTGGCTCATATAGGATCTAGTCAGTTAAAAAAAAAGGTGAGCATAATTGTGAAGCCAAGACAAAACAATGTTTACAGTGTGGATGATTGATTTTTAATAACATGCATTTTTAGATGATACATTTTTACAATTTTTGGATTATTCATTTGCACAACATTTATAAAATACAAAAGAAAATGAAGGGTTTCCCTGGTGGCACAGTGGTTAAGAATCCGCCTGCCAATGCGGACATGGGTTCAAGCCTTGGTCCGGGAAGATCCCACATGCTGCGGAGCAACTAAGCCCGTGCGCCACAACTACTGAGCCCACATGCCACAACTACCGAAGCCCACGCGCCTAGAGCCTGTGCTCCACAACAAGAGAAGCCACCACAATGAGAAGCCCACACACCACAACGAAGAATAGCTTCTGCTCACCCCAACTAGAGAAAGCCCGCGCGCAGTAACAAAGACCCAACACAGCCAAAAATAAAAATAAATAAATTTATTTTAAAAAAAAGAAAAGAAAATGAAGTTATCCTCCAGATCTGTCCTCCAGCCACCCAGCTCCCTTCACCTACAGGCAGCCAAGGTTACCAGAATCCTGCCAGAGCTATTATACCCATATGCAAGCTATTACACACATATACAAGCTAATGGTTAGGTGTGACTGTATATAGATATCTATATATATATATATATATATAGACTATATACAGATATATATATCACTGTTTCCTGCTTTGCTTTCATTGTTTTTCCTGAATCCTGCTATAAGAATGATCTTCTACAAACTGACATCAGCCGATCTAAGATGTTTTGATAATGATTCCTATTATATGTGCCATTAACAAAGAAAAATTGCTGCAGCACTGATTATAAAACTCATTCCAATTTCCAAGATGCATCTAAAAAATTGACAAAATATAGCATTTTGTCACTCAAGGTTGTAGGGTAAACTCGCAGGATGGAACTGCAAATTCAAAATGTAGGTTTATTTGTAATTTTTAAAAACCCAGTTGTGCCCACCAAGACTCTGCTGCCCATTTACACTGAACAACCCAGTAAATGAAATGTCCCCTTTCCTGGCTTCCCCTCAAATTCAGTGTGTAAACAAAGGCAAAAATTTTTTCAATCTAATACTATAGATTAAAAAATGGTATCACCATATAGTTTCATTTTGCACTTTTTTCTATAAGCAGTGACATTGAACTTCACTTAAGAGCTGACATTTGAGGTTTTGTTTTGTTTTGTTTTGTTTTCTGAGAACTGTTATAATCTTTATTCATTTTTCCATTGACTTGTTGCATTTTATATGTCTTTATAGGTGCTTTTTCTTTTTTCAGGAAGTTAGCTCTTTGTGATATGAGTTGAAAAATTTTCAGAGTTTTTCATTTGTCTTGTACTTTGATTATGGTGTTTTGTTGGGCAGATAAAAAAAACCTTTCATGTCGTCGAATTTATCCATCTTCTCTTTTATGGCTTCTAGGTTTATTGTCATACTTAAAGAGGCCTTTTGAACTTTAAGATAATTAAATTCAATTCATCCACACTTATTTATGATACTTTTATAATTTCTTTTTTTTTAAAAAATTCTGGAATTTATTTTGATTTATGGTTTTAAGTATATGTTCATAATTTTTTTTCCTGAATGGCTATCAGGTTTCCCCTATGATATGAAATGTTCACCATAAATATATAATAAAGTCCCACATGCCTTCAGATCTATTTTTGGAATCCTCCGAGGTTCTTATTTGCATTCTCCTTGGAACCCTATATATTTCTACCGGATACTATCCATTGGCTTTAGGACTCCAACAGGTTTTTTTATTTTCCATAAAATAATACCCTTCCTCAACTCTGCACTGCCCCACATCTGAGTCTATCCTTTTTCACCTTTTTATTGTCAAGCTTCTAGAAAGAAAAAAATTATACTTTCTGTCTCTCTTTGCTGACTTTCAGTTTGCTCCTCAGTTCTCTGCAACCTGGATCCCGCCCAACATTGCATTGAAGTAGTTTTTATTAAAGTCATCAATAACCTCAAGTTCTCAGCTCGCTTAAACCTCTTGGGAGTTTTCAATGCTGTTGACTTCCTGCAGCAGCCCCTGTTCTCGGCCTCTGTAGTACCACATCTGGGTTTCCGCTCATCCCTTGAGTGGACCATCCTCCATTTAATTTGCAGGCTTGTCCTTATCTGGCCCTTGAATGTAGTGTTTCAAGGCTTGGATCTAATACCTCTTCTTTCACTGTACACTCTCTCCCTGGGGAAGCTCCCCCCTTCCCACAGCTGCTTTTCATCTTCAAACCAATGACTCATGACTTTATTTCTCCACCCCTTGTCTTCCTCTGAGCTCCAGATGTATGTATCCAACTGTTAACTGGGTATCTCCACTTGGAAGTTTTGTTGACATGTCTGATTCTAATTTCATGATCCCAAAGGCTTACCTCCCCTGTCCATGCTGGAGTGATTCTCCACTGTGCTTCTTTTCTAAGTGAGTGACAAACCATCTATCTGGTTATGCAAGCCAAGCTTCTAGCATCATTCCTGGAACCTCTCTTTCTGTGCTACTTGTGTGCCAGAGTTGGCTCGTATAGACTCATGACAGCTGATTGTTAAATTTTCCAGAATTTTGTGAGCTGGTTGTTAAATATCAAATTATAAAAATTTAATGATTAAAAATTAAATGATATTAATGTATGAGTAAATAAATGATACTCAAGCCAAGGTAATAAATATTCAAAACCATCACTTCCTAACTCTTTTACTACACTTTACTATTACCTGTGCCCTTGAGATTATTTTCATCTGTGACACCTGCATGGTGGAAATCCTATCTGGTTTGTATTCTTTCCCCACTCTGCCTTCAGTGATGTCACACTGGCAGCTTGAAGTCTGCCACGGTGAGGATAGTTTCACCATGGAAACTGGCAAATGTTACCGAATGGAGCTTGATTTATTGCTCTGTTAGTTGTCTACAATTAAGAAAGAGTTGTAGGAAATGTATTAACATTTAAACGTGTGTGTTATGCCTTTAGCCATTATGGTAAGAATAACTTAAAATTTTGAGAAAATAGTCTTCCATTGTTCAAAAATTATTAGCCCATTCAGCAAAGAAATAGGTCAGGCCATTGACCAATGAGTGAGGTTCTCACACACATCTTCATTATCTCACTTTTGTCTCTCTTACAAACAAAAATATCAACCAGTATTCATGTCAGAAATTTCATTAGTTGAAACACAGTTTCTCTATACATGTAAGAGTTCTGCCAAAATAAATAAAAACATATTGTGAGAATCAACTTGCTATGTGGAATTTAGAATCCATTTGCTATGTGGGATTAACCATAAAGAATATCACATATGTTATTATCATTTGTAAGTTGTGTGCTATAGTCCTTTATGAGAGTAACGTTCACTACTTTAGTCCAGTCATTACCATCTCTCAAATGAGTTACTATGTTAGGCCAATCTCCACTCTTACCCACCCACCCCCGCAAACTTTTTTTTTTTATGACTTTTTTTTTTTTAACTTATTTATTTATTATTTTTTTGGCTGTGTTGGGTCTTCGTTTCTGTGCGAGGGCTTTCTCCAGTTGCAGCGAGCGGGGGCCACTCTTCATCGCGGTGCGCGGGCCTCTCACTATCGCGGCCTCTCTTGTTGCGGAGCACAGGCTCCAGATGCGCAGGCTCAGTAATTGTGGCTCACGGGCCCAGTTGCTCCGCGGCATGTGAGATCTTCCCAGACCAGGGCTCGAACCCGTGTCCCCTGCATTGGCAGGCGGATTCTCAACCGCTGCACCACCAGGGAAGCCCCCGCAAACTTTTTAAAGTCCAAATGTGATCACTCACCTTTTTTCCCAGTTAATACTTTATTGAGGGCCTACTGTGTGTGCTACTCTAGAAGCTGAATATACGCAGCAGTGGATACAGCAGACATAAATCCCTGTCCTCATGGAATTTACACTCTGGAGAATTAGAAATTGACAAGGGCTATGAAGAAAAATAGGGCAGGGGTGGGGACCAGAGAGGATAGTTAGGTTTGCAGTAAAAATAACACAAATTGCATATGACAATACAGCTGTGTACCGTTGCCCCAGGAACCTGCTCTAGCTCTACCCTGGTGTCGCCTCTGAAGCCAGCTGTTCCATCCTACTTGACCTTGGTTGTAGGTCTCCCCCAACCCCACACTGTGACAGCTTTCCCTCTTCCCTCTTCCCAGTTCCCACCCAGCCACTGAGAACCCAGCCTGGGTGAAAGCCTCAGGCTTATAGTTTGCTTGGGATAAGAATTTGAATAAAACTCTGGAGGCTTATTCTTTTTTTTTTTTTAACATCTTTATTGGAGTATAATTGCTTTACAATGGTGTGTTAGTTTCTGCTGTATAACAAAGTGAATCAGCTATACATATACATATATCCCCATATCTCTTCCCTCTTGCATCTCCCTCCCACCCTCCCTATCCCACCCCTGTAGGTGGTCACAAAGCAATGAGCTGATCTCCCTGTGCTATGCGGCTGCTTCACACTAGCTGTCTATTTTACATTTGGTAGTATATATAATAGAGCCTTATTCTTATTTCAAGTAAAATGTATTACCCAACAGTGATTGCTAGAGGGGAAATGTCTAGGGTGAACTAAAATGTCATTGAAGTTGTACATATTTTAAACGAAGGAGATGGAATTATATTGTGCTGCATGATGACCGCGTCACAGAAGTTGTGTCTTATGCAAGTGAGCCTCTCTTTCCGGCTGTTCCCCCTGCTGTCAGAGGAGGAACCAAGGCTAGTGAATCTGGGATTGTCTTGCCTAGTGAGAAGAGGGGACTTCGCTTCCATAGTAGCTGAGAAGGTATATTCTTTTTCTGTTGCTGCTGTAACAAATTACCGTTGACTTAGTGGCTTACAACACAAATCTATTACAGTCAGTCCCCTACGTACGAACGAGTTCCATTCCAAGAGCACGTTCGTAAGTCCAATTTGTTCATTAGTCCAACAAAGTTAGCCTAGGTACCTAACTAACACAATTGACTACATAGTACTGCACTGTAATAGGTTTATAATACTTTTCACAGAAATAATACATAAAAAACAAATACAAAAAATAAAGAAAACAATTTTAACCTTACAGTACAGTAAGTACCTTGAAAAGTACAGTCGTACAGTACAACAGCTGGCATACAGGGGCTGGCATCGAGTGCACAGGCAAGAAGCGTTACTGACTGGAGGAGGGAGAGGAGGTGGGAGACGGTGGAGTTGAAGGGTCGTCAGCAGTAAGAGACAGAGGGCAAGCTGCGATGTCACTCATGCCTGACGTTGATGGCATGCACGTTCACATCTTTGAAAGTTCGCAACTTGAAAGTTCATATGTAAGGGACTTATACTTACTGTATATCACAGTTCTTTAGACCAGAAACCTAGCATGGCATGGCTGGATTTTCTTCTTGAGGCTCCACAAAGCCAAAATCAAAGTGGCTCTGTGGAAGAATCCTCTTCCAGGCTTACTCAGGTGTTGGGAGAATTCAGTTCCATGCATTTGTAGGACAGAAACCCCGTCTCCTTGCTGGCTGGTAGCCAGAAGTCATTCTTAGTTTCTAGAGGCATCCACATTCTTTAGCTCATGGCCCCCTCCCTCTCCAAAGCCAGGAATGGCCTATCGAATACTTCTCATGTTTCAAATCTCTCTACCTTCCCCTTCTGTCTTTTTTAAGGGCTCATGTGATTACACTGGTCCCAGCAGGATAATCCAGCATAATCTTTCTATCTTTTTTAAAAAATTTATTTATTTAATTAATTTATTTTTGGCTGTGTTGGGTCTGCGTTGCTGCGTGAGGTTTTTCTCTAGTTGCAGAGAGCAGGGGCTACTCTTCGTTGTGGTGCGTGGGCTTCTCATTGTGGTGACTTCTCTTGTTGTGGAGCACGGGCTCTAGGCATGCCGGCTTCAGTAGTTGTGGCTCATGGGCTCAGTAGTTGTGGCTCACGGGCTCTAGAGCACAGGCTCAGTAGTTGTGGTGCACAGGCTTAGTTGCTCCGCGACATGTGGGATCTTCCTGGACCAGGGCTCGAACCCGTGTCCCCTGCATTGGCAGGCGGATTCTTAACCACTGCGCCACCAGGAAAGCACTAATCTTTCTATCGTAAGGTCACTTTATTAGTAGCCTTAATTCCATCTGAAAAGTCCCTTTTGCTACCTTATGTAACATATTCATGGTCATTAATACCAAGGGTCAAAGTCACGGGGGCCAAAATTCTGCCTATCACAGCCTGCCCTCTGGTTTCCAAGATCCACGCCCATCCCTCACACTTCCTAAAGCCCTCAAAGGTCTCATCCCATCACAGCATCAATTCAAAATCCAGAGTCTCAACTAAATCTTATCTCTTTGAAAGTGTCAGAGCTCATCACCTAAATCAGGTGCAGATGAGCAACCCATTAAGTACAGTTCCTCCCAATCTAGAGACCTGTGTTTCCTGACCCCCCAAGATACAGTAGTGGGACAGACATAGGTCAACAGCTACAGACATTCCTGTACAAAATGGTGGAAAATGGGGGGTTAGAAGAAGTCACCAATCCAAAGCAATTTTGAAATCCAGCCAGGCGAACTGCACTAGATTTTGAGTTCTGGGAATACTTTTCCATGGCTCTCAGCTCTGCCCCTGGGCTCTCAGGTTTTTCTTGAGTCATCTTTCCTTTCTCATGAAAGGACCACTTTCAGCTGAACAGTTTTATTAACCTGCTTCCTGCCAGTAGGATTGGGGATGGGGGTTGGAGGCGGGGCTGCCCAACTGCCTCTTTTTATTTCATCCTCTGTCCCTTTTGGTCCAAACCGGCAGTGCTTCCACTCATAAGAAATTATTCAGAACCTTGTGGGTCTCCTGTGAATGTCACAGGGGTTCACTCCCATTGGACAAAGGGCCAGTTCACGATCCCTCATCCTAAAATGCTATTGTCGTCATAAAATTATTATCATTGAATTTCCTACTTAGAATGCTTTCCTTTCTTTGGAAAAATTTTAGTCCATGAATTAAGGAGTGAAATGAGAGCACAGGTGTTCATTTGTCATAAGTAAACTTGATCTCTGGAAATCTGATTTCAGGAAAATAATAGGAAGGGAAGTAATTTGATTCTCTTTACTCTTGTGGTTACAGAATTTGGATACTACTGCAGCTCCAAGTCCCTGCAGTGGATTTGCTATTTGTTTTCTACAACTGTGGATCATTGCACCTTATGAATAAGAATATTACAAAATATCATTCAGCATTCCACTTTGAGAACCACTGGTTGGAGATAAATGATAAAAAATCACATATGTAAATTAGATAGGCAGGAAATAGATGTATACATGGTTGGCCCTTGAATGGATATTCTGAAATTTGAATTGAGTAACCACTGAGCCATTCATTCAAACACAGAAGATCATAAATGACAAACAGCAAATTGAGAGCCACCTAACAGCAGGGAAACACACTGTCATCATTAAGAATAAAGCAATAAAAATTTAACACAGGAATTAACAGGAAAGCAAGAAATTTAACAGGACAACAGGAAAAAATTATAGAAGCATTTTGGTTGGGGGTGAGTACATAGGCATCATTGCAATAAACAATACTTTAAAGAGAGTCAAACTTCCTCACTTTAATCGTTTATCAGAATTCTTTGAGAGTGAGGAAGATTAGAGAATAAAATAATTGGAAGATTAATAAAATATAAGCCAAATATAGGAAAACTGCAAGAATAAGTGTTAGTATTTCAACGAACTAGTAAACTGTATGTGCACGTGTGCATATGCATATATACATGTATATATGCATATATATATACACACACATGCACACACATATGTATACACACATACATGCAACCTCCATATGTTTGATTGTGCTATTTTTCTAGTGCCCTTGAACTAAAATCTGAATGTGGCCATAAAATAATAGGAAAAGTCCATCATTTATCAAGTTGGATGTTTATCATTACATTTCAAGAATCAGGGAAAGCTTTCATATTAAAGTCCAAGGACCATCCCAAAGGGGATAATTCCTGAGATCCTGATATTCACATTTAGAGGTTCCCAGCCTTGGTGACAGACGACCTCGGAAAATACTGTGTCAATTGGGCTGGAGCATGAATATTTCTTGTCACCTGCATAAGAAAAGATACTCTTCTGAATTCCTTATTTATCGGTTTATGTGGGGAAAAAATTCTGTTGACAGAGTGAAAGGGGTTTCTACCAACTTTCCTTTCCCTAGCCCACTCAGGAGATTTTTTTTTTCAGTCTGCCAGGGGGGAGGGGAGATAGCCAAGCGTCCAGATGCTCTGCATCAATTCACATAGGACAGAGAAAAGAATGAGTTGGGGAAGAGGACCAGGAGAAAGAGAAGAGAGACAAATGGGCAGTGTTAGGAGGATTTGGGGGAGGTGGTGGAGACAACTGCTAAACATCTGAGAGATACTAGCTGTGCGGGGCGCATGGTGACCCCCAAAACGTACGTCAAACGGGAACCTGTGGATGTGAACTTATTTGGAAAAAGTGTCTTTGAAGATGTAATTAAGGATCTCAGGTGAGATCATGCTGATTTAGGGTGGCCCTAGATGAATGACAAGTGTCCTCATCAGAGAAGAGAAGGGGAAAAAAGAGATGGGGAGAAGATGGAGGTGAAGATGATATGAAGAAGGGGCAGAAATTGGGGTGATTCAGCTACAAATCAAAGAACACCAAGGATTAGCAGCAACTACCAGGAACTAGGAGATGGGTACAGAATGATTTCTCCCTCAGAACCTCCAGAAGGAGCCAACTCTGAAGACACCTTGGTTTCAGAATTCTGGCCTCTAGAGTTGTGAGAGAATACATTTCTCCTGCTGTGAGCCACCGAGTTTGTGGTAAATTGTTATGATGGTCCCAGGAAACTAATACGTCATGAAGTATGGGGTTGGGGGAAGGGGAGAGTAAGAGAGAAGGAAAGAGGAGGGAGAGAGAAGAAACAAAGAACTATAAAAGAAATTTCCCCCTTTAAAGGATTTTAGTAAATACATTTCCCTCCAATATTTATAATTCATTTAATACAAATTTCTTAAGTTCCTACTCTATGCCTGGGGCTGTTCCAGGTGGTTGGGATTCAAGCGTTGATAGAACAGTTACCAAAACCCTTGGTCTCATTGAACTTATATTTTATTTGAACTTCACATTTTCCTAAAGTGAGGACCAAAACATGCAGCTTCGTATGAGTTACATTTTGGAGGCTCACCTGTGATTTTGACTTTAGACACATTCCTGTCCTGCTGTCCTCTGAGTCATCGTCAGCCTCGAGCCAGCTATGACCCTGCTTCTGGGCTGTGTTCGAAGACTTCTTTAAAGGTGTAAATTGCATATGGTAACTCTATTTTTAGTTCCTTAAGTCCAGCCTGTTCTCCTTAAAAAACTAAAAATAGAGTCATCATATGATCCAGCAATCCCATTCCTGGGCATATATTCAGAAAAGAGGAAAATTCTAAGTCGAAAAGATACATGAACCCCCATGTTCATAGCAGCACTATTTATAATAGCCAAGATGTGGAAGCAACCTGAGTGCCCATCGACAGATGAATGGATGAAGAAGATGTGGTACATATATACAATGGAATATTACTCAGCCATAAAAAGAATGAAATAATGCCATTTGCAGCAACATGGATGAATCTAGGGATCATCATACTAAGTGAAGTCAGTCAGACAAAGACAAATATCATATGATATCACTTATATGTGGAATCTAAAATATGATACAAAAAAACTTATTTACAAAACAGAAATAGACTCACAGACATAGAAAACAAACTGATGGCTACCAAAGAGGAAAGGGGGGAGAGGGATAAATTGGGAGCTTGGGATTAACATATACACACTACTATATATAAAATAGATAAACGACAAGGACCTACTGTATAGCACAGAGAACTGTATTCAATATCTTGTAATAACCTTGTATACAACTTGAATATATATGTGTGTGTGTGCGTGTGTGTGTGTGTATGTAACTGAATCACTTTGCTGTACACCTGAAACATTATAAGTCAACTATACTTAAATTAAAAATTATTTTAAAAGATGTAAATTGCATTCTAATAATTATCTGGTAGCCAGCCTGTGGATTCTTGGAAGTTGTCACCTCATAGAGATAGTCCTTCAGGCAAGAACAAGAGGGCCCAGTTGTAGATGGCGTATATTCAGCTACTTTTGGAGCAGACCTAAAACAACTTTCCCTCCATGCAGGCTAGTATTCAATAAACCTTGTATTGATTTATGTGTATTTTCCCTACAGGCCAGAAAGAGTTCAAAGGAATCAAAAGACATTCTCCCATCACCTGGGGAATCTGTATCATGACAATTGAGATAATACAATAAGATTCTGATGCTGAGTCATTTATCTCTGTGCATCTCGGCACTCATTGCCGTGCTACAACTATTAGTCTCTCTTTATCCTCAGGAGCAAATTTTCTGTAAGAATCAAGCTTGCAGTCCTCTGCTTTCCCCTGGCAGGCACCCATGTTTGGTGGACTCTGGTTCTCTTTTGGAAACTCTCTTCAGTAAATCTGGTTCACTTTAGAGCAGAGAGAACCTGCCCACCAGAAGGAGCTGTGACTTGCCTGGCAAAGAGGAGAACCACACCATAGAGAGTTCCAGCTACATCACAAATAATATGCAAAAGGTAAAGGCAATGAAAGTATCATCACATGTTGTATGGAACTGAAGTGTTACCACAATTTATTGTAACAGTCTTATTTTATATTATTTTCTCTGTAAAAGCAGATGTTGCATGCAAGAATATTAATTAAAAGTTTAGCCCAAGGATAAATGATTCCTTGTATCTCCCAATTTTAATTGAGTTCATTTTCATTCATTCATTCGTCAAATATTTCTTGATTTCCTACTATGCACCAAGCTTGACTGAGCTGGTTGATGGAATATATTACTTCCCTTGCTTTTGGTGGCTTAATCTGTATGTCAGAACTCGGGTCTCTTTTTCTGTTCCAGTAGATGGCCTCATTTGGTTTTCTATTTATCAAGAAGTATATTGTTAAAATCTGAGTTCACCTCTTCCACTTTTCTAAAGCAATAGCAAAAATGTTTATGATCCTAAGAGGTCAAGCTGATTTAATATATTAAAATATTAACTTGCTTGCCAATTTCAATGCCAACAGATTTTAAATCACTATTATAAAAAGGGTTAAATGTGACAAGAAAAACAGAAAACCCAGGTACATTGTGCCCATCAATGACCTTGGAAACCTGTTACAAAATCTTTCCAGTTTAGAAAGGATGCAATAAATGGTTGGAGAGAGACATTTAAAAAAATCATATGCAGTTATAACAATACATTCAGCCAACTAAATGTGGCCTGTCTGCAGTAATGATCTAAACTGACATCTATCCCCAATGCATCAGTCAGCACTAACAATGGTGACATTATGTGCTCACGGGACCTGCAAGGTTGTGATGTGAAAATTATCCTTCATTGGGTCCTTCAATTCTGATTCCAAATTGAACCCTTAGAGGAACATTTGCTTAAGACTGTGCTTTGAAAATAAAGCACGTGCACTTTTAAAAAAATTAAAAGAAGTTAGAGACAATGGTTTTACCAGACCCACATGGATTAGGTGGAGTTAGCTGTAATTTAGACAAAACAAGGTTAGTTTCAGGAGCGTCTCCAACAGAAGTTTTAAAAAGTTAAATAAAACACATCAACGCAATGGAATTCCACACTGGCTGCCCAGTGATGAAATGAAGGTGTGGCCTCAGAGAAAACCAGCTCAGAACAGTAATAAACGGCTTATTAAGACCAAGGGAAATAAAAAGATTCAGAGTATACCTACAGTCTTTAAAGGAGTTTAATGGTTTTTGACTGAAATTACTTAATATCAGTAGAAGAAGCCGAATTTGCATGAGGTCTTCTAGCGGAAAATGAAATCAAATGTTGCACGATACAGGTCAAGAGGAACACCTCTCTGAAGTAAAAACAAAAACAAAAGCAAATTTACCTGTGGAGAAATGTTTATTTAGATCCTCTGCCCATTTTGTGATTGGGTTGTTTGTTTTTTCTGATATTGAGTTGTATGAGCTGTTTGTATATTTTGGAGATTAATCCACTGTTGGTTGCATTGCTTGCAAATATTTTCTCCCATTCTGTAGGCTGCCTTTGCGTTTTGATTATGGTTTCCTTTGTTGTGCAAAAGCTTTTAAGTTTAATTAAGTCCTGTTTGTTTATTTTTGTTTTTATTTTTTTTACTCTAGGAGACAGATCCAAAACATATTGCTGCAATTTACGTTGAAGAGTCTTCTGCCTATGTTTTCTCCTAGGAGTTTTAGCATATCTTGTCTTACATTTAGGTCTTTAATCCACTTTGAGTTTACTTTTATATGTGGTCTTAGTGAATGTTCTAATTTCATTCTTTTACATGTAGCTGTCCAGTTTTCCCAGCACCACTTATTGAAGAGACTGTCGTTTCTCCATTGTATATTCTTGCCTCCTTTGTCGTAGATTAATTGACCATAAGTGAGTAGGTTTATTTCTGGATATTCTGTCCTGTTCCATTGATCTATATTTCCATTTTTGTGCCAGTACCATACTGTTTTGCTTTCTGTAGCTTTGATATTAAAGCAAAAACAGGGATTGTTTTGCCCAAGGTGCTGAGATTAGCTAGATGTACAAGCATCACTGGGTGTTGACCTCATCCTACACAACAGCTGGCTGGATCTTTATGGCCAGATTGTTACTGCAAGTTCAGTCTGAAAGTCTAATGTTTTCCTAACAGCCACGTAAAATCCATGCTCTTCAGCCAGGAATTCAAAGTCTCCCCAGTCTAGCCTCATATTACCCATGATCTTGGATTCTTCTAGCACATGCACTACTGGTAGGTGAGTCCCTTCCTATCTCTTTCCTTTCCTTCCTTTTCCCCATCCTGTCTTTTCTCTCCACCCAGCACCCACCACAGTCATTAAGACCATGAGCTCCCGGCTCCTATTAAACCTGGAAGCCCCTCTCCTCTCTTTATGAGTCTGACCTCCCTTTTGTTAAGGGCCTCTACTGGTTTCCTGTGGCAGCTGAAACAAATAACCCCAAAGTCTGTGGCTTATAATAGGACAGAATGTATTCTCCTATGATTCTGGAGATCAGAAGTCCAAAACAGGTCTCATGGGGCTAAAATCAAGGTGTTACCAGGGCTGGTTCCTTCTGGAGACGCCAGGGAAGAATCTGTTCCTTTGTTGTTATGGACTGAATGTTTGTGTCCCTCCCAAATTCATAGGTTGAAATTTTAACCCCCAGTGTGATGGTGTTAAGAGGTGGGGCTTTGGGAGGTAAATAGGTCATCAAGATGGAGCCCTCACGAATGGGATCAAAAGGGACCCCAGAGAACCCTCTAGATCTCTCTGCCATGTGTGGACACAAGGAAGTCTACTGTGGCTTGGAAAGTGCCCTCACCTTAACCTGACCAAACTGGCACCCTGATCTCGAACTTCCAGCCTCCAGGACTGTAAGAAATAAATGTCTGTTATTTAAGCCACCGGGTCCGTGATGTCCTGTTATAGAAGCCCGGCCTAAGGCACGTGCCTTTCTCAGCTTCTAGAAGTTGTCCACAGTCTTTGGTTTGTGGCCCCTTCTTGGGAACACCCTGACCTCTGCTTCTGTCATCAACCCTCTACTGTCCCCTGGTGTCCTGCCTCTCTTTCCTAAAGACTCTTGTGTTTACACTGGACTCGCCCAGCTAATCCAGGATAATCGCTCCATCACAAGATCCTGAACTTAACCAATCTGCAAGTTCTTTCACCACGTAAGGGAACGTATTGGCCAGTTCTGGGGATAGGATGCGCATGTCTTCCAGGGCCGTTCTGCCCCCCACAGGGCTCACCAAGTTCTCCATCACAGGTATGTCCTGTCCGCAGGAGGACGCAGGCTGCAGCGCCCTCCTCACCGCCTAGCTCCTCCAGCTGTTGTGATCCGATGGTTTCAGTTATTCACTCATTTGAGGCTTCCAGCCCTCATGATGTGTGCTGGACACCTGTCTGCTCCCAGATCCACTCCTCAGCCCTTCTGAGCTCCGCTCCTTAAACAGCAGGGCTGACCCCATCACCAGGCTCCCCGGCCTGTCAGCTGGTTTCAGGGTGAGTTCCCTCAGTAGGAGGAAGGGAGAAGCCAGGGCAATTCTCATCTCCTCGCTGGGTTGGCAGAGCTCCAGACATCGGCTGCACACCCTCCGCGGTGTCCCTCCCGCTGGTGGCCTCACTTCCTCTTCCGTCCCCCCACCCCTGTCGCCCCCGGGTCCCTCCAGCCCCTGGGGCGGCTGTGGCTTCGTGTTGCTAATTTTTGAATCGCCTCACTTCTCCTCCCTTCTTTCAATTTTTCTAAACATCTTTGTATTTAATTCAATAAATTATATTCCCTCTATTTAATTGTTTAATAGGGATTATTTTTTCCTGGCGAGTCCCTGACAAATAAGCCAGTTCAACAGCGTGGGAGAGGTGGAGATGAAACACAGCTGCATCTGTGCTCTCGGAGGTTGACAACGTAGCTGACAGCACCGGAACAAATGACCTACTGCAATACAGGATGACGTAGGCCACCGTCCTGCATCCACAAGATTCTGGGGGACACAGAGATGGGGTTCTTCTTGGGACTTAAAGCTTCACGTAGATTTGGTTTTGAAGGATGGGGAGAATTTCAAAACAATAAGGAAGGGGAAGGACATTTTGGGAGGGGGAGAGGAGCGGGCAGGAGCAGAGGCAGGACGGGGCAGGGGGCATCTGGGGGTGGAGAGTAGCCCCTGGTGGCTGCTGGCCGTAGGCACTCCCTAGCGAGGGAGGGGAAAGGAAGGGGCAGGGAAAGGTAGGTGGGGCTGGGTATCAGTTTCCACAAACCAGGTGGCTTAAAACAACAGAAATGTAACATGCTGCATTTCTGAAAGTCAGAGGTCCCCCATCAAGGTGTCAGCAGCGCTGTGCTCTCTGGAAGCTCTTCCAGCTTCTGATGTTTGTTTGCCAGCAATCCTTGTCCCTTGGCTTGTAGGTGCATCACTCCCATCTCTGCCTCTGTTGTCCCATGGCGTCCCCAGTGTGTGTCTCTGTCTTCGCCCAGATTTTCCTCTTCTTATAAGGAGGCTTGTCTTTGGATTTAGGGCCCACCCTCATCCAGTCCAACCACATCTTAACTTGATGACATCTGCAGAGACCCTATTTCCAGTAATGTTACACACACAAGGATGGGGGTCAGGGCTTTAAAGTATTTTGGGGTGACTTGACTCAGCCCACCACAGGCTGGTTTATAGAGAGCCCCCAATGCCATGCTGAGATCTGTATGTTTGACGACCTGCTGAGATTTCAGCAGGATAGTGACATGAGGGGACTCTTGTTACTGATACATTTTCATGAGCATTTACCCCAAATCCACTCTCTCCTTTATCAACAAAAGCAAAACAAATCAGCAACGTCTCCAACCCCACGCTTCCACGTGTCTCTCTTCCCCTTAGGAGACAAGTGACCCACACTTGCTGTTCCCCCTTCCCCGCCCCCATCCACTCTTTAACCCACGGATATCTAGATCTGTTCCCACCACTCCCATCGGCTCTCCGTGCCGCCCACTACCGTCTTCCCATCTATTTGCTGATGGCACTTGATGTGATAAATGGTGCCACTTACCTGTCCCACCCCACCTGCAACTCAACGCCTCCAGAACGGAACTACTTGCCTCCCCAGCCTGTTTCTTGTCTTCAGTCCTCGCTGAAGGACTGAAGACAATGAATGACCCCCTAACCCCCCAGCTTTCAAACCAGCTCGGGGGTCACCCTCCACGCCTTCCTCTCACTCATGCAATATCCCCACATCCCCATAAATCCACCGTCTCCCTCGGATTGCGGCACCAATCTCCTAAGTGATTCCCAGACCCTAAAATGCTCATAGCAGCCGCAGCGATCTTTCCAGAATGTGAACCTGTCATGCGCCTCTCCTGCTTTAACCTCTCCTTGCCTCCAACTGCCTGCAAGATACACACCGACTCCTAGTGCTGGTGAGTAGACCCCGTGGGGGCTGGGTCCGGTTTCTTTCCGTTTCTCATCAGGCAGGACATGTGCTGCCCTGTGTAGGCTCACGCAAGTACTACACCGCTCACATTTCTGTCCCCTAAATAGGCTGCTTCTCTCCTCTTCCCGCCAGGTCTTTGTCCAACAGAAAAATTCTTCTTCACTCTTCACCTAGCCGATGCCTGCTCTTTCCATTTTAATGAGGCCCCGAAGAAGAGACAGCGAGTGAAAAGCAGAATATTGCGACCTACTCCGCCTCCCTACAATTCTCCTCGCCTAGGACAAACCCAGGTGGCTGAGCTCCTAACATCACAGGACCAAGCAGGACATGAATGCAGAACCAGCCGCCAGCCCGCCTCCATCACGTACACCGAGGGACAATTTCCTCAACGATGCGAACATTTCAAATACTTGTCAGACCTCAAATGGAGGGAGTAGAATTGGCAGTTCAAATAACTCTTCGATTTCCAAGCCAAGAAGATATAATTTACATAAAGGACAGAAAATGCATGCTCCTTTACATCAAAGCCCTGTGCCATTCAGCGTGGACCTGACCATCTGTGGAGGGTTTGGTTAACAGAATCTACTTCTAAAAACACATCCCAGTGAAATTCATTAATCTATATTTTAGGAGAGACCAATAATATCAATGCTGAGAAGGGCCCTGGTCATCACCTGGTCCAACCACTCTGCTCTCTGTAGGCAAGAGCAGATGGGAGCAGAGAGAGAAGATGCCTCACTCAAGGTGGTCCATATCCGCAAGGGGCAGGAGACACAGCGCTGGGGGGCACGAGACCCATCCTAGAGTTTCTTCCACAGGCACTTGGTCTCTCTGATGACACTTCCTACTCCCAGCACAGTCCAGTGAAGAAAGAGTCAAAGGAGATTTAGGTGCAATCCTGATGAGGTGCTGGCCAGCTCTGAGATCCTGGGGAAGATGCTTGTCTAAGATGCCAGGTTTCCCTTCTGTATTGTGAGATAGAAATCTCTCTCCTGACAATGTCAAGGGGTCCATTCATTCAGTCATTATTTGTCTGTCCCAATATTTACCCATCATCTTGCTGAA
Organism: Balaenoptera ricei; assembly: GCF_028023285.1. Lineage (NCBI taxonomy): Eukaryota > Metazoa > Chordata > Mammalia > Artiodactyla > Balaenopteridae > Balaenoptera > Balaenoptera ricei. Next base: position 157,226,954 of record NC_082642.1, on the reverse strand, counting down.
CCTTGCGTACTGTGCTATGTGCTGTAATCGTAGGCCAAAGAAGAACGTGGGCTCAGTGTGAGTCCCCCAGATAACGTTTCTCTGGCTTTGCCTCCACTGGCTCTGTGAAACCTCAGATTCTCTTGACACACGTAGAAGTGTTGTGGCCAAGGGCTGCTGTCACAGCTGCTCTTGGTAGGGAAAGGCCTGCCTGTGCCTTTGACATCATGTCTTTCCAGATGCCTCTAGCCCATGTGGTGTGATGCTGGGTATCTTAGTCTGCTGGGGTTTACACAGCAGACATTTGTTATATCAGAGAGCTGGAGGCTAGAAGTTCAAGATCAAGGTGCTGGCCAACTAGGTTTCTGGTGAGGCTTCTCTTCCTCAGCCACCCTCTCACCATGTCCTTACCTGGCCTCTCCTCCATCCCTGTGAGCACCCTGGGGCCTCTTCTTCTGTGGACACTCATCCTATCCCATGAAAGCTCACCCTATGACCTCGTTTATCCTTAATTACTTTCTCTGAGGCCCTATCGCCAAATACAGCCACACTAGGGGTTAGGACTTAAACATATGAATTTGGGGCACAGTCCGTAAACCAGGGGGCAGGGGTGGCTACTCTCTTTGATGCTGTGAGTGTCCCTCTGCTGCCTAGTTTGTTCGGTGATGCACATCCTGTATTTTTGGTGTTCCCAGAAAAATAAACAGCTCTTTTAGGCTCTATTCTTTATTTGTTCAGATGAGCAGGAAAGCAATCATCAAGATAATGATTTTTCTTTCCGGAATGAAAATATTACTGTCCTTCCATTGACTGAATCAACATGGCCCCGGCTGTGACAGCATTGCTGGTTACCTCCCAACATCCTGTTCTTCCTCTGAGTTGAAGGAACCTCCAGTTTTAGTTGGGCCCACCCTGCCCTGAAGAAAGGCTACGTTTCTCAGTCTCCCTTGCAAAGTAAAAGTGCTGTCTCCCACTGCAGGTCCTGGCCGAAAGGTCAACTACAAAAGACACTTCGGCAAAACAAAAGTGGACCAGGAAGGAAGGACTGAGGTGCAAGAAAAAAGATGGTGAGCACAGGTGGGGGTAAAACATACTTGTAAAATTAAATTCACAATGAGCTATAAAAATAACTATTGTTTTAATGTCCATAAATATGGATTTAAAACTAGACAAGGAGCTTCAAGATGGTGGAGGAGTAAGATGTGGAGATCACCTTCCTCCCCACAGATACATCAGAAATACATCTACATGTGGAACAACTCCTACAGAACACCTACTGAACGCTGGCAGAAGACCTCAGACCTCCCAAAAGGCAAGAAGCTCCCCACGTACTTGGGTAGGGCAAAAGAAAAAAGAAATAACAGAGACAAAAGAATAGGGCCGGGACCTGCACCAGTGGGAGGGAGCTGTGAAGGAGGAAAGGTTTCCACACACCAGGAAGCCCCTTTGCGGGCGGAGACTGCGGGTGGCAGAGGGGGGAAGCTTCGGAGCCACGGAGGAGAGCGCAGCCACAGGGGTGAGGAGGGCAAAGCGGACAGATTCCCGCACGGAGGATCGGTGCCGACCAGCACTCACCAGCCCGAGAGGCTTGTCTGCTCACCCGCCGGGGCGGGCGGGGCTGGGAGCTGAGGCTCGGGCTTCGGTCGGATCGCAGGGAGAGGACTGGGGTTGGCGGCGTGAACACAGCCTGAAGGGGCCAGTGCGCCACGGCGAGCCGGGAGGGAGCCCGGGAAAAAGTCTGCAGCTGCCGAAGAGGCAAGAGACTTTTTCTTGCTTCTTTGTTTCCTGGTGCGCGAGGAGAGGGGATTCAGAGCACAGCCTAAAGGAGCTCCAGAGACGGGTGCGAGCCGCGGCGATCAGCGCGGACCCCAGAGACGGGCATGAGACGCTAAGGCTGCTGCTGCCGCCACCAAGAAGCCTGTGTGCGAGCACAGGTCACTCTCCACACTGCCCCTCCCGGGAGCCGGTGCAGCCCGCCACAGCCAGGCTCCCGTGATCCGGGGACAGCTTCCCCGGGAGAACGTATGGTGCACCTCAGACTGCTGCATCGTCACGCCGGCCTCTGCCTCCTCAGGCTCACCCCGCATCTGTACCCCTCCCTCCCGCCGGCCTGAGTGAGCCAGAGCCCCCGAAGCAGCTGCTCCTTTAACCCCGTCCTGTGTGAGCGAAGAACACACGCCCTCACGTGACCTACACGCAGAGGCGGGTCCAAATCCAAAGCTGAACCCCGGGAGCTGTGCGAACAAAGAAGAGAAAGGGAAATCTCTCCCAGCAGCCTCAGGAGCAGCGGATTAAATCTCCACAATCACCTTGATGTACCTGCATCTGTGGAATACCTAAATAGACAACGAATCAGCCCAAATTGAGGAGGTGGACTTTGGGAGCAATGATATATATATTTTTCCCTTATTCTCTTTTTGTGAGTGTGTATGTGAACGCTCCTGTGTGTGATTTTGTCTGTATAGCTTTGCTTTTACCATTTGTCCTAGGGTTCTGCCTGTCCATTTTTGTTTTTTTTTTTTTTTTTTAGTATAGTTTTTAGCGCTTGTTATCATTGGTGGATTTGTTTTTTGGTTTGGTTGCTCTCTTCTTTGTTTCTTCTTTTTGTTTTTTTATTAAAAATTTTTTTAATAATTATTTTTTGTTTTAATAACTTTATTTTATTTTATTTTATCTTTTTCTTTCTTTCTTTCTATTTTTTCTCCCTTTTATTCTGAGCCGTGTGGATGACAGGCTCTTGGTGCTCCAGCCAGGCATCAGGGCTGTGCCTCTGAGGTGGGAGAGCCAAGTTCAGGACACTGGTCCACAAGAGACCTCCCAGCTCCATGTAATATCAAACGGTGAATATCTCCAAGAGATCTCCATCTCAATGCCAAGACCCAGCTCCACTCAACGACCAACAAGCTACAGTGCTGAACACCCTATGCCAAACAACTAGCAAGACAAGAACCCCACCCATTAGCAGAGAGGCTGCCTAAAATCATAATAAGGGCACAGACACCCCAAAACACACCACCAGACACGGTCCTGCCCACCAGACAGACAGGAAAGATCCAGCCTCATCCCCCAAAACACAGGCACCAGTCCCCTCCACCAGGAAGGCTACACAACCCACTGAACCAACCTTAGCCACTGGGGACAGACACCAAAAACAACAGGAACTACGAACCTGCAGCCTGTGAAACAGAGACCCGAAACACAGTAAGTTAAGCAAAATGAGAAGACAGAGAAACACACAGCAGATGAAGAAGTAAGGCAAAAACCCACCAGACCTAACAAATGAAGAGGAAATAGGCAGTCTACCTGAAAAAGAATTCAGAATAATGATAGTAAAGATGACCCAAAATATTGGAAATAGAATGGAGAAAACACAAGAAACGTTTAACAAGGACCTAGAAGAACTAAAGAGCAAACAAACAGTGATGAACAACACAAAAAATGAAATTAAAACGTCTCTAGGGCTTCCCTGGTGGCGCAGTGGTTGAGAATCTGCCTGCCAATGCAGGGGACACGGGTTCGAGCCCTGGTCTGGGAGGATCCCGCATGCCGCGGAGCGACTGGACCCGTGAGCCACGATTGCTGAGCCTGCACGTCTGGAGCCTGTGCTCCGCGGCGGGAGAGGCCGCGATAGTGAGAGGCCCGCGCAACGCGATGAAGAGTGGCCCCCACTTGCCGCAATTAGAGAAAGCCCTCGCACAGAAACGAAGACCCAACACATCCATAAATAAATAAATAAAATAAAATAAAATAAAAAATTAAAAAAAAATAAAACGTCTCTAGAAGGGATCAATAGCCGAATAACTGAGGCAGAAGAATGGATAAGTGACCTGGAAGATAAAATAGTGGAAATAACTACTGCAGAGCAGAATAAAGAAAAATGAATGAAAACAATTGAGGACAGTCTCAGAGACCTCTGGGACAACACTAAATGCAACAACATTCAAATTATAGGGGTCCCAGAAGAAGAAGAGAAAAAGAAAGGGACTGAGCAAATATTTGAAAAGATTATAGTGGAAAACTTCCCTAATATGGGAAAGGAAATAGTTAATCAAGTCCAGGAAGCACACGGAGTCCCATACAGGATAAATCCAAGGAGAAACACTCCAAGACACATATTAATCAAACTATCAAAAATTAAATACAAAGAAAAAATATTAAAGCAGCAAGGGAAAAACAACAAATAACACACAAGGGAATCCCCATAAGGTTAAGAGCTGATCTTTCAGCAGAAATTCTGCAAGTCAGAAGGGAGTGGCAGGACATATTTGAAGTGATGAAGGGGAAAAACCTACGACCAAGATTACTCTACCCAGCAAGGATCTCATTCAGATTTGACGGAGAAATTAAAAGCTTTACAGACAAGCAAAAGCTAAGAAAATTCAGCACCACCAAAGCAGCTTTACAACAAATGCTAAAGGAACTTTTCTAGGCAGGAAACGCAAAAGAAGGAAAAGATCTACAATAACAAACCCAAAACAATTAAGAAAATGGTAATAGGAACATACACATCAATAATTACCTTAAATGTAAATGGATTAAATGCTCCAACCAAAAGACATAGACTGGCTGAATGTATACAAAAACAAGACCCGTATATATGCTGTCTACAAGAGACCCACCTCAGACCTAGGGACACATACAGACTGAAAGTGACGGGATGGAAAAAGATATTCCATGCAAATGGAAATCAAAAAAAAGTTGGAGTAGCAATTCTCATATCAGACAAAGTAGACTTAAAAACAAAGACTATTACAAGAGACAAAGAAGGACACTGCATAATGATCAAGGGATCAATCCAAGAAGAAGATATAACAATTGTAAATATTTATGCACCCAACATAGGAGCACCTCAATACATAGGGCAAGTACTAACAGCCATAAAAGGGGAAATTGACAGTAACACAATCATAGTAAGGGACTTTAACACCCCACTTTCACCAATGGACAGATCATCGAAAATGAAAATAAATAAGGAAACACAAGCTTTAAATGATACATTAAACAAGATGGACTTAATTGATATTTATAGGACATTCCATCCAAAAACAACAGAATACACATTCTTCTCAAGTGCTCATGGAACATTCTCCAGTATACATCATATCTTGGGTCACAAATCAAGCCTTGGTAAATTTAAAAAATTGAAATCTTATCAAGCATCTTTTCCGACCAAAACGCTATGAAACTAGATATCAATTACAGGAAAAAATCTGTAAAAAATACAAACACATGGAGGCTAAACAATACACTACTTAATAACCAAGAGATCACTGAAGAAATCAAAGAGGAAATCAAAAAATACCTAGAAACAAATGACAATGAAAACACGACAACCCAAAACCTATGGGGTGCAGCAAAACAATTCTAAGAGGGAAGTTTATAGCAATACAATCCTACCTGAAGAAACAAGAAACATCTCAAATAAACAACCTAAACTTACACCTAAAACAATTAGAGAAAGAAGAAAAAAAATATCCGAAAGATAGCAGAAGGAACGAAATCATAAAGATCAGATCAGAAATAAATGAAAAAGAAATGAAGGAAACAATAGCAAAGATCAATAAAACTAAAAGCTGGTTCTTTGAGAAGACAGACAAAATTGATAAACCATTAGCCAGACTCATCAAGAAAAAAAGGGAGAAAACTTAAATCAATAGAATTAGAAATGAAAAAAGAGAAGTAACAACTGACACTGTGAAATACAAAGGATCATGAGAGGTTACTACAAGCAACTATATGCCAATAAAATGGACAACCTGAAAGAAATGGACAAATTCTTAGAAATGCACAACCTTCCAAGACTGAACCAGGAAGAAATAGAAAGTATGAACAGACCACTCATAAGCACTGAAATTGAAACTGTGGTTAAAAATCTTCCAACAAACAAAAGTCCAGGACCAGATGGCTTCACAGGCGAATTCTACCAAACATTTAGAGAAGAACTAACACCTATCCTTCTCAAACTCTTCCAATATATAGCAGAGAGAGGAACACTCCCAAACTCATTCTACGAGGCCACCATCACCCTGATACCAAAACCAGACAAAGATGTCACAAAGAAAGAAAACTATAGGCCAATATCACTGCTGAACATAGATGCAAAAATCCTCAACAAAATACTAGCAAACAGAATCCAACAGCACATTAAAAGGATCATACACCATGATCAAGTGGGGTTTTTCCCAGGAATGCAAGGATTCTTCAATATATGCAAATCAATCAACGTGATACACCATATTAACAAATTGAAGGAGAAAAACCATATGATCATCTCAATAGATGCAGAGAAAGCTTTCAACAAAATGCAACACCCATTTATGAAAAAAACCCTCCAGAAAGTAGGCATAGAGGGAACTTTCCTCAACATAATAAAGGCCATATATGACAAACCCACAGCCAACACCGTCCTCAATTGTGAAAAACTGAAACCATTTCCACTAAGATCAGGAACAAGACAAGGTTGCCCACTCTCACCACTTTTATTCAACATTGTTTTGGAAGTTTTAGCCACAGCAATCAGAGAAGAAAAAGAAATAAAAGGAATCCAAATCAGAAAAGAAGAAGTAAAGCTGTCACTGTTTGCAGATGACATGATACTATACATAGAGAATCCTAAAGATGCTACTAGAAAACTACTAGAGCTAATCAATGAATTTGGTAAAGTAGCAGGATACAAAATTAATGCACAGAAATCTCTTGCATACCTATACACTAATGATGAAAAATATGAAAGTGAAATTAAGAAAACACTCCCATTTACCATTGCAACAAAAAGAATAAAATACCTAGGAATAAACCTACCTAAGGAGACAAAAGACCTGTATGCAGAAAATTATAAGACACTGATGAAAAATATTAAAGATGATACAAATAGATGGAGAGATATACCATGTTCTTGGATTGGAAGAATCAACATTGTGAAAATGAATATACTACCCAAAGCCATCTACAGATTCAATGCAATCCCTATCAAACTACCAATGGCATTTTTCACAGAACTAGAGCAAAAATTTCACACTTGGCATGGAAACACAAAAGACCCCAAATAGCCAAAGCAATCTTGAGAAAGAAAAACAGAGCTGGAGGAATCAGGCTCCCTGACTTCAGACTACACTACAAAGCTACAGTAATCAAGACAGTATGGTACTCGCACAAAAACAGAAATATAGATCAATGGAACAGGATAGAAAGCCCAGAGATAAACCCACGCACATATGGTCACCTTATCTTTGATAAAGGAGGCAAGCATATACAGTGGAGAAAAGACAGCCTCTTCAATAAGTGGTGTTGGGAAAACTGGACAGCTACATGTAAAAGAATGAAATTAGAACACTCCCTAACACCATACATAAAAATAAACTCAAAAGCGATTAAAGACCTAAATGTAAGGGCAGACACTATAAAACTCTTAGAGGAAAACATAGGCAGAACACTCCATGACATAAATTACAGCAAGATCCTTTTTGACCCACCTCCTAAAGAAATGGAAATAAAAACAAAAATAAACAAATGGGACCTAATGAAACTTAAAAGCTTTTGCACAGCAAAAGAAACCATAAAGAAGACGAAAAGCAACCCTCAGAATGGGAGAAAGTATTTGCAAATGAAGCAACTGACAAAGGATTAATCTCCAAGATTTACAAGCAGCTCATGCAGCTCAATATCAAAAAAACAAACAGCCCAATCCCAAAATGGGCAGAAGACCTAAATAGACATTTCTCCAAAGAAGATATACAGATTGCCAACAAACACATGAAAGAATGCTCAACATCATTAATCATTAGAGAAATGCAAATCAAAACTACAATGAGATATCATCTCACACCGGTCAGAATGGCCATCACCAAAAAATCTACAAACAATAAATGCTGGAGAGGGTGTGGAGAAAAGGGGACCCTCTTGCACTGTTGGTAGGAATGTAAATTGATACAGCCACTATGGAGAACAGTATGGAGGTTCCTTAAAAAACTAAAAATAGAACTACCATATGACCCAGCAATCCCACTACTGGGCATATACCCTGAGAAAACCATAATTCAAAAAGAGTCATGTACCAAAATGTTCATTGCAGCTCTATTTACAAAAGCCAGGACATGGAAGCAACCTAGGTGTCCATCGACAGATGAATGGATAAAGAAGATGTGGCACATATATACAATGGAATATTACTCAGCCATAAAAAGAAACGAAATGGAGTTATTTTTAGTGAGGTGGATGGACCTAGAGTCTGTCATACAGAGTGAAGTAAGTCAGAAAGAGAAAAACAAGTACCATATACTAACACATATATATGGAATCTAAGAAAAAAAAAATGGTCATGAAGAACCTAGTGGCAAGACAGGAATAAAGACGCAGACCTACTAGAGAATGGACTTGAGGATATGGGGAGGGGGAAGGGTAAGCTGGGACAAAGTGAGAGAGTGGCATGGACATATATACACTACCAAACATAAAATAGATAGCTAGTGAGAAGCAGCCGCATAGCACAGGGAGATCAGCTCGGTGCTTTTTCACCACCTAGAGGGGTGGGATAGGGAGGGTGGGAGGGAGGGAGATGCAAGAGGGAGGAGATATGGGGATATATGTATACCTATAGCTGATTCACTTTGTTATAAAGCAAAAACTAACACACCATTGTAAAGCAATTATACTCCAATAAAGATGTTTAAAAAATAAAAAAAATAAAATAAAACTAGACAAAAATGGTAAAAGTATCATCACATCATTAAGGGGTGGGCTAGAGCTATTGAGATGAAAAAATCTTTATATTCTACTAGAATTATAACCAAGTTTGTGCACTAACAATTTAAGAATAATAACCGAAGAACAGAAAATAACTTGTAATTTCCTAACCAATGGAATTAAGTGCTGGTGAAGAAAACTTAATAAAGAAATCAATTCAACAAAAGGCAGGGGGGAAAAAGCAAAGGAAAAAAAGCGTGGTCACAGCAAATAAAATGGCAGTAATACATCAAAATATGTCACAGTAAGTATTAGGTTGAATGAGATGAGATTGCCAGTGTTTAGGTAAGAATGTTTGCATATTGGTAATTGCTTATGGTTTAGCTTCTTACAAGCAGGGTATGTTTCCTCGCTAAACGGCAATAAATAAGGGGATGGGCTTTTAAAAAATCAACTACATGATGATGTAAAGAGGCAGACTTAAGCAGAATGTGGCAGAAAGACTGAAAGCAAAGTTGAATAAAAGATACAACAGTCAATACTAACCAAAAAGAAGCTGATGTAGCTGGAGTTGTATCAGCAAAATAGAATTTAAGGCAAAAAGCACCATTAGGGGATAAAGAGAGACGCGTTAAGGATAAAACAAATGTTTTCCTAAGAACATGCAAAAACCACAAACCTGTATGTGTCTGAAAAATATCTGGCTTCACTTATATGAAAAAGACAAATTATAACACTGATTCACTCAATCATCTATTTATGTATCTCAAAAAATTACGAAAGCAAGTTGACCTGCGCACAATCTTAGGGAATTTAACATAACTCTATCAGAAATCAATAGAACAAACAGAAACAATTGTGATATTATTAAATATACAAGAAATATCATTTACACAATGGCTGAGTATATAATGTATATATATATACACACACATATATAAACGCTGCACTTGAAAAATGGAGACTATACATTCTTTTCAAGTTCATATTAACACTGACAAAAATGGTGATGTATTAGGTCACAAAGAAAAGTCTTCAACAAATACCAAATAATTAATAGCATTTAGGTTACAATGGAATAAAATTCAATTAGAAACTAAAAAAAAAAAAAAAAAAACTTACTGGGTAGAATATTGTCTGATGCAACAGTAGTCCCCAAGTACACTAGTAGGCAGGCTCTCCCTGCAATGATGTAATAGGAGGGAACACAGACCATATTAAGATGCTTGAACCCCACATTTCATTAAATCAACCTGCATCACGCAGAGGAAGCAAGTGGAGAAAGGGTTAGCTAATACACTTCGGAGCAGGTACGAGCGGTGAGTTCCCTGACCCCGGGGCTCCACGGTGCTCCTGTGTCCTGTCTTTCTCTCTGACACATCAGCCTTCCCTGAGGGTGTGATCGTGAGGGCTGGAGTTGAGGTCTGAGCACGGGGCTCCCCCAAGAGAAGCTTCCTTGGGTCACTGGGCCATCCCTGACCCATTGGAGGGACACAGGGGCAAGGAAGACTGGCTCAGCCGTACCTCACTAGCAGTCTGTTGAGAAGCAGAGGTTTTCATCTGTGTTTCTTGCACAGAGTATGGGGGCCACAGATAGGCCATAATGGGTGTCTCTGGCGGCTGGCTGGGTCTGGGGGAGACATAGTCATCAAAGTCACCTCTGGAGGTGACATGCTCATGTCCTGTCCTCCATCCCTCTCCTGCTGCCAACTAGGATCTTCTTTATTACATAATATTTTAAGGATTTGTTCTATTTAACCATGACATGTCTTACAGGTGACTAACTTACTTTCTATATTTAATATATTTTATCAACTTTGCCTGTTTCACAAGCTACTTCATTACTTATTATCTACATTTAATCCTCTCTATAGTTTCACTATATCTCATAAACTAAGAGCTTACTTAAGATCTATACTTAACTCTTCTTATGAGTTTCATAAGAAATTCTGTATGCTCTCTGGGGCACCTGAATTACTTCCTTCTTTAAAGCACTCAAAGGTTATAGCATGAGTACAGACTCATGGGACAGAATTACTGCTCAGAGAAACACACACACGCACGCACACACAGACTCAATATATTACAGGGGGAAAAAAGTGACATTGGACAGTTTAGATGGTTAATCTGCATCATTAAACACCATCTTTTTTTTTATTCCTAAGTAGGTAATTGATAATCATCTAATTATGGGAGAGACTACATCAATCTCTGTTCTGTTAAGAGTTAAATATACAATTAAGATGCATCTCTCCTCCCTTGTATCCATTATTTGCATCACCATAAAAATCAGTCTTATAATCAAACTCAGAACTATTATGTCAGCTTCTTCTTTCCTACCCCCTTTTCCTTCTTAGAAGGCTGGTGGCCTCTTTGACATATGACAACAACATTAGGCAGGCACATCTCCCTATTCTGCCAAAGTATAAGCCCTGTCTAACCCTCAAATGCAAATAGAAGAAACCGCACCTGAAATGTCTCTGCAGGAAAGAGAGAGGGCTCCCATACCTGTCGACACAGGGGAGGGGGGTCCTTACCAATGTGATGCTCTTTCGAGAAGGGGTAAGAATTTCTAAAATGTGAAAATATAACCTCAAAGTGCTCTTTCCATTTTGTCCTTTGACCTAAGCTAGAAAATGGGTAAGAGTGCCTTTCTTATTTGGAGGGTAGAGGTGAAGTGGGGGGAAGGGAGGTGGGCAAAAAGCCTAGTTACTACTTCCAACTTTGAGAGATGAGAGATGTTCTTCTTAACGGGTTAGAAGGACAGAATCTGTTTACATCAAGAACTCAGACCCTGCATTGGAGAGAAATTGCATTTTCATAGGGCTTGTCCCCCGAAGCATATGTTAATCTTTTTATATGTGGAACATTCGGATTTTCAGTAATTAAAAGAAAGCTCAGAGCCACACATTTCCTTGAGGACCCCGGAGAGATTTCGGCTCCAGGTTCTGTCTAAGGCGTGTGGCACTCAGTAACACTTCCAATATACTGGTTTAAATTGGGCATTTTGGATTTGTTTGGTGGTGACCACTGGCAACTTCAGTGCAATAGGAATAAATAAATAAAGACAGATGGGAGGGGAGAGGGGTGGGCTGGTCTCAGGTACTACCACCCGGGGGAATGTGTTTCTCCAGGTTATTTACATGAGCAGCCAGTCGTCCTGGCAGGTCAAGCGTCCAGCAGCATCTCGGCTCTGGTCTTGGTCCGCCCCTCCACTGCTGCCTCATTTCTCCGTTCCCGTCCGTGTCTTTCTCAGTGAGATGCAGATGGTTTCCCCTGGCCTCACACAGGATGACAGCCTTCCTCCCTGCCTTTGTCGCTAAACAGGCTCTGTATCTTGCCTCCTTCCTTTTTTTCTCCGCTTGGGTTTGTTTTTTCCTAACACTTCTAATAAATGAAATTTGTGAGGTCACAATTTCCCCAGGCAGGCTGGAATTTCCTCTCCCACTTCCCAACACCACATGTGAAAGGGAGACTTTTCCCCCAGCTGCAATTCATAGAATGTTTGCCTTTGGCCTTGACTTTCCTGGCTCATCTGACTGCTGCCTTTCAAAGCCTCCTAGTGTGAAAAGGCACAGACTGTAGCCACCCAGACACTCTCTGAGCTAAAGGACAGTGTGTGAATAGAAATGCACCGATGCATCACTGCAAAACGGCACCTCTAGTGGGCAGGCCTATCCCGAGGCGATTGCACCCATGGTAATGAGCAGGGCTCCCCACTAGCAGCTGCACCCTGAGTCCACAATCACCCCTGGAGTGATCCTCGGGTTCACATCGGGCTGAGCACCTATGCAGAAAGGATCAGGTAGGGGGCAAGCATCCTCCCTCCAAAGCTACAGCTGTGCAAGTTAATGACACCTCTTCTCCCAGGAAATCCACAAGGCAGGCCACCACCAGGCTCCGGTCAGAACTCACAGGCTGGCAGTGTCAGGCAGGGATGGCCACAGACCACCTCCTTGGGTCCTCCTGGCAGTTTAAACCTTTTTTTCCCAATGGACATAAGTGAGTCCCCTTCTTCACAGCAAAACCAGACAGCTGGTCTCATTTACCTGACGTCAGAGGTAAGTTAAGGCAAAGAGGGAAAAGAATGAGGATGGGAAACCCTCTTCAGAGCCCCAGCGCAAGAAACTTACTTACTTTTTGCGTTTTCTAGAGACATTCAAAAACATTCCTGAACCTTCAAAATCGTGCACCCTTTTGGAATAATTGGAGCTGAAATGTGACAGTCATTACGTTGCGCTAATCCAGCTACACTGGTTATGATTTGCTTCTCAGAGGAACTGGCAGTTGAGCTGCTGTATTTAATAACTTGAATACTAAGCTTCCCCGGGTGAGGAGACAGTTTTGCCACCAACTGTGGAATTTTTTTCTGCTCTCTCCTTCTTCCTGAGGTGGCCTGGCGGTGGTCCAGGCCCTCCTGAGATCTCAGCCGACAGGAGGAGCCCCTGCTCGGTCCCTTCCAAGAAGAGTCAGCACACACGCTGAGTCTGGAGGTGACACGAGGGGCATGAAGGACTAGCCCTGTGTTGTTCCCAAGCGGTGATGGCTCAGTTTCTCACCATCTATAGGAATAAAATACGCGCGGCTGTTACACCTGGAGAGTAGGACCGAGCATCTTTAGGACGTGGTCCACAGATAGAACAGGAACATCAGGAAAAGCTCTGAACCTAGGGCACCCGGGGGACATGGTGCAGGAAGATGGCAGGTGTGGCCGGGCCTCGCAAGGCTCCGGGAATAGGGTCTCCCAGGAGTTAAAGCACTCAGGGCCCAGCAGGGTGGCTGTGCTGTCTTCTTCTTGCAGACTCTAAGCTCTTCCTGCGGATCAGATTTAATACGTATCCGTCTATTTGCCTGGTCATGAAGGTTTGAAGTCGTAGAGCTGTCAGGAGGAAAAGGGTTAGGACAGCTGTTTTCCAGGTATGGGCAGTGGACCTCTGGGAATCTTGAGATCGAAAGTGCTTTGCCAAAATCATATCAAAATGATTGTCTTCATATACTGTGGAGATGCTATTTGCCTTTTTCACTGAGCTGACTTTTATACAGATGATGCAGAAGCAATGGAGGTTGTATTAGTCGACTTCTCTAGAGAAACAGAACCAACAGGATGTGTGTGTGTGTGTGTGTGTGTGTACAAAGAGAGGGAGAAAGAGACAGAGAGAAACTGTGCTCTTTGGTGGGATACTACATACATATATAAGGTAAATATAGATTAGGTATATGGATAGATAGAGAGGTAGATGGATAGAGATAATACACACACAAGAGAGACTGGATTTTCAGGAATTGGCTCATGTAATCGTAGGGGCTCTCATGTTCAAAATCAGCAGGACAGGCTGGCAGACTGGAGACCCAGGGAGGAGCTTATGCTGTAGCCTGAGTCCAAACGCGGTCGGGAGGCAGAATTCTCTAGTCCGCAGGGGACCTCAGTCTTTCTCGTAAGGCTGTCAACTGATTCAATGGGACCCACCTGTATCATTGAGGGTAACCTACCTCACGCAAGGTCTACTGATCGTATGTTAAATAAATCTAGAAATTCCTTCCCAGATATGTCTACACTGGTGTTTGATGAAACATCTGGGGACCCCAGCCCGGCCAGGTTGACACATAAAACTAACCAGCCCAGTGGGTAAAACTGCTGGTGCCTTAGCACGGATGAGGCCAAGACATCAAAGTATACTAGCAGCCATTGGATTCTTCACTACTGTGCACTAGTGATAAAACAAACCACAAAAAAGGAAAGACAGTTTCACTTAAGAATAGCCTTGATGAAATCATAAAAATTAATTAATTTTACTATTTCTCAACCCTTGAGTTCATGTCTCTTCACATTCTGTATGACAAGCTGGGAAGAACATAGAAAGCATTTTCACTGCATGCTAAAGTACAATATTTGTTGCCAAGAAAAACACTTGTGTGGTTGTTTGAGCTTCGAACTAAACTAGCCGCATTTGGGTTTTCATGGAATACCACTTTTACCTGCAGTAATAATTGACAGACAAACTATGATTACTCAGACCTGAGTATTTGGCAAACCTGGCCATGAAAATAAACGTATCAGGCCTCTCACTTCAAAGAGAACAATGGACAGTATTTGTTGTCAATGATAAAATTTGATCTTTTGAGTAAAAATTAGATTTTAAAAAATTGAGCTTGATATTTTCCCAACACTTAAAGATTTTTCTCATGTTATATCAACAATTGTGATTTTTTTGGGTATTGTATAATGCATAATTTGGTGAACCAGTAGTTCCCAATGACCAATGCATGATGTTACAAAAAGGCACACGTGGACAAAAGTCCCATTCCAAGTGACAGGAGCCCAGTGGATTTTAATGTTGCAGAGTATGAAAAGGCCACGGCTTCTGATCTCACAGCCCTGTAGGGAAGGGACATCACTCCTGGGGAGTGGGATTTCCAGGACAGCACTCCAGAGTGAAGGGTCCCTGACAAGGAGAAGGCAAACTGGGGACAAGAACGTGCTTGTTGTAAGGACTGTTGTAAGAACCAGAAAACTAACTAGACCTAGTCTGAGCTGGGGAGGACATTTTCTGAGATGGTGCTGGGTTATACTTTTACCAAGTCTCGGTAAAGGCAAGAGAGCATCTGGGTCTCCAGGGGAACTAGAAATGCAGCTGAGACTCCCGTTTATCTGTCTTCTCCGCATCTCCTTGCCTACAGGATCATCTTCTTACTCATCCTCCTTTCCTGCTGGCTTTCTCCACGTGGTGCCCACATGGCTGCTGACAGCCCATCAGTTGTCGTGCTAGAGAATACTCCCATGGTTCCAATTTGAAAAATTCTAGAGAAAAATTCAGTTTGTCCTGTTTGGGTCTGATGTCAATCCCTGGATCATTTAAAGACAAAGGTGTGGGACAGATAGGATCGTGGGGCACAGACAGGGCCCCTCGTGTCACACCTGTGTCTAAGCATCCTTTCCAGAGAGCAGAGAATCACAGAGAACTGGGTGGCATCTGTGTGCTGTGGGTGCAGAACAGGAGAGGGTCTCTGAGCCTCAGGGAGCTGGTCCTTCTCATAAGACAGACTTGGTTTCATGTTGCTCTCTGTGAGCATTCCTCTGTGTTAATTCTTGCTGTCGAGTTTCAGCTAGTAGTCAGTTGAGCAAGGTGGAATTAAGAGGAAGACTCTGTGTCCACTTGAAATGAGAGCATTGTGGGTGGGGAGACTTGTGCCCCTTGAGATCCAGCACAGGGGCGGCCGTGGCAGTTAGAGATAGACCCCTACTGAAAGGTCAAGGGCAAGAGTTGTACCCCTCCCCCATGGGCATCTCTCTCCATTGCCAATCCCATTTTATTAAGAAAGAAGGAGAGAGGAGGAAGGGTTTCTTCACTTGGGCTAGGGTGGAGGTCAGGAGGGAGACGCTTCGGAGGTTGCACGGGTAGAACATGGGGCCAATTGAGAATGAATGTGAGTGGGAAGAAGCATGTCTGAAATGGCGTCAAGATTTCTGCACTGAGTCACTGGGTGAGTGATGGCTCCTTTCCATGGAAAAGACAGGAGGAGAAGTGTTTTGAGCAGGAAATATAAGTTAAGCCTTGGGCATATCTAGTCTGAAGTGATGTCCCACATTCAGCTGGAAATATGATGGAAAGCTCAGAAAAAGGGAGGCTCTCTCTTCCTTGGAGGAAAGTTCGAGGCAGAAGCATTTGCTGATGCTGAGGCCACTGTGGGAGAGAACGTGTTTTCCGTGGCTCCCAATGGTGCCTGTCAACCCCAGACACTGATGGGACGGCAGGCAGATTCTAGAGTCTTCTCTGTTCCTGCCATGGAGCCCCACGAGCAATACAAAGTACTGTCGTTTTATTCCCCTCTTATCCCTTTCCAGGCACAGTTACCCAGCACTGTTCCCGGATTTCTTTTTTGGTTCCTACAGCAACTTCCTTTGGGACACCTTGCCATCTTCTACCTCCTTACCTCACCCTATTTTCCTGCATAGTGTTACTGTCACCTGTCGTTACATGTTCCATTTACTTTTTATTTGTTCATTGTTTTTTTTCCTCCACTGGAGTGTGAGCCCAGTGAGTGCAGGACGTCTGTCTGTTTTATTCACAGCTGTGTCCCTTTTACTTAAAACAGTGCCTGGAGGGACTTCCCTGGTGGTGCCGTGGTTAAGAATCCGCCTGCCAATGCAGGGGACACGGGTTCGAGCCCTGGTCTGGGAAGATCCCACATGCCGTGGAGCAACTAAGCCCGAGCGCCACAACTACTGAGCCTACACTGTAGAGCCTGAGCGCTGCAACTACTGAGCCCATGTGCCACAACTACTGAAGCCTGTGCGCCTAGAGCCCGTGCTCCGTGACAAGAGAAGCCACCGCAGTGAGAAGCCCGTGCACCGCAACGAAGAGTAGCCCCCGCTCGCTGCAACTAGAGAAAGCCCGTGCGCAGCAACGAAGACACAATGCAGCCAAAAATAAGTAAATAAATAAATTTATAAAAACAAACAGACAAACAAAAAACAGTACCTGCAACACAGCAGGTGCTCAACAAATACTTGTTGAATAAATGAATTTACACACAAAGTCTCCTCTTTCCTTTCTATGTACAGATAAGTGTGCTTAAAATGTGCTTTTTAAAATGAAAAGAGGGGAAAAAATCCCTTTATTCGTAATGATTGTCTTTCCCTCCCTCCCCTGACTCCATGAGGCCACACTTGTCTCCTCAGGACAAGGCTCTCTGGTAGGACATTGACACCAGTCAGCACATTTGACTTTTTGATTTTAAAGTGACACAAATTCAGGTTCATTCATTCAATTCAGGGAAGACTTTCCTTTTCACACCAGGAAATTCTCAGGTTGGTGCCAACAGAGGAACCAGAAAAGAGAGGAGAAAGAAGGCATTTTATAATTTATCAGGATTTTAATTCTAAACTTTATTTAAATAATTATGTTTATTTTAACTATGACAGCAATACATGTACTTTGCAGAAAATTTGAAAAATACAGAAAATTAATTTGACTGTATTGATGGATTGATTCTATTTGATATACACGAATATAATGCTTCCCCTGTACTGGGCACTCTTCTAAGAACTTTCTTCATAATAACTATATAAATAGATACTATTATTATTTCCCTTTTTTTTAAGATGGGGAAATTGAGACACAGAGGGGTTAAGTAATTTGCCTGAGATCACACAGCTAGTCAGGGAGTAGAGGTGGGCTTTGAACCTAAATTCTGGCTCCAGAGTCTATGCTCTTAAACTCTATGTGAAAATAAGAAAACAGGCAGTATACAAACTTAATAGTGTTGATATTTGGATATTTTTCTCTTCTCCATGGGCTTCTCTTTCTTTCTCGTGTGTGTGTGTGTGTGTGTGTGTGTGTGTATACAGGCAAATTCTGGGTCATATTGCAGACTGCTATTTAGATTGTAAGTAACTTCATAAAATACTATATAATTAACATTTTTCCATGTCATTAAATACTTTTTAAAAATACGATATTTGTGACTTTGTGGCACTTAGGCCTATGGGTGTATCATAGCCAATGTGACCAGCTCAGGCTACTGAACATGGAATTGACTCCAAGGTTTTCACCATCAGGAATCCCTCCATTCTCTGACCTCCATGTGCAACGTCGCAGTGAGAGCCCACCCTTTTTAACCTCTAAAGACACTTTGACCTCTGCTGCTCTGGCTCTACGGGGACTGTCGTGAGCGGAATGGGGCTTCAGCTGGCCTCACTGACGGCGTCTGTGCATTTTCTATTTCTGTGACGTTATTACATCTGAGTCCAGTACAAGCTTCCATCACCACCCGACAGCAGTGAGGTCAGAAGGAGTTGTCCACTCGACATCCATGAACAAATGCTCCGTGGTTGTCTCCTCCATGCCTGACTGTCCCCACCAGCGAGGGGAAGGAACAATCTTCCAGGAAGAAATAAACGATTATTTCTATCCCCTGCCCTGTGCCCAACCTTTCTGTCTTAATACGCATGATATCACCTCATCTGCTGAGCATCTTTCAGGAAAGGCATCTCTGCCGCTTAAGTGCATTTTCCAGGTAACAGAAGCTCACTACCGTGGCTGGCATCACCTGGAGCGCTTTAGCCAATCTGATGGAAATACCGCTACAATTCAGCTTCTCGAGAGCAGGGATTCGGTGGTGACAACGTCCCCAGGGTCTAGAAGAGTATCTGGCACATGACCAGGCACTAACAAATAGCACTTGTTCATTTAATGAGTGCATGAAAAGGGTTAGGTTTGCCCCAGTCTTCTGCAGCGTGAATCTGCCTGAAGCCTCTGCTGGTGACTCAGGACAGTGCTTATCTGCTCCCACCTTTCCGTTCCTGTGCTGGTGGCCCAGCCAGCTCGATCTTCAGCTCCTGCAGGACTCAGCCTCTGGGCTTCCTCAGGTTTCCGCCTGCTCTTGGTGACTTTCTCTCTCCCCACCATTGCTGTCGGCTGCCTTTTTACTGTGGGTCATGTCTGGTCATCAGTGCTGCTTCTCATGTGATGTGAGCCAACAAGTACTAACGAACTTTTGTGAATAGTATAGTTGGCAAAGTGTTTCCTTCATACACATTGTAAAAAACAAACCAGACCAGAAAGCTTATTAGCATTTCTTTTATGGTTACATTTTTTTAAAATTTTATTGAAGTATAGTTGATTTACAATGTTGTGTTAATTTCTGCTGCACAGCAAAGTGGCTCAGTTATACATATACATATTCTTTTCATACTCTTTTCATTATGGTTTCTCACAGGATATTGAATTTTAAGGTTTCCTATGATGTGCGAGGAGTGCTTTGGCCCCCTGATGACAAACCTCTGCTTGCAGAGCTATTGTAAGGGGAGGGCAAAGCCACAGGTGCCACAAGGTTTGTCTGAGGACCACGTGTTTGACACCGTTTTCATTGCTCTTTTTCAGGTATACACAGATGCTTGCTGCAACTCCTAAACGAACGGTAACTTGAATGTAGGTATTAACACTTCCAAAGAGAGTGTTTCTCAAAACGGAAGCGGGAGTGAGGACTGCTACCCAAAAGGAAGAGGGTTTCAAAGATGTCCAAACATTGCCTGGGAGGGGGATGGCTTCTGGAAGCCTGATGCACCAATAGAGAGAAGGGGGCTTCTCCATTTCAGGTGAGTAGGGGGTGGGGTCCCACCTGCGGGATACTCGGCCCAGCTTGCTCCCTCAGAGCTTCCAGCCCTCCTTGGTCTGTGTATGGTTTGGGGTCCTCAAGGAAGTTGTGCTAAGCAGAATTAGGCCTGGAGAGATTTGTAGAGGCTGCCTGTGCAGGATAAACGGGAGAGGGCCTCCTGGACACGATGCAGGTCTGACACCTGGGCAAGGAAAGCAGGAGGAGGGAGGGCTAGGTGAGAGAGGCTCGGATTGAGATGCGGCTCCGGGAAAGACTTGGCCAGGCTGACAGGGAGCCCCAGGCAGAGATGGCCTTAGGGGAGCCTAGTGTTGGGCCGAAATGGCCTGGCTCTTGTAGCCACAGCCCCTGCCCCAGAGCTGCCTGGGGAGAGTGTGGCTCAGGGTCAAGGCTACAGTTGATCTTGAAGATGTGGCAGCCGGGCACTGCCCGCCAAGCACACTTCTCACTGCAGGCCTCCTGTCCTCTCACGTAGGGATGGAGGCCCCCGGGAAGGTGGAAGTGCCGCTCTTATTCGCCCTAGACCGTTATCGTGTGCCCGGCCCTGGCTGTGCACAGACCTCCGCCCAGCTTCTCCCAGGAACC
Source organism: Balaenoptera ricei (assembly GCF_028023285.1). Lineage (NCBI taxonomy): Eukaryota > Metazoa > Chordata > Mammalia > Artiodactyla > Balaenopteridae > Balaenoptera > Balaenoptera ricei. The sequence continues at coordinate 157,206,593 of NC_082642.1, read as the reverse complement.
CTGGACCAGGTGAGAGCAGGGGCCACGGGCAGAAAGAGGAAATGGCAGATGGAGAAGCAGAGACATGGGAGAGGTCACCAGGCAGGCAAAGGCAGCGTCGTGACAAGATTTTCAGACACTCAGCGTTACCTGGAAAGGACCCACAGACCGTAACTGAAACACCGAGTGACCGAGGGAGAGCGCATCCTTGGACAGGAATCGGTAGCCCACGACACATGGGGGAAGGGACAGTAAGCCCCAGGTGGGCAGAACTGGAGTGATCAAAAATCCCTGCCAGATGATTCACTACATGTGGCCAGTGGCCTTTCTCAATGGGCATTGGATAAATTCATATTGTTTGCATGGAGAAGCAATTGTTCTGAAGCTGGCTGTGGCCGGCGGGGCTGTCAGGTTGACGCCGTGTTTCCTCCTGCAGTTGCGCAGTACACAGCCTGGAACACTGTGCCCTGCTGCTTCGGGCCATGGGCAGCTTGGGCCTGAGTGGAAAGTCACGGCCATAGCCATGGCGGCAGCTCTTAGGTCAGAGGGTGAGGATTGATGCCCAGAGTCACGGCAGCAGCTTCATCCTTCCAGAAAAGGGGAGGTAGTTCTAGACAGGTGGCCCTACCACACTTATGTATCTGGGGCCTTTCCTCTGCTCTTGGCTCTTAGCTCCTGGGCACTCACACCTGCTTTCAGGTCCTGGTTGTTACCTTCGTTAGGCTGCACGCTGCCTAGACCTTCCCTCCTGGAATCTGACCTTCTTCTATCTGGCTCTACCCTGGTTCATGGGCCACCTGAAACCCCCTCACCTGTGGGCATCTTTGTTTAGTACTTCTCACAGGTTTACCTCGTATTTGCTACAGATGATGAATCCTGGGAGATATACATTATAAATAATTATATACTGTATAATATATTTATACAGTATATAATTATGCATATAATTATAGTATATATAATTAATATATAAAATCACATTATATTATATAATTATAATATATATAATTATTATATTATATATAATTACCATATAATTGTATATAATTTTTAATTAATTTAATTTAATATATAATTATTCATAATTATATAATATATCTCAGTATGTATATATATTATATATAATTATTTATATATTTATATTCTATATCATAAATAATTATATATTATATATAATATATTTACATATTATAAGTAAAAATATATAATTTATGTAAAGATGTGTATTTATTTACCTCAAATCAATTTTATTTATTCATTTATTCTTTGTTTAAATTTATTTAGCTCAAATGTTTACTTTCTTGCTTTCAAAATATAGTTTCACTTTAAAACACGTTCACCATTTTCTGGGAATGTTTTAAACACATCCGTTTTCCTGACGCTCCATCGCATTTCCTGCGGTGGCTCCACGGTTTGATTCTGGAATGGTTCTACGGTTGAAATGTTTATGGTGAAGCTTAATTACCTAATTATGATGCACGATCTGTACCGCGTGGTAGGACTTAGCTGTTTATTAGGACGACTTTTGATATCCTACGCGTTTCTCACGGTCCATCACCAGGGCTGTATCCTGGGAGGGGCTACTGGTTGCATGCCTCTCCACTGAGGCTCTGTTAACAGCCAGTAAATGGGACCTGGAAACATTTAGGAATGATTTTCATCCTCGAGATGCTGACAGCCTGGTTGGAGAGAGACGACACAAGGAATTCTTACCAAGAATGGACACTAAGTAGGTGCCAGATCAGAGGCACGACGTTAAATTCCTCGTAGGAGAGCGTGAGAGCCAGAGGTCCGCGGCGGCATCCCACTTACCTGTGGCTGCCTTTTCGCAATAGAAACCGCGCTAATAATATTTAATTACTGTGATGCTGTCTGACGGAGTACTGGGGGGCGAGCACTCCCCAGAGGAGGAGGGCGTGAGAAAGTGACAAGGAGCCACGTGGGACCTCGGGTGGGAACGATGTGGAAAAGCACCGGTCGCCCTGAGGACCAGCTCGGTTAAAATGAAAGGGTCATTGAAGTGGGGGAGGGGTGAAGATGAGTCTGGAAATTAGGGCGGACCCCTCAAAACTGCTTATTCCAAGATGAACAATCAGGTCTCCTCCTCTGTAGCGTGCTGGGCTTAGCAAGGAGGCGGGCAAGCCCACCCAAAGCCCATGACCCTTTAGCGCCTCTGCCATCGTTTTATTTAAGGAGTTTCAATCCAACGTGCCCGTTGCTCCATTAATTAGAAGTGACAGTGACCCAGGGCTTCAGCCACATGTGAGGGGTGGTGCGTAATGGGAAAAGTACAGGGACTGTAATGCTGAACCCACAGCCGGGCATGAGCTTCTGTTTCATAAGAATCTTCTAAATTCTGTGTCTTGGTCCATTTGGGCTGCTGTAATAAAATACCACAGACTGGGTGGCTTATACACAACAGACATTTATCACTCACAGTTCTGGAGGCTCGAAGACTGAGGACAGGGTGCCAGCAGGGTTGAGAGGGCCCTCTTCTGGGTCCTAGATTTCTCACTGTGTCCTCACATAGTGGAGAGGACAAGGGAGCTCTCGGGGCCCTTTTACAAGAGCACTGCTCCCATTCGTGAGGGCTCCACCCTCAGGACCTAATCACCTCCCAAAGGCCCCACTCCTAAGACCATCACATTCGGTGTTAGGATTTCAACAGGCGGATTGTGTTGGGACACAGACATTCAGGCTATCGCAGTCTGAGTTTACTATTATTGCCAAAAGCTCATGTTCTTTCCCTACCAAATGTTAAAACCATTTCCTTTTCTTAATCCTTACATCCACTTCCTCTTACTTTCCTGCGGTACCTTGCTTCATGACAATTCAATGAAGAAATAAAAATAACTTGTAACAATAACAAGAATAGCTTGTTAGAAACTCAGGTATGGGCCTTGCTACTCTGATCTAGCCCTGTTGGGGAGAACAAGAAGTCCCCAAATGCTTTCTGAGCTTGTTATTCTTGGCTGATCTATCCCGGGGGTATTCCCTGCCAGGCCCGGAGTCTGACCTCAGTGGGTGCATCCCTCCAGGGTCCTTACCCTCTGGCTTCTGATGAGGTCACCAGTGGCAGGTGGGAGGGAGAGAGAGGTTTGGATATGGCTTCTCACGTTGGTCCCGGGGCACATGGCATCCTTCTCGTCTGCCTGCATCTCAGGAAATGGTCCTCTCATTGAGCTCTCTTCCCAGGAAGAAGTAGCCGAAGACATTTCCCCATCTAATCTTTTTTTAATTAATTTTTATTGGAGTAGAGTTGATTTACAATGTTGTGTTAGTTTCTGCTGTACAGCTAAGTGAATCAGTTATACACATACATATGAGTATTGAGTAGAGTTTCCTGTGCTATACAGTAGGTTCTTATTAGTTATCTATTTTATTTCTAGTAGTGTGTGTATGTCTTGATGGGGGAGGAACTTCCAATAAAAAGAGCTAATCCCTTCTGCATACCCTGGATTAGGTGCTAGCAGTAGGTACATTAGTGTTACATGCCTCACTTCCTTTCCTTCTCACAAGGAATCCCTTTTGGATTCGGGACACTTACCAGAGGGGGAAGTGGAGGCATAAACCCAAGGTCTCTGAATCCACAGCCCACATCCAACTATATCTATGCTTCTCCCTCTAGAGTTCTTTCATTACCTGATTTTTCTTTGATTTTCTCAGTAAAATTTTCCTGTTTTTTTCTTTTTTTGGTATCCATTAATAACTAAGTGGGCATCATTTGAAATCCTGAGTATGGTAACGTACTTATCCCAATTCAGATAACTGAAACAAAAATACAGTTTTTAGTCCTTTACCTAATTTCACAACTTTATTAATATTTATTTGAATTAAATTGTCCAAATGACTCTGCTTCATTTTTCACAGCACAACTAATAAACATGGGATATTGTAAACAAATATTATGGTACTATTTCTACATTTCATGGAGCCAGGTGGTTAAAAAGTAGTTACACAAAGTTAAAATGAAACAGATTCAAAATATTAAATGAAATATCTTCACGACACAGCATATATATGGTCAAACTTGTAAGCAGACTTTTCCTATGTGTTTTGTTAGTGTAATTTATTTGTTACAGTAATTTTTTATGAATAAATTGGTCAATCATAATTGCTTTTAATTCTGGATTCTTATTTGAATTCATTAGTTATATTGAAATGATGACTTAAATTTCCCTTTACACAAGTTGTTTTCACTGAACCTCAAACAGCGTGTATCCAAAACCAACACAAACACTAAATGGAAACCCTCTAACCCCCTCTCTAAATGTGTTCTTGTTTCAAACCCATCTGAACTGAAAACTTATCACCAAAAATATGTCACAGCACAGCAAGAAGTGAGACACACCGTACTTTGGCTTTTGGCCCTTCCACTAAATAGAATTTATATAATAAACCTATTTCTCTCTGCTGTAACAACCTTTTTAAAAATATTTTTTATTGTAGTAACACAGACATAATAAACAATAACATTTTAACCATTCTTAGGTGAACAGTTCAGTGACATTAAGGACATTCACCATCCATCCCCAGAGCTTTTTCATTTCCTCAACTGAAAGTACGTACCCTGTGTAACAGTGTTTGTGAAGTTGATTCTTCACTCAGTGGGCGTCTCCTCTAACAGCCAGTGGTGTCACGAGAGCAGGTGATCAGCACACTCAACCAACTTGTTGATAAAATATGAGCACCAGCTCTTTAAAGTGCCAATAGAGACTCCATTGATCTCTGTAACGACCTGTCAATCAGCCCTCTGGACGGGGTTGTCCAACCAGCTACAAGCTTACAGTTTGGGCTCCAAGAAAGCATGGATGCAAACTCAAAGCTTCTGATAACCACAGACCTTTCTTAATAATAAGGCATTTCCTGTACTTGTAGCATCAACCACTTAAAGCTTTTTATCAATCACGTTTGTGCACCCAGAAGTCACAGTTAGAATTACCGTAGATCCTTCTGATTCATTTTTTCTGACATTGGTGATAAACGGATGCTCCCTGAGGGAGGTTACCTGCCTTAGACATCCCGCATCATAGAATTTCTGGAACAGAATAGACTATTGTTGAATGGAGCTTTATGAATTATGAAATTTGCCAACTACATGGTCTCACTGAATCCCCACAGAAGCCCTGAGAGGTAGTGTTATTTTGCCCATTTCAAAGACTCAAAAACTGAGGTTGTACATTCTCACCCATCTGCAGGGATCATACCAAAGTAGACATTTTTAGGAGGCTGGGGGCTTAGAGAAGTGATGAGGACTGGATTACACTTCAGGTCAATCACGTTGTCTCCATCAGACTTGGTTTCTTTATGCTACTAATCGTTTTAATTAAGGATCTGTAAATTCACTTCTTGGATTAACGGTCTATGATTTTAACCTGCCAGAATGAAAAAATCCATGTGTATTACATGGATCAATCTCTTTGCCATTTCTGAGTTAACTGTGTTTAATTTGCTTTGTCTCTGAAAATTTAGGTTAGGTTTGAGACTTTTCAGAAACAAAGCCTCACAATTCTTTGGTGGTTTGATTCACCCTCAGAGAGGGTTAAGCTCCACCCACCCAGAGCCCCTTCAACACAGCTGATACATCACTCCCACTTTTAGAGTAATTTTAGGTTCACAGCAAAACTGAATGAAAAGTACAGGGTTCCCATGCACCCCCTTTACTTATATAGACACATCCTCCCTCACCATCAGCATCCCCCAGCATTGGGGTAGATTTGTTGCAATCGATGAACCTACACTGACTCATCACAATCACCCATAGTCCATAGTTTACATTGGCGTTCACTCTTGGTGTTGTACATTCCACGGGTTTTGACAAATGTACGATGACAGGTATCCACCATTATGGTATCATACAGAGTAGTTTCACTGCCTTAAAAATCCTCTGTGCTCCACCTTTCCATCTCTCCTTTCCCCCCTAACCCCTGGCAACCGCTGATATTTTTATTATAGCTTTTTCTTTTCTAGAATGTCACATGGTTGGAATCACATAGTACACAGCCTCTTCAGAAGGACTTCTTTCACCTAATAACATGCATTTAAATTTCCTCCAGGTCTTTTCATGGTTTAATAGCTCATTTCTTTTAGTGCTGAATAATATTCCATGATCTGGATGGACCACAATTTATTTAGCCATTCACCTACTCAAGAACATCTTGGTTACTTCCAAGTCCTGGGGATTATGAATTAAGCTGCTGTAAACATTTGTGTGCAGGTTTTCATGTAGACATAGCTTTCAGCTCTCTGAGTAAATACCAAGGAACATGTAACGCTTTTTTTTTTTTAACACCTAGTGACAAATGATCAATGGACCATTGGTTTCTTCATTGGGCAGAGAGTTCCTTGAGAAGCAGAGCTTGTCAGCATCATTACCTTATCCCCAAGGCCGTGCTACATGGCAGGTGGTTACAAAATGAGCCCCTGCCATTCAGTCATGGTTGTATTTAGTGAGAGAGACAAAAGATGTTGCATGTGGAGCTGCGTTTAAGGACCTTGAAGTATGGATAGGGAAACAAGGCATGGATTCCTTAGGGCACAAGGGCTGTCACCATGAGTGGTCAGACCAGAAGGGCTCTGACACTGTGATGGGAGCTCTGGTCTGGGCTGGAGTGAGCTGGAAAGGTGTTAGGAAGGGCTGGCATGCACCTGGGCCCTGGAGGATGGGAGAGACGGACCTTCATCGTGGATGATGGAGCTCACAGTGGAGGTGTGCCTGGGCCCTGACCTCAGGATGGCATTAACCTGATGAGGGGCTGTCAGCTCTTCTCCAGTAAAAAGCAAACGCTGTTTTCTCTTTGGTATAAGAGAGAAGGAAACCATGGAGGCCAGGGTTGGATACCAAACACTGCCAGGGTGGCATTTTGCCAACCTGCTGCAAAGGGAGGTGTGAAGAGAGATGCCAGGGAGAGAGAACAGTGGCCAGAGTGGGGAAAGTACCGGGGAAAGGAAGCAAAATGGTAAGAAATGAGACGAAGCTGAGGGGATAGGATAGCTCTCAAAATCCTGTGCTCACTCTGACACCAATCATTCAGCCGTAAATAGGGATTGATCATAAGTATCCTTCCTCATTTTGCCCTCACCATTTTGCCTATTTTCGGCAGTAAACATGTTCCGTCTTGTTCAATACATGCATCAAAAGTTAGAGCACAATCCCGTATGGCCCTGGTACAATGAACACATTTTGAAAACTCATTTTTGCCATATCCTTTATAACCCCTAGAAAGTCATGGTTCCCTGTTGCACATGGCAGGAGGTAGGGCAGTGTTTACTTCGCCTTCTCGTTTCTCAGATTTAGTGAATAATGAATGGTCTGTTGCTACAGATCTTGGCAATGCCCACTTGGCTTGGCAAGGCTCACCCCTGGCCCCATGGGCAGTAGGAGATAAACAAGCGGTGTCCCAGGAGGGCCAGGCACAGGACGGATGCCACCCAGGCCTCCCTCCTTTGCTGTCTTCATAAACATCCCTGGAAACACCTTCTCCAGCCTCTGTGATAAATGCACCATGAAAAAACTCATATTTGCATAAAACCAGAAAGCTTCATTGTCACCATTCTAGAGGAAACTACTGCTCAGGTGATTGATGTGAGGGACTGAACTCAGTGGGACAGCCCTGAAATCACAGGAATCCCCAAATGCGGTGTGGACAGATCAGTAACTGCAGAGGCCGGTATTTGGCAGGTAAATCTGCCAGCAGTCTGGGAGTTTGGGACCAGCACAGTGTTCACATGTTTTGAACTGTATTTTTGTCAGGTACTGGCTTTAATGGTTTACCTTTGTCCCCACCACTCTGGTCTGTCTTACAGCCTACGCTTCCCCGTGCTGCCCACCTGGTCTGAACTGCCCAGGCCCTCCGATTACACACTCTCACCACAGCCTAGACTTCCTCAGGGACTGTATCACAAAGTCACCTTGAATCACATTGGTCTCTATATTTCTGTCTTCTCTCCACTAGCAAGTAATAGCCATAAAGGCAGAAATCTGTCTCTGGTTTTCTGTTGCCCAGGATCCAGGATCCAGGAAGCCTCCACACACACTGGTTACAAGATGATGAGATCACAGGTAGGCCCCCAATGCGCCTGAGAGAATGCAGGACGGGCTGTCTTCCCATCAAGATTAACACGAAAATTAACAAACAAACCATTATAGTGTCTTCATTCCTGGGTACAGGCCCTGTCTTTGGTGCAACCCTCAGGTTTGAGAGGCTGGAGTTTGAATCTTTTATCTCTACTTAGAGCTTGGCCTTCTTCTCCTTGGTTTCCTGCACTTTGAATGCAGTTTTGTTACACAGTGGAATAGAAATCCCTAGACCAAGATATGTCCCCTAAAAGAAAATCCCCTCTCTCTATATAAATTATATACACATATATACATAAATATGTGTATATAGATTTATATATGATATCAACAGAAATCATCTGATTATTTTTTCCTTCCAAAACTTTGCATGTTTATCTTACCTTTCTTAAACATCCAAATAGGGTCTCAATCCATTTCCTTTTTATCATGTTATAAAAAGCTAGAGAAATGGAGGGAGAGGAGAAATAGACCTGCTATCAAAGATGCTGTGACTGGGACCTCCCTGGTGGTCCAGTGGTTAAGACTCTGTGCTTCCACTGCAGTGGGCACAGGTTCGATCCCTGGTGGGGGAACTAAGATCCTGCATGCCGCACAACCAAAAAATTTGAAAAAAGAAAAAAATGCAGTGACCATTAACCTGAATGTTTCATGTGGGCTAAGCACGAGGCACCACACATGCCTGGGTAGTAAAGCATCTGTTTACTGTAGGTGACAATCCCAGGAAAGGAGCAGCCTCTGCTGCCGTAAGCCCTTGTCATCCTCAGGGATTTTAAACACAGAGAGTTGATTCGAGGGATAATAAAGGTTGTATAAATAAAAATAAAAACATTTATTTTTATTCTGGTTTTAGAGGTGGGGAGGGGAAGCTACCTTAACAATATATAGGCATTATTAGAGAGATTAGACATAAATGACACACACTTTAGGGTTCAAATATAAAGCTATAATATGTCATTGGGATAAAAAGTTTTGAGGGTGTATCTTAGATGAGCTTTACTGAAAAAAACCAGTTTCTTTCTCTGCGAGCAAAAAGTCAAGGTGTTGCCAAACACCTATTTATGTTCTATTCTTTGTTCTCCCATGTATTCTAGGACTTTATGTGGATGTGTCCTTTTAGAGGTGCAGACAAATATGTAATCACCACAATACTCAAATATGCACCCTTCAACAACTCCCCCTGCAGGGCAGAAATAAATGCAGCCGCGCTCCTCAGCGCCCTGGAGGCAGGTCCCGGCTGCAAAGCTGTCTGCAGCTGCACCATTCAGCCCAAGGCTGGTAATTATAGCAGCTCTCGAGCTTGGTTCTGCTTTGCCTGGTGATAACTCCCTGATCTACCTTCGAGTTCCGCGGTTTGTTTTTGCTAATATAAGGGGACTTCACGTTAAATCTAATGAATGGTTGAATAGCACGGTGAACGTGTGGGCTTGTCCTCCACGCATCTGCCCCATTTGGGTACCAAATAGTGAGGGGTCTGCATGTGGACATTGAACTTCTCTCTGGAGCAGCTGAAGTGAGAGCTGAGCAGGTCAAATCTCGGCTGCCTTTTCTGTGTCATCCGTCCGTAGCATGTGTATTCCCGACACGTTTCTGCACACGTCCCACGCGGGCGAGCGCTCATAGCATCTCTGTCCTGAGCAAGCGGTGTGAGCACAGCAGCCTCTGCCCGCTCGTCTTCTCTAGTCCCTCGGCCCAGGCCCCCGGGGCAGTGCCGAGCTGCCCTCCCCCCCCCCCATTTCCCTCCTCCTGTGAGCGTGAAGCTGTGGTGAAGGGCTGTGCGTGGACTGATCAGTATTACTGAGAATCGTAATGAATACATCGTAGCCGCTGACCTCCACCAGGCACTGACCGTGCCCTGAGCTGTGCCGAGCGCTTTTGGGGAAAAGACACACTTCATCCTCTCAGCAGCCCCGTGAGGCCAGGCGTCAGTCAGGCTTGGTCAGGACAACCGGAGGGTGTGAGGGGGGGGTTCTCGTGCACCTGCCCGCAGCAACCGAGTTCTTGATTCTCCCGAAGGAGCCTGGATCCCCTGGTAGATCTCCAGCCCCGTGCTGAGCTGACGCCCACACAGCTGCCTTTGCCGATCCCCAGCCCGACTCTGAACAGCCCACGAGCCCCTCGTCGGCAGAATCTAACCGGACACCTCGGGGAGAGAGGGTGGGCAGTGAGTCCCTGGGCTCTGCCCCCACGGAGCAGGGGAGAATTTGGAGGGCAGCATGCTAGTGAAAGCCGGCACACGATGTCCAGGATTCTGAGGTACTGCTGTCATCTCCATTTGTACAGAGAGGAGACTGAGTCACAGAGGGGCTAACTCCCTTGTGTTTTGTGCAAAGTTGTTCAACTAGTAAGTGGTGGGTGTGGAATCCAAACCCAGGGAATGGGCTTTGTAGCTCAAGGTGCCCCCGGCCACCTCGGCCATGCTACCTGGCTGCTAAGTGCCACGTGAGCCAGCTGCTGGGGCAAGGGCGGCAGTGGGCCACATCAGATAATCCTCAGGGCAGCCGATGAGGCAGACAGCAGAGGACAGAGGTTGTGATTGCCCCCCTTGTAGGGGCCAGGGATGGCGCTCAGAGTGACACGGAGGGAGGAGCTGGACCACATCCTTCTGCCCTCTGGGCTGACTCTACTGAAGGATGCTGGGCCACGGTCATCAAGAAAGGGCTTCCACTGTCAGAAAGATGCCTGGCGTGAGCTCCAGCGGCAGCTGATGGGGGTCACAGCGTGTGTCCATCACGGAGATGTCTTGGCTGGCGGGGGTAGCAGATGGTGTGGGGTAGGTTCCTGAGAAAACCATGAAAGTGGCCGAGAGAGAGCCGGCATTTGAGCATCTGCCATGATGAAGGACCACAGACAGCACCGGCCGACACGAGAGAGACAGCCTTGTGTCTCCAGCTCACCCTCTTCCTTCTTTCTTTGTCCTGGAGGGCTCACTGAGGAGGCGGCAAGAAGGTGATCAGAGAGCAAAGAGACACCCTGTGTCTTCCTTGTGGATTTTCAAACCTAAGTCAGGGCTGAACTGTGGAAAAATCAGTGAGACACTGAAATTCAGGAATTAGACTAGACTGACTTTTTAATATCCAAATCGGAAGCCTTACAAGTACCTGAAAAGCTGTGGGTTTCTTTGAGACATCATCCAACTTTGGGATAGAGACTTGAAAGCAGGAGATCATGGTGGGTTAAAAATAAAACTATGTCCTGACTGCATCTTCCCCACGTTCAGCCCCTTCCAGAAGCTGGCATCATCACACAGACATCATCAACCTTGATCCTCTCAAAACACTCTGACGTGAGGTCATTATGTCCATTTTACAGACAGGAAAACTGAGGCTTAGAGCATTAGCCGATTTACTTGTAGGATCGCAAAACTCAAAAAAAAAAAAAAAAACCAGGCAAACAAACACATGCCGTTAGGTTAATACAGTTAAGTTGGATGAAGAAAGGCTGCCTGAAATTATATGTGCTGTTGATTTCTCCTGAGAGAGTTTGTTCCTGTCTAGATGTTGGACACTTGGCTGTGATATTATAATAAAATCTTATGGAAGCAATTATATCAGCGTTTAATGAGGAACTGGTGTGTAGTTGATGAATCATTAATATTCTAGGGAAGCAGCCGCTAAGAGGGATATTTGGTAAAGAATCCAAGTCTAAGGTACTATTAATGCTTGAATCTGACACTGATTTGTTCAGAAGGGCATTAAAAGTATTTTATTACTTGGCATGAGAAGGGACCCAGCTAAAGGGACAGAACTGGGAGATCAATAATCCCTTGGGGATCAATGATTAGTTGGGAAAAAAGGCAGATTGTGAAAATGCCAAGAGTGGAAAGACAGTTACTCCAGACTGTGTTCCACCCAGGAGGGTGGCACAAGTCGGAAGCCACTGCAGCTGGCATTCGATGCTTGGAATCCGGGAAAGGAGGCTGTGGGAAGTAAAGTTCTTGCAATGGATGAGAATGAAAACATATCCTTAGATTTATAACATCTGAAGGGTGACTAACACTAGCGCCATCTTAGAGCCGGAACGCAGCAGCTGCAATCATTTGGTTCTGTTACAATTAAAATGTTTGCCCCCAGCTCCTGGGTGTTTATGCCTCTAGTGCCCTTGTTTGCTTTCACTGTCTTCAGGATTCAACCTATTTGCTTATCTACTTGCCCTTAAAGTTTACACCACTTATTATTATTATTATCATTTTATCATTATCGTCATTATCTTCATCAAAGCCACCACTGCCACCATGGCCACCATCATCATAACTACACTGTAACTTCCCCCTCCTCCTGGAACATTTACACTTCTTTCATTATCAAAATAAATTAATTCTGGAAGCCATATAATTTTGTTCCATGGAACATACCTACAACCCGTAAGCATGGCTACCATGAAAAAGTTTTTTAAATCCTACAAATTAAATGTATAAGAAAATACGATATGATATAATACAATTGCATGGCTTGGGACTTTTTTCAAAATGAAATATGGGGAAGACAGTATGGAACAGCAGAGTGGAAAGCTGAATATTAGCTTCAAGATGCCTTACTATGTTCCTTTTTTTTAATCTAGCTTTGTATATTTGAATCCATCTGCCTGCTGAAAAGATAAAATAAAAGGCTCATGTTTTGGGGCAAAATTTCCTAAGTTGGAGTAAAATTTAACAAATTACTACTAAATTAAATAAATGTGTACCAATGATCCGTAATTCTGCACCTCAGGCCATTAACAAAGTTTTAAGGCAATGTCAAAACTGTATCTTCCATGCCTCTAACCTGCAGCATCAGGGTGTGGTTATAAAACACTAGTCACATGTCAGCCCGGATGTGTCATCCCTCCTGGCCTGAGACGCTGGAGATCTCTGGTGAGTTATGCTAGTGAAAGATGGAGGCTGATTCAATTTTCTTTACCCTTTGACATAAAATTCCAAGCAGAAATGGCAGCTTAGAAGTTATTTTCCAAGGTGACACATAAAGATTTGTTAGAAAATCCGGAGTGCACATGACGTGTTTCAGGACAACAATGACATTGCTGAAAAAGTACAAGGGATGGAACAGAATAGAACTGGGTGAACTTGGCACTCAACGTTTGCTGTTTGATATAACAGTTATTTTGTGGTTTACGGGTTTTAGTGCATTTTGCTTCCAAATCAAAGAGAAGCTGTTTTCAATTCTTCACACAACCCTTTTCTCCTTCTTTACAGAGACAGACCTCTTGAAGATCGAGTTGGCTGCTGACCTAAAATGAATGAGGTCACAAGGAAGGTGTACAGTGATGATTCTGGAGTCATAATCCGGACAATAAAATGCTACAGCGCACTATTTTCAGGACATATTTAAGAATGTAATTACTTGGCAATGGTGAATTATAAGATAATTCTCATCACCTTAGATAGGAACAAAAATCTTTGGTGTTAATATTATATCATCCAGAAGCCTAAAATCTCTTGCTAACTCATTTAAAATAAAACTAAATAATCTTAATTACATGTCCACATATTAACACCTTGAACTAAATACTTTTAAATGTGAAAATCATTAATAATGGATCCATCCCTTCAAATAATTTAGATAGAATTTTAAATTTCTGTTATGATACACCAAAATCTTCAAACTTGGCTTAATAAAGCACTGGTACTTTAAACAAATCAGCTTACTACCCAACCTCCTTTAAACGAGAACTCTCTGTTGGCCATTTTTTTTGTCTCTTCACTATGAAAATTGCTGTCCAGAGTAATGACCGTGAAGCGGAATAAACAGGGGAAGCTGGTTCAGTTTGACTTTGAGGGCTCTGACCTGACGTTCTGAATTCTTCTCCCAGGATAATGTGTTTGTGTGTGTGTGTGTTTTTCCTTTACTCAGAACTTAAGCCCCTTTTCCTTTCGGGTAAATCTGCTCTTATATCAGTAAGTGCATGTGCTTAAGGAGGTGTAATGTACAACTCTTTGCAGGTATAGCTGAGATCTACCTGCAGGCAGAAGTTCAAGTCCCAGAAATGAAATACCAATAAAGAAATTCTAGGCACCACTGAATTTTTGGGAAAAATATTTGATCTTGCACCCCTGAAGCCGTGTTATAGAAACTGCTGTCCCACTCTGAAAGTGTCCTTGGAATCCTAAGGACTGAATTGTATTCAAATGGTTTGGTTGTAGGGTATTTTAGTGCAGTCTCTTGCATGTGCTTCGCTCATACAGGATAGTAATTTTTTAAACATCTGCATCAGCGAAGTGCCAGGCATTATGTTAAATCTTGTTGCATCTGCTGTCTCATTTAAGCAAACTCGTGAACATGCCCAGACACTGCTGCTTCCTCCTGCGCACCCCCGCCCCCCACCTACTCTTTCTGGATCCATTCAAGTCCTTAACCTCCAATAACCCTTTTCAGAACCTCTCCTGCCCCAGAGCTCCTTGACTCCTTTGATAGCATTAATTTTGTGGTTAATATATTAGTCCAGGGGTCAGCAAACCACAGCCCAAACACAAAATGGTTTAAATATTTTTAAGTGGTTGAAAAAAACAGAAGAGGAGTATTTGTGACACAAGGAAATTATGTAAAATTTAGATTTGTGTCCATTAAATAAAGGTTTTTTGGAACACAGTTATGCCTGTTCATTTCCACGCCGTCTGTGGTTGCTTTTGTGTTACTTAGGCAGAGTTGAGTACTTGAGGCTGTGATCATAAAACCTAAAATATTTACCATCTGGTCCTCCCCAGGCAAAGTTTGCCCACCCTGCCCCAAGCCATCACTCTCCCGTGGCTTCACCATCTCAGTTCATGCCTTGAACTGTAATTGACCTTCTCACATACTGAGAAGCATCAGGAGGGTATGTGCTTTAGTCTGGGTTGATATGACACATAAGAAGTGATTCCCAAGAAAAGAGGATGGATGATTCATGAGTGGATAATTGGGATTCGAGTAAATATTAGAAAATTTAGTCAAAGCAGTAAATAATATCAGACTGCATTTCTTTAGTGCTCCTTACGATATAAACTCTTTACAAACATCTCATTTAATTGTCACTTCAGTCCCACTGGGAGGTACTTTTTTACACCCATTTTACAGATGAGAAAACTCAGGCACAAATTGGTTAAGGGATTTCTAAGGGTTGGCTGGTCAGTTGAGGAAAGAGCCTTTGAAAGAGATCAATCAGATTCTTCAGGCCATGGTCTTAGCCACTTTGCTCTGTTGTCGCAAGACTTTTGGTGGAAAGCCAAAGACCGAGTTCAAGTCCTAGATCCCTTAGTAGTTAGCTGTGTGACCCTGAGCAAGTCCTTAACCTCTCTGGGGGCATGATAAGCGTTTCCACACAGGCTTGTTGTGAGGCTAAAAAGAGACATAGAAAACAAACATATGGTTACCAAAGGGGAAGGGGGGAGGGAAAAATTAGGAGTTTGGGATTAACACATATACACCACAGTATATAAAATAGACAAACAACAAGGACCTACTGTATAGCATAGGAAACTATATTCAATATCTTGTAATAACATATAATGGAAAAGATTCTGAAAAAGAATCTATAATTGAATTACTTTGCTGTACACCTGAAACTAACACAGAGTAAATCAATTATACTTCAATAAAAAATAAAATTGAAAATGCATAAGTAAATAAAAAGATGTGCCTGGTAGACCTCATGCAAAATGTGGTGGTCAAAAGTCAATGAGTTATAGGCTTTACAAAATGTCCAAGTCGGGGGCTTCCCGGGGCTTCCCTGGTGGCGCAGTGGTTGAGAGTCTGCCTGCCAATGCAGGGGACACGAATTCGAGCCCTGATCTGGGAAGATCCCACATGCCGCGGAGCAACTAGGCCCGTGAGCCACAATTACTGAGCCTGCGCGTCTGGAGCCTGTGCTCCGCAACAAGAGAGGCCGCGATAGTGAGAGGCCCGCGCACCGCGATGAAGAGTGGCCCCCGCTCGCTGCAACTAGAGAAAGCCCTCGCACAGAAACGAAGACCCAACACAGCCAAAAATAAATAAATAAATAAATAAATAAAATTAAAAAAAAAAAATGTCCAAGTGTCCAGCAACATTTATTCTTGATTTTAAGTGAACTATTTCCATTAATCACAGTATTTTGTTTATTTCGTGCTTTCAAAGCCATGCGTCCAGCGGCTTTGATGATATTGTACATTGATGGGAGAGGAGCCCACTCAGAACCCCAAGCGTCCTGAGCCTTGAGTCTTCCACCGGCATCCATGAAACTGTTATACGCTGACCTGTCAGCTTGTAAGCGGGGTCAAGTCTCAGCCCCTTCACAGCTTTTGTTATATATGTGGTGCTGATGGATCAGGGTACGGGCAGCAGTAAATAAAAGTATGTGGACCTTTCATTAATTGGTTGTACTCAGAAAATAGTTTTCTGGGGCACGATGTCAATATTGGGTGAATGACAATAATGATGATGATAGCTGATGTTTACTGAGACAAGCGCTGTTCAATGCGTGTCACCCGTATCTCATTTTTTACTAAAAGCCCCACTAGGAGGTAGGGGCATCCTTCTGTAGATGAGGAAACCGAGGCACTAAGAAGCTAAGTCATGGGCCAAGGTCTCACGGCTACTGAGTCGTAGAAGTGGGATTCAAACCCCGCTCTCCCGACCTGGTGCCTGGGTTACTGCTCCCCAGGCAGCACGAGTGTGCAGTGCTGGTCACGTCAGGTCACAAGAGCTTTGGGTGGGAGAAACATGGGCAGAAAACTAGGAGGGGTGGGCTCCGGCCTGACTTCGAGCTAAATGTGCCAGATCTTCAGCAAGCCCTGGACACCCCCATCTCCAATGACTGTGGTGAGCCTGAGGAACCCCAAAGACTGACTCCGAACTGTATGGCTTTCAAAAAACTGTTACATATCAAGTGCTTTACATACTGAATAAGATCTTAAAAGGAAATGGAAGAAGTGGTACAGATCTATTGGAAAAAAAATTTTTAAACGCAGAAAAAAGCCTGAGTTCAAAATATTGATTTTTACCAACCATAAAACAAAACACTATACTGTTACTGTGTCCACCCATACAAGATGATTTGACTGGACTAAGAAAACAATTAAATTTGGTAACACTGCCTGACACCCAGTTTGGTTATTTTGTCTATTGATGATATTGGTACTGTAGATGCAACATGAGAAAAGACCAAGCATGAGAGCAGGGGTCCAGGAAGGCACTGACCACTGTCTGCACCTGAGCCTGCAAAGGGACCAGTTTCTGCTCACAGGGCGGGGAGGACGGTGGCGCTCCAGTTGGGTGGGTCCACAGTACCGACATGCCATCCTTTTCAATGGTGGGAAAGTATTTGGGGCAACACAGGAATCTGATCTTGTATCCATGAAGCCATTACAGAAACTGTTGTCCCACGCTGACAAAGTCCTTGGAATCATAAAGACTGAATTGTATTCAAATGGTTTGGATGTAGGGTGTTTTAGTGCAGTCCCTTGCATTTACAAAAGTGATCTGCTCATATGGGATAATAATGTTTTACTGACAGATAAACATTTACTGGCAAACGTTCCCCAGGCCAAGCTGAGATTTGCAGCCCAAAAAGGCAAGGGAAGGCTTGGAGAGAAGTCAATCAAAATACCTAAAATCTGAGAGGAAAGGCAGGTGAAATGTGTCACTCAGGATGTGACTTTAAAACTGTCCCCCATGTTATCAAGGGCATTTTATAGACAGTGACGCCTATTCTAGAATTTTACTGAACACATGGTGCAAATTGTAACCACAATGAGCTAGGGGAAGAAAAAAAGGCCAAAACATTTTATTTTTTTCTGTAAGAAAAGGTTTGTTAAGGACTGAACAGATCACACACAAAAAAGTCATGCAACCCTGAGCTGCTAAAGAAATATATTGTCAACTTTTTTTAACTGAGAAAATGTAGCTGAAATCTGCTAGAAGGTGTGAAAGGGAACCAACAAAGGATTCATGGAAGGTAACACTTCTGAGGTCTTGTGTTTATTCTACCCTTGCACATGAGCTTGAGGGTTGGGATGGGTTAGTTAGATTGGTGATTCTTTTTTCTCAGACATTTGGTCATTGTTCGGGGCTTATGACACTCCTGTCTCTTAAATGTTTTATTGTTTTTATTATTAAAAAAAAGTAATACAGGTACTGTAAGTTAAAGTTAAAAACAGTAATCTCCTATTACGTGTTGGCAATAAAAAGTGATGTTAAAAATTCAGATATAACATGAGTGGTGGTCAGCCCTGATTCTCTCCTGGGGGAGGAAGGACTCAGAGAGAAGGTTGAAACCAAGACGGGAAATGGCAGGAGACCCCAGTTCCATAAGTGGGAAGATAAAGTATGAGTTTCCTTGTTCCCAGTACCTCCCAGTTCACCTTCCTCAGATCACAAACACCATCAAACTGGTGCCCAGTCACCAGGAGAATTCAGGAACTGCTGCCACTTTTCTGGGAGTCCCAGGCCACCATACAACCCAAACCATCCCTGTCAATAGATCATGTCTGTGCAGACATTGGCCACCAGGTGGTGCCCAATTGCACAAAGGAGCAACGTGGGTTGGGCCATGTGCCCTGACCCCCAGGACAGGCAAGCTCGCCCTGGCCTTTCATTAGCTTCCAAAGAATGCCACCCTCCCTTGACACTATTTATTTTAACCATCACTTTTTTTTCAGTGCCATTTTACTCTAGCATTTCCGGGTTTAAAAGAAAAAAAAAAAAAGATACATTTCTTTACCCCCTGTCCACCACGAACTTGCACTCCCCAGAAGCTATTTTCAATTTTTAAAGGTTTTTTTCCTTTTCTGGTATTTACCTTCGTATTTTGAACTCAACCTGATTTTATTGTGATTTCTTCATTTCATTCTGTTGAAGGCTTTATCTACTGGCTTCCTACTATGGATGATGGAGTTTCAGTTCTGTTATACCTTTTCCTTCTACCACGTAAGAAGGCACTTCTCCTCCCTACACTCCCAGTATACTGGTGTACTGACTTTTGGTTAACTCACTTTCAGTATTTACAGGATCACTGTGTAAATAGTAATCACAGTTGGCCAACGGAGTCCTGCCATGACATTTCCTTTCTTGTACAAATTTTGTTATTCCTGAAAGTAACAGGTGCTTCAGTTTTTCCACTTGTTTTGTTTTCTACATAACGGTCATTTTCAGTTCTACATATGCAAACATAACTATGAATCTCTCCATTCATTCAGAAACATCAGGTAATCTGTTAGTGTTTACTTATTTTTTTTCTTGGAAGCCTCATTCTTGATGCTGTCTGTGCCCTGCTCCAGTGTTAACTGCCTGCACTTGAGAATGATTGGCAGCTCTCGTCCTGGGACCCTGCTTCTCAATCCTTCTGCCTTTTTCTCTGCCTTTCACTCCTAGGGATCCCTGCTTCCTGAGGGAGGGCATGGGGAATGTCTTTCTCTTCCATGCTTCACTCCCTAGTTTTGGTGAAGTTAAGTCTTCCAGTAGCTTTGTTGGAAAGGATTCATGGAAGGTAACATTTTAGAGATGTTTGTCTTTATTCTGCCCTATACTGTGAGGTTGATGGACAGGCCAGGGTAGACTAGCCGTTCTTCTTCCTTAGGATTTTACACATCACTCCTCTGTGTCCTCATAACCCTATTGAGAAATATGATGCCCTTCTGGACCATGATCATTTAATGTGAAAATTTTTAGGAAACTTTTAGGCTATTCTCCTTATTCCTAGGGGGTCAGAAATTTCATAATGAAGTGCTTTGGATTTATTTATTTATTTTTGTTTAAAGATATACACCGGGTTTATTTTTTTGCTTGTTTTTTATACATACACATGTATCTATTCTTTTTCAAATTCTTTTCCCATTTAGGTTATTGCAGAGTATTGAGCAGAGTTCCCTGTGCTATATAGTAGGTCCTTGGTGGTTATCTATTTTAAATATAGCAGTGTGTACATTTTTGTTCTGGGTACTCAATGTACCTTTCCGTTCCAAAAGGTCCTTCACTTCTGGGAAACTTTCTTGAATAATTTTTTTGATAATATTTTTCTCTCCACAATCTTTATTCACTTTTTCGGTAGCTCTTATGATTCAGATATTGGCTCCCTTGATTCATTTTCTAGTTATTTTTTCTCCTCCTACATTCCACCCTTTTGCTTTTTGGGAAACTTCCTGACAACTTTATCTTCCAATCATCCTATTGATTTTTAAAATTTCTGTTCTCATATTTTCACTTTTCAAGAGCTCATTTTTAGGTAAGTAATCCTTTTCATATCATGACATACCTGTTTCATGTTTGGAAGCATTTTGGTTATCTCTCAGGGGTCATTAATTACAAAACTTTCCTTGTGTTTAGTTTGGGCTTTTCTTAAAATGTCTGTCAATTCTTCCATGTACATTTATATTTCAGAAAGAGAACAAAGTTGTTAGTAGGAAACCTACATATCACGTGCATGAGATGGGAGGGAGGGGTTTGTTAATTAGTGGGCTTCTCTCTAGGCTTTTCCACTGGGGACCCCCCCTCAAATGCCAGTATCTGGGAGTCTCTTCTCCTGTGGGTCACTTTCCCAAAGAGCAGTCTCATGGAGGGAACGGAGGGTGCAGGCAGGCGTGATGTAAGTTTGGCTGCCTGCATCATGGAGTCTGAGCAAAGGGGAGGCAGGCGCTCAGCTTAGGGGTATGGATTTCAACTGAATTCTTTTTTTTTATTTTCTCACAACCTACCCCCATCCACAGGGTTCCCAGGGCTCCTGGTACTGAGTCCAGATGCTCTCTGGAGGTTTGTCCAAGTCTCCTGCCAGGATCTTCTGGGAGATGCCTATGGAGGGGGTCACCTGGGATACCACCTCTCCTTGAAGACTCCCCTTCAGAGCACCTGGTGCCTTCAGATGCCTCAGTCATTCCAGGTTCCTAAAGCCCAGGCACCTTGCCTCTTGTTGGCCCCTTGCAACAGAAAAAGCTTCCAGTTTCTTTCCTGTCAATTCAGCACACAAACTCACTCCCCCGCTCCACA
Source organism: Balaenoptera ricei (assembly GCF_028023285.1). Classification (NCBI taxonomy): domain Eukaryota; kingdom Metazoa; phylum Chordata; class Mammalia; order Artiodactyla; family Balaenopteridae; genus Balaenoptera; species Balaenoptera ricei. The sequence continues at coordinate 157,185,608 of NC_082642.1, read as the reverse complement.
GCTTTTCAGGTTACGTTGGCTTCTTCTGCCCATGCTCAGCGCCCCTCCATTCGCTCTGTCCTTTTGGACTCGACTCTTTTGCTGTCACTGGAGTCAGCTTCCCGAGGGGAGCTTGTGTCCTGCCCTCCACGGTTAACTGGAAACCCTCTAGCTTCTAGGATGCATTGTCTGTTTTTAGGCCTTTAGGGAATGATCCACAAAGAATTTAGAAAGTGTTTCCTACAAAAGTTAGGGAATGGGAGGACCATTCGGGCAGCCACAGAGGGTAACAGCGGCCTCAGAATACCGACCTGCAGCTGGAAAGACTGCCTTGTTCCTCAACCACTTGCTTATGAGTGGACAGATCACAGTTCTCCAAACCCGTTTCCTCCTCTGGAAAATGAGCCCTATCTACACATACCTGCGTCACACAGCTATCGCGGGGAAGGGGAGCAACGATGTATGCTAAGGCCCTCTGAAAAGCAGGAAGTGTCACAGTCAGTGCAGCCCATTTTGATCACCTGTCTTAAAGTTGGCATGTTTATGAGTGCAAGATAATATTTCTTTAGCTTTTTAAAAAACAGAGGCTATCAACAATGACGCAAGGCTAGATTTCGATAAAGGACCCGGAATACAGGGCGGCAGACCAGTCCACTGTTCATTTTCCTCACTGAATGTACTCCATCCCTGGGGGTCCTGCCTTCCTCCCACTCTGGGCGCGCGGATGCTCGGCTGCTGCTTTAAGACTGCAGAGCGCCCCAGCGGCCAGAGGCAGGGGAGGGGGTCCCCGCTCGCCTCCGCTCCGCTCCGCCCGCCCGCCTCCCAGCCAGGGAAGGTTAGCGAGGGATCAATGTGATCCGGGCCGCAGGAGAGGAAAGATGAGCCCGCCCGCCCGCCTGCTGCCTGGATGCGGAGGCTGAGGGCCGACGCGCGGGAGGCCGCTTGCTGCGCAGTCGGGGCGCCGGGCGCCCGGCATGAGCTCACGCCCGCGTCTGCGGCTCCGTCCACCTGCCGACCTGCCGGCGGCCCGCTGAGCTGACGGCGCACCTGGGCTGCAGCCCCGCCGGCCCGCTCTGGCCGCAGCGTTGGGCGCGGCGCCCGGGAGCAGGTGTGCAGGAGCGCGGCGCGCGGCGAGCGCAGCCCTCGCCCCGGAGCCCGGCTCGGCAGCAGCGGCGGCGGCGGCGGCGGCGGGCGGGCGGGTGGCGAGCGAGCGGAGCCGGGCGGAGCGCCGGGGACCGGGGAGCGGCGGGGCTTCGCCCAGGTGAGCGGCCGGCGCCCTGCGGCTGGGGCTCCTTTTCAATCTCTGCTAATTAAAAAAACGAGTATCCAAAAATGGACATCGAGCTTGCATGCAGGATTTCAGCGATGGACCCTCTTTTGTGTTGCCGGTGGATAAACTGCAAACAACTGAGCCATCTTTCAAGCTGGATTTACCAGTAAAGCCACAGCGTAATCCCACTTCCACGAAGTGGGCCTTTCATGTTCTGAGCGCTCCCGTCCCCGCAATGTTCTCTTTTGGAACATCTCAGAGGAGTGTCGATTTCCCGCCAGGTTCCTCCTCGGATTTTGGGGCTGCTCTAAGTAGAGGTGCTCAATTGCATTTTGTTGAAAAGGCTTAGGGTTGAGTCCGTAAGGAGCCATATAGTGAGGCCTGCGCTCCAATTTGGGCTTAAATTAGGGCTGACACCCACCCATCAGGGTGTTTTAACCCCCTTTCTGGTTTTACCTTTGCAGTTGGTTTGAGAAATTCAGGGATGAGTTTTTCCCCGACAGAACAGAACGTGCAATGGACTATCTCTGGTCATTCTCACCTAAGGTCTTTCATGGAACGCAGGATGCCGGAGGCTTGAGCTCTTCTGCATCTTCACGTTGGGGAAAGGCGCCCAGATGAACCCGTTATTTCTGGGTCGAGCAGGACACTACCGCTTTGCTCTGCCCGGCCGGCTTGGGTCGTCTCTGTGGACAGTCTTCTCCACGCTCTTTCCCTGCTAATATCTGGGAACAAGCCTGCTGTTCCCGAGTGACTGACACTGTTCCCTGCTTGTGCCTGGGGCAGAGAAGAGAGGCAAGGGTTCATCCTCATCCAAAAACTGGATCCTGTCTGCTTGAGCCCTGTCTGGCCTAACTTGCTTGTACTCCTCCAGTGGACCTGCCTTGTTTTGGATAATGATGATTGTTTTGTAATTCATATGTTTTTTTTTTTAATACATATCTAGTAGAGACTTTTTTTTGTTTTTTTTTAAAGAAATTCACATTCTTATTGATTGATTGATTGATGTGTTGGGTCTTCGTTTCTGTGCGAGGGCTTTCTCTAGTTGCAGCGAGCGGGGGCCACTCTTCATCGCGGTGCGCGGGCCTCTCACTATCGCGGCCTCTCTTGTTGCGGAGCACAGGCTCCAGACGCGCAGGCTCAGTAATTGTGGCTCACGGGCCCAGTTGCTCCGTGGCATGTGGGAGCTTCCCAGACCAGGGCTCTAACCCGTGTCCCCTGCATTGGCAGGCAGATTCTCAACCACTGCGCCACCAGGGAAGCCCCGGTAATTCATATGTTTTTGTCACTTATGTTGTTTTCCTCCTGATGACCAGCCATGGCAGGTCTCCAGCTCTGCCTGAGCACCTGCCTTGGGCTGCTACCCTGCAGCTCATTTGATCCATTCACGGACCTTTAGAGGCAAATTATATTCTCCCCGAGGTACAGGTCCACTGCTGATATTGGTACCCAACACGCTTAAGATCACACAGCACCGGATCTGACACACGTCATCTAAGAGAGAAGCTTACAGATTATGCTTCAAAAGTCATTCCTGACCCTCATGCATTGCTCATGGGAATGTAAAAGTGTACAACCACCTTGGAAAACAGTCTTGGGGTTTCTCAAAAATTTAAAAATAGAGTTACCATATGACCCAGCGATTCCATTCCTAGGTATACGCCCAAGAGAAATGAAAGGAATTGCCACACAAAAATGTGTACATAATATTCATAGCATATACATTATTCATAATGTAAAATAATGCTAAAAGGAGAAATAACTCTAATGTCCATCAACTGGTGATTGGATAAATCCAATGTGGAATATCAATACAGTGGAATATTATTCAGCTATAGAAAGGAGTAACATATACCACACGTCACAACATGGATGGACCTTTAAAATCCTGTGCTAAGTGAAAGAAGCCTATCAATTACAAATGGTCACATGCTGTATGATTCCATTTATATGAAATGTCCAGAATAGGCACATCCGTAGAGAAAGTGGGTAGAATTGTGCTTGCCTAGGGCTGGGGGGCAGGGTCAGTGGTGGAGGGAAATGGGCATGAGGGTTCTTACTGGGGTGACGAACATCATGTAAAATTAGATTTGGTGATAGTTTCCCAACTCTGTGAATATCACCAAACCATTGAAATGTGCAGTTTAAATGGGTCAAATGTAGGATGTGTGAATTATCTCTCAATAACACTGTTATTAAAAAAATATCAGCTCTGTAGGTCACAGTCACTTAAATGTAAGTGATTTAGATCTGCGGAAAAATACTTGTCCTTAAAAGGGAGGAGCAGAAGAAACTTGCCCTTTTGGAATCTCAGAGCTATTATTATTTTTGTGGATTTATTATGCATAGGAATATAGATTGGAAAAATTATAACCATTCTTTCCTGAGTAAAATGTTCATCTGTATTTGCACAAACAGATGGGCAGTAACCAATCCACACTATTTGTTCATTAAGTTGGTTCAATGAAGAAACAAATAAATAATTGCTTTCTGGAGCACCATGGGATAAAAAAAAACTTCTTTATTATCTGGAAAAACTTTGATCCTCAGAATTTAAACATTAATATACAAAGCATATTTTTTCTTTCTATTTCTTAATACGTGGTAATAAAAATAAAGAATGACAATAATCTGACACTCCTATAGACTTTTATATTCTTAATAACTTTTAAATATTTTTCCTTTTTATATATGATTAACAATATGTTTGTGAGAATAACCCAAGCAGTATTATTCCCATTTTATAGGTACTTAATATCAAGGATTAGAGAGGGTAAGTGATTTATGCCTGATCATATAATTTACTGCGGTAAGACTAAAATCCAGGGCCCTGCACCCCCATTCACCGTGCTGGGATGCTCCATTTTAATACAAAGAAATGACTTTGTTCCCCCATCCTCATGCCTAATGGAGACATATACGGAGGTTATTTTCTATTCAAAATCTTCTCTCTAATCTCAGTCCTCAATTTCTAGATGCATTCATGCACTCCAAACTCTAGTGGAAGATTTTGAAGGGAAACATAGTCATTTGCTCCTGGACAAAAATTTTCCCTCCGGTATCGCCTCACCCTGCCCCAGTTCTGAGCCTGGAGAGTGTACAGGAGTGGAAGCACATGTCATCTCCTCCAGAAGGCAAAGGCTCTCAGACGACAGAGCGTGGAACTTTACTTGGAGGCCCACCTACAGCCTTTAAACGTTTTTTTTTTAACCTGGTTTTTGGACTGAGAGGTGGAGCTATAGAGGGGAAACAAGCAAAATCAGACCATTTCTCCTGTTAATTATCCATATCAGGCCATGGAAAACACACCCAGAGAGGGGGCGCTGTGTGAAGAGATGGAGATCTGCATTGGCGTCAGGAGACCCAGGTTTGATCTTCAACTCCGACCCCACCTGGCAGTCATCTCGAAGGACTGAACCCTTCCGAGTTCTGATTATCACCTGCAAATAAGAGCTGGGTTGCCGGTGATTTTATTTGAGACAGTGCACATGAAGGCAGTTTGTGAACTCCAAACCGTATTTGATTGTGCACAGCGGACATTGTGGTGCGTGAGGTGGGACTAGGGACTTGCCCTGATTTCGGTACTGTGCACAGCCCAGTTCTAATGGAGATAGAGGGGTGACGGCGTTGGCTGTGACATCCTCTCCGTCCTGCATCAGTGAGTGTCCACCGGGCACACTCTGACCCTCCCACACCTCGCCATGTCCAACCTCTGTCTAGCTTGGGGGGAAAGAAGGCATTTGCTGAGTCTACCGAGCTTCAGGCACTGTACCAGGACTGTTTCCATCCGGTCACCCTGCTCAGGTGTTGGTAATAGAAGCTATACCTGGAAATTCCATAAGGGTTTAAGGCAGGGCCCTGCCCAGGAGTAATAATGTCTTAATAGCAACAAGTTAAAAGGAATCAACTCTTTCCTTTATTTGTTCAGCAGTCATTTATTAAATAACCATCACGTGGCAGTCCTGCCAGCTCCTGGGGGAAGGTGAACATAAGAGGCTCCCACTGGCATCCTCGCAGGGAACAGGTGATTCAATGTCAGGCTCCCAGGTTGAGTGTGGGTGTCCAAAGCTGGCTAGCAGGATTGGCATCTTGGCTACCGCAGTGGCCGTAGCCATGTAACTTTGGGCAAGTTCTGCAACTTTTCCAAATTTGGGGTCCCTGGTTGGTAGAATGGGGAAAGACTCCTCTCTACTTCCTAGGCTGTTGGGAGGACTCTTGTTAAAGAGCTTCACGGGGGGAAGGGCAAGGGATGCTCTGTAAAGACCTGCTATTCTTGAGTGTGATTCAGGTACCTGAGCCCTCCACGGCCCCCAGAAAGTGAGGTGGGTCAACAGCCAGTGGGTGGGACATGTGGGAACCCAGAGAGGGCGCTAGACCTCAGTCTGGGTGACGGGAGGTGACATCTGAACTGGCTCCCGTGGGTTAAGGGAGAGCTCTCCCCAGGCAGAGGGAAAGGAGGGAGTTTCTGGCAGAGGGACCGGCATGATATAGTTGGTATGTTTGGGAGCTGTGGGTATCTGGTGGTGCTGGCACCCAGCATTCCTGCACACAAGCTTCCTGGGAAGAGAGGCATGTCCACATTGGGATGTGGTTTTCCAGGACCCTCTAAACTGTGGGAAGGAGGTTGGACTTTATCAGTGGGAACCTGGTTGAAAACAAGAGTTCCCAAAATGTGTTCTCAGAACGCTAGCTCTACGGGGCTACTTTTAACCTAATAAATGCTTGGTATTAAATTTCTTAAACTATCTAAGTGATACATATTGTTATAACAAGCGAAATGATGCAATAAAATGTTAATAATCTCTCTCTGCCCCTAGTCCTTCCAGCCCCATCCTCTGGGGTAACAAATGTTACTAGGTTGACCAGTGTCAGTCTCCACTCTACAAATGTAGACACCCACTTAGAGAAACCCTGATGAAAGGGATGACCCCATCACAGCAGAGTGACAGGTGGAGGGGCTGACATTCCCAGACAAGGACTCTGCCCAGAGGTCCCTCAACTCACATCCCAGAGACTGACTTCCCTTAAAGTCAGCCTTTGTGTTCGTCACCAAGAGATGGGCTCGTGATGCATGAGAGGCCATAAACGTCCCCTTATTGGGCCTTTTAGTTGCTGCAGAGAAAACCTCTCCAGCCAGCATGTTAATGAAGAGATCTGATATTATACAACCTGAAGGAAAGGGATGAACACCAATGGCTAAAGCAGCCTTGAAAAGAGTGCAATGAACTTCTTGACCCACAAGAAAGCCATCCAAATATTTTTTTGTAATTTTAAAAATCATTCCTTCAGAAACCTGGCATGGTAACCAAAATATGTCTCATTTGGGCTTTGCTAGTTCTGGGTGAATTGTCATCCATCCCGAGGAAAGACTTGAGGCTGTTAGTGTGACTGTATTAGGACACAGAAGACAGCAGTCAGCTCAGGCTCGGTGGGTTTGAGAACCGCTTCACGCACAAAGGCAGATGGGGTGCGGAGGCCCACACACACACTCACACGGGTGGAAGCTAGGGATTCGGTTTTCTATGCCAAACGTGTGCGTCCAGTGAGCTTTAAATATTATTTGGGTGTCAAATTTGTACAATGCAACTAACTTTTAAAAATCATTTTGATTCTCACTATTTTATTTGAGAGGTTATGCATGAGGTCCCCAGACCATGTTTACAGTTCATTCATTTGGGAGGAAAATGTTGACTTTTACAGTAAAACTCTGTTGCTTGCTGGAGCATCTCTAGTCTCATGGAAAACTAGAAGCAAAAGGCCACCTGGTAGAACCCCGTTGTTACATGTCCTGTCCTGATGATGTGGATCTGAAAGGCCAAGGTTTGTGTTGAGTAAGACATTGATGTGAAATGCTGTGTCTCCACTGAGGCCCCCCTCCCCCCGCAGGAAAATGACAACACGTGCAATGAAGGACCATATACCAAGGTGTGGGCCCTGATGAGAGGTGATGATGTAACTAAAGAATGGTTCCAGGAGAAAAGCTTTTCTACTCCTAAGAATGAAGGGGAAAGAGGAGAGAAGGGTGTTACAGGACCCTGTTAATAGTTGGAAGAACTGTGGAAGATAGGATTGCAGACAGGGTTTGTGGCCACAGGGAATACGCTACTGATAAAACCATGGCGTGGGAGGGAGGGAGGAGGGATATTTAATCAGTGCTCTCTCTTCCTGCCTTCTTGTCCCCTACCCATGTCTCTATTGGCCAAACTCACTGGAAGCCGGAATCCCAGGGAGCATGGATGACGAAGTCCCTGGAGTCAAGCCGCTTAAGGAGCAGAGGACAGAGAAGGGCAGAGCAGTAGCTGGAGACCAGCCAGTAGGCACAGTGGCTGGGATATAGTCATCCAGTCTGCATCTTTATTATATTTTTTAAGTTATAAATAAGAATTAGCTCACTCTGCATTTTTATTATATTTATAAACTTATATATTTAATAGATCATGAGCTATTGTCATGAAACATTTGCTCTCACATGAAAAATATCATGGCTTCAAGGTGAACAAAATCCCATTATTTCATAAGCAAAGAGCCTCTATACTCACTGAGAAATTTTAGTAAATATAGTCTCTAACATTCTTCCTGCCTCTTGCTTATGTAGTAGTTTTTAAATAGCTGTCTTGAGATGTAATTCATATATCATGGAGTTCACCCATCTAAAGTGTACAATTCAATGTTTTTCAGGATATTCACAGACATGTGCAGACATCACTATATCTAATTTTAGGACACTTTTGTCACCCCCAAAAGAAACCCTTTACCCATTACCCTTTACCCATTACCCTTTATCGCACCTCCTCCAGCCCTAGGCAACCACTAATCTATTCTCTCTCTCTAGGGATTTGCCTTTTCTGGACATCCATATAAATGGAATCACGCAATATGTGTTCTCTGTGACTGGCTTCTTTCACTTAGCGTAGTGTTTATAAGATTCATCTCTATTGATCATCAGTACTTCATTCCTTTATTTCTGAATAATATTTCATTATATGAATATACCATATTTTATTTATTTATTCATCAGTTGATGTACATTAGAGTTGTTTCCATGTTTTTGGCAAATATGAATAACATTTCTAAAAATATTCATGTACACATTTTTGTGTGGACATAAGTTTTCATTTCTCTTGAGTAGTTACCTAGGAGTGAAATTGCTAGGTCATATGGTAACTCTGTTTTTAATGTTTTAAAGAAACTGACAAGCTGTTTTACAAAGTAATTGTACCATTTTACTTTTCCAGCAACAGTGAATGAGGGTTTCAATTCCTTCAAATCCTTTGGGACATTTGTTTTTACCTCTTCCTGCTGCTTAGTGAAGCAGCTTCTCATTGAGGTTTTGATTTCTATTTCCCTGATGACTAATGATGTTGACTGTTTTTTCATGTGTTATTGTCCAATTGCATATCTTCTTTGGAGGAATGTGTAATTAGATCCCATTATTTTAATTGGAGTATTTATTTCTTTAATCATTGTGCTATAAGAGTTCTTTGTATGTCCTGGATATAAGTGCCTTATCAGATATATGATTTGGAAATATTCTCATTCTATGGGTTGTGTTTTCACTTTCTTGATGGTATCATTTGCAGCACAAAAGCTTTTAATTTTGATACAGTCTGATTTATGCATTTTTCTTTTGTCACTTGTGCTTTTGATGGTATATATAATAATATTTTGCCTAATGCAAGTTTACAAAGATTTACTGCTATCTTTTCTTCCAGGAGTTTTATAGGTGTAGAACAAATGGGGGTACATTGAACATTTAGGTGTATGATTCATTTTGAGTTAATTTTTGTGTGTGATGCAAAGAAAGAGTCCAATTTCAGTCTTTCGCATGTGGATGTCCAGTTGTCTCAATACCACTTATTGAAAAGATTATGCTTTCCCTCTTGAATTTTCTTAGCACTCTTGTTGAAAACTAAGTCACCCAAAATTAAGGGTTTATTCCTGGACCCTGAATTCTGCCCCATTGATTTACAGACCGCACTATCTTGATAACTGTAGCTTTGTAGTAAGTTTCCCCCTCCCAGTTTTATTGAGATATAATTGGCATATAACATTGAATAAGTTTAAAGTGTACAACATAATGATTTGATATATGTATGTCTTGCAAAATGATTACCACAATAAGTTTAGTTAACATCAGTCTCATATAGTTATATATATTTTTCCTTTTGATGAGAACTTTTAAAATCTATTCTCATTGTAGTCAGTTATGGAATTAGAAAGTGTGAGTCCTCCAACTTTATTCTTCTTTTTCAATATTGTTTTGACTATTCTTTTCCTTTTCAGTTACTTATGAATTTTAGGGTTAATTTCTCAATTTCTACAAGAAAATCATCTAGTATTTTGATAGGGATTGCACTGAATCTGTAGATCAGTTTGGGGAATATTGTCATCTTAATAATATACATTGGGGAAAAGACAGCCTCTTCAATAAACGGCGTTGGGAAAACTGGATAGCTACATGAAAAAGAATCAAACTGGACTACTTTCTCACACCATATACAAAAGTAAACTCAAAATGGATTACAGACTTAAATGTAAGGCCTGAAACAATAAAACTTCTAGAAGAAAACATAGGCAATATGCTCTTTGACATTGGTCTCAGCAGTATTTTTTTGGATATATCTCCTCAGGCAAGGGAAACAAAAACAAAAATAAACAAATGGGAGTACATTGAACTAAAAATTTTTGCATAGCAAAGGAAACTATCAACAAGACGAAAAGGTTGTCTACTGAATGGGAGAACATATTTGCCAATGACATATCCAATAAGGGGTTAATATCCAAAATATACAAAGAACTTATACAACTCAACATCACAAAAACAGACAACACAATTGAAAAACGGGCCGAGGATCTGAATAGACAATTTTCTAAAGACACACACGTGGCCACCAGGCACATGAAAAGATGCTCAACATCACTAATCATCAGAGAAATGCAAATCAAAGCCACAATGAGATACTACCTCACACCTGTCAGAATTGCGGTTATCAAAAAGGCAACAAATAACAAATGTTGGCGAGGATGTGGCAAAAGGGAACCCTTGTACACTGTTGGTTGAAATGTAAATTGATGCAGCCACTATGGAAAACAGTATGGAGGTGGTTCAAAATATTAAAAATAGAACTACCATACAATTCAGCAATCCCACTTCTGGATATTTATCAGAAGTAAACAAAAACACTAATTGGAAAAGATATATATATATATACCCCTATGTTCACTGCAGCATTATTTACAATTGCCATGATATGGAAGCAACCTAAGTGCCCAACAATAGCTGAATGGATAAAGGGGATGTGGTATATATATATATAATGGCATATTAGCCATAAAAAAGAATGAAATTCTGACATTTGCAGCAACATGGATGGACCTAGAGGATATTATGCTCAGTGAGATAAGTCAGAGAAAGACAAATACTGTATGATTTCACTTATATGTGGAATCTAAGAACTACAACAAATAAACAAACATAACAAAACAGAGACCAAAGGGGGTTGCCAGAAGGAAGGGAAGGCAGATGAGAGAAATAGTTGAAGGAGATTAAGAAGTTCAAGCTTAACTGTTACAAAATAAATGAGTCACGGGTATGAAATGTACAGCATGGGGAATATAGTCAGTAATAATGTCTTTATATGATGACAGATGGTAACTAGACTTACCACGTTGATCATTTAAAAATGTACAGAAATATCGAAACACTGTTATCGTGCCCCAGGAACTAACATGTAGCTGTAGCTCAATTATACTTCAAAACAAACAAACTCATAGAAAGAGAGGTCAGATTTGTGGTCACCAGAGGCAGGAGTTACGGGGAGGGGGAACTGGATGAAGGTGGTCAAAAGGTACAAGCTTCCAATTATAAGGTAAATAAGTACTAAGGTTGTAATGTACAACATGAAAAATATAAGTAACACTGCTGTATGTTATATATGAAAATTGTTGAGAGTCAATCCTTAGAGCTCTCATCACAGGAAAATTATTTTCCTTTTCTTTTATTTTGTCTCATATGTGAGTTGATGGATGCTCACTGAACTTACTGTGGTCATCAAGTCACGATGTACACAAGTCAGATCATTATGCCGCACACCTTAAACTTGTACAGAGCGGTATGTCAATTATACCTCAGTAAAACTGAAAGGAAAACAATAAAACTACTGAGTGAAATTTTTAAAAATTTCTTTATCTCATGTGTCACTCGTAAAAATATGTCATTAAGGAAATATTCCATAGTCTTTCTACAAAAACAAAAAATATCAATATTGTCTTCTAATCTGTAAACTTGAGATTTTTTTCAGTTAATTTTCTTCTTTACTTTTTTGCAACATTTCATAGTTTCCAGAATGCACATTTTTCATTTCTTTTGTTAAATATGTTTCCAAGTATTTTATTATTTTTGATGCTGTTATAAATGGAATTGTTTTCTTAATTTCATATTCAGGTTGTTTATTGAAATTGTATAGAGCTACAATTGATTTGTATATATTGACCTTGTACCCTGCAACCTTGCTCAAATTGTTCAATTGTTCTTATAGTTTTTTGGTGAATTCCTCAGGATTTTATATATACAAGATTGTGTCATTTGCAAACAGAGGTAGTTTTGTTTCTTCCTTTCCTGTCTGGATGACTTTTATTTCTTTTCTTGACCAACTGACTGGATAGAACTTCCAGTACAACATTGAATAGTAATGGTGAAGTTCCTTGCCACATTCTTGATTTTGGGGGGAAAGTATTCAGTCTTTCACCATTAATTATGATGTTAGCTGTGGGTTTTTTGTAGGTGCCCTTTATCAGACTGAGAAAGTTTCCTTCTGTTCCTAGTTTGCTGAGTGTTTTTATTACAAAAGAGTGCTGAATTCTGTCAAATGCTTTCTCTGCATTTTTTGAGGTGATCCTGTTTTTTTGTCCTTTATTCTATTGACATGTGTTACATTAATTGATTTTCAGATGTTAAACCAATCTTGCATCCTGGCATAAATGCAATTTGTTCATGATGTACAATCCTTTTTTAGGTTGCTAGATTCATTTTCTAGCATGTAGATGGAGATTTTTGTATCTATATTAATAAATGATATTGATCTATAGTTTTCTCATGATGTCTTTGTCTGGTTTTAGTATCAGGTGAATATTGGCCTAATGTAATAAACTGGGAGATGTTCTCTCCACTTCTAATTTTTGGAAGTTTATGAAAAAATGGTATTAATTATTATTATTTTTTTTTTACAAATTTATTTATTTATTGATTTTTGGCTGTGTTGGTCTTCGTTGCTGCACGCAGTCTTTCTCTAGTTGTGGTGAGTGGGGGCTACTCTTTGTTGCGGAGCTAGGGCTTCTCATTGTGGTGGCTTCTCTTGTTGCGGAGCATGGGCTCTAGGCGCGTGAGCTTCAGTAGTTGTAGCACGTGGGCTCAGTAGTTGTGGCTCACAGGCTTAGTTGCCCTGCAGCATGTGGGATCTTCCCGGACCAGGGCTCAAACCCATGTCCCCTGCATTGGCAGGCAGATTCTTAACCACTGTGCCACCAGGGAAGCCCGGTATTAATTATTTTTAAATGTTTGGTAGAATTCACCAGTGAAACCATCTGGGCCTGAACATTTTTTGGGTGGGTGGGTTTTGATTGCTAATTCAATCTCTTTACTTATTTCAGGTCTATTCAGATTTTCTGTTCCTTTTTGAGTCAGTTTCAGGAGTTTGTGTTTTTCTAGGAATTTATCCATTTCAGCTAAGTTATATAATTTACTGGCATACATTTTTTCATAGTATGTCTGTATAATACTTTTTAGTAGATCAATAGTAATCACTCATGTTTATTTTCTAATTTTAGTAATTTAAATCTCTTCTCTTTTTTCTAAGTCAATCTAAATAAAGGATTGTTAATTTTGTTAATCTTTTCAAGGAAGTTTTTGTTGATTTTATCTATTGTTTTGCTATTTTCTATTTCATTAATTTCTGCTCTACTCTTTAATATCTCTTTCCATCTGCTTGCTTAGGTTTAGTCTGATGTTTTTCTTCCCCAGTGTCTTAATGTAGAAGGCTAGGTCATTGATTTGAGATCTGTCTTATTTTTCAATACAGGCATTTGCAGCTATAAAATTTCCTCTAAGTGTCACTTAATCTGCATTCCATAAATTTTGTATTTCATTTTCAACCATCTCAAAATATTTTCTGATTTCCCTTTTTATTTCTTCTTTAACCCATTGATAGTTTAGGATCATGTTGTTTAATTTCCAAATGTTTGCGAGTTTCCTAAATTTCTCTCAGTTATTGGTTATTAATTTTTTGCATTGTGGTCAAAGAATAATTTGTATGATTTCAATTTGTTTAGGCTTGTTTTATGGCCCAACATATGGTCTATGTGGAGAATGTTCCATGTGCACTTGAGAAGAACATATAACCTGCTCTTTTTGGGTGAAGTACTTTGGAGATGTCTGTTAGGTCTAATTGATTTATGGTGTTGTTCAAGCCCTCTTCAATGGCCTTCTGCCTGGTTCTTGTATCCATTATTAAAAATGAGATATTCAATAATTATTTCTGTATTGTCTATTCCTTTCTTCCATTCTGTCAGTTTTTGTTTCGCTTATTTTGGGGCTCTGATGTTAGAGCATATATGTTTATAACTGTTATATCCTATGAAGAATTGATGTTATATCATTACAAACTTTCCCTCTTTTTGTCTAGAAACATTTTTTGCTTTAAAGTCTATTTCATCTGATATTTACACAACTGCTCCAGTTTCTTTTATGATTGCTGTATATTGTTTTCCACCCTTTTACTTTCAATCTGATTATACCTTTGAATTTAAAGTGTGTCTTCTGTAGTTACCATGTAGTTGGATCTTGGTTTTGTTTTGTCTAGTCCAACAATCTCTGCTTTTGGTTAGATTGTTTAATTCATTCACATTTAATGTTAGTATTGATATGGATGGATTTGTCTGCCCTTTTACTTTTTGTTTTCTATATGTGTCATGTCTTTCTTGCTTTCTTTTGAATTAAGTGAATATTTTCTAAGGTGGCATTTTAATTTATTTAATGAGTTTTCACTATATTTTTTTAGGTTTTTTTTTTCCTAGTGATTGCTCTAGAGTTTACAATATACATCTTCTTATCAGAGTGTCCTCTAGATTTATATTAAAGTAATTCAAATGAGATTATAGAAATGTTACTCCTGTGTAATTCCATTCCTTCCTCCTTTTTTTGTATAATTGTAAGCTTGTTAAATTAACCTTCTTATTTATCATTTCTGATTCTCTTTCCTTCTGCTGATTTGAATTACCATCTTGTGTCATGTTCGTCCTCCAATATAATTTTGTTCCCATCTGCCCCCTTTATTGTCAAATATATTATAATTCTGTAGGTTATAGAACCAATAATACAATTACATACGTATTATTTTAAGCAACTGATTTTTAAAACAGTTAAGAGGAGAAAGGAAAATAAATATGCAATTAAACTCTCTTTTGCAATTAACTGTAAGATTTTGTTTATTGGCACTCCTTATTTCTTTGTGTAAATTGGAATTACTGTCTGGTGTAAATTGTATTCAGGCTGAATACATTCCTTTAGTATTTCTTATAAGGTAGGTCTGCTAGCAATGAATTTGCTTAGTTTTCTTCTTTCTTGGAATATCATTAATATCACTTGCCCTTTGGAAAAATAACCTTCCTAAATATAAGATTATTGTCTTGGTTTACAGATTTTTTTGTTTGTATGTTTGTTTTTAGCATTTTGAATATGTCATCCCACTGCTTTGGCTTCCATCGTTTCTAATGATAAGTCAGCTGTTCATATTGTTAGGGTTCCCTTGTATGTGTTAACTTGTTTTTCTCTTGCTGCTTTCAAAATTTCTTTTTGTCTTTGGCACTCAACATTTTGTCCAAAGTGGGTCTGGGTTTGAATCTCTTGGATTTATCTGACTTGGAGTTCATTGAGCTTCTTAAATACATAAATTGCAGACTTTTATCAAATTTGTGCAGTTTTCAGCTATTTTTAAAAAGCATTCTTTGTGCTTTCTCTGCTCTTCTGATGCAGCCATTACCCTTATGTTGGTGTGCTTTATGATCTCCCATATTTACTGAGGTTCTGTTCATTTTTGTCTTTCTTTTTTCTCTCTGTTCCTCAAATTGCATAGTCTCTATTGACCTGTGTTCAAGTTCATGGATGCTTTGTTCTGCCAGCTCATACCTACTGTTGAGCCCCTTAGTGAATTTTTCATTTTGGTTGTTGTACTTTTCAACTCCAGAATTCCCACTTGGTTAGTTTTTATAATTTCTATCTCTTTGTTAATATTCTCTATTTGGTGAGACATTGTTATACCATTCTGTAATTCTTTAAGCATGGCATCCTGATGAACATCTTTTATAAAAGCTGTTTTCAAGTCTTTATCTGCTAAACTCTAAATGTGTGTCTCTCAAAGGCAGTTTCTGCCGCCTGGGTTTTATTTTTTGCTTTATTTTGTTTTGTTTAGTTTTTCTGTGTATGCATCACTCTTTCTTGTTTCTTTGCATGTTTATTAATTTTGTTTGTTTGTTGGACATTTCAGCAACTCTGGATACTAACTCCCCTCCCCCACTCCCCTAAAGCTTGCTGGTGTTGGGCTTTTTATCTGTTCAGTGACTCGGCTGAGCCAGGTCAGTGAAGTCCATGTTCTCTGTAGTGTGCCACCTTTGATGTTGTTCCCTTGGGCATGCACAAAGTCACCCAGGGCATGACAATGGTTTTGGCCAGGCTGCCACTGTCCATCTCTTTCTTCGCTTTCCCCGCTGAGCTTCTGGATGCTCTGCCTCTGTTGGTATCATACCCAGCTATTAACCTCCACTAACTGCAAGCTGATCGCTCCATTATTTTTAACAACATTCTGGGGCATAAAGTACTCCACAGTCTGATCCAATTAAAGTCAGACCCCTTTGTAGGTGAGTTATCTGAAGCCAGTCTTTGGGGCTTGCTCTGACTCTAGGATGACTCTTCTTGACACTCTTTCTGTGGTTTTTCTCTGTTCAACTTCTAGCTTGTCTCCTATTTCACTCATTGCTATCATGAAGCTATTAGTTCCATGCTCCTCTTAATTGTGCACCAATGGAATCTCCATTGTTTTTGACAGTGCCCTGTGGCTTGAACTTTCCTATACTCTGTTCCAAATGAAGTAAGTCACCTGAGGGATATTTACAGAGCTTTCTGTTTTTACAACCTGCCTCTACCCCTGGGAAGAGCTTCTGTGATACTGCTCTGGAACAGTGGCCTGCTTCTCTTGGAGTGAAACCCTTTAATTACGAGTGGTGTGTGGGTCAAGAGTGGTAGCCTCAGGTGTTCTCAGCTTGCTTCTCCTGGTGTGGAATCTCCACCCAAAAAGAGAGCTGGGGTTAGGGCAGGCAGTCAGGGCCCAGTATTCTCAGCCTGCTGTGCCAGGCAGGGGTAGAACTTTCATCCTATGAGTGGGGGCTGGGTGGAGGAGGGAGGCCCAGACATCTTGTCCATGCTTGCCTGGAATAGAACTTCTGATACATAGAGTTGGGGGAAA
The DNA here is from genome assembly GCF_028023285.1 of Balaenoptera ricei. Lineage (NCBI taxonomy): Eukaryota > Metazoa > Chordata > Mammalia > Artiodactyla > Balaenopteridae > Balaenoptera > Balaenoptera ricei. The sequence goes on along the minus strand of NC_082642.1, from coordinate 157,168,844 downwards.
GGGAATGAGAAGTGTTGGTGGCTTCCTTGCCCTGGGGAGAAGCTGTAGCTTTTGGGTGGGGACCGAGGGGAGTGGGATCCTTGCGTTTTTGGTTGTACCTGCCTGGAGTAGAGCTTCTATCACGCTGAGGTAGGAGTGGGGTGGAGAGGGAGCATGTTATGGCTCAGATGTTACAGACACTCACTGTTCTTACTGAGATTTAGTATATTTTCTGGAATAAATATTTCTCCATTTGCAGTATGCTTTTAGAACAATTTCCAGAGACTCAATTAAAAAAAATAATAATTTTTGCCCATTTTATGGTTGTTTCACTTGGGAGAGGGTCCAGGTAGCTCAGTATGCCAACATTCCAGAAGTGTTTCTTTATATGTTATTATTAGTTCATTTTTGTTTAGATTTTAGATATTTCTGTTTTAATTTTTTTTTCTCAGACTTACACGTGTACTTAATTTGAAGAGTCATATAGTTTACAAGGTTTGCTACAGAAACAGCATCCCATTCTCTCTTTCCTTCACCCTAGAGAAAATCACTTTCAACGCTTTTTAATTGCCTTAAAAAATGATCATTTTGTTTATAAATAACATGCTTGTATACAACATTTTTTTGTAAATTCCAGTTTTAGGCATGATTTATTAACTTCCCATGATAGTAGATGAAGCTTGGTCTCCATTTAACTCTAACATACATGTGTGCTTCCATTATGCCCTTTTCAAGACACTTGTCGTGTTGATTAGACCAATATCACATGTTTTTTTTGCTGCACATTGGCCTTCTTCTCACCTCTCTGTGCAGGCAGGGGATTGGGGCCATGTCTCTCTTATTCACTAACATACCCCATGTGTCTAGCACCAGGCCCGGAACACAGTAACCTCATTTAGCACTGGTTGGAGGAATGAGTTTGCCTCTTTGCCTTCCCTTGGGGGGTGGGGTAGTCTTTGGATTTGTAAAGCATTCTGTGACCTTGGCTCTTCAACCGGACAGGACATCCTGAACCTCCCCTTCCACTACACTTGCGGCAGCTTGGTTACTACTCTGCTTCCTGGACCACTAACAGAGGATGAGGGAACAGCCCCTGACAGCAGTGGTTACCACCCACCTGCCTGTTGGAATCATCTGGAGAATTTACGAAATGCCAAAGCCTTGACTCCACTTCAGTTCAATCTCCCTGGGGGATTCTAACATGAGAATTACTGCTGTTAACCCATTTACACTTGTCTTAAGCAGAATAGTAACTTATTTGGTCACCTGGATTCCTGGCTCATAGCAGACTGACATAAATGAATATAGGGGGGTGGGGAAGGATGTGCCAGAAAGTGGTCCCATACACCAAACAACAGGAACACTGGGTATAGGGACAAGCAGGTCTCTGCCCTACACCATGATGTTCGTAATGATGGGCTTCAGTCATCAGGAAAAATTCTGTTATGCTCCACATGTATTCCTTAAGAAGACAGGACATAATAAATCATCGGCATTGAGCATTGCTGATGTACCAGGCGCAGTTCTGAGCAGAGAGGATGCTTTGTTTAAACTTCACAAGAACGTTACAGGTTATGATCTGTTGATATTCCAATTTTGCAGATGAGGAAACTGAGACCTTGAGAGATAGAGTGAGTTGCTCAAGGTCCCATCACTAGTAAGTAGAGGAATGAACTGTAACCCTCCTCTTTCTGACTCTAAAGTGAAAATGTTCATCTTTATTTGAGTAAGTTCCTTTTGTTCACGAAAAGACAGCTTTGTTGGAAAAATTTCATTGATGAAGAACACATCGTTACCTATCAGGGTTATCGTGTTAGTGAACCCACTGCTATGTTTACTTAAAAATTACCCATAGGAATGGACTGGATAATGGTTGACTGATGTAAATTTTTCAATACTTATTTATATAATTGGTATTCAAAGTGCTTTGGTGGATAAAGAGAAAAATAAAACTGATTCTATCATGTTTTACTATTTTGTACCTCCTAAATTGATGCAGATTCATACAGGATTGTATCTGCTGGGTTTTTGCAGTCTGAGTAACAGTGAATAGCAGAACTATGCTGTTGTACCCATCTTCCCTCCACTGGCCTGTCTTCAGGCTATCCCAGTAAGTGCCTGGCCTGAGACAGGATGTTCTTTGTAAGCTGGACCAGGCCCCATTTTTACCTCCCTGCATGGTGAGTTCAGATCAGGTTTCTATTATAAGCCGACTCACACAATTCTGTGAATAAGAAAAGGGAGAGCCTGTAGTGTTGGGAGATTTATATTCCTTTAGTGGTAGCAAGAAGGTCATTCTGAATATCTGCTTGCAGATAAATACAAAGCTTTGCACTTTCTCTGCAGGTTCTGTTTTCTTCTCTAAGACAAGTCACTGCAGTTTCTTCAGGGACGTCCAAAGATAGAAAAAAGAAATTGAGTGAAAGAGCATTTTATATGCATCCACACTTCTTCTTCTAGTGGTTGATTATGGAAACCCCCATCTAAGGGATGGCTGGGTGCAGGGCTCTGTGTGGAAGATACTATAATCAACAAAGCGTCCTCCACAGAGAGCTCTCAGGAGGGCAAGTCTTCAGCCAGATGATGCTCTGAGATCCTATTAGCTGGGAGTAAGGTGGCTCCATCCACAGAGGAGAGAATTTTAGAATCAGCTATTTTCACTCTAGAAGGCAAGGATAAGAAATAATTTTGCATTTTATCTTACACTCATTGAAAGAAGCCTTCCTAAATCTTAAAGTTGACTTCCTTGGCATTTGATTGACCAAGACCCCAGTTTGCATGCTGGAGAAGATTTAAATTGATACTGGACTGATTAAGAAACACAAATGAAAATTTCAGGGTACAAATGGATGGGGAATCCCTAACTGATTCATTGGCTCTTTGTAGTTTATTGAACCAAATATACTGCTTACAACCCTTAGGGATCTGTAGTTACTCAAGCTTCACTCTCAGCTGGGATTAGCACTGTGGCTTCCTGGAGTGGAGAGAGACCTCAGAAACCTGAGCAAGTTAGAGAATGAGGGATTCTCATTCTTTCGAAAAAGTGAGGAGACACCAGCATTTATACAGTAATAAAAAGATCAGATGATTTCTGGCTTGTTAGTTTTTTTTTTTTATTACTTTATGCTTTCAAATAGCATCAATAAACATTAATTTAGGTTTCCATGGGGCAAAAGTACACAGGCATTGTAATAATACTTAAAATATATGCAAAATAACTTAGAGCCTTAAGTCATGACACTGTAGACTTTTGAAGGGATGAGTTTCTCACTTTCCTTCTGGTTAATGAGGCAGGGAGAGAGGGAGAGACATATGTTAAATTTAAGGAAATGCCTATCTTTTAAGGTATGCAAAATCTGTTCCGTATTGGTTTTTTGTTTGTTTGTTTGTTTGTTTGTTTTGCATCAACTCTGCTATGAAGAGTGAAGGCTTAGATATTTCCAGAAAAGTTCTCTGGCTCTAGGTTCATGAAGAGCATCTAGCACTGTCCAATGTAACTTCTGCAATAATGGAAACACTTCTTTTAATTCACCTTTAAATATAAATAGCCACATGTGGCCAGTGGCAGATACTGGTTCTGACACATTGGACAGAGCTATGGATAAGAATTTCTTAAGGCTCATTAATATCTTTTTTATGCTAATGACTCTTAAGTGAAAAAGTACACGTATGCATAGTAAAATGAAATAAAAGTCGTAACAAAACATCTATGTGATAGGAAAGACTATTTCATGAAATTTTGTACCCTCCCCATGTCCTACTCCAAGTCCACCTTCTGAGATGCGACCTTGCATCATAGCTTCTTACCTTTCTCCATGAGTTGTCTATGCATGTATAAGCATGTAAATGTACACACATTTCATCATATAAGTGAGCACACCCAGTACCCACCATTTCCCCAACCCTACTTCTTTCATTTCAAAACATCCTGGGGATCTTGTCCTAGGAGCTCTAAAGCTGCCTCATCTTTTTAATGGCTGCATAGTAGTCCATTATCTCGGAGCACCATTATTTATTTAACTGCCCCAATAATGGATATTTTGGTTTTTTACTTCCAGTTTGCTGTTGCAAACATCATTTTAATGATCGTCCATCCACTTTCATCTTTGCATATATGTTTGTGGCTGGTATTTCCCATGATAGTAAATTGCGTGAGAAGAGAACTCTCAAAGACAACACCAGGATACAAATCAGTTAGGATTGAATGCATTCTCTTCCTTGAGTTACTCTTAGAAACAAACTAGAGTGAGTAGTTTCCCTCTGATGGGCATAATGCTGACTGTCAGCTCCACGAGAGAAGTGGTTCTATATTGTTCACTAATGCACCTCGTATGCCCACATTCCTAGCCCGTAGCAGGAGCTCAATAAATATTTGTTAAATGAATGAGTAAATGTCCTAGTTTTAGATCATACTCTGAGGATTTTCACCTACTTTGGAAAGGATCTGCTGAAGATTGAATGGGTTACCTTTGTCATAGGTAACAAAGGCTATTGATAACTCTGGTCATCAAATATTATTTATTTTTAATTACTTCATACTCATTCCTGGAATAATATCCATTACTGTACTTAGAGAAGCGGCAATGTCAAAGTGAAAATGTTGGGACTTGTTCTTCAAAACTTTTCTTAAAATTTGATAAAATCATATACAGATTGGTATGGATAAAGATGTCACTGCCTGTTTCATGGACTGAGTTTTGCTAGGTTGCTCACTTGGGCTTTCCTTGGTTAAGAGGACCAGTCCTCTGCCACCCTAGTGCATGTGATGTTTCTGCAATGCAGAGAACTGAACTGTGGCACAGAAGGGGAAGCCAAGGTTGCACGGTTGATCTCAAGCAAGACTTCCAAGTGGACTTGAATCTGGCCTTCTCTTTCCTCTCATTCCATCTTCTTCCCCCACCGTAGGTCTCCATGAACACTCTGTGCCCTTTCTTCTGTAACCACCCAGTCTCCTTCCCATTCCCCTGAACCTTCACCTCTGAGACAGCTCGCACCTTGAAGCCCTGGACACAGCCCCTCTTTTCTGTCACCTCCTCTGGGTTTGGCTTCTGACCCCTCTCCTACCCCACGGCTCAGCTCTCTTCAGGAGAGTGGGGAAGTGAACATGATGAGGGATTTTACTTCTTTAGGGATTTTTATGATGAGAAAAGGTCAAAATGGGCTCTCATCCAATACATCTTCAGTGCAATGGGAGTAGCAGATGAAGCATGTCTCACGTCCAGTGGGGCTCTCGGAAGAAGTGAACAAGAAGGAGAAGTAACCAACAATATGGAAGAACGGGCCCTTGAGTCCACAGTTGTGGAGGAAAGTGGGTTCCCAACTGGGCCGCGGCGAGGAAGGACCAGAAAGGTCAGGAGAGAAGGAGATGAGAGAACACTGCCCTCTAGGGTGACATATGCACCAGTACGCTCTCCGTGGTATTGTGGTACTCAGACCTTGTCAGGCTTCCTAAGATCCTTTATGTTATTTTATTATTGTCTTTTAATTTCATTTTAGATAGTCATCAAGAAAATAAAAAGGATCAAACAACCCAGTAAAGGATCATAAACAAGTAAAAAGCAGATATTCCACTACATAGATAATTACCATTTTCATTTTGACATTGATATTCTACATACATGAGCTCATATTATACAGGCTGTTTTTTCTAAATCAACACTTTCTTATTTTCTTTGAGTTATTTTCTCCTTTCTTTCTCCCACTATCCCCACCTCAGCCCAATCCGTAACAAACGTTTGTATTGGTGTGAACATTTTTTCCACCCTTGCAAAGATTGCTCACACACACATGCACACACAGATAGAGGGTTTCTCTTACTATTTGTTTTACAAAAATGAGAAATTTTATATAGTCCTCTGCATCTTGCTTTCGCAATTAAATATGCTTGAAATGTCCTCACATCACTGATTTTTTGGACTAATGTTGCAATACTTTCATGTTTTAAAATTTATTCAATACCCCTCATTGATGGGCACACAGATGATTTTCTTTCTTCTTTTTTTTTCTTTTCCTATCTGTTGTTTCAGCAAACAATGATACCGTGGATAGCATTGTACAAATAGTTTTAAGTACTGCTTATTTTTTACCTCAGTGAGAGAGATTCCCAAGAGTAGGATTGCTAAGTGGAAGGGAAAGCGCATTTTTTCATTTTGTTTCTTTTTTTAAATACATATTGTCAGAATCTTTTAAAAATAAAGCTACAAAAGCATCACATTGCCACCAGCAATGTCTGAAAGTGCCCTTTCTCCCTGCATCCTTCCAACGTTAGAATCTCCACTTCTTTTAATGCCTTTTAATTTGGTGGTGAGATGCAATATCCAGTTGTTACTTAAACGTACATTTTATTGCCTATTAATGTAAGTGAGCAACTGCTCAGGTTAACTGGCTGCATTCTCTTCTTCTGTGAGCTGTCAAATTCAAATCCTGAGCCCATTTTTCTACTGGCTTGATTGCCTCTTTGTTATCAATTTTAAGTGTTCAGGCTTTCATTGACATTAGGCCTTTACCTGTCCTGCCTGTGTCCTCAACCCAGCCCTCACTTGTCCTCCACCTTTTTTTTGTGACATTTTGCTGTTCAAAGCGTGCACTTCCCTAGGCACTTTACAAGGTCTGCCTCATCTAATCGTCACTGTGGCCCTGTGACATAGGCAGGGTTAAGAGAGCAGTCTTTTGAGGCCAGAGGCTAAGCCCCTCCCAGGGTCACACAGGTCCGAGGATGTGCCAGGGCCTGACCCCACAGTCCCCGTCTGGACCACAGCGCTCCAGACCTACATCCACCTGGGCACACAGCCTTGTCCCCCCGGCCTTTCCCACTGATGTTTTGGTCCGTTTCTCCCTGTCCACTATCCCCCCAGTAATGATGGGGCCCCTCAGCCGTTTCATCTCCTTCCAGTGGTGTCTGGTGTGTAACCCATGAGGCCACAGGGCTGAGCTGTGTCTGGGGACTCGGGGGTCATCACCTAATGACCCCGGGCTGCTTCCTCTATGTCTGCCCTCAGGGCCACACGGGGCCATGTCCCATGACACCAAAGCCCTGTGCTAGACCCAGAAGAATTTCTTCCCCACATTCAGAGCTGAGGCACCTTCCGTAACGAGGTGCAGAGCACAGTTGCCTGAACTTCTCACATCTCCAGGAATTTGGTGTGAACACTAGTCTTTCAAGAGAGGGCCGGTTTTGCCACTCCTGGTTTTAGGCCCCCTGGGCTGACCTGCAGGGGGCGAGCCTGGGTCCCCGCAGCATCCAGGGTCCTGCTCTCCCATCCCCCCTCTCCCGCCAGCCCCTCCAGGCCGCCAATCCCAATGGGCTGCCTTGATCAGCGCTCTCCACGCAGGCCTATGTTTCCCTTTGAAGTGTTGTCTGCTTCTAAAACGTATTTGATGGGAACCCCGCCTCGATCTTCTCTTACAATCCAAATCCCCAGACTCGGTAAGTGTCTTCATTTGGAAAAATAACTGGTTAGCATGCCTATTAGCAAGCCGTCTGCACGGTGGTGAGTCAGGAAATATTTATTTGGATGAAATGTTTATGCATGTTGGGATTGACAGGTACGAAGGTTGTTTTTCCCGCTCCATCTGGGTGTCCTTTTGGCTATTCCTGTTCTGTAGTCTCCCAGGAAGTGAAATGGAGGCGATGCGCTGAGGGTCTGTGAGATTTTGCCTCCTATGACATTTGTCTCAGAAACTCAGTCTTTCTTTTTCATTCAGCAGCTATTCACTGAGCACTTACAATGTGCTAAGCATTGTTGCGAGTGTGGTGAGTGCCACAGTCCCAGCTTCCATAGAGCTGGGTGAGCCGGTTAGTAAGTACGTGTGTTTGTATGGAGAAAGGAAGCTCAAACGCCAAATAGTAGCAGGGTAGAAATGCTATGGCTGTGCAAGGTTGTCAGGAAATGTCTCTCTGAGCAGAAGGCTTTGGATGGGGGGGGCAAAGGCAGTAGGAGCGAGCCATGGGGGCATCGGAGGGAAACATGTTTTAGGTGGAGGGTGGGAATGCACTGGCTGTATTTGGGGGAAATCAAGGAAGCCAGTGTTGAGTGTGTGACTAGGAACATAGCAGGAGAGCAGGAGACCCGCCCGACAGGGTGGTGGTGCGGGGGGTGGTGGTGGGAGCGCCCACCTATGGCCATGGTGGAGACTTTGGATTTTATGCTGTGAAAGATCAGAGGGCAGTGGAGAGTTTTGAACAGACCTTCCTGTGATCTATGTGTATGTGTGTGTGTGTGTGTGTGTGTATTAAAAGATCGTGCTGGATGCTTTATAGGCTTTGGGTGTGGGGGGTAGAAGTGGGGTGGAATGTGAAAAGCCTCTGAGAGATGATGGTGTCTCTGTTTTTGGTCAGTCACTCCTCTATCCACACAGCCATCCCAGGTGCCCCTGGGAGTCATCTTGGTGTTCTTCCTACCTCTCACCACCTCCTTCCTATCTCTTGCCACCTCCTGTCTGTCTCTCATTACCTCCTGTCTGTCTCTCATCACCTCCTGTCTCTTACCACTTCCTATCTCTCATCACCTCCTTTCTCTCTCTCTCTCTCACCACATCCTGCCCGTCTCTCATCACTTCCTGCTTATCTCTCACCACCTCTTGCTTATCTCTCACCACATCCTGCTTATCTCTTACCATATCCTGCCTGTCTCTCATCACTTCCTGCTTATCTCTCACCACTTCCTGCTTATCTCTCACCACATCCTGCCTGTCTCTCACCTCTTCCTGCCTATCTCTCACCACCCTCTCCCTATCTCAACCATGTTTAGAGGAGACCTATCCTTACCAGACCTACAAGTGTTGAGCTTTGATTCAGGCCAAGTTCTGTCTCTGATGGGCTGGGCTACAGTGAAAGCTTCTGGGTCTCTCTGAGGTGAGGTGTCCCCGTCTGAAGAATGGAAAGGACAGTAACAGCCCTTGTCTCACAGACAAGAATTGCATTCCATACGCATGTACAGCACCTGGCATAGAACTGGACTCACCAGTGCTGACGAGCTAAAGAACCACCACATTGATAGTGACAGCAACTGTCATCACTATTAGTAGGATTTCTAAATCTGGTCATCTCACTTTTTAAGTATCTCCTGATATTCTAAGATACAAGTGTCTTCATCCCAGGACCATGGCTTTCCCCAGGTCTTAATCATTTCCCCTCTGGACTCAGGCTAATTTTCTAACAGTCTCCCAGTGTCCTTCTTGAAAGCCTCAGGTTATTCTCCACTGTGTCCCTAGCAGGGAATATTTCCAAAACAGATCAGATCATGTCACTTCCTGCTTACCCACATCACTTCCTCTCGCCTTCAGGACAAAGTCCAAACACCTCGTTGTACTGGTCCTTCCAATTCTGTCCCATTTCCTGATACACCTGCCCTCACCACACACACACAAATACACACGCGCGCACACACACACATACACACGCCAGTTGGCTGAGTTAGATGTACCGATTATAAAGTCTCAATTATAGAGTTTATCTGATCAAATTATTTTAACTATTATCTGAATCCCCCACTAAACTGTGAGATTAGTAGGGACTGTGTTATAGTCATTTTTTTTTTTACATATGGTCAGTTGTGTAAAGTGCTCTAAACTTAAGTGTACAGCTTGATGAATTTTTATATGTGCATGTATTCTTGTAACTTCCACCCAGACAGAGTCAGACAGAGAACATTTCAAGCAGCCTAGAGGTTCCCTAACAGTACTCACAGACCTTCCTGGCCCATGCTTATTCATCTTTAAGCTCCTAGGAAATATGAGAGCAACTTGGAGGTAGTGGGCATGCTCCAAATATTTGCTGATGGTCTCCATTAGTTCGCTGGAGGAAGAAATAGATGGGCCACTGTTGACACTCTCGAGCATCTCTGCCCTTTGCAGCTCTGAGACCAGAGGTGTAATAGTGCCTGATTTCAATTTAATCAAAGCACCAGCAGCCAGAAGGAGGCTTTATCAAGTAATAAATTTACTTAAAATGTTTCTGCAGGTCCAGTTGTAGACAGTAATGATTCCATGTAATTTTCTCTGTGCAATCTTTATCTAAGCCAATTCCCATATCTCATTTGATCATCTCAACAGTCCTTTAAGATAAGAAGAGCAGGCATGATTATTTCAGTTTTCAAGGGGAGAAACTGAGACTCCACGATGAAGTCTGAACTTCTTCTCTGGCACATGCACCACAAATGGGCCTTGGGCGAAAGTGAGAGGTGGGGCAAGACCCTGGGGTCCCCATCCAAGTCTATGTTCCTTCTCTTAGGAAACGCATCTCACACCTCTTGTCTTTTGATTTTGGGTCCTGTTATAGGTTGAATTGTGTCTCTTCCAAATGATATTGAAATCTTAACCCCCAGTATCTCAGATGTGACCTTATTTGGAAGTAGGCTTATTGCAAGTTGCAGACGTAATCAGTTAAGATGAGGTCACACTGGATTAGGGTGAATCCCTCACTGAGTAGGACTGGTGTCCTTATAAGAAGATGGGAAGAGACACAGAGACACAAGAGGGAGAAGTCCATGTGAAGACAGAGACTGGAGAGTTACATCTACAAGCCAGGGAACTCTAAGGATTGCTGGCCACCATCAGCAGCTAGAAGGATTCTCTCCTACAAGGTTCAGAAGTGTAGCCCTGCCAACACCTTGACTTTGGACTTCTGTCTTCCAGAACTGAGACAGTACCTTTTTGTTGTAAGTCATCCAGTTTGTGGTACTCATTTCAGCCACCTGAGGACACTAACACAGCTCCCGTGTGGGCAACTACCTATCTTCTTGGTCAGAATTAACTCCATGTATCAGAAAGGAGTGAGCCTTCCTTATTTGGCCACTGATGACCTCTCCACCAGAATGCCCTCCTTACTCATCCCCAACCCTCTTCTAGAACACGGCTCAAATGCTACCACTTCAGAGATTCTTTTCTTAATCCAACAGGAAATGGAGGAGTAACAGACCATGTAATTTGGATGAGGATGCTCTCCAAATGAGGGTTGCTTCTTATCTGGCATCATTCAAGTGGGCACAAAAGTAGCCTCTTCGACTTTAGCTCTTTTCTGCTGAGAAGGCTGACCCAGAGCAATAGGAGGAGGGAGGCGGGTGAGGGAGGCTAATTCCATATGGTATGGTTTTAGGTCAAAGGTTGATCTTCAGGAGGCCAGGGATTACATTAATTAGGAATACTGTACCAAAAAGAAGAATTACATTGTTGGAGGAGGTCCTCAAGAGGACCCCACTGTCGGTTGACCCTTAAGGTGGAATCAGGCAATCAGAGGCTCCTTCCCTCCAGCCTCCCATCTCATGGCCTTCTTGTACTAGGAGACGCTTCAAGGATGCAACCTTGAGAAAGCAAGGTGTTGAGACCATCTTGACTGGATATGTGATTTAACCCCATTAAGGCCTCTCTTGTTATAAACTCTTAAGATTCTGGGGGTGAGTGCAAAGATGTACCCAAGACAAGCCTCCTATGTTAAGTTTCCTTGCTTATTACACCTGTCACCTACCTTCTGGGGTGGTTGCCTCTGTCTCTAGCCCTCCGCGTGCTGGAGTCAGTCTCAAGTTTCACCCGGGGAAGTCCCAAAGAGGTTTTCAACCAAGACACATTAAACCTCAGTGTATTTGATAAAGTTGGTTTCTCCTGATGGCTGTTTGGGTAGAATGCCCCCTTTCCTTGACTCTGCTTTGCACGTTGACATCTTAACTGCACTTGAAGGCTCAGCTAAATTGTCGCGGGTGTGTATGAGGCATTTATGTGTATGTATCACAGAGCAGTTTCCGCTGTCTATCTGCATCAGAGCTCTGCATTCCATTCCATGGGTACTCACTGAGCGTGTGCATGTGCCAGCCTTGGGGACAGCTTTCTGGAGAAATGCAGTATCTGAGCTCATGGAGCTCACAATTTCGTGGGATGTGAGTATGTTTTTATACTGAAGTATGTTCTAAAAATATTTGCAAAAAGAGAGCTTGGTGCTTGGTTAGGCCCATTCTGGATCATTAACCAACTCAGTCTGCAGGAGATGCATTAGATGGAAGACTACAGAGGGTTGGCTTCATGGAGTTGAGACCAATGTGTCACAGATCCTTTCGAGTTGGGTCCTTCTGCCTGGTGTCACTCGCAACAATAGAAGGAGACCAAGTTGGGTTCAGAAGCAGAGGAAAGCTTTATTCTTTGATCAGAGAATGGAGAGGTGCCAGCTTGCTCTAGGGCACACGCTTTCCCGACAGGCCGACGGTGGGGCTGCTTTGCAGGTTTCTGGTCTGCGGAGGGAGGGTCGGAGTCATTGCCGCGAGGCGCATGCGTGTTGCTCACAGCCAAGTGCCGGGGCGCAGCATCTCTGCACATGGCCCACTGCTGCCATTTTGAATTGAGGTGCCCTGCGCAGGGCTTCTCCGCAGGCCTTCTGCGCAGGGCTTCTCCGCCGGGCTTCTCCACAGGGCGCAGTCGCGAAGTCGGGGTGTTGGCTGTGGTTCTGCGGCGGGAACTCTAATATGACGCCTCTGCACTCGGCACCGTAATGGCCAGTGAAACTAGACTAAGCATAAAAGAGGAGGTGAGACCTTATCTCCTAAATTCCATCTTATTTTTCCCTGGGGGCCCCAGTGGACTTTGCTGGTGACAAATACTCTTGCCGTGGGATCTCCCTTCCCAGAAAGGCCTGCCCTTGGGGTTAACTGCTCTGTAGTTGCCATCATACAATTTTTATTAGTTTTTAAAATTAATTCTATTCCTGTACTTACGGCTCCCACACCATCCAGCCTCCCGTCACCTCCAGTGGCGCCCTGGGCCTTGACTGGCCTCCACCTCTCCAACGTGCAGTCACTCCCGCTTTCTGATGGGATTGGGGGGGGGAGGCGACGGCGTCATGTTGGAAGAGCAGGCTTGGGTTCTGCTGGTGCCCTCAGTCTGCAGGTGGGGCCTTGAGACCACACAGGGAGTGCTGAGGTTCGAATCAGCGTGGGTTTTTAGGGCGCCCCTCCCCCAGCCTGCCGAGCCATGGCATATTGCACAAGTGACTTGACCAGGGCCACCTCTGATCCAGGTACAAGGGCCACCCAGCAGGGAGATTGCAGCCACTTGGCGATCTCCTGCCCACCACACACTGGGGCAGTGGCCTGCAGGAAACGGAGACGGATGGCCTTCCCCCTCCCAACTCCGGTGGGGCACGGCCTTTGGTCCAGTGGAGGGTGGTGGACGTGGGCCACTGGTGCTTCCCTGAGTCACACACACTCACCCTGGAGTATTCCTGTGACCAAGGGAGCATGACATTAAATAGCAAATAAAAAACCCACCACGACAGGGTGGGAGAGACTGAGAAAGAAAGGGAAAAGCTTTATATTTTAGCACCTTAAATGGTGCCTTTTCCCTTTTTGTAAAAGCAGCCCCCCGCCGCCATTTTCATTCTGCACTGGACCCTGCAAATTATGTAACAGGCCCTGCTCCCAAACTCAGTAATAACCATAGCCATCCTTTATCACAGTGACCAACATGCTTAGGAATATGTCATCGGATCTTCACAACCATATGCCTCAGGAACCTTGATAATTTCCATTCTATATGAGGATGAGGCACAAGTAACATGCACAAGCCCTGCAGTGGGTAAGTGGTGAAGCTGAACTCTGACCCTGAGTGTGTCCGACCCCAGTGCTGGAGTGCCTGACAATTAAGGCTGAGTGGAGCCTCACAGATGGCTGGTATGCAGATAAGAATTTGTGAATTGAATGAATGGGTGGAGGAGATGGATGCGGGAACAGAAATCACCCCATTACCTGCCTTCCTGGGCTGCGTTTAGGAAAGCCCAGAGCCTGAGCACCCTGGGCGTGCAAAGCCAGAGGACACTGGAGAGTGTGTAGGGCAGGGTTGGGCTGGCAGTGGTGAGTGGGCTGCAGCACGTGACCACCTGCAGCTGCAGAGCGATGGCGAGCCTGCAGCATCATTGGCTCAGCTGGCCCTTCCTCATACACAGGGCCTGGCCATCTTGTGCCCAACTCTGGTAAAACACCATTTTGTTTCTGCCTCACCATTTGCTTTTCCTGTTATTTTGTGAGCTGTTCTGGGTGTGCTTAATTCCTGTTTGTATTTGGAGGGGCGTGTGGAGCTTCGGCACAAGGTACCCAGTGCCCAGGAAACCCAGCTTGTTCCCCATGAGACCTCCCTGCCCCCTTAAATGCTTCTCCTCAGTCTTTCACGCCTTGCCCCTGAAATTCTACCTCGGATCCTAAATTGGGTGCATTCCAGCCCTGTTGGTAGTTATTTTGCAAAGTGATGGAATATGGATGCATGCGCTTTTTCAAGGTGTTATTTAGATATTATTACGACTTCAATGACCATACAGAACATTCAGGAAATGTTGTCATGTTGGCTTTTCACAGTAATGTGGATGGGTTATATGTTTGGAATTACTCAAATTATCAGCAATTTTAATCAGGTTTTTTTTTTTTTTTTTTTTTTTTTGCACCATTCAGAGAGCAAAATTAGAATTGCCTATGTTTGCAGTCTACCATGTATTTGAGATAATTAAAAATTAGCCCGTGAAACCATAGAGATCTTTATAGTAACAGCAGGATTTGGAAGTTGCATTTCTCTCTAGGCAAATGAACTGGACTTTTATGACAGTAAATACGAAAGCTAAATCCAGCTGCACATTTTATTAAAACTGTTGCCCTTTCCTGGTCACCTCTGCTTATCTGGCAACCTTCTAGAATAGTCACCCCTGGCCATAATCTTATTAGCAACTGGCAAGAAAATAACTAAAAATAATGGGCTGTTGAAATGATTATTTAAACCTCGAAGAAATGCATCCCAATGACTGTGCGTGGCTGTGAGGTGCCTGCGCTCTCTCCGGTCCTGCCTCCAGTTCGGTTCCACTTCTCGGCTGCTGCTTTAAGACTGCAGAGCGCCCCAGCGGCCAGAGGCAGGGGAGGGGGTCCCCGCTCGCCTCCGCTCCGCTCCGCCCGCCCGCCTCCCAGCCAGGGAAGGTTAGCGAGGGATCAATGTGATCCGGGCCGCAGGAGAGGAAAGATGAGCCCGCCCGCCCGCCTGCTGCCTGGATGCGGAGGCTGAGGGCCGACGCGCGGGAGGCCGCTTGCTGCGCAGTCGGGGCGCCGGGCGCCCGGCATGAGCTCACGCCCGCGTCTGCGGCTCCGTCCACCTGCCGACCTGCCGGCGGCCCGCTGAGCTGACGGCGCACCTGGGCTGCAGCCCCGCCGGCCCGCTCTGGCCGCAGCGTTGGGCGCGGCGCCCGGGAGCAGGTGTGCAGGAGCGCGGCGCGCGGCGAGCGCAGCCCTCGCCCCGGAGCCCGGCTCGGCAGCAGCGGCGGCGGCGGCGGCGGCGGGCGGGCGGCGGCGCCCGGGCGGGTGGCGAGCGAGCGGAGCCGGGCGGAGCGCGGGGGGCGAGGCCGGCGCGGCGCTCGCGGGAGGCCGGGGTGCAGCAGGGGCATGTGGATACTGGCTCTCTCCTTGTTCCAGAGCTTCGCGAATGGTGAGCCTTTCGGTTTGAGATGAATTTCATTTCTTGTATTGACCGGAGTGTGGGGGGATTGGATGCACGGTTGAAGTCTTTCCCTTTTCCTCGTCCATCTGGGTTGAAATTTGCAGGCTTTTATTTTTTAAAAATCTTATTTATATTTCTTCGGGGAGGAGAGGAGGCAGTGAAGAGAGGACGGGTGAAAAATTGCTCTGTAATCATTTAAAGGCGCTTACCTAGCAAAGTGACAGCTCCGAGCTAACTCCTATACTAGATAGCTACCTCATTCAGAATAAACCGGGTTTGCTGAGAGGAAGAGAGACGGAAAGATCGCCAGTTTGGCACACCACAGCCTGCAAGGGACATGACATTCCAAGTGCAGGCAGGTGGAGGGGTCAGTTAAGAGCGTCTGCCTTCAGATTCAAAGCTTTTAAAACATGTGCTTTAATTCTGCTGCAGTTCATCTCCAGCAGCAAGAAAAGCCTTTAAGAAAGATCTGTCCTTCTACCACCACCACCCCCCTTCTTGGTACTACAGAATCCCCACAGTCATTTATGTAAAAATATGCACCGTAGGCACTGATAAGCATTACATCATCTGAAATGTTGACAGATTCTTTAAAACACCTGTATACTTGTAAAAATGAAATCAGTGACTATTGCAAATAGCATTCCTTTCCTCATGTCCATCCAATATTATATCTTGAAATGCTTTCTTCCTGGGTATTTGAAAAGCCATTGCTCTTGACTGAGTCAGATCCAATTAGTAAGTGTGACTGCACCTTCGGTTGCCTGTCACCGCGTAAATATGAACTCGCATGTATGAATGGCTTCCTCTCATCTGGGAATGAGAGGAAATTGTCATCATTTGGCATTGCCTGGGAGTAGCTACAGCTTGAATTCCCATTTCAAATTTCGGAACACAAATCTGCATAAAATGTATGACTTGCTGATAGTTAAAATTAAACCATTAAGCAGAATCCCCTACCCAGGAGGGAGGGAGAGGGAGAGAGAGAAAGGAAGGAAATCTAGCCCTTATGAGAAAATACCAGAAGCCAAGGGGAGGCTGTAAGATTTTCCTGGAAGATGCACAGGGCAGCTCTGAGTGTTAGCTGCACAGAGGTGCATTTTCTTTGCCTACCAAGATAGTACTTAAAGAATCAACACACCGACAGGCCAGAGGAAATGCATAAACTTTGTAAAATTAAAAAAAAAAAAAAGATGACTAAGGAAAGGTAACACTGCAAGAAGGAAATCCTGAAATTAACATGAAAATGATACTTTGCTCTCTAATATAACCTAAAGCAAAGTGTTCAAAACTTTCATTTTGAGATTTCCTAGCAGGAAAGAATTGCAACAAGTTCTGACATGACACCCATCTTTCCCAGAGGGCACTATACCTCTTCTGCAGCCTCGCGGGAATTTACCTTGGGGGATAGATCTGCTTTAGCTAATGTGTGGTGATGCGTCAGGAAAGTCGGCCCTTTATGCTGCTTTTCTAATGTGAACTCAGAGAAAATGTAAAAATGCTCACATACGTGTTCCAGCGCCACAAAGCATTGATGGCCTGTCTCACCTGTCAGGGCGTACATCTCTGGGCTTCTCAGAAGGGCCTGGGTTATGGGATATGAAACATAATTTCCACCCTATTGGGAAGTATGTATTTCAGGATGAGGAAAGAGGTTGTGCTTCTGATTGTCAGTCAATTGGTATCTGTTTTACAGTTTCATAGTTACATGTGACAGAAATAGGTCTGGTACAGTCTCTGAAACAGAGATGCTAAAATGTGTGACTATTTTTTTTTTTTGAATCAGTTTTACTAAAATAATCATGATAGAGTCATATATAGTGAGAAAATTGTATAAAACCTCAAATAATCTGCTCTGTGGAAAATACGTGCAAAGGCTATGTATGTGCATTTATACTGAGTCCTAGAGCATTATCTTCTTACACCTTTTTCAGGACCCTTAAAATTGATTGATAACCACCACTATTGATACTATAATGAATACAGGTAGATTTCACAATATGAGATATAGATTGTACATGCAAATGAATATTTTACTTTGCTGTATTACATGTTCTGATCCTATCTACCATAAGGATATGGAATCTCATGTAAAAATGGCCCTCTCTTTATATGATGAAGCATTAAAAAAAAAAAAAAATGGCCTGACTGTAGAGCTTTGGATTCTTTTCATTTGTGGGGGGAACTGGCTTTAAAGAGTTTTCAAGGAATGATTTCAGTGCATACTGTGGAAAGGATCATAAAATAGATAGTCATGTCAAAATAAAATAAGAGTCCACTTTGGAATGATGCCTGTTTATAGGACCATATTTCAAAAATGTGAAATTAAATGGTTCTTACCTATCTGAATGAGACTTGAAGAAAATTGAGAGTTTTTTTTTCAATAATGCCATATTTTGGTCTACCTTAATTTTGAAAAATTCCTGAATGTATGTGATAAAAAATCTATGAATTCTAAAACTGACTACTGCTAGGCCTGAAACATCAAAACGTCTGACATGATTAAAAATATATAATTGTAAAAGATTATGCAGTTTGATATTTTGGGGTACTCATAAAATAAGAAGCCCACACTGTATCTGCATTTTAACGGTAGACAACAGCGTTTTTCCTACTGATGTAATGGGATGTACATTTATTTCTTAATGAAAGCATGGTTGCTGGACAGGCTGCAGACAGTATTCAGGGTAAAACATAGAAATCAGAGAACAGTCCCTTCATGGGTTAAATCCTTGAATGAATTACCTCACCTGATCAGGTGGAGTCATCATGTTTTAAAGCAGTCAACTTGTCCTGCAATGTTCTGGAAATACTCTCAGGGAGCTTCAGTTACTGTGCAAGGGAATGGGGGTCCCTATATGTGCAGATATGTCTCACAGCCTTTCCTTGGGATGGGATCACACTGCACTGTGTTTTATCACAATTTCTTTTGACTTTAACTCTGATGAGAATACTCTAGTTTACAATTCTTGTTAAAAGCATAGGTGGGCCTAATAAGCAGATTTATTCTATATAATACATTTTTGCTAGTATCCTTGATTTCTGTTGTTATGTACACATAGGTCCCTGACATCATCCTTTCCTGAGCCATGCAATTCTGGGCTTTGCCGCTTTGCCATTTTCAGGGAGCTTGTGGAGCTTAGAGAGGGTGGGTGTTGGGAGAGAGAAGGGTGCTTGTCAAAAAGAAAGTGGGCTGTGCAGCACCTTTCTGCATCCCCTGTCATCTCCACAGGGAATTACGTACCGCAAACTTAACATTTTATTTAAATTTAGGAGCAGACATTTATGAGTGCAAATGCAGCTTCAGGGTTTTAAGGTGATTTTTATTTAATTCATGTAAATATGTGGAAGTAAAAAAAATGTTATCAGGTGAGTAATTCCAGGGCTTGCTCCCCACTTCTCCCTCTCCTATTTTTATTAAGGAGATTTAAATTCCACCCCAGAATTATAGGGTTCATAAAAATTTTCTAGGTCTCTTAAGCTTGGGTGCCCCTACAAGATGCCCTGTGTAGGAAAACAAAATGCCATGCAGACCTTTATTAAATGCCAGCCGATCCTTCTCCACTTCTTACTCTCTCCTGAATGCCACTTTGGTGTGACCGCAGTTTGTTGCTGTGAATCAGTGACTCACTGGGCAGAACTGGTCCAGTACAGCACGCTGATAGGGGAAAATAATTGTGACCAAGAAAAAAAAAAAAAAAAAAGCCAATCTAAATCCCTGATTCCTGGACCTCCGTGTAGCTGTCAAAGTGTTTTATCACTGATGTGTCTGGGATGAGATGCAATGAGTATTTCATAAAGAGACTCAATGCAATGGGCATTGAGACTCCACGTAAAGGAGAGAGAGAAAAGCCCAGGGAGGGTCATTTTATAAAAACCTAAGAACACTGAAGGAGACTGGAAATTTATGTTTGAAAAATAAAACGATGGATTTCTCAGTGGATGCACTTACAAAACTATGGCATCCAAATTTCACAAAATCAGCTGAATCCTACGGCCGAGATTATGAATGCGCCTCATAAATAATTAACAGGCAGTGGAAATAATACAGTTAGCATTAGGTAGGGCAGAGCAGTCGGCAGCGCTTCCAGAGGCGAGCACTCCCGCGTTCTGGGTCCCCTGGGTGTTTGGCGGGGCGGCCGGAGGTCCCGGGCGTTCGCAGGAGGGCGCTGTGTCTGGGCATTTTCTTGGCGCTGCGCTGTCGCGCACGCTGGCTCCCGGGACCAGCTCCATCGGCGGCCTGGGAGATGGTGAGGCGGTGCTACCTTCATGTCAGTTGTGTCCCTGCCACAGGACACTAGTGGGCGGCAAACCTCACAAGACTGGTGCAGCCAGCCTTCAGCGGGCCGACGAAGTCGCCGCCTCCGAGCAGCGGAGCTCTGCGCGGCGCGGCGGCCGGAGGCTCTCCTCCCCGCGGCTTCTCAAGTTCGCCGGGCCCAGCCTCCCGGGTCCCGGAGTTCAGCCCAACAGGAGCCACGAATGCAAAGGCTACGGCCGGCGAGGCAGGGTCCGCCGTCTTTGTTTCCAGTTTTCCCCAGGAGGCCGGTGCTCCCAGCAATCTGTTGCAATCTCGAAGGTGCAGAGAAAGGGAAAGGCGGTGTCCGCGGCTGGTGGGCCCGCGGACCGTGCGTTTGCATCCCGCCTTCCCTTCCCACTGGCTGGGGAGCCCGGCCCCGCGGGCGCCTCCTCTCGGCGGAGGTGGCCGCTCGGAAGCAGCCCCGCGCCTGATTGGCTGACCTTCCAATGTCATTGCGGGAGGCCCAGCCCGCTTCGCCGCCGCTGCCGGGGACGGGGGCGAGGCGGCCGCGCCGCTCCTCTGCGCTCCGCCGTCCGTCCCCGCGGCCCAGGACCTCGTCCTGCTCCCCCGGACAAACCGAGCAGCACCTGTTCGCCTGGACCAGGTGTTAATCCTTCACATGCCACAGAGCCGGGCACAGAATTTCTCATTTTAAATTCTCATCTTCTCCTGCCCCTCCCCCCATATTTATTCCTTTTTTTTTTGTTTCATGTTTTGAAAATACGAAAACACTCAAAAGTTGCATTTCCCTTGTTGGATTTATGGGTTAAGATGAGGCAGGGGGAATGGAAGGTTGCAGCAGCCCGACTTGTACCCACTGTGCAGCTCTGAATTCCTCGGCCGGTGGCACAGCGTCCACCCAGGCGGCAGGAGGGCAGGTGCGGATAACCAGTTTTGGGTTCAGAGGTTAGACAGCTTCTGATCGGGATGTTCGGAAGGACTGGATTCAGAGACCTGCTCGCCCCAAATTAGATTCCTGCATTATCTGGTTTCCTAAAACCTTGGCCATTTCCTTGACAGTGTCTAGAGTAATCTGTAACTGTGTTTATTTGGTGCCTGTTTGGCTAGCGACTGCCTCCCTTACTGGATGGCAAGGTCCGAAGGCGAGGCTCCTGCCATGCCAGGGTGTGTCCATCGCACAGAGCAAAATGCGTGCAGGGGCAGGTGGAAACAGATGTTCACTGACTGACAGAAAGAAGCGACAGGATGATGGGCAGAGCCTTCCTCCCCTCCTTCGCCCCCTCCTCTCTCCCATCTGCCCCTGTCTCCTGCCTCTGTGTTATCCTTCCTTGCCGGGTTAGCTTCTTGTCTGCCCCATCTCTCATTCTACTGTATAAACCGTTGCGAGACACGCACGTAAGCAGCAGTGTGGCCGCTGCCGTCTTGTCTGATACACTGACTCCCTGGCTGTAGAAATGCTCATTTTCTAGAAATGCTTCTGGGGGCATTTTCTTCTCTTTTGCAAAACGGATTCACATTTGGAGTATGTGATGGGCCTTCATCACAGTTACGTAACAATGCTATAATTGCTTTAGGTGTTCTTTGTGACTTGGATTGGGTCAAACGTCACAGGAAATAAGTGAATAAATGCACTGGACCCCTTGTTCTCAAGTGTACGCTGCTAACTGGCACGATTTGAAAATCCTCTACAAGGTGTAACACCCTGTCGCGTTCTGAAAGCCAGTCAGAAACATCACACCAACACATAAGTTCCCCTAGGGGTTCCTGGGAATTCATTTCTTCATCAAAGAGCCTCCAAGGATATCACAACGAAGCTCAGTTTCTTAGGCCTTCATCATCTTTAAAAAATCATATTAATATTTTCTTAAACATTCTGTTGATTTATGAGTGTCTGTCTCATCATTATCTTTTTTTCTTATTTTCCAGCAGAACCAACTGTAAGTTGGTTCCTTCGTCAAAGTAACATGAAAGGCATATGTTTTACCATTAAAATTGTGATTTGTATCAAATACGAGAATCAAATTAGGTGTCTTGGAGCTTACAGTATTTATCATCGTTTGATTTTTGGAGATCTGTCTTTATTCTATATTATCAGTACTTATTATTTTAAAAAAATAATTCACTTGGGTTAATTTTTGGTCTTCAAGCCCCCTGGGTTATGGAAATACATATCACGGTGGAACAGAGAGGGATGAATGGAGCTGACCAGATAGATGATGAGATAAGAAGAAGGAAAGAGGCTACTACGTAGGGAGACAGAATGACAGGGATTAATGAATCTTGCCTGCATCCCTGTTTAAGTTATTTTTACGCAGAAGACAGTGAGTAAGATTTAAGAGTGAGCAAGCAGTCCTATTTATAGAAAGCCGTTTTTAAATGCAGCGGCTGGGAAAGCGAAAAAATTGAAAACGTGAGATCACCTCCATACGAAATGCTGGCTTCCCCTACCTCCCCAGGACCATGGAGATTTTTTTTTTTTGGAGGAGAATAAAAGCATAACAGCCCTTGAGGAAATATTGAGAAATCGCTTTGAACTCTGCAGAGTATTCTTGAAATGCTCTCAGGGCTTAAGTCCATGTCAGACTTGGGAGGTGAGGGTGCGGAGCCAATAGCTGTATTATTTGGAAACTGGGCTTCGGTAGGTCTGAACAGAGGAATGAAGTGAAGGGAGCATGTTGAACTTGCAGGGCTGCCACAGATATTTACTTGGCAGTAAGCATTGTCTTTCCTGAAGATGCTCAACAGCACAGAGTGGGAGGGTGAATCTGCATGCATGTTTGAAGTAGAGCAATTACTAAGTGTTCACATTTAGGATCTTGTGATTATTATAGGTTCCTCTATATTAATCAGTTATTAAATTTTGGAGATTTAAAAAATTGTGACATATACTCTTCTAATTGGCCAGTCCAGGCTGCTTGATTGACGTTAAATGTTCCTGGACAAAAGAAAAATGAACATACTTGCTCTTAGGAATGAAATAGTCTTCTTTCCTAGGACTGCGTTTATTCAGTGTAACATTTTGGTTTTACTGGCCCCAAGTGCACCTTATTTTCTGTTAAGGGTAGAATCCTTGAATTTGTATGGAAATGCTGCTGGTGTACAGGTTGCACATCTGAACAATAGCCAGACCAACCCCAAAGGATGATGCTGTGCAAAGCATTTTCCTTTTATCTTGTGAAGAACCATCTATGCAATGGGTTGTTTTGTAGCCAGTCTCCTTAGACTGTGGAACAGGCAGGTTTGATGAGGTGGTGGAAGGAGATTTGAACTAATTTATTGCAGAGTTTGATTCATATGAGCCTTGCCTCTTTTAATATGAAAATGATGAACCAGGAAGCAGTTTTAAGCTTGGCTTTACACAAAACTTAAGCCATTCGTCTTGGTGTCCACTGTGCATAAATACTAAATACGGTGAAGTCAGTTTATAGTTCTTTCTAGATACCTGAATCTCAAATTATTGGATGCTTCTGCAAAACAACAGTGGTAATAACATTCCCAGTGAAGACTCTGATGACCTCAGGGTCCCCAGGTGCCTTCTGCATCGTCATGGGACTGAGTGATGGCTATGTTAAGCTGGGGTTAGAACCAGCATGAACGGGTCCATTGGATGCTGACCGAGGTGGCCTGTGTCACACCCTGCAGAGCCATGTCATTTGAAATGGCTGATGGCAGTGGACACTCTTACCATTGATTTCTTTTTCCTAATGTTGAATAAAGCATTGATTTTTCTCACGAGACCTGCTTTTTCACTCATCGCATGGACTTCAGGACAATGGGAGAATTTTTACAATTATATTGTTACAGAAAGGCAAAGCATGAAGATAATTAGAACCACTGCAATTTGCTGTGTTTTTAAATTTTACTCTTTTTTTTTTTCCCCTTTATGTAAAGACCTGAGCTCTACTGTGGAAGCTTTT
The DNA here is from genome assembly GCF_028023285.1 of Balaenoptera ricei. Classification (NCBI taxonomy): domain Eukaryota; kingdom Metazoa; phylum Chordata; class Mammalia; order Artiodactyla; family Balaenopteridae; genus Balaenoptera; species Balaenoptera ricei. Next base: position 157,145,240 of record NC_082642.1, on the reverse strand, counting down.
GAATAAACATACTTTCTCATCAGAGAAACTTGAGATTCATTTCTTCTCTCCACAGTAGCCCCACTGTGGCATAATTTGATCTTGAGTTCCCATAAGACACCAAAAACCCCAAGTCCCAGTCCTCTTAATTACAGTGTTTATTTCTTAATATTGGCTGTAGAGCATTCTTAATAACCGATTTGCAGCTGCCAGGGTAGAAATAACAGTGCTTTGTAATATCACGTGTGAGACTTTAGGGGTGAGCTGAAGACCTCAACAACCACAACGGACTTTACTAGTCAAATGAGAAACTCCGCACTGTAGAGAGGGTGCAGTGGTGATTTTTATCACCCCTCCTGGAACTTGTCACGGCCAGTTCCTGCAAAGGGTAGCCATTTGTCTGTTTCATTGGCCAGTGAAAGGAAATGTGTAAAACGTATGAAAGGCCCTCTAAGGTACAGAATTCTTCTTTCATAAATTATTCAGGCTGGCAAAGCCAAGGTTAGCAGGGGTCTGTCTGGTGCCTTGACATGATAGCAGAAAGTGAATAGGATGGTTAATTACCAGACGTGTACATGCATATTACGACTCACCAAAATCAATAGCTATTAAATCTTTGGTGGCTCCTGTTTTACTATAGGCTTGATGGATATTTATATGTATAAACATGGGTAGAAGAATTTTGACCTAGATGTGATCTTGGTATTTGTTTTGGGTAATTACTTTGATCAGTGGTCAGTTCATCTATGTCTTAGGAGATCTCATATCACCAGCCACAACTCCCCCTGATTTGTAGTCGCAAGAGACCCCTCGGTCTTCCCCCACTCGCATAGCCCCATAGCCCCATAGCCCCATAGCCCCATCACCCCGTCTCTGGGGATGGGAAGGTGAGAATACGCTGTAGGCCTTTGTGGTATCAGATGCTTGGAAGCCATGGAAGATAAGGTTTATGGGAAGACCAAGCATAGGGAGGAAGGAGCCACCCCATGTCAGGACAGCAGGAGTGTGAGGGGGAGGAAGGAGGAGGCATGCTGACTGGAGGCCAGTCTGTTGATGCCTTGAACCGTGTTCCATTTTACCATGCCTCTGTCGGGACCTTCCAGTTAAGGATCAGGGCCACTGGTTCTTAAAGCCCAGGTGGGCCGGGTCAGGGAGGAAGAAGTAGGGCCTTTCCTGGAAGGCTTTTCCCCTCATGAGCCTCTCACAGGAGATTCAGTGCTGGCATTGTATTGGGAACGGGCTGTAGTTTGCAAAGCTCCTGAGGTCTAATTCTGATATGTACCTTTGCCATCTTTTCCCTCCCGCATGGGTCCTTCAGCTTGACTGTGCGTAAGACTCATGTGATCTTTTCTATTGTTTGTTTTATAGTTTCCCAGTTCTGACCACCAGAGGGTCTGGTTCTGCAGCTCTGGGGTATGCATGGCTGAAGTATCTGTATTATTATTCTGATCCGGGTGGCATAATCCAGCTCTGGATAGAACAGACTTGGAAAGAGGCTGCCCAGCCCCTGGCTGAGGTAGAGGGTCAGACAGTAGCTAGAATGTCGACCCCGTAAAGCTTCATGTAGACCCCAATGCGCTGTTGGGGAGCTCTATATTGAGTAGTGATTTATTGAGAGGGTATATATATATATGCAGGGCTAGGGCTTCATTGACTGCCACAAGGATTTGGGCAGATTTGGGGAACGTTGGTGGCAGGGGCTGGTAACAGGGAAGACCCTGAGTAGAGGGAGGTGCGATCCCAACCAGGGACTTCTAATTTGGACGCTAGTACGTTGAGAATCATCTGTATATATATCTGTACAAATACCTATGCTTATTTGTATCCAAATGTATATAGGTGTGTGTATATACACGTACATAATTTTTTCTTATTGTTTTAGCATATTTGATATCCAGGTTTATTGCTAGCACGTGCTTTGCTGTTGGACTTGGTCCTATTGTGTTTTCTCAAATCGACCCCTTCTTTGCTAGCAGCTGGAGTCCTGGCAGAGAAGCCCTCTGAACCTTGATGTAACCACATTCCTCCCAGGAAGAGATCAATAGTGGGAAACTGTTTGGGTTATTATATTGGAAAAGCTTAAGAGAGGCACTAGGGCAGGATAGACAGGACAGGAATACAGGTCTGTTTGCAGCTTGAGGTTTTGCCTGGATGCCAACCTGGGAACATTACACATGTCTTCTTTCCAATATCAGTGCACAAGTTCCTTCCAAAGCCAGGTATAAGGGGCTTGGGGATTGTTTGCTCTTTTGGTTTTTCTTGGCCTCTGCCCCTTTCTTTTAGGTAAATGACCGCAGGTGGATTGTATTTATCATACGAAGTATTGTCGTTAATGCTAGGTTGTCATAAAAAGAGAAAATGGCATATAAGGACATATATGCATTTTAGGCCTTGTCATATGTATGATAAAATTGAGGACAGTTATTAGTGGCGGAATAATCTTTTCAAAACACCACGTCCTTGATTTTTTTGAACTAAAATAGACGCGAACGTGTGCTGGAGAGAGGCCTAAATTCAGAACCTTAAAAATAACTTTTTGTGTCCTGAGATCCTATTTTAGATAATATTAAAAATAACTTTCCCTCCTAGGCATTTGAAACAAGTTGGATGTTATAATCCTTGGGCGATTTTATTGTGATTCACTATAGAAGTTATTCTTTCAGAGCGGCTGTTTTGATTTTTAGCTTTAGAAGAAAAATGGTATGAAAGACATTGTGGGCTGAAAAAATGTAATTTCTGCTTGCTCATAAGTCCTTGAATTAGGGTAGACGCTGTTTCTGTGCAACAAAGGGCTCCTGCACCTCTGTTCCTTTAAAAAGCGGGGAGGGCTTTGTGTTCAGAAGTTATAAGCTCTGCCAAAGGGGGTTTGTAGAAGAAGATATTCGTTTAAAATAGCTCACAATTCCTCTCTGATTTGGAGTTTTCACGGCCTCTGCCACTTGCACAGACTTCTCTCTCTTAAATTTTGTAGCAGACAAGGGCAGCCTTTTTCCATATGTCCTCCATGGAAAGGTCATAAGTATTTCCACCTTTGAGAGATCTGTGAGTAATTGTAAATGGTTAAATACTTTCCTTAGAAAAGTAGAAATGAGAGATTGTGTGACTCATTTATTATTAGAACAAATCACCTTAACCCATAGAAGATATTTATTGCATACTTTAGTAAGTGTTGAGTGCTTTTCCCTTAGGTTTCCAACACCTCTCCATAAGAATGAATGTTATTAGGTACCGTCCGACTAATGGCCAAGGCAGTTTAAGGCAATGCGATGAATCTTTTGGTAGTGGAGATGCATTTGCGAGAAACGGAGGGGATTTCTGTATTTATTCACTTGTCATCATTTACACCTTCCTCTCTCCCTCCTTAGGAACTGGGAGCAAATATCAGGGCTTCCATGCATACAGTGAGAGTGTAGGAAGAAAGTGATATTTCCCTGGGGTCTGGAGGCCTTCTATGCCTCTATTAATTTCCTAAGTCACAGGTGGTTTGCCCTGATGTGGGCGGGTGGAGGGACTCTGCTGTGATTCCCCAGCTGCTCAGGACACACGGAAGTCTGGAAGCAAGGGATGGTGTTCTTTCCACCCGTGGGTGTCCCCCTCAGGGGTTGCCTGTTGGAAGTCAGCTGTGTCTTTCTAGAAATCTCTGAATGGGGAGAGGCTGGTATTTATAATTATTTTTTCCAGATTGCACAAGCATAGGTGTTATGGGTTATTATAAAGCTCTAAACAAAGACATCAGATATAAAGTAAACTCCATGGAATTCCATGGAATTATTATTTCAGGCTCATTATTTTTGGCAGATGGGAATAAAAGACTCCTTCCCTCCTCTTATGATTTGATCATTTTTCGTGCTCCCGGCAAATTGTGTTCTTCAGTTAAAACAGGGTTCTAACCAGGGCCGTTCCACTCCCTCGGGGATGTTGGGCAACACCTGGAAACATTTTGTTCTCGCGGTTGTGGGGAGAAGGGGATGCCCCTGGCATCACTGGTGGGTGGGGCCCCGAGAGGGTACCCAGCATCCTGCAATGCACAGGACAGCCCCCGACGACCGGCAAATAGTATCTGGTCCAAAATGTCGGTAGTGCTGAGGTTGAGAAACACTAAGTTAAATAGTTTAGAGCCACGCTGCTGCAATGTAAGACTGGTTTTGTGCTTTTCTGTGGATGCTGGAGAGAAGGCGAGATGTTTCTTCCGAATCTCAGTTGTAACTCCTCTGGCTGCAGAAACCATAGCTGGTGATGCTTGTTACTGTTTGAGCTTTATTTACTGTTTTTTTCCATGAACAAAAAGCAAAAAATCCCCAATCTGTGTGTCTCCTTTTTCATCAGTCACCAAGAGCACAGATACCAAGGTGTTCCTGGGTTCCTCCAGCCATTTTCCCCTCAAATGATTATGCTAATTAGTGTTGGATCAGACGGTTAAATTATACTTCGATGAATCCTGTGTGCTAACTGCTCAGGATGCATTTTCTCCCGCCTGGTTACTTTGTGCCCGAGTGCCCTGTGCTGCAGGCCGAGGGAGGCCTGCTCATCCTGAAGATGCTGATTTCTGTTTTCAAGGCAGTGCAAATCCTCTTTGTTGCCTGGTAAAGGGAGAGGGGATATTGTGTCACTTGCTTTCCCAGGCAAAGGCTGGACAGCAGAGGCCTCTGGGAAATGGACACCCTGGTTAGAAAGCACCAGTTATTTGAAGATATTAGATGCAGAGAAACTTGGAGAAGGAAGCTCTGTGGCTGCAAAGGCCGCCAGCCTTTTTCTCAGGGAGACTTCCCTGTTTGCATTTCTCTCTCTTTTCCATGTGTCCTGTGAACACAAGCCTCTTGTGTCTGTGGTAGTCCTGGAGGGGTGTCTCTGCATTTATTTCAAGTGTGTATGTCCTTAAAAAAGGAGTCCACCATTTTGGTTTTGTTTGCCTTGTGTTTTAACAACATGGCTTAGGGTGGTGGTGTTCATCCCTGAGCTCACGTAGTGAGATTGTTTTTCCAAGAGGGGTACTTTAGTTCGGGTGACTCTGAGGTTTGTTGAGTTAAATGCTTATGAAATGCTTTCTGATATAAGAAAATTTCGAATGTGTGGGAAAGAACGTGAGTGAAAAATACGGATGGCAGTGTTGTTATTAATGGATTTCTACTCTACGGTAAAAGGTTACCATGGCTCATTTTTGTGGTTCAGTGAGCTTAGTAATGATTGGATTTTTCTTTATACCCTTCACTTTTTTTGCCCTTTACATTAATATAATGGGATAGTCTGGTTACCAGAAATGTGAGTATTTAGGCTATGTATAGTTGTTTTTTCCCTATCAAAATGTGCATGTGTTTTGATCTCGCTGGAACTTATGGCATCTTTCACTTAAGAACGGGCCAGAAGATGATATTATATATCACTGGTCCCCCATACCTCCCCCTAAGAACTGCTGGGCCATAAGAATTACTTAATGTAGGGAGTAAATACCTGCTTAAATTTTCACATCCCCCTACTCCAGAAATTGTACAGTGTCATTTGAGAGAAAGAAGAAAGAAATTTGTCTTGGAAGAAAGAAATTCTGCTTGCAATTCTTCCCATAAAAAAAGGATTAGAGTAAAAGGAAATTTACACATATTGAGCATCTAAAGTGTGCAGGCACTTGGCTTATTATGTTATATGCAGCAGTTATGTTTATTAGTAATAATAGTGACAATATGTCAATAATAATAGCTGACATTGTTTATTGCTAGATACGAGGTACTACTTTAAGTGTCCATGGTGTTTCCTATAATGCTTGAAGCTTTGTAGGAAGGTAGGTATTGTTATCACCATCGTAAATAAGGTGGGATTAAGTGGGTGCTATGGATCCGACAGCTGTTAAAAGGCAGAATGAGGCCTAAGTCCATGTCTGTTTACAAACCCACACCGATATATGGCCTGCATTCATCCTCAAACAGTTGAACGAATAAGTAGTTTTAATCTCAGTTTTACAGAATTTGAGGCCAGGGTTTGGAGATACTGATCATCAGCCTGAGGTCCATGGGACCCGTGATTCGATCGCAGCATTTTGAGCCCACGTGGTCTGAAGTCACAGATTTGTTTACTCCACATCATTGGCATCCCCAAGTCTTCCAAACAAAAGCACGTTTATTCACTTGACTTTTTTAAACTTTGAAAATAATGACATTAAATTTGCTTTAAAGTTGAGCAATAAAGAGTTGTTTTGAGAAAGCGGAATGTCAGCTTTTAAGAATCAGTGTGTAAACGGGGAAAACTCATTTACTTTTCCTTGTCGACCCCCATTCACTTATTTGAGTTAAGTAAGTAAGAGACAGGTTAATTAACTTTTATCCACTTCAGTGGTGGAACTATTTCCTGGTATCATGTTCTATTGTTGGTGTGTTTAAGAGTGAAATTGGAGGAGGATAACATTTATCTTACATTCATATTACATGGTGGGGTCTTCCCCAACCCCCAAGTTTAAATCGTGTGTCTATCTTTAAGTACATTACATTTCTTTTTTTTTTTTGAATTTTATTTTATTTTATTTTTATACAGCAGGTTCTTATTACTTATCTATTTTATACATATCAGTGTATATATGTCAATCCCAATCTCCCAATTCATCCCACCACCACCCCCCACCCCCGCTTTTCCCCCTTGGTGTCCATACGTTTGTTCTCTACATCTGTGTCTCTCTTTCTGCCTTGCAAACCAGTTCATCTGTACCATTTTTCTAGATTCCACATATATGCGTTAATATACGATATTTGTTTTTCTCTTTCTGACTTACTTCACTCTGTATGACAGTCTCCAGGTCCATCCACGTCTCTACAAATGACCCAAATCCGTTCCTTTTTATGGCTGAGTAATATTCCATTGTATATATGTACCACATCTTCTTTATCCATTCGTCTGTCGATGGGCATTTAGGTTGCTTCCATGACCTGGCTGTTGTAAATAGTGGTGTAATGAACATTTGGGTGCATGTGTCTTTTTGAATTATGGTTTTCTCTGGGTATATGCCCAGTAGTGGGATTGCTGGATCATATGGTAGTTGTATTTTTAGTTTTTTAAGGAACTTCCATACTGTTCTCCATAGTGGCTGTATCAGTTTACATTCTTACCAACAGTGCAAGAGGGTTCCCTGCATTATATTTCATTTGTCCTCAATTGAACACGATTTTCTCAATGCCAAAATATAGAATAAAAAATGTTTTTGTAATTGGGAATTGGAGACTGAAATTAGATGCAAGTTTTTTATCAGTTGAGGCTCTTATGAAAAAGACACAAATCAGTTTTGTGCCTACACATCTGAATCTTGTCATTGCAGCTGAATTATTTCACTGAAGTATCCATGGGACACATATCTTGAAGAGTTTAGAAAATACTACTTAGACGTCTGTCTTACTTCTTGAGCTTGAATGGAAGTTCTTATGATAAGAGTAATACCTATGTGTGCATGCATGTGTGTGTGTGCGCATATGTACCATGTGGTGGTGACATTCTTATTGTTCTCTGACATTTAGGTAATATGCAGACCACTTTTGCACACATGACATATTTGTCTTCTGTGGAGTGTAGGAAATTCCACTGTCCAGGTGTGATGAACCAGCTCTGTGAGCGCTCAGAGGTGGGATGGCCTAGGCTTCCCTTAGCTGGTGGTTGCAAGGTCATGGAGCTCTGTTTATTGTCTGGGTGACCTCCTTGCACTAAACACACTGCCTGGGGTTCATTAGTATGAGGTTCTAGCCGAGTCATGGCCTGGATCCCCCATTAGACCCCTATTTTGGAATTTTCCTGCAATCCTGTCCAATTAGCCATATCTTAAACCTTGGATTGTGGTCCCAAGGCGGGCCTGACTGAAGAGAGATTAAAAGATGTTTGGCATCTTCTCTACTGGCTAAGTAAGTAACCTGAAGTTTATGGCTACGAAGATGCCTACAGAGTCCCTTTTTTATGGAGCGCTGAATGCATGTGAGTATAATAACTGCTAATACTGATTGAGCTCTTAATATGTGCCAGGAACTGGGCTAAGTGCTTTATTGTATCATCTCATTTAATCTTCAAACGAGTCTTTGAGATACTTGTTCACATTATCCTCATTTTACACTTGGGGGAAATCAAGTCTTAAAACGGTGAGGTAACTCTTCTAAAGTCATAGATCCAGCTAGTGGTGAAGGCAGGCTTTGACCCTGGGCCATCTAGTTCCAGAACTTGGCTACCATGTGGTCCTCATCCACTGACAAGCTCCTGATATCTGGGCTGGCTCCTGAGCACACACACTCTTTTTTTTTTTTTTTTTTTTTTTGAGCTAATTTATTAATTTTTGTACTAATGGCTGAGTTGGGTCTTTGTTGCTGTGCGTGGGCTTTCTCTAGCTGTGGCGAGCGGGGGCTACTCTTTGTTGTGGTGCGCGGGCTTCTCATTGCGGTGGCTTCTCTTGTTGCAGAGCATGGGCTCTAGAGTGCAGGCTTGAGTAGTTGTGGCTCGCAGACTCTAGAGCGCAGGCTCAGTAGTTGCGGCGCCCGGGCTTAGTTGCTCTGTGGCATGTGGGCTCTTCCTGGACCAGGGCTCGAACCCGTGTCCCCTGCATTGGCAGGCGGATTCTTAACCACTGCGCCACCAGGGAAGCCCGCTCTTTTAAGTGGCAGTAGTTGTTCTGGGGAGCTGGAAATATGAGTTATGCCAGAAAGTGGGAATGGGCCAGAGAGCAAAAAATGCTTTCATCAGGTTTTTTGAAGGAAGATACTGGAAGAATGTGACAGTGCAAGCACAGTTTTGGAAGTGTCAGGGTCGGTTTGTTTCAATCACCACATTTCTAGAATCTCGTTCCTGAGACCGGACGCTCAGCCACCAAAATGTCACCAAGCACCTGCCGCCCGCCCCATGTTGCGAAGCACTGATTACCTTCTCTTCCCAAGGCGCAGCATGTGTCCTGTGTCCTGTGTCCTGTGTCTACTTCCATGCTGTCTGGACTAAAAATTAAACCTTCCAAATTCCAGTGGACAATGCAAGGTGGCTACGCCCTGTAGTGATCTCGGAACCTGTCTGTGCCTCAGCGGACGGCTGGCATTGCTGTGTGTCTTTGCTCCAGCAAGCTTCCGCTCTGACCCATTTCACACAGGTGTGCATGTCTGCCCCAGATTCCCCTTGTGTCAGAGACTTTAGACTTTAGGAGCCACCTGATGAAACCCAAGACAGCCTATACGCTGCGTCATCAGAGCAGGGGAGCTGGACTGCAGAAACTACACACTGCCCTTCCGATTGGTCTCGTTTTAAGTTGTGACCACAGACCCCAAGTGAGCCCTTAGCTCTGCGCTCAGTCCCACTTGACTGCCCTGTTGCTTCCCGTTCCTGTGGAAAGAGGATTTCACACCTTCTCCTTCCTCCCCAAACCTCAAACTCCCCTTCCCTTTCCAGACTCTCAGTCAGTGACCTCATTTCTCTGAGCAAGATATCAGAAGACTCAAGTAAACTCCTGGAATATCTCTTTCCCTCCCCACACACTCAGTTTATCAGCCTGCTTATGTCTATACCTGTTTTGATGGCTCCCTTCTTACCCCACTGGTGAGGGAGGGATTTAGTTATGGGGGTGACTGAACGCCAGCTCCCGGGCAGGTGAGAATGACAGCAGCATTTTAGTCGTGTATACTCACAGCCCAGGTGAGGAGGACACCATGCTATGCAGGGCCACACGGGGGTTGCATTTGGGAACAGAGTGAATCACCAGGGGCAGGGGGAGGAGCTTTGTATTATCACTAGGGTGAGGTGCCCCCTGGTTCCTGCAGGAGGATGAGATTGGCTTGTTTGAATAGTTCCACAGGCTAGCAGGAAACTAATGCCTGGTACTTAGGAAAAAGCAGACACTGTGCCTGGTCCCTTGATAAGGAGGGTCGTTTAGAGGGGACTTTTGTGGGAGTAGAGGGAGAGAGGGGAGCTAGCGGATAAGCCTTTTGAGGCCCTTCCCATTTTGCCAGATGTCGAGACAACACTTAGCATTGAACCTTAATTTCAGGTGCTACGCCACAATCCCCGTATGCACTGCCTTCCCTCCCCTGGCGGTGGAAGCACTGGCCTGTCTGTGTAGAAGGCCGAGACCTCCACCCATGTCCAGAATCCCATCATGTCCCATCCATGTGACGACTTTGCCTTCACATTTACGATCTCATCCTCAAGTATCGCCCCGTTTTCCTCTCTTCCGGGTAACACACCAGCAGCAGGCGATCTCTCCCGTAAACGTACTGACATACAAAAAACCCCACTCTTGTCGCCATTTCCTTCACCTCCCTGACTCTCTTACACTCTTTGTAGCGAAACCACTGGAAAGAGCTGCATATACTAGTGTTTCTCAAGTTAGCTGAGGTGCGGGATTGGTTTTTCAGTTTCCCGTCAGTTGCAGATGGATGTGAAGTCCTGCAGGACACGCCGAGTACACAGGCTGCTCCACACGCCGCTCGCCGCGGGGGTTCAACAGTAAGCAGAGCTGTCTGTGCCCCACTCACCGAGAACAGAGGGTGCAGATCACACACTTGAGAGCTGCAGCGACATGCCCATTTCTGTGCTCGTCTGACTGCAGACAGGAATCAACGCAGCTGGTCTGGGCACAGTTGGGCTAGGGCTGTCGGAGTCCTTGTTACGCCTTCACCTCTGTCTCTCGTAGATACTCTCCGATCAGCGTCCTCTTCACGGCTCCACTGAATCTGCTTTCGACCATGTCACCTGTGACCTCTGTATTTCTAGTCTTCATCTTGTTTGACTTTTCAGCAGCTTTTGACGTTGCAGAGCACTCTTTCCTTGAAACACCTTTGCTTGCATCCTGGGTATCGCGCTCTTTAGGTTTCCCTTCTGCCGCGCTGGTTTCTGCTTCTGGTTGTCTTTGCTAACTTCTCCTCTCTAGTCAAATGATAAATGATGCAGTACCCCAGGCTGTGTCCTCAGCCCTCTTCTCTCCCCTTCTCTCCCCATCTCTCCCCTCCCCTTGCTTTCCCAACTACACTTCCTCTCTATATGACTTACTTTAGGCTGAGGCGTTAAATATCATGTATATGCTGATGACACCTACATTCACATCTTTTTTTTTTTAAACTCATGTTCTGACCAGTATTCTTTATTATTTTTATTTTTGGCTGTTTTGGGTCTTCATTTCTGTGCGAGGGCTTTCTCTAGTTGCGGCAAGCGGGGGCCACTCTTCATCGCGGTGCACGGGCCTCTCACTGTCGCGGCCTCTCTTGTTGCGGAGCACAGGCTCCAGACGCGCAGGCTCAGTAGTTGTGGCTCACGGGCCTAGTTGCTCCGCGGCATGTGGGATCTTCCCAGACCAGGGCTTGAACCCGTGTCCCCTGCGTTAGCAGGCAGATTCTCAACCACTGCGCCACCAGGGAAGCCCTACATTCACATCTTTATCCAGGACTTCCCCACTGAGCTCACACTCAGGCCCTCAAATCCAGCTGCATATTCAACATCTCCCTTTAGAGATCTTTCAGGCCTCTCGGACCCTAACCTGTCTGAAACAGCATTCCTGGATCCTTCTCCCCACACCTGCTCCTCTCTCAGGATTTTGTCCTCCAAGTTGAGCATCGCTAGAGATCTTCTGCTCAAGATGAAAACTTTGGGGTCATCTTTGATTACTCTCTTTCCTTCACATCTCATATCCAACCCCCCAGCATGTTCTACTGACTCTGCCCTCAGAATATGACCATTTCATCCAACTCCACTTCAATTCAAGCCAGTCTCCTCGCTTGCCTCGAGTGGTCTCTGCAACAGCCTGCCAACTGGTCTGTGTGCTTCCACTCGCGCTCTCAGCAGTTGGAGGTCCACCCAGTAGCCAGAGGGACCTCTTTAAATGATAAATCAGGTCATGCCACTCCTCTGCTCAAAGGCTGTATGGGTGTCCCGTCTTCCCTAAAATAAACCCAGCGTTCCTTACTATACCTAAAAGGCCCTCTGAGATCTGAGTCTGGCTGCCCACATCATACTCCCCCCGACTTCAGCCACACTGGCCTTCTGCATGTTTCTCCAGCATTCTGAGCTTGTCCTCTATCAACAACTTTCACTCACTACTTTTTCTTCCTGCAGTGCTCTACCCTAGACCTTTTTATGCTCTGTTTTCTCCCTTCATTCAGTCCTCTGCCCAAATATCACTTCCTAAGAGAGGCCTCCCACTTGATCTAAAATAAAGTGGCCTCCTGGATAATTCTGTTTCTCCTTGCTGTGCTGTGTGTTTCTTCATAGTAGCAATGAGTATTGGAATAATGTAGTTATTTGTTGGTTTATCATCTTGACTGTCGTGCTCACTCCTGCATTGTGGGCACCTAGAAGAGTTACTAAAGACTTCAGATGCCCAATAAGTATTTACTGAATAAATGATTAAATAATGAATGTTTAGAGGGTTATGACTCTTATCGGCCTGAAGTCATTGCTCTTTCTTTAATTCAATTTTTATTTTCCCTCCTGATGGAGTGACAGACCCTCCCCATATGCCAGGTTTACTTCATGTGGAAGATCTGGATGCTCATATTTATTGAAAGGTCAGCAAGCCTATGCCCTAGAATTTTCAAGTCTGATCCATTCCTAGAGGCATAACAATGAAAATATCTTGATTAAAAATATCTTCATCAAATAGCTATGTAATTATAGAAATAACACAAGTATTTTGGGAAATACAAAGATATTTGGTCCAGCAATTTTCTAACAGATGTTTACTGAGCACCTATTATGTGCACTAAACTATAAGCTCCCAGAAATCAGAGATTTTGTATCGTCCACCACAGTATCTCCAGATCCTAGAACAGGGCTTGGCATGTAGGTTGCTCCATAAACATTTGTTGAATGAATAAATGATGGAAAATCATTATACTGAGGACTGTGCAAAAAATAAGGCCATTCCCTGTTTTATAGGTCATGGCAAAGTCCCAAGGAAGATGGGACAAGTTTACAACTATAAAAAGGCTGGACATGGTAATGATTGCCATGCTGGACATACAGAGAAAGTTCTGTAGCGTTTATGGAAGCAGATGCAACTTCCCATTGTTTATGAAGGCCTTCAAGGAGAAGGAGGTTTCAAAACTGGACTTTTAAGGATGTGTGTGTGTTTGATTGGACAAGGTGGGCAGCAGAGAGATCGGCCAGAGTCAAGGTCAGGAGCAGAGAGGTTCCTGGATGGGGGTGGGGTACATGTAGTAGCTCCATTAAGTGTCTGTGCACATCATAGGGGAAGATACATCTGAAAACGGGTCAGGGGGCAGAATATGGATGCATTTGAATTCACGTTCAAATTCAAATAAATTTAATGTAAGAGTTATGTGTTAAAACTATGGTCTCAATGTCATGTGAGCAGCCGATGCATTATTTTGGCTCTGGTGCACAGGGAAGTTTGCAGAGTAGAGAGCCTCAGTGGACGTGTAACCAAAGGCTATTCCAGTGGTGCAGGAAGGAAGCATTCGGCCACCAGGATGGTGGTGGATGATCGGGTACCAGTGGGGGGATGGGGTAAGAGGGAGATGGATGGGGACAATCCAAGCTTGACTCTGAGTAAAGTCAGGTCTAGGTTATCCCCATGGGAGCATCTCACTTCGTGAGCTTACTGGTAAACTAAAGGCATAAATAGGTTTACAGCCATGTCTGCTTAATTACTGCCCATACTACTTTACTTCAATCCTTTTTTCTTGAGACTATGAAATTTGCCTGTCTGCAAACTATGCCAGAATGGAATCATTGACAGGGGATTTTATAGCATGTGATAAGAGCCATTCTGTCGCTTAGTTATCACAACATAACCCAAGAGATGCTGAAAACTGGACCACAGTCAGAGGGCACACCCCGAAAGATTAACTAATCAGCTTAAATCAACAGTTAAGAAATTAAATAACAAATTAAAATTAAAAAAATTTACTCTCTCATAGCTTTTGTATCTCTTTGGAAAGTAAAATATACAAAAATTTAAAATTGACAGTGAATTTGGGTTAAGGTTCCACTGTAGCTATCACCATGCATTACTTTATAGGTAATTGAGCTAAACTTTGGTTCCCTTTAGTGAGAACCTGTTTGGGTTCTAAAGTCACCAGAAAAGGAAGGGGTAATCACCACAATGGAGATTCATAATTTCTGTCAGGCAATGCAACTAAATTAACCTTAGCATGCAACAAATTTAAAATGTCATCACCAGAACATCCATTTTCTCTGATTTATATACTGTGCACCATAGAAATCTATGATGGGGTTAAAAATGTAAGTTAAAAACTGTGTTCCATGTTGTGAGTTTCCAAAGTCTCTTAAACTTGTCAAATTTAGATTCAGCAGAATCCAAGTTAGTATATCTTCAACCTCAAAATAATCTACAACTCAGTTCATATTATGCATTCTCGGTCTCATTTTTTTGTGTGTGCACCTTATAGGGTTTCTTATATGATTTATTTCTTTTTTTTCATTTCCTTTTATTTCTTCCTTTCTGTCCTCACTACCTGCACTGGTTCATGCACACACTCAATCTCTGTGTCCTTACATTAAACATTATTTCTTATAAGTTTATTAAAACCTCCTTTGCTTTTGTATTTACTGATAAAGAGTTGTGTTTTCAAAACTGGAAATTGAGATGAGGAGTAAGGAGTAAAAGCTGCGATCACGACTGACTGGCATTACCTGTAGTGGCTGATCATTAGCGAGAGTGTTACCAGTGTTACTAAGGACTGAACATAAAACCAGCATAAACATAAAACATGTGTTGAAGCATAAATGGGCTTTCTGAGAAGGAGACTGTTCCTTAATTAACCTGAAAATATTTACTACGCTTACTTTATGCCCTTTGGGGATATGGAATAAGGTAAGAAAAGTATAAAGATTTCTGTCCTTAAGGAGTTGGCCATTTAATTGGGAAATCATGACATATACAAGGTGTTTTTAAATTGGAGGTATTATAAACTAATAAAATAAGGAGATAAACTGGGTCATCTAATTTAGTTAAATTAAAAAGTGGGTTGCTGACGGTTCAGAAAAGACATTTAATTTAAAAAAAGAAGAAGGAGCAAGCTTTGTTAGCTGAAACCAAGGAAGGCTTCCTGGAAGAGGAGCGGCTTCAGCAGACTCCTACAGGGCATAGGTCAGTGCTGGACAGCAAGTTGAGGAATGGGCAGGGTGTTGGCAGGAATGGTGTGTGTGTGTGTGTGTGTGTGTGTGTGCAGCTTGCAGGCTTGGAAATAGGGGTGAGTATTGTAAATTTGGAGACTGATCCATGGGTCTGTAGGTGACTGAGGAGCAAAATTCAGGCTGCAACAAGAAGCCTTCAAAGACTCTCGGAGCAAGGCTGAGTGGGGAAAATTCAGTTTCACAATATAGTGAGGCATTTAGAAATGGTCAGAAGCACTTCTACGGGATTCATACTTGTGGCAAACAGCTGTGGTCCGGAGGCTGCAGAATTGGCACTAAGTTTTTACAACGTGTAAATAAAGGGTTTTAGTTTGAGGCAGGAAAAGATGACAGTGAGTTCCCTGTTGGTTATGAATGAATGAAATGAAGAGATTTATAAAAGGTATCATTTATGACCTCTTGGTATTCTAACACCAGCCATGTTGTATGATTTCCATAATTTTCTCAAGTACGTTTCACAGACCTTGATACCTGTGCACGCATAGAGGTTCACATTGCAGATAGAATGAGTAAAGGCAAAATCTGTGCTAAGATGATTTGACCAGAAGAGGGTCCTTATCCACCTACATGAGGAGTGTCAAGGAAAACAAAATGGTCTTTACTCTTAATCAAATTTATAACCTAGTCAAATTTAGTGTTACCTGAGACCTTCACAGTGACCCTTTTAGTGAGCAAATAGGATTTATATTTTAGTCCTCTGACTTCTAAATACACAGTGTCTTTTAGCTTTCCCAGCAACACATCTGAATGTCCAAGCAATTTGCTGCCGTTTTCCTTTAATTAAAGTAGACATCTCCTAAGGAAAGACCTCCATTTCTTACTCCATATTTTCTCTTCTTAAAAAGAATGATTCTGTTTTTTACATTCTTCTGTGGTGACTTGTCGAATGGTGTTTCTGGAAAGATATTCTGAAAGCGGCATGAAGGAATGATGGGAAAGTGGGAAGGTAAAAATTTAGCTGGACTGTTGCTGTAGTGACCAGTGGCGTGAGAAGATCAGTCCTTGGACTGAGTAAGGGTTGTGCAAGAGAGATAAAAGGATACAACTGAAAGTGTCCTGACCGGTAGGATGTAAAAGTCAAAAATGACAACTTGACAGTATCCAAACAGTGAAGATGATTCAAGAAATTAGAGTAAACACATTTGCTACGTTGGACTAAAGATATTTGCTGTACTAGATTATTGATAGATTTTGAAGCAATTTACTAAGTTAAAGGCATAATAAAATATGATCTATTATTATGTTCTAGAGAACGTATTGCTTAATCAGGAGATTAGTGCTAGTTCCCACACTCAAACCTCTGAGGTCACTGATTTTTTTTTTTTTTTTAATTCTTTTGGCCGTGCGCAAAGCATGTGGGATCTTAGTTCTCCGACCAATGGCCGAACCCGAGCCCCTTGCATTGGAAGTGCCGAGTCTTAACCACTGGACCGCCAGGGAAGTCCCCTGAAGTCACTGATGTTTATGTTGGCGTAAACCCTGGAAGGACGTGGGCTCCAGCCACGTTGTGCCCCTTACCCAAAGACCCCACTCTTGTTTTTCCTTTCTTTATCTTTGCTCATGGTCTGTGGTTTAACTTTAAGATGATGTTTTGTTTTTTCTCCATATATATTATGACTCTAATCTGTTACCCAAGTTCCTTTTATATTTTCGGTCACGTGTAGGGAACTTCACTTATCTGTCCCAACCCACATTACCTTCCTCCACAAACTTTCACCTTCCCACCTCAGCACATTCCTGACAAAGACACCCTACATTTGGAGGATTCAGGCCTCAGAGCCTTGGAACCTTGGACTGTTAGCAACGGAAAGGATTTTGACAACCACCTGTCAAAGTGTTGTGTGAGAGATGAGAGGGAAGAGAGATGTAAATGGACCTCTTTCAATAAGACAGAAAAGGATTTGGCCAGAGCTAGGCTTCAAACCGAGCTGACCTGCCTCTTGGCTCTAGACAGTTTCCATCATGCCAGATGCATGAATGGGGAGGAGAGTAGAAGAAATTAGAAAGAAGCATGTAGGTCAAAGCAGATCAGGGTACATATGCGATCTTGTGTGATCTACCCAGACAGTATGGCCCATGACCCTCTCCTTGGTTGACTGCAGTGGGTTCATTGTAATACAAGTTTGTGAGAATTATCAATTATGTGGCATCAGCTCTGTGTTTTTAAACTCTTGGCATAATGAATGCTAAATAAGGCTGCGACTGGAAACCTGTACACACGTATTACCTTGTTTGGCCCTTGCATTTTTCTCCCAGGTCTTTGTGAAGGTCCAGGAAGATGTTCTAGTGACCAGGGCTTACTTCCCTGTCGCCTGGGAGGGATTAACACAGAGCTAGAAAGTGCTCCTCCCTGGGTACAGCCCGGCACACAGCCCTGGCTGCAGGCGATGGTGTTCAATTAGGGTAAAATGTTAAATTAGCTGAAAGAGAATTTTTCTGGTTACTTGAGTCTGCCTTTTGGACTCCATTAATTGTTCACTCATTAAATCATTTACATTAACCCTTTCCAACTAGTCCTAATAATCACTTTAGGCACCTTTCTGCTCTGTGCTGTTCCTCATTTAGGTTTTCTTGGACAGGTAGCCCTGGTCCAAGCACAGTGTTGAATGAAGGGGGGATGGAAGGAGAGGGATGCTGTGTATTATGGCTTACTGAATTGCAAATCCTGCTTTCCTTTCCCGCTTCAACGGGGGAATGTCGTTATCTGTACTTGAGATCTAAATTTTATTCTGCATCCAGAAAAAGCTCTCTCTTTCAAAATAATTGGTCATTTTAAAGTAACAATGTCTCATGCCAAAGAACGTTTATTTTCTTTTTCGGTTCAGCACTGTTTCAGTCGTTACGTAAATTTAGTGTTATCTTAGATTTTATCATCTCTTCTAAACGCGATGTTTTGAAATTCAGAAGGTCTTGAATGCCTTGCCACCCTCAACCCCAGTCTTGGTGAACTGGAGAAGCACATATGTTGGGAATTTATTTCCAGATCCTCAGTTAACATGGCCTATTCCAGGAGTAAATCATTCTGCTCCTGTCTCAGCGTGGAATGAACATGTTATGTACGTGGCTCTCTTGTTTTCTTTTTAAAGGCAGAGCACCGCACGGCATTGGGGGGGGGGGGGTGGGGGTCCTGCACGCAGACATTCCCGCCCGCAGGGACAGGCTGCTGATTTCCTGCAGCGGAGGCCTGGGAGCTTCCGTCGCCAGGAGGTTTGTGAAGTGTTGAACTGTGCGGTATTCTATGCCTTTCACCTTCTTCTCTCTCATATAAATGATGACAAATTGCTTGGCTGTAAATTTCAAAGTCCCTAAGTGGCATCTTTGTCAAAGCCTGTAGAACAAAATGCTTACGCGGAGAGCTTTTTAAGTCTTGGGAGATGGGGTGGCGTGGAGCAGGCCTGATGATTATGCATCATCATGCTTACTTTTCTGCTCTTTAAACACTTGTTGTGGGTGATGAAACTAATTTAAATGGACAAACAGGGCGCTCTCCTGCACGTCTTCCCTGTGATGTCATATTCTTCTTCCAGGGGGTTTCATCGCCGACTCTCATAGAAACCCCTCAAACATGCACATTTAAATAAGACACTTTAATAATTAGCTTAGAGATCATTGTCAGTCAAGGGAAGATAACCTTTTATCAAAGGTGCCTTGAAAGCGGCGTGTTCACAGAAGAAACAAGTGATCTGATTTGCATTTACGTTTGCTTCCCTTTCCGCCTGGCATTTACACAGAATAAAATACTGCAAGTGGGGAAGAGTGTAAAAGAGGAAAAGTGTGGGTGTGGAAGGGGAAGCCGGAGCTGTCAAATTGTTAAGACAAACGGGGCTTAGAGAATCCTAATTAAACCTGAAATTGCTTAGAAACAGGAAGTGTGTATTCCTAATTGTTGGCACCAGGAAAAAAAAAAAATCAAATTTACTGAATATCTTTAAATAAAGGTAACCCATTATTTGGCCTGCGAGATTTCAGTCCTTTCCTATTGCAGAAGTGAGCGTAGTGATTTTAAAGGCTGTGAAATTCACCTCCAATGTTCAGCGTAAGATATAATAGAGATGTTCAGAAAGAAGCAGTGCTGGAAAGTATGTATAGATTTGTGGTTTTTATTTTCTTCTCCTGGATGTATTCTAGTTATATCCTGGGAAAATTTTAGTGTGTTTGAGCCCTCAGAAATATTGAGTATCTGAAAAGTAAAATGCATACAAGTGTATATTCTCAAGACTCAAGGTATATATTCTCAAGAAATAAGTTTGTTCTGAAGGCAGCCCTGTTGTGTTGCTTTCGAAATAACAAAGTGCTGTCTACTGGGATAGGACTTTGGTACCTAGGAGGATGCTAAGGGTCTCTGATGTAAGGGATGACCAAGGTTCTCTCCTGTCATTGCACCTCTTGATATAGATGATCAACCGCCCCTCCCCAATTTTTAAATTATTTTTTTTGTTTCAGAGGCAGAAAAAGCTTCCAGCATCTTGACATCTTGAATTCCACATCACACAATTAGGGGCAGAGCTAAGGACAAACCACTATCATTTTCTTTGCCCAAGCTTCAAACCACACTGGCACTCTCTCTGTAGGACTTTGGCCTCTATTTATTTAAAATGCACATTTAATGATGTTGAGCATTCTTTCATATGTCTGTTGGCAATATGTATATCTTCTTTGGAGAAATGTCTATTTAGGTCTTCTGCCCATTTTTGGATTGGGTTGTTCGTTTTTTTGTTATTGAGCTTCATGAGCTGCTTGTAAATCTTGGAGATTAATCCTTTGTCAGTTGCTTCATTTGCAAATATTTTCTCCCATTCTGATGGTTGTCTTTTGGTCTTGTTTATGGTTTCCTTTGCTGTGCAAAAGCTTTTAAGTTTCATTAGGTCCCATTTGTTTATTTGTGTTTTTATTTCCATTTCTCTAGGAGCTGGGTCAAAAAGAATCTTGCTGTGATTTATGTTGGTGGGAATGTAAATTGATACAGACACTATGGAGAACAGTATGGAGGTTCCTTAAAAAATTACAAATAGAACTACCATACGACCCAGCAGTCCCACTATTGGGCATATACCCTGAGAAAACCATAGTTCAAAAAGAGTCATGTACCAAAATGTTCATTGCAGCTCTATTTACAATAGCCAGGACATGGAAGCAACCTAAGTGTCAATCATCGGATGAATGGATAAAGAAGATGTGGCACATATATACAATGGAATATTACTCAGCCATAAAAAGAAATGAAATGGAGGTATTTGTAATGAGGTGGATGGAGTTAGAGTCTGTCATACAGAGTGAAGTAAGTCAGAAAGAGAAAAACAAATACAGTATGCTAACACGTATATATGGAATCTAAGGAAAAAAAAAAAAAGGCCATGAAGAACCTAGTGGCAAGATGGGAATAAAGACGCAGACCTACTAGAGAATGGACTTGAGGATATGGGGAGGGGGAGGGGTGAGATGTGACAGGGTGAGAGAGTGGCATGGACATATATACACTACCAAATGTAAAATAGATAGCTAGTGGGAAGCAGCCGCATAGCACAGGGAGATCAGCTCGGTGCTTTGTGACCACCTAGAGGGGTGGGATGGGGAGGGTGGGAGGGAGGGAGATGCAAGAGGGAAGAGCTATGGGAATATATTTATATGTATAACTGATTCACTTTGTTATAAAGCAGAAACTAACACACCATTGTAAAGCAATTATACTTCAATAAAGATGTTTAAAAAAAAAATTAAAAAGTAAAAAAAAAAATAAAATAAAATGCACGTTTAAAACAAGAGCCCCACCCTTTAAAAAAAATTCTTTTTGCTATTTTTTAAAGTTGTTGGCGTGGTAGATTGGAAGAAGTGATAGGCTGGGGGTCAGGAGCTGCACCCTCTATTGCTGGTTGGGTCTTACGGGATCTGACCGGGTTGCCTCATCTGTGGTGATAAGGATGAGGATGGATATGAGTGACAGTTACAGTCTATTGAGGACTTTCGTTGTGCCAGGCACTGTAGTACCATCTTTGATGACCACATTGAACTCCCATAGAAATCCTTTATTTCCCAGCTCTCTGCCCTTTACAGATGAGCAAACTGGGTCACAGGAAGGTTGAGGAAATTGCCCAAGGTCACTTGGGGTGGGTGTTCAGTCTGAACCCAGATCTTCTGACTCAGGACCAGTATTTTTGACCCAAATCCCTAAAATCTGGCCCATAGTGCTTCCCATGTCTACCCCATGAAGTTATTGTAAACATCAAATTAAACTGTCTAAATGCAAATGAAAATACCTTGAAAAAAGAAACATATCTCGGTATCTGTCACACTGCCCTTATTGCCAGTTTCTGAGGATTTCATTTTGTAAAACAGACATAGTCGCAGCTGACCTAGAAGACATTGGTGCTCGTTAAGTGGAAGAGATTTGATTAGTGTTGGAAAATTTTGTCTTTTAATTTTTCCCAGCAGAGGTTGGTGCCAGCTTTATCCTGGAGATAAAGGGACCTCCATTTGTTCGGATGCACTGAATGGGATCTTGTGTCCCTGTGAAGGAGCAGCCCGCCTTTGCAGCATTATCTGTGTCAGCCCAGGTTGTGGCCTCCAGGAGTGGAGCCTGCTGGTTGAAACAAATGAGCTTCGTTCAGGGGGAAAAGAGCCTTATCTTGTGACAGTCTGTCCATTCCTATTTGTCCTGAGCAAATTACCAGGCCATGGGCCCCTCCTGGTATACAAACACCGCTTAGATTGAAGTTGCTTTCAGATTGCTTTTTTTCTTGGCAACTAGAAACCAACAAAATGGGAGCACCTCCTGGAAGGGTGTGGCTGGTGGCAATAGGTCTCTTTTCTCCACTCAGCCCCTCAACTGTCAGTTTTAACTGCCTGCCTCTGTCACGGGCTGTAGCATGTGACATTTTCCTTCCCAAGCAGATCAAGTCATGTTTAGAAGATTTGATATGTACTCAAGTACTTGTCTTTCTTTGTGTTTATTTTGAACCTGGAAATTGTCATCACATTTTTAAACATTGCAATTGCCTCACACATTGCTCTTTTCCATTAATAAGTATATGAGATCAATAGGCCTTCACGGTATTTTCCATTACCATTAAATAGTCGAAGGTCAGTATGTGAAGCCTGGACGTTCATTTATCTGGTCTGCCTCCTGTTAACTGGATTGCCTTGATGCCTCTTGTGGATGGTCCTAGTGCTTGTTTTCTCTTTCTTTTTTAAGAAATTTTTGGCTGTGCTGGGTCTTCGTTGCCGTGCGCGGGCTTTCTCTAGTTTTGGTGAGCGGGTGCTACTCTTCATTGCGGTGCGTGCGCTCCTCATTGCGGTGGCTTCTCTTGTTGCGGAGCACGGGCTGTAGGCGCGTGGGCTTCAGTAGTTGTGGCACACGGGCTCAGTAGTTATGGCTCGCGGGCTCTAGAGCATAGGCTCAGTAGTTGTGGTGCACAGGCTTGGTTGCTACGTGGCATGTGGGATCTTCCCGGACCAGGGCTTGAACCCGTGTCCCCTACATTGGCAGGCGGATTCTTAACCACTGCACCACCAGGGAAGTTCCGGTCCTAGCGCTTTTATTTCTACCTGTACAGCTGCAAGGACGTGGTTCCAAGGCAATCACATCTATAGGTCAACGTCGTCTTCTATTATATCCTCTTCCCCCAAGATTAACTAAAATCTGAACATCAGTAAACTATTTATTTGTCAGCGTTACTTCTAAGCCTTTGGTACCAACACAATAGAGATAAACAGCTCCATTCTCATCTATGCACATCTTTATGTGGGCTTTTAAAATAGCAATTAGACTACAAACAATAAATGCTGGAGAGGGTGTGGAGAAAAGGGAACCCTCCTACACTGTTGGTGGGAATGTAAGTTGGTATAGCCACTATGGAGAACAGTATGGAGGTTCCTTAAAAAACTAAAAATAGAGCCACCATATGGTCCAGCAATTCCACTCCTGGGCATATATCTGGAGAAAACCATAATTTGAAAAGATACTTGCACCCCAGTGTTCATTGAGCCACTATTTACCATAGCCAGGACATGGAAGCAACCTAAATGTCCATCGACAGAGGAATAGATAAAGAAGATGTGGTATATATATAAAATGGAATATTAATCAGCCATAGAAAGAATGAAATAATGCCCTTTGCACCAACATGGATGGACCTAGAGATTGTCATACTGAGTGAAATAAGTCAGACAGAGAAAGATAAATATCATATGGTATCACTTATATGTGGAAGCTAAAAAAATGGTACAAATGAAATTATTTACAAAACAGAAATACAGTTACAGATGTAGGAAACAAACTTATGATTACCAGGGTGGACGTGGGAGAGGGATAAATTGGGAGATTGGGATTGATATATACACACTACTGTATATAAAAGAGATAACTAATAAGGATCTGCTGTATACCACAGGGAACTCTACTCAATATTCTGCAGTGGCCTATATGAGAAAAGAATCTAAAAAAGACTGGATATATGTATATGTATAACGGATTCACTTTGCTTTACACCTGAAAGTAACACAACATTGTAAATCAACTAAAAAAAAAGTAAGTGTAATATACACACCAGTTTTCAAAGACTGTAAAATAAAAGAATGTAAAAGAAAAAAAAAAAAGCAGGGATTAGATGTAACTGAGAAAAGGCAGTCTTTCTTGTTTCATAGCATGTCTTTTCAGGAGAGATTTCAGCCCTTCTAACTTTGGTCCTTCCTCTACTCTGCTAAGAGGTGTACCTGGAACCGTTGGAGAGCCTGCGTGGCTCTGCGGTTCTCCGTGTGTAGGGGAGCTGCACAATTGCCACACCCAGCCCCTAGTTTGGGGGCACAAATTAAGCTGTTTTTCAGCACACTCCAGTTGCATTCTGGTCACATATGCTTTTTAGGGCCTTTGCTGTTGGCTTCCTCTTGGGTATTATGGCTGTTTGGCTGCCGTGGTGAATTTCAGCTGTGTCTACGTGACCACTGGAAAGTTGCAAGTGTCCAAAAGAGTCGATGAATCAGGCCTGCCCCACCCCCCTCTCTTCATGTGCCACAGTTATTTAGATTAATGACCGTATGTTCGGTCTCATGGACTTCTGTTCTCTTGACCAACCGTGGTCTTCAGGTCAAAGAGATGTGCGTTCAGATACAATCAACTCATCCTCTAGCCCTTTGTGGAATGAAAGGGTGTTTCATTTCTGCTGCTTTGACCATCCTCTCTGTTATACTTTTAGTGTATATTAGGCTGCATTTTCATGCAGATTTGCTCTTGGCTGTTTACCTCACTTTCTACTATCCTCTTTTCTCTCTTTTTACACTTCAAAGTCAAATTTCTGTAGAGACATGTCAGCGGTCACTGGCCCCATGTTCTTACTTTGTAGTCACTCAGCACCCAATCTGTCTACACCACTCAGCTCTTTCCCTTCACTCAAACAGTTTACTCTAAGGTCACCAGTGACTTCCACACGCCAAATGCAGCAGATGGTTCTCCATCCTTACAGTCGTGTTCAGCACCAATGACCGCTCATCCCTCACTGTACCAGTCTCTTCCTTTGGCTTCCAACTTCCATCACTCTTCTCGTTTCTCCAGTTTTTCTAGTCTCTATCTCAGTCTGCTTTGCCAGCTCATGCATGGCCTTCCAGCGTTAGAATTCCTTGATGCCCAAGCCTAGTCTCTCTTCTATCTTTATTCTCTACTCTTTTCCTGGATGGTAAAATGCATGCCATAGCTTAATGTATCCAGCTCTAACCTGAGTTTCAATTTTCTAGATGCATCCACTTGGAATTCTCAAATTCACTTTTCAAGCTGATACTCCACACCAGATTCCATCTTCTCCCTCTGTCCCCCACAAATAGCCATGCCAGAAGCATGTGGGTAAGAATCATTCAGACATAAAGAGAGCACGGGAGGTGGGAGGGAATTCAGGTGTTACTGGAGCCCTGGGTGTGATTGCTTGTTGAGGGCTGTGATGGTGAGGGTGGTTGTCTGGGTGTTAGGGGCATGCAGATTGTAGCATGTGGTGTCCTGATCTGAAGATATGAGCACGGGGTGGTTACCTGGGAAGACTGAGTGGGCCATCACCATCTTTCATGTACTCTGGGATGATGGTTTTGGACCTGAGAACCTGCAGTGAAATGGAAAAGGCTTGTTTCTTACTAAGAATAGCTCTTTGGGGTGAGACAGTTTGTGAGGTCAAATGCTAAGGATTTCTGGCTGTTATAACACTCTGGTATTGCTTCTTGCCCCTTGGGAATTTGTCCCCATCTAAAGAAAACTTCAGATCCAGCAATTCCACTCCTGGACATCTATCCAGAGAAAACTAAAATTCGAAAAAATACATGCACCCCCATGTTCATAGCAGCACTATTCACAATAGCCAAGACATGGGAGCAACCTAAATGTCCATCGACAGATGAATGAAGAAGATGTGGCACACATATACAATTGAATATTACTCAGCCATAAAAAAGAATGAAATAATGCCATTTGCAGCAACATGGATGGACCTAGAGATTATCATACTAAGTGAAGTCAGTCAGACAAAGACAAATATTACATATCACTTATATGTGGAATCTATAAAAATAATACAAATCAACTTATTTTAAAAACAGAAACATACAGACATAGAAAACAAATTTATTGTTACCAATGGGGAAAGGGGAGGGGGTGGGATAAATTAGGGGTATGGGATTAACAGATACACACTACTGTATATAAAATAGGTAAATGGCAAGGATTTACTGTCTAGCACAGGGAAGTATATTCAGTATCTTGTAATAACCTATAATGTAATAGAATCTGAAGCTGTATACCTGAAACTAACACAATATTGTAAATCAACTATAGTTAAATTAAAAAATTTTAAAAAATAAAGAAAACCTCACTTCCCATTTAGTCAATGGCATTTTCCCCACGAACCATAAAACCTTTTCTTGATCTTTGGTCCTTCTCCTTATAAGCCATCTCTTCTACTCCCCAATACCAGGAAGTTGGGTTGGAACGCTCTCTTTTCACTGGAGCCCGGATGCTTCAAATGGAAAACATAGTGATTGTGAGTCACATCCAAGACCAGGTGGGCTTACAGTGGTCCCAGGTGCCTGTCCTGTGTGAGGCACCATATGAGTCATCAAGAAACCTACTCTGTGTGGCTCAGCATGAAGGGAGGCTAGGTGGGAGATAGAGATGTCTCACATGAGAAGGGAAGGTCAGACCTGAGGAGTGACCCATTGAGCCGGCTGCTCTCTGGTCTGCAGGCTCCCGAAGAGTCTCTCGAGCATACTGGCTTCATTCTCTCGTGGCTTCTCTAGCTTGGGCCATCAGCTCTGCAGTTCCAGGGCCCCCTTCCCAGTTCCTAGAGGAACTGCTTAGGACCATTTTGGGGTGAAATTTAAGTCTTGTTAGAATATAGTTTTTCTTCATGATTCATGTTGGTGAACTTGTGGGAACAATTAAGTGAATTAAAATTCAACAAGCATTATTAAGTACTTTGTAGGTATCAGATACTTGACTGCGTGAAGTCAGGATTTATTTCTGAAGGGTAAAAGTTTAAAAAAGAAACGCTCACTTGAAGTGATGGCTCTCTAAAATGCAGAGCTGCAGATACTAATTTTGGGGTTCTGGCTAATACATAGTGTTACGGAACCAAACTTGGATCCACTTGTGCAAAATATAGTAAAGCCAATCTACTGACACCAGGTACAGTGTTTGTTTTTTTTTTTTAAAATAAATTTATTTATTTAATTTATTGGGCTGCGTTGGGTCTCCGTTGCTGAGCACAGGCTTTTTCTATGCAGTGAGCGGGGCCTACTCTTTGTTGCAGTGCCCGGGCTTCTCATTGTGGTGGCTTCTCTTGTTGCAGAGCACAGGCTCCAGGCACGCAGGCTCAGTAGTTGTGGCTCATGGGCTCTAGGGTGCAGGCTCAGTAGTTGTGGCTTGTGGGCTCTAGAGCGCAGGCTCAGTAGTTGTGGTGCATGGGCTTAGTTGCTCCATGGCATGTGGGATCTTCCCGGACCAGGGCTCGAACCTGTGTCCCCTGCATTGGCAGGCAGATTCTTAAACACTGCACCACCAGAGAAGTCCCCTACAGTGTTTATTGAAAGACCAAGCAAGGTCAATGGGCAGTTCATGCTCAAAAGACCTGAACTCCCTGGTGGCTTTCAGGGAAGGGTTTTTAAAGGCAGCATTAGGGGGTGAGGGTTGTAGGGTGCCTGATCAGCTCGTGGACATTCTTCTGATTGGTTGGTGGTGAGGTAATGGGGTGGTATTTAGGGAGTTAACGTCACCAATCTTCTGGTGTCTACCTGCATGTGGTCAGAATGCAGTTAACTTCTTCCACCTGGTGCAGGTTTCAGTATCTGCAAAACAACTCAGGGGTATGGCTCAGGATGTTCTCTGTAGCCCTTGAGGAGGAACTAAAGGTCCTTGACTTTGTTTTATGGATTAACTATCGTTATTTGGGTTTTATTTGACTGTTTTCCTTTGTTCTTGTATTTTTCGCTTCTCTGATTAATTTGCTTTTTGGAACTCGGGGAAAGCCTAGGAGGGTAAAGCTTTTCTACAAACAAGAGGCAGGGAGTGGCGGGGAGAGGTTGGGGTCTGTCCCCGGAAGGCACCACAGGGTCCTACGGTTTCAGTAATACCTTCAAAAAGCCAGTCTTCAAATATCACATGGGAGTCTTTTTCTTCCTCTTTGAGTCTGCATGTTACAGCAGGAAAGTGATGCAATCAGACCCTCTCCTCTTTAATGTTTCCTGGGAAGGACTTCTGAAATCCCAACCAAGCGCACACTGAGCTTTCCAGTCTTATTTGATGACCGGCTGCACCCGGGCTCTTCCCTGGGGGCTCCATGGCACCTAGCTGAGTATTTCCTACACTGCAACACCAGTCAGGGTACATCCTCTCATTTAAAACCTGTGAGAACTTCGAGTAGAAGATTTTATTTATTATTCCAGTTGCACAAGTGAGAAAAGTGAGGTCCAGGGAGATTAGAGCTGGGCAGCTAATACCTCATGGGACCAGGATCCAAACCCAGGTCTCTTGGACCCTAAAGCCTAAACACTCCACCCATCCACCTACATTCTTGGTTCAAAAAACTACCCGTCAGGAGTAACCTGGACGTGGGAGAGGCCAGGGAGAGCTTCCAGTGAATCCTTCTCTTTTGATACACCTTCCAGGCCCCTTTCCAGTGAACCTCCAGTGGAAAAACAACTTACACTCCTCCAAGAGAAGTCCTACCCCCTGAATGTTGCTGTCCTATCCCTCCTGGGTGCAGTCCTGGGGTGCAGAATTCTACTCAGGAACTTCTGGTGGGTCTGTGACAGACTTCATCAGGATGGAGGCTACGTTCATCAGTGTCCCACAGAGAGATGTGCAGGAACATTTAGACTAAACTGAAAAGCAGCTTCAGCTGTCTTCTTTGTCCACAAGCTCAGCCATGTGGGCTGTAAACTGCAGAGGAGCCAGCAGCCTCTGGCATTGTGGAGTGGCGGATGGATGGTTGCCCCTTCTGGAGCGCCACTGTCATCTGGCCCGAAATCAGGAGGCGACACACATTCGCTGCTGCTATATTTTTCCCCCCAAAGACAGACTTGCTGGGTCTTTAGCTAAATATCATCTGCTTCTCACACCCACATCACCACACTCTCCTGAGACATGGTGCTCCTGAGTCACTTACATGGGGATACTGGGGGGATATTGGGGGAATGGGTTTTGTGAAACCTTTTTTTTTTAAAGCATTATTTTGATGTCCAGAAAAATGTCTTTTTTACCCTCCTCTAGAGTTCAGTTCAACAAATAATTATTGAATGATCACTATAGTCAAGATATTCTGCTGTGAATATAACAAAAATGAAAATGCCAGATGACAAGAAGCATTAGTCTCAATGGGGACACAGACACATAGCAACTAACTCTAGTCCTGGGTGATCACAAGGCTCAGTTTATTAGCCATTTATCTGCCTTTTAATTGTATTTTCATTTTTTAACATCTTTATTGAGACATAATTTGCATGGCATATGATTCACTTGTTTTAAGTACAATTCACTGATTTTTAGTAAGTTTACAGAGTTGTACAAATATCACCTCAATCCAGTTTTAGAACCACTCAGAAATATTTCTCCACCACCCCAAAATATCCCTCATGCTTATTGTAGTCACTCCCCATCCCCACCCCTGACCCCCAGGCTTGGCAACAACCTCTACTCGCCTTTCTTTTTTTTTAATTAAAAAAAATTTTTTTAAATTGAAGTATAGTTGATTTACAATGTATTAGTTTAGTTTCTGGTGTACAGCAAAGTGATTCAGATATATATATATATATATATATATACACACACACACACACACACACATATATATGTATACATATTCTTTTTCAGATTTTTTCCATTATAGATTATTATAAGATATTGAATATATTTCCCTGTGCTATACAGTAGGTCCTCTTTTTCATATATAGTAATCTGCTAATCCCAAACTCCTAATTTATCCCTCCCCCGCTTCCCTTTGGTAACCATAAGGTTGTTTTTTATGTCTGTGAGTTCTACTTTCCTTGCTTTATAGACTGACCTTTTGTTACATTTTGTATAAGTGGATTCATATAATATTTGCTCTATTGACTGGCTTCTTTCGCTTTACTATAATGTGTTTGAGGTTCATCCATGTTGTAGCACGTGCTTCATTCCTTTTTATTGCCAAATAATATTCTATCACATGAACGAACCACATTTTGTTTACCCATTCTCCAGTTGATGGACATTTCGATTGTTTCTGCTTTTGGCTATGAATAATGCTGCTATGAAAATTTGTATACAAGTTTTGATGTGGAGATATATTTTCATTTCTTTTGGGTCTATACTAGGAGTAGAAATGCTATGTCATATGGTTAACTTATGTTTAACTTTTTAAGAAACCATCAAACTGTTTCCAAAATGGATGAACCATTTTACATTCCCACCAGCTGTGTGTGAGGATTGCAATTTCTCCACGTCCTTGTCAACACTGGTATTTTTATTTTTTTAATTTTAATTTTTTTAAAATTATATTTTATATTGGAGTATAGTTGATTTACAACATTGTGCTAGTTTCAGATGTACAGTAAAGTGATTCATTTATACATACACATATATCTATTCTTTTTCAGATTCTTTTCCCATATAGGTTATTTCAGAATACTGAGTAGAGTTCCTTGTGCTATACAGTAGGTCCTTGTTGATTATCCATTCTGTATATAGTAGTGTGTATTTAACACTGGTATTTTTAATCTTTTTTATTATACCCATTCTACCGGGTGTGAAGTGGTATCTCAGTGTGGTTTTAATTCTTATTTCTCTAAAGACATACTGTTGAACATCTTTTCATGTGCTTACTAGCTATTTTTATGTATATTCTAGGTGAAATGTCCCTTTAAAGGTTTTGCTTATTTTTTCCTATTGTTTCTTAAAGAAAGCTATAGAGAACGTGGAGCAACGTGGAAGTCTCCAGGTATGGGTGATCATTGTTAGAAATCAGCACCAGTACAACTTGCCTGCATTCTGGCTTGTTCTGAACCTGGTTGTTGAAACCCACCATAGTAACTACACACCTCAACAACCACAGTAGGGTGTGAGACTTAATCAGTCTACACCACAGCAGGAGAGGGGATGCAGGGCATGTTGGACACCTATGTGCTACCTGCCCCCAGGTGCCCAGACCTGCCTGTGTCAGTGAGATCTGAAGATTCCCAGCTGCCAGCAGCTGCCTCTCAGTGCCTGTGGACTTTTCCCACAAGGCTGGTCTGTCCATATAGGGCAGGCTGGAAATGCCAGAGAGTTAACAGCCCCCATAGCAGCCCTCAACCAAAACTGATGTTTGATGGTGGTAGGTGTCTTAGTTCGATTTCCTATGACAGATTATTATGGACATGGTGGCTTATCAACAACACATTTATTTCTTACTTTCTGGAGTCTGGAAGTCTGCCATCAGGGTGCCAACATGGTTGGGTTCCAGTGAGGGCCCTCTTCTGGGTTGCAGAGTGCTGTCTTCTTTTTGCAACCTCACATGGCAGAAAAAGATAGTGGGAGAGCTCTCTGGGGTCCCCTTATAAGGGCACTAATCCCACTTTTGAGGACTCCACCTTTATGACCTAATCACCTCCCAAAGGCCCCACCTCCTAATACCATCACGTTGGAGGTTAGGATCTCAACATATGAATTGCAGGGGACACAAACCTGAAGTCCACTGCAGTGGGTGCATGAATAACAGGGCTCCCTCAAATCACAGGGAAGACTTCTGAGGTGTGTACTTTGCACTATTTCTCAGAGTTTCCCAGCAGGATGAAGCATCAGGGCCACTTTGATAGCAGATTTTATAACATGCCTTCCCTAGGTGGCAGGGACATAGATATACTGCGCTTGAATTTGTGAATTAGGATCTGCCTCTGAAGGGCCCCTACCAAGACAGTGCCTCTTGGGCAGTGGGCTACTGGTCCTGCTCTGGGACATTGTGACAACTTTTTTCTCTTGCTTCCACTGTGGTAGTGGTTTGCGGCCCTGGGGTACCGTGGACATTTTGATATGGATCCCAGCAGACCAGAGCCGGGTGTATGCAGGCTGACTTTCAGGGTGGGGCAAGGGTCCAGTGAGGAGGGGTCATCAAAGATTGTTCAAGAATGGTCAGGTTGACACTGGGAATGGTCAATGGAGGGGGTGCAGGACAGTCTCTGGGTGGAAGTTAGAGGTAGACACAGGTTGCGAAGTCTGGACTTGATGGCCTCGGGGGGGTCACACCCTACACAAGGCAGAGAAGGATGCTGTCTGCAGATGATGTGTGCTCTGGGGATGATTCCGACCCACACTGAACAGCAGGTGAATGTGTGACCCCCAAGGTCTTTTTCAACTTTAAGATTATAACAGTGCTTATATCAAGGCCAGGCTTGTCTAGGATCTCAATGTCAAAGGTCATCTTTAGCGGGCATATTTGGGCCTGTTGACCTCCCTGAGGCCTAGTGAGTAGAGATGTTGCTGATTGAAGGACAATGAAGATGGAGCCTCCATTGTTCAGTATTTCAGCAGGGAGGGTTGATGTCTTAGGTTGGTTCCTGGGAAGATTTGCGTGCAGGAAATTGTCAGGGGGATGTTCTCAGGAGCGACGCCTGTGAGGAAGTGAAGCCGCGAGGATTGGGCCAAGGAGAAGCTACAGTGAGCTGTAGCCAGAGCCTCAGCTGATCCCAAGAGGCACTCTGGAGCTGAGATGCCACTCAGAGTCGTCCCTGGTTGAGTTGGGCCCCTGTAAGCCCCTTGACCCGTCATTGGATAAGAGGAGGCTTTACTGGTTGAGGCTGGTTCCTTGGAGGGGCTCAGCCGTGAACTCTCAGCAGGCAGTGCACCTGGGAAATGCGTGGGTGGGTACCTGAGTCCTCTGGTGGGCATCTGGGCAGCAGATTACAGCATCCACTACAAAGGCAGCAAGAGCCGAACAAAGTCACCCAGTGAACATGTGGCCAAAGGGCACTGGTGGTTTGTGAGATACAGCATCTGTCACAATCCTGTGTTGTCCTATGTAAAAATGTCGCTCGGGTGGATGATGGAAGAAGGTGGCTAGGAATTGAGGCTCTTGTACCCTCCTCAGCACTACCCTCCCCTCCCCCTCTCCCCAACCTGTTTTTTCTCTTCTCTCAGCTCCTGCCAGAGTTTGGCTACTGTGTGGTTCTGGCTTTGCTGTTATTACTTGTCTGTCCACTTGCAGGATGTCCCCCTTACATTTTGTTACTTTTGGGTCTTTAGGTTGTCAAGCACTGTGAACAAGTCAAGGTTTCCCCCTTTTTGGTGAGCTGGCAAAGAGCTAGGAGAGTTGTGGTCACTTATCAGGAGTGAACAGGTCCAGGGAGTGGACTGAAGCTTTCCAAGGGGAGTGGACAGGAGAACTGTCCCCCAGAAGGTGTGAGGGCAGGAGGACCAAGAACCTGCAATTTGGTTGATAGCAGTTAAGGGTAATCAAAAGACCAAGGAGAAGAACCAGTTCCTAAGTGACCATCCAAAACTCAGGAGGCCGACCTGGAAGGAGGCAGGTATAAGAACTGGTGTTTGGACCACAGGCATATAGGATGCAGACTTTTTTTTAATATATAAAGGAATTTGGACAACACATGGTTAGGTGGTCAACCAGCCACAGAGTTCAATAATAATAAACCACTAATCAAATATTTCTAATGCTCTTCATTGTATATTATCTTGGGTCTGCTATGCAAGACTAATTTCTTATGAAGATGAAACTAATGGGAATCCAGCCCTTGAATATATTTGTACATACTGTAGCATTCACACATTTTTTTGGACTTCATGGTTGTCAAAATGAAGGATGAGTTTTGAATACCTCTAGGATTTGGAAATAAATGATGTCACTTTTTACCCAAGGTCATCCAAAGCTATTTGTGTAGCAATTCTGCATGTGTAATATACAAGCTAGAATGAAACTTTAAATATCATCAGGTATCCACCAGGTAAACTTGGAGAAATGAGTTTGTTGGTCAACACATATTTATTGAGCACCTGTTGGGTGCCAGGCACTGGAGGAATCGGGTGCCACCCACATGGTCCCTGCCCTTGTGGAGCTAATTAAAGAGGTACGTCACTAATGGGTCATTAATGGCAGTGTTGCAGCGAGTCAGTGGCAAAGGAGACTGCACACTGGGAGTGCATAGTGGGGCGCTTAATCCGGCCTGTGAGCCAGGCAGAGCAGAGGTACCAGCCTCAGTTGTGCACAGCCTCCGTGGCGTGCTGAAGGATCTGAGAAAAGGTCAGCAGGGCTGGAGCACGGAGGACAAGGATACGCCAGGCAGGATGCCAGCAGGAGATGGATGGCGCTCTCATGGGAAAACGCCAGGAGTGTTTTGTTTGTTTTAAAATTTATTTATTTTTATCTTTGGCTGCGTTAGGTCTCCGTTGCTGCACGTGGGCTTTCTCTAGCTGCAGTGAGCGGGGGCTACTCTTTGTTGTGGTGCACGGGCTTCTCATCGTGGTGGCTTCTCTTGTTGCGGAGCACGGGCTCTAGGTGTGCAGACTTCAGTAGTTGTGGCACGCAGGCTCAGTAGTTGTGGCTCGCGGGCTCTAGAGCGCAGGCTCAGTAGTTGTGGCGCACGGGCTTAGTTGCTCCGTGGCATGTGGGATCTTCCTGGCCCGGCGATCGAACCCGTGTCCCTTGCATGGGCAGGCGGATTCTTAACCACTGCACCACCAGGGAAGTCCCGCCAGGAGTGTTTAATAAAGGCACCGTTTCTGAAGGTGTGGGCTGGGTGTCAAGAGAGCACAAAGGATGATGCAGGGCCCTGGGTCCTGTGATGGCTGACTTGCCACTGTCCGTAAGCCTGGTAGGGTCAGGGGATGATGGAGCGGTTCCCAGAACCTGGAAGGAGAGGAGCCCTTTACAGGAGGAGTGACCCCTGGTTGACAAATGCAGCAAGCTAAGGAGACCCATGAGGAAGTGAGCCAGGGGGATAGTGACTGACTCCACTTTCCTGCCCACCTCTGATCTTCTGTGGTGGATCCACTGCCCTGAGCCCACAGGAAGTCTGAGGGCATGGGCAGCTCAGTGATGTGGTCAGTACTGGTCAGCCTCACGGGCCAGGGAACAGGGTAGAGCGGGATGTGGATGAGCAAACAAAGTGGTCTTCCCAGAGGAAGAAGAATGATGCAGGCAGGACTGGAGACGTGGACGGTGGCCAGATTATAAAGAGATACTTGGCTCAAATTAAGGATCAGTTTTATTCAGAAGCCATTGGGCAGTTATTAAAGTATTTAAGCAAAAGAGTCATGTGATCATATTATAGGAAAGTAATGAGGTAGCCGAGTAGGAGATGGATTTGAGAGGAGCAATAGTGGAGTCCAGAAGGCCATTAGGAGGTCATCACCGCTCACCAGGAGAGAGGATGGCATCTTGGACTGGGGCTGAGCAGTGCACCCGGGGAAAGTGAGCCAGTTCGAGCTGTGTTTAGGAGAGTCTAGTTTGGAAAGCTGGGAGGATGTGCCTTTCCCTGATGCAGGGGACATTGGAGTTGGAGAAGTTTAGGGGTGAGGAAGGAGAAAGCGTAAGCTCAGGTGTGGCCCCGGTCAGCTTGAGATGCTATGAACGAATCCGAGTGGAGCGTCAGATGGTAATTGGAAGTGTAAGTGTGGAGCTCAGGGGACAGGCTTGGGTCCAGCGAGCGGAGAGCTGGCTGGTGAACGGTCATCTAAGCAGGGGTGTGGCTGCGGTCTCTAGAGAGCAGGTGTACAGCGAGACGAGAGAAGAGCCTAGGTGAGAATCCCTAAAAACATCGGCGCTTCGGGATCGTGCAGAGACCGACGACTCGGCAAAGGAGAGTGAGAAGCAGTGGACGTAAAAGGCAGAAAATCAAGAGGGAGGGGGCAGGGAGCGGGGAGCGGGGAGCGGGTCAGGGTGGGAGGTGGAGTGACCGAGGAAGGAGAGACCAGCCTGGGTGCTCGCACCTCCTGGGCCCGCTTTACCTGGAATAGGGAGACATCGGTCAGCAGTGGGAGGTAGTGGGGGAGCAGGGAGAGCCCTGCTCAGTGAGGGGGCTGGAGCACATGGAAGTGGAGGGCTGAGTCGGTGGAGAATCAGTGGCAGTTGAGCGGATATTAAGAGAAAGGCTGGAAGAAGAAAGGTGCCCCTGTAGAGCCTTCGTCCCCAGGCGTCACCACCCTCTGCAAGAGCAACCTCTGTGCTTCTGTTTAAAGGAGGTTTGCAGACTCCGGGCTCTTCTGATTCTGAGCCAGACTCAGCATCAGCAAGTCCACCTCCACCCTCAGAACTCCAGGAGGCCTGTCTCCCCATCTCCCTGCGGACACACCTGGAGGAGTGTCTTATATAACAGGTCGTTGTCTCCATTCCAACCCAAGTGAGGAACGAAAGGATCAGATCCTGGAGTGTTTGCGGATTTGGTGGTGGTGGTGAGACAGTTAATGGCATTTTTCACTCTTTCCCGCTTCTCTGTTTAAAGAGGGTCGGCAGACTGGCTCCTGAGAGTGAGGGATCGGGAGGTTAGAGAAGGTGAGAAGGCCATGTGAAGAGCAGGAGAGGGACCTGCCCTGGGAGACGTGGAGGGGCCCGGGCAGGTTAGTGCCCGTGAGTTTGCCGTGACACAGATCCTCCCCGTTGTGTGATTTTCTCCAGTGACATTGAAGGGCCCAGATATGGGCTTGAAGGTGGCTTCTCGCCATTCTCCCCTTTCTTTGTCCCTCTCTCCCTTCCTTCCTAATCTCTCCAAGTCGGAGTTCAGCATTTCTGTCTTATTTTTAGTTTTAGTTAGTACTTACCCTAGTAATAACTAACTCACCAAACAACTCAGTGGTGTAGTGATCATAGACACACAAACATGTCACCTTTATAGACGGTGAACTCAAGAGGAGAAAGAGAAGGGGAAGGCTGGAGGCCAGTCATGGCTCACTCGTGGGTGTGGCAGTGGTAGAGACATCTCGCGGGTGATCTGCCCGGTCTCGTGGCCCTGGCTCATTAAGGAGCCTAAAGGCTCTATATTTGTCTTTGGCAGATTTTCAGTCACCTTCACTGTCTGCTATAGTCACCCTCTGTTGTCTTCTCAGGCCTGGGGTGGGCGATCAGGGTG
The DNA here is from genome assembly GCF_028023285.1 of Balaenoptera ricei. Classification (NCBI taxonomy): domain Eukaryota; kingdom Metazoa; phylum Chordata; class Mammalia; order Artiodactyla; family Balaenopteridae; genus Balaenoptera; species Balaenoptera ricei. Next base: position 157,108,601 of record NC_082642.1, on the reverse strand, counting down.
GTGCATGTGGCACAGAGGTGATCTCATCATTTCACTGCCTTCTTGGCAAAGACAGGCCACGCAAAGGCAAAAGTGTCATTTGCATTTGTCAAGCAAGAGCCGCTGATCACATCTGTATCTACCAGATGGCAGATGTGCCATAATTGTTTTTAAAAACATACATGTGTTCAGCTGTGCAGCCCTCATCGGAGACTTGGGGAAAGAACAGGAAACTTAAGAATGAGTATTCCTTTTCCTCTCAGAAACCCACTTATCTGACTTACTTTCAATTTAGTACTTCTGAAGAGAATTGTAGTGTGTCAGGACTTTAAAGCATCAATAAAAATGTACCGAATTGCTGCTCTAAGAAGGAGAATTCTGTGGGCTGGGCCTTGCTTGGCTGCTTGGTGGGCGTGAATAATGCTGTCACATCCCCAGGATGTCCACGTCCTAACCCCAGGGCCTGTGGATATTTCTTATGTGGCCAAAGAGAGTTTGCAAATGTATTTAAAGTAAGGCTCTGGATGTGGGGAGATTCTCCCAGATTGTCTGTTAAGTTGTTTTGTTGTTGTTCTTTTCTCTGTTTGTTTGTTTTTGACTGTATATATTTTATTTCTATTTTTTCTTTTCCATTACAGTTTATTACAGGATATTGAATATAGCTCCCTATGCTATACAGTAGGAACTTGTTGTTTATCCATTCTAAATATATACAATAGTTTGCATTGCTATCCCCAAACTCCCCATCCCTTCCTCCCCCACCCCTGACCTTGGCAACCACAAGGCTGTTCTGTACCTCTGTGAGTTTGTTTCATAGATAAGTTCATTTGTGTTATATTTTAGATTCCACATATAAGTGATACCATATGATATTTGTCTTTGTCTGACTTACTTCACTTAGTATGCTAATCTCTAGGTCCATCCATGTTGTTGCAAATGGCATTATTTCATCCTTTTTTATGGCCGAGTAGTATTCCATTGCATATATGTACCACATCTGCTTTATCGATTCATCTGTCGATGGACTTTTAGGCTGTTTCCATGTCCTGGCTTTTGTAAATAGTACTGCTATGAACATAGGGGTGCATGTATCTTTTCGAATTGTAGTTTTGTCTGGATATATACCCAGGAGTGGGATTGCTGGGTCATAAGGCAACTCTATTTTTAGTTTTTTGAGGAACCCCCGTACCGTTTTCCATAGTGGCTGCACCAATTTCAAACATACTTAGTCTTAATCCATTTTCATACAAGCCTGTTCTTGTGTGTGTGTGTGTGTGTTTGTGTGTGTGTGTGTGTGTGTGTGTGTGTGTGTGTGTGTGTATTCATAAAAACCATCTATTAGGTTTGATGTAACCACCACAGGGATCCTTCTGAGAGGGAGGAGGGAGAACAGAGGGACAATAGGAGATGTGATGACAGAATGAGAGATCGGAGTGATGTAAGGAAGGGTCACAAGTGAAGGAATGTAGGCAGCCTCAAGAAGCTGGAAAGAGCAAGGCGACAGATTCTCCCCGGAGCTTCCAGAGGGAGCACAGGTCTGTTGACACCTTGACGTGAGTCCCAGGAAAGGGATCTTGGACTTCTGGCCTCCAGAACTGTAAAACAACACATTTGAGTTGTTTTAAGCCACCGAATTTGTGGTAGGTCACAACAGTAACAACAAGACACTAATATTGTAGGGTAGTTTATTTAGAGGTTTTTTTCCCTTGTGTTTCACTGATCAGTTACCCTGATGAATTTACGTGGTTGGTTTTCATGTGAGGGGATGGGGGGCGTGAGGCAAGCAATAAACTTGAGTTGGTGTGTTAGCACCCATCTCAACCTATCGGCAGTGTAGATTCAGAGGCAGAGAGGAGGGACCACCCAATCTAAAGCCCCAGCAGTCTGGTCCTGTCAACCCAACTCACCCTGGAATATAGCAGGTGTTCTGGCCAGAGTCGCTGATGTGGCACACACGTGCTCTGAATTAAGCACAAGGAATCTTCCTCTTGGTTCAAGCATTCTCCTTACATATGTGACTCAACATTGTCCTTTGCCTGCAAACATAGCTGCTGATACCTAAAAATGCCAGCCTAGGCTAATGACATTTGTCTAAAATACTAACTCAGTTTACTATTGAAAGTAAGATATTTCAGTGGCTTAGTCTATGATCTTATAAGATTGGGAAGAATGTCTCTCCTACTTATGCTGAAGTCTATGATCTAAATTATTCCAGTTTTAAACCCTTTTTAATGTTTTTACGATGTTTATTTTTTCACATTGAAAAACAGTGTATACTGAATGTGTAAAATTTATAAAATGCTTGTGCACAAGTCAAAAAGACAAGAAAACACTTGTAGAGATAGGTATATTAACATTTTGGGGTATATTCTTAATTAGGTGCTTGTCAGATTTTTTTTTTTTTACTGTTTTCTGAACATTTCTCCACATCAATATATATTCTTCTATAATATAATTATATCATGGCAGCATTCTGTTTTTTAATATGTATCTTCCACAATTTATTAGCCAATCCCTCTATTTTTGTGCATTCAGGTTGTTCCTGCAATTTTATTGTTGCCTGTTCGTGTGCTTTGCCCATTTCTTTTTTGGTATGTTATTTGAAAAATAGGTTTGTGAGCTTTTTGTTGTTGTTGTAGTATGTTAGGGTTATTAATTTTTTAAACAGATATGTACAGTTTTGAAGTTCATTGTTTGCATTTTAATTTTGTTTATGGTAAGCTTCTTTGACATATAAATATTACTAAATTTTATGTACTCTGAATTATTTAGCTTTTTGGATGTGTCTTTGGTGATTTCTATTCTCTATTATTTACAGATTGATTTTCTTCCCTTCTGATAGCATACCAGATTTTAACCAGCCTCTCCTTTAGATCCAATACAACTTCTCTTCTTTGCGGTGCAGTGGTGGCATTTCTAATGCTTCATGAACCACTTAGTTCATTCTGTGTTAAGAATAGTTTTTTGTTTTTTCCCTTGGCATATTTTTGACCTGAATCTCCTCTCTTGGCTAACTTGATTGTTTGACCATGTAATCTCATCTTTCAGCAGCTCCAGGCTGAATTCAAAATACATAAGGATCAATATAATGTGAGTCTGTGAATGTGCACGTACTTATATTGTGAATTAAATACCTATGAAAAGTCATTTGCATCTAATAAAGGGTCTTTTTTTTTGCCCTGCGTGATGAAAGAGAAAATCTCTAGTACATGGCTTCCATTTCCCACATTAAAATGATGTCTGTACTTTTTTTTTTTTTAACATCTTTATTGGAGCATAATTGCTTTAGATGTCCGTACTCTTAACAACATCAACTGATAAATTAGAAAAAAATCAGAGTCTTCCAATTGCACTAAAATTTGAAGAAAAAGAAATGATTTCTTTCTAACAAAGCAGAAAAAAAAAAAAAAAGCCAAATAAGCTCTGGGCTTCTGGAATTTCCCATGCAGCTCCTTCTCTGCTTATGTTCCAAACAGTTGCATAAAAGCAATCCTAAACAAATGTTTATAGAGGCTGCACTCTGAGATACTGATAATGAATTCTACATAACAAGCATACTCTTTCCCCTGGCTGTTTGAATTTAAAGTATACATTTTGCAGTAATTTCGATGACTTCATTTTGAAACGGTTCTTAACAGACGTTTTGGAAATGTCTTCATGTCGTGACTTTATTCATAAACCAGCCTGTCAAAAACCTTAGCTTTCACTGGGGAGAAAGTGTCTCACATGCATAGGTAGTTGTTCTACCTGTATCACCCGCCATCTTGAAAGGTCATTACTCATTTCCATGGCTACTTGGATGCCCTGGCTCACTGCCACTGGGTTTTAGGACCGTGTGGAGGGGAGACCGTGACATTGACATTCTCAGCTATGCAGCACTGGGTAAGGGCTATATTCCTTTTCTAATTATGATGATAACTTGTGCTTGGGAAGCTGTAGTGTTTACTGTTATGGTTAATGGTCAGTGTCACTCATCAAAAGGGTGATAAACCAATAGTGGGATCTTGGAACAGGAGAGGAAAGATAAGTGCAATGTGTCATTTTATTCACATGCTAACAGCTCATAATGAGGACTAATAGGACCTAATGTTTATTTGTTCAATAAACAAGCCATTGGGTTGTGAACAAGAGGTCAGCATGGCCAGCAGTGAGGTGTGAACTGCTCCATCAAAAGACATTATTTGGTGGCTAGAGCAAAAGCCCTAGAAAGTCTCACGGTAATAACATGGTAGTACAGCACATGGGTCCTCCCCCTCTGATGTCTCAGAAGGTAAGTGGATGGTTGTGCCTTTCCATTTCCAGTTCATGGCCCTTTGATCTTGCCCTTTCATGAAGCGAGATATTCATGCGGATGTGTTAAACCAGCACTTCTCGTATTTAGTGATTTTGTTAAAATGCGGATTCTGGAGTGGGAGGCTGAGATTCTGCATATCTAACCAACTTCCAGGTGAGGCACATACTGTTTCGGGTCCTTGCACCTGCTCTGAGTAGCATGCTGATTCCATCTTGCAGGAAGGAGGGAACACACAGCTCAACGAAAGTAGACTTAAGAGTCTCTTCTAATAATATGGCATGTGCTTAAGGGGGTAAAAGAATGTGATGGATAAACATGTAGGCCCTGGGTGTGAATCCTGGCTCTGCCATTGCTAAGTTTTGGGTAGTAACAATGAACTTCAAAGTCTCTATGGCCAACCACAGCAAAGATTTATTTTTTGCCTGCATGTGTCAGGCTGAGTGTTGGCTACAACTCTGCTCGTTTAGCACCCACCTGAAGGCAGCCTTATCTGGGGCAGGACATTTTCCCCAGATCTGTTGGAAACCTCCTAAAACTTCTGCTTGGATTTGCGTACTTCATGTTTGATCACTTGTCATTGGCCAGAGCAAATCACATGTCCAAGTCTGATGTCAGTAGGTAGGGAAGCCGACTCCTCCCACGAAGTGGCGGGTGGGGATGTATCGCCCCCTACAGGAAAGGGAGTGAAGCGTTGGGACAAGAACAATCTCTCAGAAGCCACTCAGCAGCTGTACCCTCTTGTTACTTTCACAGGGTTGTTTTCAGGATTGAATGAGCTGAAGTGGATAGCACATGGTACCTGACACATAAGAGAAGCTCAGTAAATGTTTGTAATCGTACTTGTTACTGTGTTTGTTCTTATACGTCACCCTGATCCTCACTGCCAAGTTGCTGCATCTTCCAGGCTGAGGAAAGTCCCTATCCCTGCCTGCCAGGACACATAGAACATGTGGAGACCCACTGTGGACTGAACAATCAGATCACTTGAGGCATTTGGTCAAGTTAGGCGCTTGCTTGCAGTTCTAGGTGGCTGGGTTATCACACAAACAGTTATTCTTGAATAATTTTAGGCAGTGGCTTAATCTTCCTGCCCATCACATTTTCTGAGTTTTTGGCTTGAGTTTTAGATCACTTGATTTCTCTGTTCTAGTCTCTGTATTTTGTCTTTGACCCACTCTTTGATCATTTATTCTACAGATATTTGTTGAGTATCCAGTTACGCCAGACGTTGTGTGAGCAGCAAAGATACGTAAAAAGTATGGTTACTGTCGAATGAGGGCTTAGCATACGCTACGTGTAAGCCCTGGTTCATTACTATCCAAATGCCAAGTGGTGGTGGTAAAGGCTGCAAAGATGGGATCCAGCCTTAATAAATGGGAATCTGGGAAGCTTGAGCCTATCCATTGATCCAAGGGGTACCTTTATAGGTTTGTAAGCAGAGCAGGTACATTACCTGGACTTTAGGGAAAAAATTGTGGTAGTATGTGCATGTATAGGCTGTAGGAGTGTCCAGTGGTTGGGAACTTGGTGGAAGGAGAGATTATAGGGGTGTGATATAGAGCATTGGTGGAGTGAACCGGGTTGGGATGTATGTGTATGTGGGAGAAGAGAGTAACCAATGACCTTAGAACTCTGAAGGTGATCATGATGCCATAATCAGAAAGAGGAATCGTGAGCAGGCAAATGGTTTAGATGAGGGAGGAAATGATGCATTCAATTTGGTCATGAGCTTGCGTTGCAAAAGGGATACCCAGATAGAAATGTTTGAAAGAGAGTTTCAGGTAATCTTTAGACCAGTTAACCAGATCAACTAGTTGAGAATCCATTATATAATATATGTTAAAGATACGTCAGTCTTAATCTCATCCACCTTAACTCAGGGAAGAGTACAGACCAAAGCATATACAGTCCCTAAATGTTGAAGAATGAGATCATTGTTAATGCAATAGCTCATCTTACCAGGTGGCTAATACTTTTTTCAATTTGACTAAGCATAGGCATAATCTATTTACGAATCTCTGTTTTTGGAGCAGTGTGTTGTAAAACAAAGTTAATGTGTTAAATTTAACTGTGACTTAAATTGATGTTGCCTGAGTCCCCAGGGACAAATGAAACACAAGAAGGGTGGAAGAAACAGCCACTTCTATTGTTGCCTAATGATAGGGAAGATTTGAAAATCAAACGCATCGAGGTAGCCTCACTGTGCAGCAAGGAACAAAACCGAATTAATTATAAATAAGATGGATAAATAATTTAAGCATATCACTTATTGCCTCTTTATTGCTCAACAGTTGAAAAATTATTTCAATTAGAAACTTAAACTCAGTTTGATCGACGATGAAGAGTGAGCAGCCCAAGATAAATGTAAATCCCTTTGTGACATAAAAATTTGATTTTGCAGTGTGAGGTCTATTACAAAGAAATTAATAATCTCCAGAAAAAAGAGGTAGTGCCAAGAAAGGTTGGCCTTTTCCCACAGAATATTGCTTATTTTAAGAGGAAAAAAATCAATAAACTTATTACAGAGATTTTCTTTTTAAACCACAAAATACTAACCCCCAACCTCCCAAACAAGCAAACAAACAAAAACACTGATAAACATTTGTTTCTTTGGATTTCGTATTAAAATCGTAGCGTGTGTATGCTGCTTATATTTCACATGATCTTAACTTTCTTCTACACCCAAAGAAACAATCTGTTCTCTTTTCGTGCTTATTGGCCCCTAAAGCATGGCAGAACACTCTGCCCTTTGTTGCACCTGCAAAGTGAGGGATTTGTCTGGCTAAAGCCATACTGGATCTTTTTTTTTTTTAACTTTTTTCAATTTATTAATTAATTAATTTATTTTTGGCTGTGTTGGGTCTTCGTTTCTGTGCGAGGGCTTTCCCCAGTCGTGGGAAGCGGGGGCCACTCTTCATCACGGTTCGCGGGCCTCTCACTATCGCGGCCTCTCTTGCTGAGGAGCACAGGCTCCAGACGCGCAGGCTCAGTAGTTGTGGCTCACGGGCCCAGTTGCTCTGCGGCATGTGGGATCTTCCCAGACCAGGGCTCGAACCCGTGTCCCCTGCATTAGCAGGCAGATTCTCAAGCACTGTGCCACCAGGGAAGCCCCCGCCACACTGGATCTTATCCAAGACAAGAGTGTCCTAGAAAGCTGGTTTGATCCCTGTGCTTTCATTTTCTGGTACCTCAAAGCCCTCGCTCTGCCATCCCTGACAGATACAGCTGATTGATGAGAGCACTGCATTTGTAGGCTCGATCTGAACCTCAGAGTCCTTCTCATCACAGGACTCCACGTGGTCACTGCTAGTTGATCAGAATAAGCAAGTGAAAAAAAAAAACAGAATAGGCATGTGGCATGAAGCCTACTTGCCATCTGACTGAGGATCTGAGGGACTAAGAATCTGGTAACATCTATCTGTCATCTTAACAATTTGTCTGATTTCTTAACTACATGCAAACATCTATCAACTGATGCTTTAGTTCAGGCTATAGAAATGAGTTCTTTCTACTCTATATGTGGAAAGTAAAGGCCAGAAGTAAATGTTTAAGGACATTAAGTTACACACATATCTTACCTTTTGTACCTACACCTACATCTGAGAGATGTCGATATCACAGATATCTACAGGCTCCTCCACTGCCCTGTCTTGACCCTGGCAGTGTCTGTAGACACGTGAATTTGTGACACCAGCAGTGGACTTCTGGGCTTCCTTATTCTCACCTACTTATTCCTTCATCCCTCCCGTCTTGGACTGATATGTGCCTTCCCCAAATTCATATGTCGGAGCTCTAATGCCACAATGTGGTCATATTCAAGATAAGGCCTTTAAGGAGGTAATTAAGGTTAAATGAGGTTCTAAGGGTGGGACCCTAATCCCATAGAACTGGTGTCCTTATAAGAAGAGGAAGAGACACCAGGGATACTCAGGCACAGAGAAAAGGCCACGTGAGGGCACAGCGAGAGGGTGTCCGTCCACAAACCAAGGGGAGAGGCCTCAGGAGAAACCAGACCTGCTGGCACTTTGATCTTGAACTTCTAGCCCCAGAGCTGTAAGCAGCAAATGTCTGTGTTTAAGCCACCCAGTCTGTGGTCTTTGTTCAGGCTGCTGAGCAGACTAAGACACCTCCCCTACCCCTAAAACCGCGGGTGGGGCGGCAGAGACCTGTGCCCGGAGCTGGGCGAGGGGCCCACACCGGGGTGCTGTGACCCTGAGGAGCTCCTCACACTTCTCCCCATGGCTCTTCTTTCCTGAGGGTCCATTGGACCGGCTTGATCCCTGAGCAGGCAGGGTCACACCTGAAAGTCCAAAAAACCTGGAGCTTCTTGCAAGACATCTGATTCTTTTTTTTTTTTTTTTTTTGAAAGGGTGACAACAGTTTTTACTTTGAGTGTTTGGTAAGGGAAAAGGAAAAGGTAGAGCATAAAAAGCAACTGCTTTCCTTTCGCGTGCCATCCACCTCCTCTCCTCTTCCCCTGCTGAGGGGTCTCTTGTGTAGGACAGGAGGATACTGACTTGAGACTTTCTGGGGAGGCATGGGCAAAATTAAACCGCAGCTAGAGAACCCAGACAACAAAGGGGTTTTATGTTCGAAGGGCAGAGACCTGCTGGTAGAGGAGACAGACCCTTCTACAAAAGGAGAGGGGAGAGCCTGGGTGGCCAGCTGGAGACAGAGTGTGTCTGGAGAACTTAGTATATGATGGGAGAGTAATTTGTCTGGTCAGCAGCCCAGCGTGTGTGTGTGTGCGTGTGTGTGTTGGGAGTTTGTGGTGGAGAATGAGGGCTCTACATTTTTTGGACTCTGTATAATAAGCCTGACTGCCCTTTGGCATCCTCCCAGAGACTTCCGTAAAGCCTTCATCTTACTTAAATTGTTTTTGCCGTTCATGCTGTTTTTTCAAATGTGCTCTGCTCTGCCTAATGTCATGGATGAGAGCATCCTAGAAGCGTTGCAGAAACACACACACATGTATGTATGTATTTGTATTAATGTGTGTACATGTACACATGTATAAACATATACAGACATATGTATGTTTGTGTGTATGTGTCTGTATATAAAGTAAAAATGCTTTTGGTTTAGAGTGGGCTTAATAATAAATAGGATTTGACCAATATTATATGAGGCAAGAACCAAATAAATGGTTTCCAAATTTATAATTTTAGACAAGTTCTTACTTTAATCCCAGTTTTCCTCATCAAGTAATTTTGACTCCGTGCAAACTTTGGGTTTCTGTTAGTAGGTCATCATCTCTTTTCAGGAGGAAATACTTGTCTTTGCAAGATCAACGTGTTACACTAATTTTATTGATGTGAAGAACCTATTTTTTATACTCTTAAAATACCTATTTGTAACTCTTAAACTCATAAGGAAGGAGAGGACAAGGCCACAAGGGGTCAGCCTGTTGAAGATGGTTATTATATTACGATCAAATCAACCAAGAGCATACATGCTGTATAAGTTTCTTAGGGCGGCCACAGCAAAGCACCACAGACTGGGAGCTTAAACCACAGAGATCTACTCTCTCACAGTCTGGAGGCCAGAAGTCCAAGATCAAGGTAAGGGCAGGGCTGGTTCCTTCTGAGGCTGAGAGGGAGAGTCTGTCCCAGGCCTCACCCCGAGCTTCTGGTGGTTTGTTGATGACTTTAGTGACCCCTGGCTTGTAGAGCTCTGCCTTCATCTTTACATGGCGTACTTCCTGTTTGCATGTTTCTGTGTCCAAATGTCCACCTTTTATAAGGACACCAGTCATATTGGATTAGGGGCCACCCTACTTCAGTCTGACCTTGTCTTAACTAATTACATCTGCAACGGTTCTGTTTCCAAACAAGGTCACACGCTGAGGTGCCGGGGGCGAGGACTTCAGCAGGGACACAATTCAGCCCACAACACAGGCTGATCTGCATACCTAACAACTACTAAGTAAGAATCCTCTGGAAAGCTAAAGAAAACCAAATAGGCCTCACATGAAATGAATGCCTATTTTCCCTTTCTGACTTGTGTTCCTGAAGGAGACGCTGTTTAGTCCCCTTAGCTGAGCACTGTGAGGGTGGAGGGACAGGACGGACTTGAAAAGCACGGTCGAGGGTCAAGTCAGTCCACGTCCAGTGAGCTGGGGACACGCCTGCGGTTCTGTGCTGCTGCCTGGGGTTGGGGGTAAGACAGTGCGAAGAGAAGCACATTTATTTACAGCTCAAATGATTATGTAGCCTCTTAGAAACAGGACAAGAAACCGTCTCACCATATCCCAACTCTAAGAACAAAAATGACATATTTGGATGTTTCTTTATTCTATTTATTATACACATAACTCTTGATACTGTGATTATTTAAGAGGATCTTGTCAGTGGATTGCAGGTTATCTGTTTTCCTCTTCAAATTATTAGAGCCTCTTGGAAGATAGATATAAACTGGCCCGCCCTCCATCCATCCATGTAAAGGCCTTTGCTTTTATCAGGCAGTCACCGTAGAGCAATTTCTATAACGATGTTTTCCCCATCACATGAAGCATAAAGTGTGCATTCTGAGCCAGTAACAAATATTAATAGAATATTTATTTATTTGTTATATGGTCCCTAGAAATTTTTATAAATTTTTATGAATTCTTATTTAAGTTATTTGTTATGTTCTATCCTAGCATCCCAGACGTCTTCAATACTTTATTGCATAAAAGACAGCATACTCACATGTGCACATGTAAACACACACACACACACACACACACACACACACACACACACACACACACACGATTATTCTCCCCAAGAGTTAACCAACCCCAATTTCCCATTCAGGTGATTAGGATAACAGGATGATGGGTATATGAGCATTAGAAAGCCTCAGTGGAAATCATTTAACCAAGTTTATTCCGTATAGTGTTCTTTAAATGTAAAACACATGGAAGGATGATGAATTCTGAAGGTAATTCCCCTGTAGAGAGCAAATAAGTTGTCAGGGCCATTATGGGTTCCATTATGTGTAAGATAAACTGGACTTTAATTAGGGTCTATGAGAAAAGTCACCTACAATAAGCTCGGTAAAGGTAAACATTTACATACTGGGGGCTTTTAACTAAAAGGTTTGAGGCCCTATGAGTCCTGGATAGTGGCTTGTGAATCTTTTAAATTAGGAGTTTGGGATTAACATATACACACTACTGTATATAAAATAGATAACCAACAAAGACCTACTGTATAGCACCGGGAACTATATTCAATATCTTGTAATACCCTATAATGGAAAAGAATCTGAAAAAGAATATATATATAACCGAATCAGTATGTATAACTGAGTCACTTTGCTGTATACCTGAAACTAACACAACATTGTAAATCAGTTATACTTCAATAATAATAAATTAAAAAAAAGATATTAGGAAGGAATAAGAATTACCCATTCCTGTACTGAACTTTAGAAGCAAAGGCTCACGCTTAGTTGGGAAGTACGCGTAAGATCCACCTATGCTGAATTGGCTGAGGCACCAGTCAGAGCCATGTGGATGGTGTGTGCTTGGTCAGGCTCCCAGCGCTGAGGCTGGGGATGAACATCTGACTCTAAGAAATGGAGCAGAAACATCAGTCTACTCTTCTGCATCATGTGTGACATTTTAATTACATAGGCAGCTTATCAGGACATAACGGAGCAGCTGCTATGATTATGGAATTTTGTCCCAGTTACTTACAAAGCTGCACAGCTACCTAAATACCGTCCTTGTCACATCTAGCATGCTTAGGTTCGAGAGCAGGTGTTAAGCCTGATGTATTGTCCAACTCAGACAGTCACTCCATTGCTGTCACTTTTTCTTTGGAGCCAAAGGATTAACATTTGAGTTTTCCTCTAAAGTGTGGTTCATTTTTATCTCAGTTGTCTTCTTCAGCTGTCAGTTATCTTTCCTCATCTTCTTGATCATCTCAATGCTTCTCTGGTTTCATTTTATCTTCTTAAGGTAGCCTCAAACCCATCTGTTCTACCAACAGCCTTCCAACAGATGAGTGTGTAATATTCTCTAATTATTCCAAAGGATAAGATGAAGCATTTAAGTAAAATACTTTTCCCAGGTCCTTAGTAATATTCTATCACTATTTTACCTTTCATGAGTGCTAACTATCTATGAAGCAATGGCATTTAAATATTAATATTTTTCTAGTAGAAATTCTAGACTTAGATTTTGATTGCTAAGTAGAAAACAATTCTTTAAGGGTTAAATATAAAACGGTGGCCCTATTAAATTGTTACATTACACTATAAAATAGCATAAAAAAGATATATTGCTAAATTAATCTTTTGATTGATTACTACATGTCCTAATAATCTGGTTTAAATTAAATGTTGGATTATGGCTTTAGATTTAAGTCATCATAGAATACCTTCCATACGTCTTTACAGTAAAGGCATTCTGATATTAAAGCAAAATCCATATATGATATTCTCTAAGGAGTTACAGATATTGTGTGCCTAAATCGCTCAATTTATAGGACACTGGAGTTTGGACAAAGTGATTAACAATAGCTATTGCCGGAAGTTACTTAATGTTACTAGCTCTAGGGCAAGTTGGAGACAGTAACCAGTGATTCCAACTCAAAATGAAATAGAAGAAACGGACCAACCTGGTAAACGATGTCCTAGGTTCTAGGAGGCGGTGGTTATGCTTCCATCTTGCCTGGGATGGTCAAGATAGAGTACCTCCTCCAGTGAAGCTATAAGATGCAAATTCTTTGTGTCACAAACCAAAGTTACACTTTAACCCAGAGGGCACCCAAATTTATTTACAAACAAAATAAATTAGGATAAGCAGGGTCATGTCCCCACTGAATTTCTCTAATGTTGTCCTTCTAGATGAAAAGAAATATGTGTTGGTTAGACATTTATTTTTACTCAGAACACAGAAATACGGATTTGGAAAAAAAATTGAGATCCGTTTGTGTAACAATGTTTTCTTAGTGAATAGCGTGTACTGATTTCAGAACTAAACACATTTAGTTAATTGTGAATATTTAAGGAATTCTTGGAAGAGAGCTGAGGGAAGTGAAAGGCATTTTTGATTCTGGTGTTAATTTGCTTGGGTGTTACACACAGAGATAGTCAGAGCTTCCTGTAGAGCAAAACGAATCCTTAACTCTGGGTCACCTTTGCCAGCCAGCGGCGGGATTTTCACGCCTGCTTACATACCATACCATACCCATAATGTCCGTTTTCCTGTAGTTTCTTTTCCTACTTCAAGTTTGCTGTTAATGATTACTTTAAACACATCTCCTCAGCATAAACTTGCGCAGGGAGTGGAGAAAATGAATATTATAGTGTAATTTTTTCCAGGTATATTTTGGGCCTGACCTTGAATTCTGATCTTTCCATTCCCCTAAGTCTCTCCATGGATATAATATTGTATCAGAAGATGCTTGAATGGCTGCCATTATTGAGTGTATAGCAATTTTGGGTTGAGTAGATCATAATTGTAAATGTGAAGAGCCTCATGTTACATTGAACTGCTTCTCGGCTCATAGTAGGAACTAAAATAAACAGGTTTGGATGGATGAATAAAGACTGAATGCATATGAATAAACCTTGACTGGATGGATCCTAAGATGGGCCTCCATGCAATTTTAAACAATATAAGATAACTCAAGTGTTGTGACATTATAAGGAGCTTGAATATTTACTTGAGAAAAGGTATAAAGTACAAGTCCCAAGCCTGATATGAGCAAAATTAGATCCATTTTTAGCAGCTATTCAGCAACCATGGGAGGAGAGTCCATAAGTCCACTGTGTGTCTGGATTAGGCCACATGTGATTATTATGTTATATATGACAGTGGCATGTCAATATAGACAAGGTTAATTTGAAAGTGTGTAACGGATGTCCCAGGTCTGAAGGAAACCCTTAAATTGTTTCATTACCTGCTGGGTGACTGGAACACAAGTCTTCCATTTAAAATTGACATCACATTTGGTGGTACCCTGACCTCACCCCACTGGGGGCTTCTTTGCCTGGGGTATGGGTGTGACACACTGTGGCCAATGTTGTGTTTTTATGAAAGACTTTCCCAAGCATTTCATGGACTAGTCCTATATGATCTTTACAAAATTGAACAATGCTCTGTCTATGTTGGGGGAAGGTCAGTGATCAAATATGTTTAGAAAACTGCTGTAAGTTTCCAAGGGAGCCCTTGGGCTTTGGAATCAGGCAGGGCTGGGTTCTAATCCCAGCTGGTTAATTGTTAGCCGTGTCATGTTGGAAAACTCACTTAGCTCCTCTGAGCTGTAGATTCCCAATTTGAAAAATGAGAACAATAATACCTAATTTTTAGGTTTGTCTGAGGATCCAATATGCAGTGTTGCCTGGAATGCACTTTGAGAAAAGCATCTTAGAGCAGCACTTCTCAAAATTTAATGTGCCTACAGATCTCCTGGGGCTCTTATTAAAGTACAGATTCTGATTCATTGGGTCCAGGGTAGCCTGAAGACTCCGTGTTTCTAAGAAGCTCCCAAGTGATGTTGACGGTGCTGGCTCATGGGCCTCCGTACAGGGAGCGAGGGCTCGGGGCATGCGGTACTGTACCTTTCCTTGTGAAGTGTTTATCTCAATGATTTTCTTAGATGAAATACTCCTATATTAGCAGTAGGGGCAGAATATCATCTCCATGGAAGACACAGATAGGAATGCGTGGAGACGAGAGACACACTGAGTGTACTATTTTCTATGAGGTTTTGATGAAATGACTGTCTCTATCCCTCTAGCAGATGCTCTCTGAGAAGAGAGACATGTTAGTTTTCTCACCATTGTGTCCCTAGTACCTGGAGCTACTCCTGGTGTCACACGGACAGATCAATGCATATCTAATGACTGAGTGAGTGAATGAATGAAAGGACTCCCAAGTCTTTTTTTTTGCCCTGCCCTGGGTGTCTCAGATGCCACACCCCAGAGGTTGGGGGAAAGCCAAAATATGGTATTAGAAAGACACAGACAAAATTAGGACTTAGGTAACATACAAAAACATTACTTCTACATATCATTTACTGACAATATTTTCTATTTTCTGTCAGTTAAAAGTCTTTACTAATATTCTTCGAATAAGAGCTCTGGCCTGCAGAGGCCATGCCTACATTTTATTTTAGGCACCTTCAGAAGCCCCAGGAACAAGTAAGACAACAGAGATCAGTTTTCCGTGAGAGTAATTCCATGGTGAGCTCAGGGAAGGGTGCATGGATGGGTCCAGTTATTTCTTCAGTGCAGCCCCTCAAGATCTCTGCATGAGACCATTTTCTTATTAGTATGTTATCCCAGCTTCTGGGGGACAATACACAGTCAGCTGGGAAGGTCCTCGAATGGAGATTTCCTGCAGGCTTCTCCATAGCGTGGGGCCGGTTCCTGTTTACAGCTTTGAAATTCACCAAAAACAGTTGATGTTCATGGCTCAAAACAAATTGCTTTGCCCTAATGTAAGTTTATTTCCACTGTAATTGTATCAGTCTCTACTCCCCCCAAAAATTTTAGTGCAGAATCCTTCCGTTTGGTTGGAAACTATATTTCTGTGTATTGAGATTTCATGAACGGGAGGACTAAATGGTATATTTTAAGTAAGTAACCAAATCATCGAATTAATAAAATATGCCATAACATGGCCTTGTCTAGAAGGAATATGTTTATGGGAAGGTGATTCTAATAAAGGGTGATTTATTTCTAGAAATTAATCCAAAGCATGTTTTGTATATCCTCCAATAGAAAAAGGCACATTAATTGTTTAAAAAAACTTGCCTCAAAATAAAAATTTTCCTTAACTCCCCCAGTATTGCCTGCCCATTGGATTAAATACAGAATCAAGTTTTACCTTCCCAGTATTTTAAAGGTGTGCATGAGAAGGAAGAAGGGAAGGCAGTTTCACCAGGTACTTGGGGGGCATGACTGCCAAATAGATGCTTTTGGAAAGCAATAGATTCTTCAAATTGGGCATCTTCAAAGCATCACAATCATTTGCTTTCAAAAATGTAGTGCCGATGGATGTATGGAAGACACTTTTATGCAGTTTTATGTGTGCTGAACTCAAGACACCATCCATGAGTTTCATCATACTGTTTGCATCCAGTTCGTTGCGCTAGCTTGATGTGCAGGGATTTAAGGGGTTTTTGGCCCCTGCATGTTTATGTTCCATGTGACTCCAGGAATGTCTTTCCTTTGTCTCCCACTGGAGAATTACTTTTTCATTTGAAGTTCTTTCAAAGAATGAGCCTTCTCCAAGGGCAAAACTGAGGCCTTCCAGTGGTTTGTTACTTCCCCCTCCCTCTCTCTCTCACACACACACACGCGCACACACACACACAGTAGGAGGTTTAAAGCTACATATGCAACATCCAATCTCACCCCATCTATTGCTTTACAAGTGCACGGGTGCAGCTTTGTAGTGACAGATAGATATATTGCTGCATGTATTACGGCAATTACACGTGCTGCTCCTGGTCAGAATTGGAAAAGCCAGTGACCACCCCTCTTATGTGGTAAATCTCCCCTGGACTTTGGGTAGATTGCCTCCCTGGACTGAGAAGGGGGGCTGCTGTAAGGATCTCAGCAATCTCTGACTCCTTCACTATTGTATTGACTTGGGCTTCCTCCGAGGCCCGTTTTCATTCCTTCTCTTTTCTCTTTTCTTATAGTAATTTGGTTGCAGTGTTTTTCTGTAGGATGGAGAACAATCCCAATAAAACCACCAGCTGGCTACCTCCCTGAGGGGCTCAGATCACGAGCTCCGTGGTCAGAACTCTTTATGTGTGTGCCACGAAGGGAGGTGACTTCGTGGCTGCCGTGGTCACGCGTGGGGCAGTAATGTTAATGTGTGACCCACCTGGATTCCCAACCAGAATGTAGCAGGCAAAAATACCTGGAAAGTGCCACAGCTGAGTTATTTTTAAGACACTGATACTAACTCAAAACATAAGTGTTTAACCACCTATTTTGTTTTTACAGAATTTAACTAAGTGCGTCACCTTAAATGTGGCCTCAGGAATATTCCAATATTGTATAGCATATTTAGTAAATATAAATGTTCCTTGGATTCGTTTGCTAGGGCTGCCATAACAAAGTACCACAGACTGGGTGGCTTAAACAACAGAAATTTATTTGCTCACAATTCTGGAGGCTGGAAGACTGAGATCAGAGTGTTGGCAGGGTTGGTTTCTCCTAAGGCCTCTGTCCTTGGCTTACAGGTGGCTGTTTTCTCTCTGTGTCCTCACCTGGTCTTCCCTCTGTGTGTGCTTGTGTCCTAACCTCTTCCTATAAGGACACCAGTCACATTAGATTAAGGCCCAGCCTGTGACCTCATTTTACCTTCATTACCTCTTTAAAGGCTGTGTCTTCAAATGCAGTTACATTCTAAGGCACTGGGTGGCAGGGGGGTCAGGACTTCAACGTATAAATTTTGGGGGGACACAAATCAGTCCATCACGTTCCACATATTTGGCTTTTTAGTGCCTGAAATGTTAAGATGGAAAAATGAGTTGTTGCTACGAAGAAGCAATTAGACTAGTGGACCTTAAATGATGTTCCTTTGGACGGTGACTGTCAAATTCAACACAGTCATTTTGGGGAAAGTCTTCCCTGTGAAGGTCATGGGCTGAATATGGGCATCTGGAGCTCATTCCTTAAGGTAACACATTTGCTCCTTCTTTGGGGTCATGAAACAATTTCTTTACCGGTTGATTGTTATTTCCTCCTCTGAGTGGAACTCCTGAAGGACCGCAGGGTGTTGGGAACAGGTTACCTGGCTGGCTTTTCCAATCAGAGCTCCCAGCCCCTGGTCATCCATCTCCAAACTGCTTTGGACATAACAGCTGGGTAATGATTGACTACTATCAACTCTCTCCTCCTGGTTACCTCTGGGAAGATGTTTCCATATTGAAGAGCTTTTTGTGAATACACAGGGAAACCAAATTGTTGTCAACTCAAGTTATGCGTTTGGATTTTTCTTTGTTGTCCTCTTCGTCGCTCGCCTCGGCTGTTTAATCTCCCTTCAGAGAGAAAAAGAAATCTACCGTGCGTGTCTTGTTTCAGCCTGTGACATGACCATTTGAAGATGGAAGCCAGTGTTTCATTTTTGCAGACCTAAAGAACATTTTCTGAGCTCAGTCTTTCCAAGTGAGGGAAGCTATCCATCCAAAAGACTACAGAACAGAATCCTCTGTTCCTTGGTGCATTTTTCCTCCAAGCAAGCCCACGTGGTGGCAGAGGAAAGATAAGTCGCCTGCCCATCCTCGCACAGGTAGTTGGCAGCAAATCTGGTAGTCTGATCTACTCCCATTTTGCTATTTCTGCATGTCTGTTGGGTTAATGTGGACATTTGGTATAAATAGTGCATGATGTGAATTTAAGCTGAGGCCTCTGACTTCTTACATACAAAATGCAGATGGATGACGGAAGACACTTGGAAGGCTTCCTAGGCTGATTCTGGGGTGAATTAGACAGTATTCCATAATTATCCCATGAATAGGCCCAAGTCAGACTTGAGGCGGATGCCAGCTGGCAGTTATGATCGGGGAGATGCTTAGGTCATTTGTGTACAAAGGTTAAGATCACCCAGAATTACTCGGGAGACATCACAGCGTACTTAGAGAGTAGGGACCCTGGAGTCAGTGTGCCTGGCTTCAAATCCTGGTACATCACTGAGGAGCAACTTGGGAAAGTTACTGAGTCTCTGTGTTTCAGGCCCTGCCATCTGTAAAAGAAGGTTGATAATAATGTTATCTTATAGCACTGTTACGATGATTAAATGAGTAAATGTATAAAACACTTAGCATAGTACCTGGCACATAGTAAGGGCTACATAAATGTTGGCCTCTGCTACAGTTACCTGTTGGCATAATGCCTCACCTTGATGCTCCAGACTTTCTAGAACATTCTGGTGCTCGTATAAGTAGTATGTGGCGAGTCCTGAGAGAAAGGATGGTTCTTATCAATGTTTCTTGACTTGGGAGGATCCCCTTTTGGGAGTTCACACCCTACGACTAATGAACCTTGGTCACCAGGCTACTCACCTGAGTCTGTGCACTTAGGGGATTGGCATCCCCACCCTTTGCCTGGTTAAACATGACTGGGATGTATTTTTTAAAAACAGACATTAAAATAATGCAACCAAAGCTCAGCTCTAACTTCGTATGAGTACACATGTGCTTCTTAGATTTTACTGACACTACAGAGAAATTAAATTGGAGATGAGATCTAAGGTTGATGGCTAAGTGGGGCTGGGTCCAAAACCTCCTGCCCCCGAGCATTAATGCAGTAAGTAAAGCACAACGAAATTACATGAGCAGAAACAACAATGGGGCAGGAGGGAATGGATGCATCCTAAAAACTGGGTCCTCTTCAAGTAAGGAGAGGCAAGCAGTCTCAGGAAATACCCTGACACTGACCTGCACCCCTGCCCAAAGCAGAAGGGCCAGTGTCGTTGAATGGGCAAAGTTTTGAAAAACCTCCAGGACATTCCCATTCCCGCCATATCTGGGGAGAAGGAGACTGATTCAGGGTAGGGAGGGCAGATAAAGCTGATAAAAATGCAGGATGCACAGTTAAATTTGAATTCCAGATGAACATGAATACTCTTTTAACGTAAGTATTTCCCCAGTATTGTATGGGACATTGCGTTGGTTTCCTAGGGCTGCCCTAACAAAGTACCCTAGACTGTGTGGCTTAAACAACAGAGATTTATACTCTCAGAGTTCTGAAGTTCCGGAAGTCAGAGATCAGAGTGTCATCAGGGTTGGTTCCTTCTGAGGGCTGTGAGGGAAAGATCTGTTTCTGCTTCTTTCCTGGCTTTGGGAGCCCCAGATGTTCCTTGTCTTGTCCTTGCATCACCCCAGTCTTCCATGCTGTTCTCCCTGTGGGTGTGGCTGTATCCACATTCCCCCTTTTATAAGAACACCAGTCATATTGGGTTCGGGGCAACTTACTCCAGTCTGATCTCATCTTAACTAGTGACGTCTGAGATGCCCCTATTTCCATATAAGGTCACGTTCCGAGGTGCTGAGGGTCAGGACTCAACACATGACTTTACGGTGACACAATTCAATCCATAACAGGCATTCTTACATTTTAAACATGTTTATTGTTTACCTGAATTTCAAATTTAACTGGGTCATGTATTTTTATTTGCTAAATCTGGCAGCCCTAGTGGGAGATCTGATTATTATGTGACACATGGGGAGTCTGAAACCTTCTCACCACCTCAGAAGTGCTGAGGGAAGGGCTACTGCAGATAACCACTTTTTACAGGCTTGTGGGGAAGGGAAGAAGGGAAGCAGATAGACGAATTGGCCATAATTAATTGCGTCTAGTGATAAATAAGCACTCAGCAGATGGCGTTGGCAGGAGGCCTATGGCTCGGGGCAAAGGGCCACAGAAAATCCTTCTGAAACACTCTTTTCTCCACTGCAGGCTCACTGGCCTCAAACCTGTGGCTTTCTCTTCTGTTTTTCCACTCAGAGAAGTAAAGGTGAGGTGGCTTTGGGGGCAATAAAGGACTTATCATTTCTGGCACAAAGTTTCCGGGCCCATGTCGGGGAGGAGGATCTGAATCTTGTACTCACCCCTCTCCAACACAAATGGGCTACACCTCTGAGTAGGTGGAGCGAACCTGGGCCAGAGTACAAGTCAAAAGCAGAGACTGGGACCTCCGGTCCCAGATTGTTAGAGCCATATCTGGAGTTCAGCACCCGAAATAGCCTCCCTCCAACAGGTACAAAATGACCTCAGCTACTGAGAAATGGGTGGAATGCAAACCACTTAGAATACAAATCAGATTTTCTGAAAGGAAGATGGACATGTTGCAGTTAGAGTGGGAAGAGAATCAGGAAAAATTTACCTACACCACACGCAGAGTGAATAGAAGGACTGGCTTGAGCTGCCTAAGTTAAATGTGGTGAGTATACAAAGAAATTGCACAGGAGCTATGCAAAAATAGTGCATAGAAAGAAAAGCAAAGAAATATAACATGCATATGAGAAACAGATATATGAGAAATTTCATTTGGGAAGAAAAACACTCTGGAAAAGAAGAAAAAACAATGTTTTGTTTGTAACAGAACTTTAAGTAATATGAAATTAACTGAAAGAAAAGCAAAAAAATGTTGATAAAAAGAATACATTAATTAAAAAAAAGAAGGTAATTATGGTTACTAAGAAATAGTATGAAGGACTTCCCTGGTGGCACAGCGGTTAAGAATCTGCCTGCCAATGCAGGCGACACATTTGAGCCCTGGTCTGGCAAGATCCCACATGCCACGGAGCAACTAAGCCCGTGTGCCACAACTACTGAGCCTGTGCTCTAGAGCCCGTGAGCCACAACTACTGAGCCCACATGCCACAACTACTGAAGCCCACGCGCCTAAAGCCCATGCTCCACGACAAGAGAAGCCACCGCAATAAGAAGCCCACGCACCACAACAAAGAGTAGTCCCTGCTCGCCTCAACTAGAGAAAGCCCGCATGCAGCAACGAAGACCCAACACAGCCAAAAATAAAAAAAAAACAAGAAATAGGTTGAGAACTAAACCAACATCTTTCCCAGCTAATAAATAAAAAAGACTTAGGAAGAAAAAGAAGAAGATACTTATGAAAACTAAGTTATTTGGATGACACATAATAGGTACAGTATTCGTTGTATGAATAGAACAGATACCTCAGATAATCACAAATATAAACCAATTAGAGATAAGTATAAAGACATAGAGGATATACAACAATGGTATGAGGTTAATTGGGAAAATAGCAAATGGCCAAAGAGAAAGTTAAGGCATGAATGAAAAAAATCCTAAAATGAAGGAAGATTTGAATGTATCCTAGAACAGTGCTCACGCATAGTAGCTACTCACTAAGCATGTGATGAATTAAGTAGTAAAGATGTGGATCAGAAAGTTACTCTGTACTTGGGGGAAAATTGATACAAAAAAAGCAAACTGAGGCATTATAGGGAGTGAACTCACCAAAATTCAAGGATTAAGAAAAAACACTTCAAATATTTGAACAGAAGAGTAGCAAGCAAAGGTGAAGTATCACGTTATTCTAAGACATCTCCCCAGAAACACTTAATGCCAGAAGACAGTTGAAGCAGCATTTAAAGAAAATTTAGCTCAGGAATTTTATACCTAGTTCAGTTGTCACTCAAATATAAAAGCAGCAGACATTTCAATCACGCAAGAAGTCAGAAAATGTAGAACCCTTAGCTACTTGTTGGAAAAACAAAGCAAAACGAACAAAAAACAGTCTGATGGTGTATCAGCTTGATCAGGCTGCCATAACAAGGTACTGCAGGCTGGGCGGTTTAAACAACAGAAATTTATCTCCTCACAGTCTGGAGGCTGGAAGTCCAAGATCAAGGTGTCAGCAGAGTTGGTTTCTCTCTCTGGCTTGTAGATGGCCGCCTTCTCACCTGTACTCACATGGTCACCCCTCAGTCTGTGTGTCAGTGTCCTAATCTCATCTTCGTATAAGGACACCAGTCTTATCAGATTAAGGCCCACCCACATGACCTCATTTTGCCTCAATTACTTCTTTAAAGACCTCTCTCCAAGTACAGTCACATAATGATGTCATGGGGGTTAGGAGTTCAACATATGACTTTGAGGGGACAAAATTCTGCTCATAACAGATGGTAAAATCCAGTCAAGCAAGATGGAGTCCAAAAGAACTCAACAGTGGGGGAGTACTCCTGAGCTTTTAACTGCAGAGTTATGCTTATAAAATTTAAATGTGATTAAACGTTATTAGATATATATTATTTATTTGTGGAATACTTTATATTAAATATATATATAAATATTATGTGGAATAATATAGATTAAACCGAGGATGAGGGAGAATGCAGAACAGCAGATAACTGAGAACTAATAGATACTGCTTAAAATCACTAGACAGAGTAATAAATGTTTAACATTAAATACAATTATAAATGTAACCAATAGAAGGGCTAAAACTATATATAAAGCTTTGAAATTATTTTTAAAAATGCACACAACGAAACAATCTATAGACAAAAGAATAATAATGATGACAATGGTGGACACTAGTTGGGTGATTATACCTGCTGTGTTCTAATTGCTTTAAATCATTCACTCCTCAAAAGCATCTTACACAGTGTGTTCTATTCATATCAATATTTTATACACGAGAACACTGAGGTAGAGAGAGGCATATAACAGGCTTAAGTGGAAGTACACCCAGTAAACGGAAGTGGTGGGATTTGGCCAGAGTCCAGTCCTTTAGGGAAAAGACAGGAAAGTTTTGTAAAAGAAGAATTATGAAGTGAGGATTAGATGATTTGTACCTATTATTCAGCTTGTTATAGATGCAGTATCAGTTAAATAGAATAGAAGTAAGTTCAGAAATAGGTCCAAATATATGTGGAGATTTATTACACAATAAAGGCAGCTCAAATCAGCAAGGGAAAGATGAATCTTCAGTGAATGAAGTTGGTTCAACTACATAATTATTATTTAGGAAAAAAAATAAAGCTGAATCTATACCTTACTTCTCATACCAAAATGAATTATAAATGAAATAAATATTTATATTTAAATGTGAACAGAAAAGTGCTTGAAAAATATGTTTGTGTCAAAAACTAATATTGTAGTGGGGAAAAACTCTCTAGTCATAGCAAAACACTCCAAGACTACCTACAACTTATTAAATATTATGAAACCAATATACACATGGAATTCTGGGAAAATATCTGTAATAATAACCTGGAAGACATCTGACAAAGAACTAATTTTCTTCTTTTGTAAGGAATGCTTAAAATGAATAAGACCGAGATAAATAAGCCAATAGAAGAATGAGCAAAGCACACGGACAGGTTGATACCCAAAACACAATCTGAATGTCCAATAAAGAGTTGAAAATGGGCTCAGCTCCTCGTAAAAAATTGCAAATCAAAACAACAATGCCTGGGGATATATGTATATGTATAGCTGATTCACCTTGTTATAAAGCAGAAACTAACACACCACTGTAAAGCAATTATACTCCAATAAAGATGTTAAAGAAAAAAAAGATACCAAGAAAAAAAAACCAAAAAGCAATGCCATGCCCTGTTTTATGTACCAAATGGGCAAAAATGGAAATTTACCACTGCAGTAGCCTCGGTGTGGGGAACAGGGTCCCTCCCTGCCCACTTCTGTGAGCCTGCCAATGGGAGCAACCTTGCAGGAGGGAGTATCTCCCAAAACTCAAAATGGAAACTCGCATTTTGAGTTTATTTTTGCCTATGGTATTAGAGAATGCTCTAATTTCATTCTTTTACAAGTAGCTGTCCAGGTTTCCCAGCACCACTTGTTGAAGAGACTGTCTTTTATCCATTGTATATTCTTGCCTCCTTTTTCATAGATTAATTGACCATAAGTGCATGGGTTTATTTCTGGGCTCTCTATTCTGTTCATAAACTTGAAATGGATTAAAGACCTAAATGTAAGACCAGATACTATAAAACTCTAGAGGAAAACATAGGCAGAACACTCTTTGCCCCAAATTGCAGCAACATTTTTTTGGATCTATCTTCTAAAGTAAGGGAAATAAAAGCAAAAATAAACAAATGAGACCTAATTAAACTTAAATGCTTTTGCTCACCAAAGGAAACCATCGACAAAAGACAACCTACTGAATGGGAGAAAATATTTACAAACGATATGACTGATAAGGAATTAATATCCAACATATATAAACAGCTCATACAATTCAACATCAAAAGAACAAACAACCTGATTAAAAAATGGGCAGAAGAACTGAATAGGCATTTTTCCAAAGAGGACATGCAGATGGCCAACAGGCATGTGAAAAGATGCTCAACATTGCTAATCATCAGGGAAATGCAAATCAAAACCACAATGAGATATCACTTCACACCTGTCAGAATGGCTATCATCAAAAAGAACACAAATAACAAATGTTGGCGAGTATCTGGAGAAAAGGGAACTCTCATGCATTGTTGGTGGGAATGTAAATTGGTGCAGCCACTGTGGAAAATAGTATGGAAGTTGCTTAAAAAACTAAAAATAGAGCTACCATATGACCCAGCAATTCCACTTCTGGTATATATACGTATATATGAGAAAAAAAATGAAAACACTAAGTCTAAAAGATACATGCACCTCAATGTTTATAGCCATATATTTACAATTGCCAAGACATGGGAACAAACTAAGTGTTCATCAACAGATGAATGGATAACGAAGATGTGGTCTATATCTACGATGGAATATTACTCAGCCATAAAAAAGAATGAAATTTTGCCATTTGTAGCAACATGGATGGACTTGGAGGGCATTATGCTAAATGTAATACGTCAGACATGGAAAGACAAATACTGTATGATACCACTTATGTGTGGAATCTAAAAAATACAACAAACTAGTGAATGTAACAAGAAGCAGACTCACAGATATAGAGAACAAACTAGTGGTTACCAGTGGGGAGGTGGGGGAGGGGCAACATGGAGGGGGGAGTGGGAGGGACAAAATATTGGGTGTAAGACAGGCTACAGGGATGTAGTGTACAACACGGGGAATATAGCCAATATTTTGTAATAACTGTAAATGGAGTGTAAACTTTAAAAATTCTATAAAAAATAAAAATTAAAAATAAATAAATTTTTTAAAAAAATGAAAATACCCAACAAGTTCCGTGCTTGGAACTTACTCTGTGATATTCTCACACAAGAGACATAAATAACAATATTCATGCAGTGATATTGGTAGCCCCAAATAGGAAGTAACCATATGATAAAATATCACGATGCCACTAAAATGAATAAGGTAGATCTATGTGCAGTAACATAAGGCAATAGGTTATCAAATGACAAAAATGTGATGCATAATATCATATTTTAATCTTATTTGCATATTTCAAAAGTACATACATATTATATAGTTTATATACTATGTACTTTTGATCCAGAAGAGTTCATATAAAACTATAACCCATGGTTTCCTCCTTTTGTAATTGAGGTTGGGAGTGTAGAGTTACATTTTTGCTCTTATTTTTTACCTTTCTATACTTAAAACATGTTTTACTATGAGCATTAAAAAAATAAATCATCCGTTAAAAAAATGAATGAATGAGTTGTACTGGCTACTGCTAAGAGGTTTTGGGTTCATCCGTGCGTGTGGAGGGCAATGGTACTGCCCCTGGAGTAGCTTATGGGGAACACATGCTAGTGATGACCAAGAAAGGCAGTTTGTGTCCCATTAAGGCCCTGCCTCTCTGTTCAGTCCAGAGTTCTCTCCAGCAGTGATTCTATGATCATCTTACAGAGTCTAAAAACTCAAATCTATCTCCTGTAGCCACAGACAAGGGCTCAAGAGATTTCTTTTCAATAGAATTGGCTAAGTCTTCTCCTGAATAATGGGCCCAAATCTTTGTTGAACCCTTTCCTCTTTTTCATTATACAGCATCATTCCTTTATTATGATCTCATAATGTAGTCAGCCCTGTGTTCAAGATGGAAACCCTGGAGTTCCCTGATCCCACATACCCATAAGTTTGTTGGGGTTTCCTTTCAAATGTTTTCTCAAGTTTTCCTTTCAAGTAATTGTGGTTCCTGTCTTGGGTGAGGGTCCTTCAGACTCCTGGGCACCAGTGGTCCCTGCTAGCGGCCCTCTTCCAGCTCACTTGAAAACGTTTGAAAGCCATCACAATCACCCACTTTTGGCTTGTATATCCCAGACCCCAGAGGGCTCATATAAGTATAATTTACTCTTTAAATCTTAATATGAGATAGTCACTACCAGTATTGTACTTCTCAGTTTAAAGATGAGTTGGTAATTATTAGAATCAGTATTTTTTATTTCATGAGGTAGCAAGACTATCAGACACAAACAGTTTTTAGAGTGAGCCTGAATATAGCAATGATTAGCTGGAGATAAAGCTAATTCCTACTTGTAATGCCAATTCACCCTATAGGATGCTGCCGTACTTATTTTTCTCTGCTCTCTAGTTTCTCATAATAATTATCTTTAGGTTATATGTAGGATATGTATTAAATAATATATACAATGATTAGTATATATAATTTGGAAATAGGTGGTTCATAAAATTATAAATGGTAAATAAAGTCATGAGGACCATCTCACCTTTACAAGTTTACATGCTCAAGACGTTGCCTGTCGGTTTCTAAAGCTCATCACAGTGTCAATGTCCATCTGGGTGGTCCCTTTGCTCAGGGTGGAAACAACATTACCTTTGGAGTCAGTACAACTTGAATGTAAAGCCAGACTCCACCAGTTACAAGCTGTGTGACTTCTCTCCTTCTGACTCTGTTTCCTCAACATTAAAATGGAGGTGATGATGTCTGTGATTGTGTTATAATTGAAGAGATGGCGTATATCAAGTCCCAAGCACGTAAGAATGCTCACTAAAGGTGAGATCCCTGTGTTGTGTGAATGAAGACACACTTACGGGTTTGATCTGCTCATCAGTTACCTCGTCCCACTTCCCTTCCTCGTGGGACATGGGTGTATATGTAAATCTTAGTCGTCTATGTGAAAGAAAAGCCCACCAGCCCTACCCTCATTATACACTGGCCACATGGGCGTCTTTCTATTCCCTGGCCACGTCCAGCGAGTTCCACTGGACAGCCTTCACTGCCATCTCTCTGCAGGGGTGCTCCTCTTCCAGGTCTCTCAGGTCCTGGCTCAAAGTGACCTTCACTGCCTACACACTGTGAAGTCATTGCTCATCAACTCACCTATTTTGTTTTCCTCATAACATTTTATTATCTGAAATTATTATTTATTGGTTTACTTTTTATGCTGTTTGTCTTCCTCCCCTGTGCACATGGAATGGTAGATGTATGATGAGAGGGGTTTTGTCTATCTCATTCCCTACTATGAACTAGAATAGCGCCTTGGTAAAATGCAACAAGAACTATAACAAGAATATTGATAAATATTGTAGCAGCATTCAAGGGTGCAGACTTCCTGCAGGGAAACTTGACAGTACATATTAAAAATTACAAATACTGCCATCTGTTTGACCTCAAAATTTTTCTTCCTTAGAATTTATTCCATGGACGTAATTGAGGATGTCCTCAAAAAGTTTAAGTATGTTTATCGTCACTCGATCAGGCTACTCTGATAACATCCTGTTAGCCAGCCTTTCATCTCTCCATTCTCTTTTTTCATATTTCAACCAAGAATATCTTTTCTTCCCCTTTTGAAAAAAAATCCTATGAAAATAATCACGCTCAAAAATTAGTCTTTTATACTGGAAAACAATAGTTTGCTACCCCAAACTAGGATAGGATTATCCAAACTCAAGTTTAGTGTGCTTGCATTCATTGTAATGATTGATACATTGGACTTCTTTCTCCTGTCTTACTTTTTGACTTTATTGTATTTATACTTTCACCTTTCTTTCTTTGTCTAATGAGTTTTTCTTTTTTGTTCTACTTATTGAGGACACATTTTCTCTTTCTATATGTTTAAATTTACCTTGGAATTTTCCCATGTGCATTTAAACTAGCAAAGGTCTACAGGTAAATGATAACCTAGCCACCTTCTTCCACAGGAAAAAAAAAAAAACAAACAAACCCAGAACAAAACAGGTACTATAGGTTGAAGGTTTACATCCACCTAAACTTCATATGTTGAAACCTAATGCCCAGTGCGATGGTATTAGGAGACGGGGCCTTTGGGAGGTGGTTAGGTCATGAAGGTGAAGACCTCATGAATGGGATCAGTACCCCTATGAAAGAGGCCCCAGGGTGCTCCCTCACCTCTTCCACCACGTGAAGACACACCCAGAAGGTGCCTTCTGTGAACCAGGAAGAGAGCCCTCACCAGACACCAAATCTGCTGGTGCCTTGATCTTGGACTTGCAGCCTCCAGAACAGTGAGAAATAAAATGTTTGTTGTTTATAAGCCACCCAGTCTGTGGTCTCCTCTTGGAGACAGGGTTGGACCACATTGATTTTGATTACCCATCTCAAGACTTAACATATGCTTGTTGTTTTTTAATCTAGAAATTAGGCATTATTTTATTATGACCTTACTCAGATGATATTGGTTTGGATTTACCTACAGTTTTATCATGTCATTTGTTCATTCCTACTTAGATCTCAGACCATTCTTGTGGGATCATGTTCTTTTTTCTTGAAGTGTATTCTTTAGATTTTCCTTTATTTCTGGTCTCTTTGTAGTATACTCTCTTAGTTTCTGTTATCTCTAACTATCCTTATTTCATCCTTTTCATGAAAGAGTGTTTTGCTGGGTACACACTTCTACGTGGACTGTTATTTCCCCTCTACACTTGGAAGGCAATATATCACTGTCTCTGGATTTCTTTGGCATAGTTGGGATGTCAGCTGTCATTTAAATTCTTACCCTTTTGTAGATCATTTGCTGTTTTTCTCCGGCTGCATTTAATATCTTCTGTTTGTATTTTGATATTCTGTAATTTTTATCCAAGTGTGCTTAGACATGAATTTTTTATTTAACTTTTAACTTTTATTTAACTTAGTATATCGTGCTTTGGGGTTTTTTGATCCATGTTTTCTGTCAGTCCAAAAAATTTTACCGTTACTTTCTTTTAAGTATTTCTTCACATTCATTTTTATGTTCCTGAGATTCCAGTTAGCTGTGCATCTGTCCTTTTCATTCAGTTCTTCATTTCTGTTAATGTTTCTCATAGTGTCCATTATTATTCTATTCTTGTCTTACAAATAAATTATCTTCTAGAATTCCTTGCTGGATATTTCTTAGAGATGATTATGATGATGATAATTTTAGTTTTCTTTCATTTTCTGGATTATGTCTCATCCAAGGTTTGTGTTTTCATATTTATTTATCTTGGTCTTACTCTTTTATGATGTGAGCATTCCTCAAATATCTAATGGCCATTGGTTGTGTATTTATATTCAAGACTGAGCACAACAAAGGGAAACTGGGAGCATTATGTAAGTGGTCAGAGCGCGTGGAATAGGCATCTTTGCTTTGTGGTGAGAGGGATCTGCACTTCAGAATCTGTTGAAATCTCTCGATGGCTGATCGCTCCATTTTTTTTGCCATTTTTCCTTTTTCTTAGCCTATTGCTCTTATTTGAAGGAAGTTTTGGGGCAGAAGAGGGAACGTGAATAGACATATTCTGACATCTTGAATTAAAAGCCCAGTGTGATTTTTTTTGAAGAATAGTCTCATCGTACTAATCCCTTGCTTAAAGTGTGCTAATTGCCCAAAGAACAAAGACCAGGATCCTTATCTTGATTCCCCAAGGCTCTAAATAGCTTTCTCCCCAGATGCATTTTCAGCCTGATCTTAAATCATGCTCCATCTTGATTTCAGTACTCTTTTTGCTTCCTTTAGTGTTTCAGGGATTTGTACTCACCTTATTCTTTCTGTCCAAAAGACCTTTTTCTCCTTCTGGACCTCTCAGTCCCTGACCCCAGAATAGATAAAATTCCTTTGTAAATAGCCTCATAACATCACATATCCTTTGTAGCACTTATCAGACATGCAGTTTTACTTTTGTTTGTGTGATCATGTGATTAAATCTGTCTCATTGATAAATATAAGCACCATAATAATTATATCTGACTTTGCTTATCATTTTATTCCCTAGTCTCCACTGAGTGAGCAAATGTATAAATGAATACAGGTGAATAGTAGTAACAAAGGACCTTGGGAGGTCTGCCTCAGCTTGCTTTTTTGAGGCCATTTAGAAGATCTGAGTTGAGCTCCCTGAGTGATCATGGCAAGATGTTTCCCTAAACTGAATCTCAGACTCATCTGAGACACAAGTAAGACAAAGTAATGACTGTTGTGGCTTTCAGTGTAAAGGTGCTCTGTGGGTAAGGTTTTTAATGTAGTGTCACATATTTGGACTAGCTTTATCCTCCTAACTTTATGGGATATTCTGTTGGCTCGTTGTAATGCACTAAAATAAGACTGACTCATGTCACTGCAAGTAATGAGAGTTTATTGTAAAATATCCATTTGTAGTGAGAATGCTAGGATCCTCAGCTACATGACCAGGTATCAAGGAAGGAAAGGAACTGTTACGCAGGTGGACCTTCTAGAAACTAGAACTGGAAGGTGACTGAGGCTCCCTGGCGGCTCTGGAGCCCATGTCGTCTCACTGACCCCTCCTGTGCAATTCACGGGCCTCCACTCTGGTCCCCGCTGTTCACTTCACTCAGATTCTGGGCATAGCTGCTTTTACCTGCACGCCTCTGACTTCACTGCCCATTATGAGGTATGCCTGTTCTTTCTCTTTAGCACTCTGATGCTCTTTGACTCTGCATTTTATATTGGAATCTGAGAGAGAAGGAACAGTCTCGTGGCAGAGCTCTCACAGTCAGTCACCAAGTCCCAGGCTGACGTCCTTGTCGGGTATGGTGTAAAAAGCACAACTGTCTGAAGGCGCTCTGGGAACTCTCTGCTGCCTGTTGGACAGAGTCTCAGCTGGCACTTCCCCCAATGTGTGTAGGGGGAGGGAGGAGCTCAGCCCAATTTCAGCCTCCTGTGGGACCAATGGCTTCCTTCCCGCTGGGGTTGCACCTGAATCCAGCTTCCAGTGGATCCCCAAGCCCCAAACAACTGGCAAACAGCTGGCATCCAACAGGCCCACCCTGGGGCCCCAGTAGCCTGATTCTTCCCTTGTGTGCAGGATCGCTCTTACACTTGCCTCATTAGAAGGGAGAGCGGCGGGGTGGAGGGCACCTCCCTGGAATTCACAGCCACGCTGCGTGTTCATTGTAGAACCCGAGCCCAGCATGACTTTCCACGGGGTCAGAGTGCAGGTGGGGGGACCCATGCCTTCTCTTGCTAGCCGTGGCTTGTAGGTACTTTGCTCAGTTGCCTTAGTTTTGGTGTAGTGGGTTGAAGTGTCTCCAAAATCCATGTTCGCCTGGAACCTCAGGATATGTGCCCTTATTTGAAAATAGGGTCTCCAGATCCAGGAAATCTGGGTAACTGGTGTCCTTATGGGAGAAAGTAGAGGGAGAATTGGACCTTAGAGACACAGAGAGAGGAAGTCGTGTGAAGTTGGAGGCAGATATCGGAAGGATGCCTCCACAAACCAAGGGATTCCAAGGGTTGCCGGCAGATACCAGGAGTCAGCAGAGGCATGGGATGGTTCCTTCCTCAGAGCCCCCAGAAAAACCAACCCTGCCTGCACCCTAATTCCAGACTTCTGGCCTCCAGACCGCGAGAGAGTAAATTCCTGTTGCTTTAAGCCTCCCCCAGTTTGTGGTCATTTGTCAGGGCAGCCCCAGGAACCTACTACAGTTGGTTCTAGAAGCAGAACCTGAGAAGGGGATTCTTGTGCAAGTGCTCGAAGGGCTGGTTGAAGAAGGGCTGTGTGAGGAGCCCGGTGAGTCAGGGATGGTTTCAGCGGGAGACTGGACTCCGCCTGACCTCACAGGAGAGCTCTGGGGCACAGTGTCCTCCTGCAGGACTCGTGGCACCTGTGGCGGGGGTCACCCGTCTGGACCCTGGGTCAGCCAGTTACTGACCGGGCTGTCAGGGAGAAGTGGGCTGAGCTGGTTCTTGTTTGGCAGGTGATTCTCTGGGGCGAGGGGTGGTGGCGAGGTAGCTGAGAGGCGTGAGCCGCTGAGCCTCAGAGCAGCTGGGAGGTGGGTGCCCAGTGCTGGGGCATCACAGCTTCCACTATGCCAGTAATTGTTTCTTAATCCACATCCGGTGAGGTTGTGGGATTTGTTATAGGTCCTGATACATGATGAGTGGCAACCGCTTTGCTTGACCAGAGACACCCACAAATGGTACCATGCTGCCCAGCACCTCAGATGCTCGCCGTTCTTCCATCTCTCTGCGGCTGGGGAGGGGAGTCACATGATCCAGAGAGATGCAGGGAATTTGGCTGGAGAGGCCCTCGGAGAGGGGCGGGGCTCCTGCTGAGGGAGGACTAAGGCAGTTCCTGTAACTGACTGAGCTCCATACAGAACCGGGACCAGCTGATGGTACAGGATGCAGGTCTGAAATACCTTTAACTGAGAGGAAGGAGACAGGTGATGACCACTGAATTGCTTTTTGCATCCATTACTCCCAAAACGTTGAATAACAAAAATGAGGAATGGAATTTGTGTTGACGCAACAGGACATAGTAGCAATCCTTATTAACGAAAATTCTGTATCAGTTCCTATACATCTTATTTCGTGGTTAGCAGCACGTGTAGCAAAAATGAATATTTTTCATGGCCTCTTTCCCATTAACATGGTTACATTTTATGAAATAATAAATGTTCACATAAAGATGACATCATAAACTCCAGTCTCCAATTTTTTTTTCTCTCCGTTGTATGCAACATATTCATTTTC
This sequence comes from Balaenoptera ricei, assembly GCF_028023285.1. Taxonomy (NCBI): domain Eukaryota; kingdom Metazoa; phylum Chordata; class Mammalia; order Artiodactyla; family Balaenopteridae; genus Balaenoptera; species Balaenoptera ricei. Next base: position 157,075,028 of record NC_082642.1, on the reverse strand, counting down.
CCTGGAAATAAAACACGCATGTAAAATTAAATCACCTGGCTATTTTAGGTTGCATTCTCCGGTGTACCTATTTGGAATGCCTTTCCAAATCAATAACAGTTTTTGAGGCAGAAACAATAACATCACAAATCAAACAAATTGTTTTCAGAGTTTTACCCAAAGTAATTGAGAATAAAAATGTGTTGTTGAGGGTTCTCCGTTATGTCTTCATACTTTCTTTGCTTGTGCTTGATTTACTTAGAGGCGCAGTTTAGATGGAAATGAACCAGGCACTGAGGGACAGAGATGGCAAACTGAGCAAGTTCTGGTGTAGCTTCCGTCAACCGTGGGTAGAGGTGCGCCTGGCAGAAAGGGGGTCAAGGAGGTACCCTCTCTCACCTAGTGCTGATGCCGAGAGGTAACTTGTTCACAGTCCTAGGGAGCAGCAGGGTACACATCTTCAAGGAGTTCTGCTTTCAGAACTCCAGCTTTAGAAAAATTGCAAAAGGCACTCTGTTCTTTGAGATGACCTCACTTCTTTCCATTCCCGGTACTACCCTCCCTCCCCCATCTCAGTTCATAACGGCGTCCTGACAGCAGCTGAGCGAGCGGTGAGGTCCTTGAAGGACACGCAGTCCAGCACCTGCTCAAAGGGCGCCTGGAAAAAAGAGCCACGTGCTTCTCGTGCTGATGAAGGCTCCTTTCCTGATGCAGCCCCTCTGTCCCTTCTGTACTCCGCACACCTCGCCAGCCGTTTCCTACTACATCAGTCCTAAGTGTCTCTATCCGCTGACCCGCCCACCCTGTTTACCCAGGAGACTGCTGCCCCCGAGCCCGGGAGTGACACCCACGTCCATCCCCATGCAGCCTTATGTTTATTACCTTCCCTTCCCTTCAAAGACTGCTTTTTTTAAAATTTTTTTCCTAAATCTTTCTAGGGGTTTCCAAAAGAAAAGACTGCCCAGGTCCTCATATACTCCTCAACTTGGCAACTTTTTACCTCTTCTTTTATTTTTTACACTGAAATTATGCCCCCAACATGTTTATCATGCTTTACTTGCTTCTTAGTAACTGTGAAAAAGGTTTCCTAATTAGGTTGTCCATATTTCAGGGTTTGAAGCTCTGTTCCTCTTCTTATCAGCTGTATGGCTTGGGCAGCTTACCTAACTGTTCTGTGCCTCAGTTTTCTCATCTGGAAAGTGGGGTTGATAATAACATCTCCCTCCTGTAGGACTGCTGTGAGAATTAAGTGAGTTTGTGCTCACAGAAGGTTTAGAGCAGCATGTGGCCAGCTGCAGGTGCTGAGTGTTAGCTATTATTTCTTCTCCTGCAGCCCCAGCTGTGCTGAGAAGATGCAGAGGGCTTCCAGCCCTGAACTGGCCACACCAGTGACTGAGAATATCTCGCTATGATTTCATGGAGAAAACTCACATAACGAGTTCTTATGGGCAAATTTTGAAGTTGGTGCAAGACCATCCCTGTATCCCGGGGTCCCAGTCTTGGAAGAGGTACTTAATGCATGACTTATCAATCTCCTAGGGTTGGAGCTGTGAGTCCCAACATGCTGCCTTGACACTGTGACCCTAACCTGCCAATAGAGGAAAGAGATGGTGAAAAGGGATGGGAAACTAATGCTAACTTTGGTTTTCATATTTCAATAAATAGGAGGAGAAACTGAAAAACTGGAGGGAAGTGGTTTGTTTTGTGATAACAAAGACCAGTTATGTAACAATTCACTATTATTTCTGGAAGGTAACGGGTATAATTTAGAGGGTGTTTCTTGGTTTGACTTGGGGAAGAGCTCAGGGTCCTGTGCGGCTAAGCACAAGATGCCCGGACAAAGCTGCAAGACCACCTCTCCAGGGGTGAATGAAGGGGGCCGGCCTAGGACTCGGGGTCTCTGTAGGATTCTCACTAAGTGACGTCGGGTGCTGCTTACACTCGCCCTCTGTGCTCCGGGAGCACAGGACTCGCTTTCTTCTACCCCACGGAGGCAGCACAATGGGCCAGTTTTCATAGCTGAGGTCATCTGTGAGGCTCTGGCCAGGGTGCTCACATTTCCCCAAAGAAAAATGGAGTTTGAGCATTTAAGATGCCACAGCATCTTTTCTAGAAGGTTCCGCTCCAAAAGTTCAAACCATTCAGAATATTTATGGGGGAGCAAGTAGTTTATCACAGGGATGTAAATGTCACTCTTTGTTCTGGAATGTTGCAGGTCAGGGGAGGGCATCTGGCTCTGCTCATGGCCACTCAGAGCCTTAGAGGAGATTGAAGAGGGCAGGGGCAGGACCCCTGAGCTTCTAAGGTGGAGACTCCAGTGAGTTAATGTGAGCAAATATCCCCCAGCCACCCTCTAGAGATGGGTCTACTTTTGCAGCCCCAAAACACTTCACCTTGATATTGAAGGAGATCTTTAACTGCCATGTTTAATGTCAGTCCCTCCGATAATGTCCCCTTTCAGATCATTTCAGCTGTATCCCACATAGACCTCCACCTCCCTTTCCAAAGAAAAAGCAGTTTTTCTCATTCTCCATAAGCTCCTCCATACCTCCAGGTCGTGCCCACGGTTCAGCGCTCAACTTCAGTTCCTGGTAACTGCTGGCTTCACTCTGATTACAATCAACACGTTCCTTGGGAAGCCTGTTTTTACCTTGAAACACTTCCAGATCTGGTGAGCAAAGTGCATTAGTGCTTCTAGCAGCAGATGGATTTCTAAATTTACCAGGAAAAGACCTTCACGTGATGTTGGATGAACCTTGTAAACACCTGGAGATGGAAATTGTGTTTGATGAGAATAATCTCAGGTCGGGTTCATTCATTAAGCCCAAAATGCTGGCTGGTCACTAGTCTTGTCCTTACTGGTTATGCCCTGTAGGAATTGCTGGGAGAGATAGAGAATAATCGTTTCTGTTGGTGGAAGACAAGATGGATGTAATTGTGGCAAGCAGTAGATCAGACGATGCCCATAAAATCACTTGGACGTTTGGATAAAAAAACAGGGAAAATGTATGTTATGATGCTGTGCTCAGAATGATCACACTGCAGCGCCCACAGGGAGTGTCACTGTAAAGTAATGGGGCAGATGGGTGGGTCCCCTTCAGTGGCCCCGAGCTGTAATCTGGGTGCAGAGCAGCCTGGGGTGACCTTGTTTTCTTTAGTGAAGTCGCTGCCTATGTGTTGAAAGCCTGGATGAATTTCTAGAATCACTTTTACATTGCTTGGCCTTATTAGTCAACATTGGAGTGTTTTATGAGTACTTTTCCACTTAATCACACTCTTTACTATTGTCAAATTTTTTTTCTTTTTGTCCCTGTCACCAGATCTCTGCATATGTAGGAACACACACACACACACACACACACACACACACACACACGCACACACACACGGAGAGAGAGAGAAGGAGAGAGGGAGAGGAGGAAGGGGAGGGGAAGGGAGAGAGTGGCGAGCGAGATACCAAGGTTCATAATCGGCAGACTAACACTATCAAGTGACTGTGGGTTCTACCACAGAAGATCCCGAGTGTCACACGGGGCCACCATCAGCAGAACTGGCAGTTCATCCTGCCAATTAGCTGCGATGCTCGGGACCAAATATTAGCAAGGCTGAAATTAATACCAAGTGATCATTTGCATCTGAAATTCAGTCGGGAGCCATTGTGAGATTTCCAATCCTGAGGTCACTGTCCTGAATATCAGCTGGGCCAATACTTTAAAGGACTGTTTATTTTCCCAAACGTAAATAGGGTACCTGTTCTTCTTTGCATTTTCCTCCCATCCTAGCTGGCAAGGAAGTTTGTTTATATACGTCATCCTAAAGGTCAGCCTTCTCAGGCTGAAAAAGAAAGCAGGCGTCAGGTGAAATAGATCAGCCCGGTGCAGGGGGTGTCAGACATGCGGTGGGCGGGGGCAGGGAGCATCGATAATCCCGGCCCAGCAGCTGCTCATTGTCGGGTACCTGCTTTGTGCTTGGCTGTGCGCTTGGCTCAGAGGGATTTGGACCCCGAGTTACCCGCAGGATGGTCAGCGCCCTACTTTTTGCCCTGTTCTGTTCACATGTCCAATACTGTCCCCTGCATAGCAGCCTGTATATAGTTATTGTATGAGATACACCTACAGGCTGAAGACAGCCGCAGTTACTTAACTTGTGCTCGTAGAAACAGGAGGGTACGTTGCTTTCCTCAGAGTAAAATTCTTTAAAATTGTATCTTTTATTTTTGTGAACTCACCCCTCCCACCAAGCTGCTTACATGTTTTTCAGTTGACAGTGAAATACTTTGTGAGTTATTTTCCTTTCTCTTTCCCTCTCCAGTGCTTGCCCTGCCCCGCAGTCTTGCAAGTCTCCAGTTGACTATCTTTCCTTTTAAAACAGAGAGTGAAAGAATGAAGAGAGCTTTATGGCTGCTGTTATTTTTAAAAATTAGTGATGGTGATCAAAACTTGGAAATTGTCATTTCAGGAAGGTTTTCAAGGCTGTGTTTCTCTCCATTTGGTGCGTCACCGGCAATAATTTTTCTTGCGATGACAATCATGTGGGAAAAGAATTTGAAATGACCTACTTTGTGCACGATATCAAGCCTCAGTGTTCATATCGAGTATTGTTACATAGTCTCTCAATGTTTTACTTTATTATGCGTCACCTTCCATTAGGTTTAAGAATGTCATATATCATATTCTGTTCTGATATATATCCGTATATACTACCCAATACATATACAATTAGAAGGATGTGTTTTTATATATAGGGGAAATGGGGAGAATTTCACCTACTTTGCAAATTGGTCCTAACAGTTCATTATTTTCAATAAGTAGCAATCTTACCAGTAGCACTTTCCCACTGTAGATTTAATTAGTCTTTTTTCCCCCTCCCTTTCACTAGTTGACAAGAGCTGAGAGGAGGGAAACGGCGGCAATTTGAAACCTTGTTAGAAATTTATGAAGTGCTAAAATGTTTCATTCCCAGAGGCTGGCTTGCCAGCTGTCACCGGAATGCACTTGCTGTCTGCCTCCCGGCCGGTCTGGGAAGGCAGGGTGGAAGTGGGCTGCACATGTGTGCACGGCTTTGCCTAAATGATGCTCTCCGTAATTAGCCCGGGGTGGAGGGAAGCTGATTATTTTCCCCACAATTGATCAGTAAGTAATTCCCCACAACTGGTGTGTAAGATGCACAATGAGGGGGCATCCAGAGATCAAGACCCTTCGCTGGCTTTAATAAACACACTGGCAGTGCAGTGAGAGGGGTCATCTTTGGTCGTGGACACCAAATCACCACCCATCTTATTGGTGGCCTCCAGCAAATACTTAACCTATTTCTAATAAGATGACCCTGAACTAATTTCTTCTGGAGAAAATCCCTTCCTGAACATTTTACAAGATGTCAAAGATGGTCTTGTGAGGGGGCCATACCCTTCCTGCAATGACTTGATTACCCTCGCCCAAATTCTTTACCCCACTGCTGTCCAAAGCCTCAAAATTCTTTCTCAGGGGGCACTCTTTTGGTTGGTGTTCTTAACTGGAGATGTCACTTGTGGCCACAGACACCCTGGAGAGTAAACAATTCATAATAAAGGTGTGGCTGACTCACCCAGAGCTCTGGGCTTGGGGGGAGAGTTAACACCTGACGGCAGACACGAGGTGCGGTGGAGACCACACAGGAGGACCAGGAGGGCTGACCAGGGACCAGAGGGGCCTGGCAGCTCCTGAGAAGTTTGCCTCCAGTCTGGCCTTGCTCTGTGTGGGGTGGAGCCCGGGGGTCCGAGGGGGCAGCCTCCTCTGCTGGTGCCGGAGCGCCTCACTGGGAGAGGGGCAGGTGCCCGACCATCTTTGCTTTAATCGCCATGCGCCCAGAGATGGCAACAACACTGATGAGGAAATGATGCTCTAAGCCCCCTCCCACCCCACCCCCCAAACTAACAGTTAGTGTGAAATATCTCTGGTGGCACAGAACCCTGTGACAAGTTCTCTTTTTTTTTTTTAAAACCTTACTTTCAATGTACCAGAGCTCTCTCTAATTAGGAGCTTTATTATCTGCACTCATTTGCTAGGGCTGTTTTAACAAGCACCACAAGCTGGGGGACTTAACAGTAGACCTTCAAGGTGCTGGATTCCTTAGAGGCCTGTGGGAGAAGACTGAGTTCCATGCCTCCTGACTTGCAGATGGCCGTCTTCCTGTTCACATGGCCTCCCCCTGTGTGTCTCTGCCCAGGTTTCCCCTTTTCATAAGGACAGAGTCAGATCGGATTAGAGCCCCTCACTCGCAATGACCTCATTTTACCTCGATGACTTCTGTAAAACCCTATCTTTAAATGAGGTCACATTCTGAGCTAATGGGGGTTATGATTTCAATACTTGTATTTTGAAGGGACACAATTCAGTCCACATACTCTCCATTCATTTATCCAAAAACTACATGTCAAACGGCCATCAAGGGACTTCCCTGGTGGCGCTGTGGTTAAGATTCTGCCTGCCAATACAGGGGACACAGGTTCGAGCCCTGGTCTGGGAGGATCCCACATGCCACGGAGCAACTAAGCCCATGTGCCACAACTACTGAGCCTGCGAGCCACAACTACTGAAGCCTGTGAGCCTGGAGCCCGTGCTCCACAAGAGAAGCCACCGCAATGAGAAGCCCGCACACAGCAACAAAGAGTAGTCCCCGCTCGCCGCAACTAGAAAAAGCCTGCGTGCAGCAACAAAGACCCAACACAGCCAAAAATAAAAATTAATTAATTAATTAATTTTAAAAAAATCACTTAAAAAAAACGGCCATCAAGGACAAGGCCCTGTGAGGTTCAAAACTTCTGAAGGTACAGCTCCTGGCCTATGAGTCCACAGGGCCCTCTGTGGGTCATGGCACATGTGGGTGCACATGTAGGCCCCCAAAATGCCCATGTCCTAATCCTGGAACCTGTGAGGATGCTACCTTACATGACAGTCAGGACTTTGCAGATGGGATTGAGTTAAGGAGCTTGAGTGGGGAGATTATCTAGGTAAGCTCAATGTAGTCACGGGGGTCCTTATAAGAGGAGAGCAGGAGGGCAGGGGACGGAAGGAGAGAGAGACAGAGTGAGGAGATGGAAGAAGGGGCCACAAGCCAAGGACTGCAGGCAAAGACAAGGAAGCGATCCTCCTTTGCAGCCTTAGGAAGGACCGGCTCTGCCCACCCATGTGGTCTTCTAACCTGTAGGACAGTAAGATAATAAATCTGTGTTATTTAAAGCCACTAAGTATGTGGTGATTTGTTACAATGGCAAATAGGAAAATAATGCCGGTACCAAGCTGGTGGGCTTGGAGCATTCCGGAGCTGTACTTGGGTTTAGCAAAGTTGCATAGAGTAATGGGTGATAAAGCCCACTACCTGGAAAGAGCATGGGCAAAGCCTAAGACTTGATTTGGAGTCACTCACTAACAATTTTCAAGCCCTCACCCAGGTTCCACTCAATTCAGATACCAGACCAGCTTGTTCCATAGGAGCTGGCAGGTTACAGATAGGATGGAGACATTGAAGCTAGGAAGGTAGACATTCAGCCGTGATTCCTGCATCATAGCAGGGAAAGGAGAAGAACTGAGTACCAAGCTGTGGTCCAGGAATCTCAAGATTGTAAATAAGTCCTTCCATCCATTTTGAAGCCCAACCCAAAGCACCACAGTCTATCTGCCTGTCGTCTTTCTGTCTCTCTCTCCCTCTCTCTCTTCACACACACTCACTGGGGGTGTGTGATTGAGTTGGCTCCCAGCAAGGTGTCTTGGGGAACCCTGTTCTAATTAAGCCGGAGCACCAGCTGGGAGGATGAAGGGGTGGATAGGAAGGTCAGTTTGGGGGTCAGGCACAGCAGGTGGAGATGCAGGAGGGCTGGGTGCTGTCATAGGTACGGTTGGTGCACTGTTCCCCAGAGACCCTGTGTGGGAGTCTCATGCAGCTCCAGGAACAGAGGACAGCCAGGCAAGACATTGGCCAATGGGGACGGAGGGGGTCACAGAGAATCTCTGCAGCAGAATGCCATAGCTGCAGTGATTCTTCTGGCTCTCGCCTACCTGACTATGGCAAAACAGTGGCGCTGCTATGGCTTTGAGTGTCTGTAAGTGGCAACTTTTAACTCTGTGAATGGCCTGCAGCTGAGGCCTCTGTGGTCCGGTTGAAAGAACATCGTCTCTGGGGCAAGGCCGGCTGGGAAGCACATCCGAATTCTGCTCTATCTGATCCATGGATTTTTGTGCAGGTGACAGTGCCTCTCTCAGCCTCAGTTTCCTTATCTTAAAAACTGGGAATCATCTTGTAATACTTGGAGCAGGATTGAGGCAAGGACCAGTGGAATCGATGGGTGTGGAAGGCTCAGATGCAGTGCCTGATTCTAAGTGGGGATCGGAGAGGTGAATTCTGCCTCTCACCACCTCCCTCCTTCGGGGTGTGGAGGGTGACGGCTGGGGTTCGGACTGGGACGCGATGCTGAGACGGGGGGGGGGGGGAGGGGGGAAGGTGGTGCTGAAAAGCGTAGGCACCACCTCGTGCTGTGCACTGACTGCCACCAGGGAGCATCTCAGAGATGGGGACGTGGTTGTAGGCAAACTTTGACCGCTCGTACTTGTGTCGGCCTTAGCTGGTTCTCCTGCTCGTATAGCAAGGGCTGTGGGGTCCACCAGGCCAACAGCCAGCCCAGCAGTCTGAGAACTGGACCAGATCTGTGCTGAAGGCAGCACCAAAGGGTCTTAGCAGCACAACTCCCTGTTGACATGAGTATTAATCTTTAAGAACACTCCCTTGAGTCCCCCAACTAGAAGAGGAAGAGGATGAGACAGGTGAGCCAGCAGGCTTTTCTCAATATCATGGGTATTTATCAGTGATTGGAAGGGCATAGGGGAGACACACACACACTTTAGAGGTTGTTCAGTTGGTTATTTTCTTCAGGCTTCAAAAAGATGTAAACCAACACAGAGAGATTCCAAAGTACTGTGAGACACCCAGAGTAGAGCTGGCTACAAGGCTGCCACGATGTTGGAAGAATTAGGGGACGGTGAGGGGTCTTGATTGTTGGGGTTTTGGGGGGTGGTGGGAGGTGAGATGGGACGCTCAGGATGGAATTAGAATAAGAAACGGTTTGAAAGGCTGAGGAGTGTGGAATTGAACCTGGGGTCCACCTGGACGATTAGTTCTCATTCCAGAAGGACTCAACACCCCGGAGGTGGGATGGGGCAAAGACAGAGATCTGGGCTGGGAAGGAGCTGTTGTGATTTCTCCTGACCACCTCTTTCTCCTCACCTTTCTCTGTCCCTTCTCTCTCCCACATGGTTCTATGCCCCCACTCCACACCCCAGTACTCCTTTCAGGCAGCCCTGTGTAGTCTAGACCCCTCTGCTCTGAGGATCGTCACAAGTGCATTGGGGTTCTTTGGGAGTAATTTATTAACTAGGATACATGTTTGGGTGCAGGCCAGGTAAAGAGCTACAGATCAGATGTCTGCCTTAACATCACCTGCTAGAGTAGGAGAGTGTCTTAACCAGGCCTTCTGAAGAAGCCTGTTTCTCCTGAATTTCTGCCAGACATGTCTTGGCTGGAAGAAAGACAAGCCCACTTGGGATGTAAAGGCTCCCTTAGGAGCTGGGTCAGCACCTTGCTCTCCCAAGGTAACCAGGGTGGCTCTCCTAGTCCTCAGCCAAGCAAGCAGCTGACTGCAAAGCCACGGTTGGCCCCAGAGAAGAATAGGTGAAAGCAAAGGGATTCATTCAGTTTTATGCCAGAAGTTACTGCACCTCGTACAATCTGTATCTCAGTTTCAGTTTCTTATTTTGTGATCTTTCTTTCTTCCCCGGGTTCTTTTTCTGTGTTTCCCAGAATATATATATATGTATTAATTTCCTAGGCTGCCATGACACAGTACCACAAACTGAGTGCCTTAAAACAAAAGATATTGATAGTTCCAGAGTTCTGGTGGCCAGAAGTCTGAAATTGAGGTGTCGGCAGGGTTAGTTCCTTCTGGACGCTCTGAGGGGGTCTGTTCCAGCCCTCAGTCCCAGCTCCTGGTGGCTGCCAGCGGCCCTCGGTTTATGGCTGCATCCCTCCATTCTCTGCCTCTGTCATCACGCGATATTCTCCCGGTGTGTCTGTCTCTGCACCTCTGGAACGTTGGTTATATCTGTTTCCAAATAAGTTCACCTTCATAGCTACTGGGGATTAGACCTTGAACATACCTTTTTGGGAGACACGCTTCTGCTCGTTACACTATACGTACTGAGTCCTGCACACAAAACAGTGTCAGGCATATAGGGAGGGTTCAACCATGCCTTGGTGAACAAATCAACGAAAAGACCAGGCATTAGAAGGCAAAGGAAGAGAACATTGCAGATCATTCTCAAACCACGCATTGAAAGGGCTTCTGCTGGGATGGCTGGGCCTCTGCTTGTGTTTCTTAGCCCCCAGGGGGCTGGCCTAGCTTGTCCACATGGTGGTCATGCCATGTCTCCAGCAAGTCCAGTGCACAAGCACTTTTCAGGCCTTTGCTTGCATCACGTTTGTGAATATCCCATTGGTTAAAGCAAGTCACATGGCCAAGCCCAGATTCAAGGAGTTGAGAAGAAGACACTTCTTCATGCGAGGAGCTGCAGACACATCGCAAAGGCCAAGTACAGAGGGACGGGAAAATTTACTACAGCCATTTTTTGCGGGTAATCAACCATAGATTTTGATTGACATGATCTCTTGTATATGCAGTATAGTAAAATACGTATATATTGCCACTTGGTTGATAACTTTCTTCACAGAGCTGTAGAATATTCTAGAAATTAATTGCACAGGCTTGCAAGCTACATGGCCTGGGTTGCAATTCTAGCTCCAAGACATACAAACTCTGTGAACTTTGACCGACCTTTCTGTGCCTTAATTTCCTTGTGTATAAAATGGGGATAAAAACACCTCCTTCCTAGGGATGTGGGTAGTAAGGATTAAGTGAGTTAAGATATGAAAGTGGGGCTTCCCTGGTGGCGCAGTGGTTGAGAATCTGCCTGCCAATGCAGGGGACACAGGTTCGAGCCCTGGTCTGGGAAGATCCCACGTGCCGCAGAGCAACTGGGCCCGTGGGCCACAACTACTGAGCCTGTGCTCCGCAACAAGAGAGGCCGCGATAGTGAGAGGCCCGTGCACCGCGATGAAGAGCGGCCCCCGCTTGCCACAACTAGAGAAAGCCCTCTCACAGAAACGAAGACCCAACACAGCCATAAATAAATAAATAAATAGAAATTTAAAATATGGGAGTGTTTAGTACAGTACTTAGCACATGGCAACCGCTAAATAAATGCTATATGTTTTAATTAATATCTTGGTTTGCTTTTTTTTTTTGACGGATATTATTTAATGATGGTAATCATTTTCTGAAAAGCTGTACCAATATCAATTTTAGGTAGAACATAACATGAAATTATTTCATGAAATATAGTTCATGCTCTCCTGACATCACTCCCGACGGAAAACTTCCAGTCTATTTGCTGTTTCTTGACTGATGAGACATTCATCCTTTAATTCCCTGATTGTCTTCCTCAATGATTTTTGGAAATGTTTTTCTCCATCTGAAACATTCCGCAGACTTTCCTTGGTATCCTCTAGCTCGCTGATCACTTGATCTGATTTATGCTTACGTTTCTTTGGACTGTCCGTTACACTGTAGCTGTGCTCAGAAATGAACTGGGGCTGGAATTCTTCCATACACGAGGAAGCACCAGCACAGTGGTGACTGTGGTTTGTGGCTGGAAGGGCTTGAGAGTGAAGTTTTTCCTACAGTGAAGCTTTTCTCTTTTCCCCTGTAAGTGAGATAGAGAATTAGAAGGTATGACTCCAGGTTTCGTTTTAATATTTGGAGCGCTTCTGTCAAAATCTGTCTTCTTAAGGTGCCTTGAACACAACACATCTCCTTTTTTTAGGCTCCCAAATGCCTGCAGCATTCACATCACATCTTTTCTTGCCAATACCCATTTTCTTTTGACGTTTTCATCTGTGGGGAATACGTGAAATGTCAGTCCTTTTAACTTGGAATTTGGTAAATAGCGAGAAGCACATCCAATGGCCGAGCAAGATTTCACCATGGTTTTAGCGACTCATACCAGAACATTAGCGGCGAAGGCAGCGACTAACGCTCATGACAGAGATTGCGCCTCCCCTCGCTTCCATCCCATCAGCCCTCTTGGTTTGCTCTGGAACTCACCTGTCCGCTAATGTGTGCATGGTGTGTGTGTGTGTGTGTATATGTGTGTGTGTGTGTGTTGTATGTGGCGTTGCAACAGGGAGGACAGGATAGTGGCAGGGTCAGCAGAAGGATGGAGCCTGGGTCCAAGGTGTCCGGGGAAGGTGACTGGGAAGATGTCGGTGCCTCCATCTGGGCTCAGCATGGGAGGAACTGGCTTGCTGATGAGAAAGACTTGGCCACTCTTCCTTCCCATCTCTACCACTGCCATGGTCATTGATTCACTGCCCCCAGGAACGAAAAGAAATGCCAAACAGTCGCACAACCCCTTTCACTTTGCAGATGGAAAGTTGGAATGCAGTGAGGCTTAGTGGCAAATTCCAGGTCACAAAGCTCACAAGTGCAGAACCGTGCATGTGAAGGGTGCAGATTTTTGGCTCTGCTGCAGTGGTCGTGCAGGTTCTTGTTTGTCTTAATTCATTCTACAAAGCATTGTTTTTTAAACATTTTACTTCTTGACTCTTCAGTTGTCCTTTGTATGCATATCAGGTGTGTGTTCCCATTAGGCTGATCTATAGCATAATTTCTACACTAGAAAAGGGAGTTAAATAGAGCATTGAGGTGACTGTACTCATCTTAAGGTTATTTAAAAGCAATTACTACCATCAGTTGGAAGTGCTACCTCAGGCTACTGATAGTAATGTGCACCTAACAATCCAATTAGTTTGTAAATGGATTAGTTTATATCTTGACCAATGCATTTGCTTTCAATTCAGTATTATATAGATCTAAAGAGCATCAGTTGTATCCGTTTATACTTTGTATCATGTGTTGCTTCATCTTTAAGTAGAGGATTCACTCATTCCCTTCCCCCATGAAATGTTACTTCATTTATATTTTTGCTTCCTAAACTATGATTCATGTCTTTTTCAGTTCCATAATCCTTATTAAATCATTTCAGCTCTTTCTGTAGTTTTCAGGATTTCTAGGTGGTTTATATTCAGTATCGTTTGAGGTACAATCAAAGGTGTAACATCAGATCACATGCCAGCCCAGCCCTGTCTAAAAGCAACTTTCTGTGATGATGGAAATGTTCTAGAACATGAGGCCATTTTAGTGGCTCGTAGCCCCTAGGCAGATGTGACTCCCAAGCACTTGAAATGTGGTTAGAGTGACTAAGGAGTGGAATGACTAATTTTATTTAACTTTCATGGATTTGAATTTAATAGTCACATGCAGCTGTTGGCTGCCATATGGGATGGCACGGTTCTGGAGGACAAAGGACTGTAGATAAGCTATGGAAGGTTTTGACCCATCCAAGGCTCTTTGTCACCCAGAGATAGAGGTCTTAGTGTCACCACACTGGACTCACCTGGTACAACCAGATTTTCCCTGGAGAAGGTCATTTTCTGGTATCTGGGAGGTCAAGGGAAACCTCCTGATACATGAAATTGGATGGATTCTTGTAGATACTCTCCCCAAATACATAAGTGATTAAGTAAAACAGTTTGTTCATCAGGCACCTGCCATGTAGCAGGAACATAGACAGGCTGGCTTCCCAAAGGCCTGGTGTTCAGGAGAAGGAAGCAAAATACACGTGTACCTGAGCTTCACACATAGTAGAGGCCGAAAGGCTGATTGTGTCTACCCGGGTGTGGCGTACCTGAGGTGTTAGATACTTTGGACCGTAGTTTATCCCGTTGTTTGACATCCATTACCTCATTTGTTCATTCAACAGATGTTTATTGAGTGTCTAGTAAATAATATTTGCTGGGGGTAACTAGTAAGTACAACAAACTCATTCCTTCCCTCCTCCATTTACTTATTTGCTTATCTATCTATCTATCTACTACCTACCTACCTATCTCTCTATCTGTCTAGCTATCTATCCATCTGTCTATCATCTAATTTGTTTATTTCCTTGAGCTTTATTCACAGGGCTACAGTTGAACATTTGCATTCTTATCCAGTGTTACAACAATGTTTTAAAGATAACTGCACGTTTTCTCACATATTGTCTCAAATCTTCTCGGTGTTCATGCCAAAGTGTCAGATGTCAGTGGAGCCAAAGGTAATTTTCCTGAGGAAGGACATTTAGTGGAGTCTCTGCCTCGTGATGCAGTTTTCAGCTGTGGGAGCCCGTGAGGACCCACGTGTACGTGGGCGGTGAGGGCAGCTGCTCTCAGGCAGGAGGGAGAGCTGAACTGGCTCCTGAGAAAAGGAGGGGCGCAGCAGAAAGGAAGCACCCGCTCTTAACAGAGTCTTTGGGAGTTCATTCTCCTCTCTTGATACAAACCCCCATGCTACTAAGTCAAATTCTGTGGTTCGTGTGATTCATCAGAAGATTTCTCTTTTCATCATTGCCCTGTACAAAGTGTTGTCAGCGGATACAAAATCAGAGATAACGGTCACCTGCTTCTTGCCTTGGCTGTTCTTAGAGCTCAGTCTCTTGGGGTGAGTTTTGCCGTCCAGTTGGGCTGTGGAGCAAGAATAAGTGAACTGGTTTTGCTGCACAGTGAGTTTGTAGTATGGCCAAGAAAGCAGCACAGAGCACCGTATCCGTGGTGGGACCATATTTGAAATCCCGTGTTATGAATATTGGATTCCAAGGAGGTGATGTGGTCTGGTGTGCTCTAAATGATTTTTCTTGTCTTTTTACAAATTTTTTACACTAACAAAATGTGTGTGTGTAGAACCCTTGCCGAAGTTAAGAAACCGAAGGGTGTCCTTGAAAATTCCCCTGTGTGCTCCTCTCCAATCGCACCCCCTCCCCCAGAGGGAACCTCACTCCTGAATTTGATGTTAGTTAATTCTCTGTAGTTGTGTCAACATATGTTTGTAGCCCACAGTACTATCTTGCTAAGATCTGCATGCTCTTGCACTTTATGTAATTAGAATCACAAAGGAGGTGTTCTTCTGGGACTAGCTTTTTTCTCAACATTATTGCTTTGAGATTTATCCATGATGGTGTGTGTAGTTCGTTCTTCCATTCAACAAATAATTATCTGTGCAGTTGCTGTGCCCATTGATTCTAGGTCTGGAGCTAGAGAGCGAACAAAACAGGCAACCCAGTGTCCTATGGTAGCTTCATGCTTGTGCATGAACAAGATAAATAGACGGTGTAGCTGGTTAGATGGTAATTGGTGTCAGGGGAAAACTGAAGCAGTGAAGAGTAATTTTAGGGGAGATGCGGAGTTTCAGATGGGGGGCTGAGGAGGGGACATTTGTGTGAAAACCTGGGGATGGTGAGGGAGAGGGGCAGGGAGATGTCAGGAGAAGAACTTCCCAGGCAGAGCAAACAGGAAGTGCCAAAGCCCCACAGCAATGTTGTGTCAGGTGTGTTTCAAGTACTATAAGGAGGCCTCCGTGGGGAGAAAGCAGGGTGAGCGAGGGGGTGCAGGCGGAGGAGGTGAGGACAGAGAGAGAGTGGGAGGTGTTGGAGCAGAGTGACATTCTGTGACCAGAGTCCTGACCAGATTTCTCTGTTCATTGCGTGGAGCTCGCAGACCAAACAGGCATTGCCATCCTGCTAAGGAGAGATGATACGGATGCCGTGAAAGGGGGTCGTGTTTCGGTTGAGCGTTAGGTTTTTCCGATGAATGGAATCGTGGTGATAGAGAAAGGACGATTGCTTTCAGGTGCTGCTTGTGGTGATGGGGAAGCCGGAGAGAGGAGAGGTTGGAGGGCAGGAAGGGCAGGACCAGGACTCACTTAGGGGCCTGTCCGCTCTGCGAAACAAACTCAGCGTCCTAGTGCAGATGGGAGGGTGCAGTTGGCATAGACGTTAGGAGTTCAGATGAGAGGTCTGGGCTAGAACTAGACATTAGGAGATGCCAGCCTAGAGATACCAGTAAAAACCTTCAGAATGGGTGATCCTCAAGGGAGTGAGCATAAATAGGGAAAAGGTCCCAGACTGAGTGCAGAGGCACTTCAGAATTCAGGAAACGAGAGGGAATCCTCAAAGGAATCTGAGTAGGGGCATCAAGAGGCTTCTGATGAGAGGGAGACGGGGCATGATCAGGAGCGTCAAATATTCATGTCATGCTGGGGTGACATGTGCGCCGTGGTGACGTCTGTAAGAGCGGTTTTGGTGGAGCGGTGGGGAGAAACACCTGCTTAGGATGTGAGAATAGGAGGCTGAGGGGGAAAGTGGAGCCAGGGAAGGATTTGAGATGAGAGGGTAAGATGGGTGCGATAACCTCTCAGCGATATGCCGTTAGGAATGATCTAGTAGAGAAGTGGAATTCGATGATTTGAAAAAGAAAAGGAAAAATTTAATTCTGTGAAATGCCTACTGATGCCTTTAGCCCATTTGTTATCGGATTGTTTATCTTCTTCCTCTCTCTCTCTTTGTAGTTTATTATATATTCTTTATACTAATTCTTTGTTAGTAACATGGTTGCAGATGCTGTAAATATCTTCCCGTTTGTGCTTTGTATTTCACCTTTTTGCTGTTTTTCTTGATGAATAGGTACTCTTAGATTAATTTTACAATTTTTGATTGGTGTTTTTGTCTTAAAAAATGTGTTCCTACTACACATTTCCTATTTTTTTTCCAGAATAGTTTGTATTGACTTTCATTAAGTCCTTAATTTACCTTGAATTGATTTTTGTACAGTGAGAGATAGGGATTAAATTTCGTTTACCCCCATATGGTAACAAATAGTCCCAGCATTATTTACTGAGTGTTTCTTCTTTTCCTTTCTTCCCTCCTGCGTAGTGCAGGTCTCTTCTGGCCTCTTGTTGGCTCCAGAGACCCATGGGTCCATCCCCGCACCAACAGCCCACTGGTTCAATTACCATGGTTTATAACTAGTCTTATTATCGGGTAGGGTGAGTCCTTGCTGTTCTTGGCTCTGTAGACTTTTGTGTAAATTATGAAGTAAGATATTCGAGTTTCTCTGAAAAGCCTTTTAGAATTTTGATGAGACATTAAAACATTGTGCTTAAGAAGACTCTGGCCCTAATATGCTCAGCATAGAATTCTGGCTCCACCTCGTACCAGCTTTGTGTCTCAGTTTCCTCATCTGCAAAACAGGGATGATAAAGATACTTCCTCATAATGGGAGGAGTAAAGAGTTACTGGCTGTGAGGCCCTCAAACATTCTCTGGTATATGGGAATCACTGAGTATAAGGTGTCATAATTATTGTTATTTTTTATTGCACTTTCTTTTAAACTATTGACCAATTTAGGGAATGTTGACCTCTTTATACCACAAAGACAAAGACAAATTTTGAGGGATTTAGGGAAAGTTCCTCAGACCCAGGACTTGTGAGAGATCCTGAGACTTTCTTACCACATAGAAATGTGATATCTGAGTAAGTCTCTGTGGCATGAAATCATTTTACTGATGTAATTATAGATTATAAAGTAAATTTTATCAAATTTTATTTATAATAAATAAATAAAATTTATTTGTTAGTTTTTAGAATAATTTTTCTGCATGTCAGATTTTACTTTTTTATACAAACCAGATTTTTCCCTTCCGATATGAGCAAATCCTCACTGCCTTTTTTGGGGTGATGTGAATTCAACCTCTCCGGTAGGTTAACCCCTCTTATTATGTCAGGGTAGGGAATAAGTAAAAAATAATATACTTTGTGGAGAGAATTCTCTCATTTTCTGGGACTTGTAAAGACCTTATTTGTTCCAGGTGACAAGTTTCAAGTGGGATAAAAGGCCATTATTTGTGAGAAATGGCAGCTCAGATATAGCAAAGTTGCTGCCAGGAGTTGATGACGCAGAAACAATTTCTTTGGGGCAAGACTGTATTGAATGGGGAGTTATTAATGGCATTGAACTGTGTTATGGCTGTAAGAACAGTGTCTGTGGGACCACCCACCACATTCACTTGTGGGGTGGGCTGCTTTTTGCAGGTTACTATAAAAAAAAAGCTCTTCAAAAGTGGTTGCTTCAGACACTCTGCTTTCAGGCCATAAAGGTCATTAATCAGTAACCCGTTATGCTCCAGTCAGAGCAGAATTGTAAACTCAATACAGAAGGCTTCTACAGTGCTGTTCAGTTAATTTGTTTAGTGGAAGGTGCCTTTTGGAAATTGTACTTAGGAGTCAAGCAGACATGGGTTCAAACTCTGCTACTTACCAGGTGGGTGATTTGGAGGACATTACTTAACCTTTCCTGTAATTTACTTTCGTCTTTAAAACTGAAACGATGGTGATGGTGATGATGCATAATGATTTTGGTGATGAAGGTAGTGATGACGATGATGGGGATTGTGACGATGAGATCCCCTTTCTCACGTGATTGTTGGGAGGTTGAGGCCTAATCCGCGTAAAGTAACCAGCGCAGAGCCTGGCCCGTTAAATTTCAGGTGCCCTTAACTTCTCTCCCAAACCGTCTACTCTTGTTCTGGATTTGCTTTATTTGGGCATAAGTATATCAGTTTTATATTGCTGCTGCATCAAATAATTATAACTTAAAACAACACACCTTTATTCTGCTATAGCTTGGAGGTCAGAGGTCTGAAATCAGGTTCACTAGGCCAAGATCAGTATGTCGAGGGGTGTTCCCTCCAGAGGCTGTAGGAGAGTGTCCATCCCTTTGCCTTTACTTTCTCTAGAGCTGCATTCCTGGGCTCCTAGCGCCTTCCTCCACCTTTGAAGCCCACAAGGTAGCGTCCTTTTTCACTGGTCTCATTGTTTTCCTCTTCTATATCAAATCTCCCTTTGTCGCTCTCTCGTAAAAACACTTGTGATTGCATTTATGGCCATCCAGATAATCCAGGATAATCTCACCATCTCAAGGTCTTTAATGTAATCACATCTGCAAAGTTCTTGTCGCCATATAAGAAAACGTTGACTGGTTCCAGGGGTTAAGACCTGCATATCTTTGGGGGCCATTATTCAGCCTACCGCACTAAGAATTAAGTAAGTTCAAAGTGAAAACACAATATAATGGTACCAGCTCATTAAAAAATAAAACCACCACGCTCAGCAACGTCATATTCCACGTCACGTCCCTCATCAATGAAAAAATGTAGTGATTATACATAAAAGAGTGATAAGAAAATCAGTTCACTGGCCTGGATCCTGCTGGGACTCCCTGGGAAGCCATTGGCAGTGCCAAGAGTAGAGGCTAAAGCTACTTGGAAATTATGTACTCTACATCTTTAGGGGCCAAGATTACCTTGGGCTTCAACCTCAGATGCTGTGTGTGGCTTTACTGGTTGTATATAAAGATGTGAAGGACACCCACTGGAGTTATGCAGTGCACAACTAGTGTGGCTGTAAGTGGTGGACTCTGTGATGCCCACCAGACTATACACTCCAGAAATGTGTGGCCCATGTCTGTCTTGTATCCCCACTACCCACCACAGTGCTTGGCATCGAAGAGGCACTTGTATCTGGGGAAACAAAGGAATGAAAAGATGGGTGTTCAATCTGAGAACCACCAAGTAACTCCGCAGCTGTGGTACCCAGAAGGGTAGTTTCTCAGTATTGGCTGCACATTAGAATCATCTGAGAAAGATCTTTAAAAAAGAAAGTTCTAGGCCTGGACTCTGTTTACAAAGTTCTGATGTATTTGGTGTGGGTGGGTCTGCAGTATTACTACTGTTTTTAGAAACATCCCAGGTGACTTGACTGTGCAGCCGGGTAGCTAACCGTTGGTCTAGAGTAGTGGTTCTCAAACTTCAGTGTCCATTAGAATCACCTGGAGGGCTTGTTAAAATGCAGGTTTTCTGATTCCGCTGGGGGCTGAGATATCCACTTCTAACAAGCTCCCACCTCAGGCTCATGCTGCTGCTGTAGGGACCGTACTTGGAGAACCACTGCTCTGGAGTACAGTAGGTAAGTCCGTTCAGCGTGCGCTGGGGCAAACAGTTGGGGCACCATTCTAGAAGAGTATGTGTGTGTGTACGTGTGTGTGCGTATGTGTGTTTGTGCACACACAAAAGATATTGAGCACCCACTCTACACATTTTAGATATCTAGTTTTATTCCTTCTATCCAACAGCCTGCCAAGGTAGGCATGTTTAACCTTCAGTGTTTTAGCTGACAAACTTGAAAACCAGGGAGGTGAATTTTGCTTGAGTCATGCTTCATCTTTTCAGTATGTCACAAAATCACACCCTCCAGAGACTAGAGACATTTTCACTATTTTGTGCTCAGCTTTTTTCTCCATTTCTGATCACGGCTGCTGTCCTGACCTTGGTGGCTGCCGTGAGAGGGCCCTGGGAGATTATCCTAGTCCCCCACTTATTCTGTATAAGGGGAACAGCCTCTGTCCTCCTTGCACAGCACACGTGGCTGCTTAGCTAAAATATCTTGAAATCGACTTGAATAGAGACACTGCACGCTGACTACCTGAGACTTGGGAAATGACAGCAATTTGAAATTTGCTGAGCTTAGCATCATTCTCAACTTCTGATATTTTGACTAGGACTTTGTAAATTACAAGAGACATTTTTCAGGACCATACCACCTATCTTAAAGCCTCTGGGCAAAATTTCAAAGGACTCCCTCCTTGCTGGCTGCCCTTCCTGGTTTTCTGAGCCCTCCTCTCATTCCCAGTGTCCCTACCACCCAGAAGTCTATGGTCCCCAGCCTCCCTTGCTTGGGTCAAAAACCTGGACTCCATCCAGATGTATCCCAAACCTCCCTTTCATCTACTTTATCCAAACTAATATTGTCTGTTCTTGAAACGCACAGCAACACTCGGCTAATGCAGAAGATTCTATGATTAAAGTAGTTTGCCCTCAGATGTAAATAAGGCTTGATGCTCCATGGAAGTCTTAAATTTACAGAGGAGCTTGTAGTGACTCTCATATGTGGGACTATATGTGGTTAGGGGACGCCTGTGGACAGCAGATGCTGTGGACAGTTTCCTGACCTCCTTACCTGGACTGCCCTTAGTTTGATGGGGACTAAACAGAGGGTTTTAGGTTTCTGACCAAATCATCCACCCCCTCTGCTCACTTTAGCTTTGCAAGGAGGCTGCAGAGGGCCATGTCGTACTTGAGCTGGCCTGGCTCAAAGCTAACTGTGAATATTTGAAACTTCACATCTCAAATCTGGAAGAAGACCTTCCTCTGAATCTGTTTTTCCCTCCTTACAAGGGCTTTACGGGGCATAATTTTAGGCCTTTCAAGCAGTCGCTTTAAAAGGTTGTTGACTACAGGGCTTTCCTCTGCTCACATCCCATTGTTCCCACAGTTCTCGGGATAGAGACTAGTAAAAGTTTGCTTATAAAGGTTTGCTGTGGCTCTTGGTTGAAATGTTGGCAGGAAGGAGGCTCACCCGCATCTCTTTCCTGAGGAGAGATTCCACCTGTGACAACGGGCCTGTTGAAAATCATGTCTGAAAACTGTAGCCTAAAGTGAAAAAAACAACCAAGACTAAACTGCCTGCCAGATTTAGGAGATTTGCTCTGCTGGAGAAAACTGTAACCTACAAATTTGAAGTGACACAGTGACTGTGGGAAATAAAAACTACACTTTGTCCTCCTTATTTCAGACTGAATTGTGCCCCCCCCCACCCAAATTCTTACATAGAAGTTCTAACCCCCAGTATCTCAGAGTGTGACTGGATTTGGAGACGGAGTCTTTAAAGAAATAATTAAGCTAAAATGATGTCATTAGATTGGGCCCTAATCCAATATAATTTGTGTCCTTATAAAAAGAAAAGATTAGGACTCAGGCACACACAGAAGGAAGACCCCATGAGGACACAGGGAGAAGGAGGCCACCTACAAACCCAGGAGAGGGATTTCCAGAAAAAATCAACCCTGCCGATACCTAAACCTGTAGGTTATTACAAGATGTTGAATATAGATCCCTGTGCTATATAGTAGGTCCTTGTTGATTATCTATTGACGTTTTATAAATAGTAGTGTGTATCTGTTAATTCCAAACTCCTATCTCCCCCAACCCTGCTATCCCCTTTGGTAATTATAAGTTTTTTTTCTGTGTCTGTGAGTCTATTTCTGTTCTGTAAATAAGTTTATTTGTATCATTTTTTTAAGATTCCACATATAAGTGATATCATATGATATTTATCTTTCTCTGAATTACTTCACTAAATATGATAATCTCTAGGTCCATTCATGTCCATGCTGCTGCCAATGACATTATTTCATTCTTTTTTATGGCTGAATAATATTCCATTGTATATATGTAGCACAACTTCTTTATCCATTCATCTGTCGATGGACATTTAGGTTGCTTCCATGCCTTGGCTATTGTAAATAGTACTGCTATGAACATAGGGGTGCATGTGTCTTTAACAATCAGCATCCTGATGAAGATACAGGACTGTGTTGCCTGGCCACATGCTATATGCCCAAAGTGTTCTGAATGTTCCTCTGTGCTGGCCCACTTAATGATCATAATAACCCCGTGAAGTCAGTTCTATTATTATCTTAATCTTAAAGATGTGGAAAGAGAGGCGCCCAGAAGGTCATTACCTCGCCCACAGTCATGTGGTTGGAATGTGGTAGGGCCAAGATGCAAACCTAGGGAGGCTAGTCTAGTTCTGGAATGTTCTTAACCACCACTGTCTGAGCTCTTGTAGGAGGAATCAGGCTGTGCGTGTATTTGGGTGGCTAAAGATATGAACAGATGGGTAAAAAGATTCCCAAGCTCTTCAGACACAGGGAGGGGGGGAGAAAGAGCTAGAAATAGACTCTTGCTGGTAAAGGAGATCCATCAGTAACACTGGACCCATAGAAACAAATTAATTTTTAATCAGGTGGATATATTATCATCAACATTGTTTTCTTTATTATTGCTACTGTTTTAATACTCATAATAGTAGCTATCCTTCATTGAATATTATTGGCAAAAAATAGCACTAAACGTACATATTTATTTATATAAATATAAGCTAGTTATTTTCAGTCCCATTTTAGTGATAAATAAACTGAGGCTTGGGTAAGTTTTTTCACCTAAGTCCCATTGCTGTTAGGCTAAACAGAGATCCAACAGAATAGCCCAGCAGATAGAATGGTCCCAGAAAACTTCAGCAAGAGGTTGGTGAGTCCAATAATGTCAGGGGAAGAAAACACACAGTCGGAAAGAGGCTGCCCCAGGCTCTCTCCTCCTGATAAGTCCTGACTTTCAGGGTCATCAGAAGAGGACCCACCATTGCTCTCTCCTCCCTGTGACTTAATGCCACCAGCCCTGTAATTAGTTGTTGACCCAAGACATGCAGGTTGCTGAGCTTTTAAATGCAAACTTCTCCCATGGCTCGGTAAAGTGTTGATTTAACAAACATGGGATCCTATACTGTACATCATTTATGCCTTAAAGTGAAATCAAAACCTGCTTTTATAACTAACAGTTAGAATTCAAGAAATCCATTAGTAAAAAACTCCGCTAGTGAAAACAAGACATTAGAGTAAGGGAAAATATCTTTTATAGTCCTAACTCTCATAAGGCTAGAATATTCCTTATTACCTTTTTTTTTTTCTACATTTAAACTTGTTTTTCTAATTGAAACCACAGTGCAGTCACAATTGTGCTTTCTGCTTAATATTGTCTTAAATCTCTAGTATTCCATAATATAATTTTTAAATAGAATTTTTCATCTGTAAGCTATATATCTACTAAACTAATGCTCCACAATTAGATATTTTCTTCTTATGGTTTATTTAGATAATTTGCAACTTTGTGGGGTTTTAAATAAGACTGAGAAGAAGAACTTTGTGTAGAAACATCTATGCTATTTAAGATCATAACCTCAGAATACATTGTAGATGAAAAAGCCCAGGCTTGGGAGTTTCACGGATCTGGGTTTTTTTTTTTTTTTTTTTTTTTTTTTTTTGATAAATCCTGTCAATGGATCTGGTTTGAATCGTGGTTCTGCCCCTCTGCAGCCCTGTGGCCTTCATGACCTCCTTATTTTAGTTAATGCCCAGGAGCCTCTGTTTCCCATTCTTAAAATGGGACTACTACCTACCCCATAAGATTGTTGTTGTTGTCTTTTTGAGGATTAAAAGATACAATGGCATTCGAAGTTTCTCAGCATAATTGTAGTTAGGTACTTCACCAACAGTACATATATGTATATTAGTATTATAGTATTATAAAGTAGGTTCCTCAAAGCAGAACTATTGAGTGAAAGAGTATAACATTTTTCAGCATCTTGGTACCTGTTAACCAAGTTGCTTTCTAAAATGTGCATACAGTTTCATTTCAAATGACTGCAAATGCATTTTAAACACTGTGGCTATTTGTGCATTTCTTTAGTTGCTATAAATTCTACATGTTCCTTAACTAGTTGCATTTCCTCTTTTGTGACTTGTCTGCTCATATGTCCTTTGAACTGAATTAAATTCAGCAAACAGTTACGTAGTATCTCATTTGTGTCAGTACTGGGCTAGGTGTTAGAAACCTGAGGATGGATGGAATACAGTCCTTGCCTCGCTGAAACTTTTCAGTCTAGTGGGAGAGAAAAACAAGCACAGGAATCAATATAACTCAGTGCTGTACACACAGTTAACAGGCATACGGACAAGGAAGGAGGAGACAGTGATTAATTCCTTTGCCAATTTATCTCTGGATGCCTTAGCAGTTTTTAAAATTGATTTGTGCATAGTTGACCCATTTCAAACTGATGAGCGTTTCTGTTTTGTGTCATAGATGCAAATGAAGACAGTGACTCAAACCCCGGATTCTCTTACTTGTCTTCTCTCTTCCAAAAGCACGTCACATTTTTCTTCTACATAAATATGTGAGACCATGCCTCACCCTTTGGAACCCTACAAAGTGGGGTTGACAAAGCTAGAAGGAGGGTGGAGATTGCATATATTAAGCAAGCAGAAAAACCATTTCCGTAGTCTACATTTTCATATGGCATTCTTGAGGAAATAAGATAGTAACTGAAAAGAGGGTCCTGGAAAATCAAGTGGGAACCAACTGCATTGCAAAGGTGGGATGAAGGGCTTCATTGAATTTTTAGAGACACTTCTGCTGACACATTGTGTGCAGATTTTGCAAACAATTCTATTTACATTCAAAGAGGCAGAGCAGGCTCACGCTGAAACAGGGTGAAAAGAAAGTGCCGTGATTTACATATTATGCAGACCTTGGAAGGAAGGAAGGAAAGAAAGACTTTTTGTTCTCATGGCTTGACTCTGGGCTCTGGCCATTGTTAAAGAGGCCTTTTCCAAGGTGGTTATTGATCATTAAAAAAAATATCATTTTAAAATTTAATTCAGTTTTTTATTGAGATAAAATTGACATGAACATTATATTAATTTCAGATGCACTACTTAATGATTTGATATATGCATATATATATTGAAATGGCCACCACAATAAATCTAGTTAACATCCACCACCACACAGAGTTACACATTTTTTTAAATTAAAAAAATATTTTAAAGGCTCTTCTAGAGTAGCCCTACAGTCTGACCTCTTCAGAAGCTATTAAAACCAAGAGCCTCTAATTAGGGTTTCCTTGGATCTGAGGTCCTCGAGATTTCATCTTTAGGCCACTTTCAGAATTCCTTAGGGCGACATGGATCTCCAGATGACCCCAAGTCCGTGCACATCTAATTCAATACTCACCGAGCTTAATCTACTCATTGTTTATTAAGCGCTGACATTTGGAGAATTTAGTTAAGGCCTGTCATACATTTTACATTTGAGGGTAACTGATGTTGAGATTTTAAGGAAGCCAATGAGACATCTGGTTTTCTTTCCACACTTGGAACCAATTAGGAGAGAGGAAAGAAAGAGAAAAGAGGAGTGATGGAGATCAAAATATCATCTTTTTATGACAGAGTCTCAGTTTGAACCCCAGAACCAGGCCAAGCTGCACCCTGCTTAGTTTACCACACAGCTGACAGCAGACCCAAAGGACATGTTCCCTGCAGGCAGACAGATGCCAGCAGGAGAAAGGACAGAAAGGAGATGTGCTACTTTCTTCTCCCAAACTCACCTCTCGTCTGAGGTAAAGGAGGGAAGGACGGAAAGTCTGTGGGTCTTATACTCCAATGCAGGGTTTCCGAACTGTGGGACTACTGACATTTGGGGCTGGATAGTTCTTCATTACAGGGGCTTGTCCTGTGCATTGTAGGATGTTTAGCAGCACCCCTGGTCTCTACTCACTAGATACCATACCACCGCCCCAACCCCCAGTTGGGACAATCAACAGTGTCTTTAAGCATTGTCAGATGTTCCCTGGGGAACAAAATTTCCCCCAGTGGAGAATCACTTCTTCGATATAAGGACCCTCCAAATGAAAGAAAAGCCCCGGAGCGGGGAGTTGAAGCTGCAAAATACTCTCCAGGCGGCATCCTCCACAGTGTCTCTCCTAATCCCAGCAAGTGGGACCCACTGCCCTCCTCTGCTCCATCCCCGTTCCCTGTTTATGCTGCCTCTCTCTCATTTTCTCCGTCCTCCCTTCTTATAATTGTTGTGACCTGTGGATGGTTGTGAAGACAGCAGCTACCTGGCTTCGTGTTTCCTGAGCACCTCCATGCACCTCTTTACTCCTCCCTGTGTCTGGCACAGCCCTTGGCATAGAAGGGCCTTGTGTGTGTATGGTGGTATTGGTATTAGAGAATTTTTTTCAGATATTGGAAGAAAATGGATGTGAACGTTTTCCCATATAAATATTTAGCTGTCAGTGTATTTCCCCCAAATCATTTTATGCATTCATCTGACCTGCCAAACTCACAGATCTTACCCAGCACAAAAAGTAGGGACTCTTTAAATAGCAGAAAGAATAGCAAGTGGTTGTCTTAGCCGAGGTGCTGGCTCCAAGCCCAGTCCTAGCAGAAAGTATCATTAAATAGTGATAATAGTCGTATAGATTGCCTTCTTCAGTTTGATTCCTCTCAAAAAGTGTTTTTAATACATCATTCGTATGCCTTTATCTTAGATTCAAGCTATGATCTTCCAGTTATATGATATAAGTAGCTAATTAGGACTACTTAAAGGGTGAAAAGTTTTGCTTTACTTTGCAAAGCATGTTCACTTGAAACTGTATCAATAATTGTATAAGTTATTTCAGGAATTAGAGCTAATATGTAATTAATTACAAGAACCTTGTTCATATCACCCAGAAAAGGAGCTTCCAAGGGGATCAAGTTATAAAATCAGTGTTCTATTCCAAGGCAGAGAAATATGCATTGCTTTAGTTATTTCATGCTTCTTAGTAAAAAGGTGTAAGAACCTAGACATGGTTCAATAACCCTCACGGCCCTTGGCCGCACCAATACAACTTTCCCCTCTGAAACATTCCAGCACTAGCGTCAATGTTGGGCAGTTCTAGTTGTCAGAACATTCTACCTTTTGTGGAGGCAAAAACCTGCCAGCCTTTAACTTCTTTCTTGAGGGTCTGGGGGCCTAGAGTACATTTCATCTCCTTACTTATAGCAGTCATTTCAGGATCTTCAGAATTCCTTTACCACAGTTGTTTCAAATTTTCTTTTTCTCATGCCTCCACCATCTTTGTTTCCTTCTGTTATGGGCTGAATTGTGTCCTCCCAAAATTCATATGTTGAAGCCCTAAAACCTCTAGTTTCTCAGCATGGGACTATATTGGAGATGCAGCCTTTAAAGAGGTGGTTAAGTTAAAATGAGTCGTTAGTTTGAGGCTCTAACCTAATCTGACTGGTGTCCTTACAAGCAGAGGAAATTTGGACACAAAGAGAGACAGCGGGGATGTATGTGCACAGAGGAAAGACCTCGTGAGGACACAGTGAGAAGGTGGCCATCCACAAGCCAAGGAGAGAGGCGTCTGGAGAAAACAACCCTGCCAACACCTTGATCTTGGGCTTCTAGCCTCCAGAGCTGTCAGAAAGTAAAATTCTTGTTGAAGCCACCCAGTCTGTGGTATTCTGTTACAGCAGCCTGAGCAGACTGATACACCCTCTCCCCACTCCTGCCCCGCATCCCCCATGAGAGTAACTTGTCAGGGTCCTGCCTCAACTTCTGTCTGTATAACGATAACACCTGCCCCGTGGGCTGACCGGGGTCACAGGAGATCATGGATGGGTTCAGGCGTGGTACTGAATGCATTCTCCTCTTGTTGATGTGACTCTCATTCTCATTCCCATCATCATATGATCTTTGCTTAAGTAACTAATGAATTGTTAAATAAGACAAGGTTAGGGCCAGTCTAACGCCACTTCAGCATTTCTGTGAGGTTGACGTTGACCCTTTCCTAAACTCCTCTTCGGAGATTCATACTTGGGGCTCTATAATAGAATTTGCTTTATACTCTTTCCTCATGGTATCTGTGTTGGGCTTCAGTAATCGTGCGTGGGTTTCATGCACTATGTTGTCAATATGATAACTGTGGCCATCCCCAAATATGCAAATGAAGGTAGCACTGATTTAGAAGCTGGTATTGGGTCCGGTCCTCGGCGCCCGTCACCTCCTCTCCTGCACCTTCTTGCTGGCATCTCACACCAGGTTATTCTGTCTGTAGAGACAGTCATAATAGGATCAAGAGCATGCCATGCTTGTGGTCCCGGGGTGTCCTTTGATAGGCTCTGTGGTCATTATTTCCTCCTTATGATCCATTTAAGGTTAGAACTACTTTGTCTTTACAAATAAGATTGGATTTTTTTTAAATCAAACACCAGAAAATGCTATGACTGGCAATGTCTTCACGCTCCCTCTTGGGAATGAGGGATGCCGCGTTGGTTTAATTTAAAATGTTCCAGTAATAACTTTCAGACATTACAACTCAATTTGATTTACGGAAGTCATCATGAAGGGAATATTTTAAAAGTCTTACTCCTTTACGTTTAAAAGTGTTCTGCAGGATTAATTTGGCAACAGCTAGCCACCCACTCGAACCCTAACCTTCTAGAAAGGATATGCCTCTAGGACATTTCTCCAAATGAAGTGTCAAATCCGAATCAAGTCAAATTCCCAATGTGGGATAAGGACTCTATTTTATGACCTTCTTCTGAGCCCCAGGGTGTGCTTGGGCCCATTACACAGCTGGCTGGTGTATATTAGGTTTATTACTAAAGGGACTCGAGGGCCAGTGGGGTTTCTGCTCTGTGAAGCCTGAGCCGCATTTCATAGGTTCTGGGGTTATTAATGGTACGTCTGGTTGCCTTGAGAATGTTCAAACTCCATTCTGTTATGAATACTTAAGAGCAAGGAGAATGTGATTCTTCTCTTTTTAGAGAAGTTTCTGTCACTCAGCGAATCCATTCTACTGCGATAGGCAAACTGTCAAAATTAATGAATTCCAGCTGAGCTTCGGTCCCTTAAGGGGAAAACCTAATGCAGTTGTAAATTAGCATTAATGCGACAGTGTATTTTGAACATGCTACGTTTTCAGCACGGATTCGGGCCTAGAGGATGTCTTTAGAAAAAAACCGCTCTGGAAATCGTGTTTTTTGGTTTGGTTTTTTCAATCCTTAATCATAGTTTTAATTTTTGGAAAAAGTACTCTATGGTAGATTATTAGGATTTTGTAGAAAAAAAAAAGAAAGAAAGAAAAGAGTAAATAAGAACTGTAATCAAAGACATTTCAGTGGCAGAGTTTTCTTTTTTTCGTGTTGTGTTCAGTTTTAGTCTAAGGATATCATTCCTCAGCCTCTGTCTAAAGGTAAAAATTACAAAGACGACACATGACAAAGACTTTGAAATGAACCCCAAGAAACACAGTGTACCTAGCTAAGCACATCTTATTATAAGCATCGTAGCCCATTATTCTGCAGTGACGTCCGGATCAAAGGTGGCTAACTTGGGGACTTTGAATCTTCAGGAACTGAACTCAGAATTGTGGGTGCCTTTGTCCCCCTTCAGAGGGGCGAGTGCAGGACAAGTCTCTCCTTCTCAGAGGGTCCTGAGCCCGCAGCCCCTGTGTAAATGACTCCTGGATCAAACCCCATGTCTCTTCCTCACTACAGGTTTCAAAGTTCAGTATGGTTTCTCATCCCTAATGGGGACATAGCAATAATAGCTACCTGTAAGATTTGTTTTGAGGATTCGTGACGTCTTGTATTAAACTACTTAGCACAGTCCCAGCACATAATACATATTCAGTAAATGTTAGCTATTCAGTTACACCCAAAATGAAAACGATAATAATAGATATAAACCAAATTTGAAGTTTAATAGTGCATTTGGTGACACTCTCTTGCTAGAAAGGAGGCCAGCAAGCTGCACAGGGAGAGAGTACAGTAATGTCGTCGTACACGGGGACACCCCAGCAGTGAAGGGAGCGTACTCTCATCTTTGTACTGCCCAGAACACACAACCTGAGATCCTGGATAACTAACCCCCTTCCACTCCCTGTGCCTCTGTCTTTTCCCCTCCTACGGTGTGTAACGACAGACACTCTGGTGACTTAATGAGACAGTGGGGGGAGAAAATGCTTTGGAATAAAAGCAGTTTGGATAAAGTGTTCCATAAATGTACAGGTGGACTCGTGAATCATTTGTAGTCAAACGTTCATTTTAAGATGTTATATTTCACTGAGATTTATTTACATACACAGACACACACACACAGACACACACACACACACACACACACACACACACACACACACACATGCCACACCACGTGGCTTGCAGCATCTTAGTTCCCCGACCAGGGATTGAACCCATGCCATGGCAGGGAAAGTAGTGAGTCCTAACCACTGTACCACCAGGGAATCCCCTATTTACTTATATTTAATTGAGTTTAATAGAACAGTCATGTATTTAAGAAATGTTTACTGAGATTCTACTACTTGCTAGAAACTGTATGAGGAATTGGAGATATATCAGGGAGTAAAACCAATCCACTGTCTACTCTTTAGGAACTAAAGTTTTAAAGGGAGGGAGAGACAGACAATAAAAAAGGATTATAAATAAGTAAATGATGCAGGTGACAAATGCTGCGGAGAGAAGGCGCAGATGAGGGCAATTGGGAGTGCTCACTGTGGTGGAGACAACTTGAGTTAGGGTCTCATCGAGGGGGCAGTGGCTCAGCAAAGCCTTGAAAAGGCAAGGGAATGAGCAAGGCGGTTTTTGTGGGAAGAGCCATCCCGGGCAGAGGGAGAGGAATGTATAAAGACGCAGAGATCAGAGCCTGTGGGGATGCTCGTGACGACGGGAAGGCCATGTGGCTGGAGTGGAACGAGCAAGGGAGAGGAGCAGGGGCTCACATCTGAGGGGAACAGTGAGCCTGGGTCACAGAGAAAGATTGTCTTTCATGTGAGAGAACGGGGGCCCTGGAAGGTTCTGAGCAAAGGAGAGAGAGGACCTGACATGTTTAACTGGACCACTCTGGCTGATGGACAGAGTGTAAGGGTAGGGGGCAGTGGTGGAGGCAGAGAGATCCATGGGGCAGCATCGTGGCAATCCAGGGGAGAGAGCGGTGGCGGTGGGACCAGAGAGGTGGCAGAAGAGGTGGCAAATAGCTGCCTCTGAGGCTATTTTGAGGGTGCAGCTAATGGACTTCCTGATGCAGTGAATACAAAACATGAGAAAAAGAGGGGCATTGGGGAGGACCGTACGCATTTGCTGTGAGCAGCTAAGAGTGGATGGTCATTAGGTCCTTTATTTAAAAACTAATATTTTATGGATAGAATATTTTTGTATGTACCTTGTGTGGGTCTAATTTATCTCTTTCTGAACTCTTAACAAATGTGAAAAAGAATCACATGGAAGAGGAGGAAGGTAAGCGAACTTCTTGAATGTGATATGTTAAGAATGTGGAGTTTGGGATTAGCAGATGCAAACTATTATATATAGAATGGATAAACAACAAGGTCCTACTGTAGAGCACAGGGAACTATATTCAATATCCTGTGATAAACCATCATGGAAAAAAATATGAAAAAGAATATATATATGTGTATAACTAAATCACTTTGCTGTACAGAGATTAACACAACATTGTAAATCAACCATATTTCAATAAAATAAATTAAAAAAAAAATGCTGGATCCCAGAATATGGGTGTAACTGAGTGGACCAGGAGATTAGGGCAACAATTTACCAGGGTCCCTATCAACAGATTTTTTTTTCTAAAGTCTTAAGTGTTTGAGACTTGCAATTAAGGCTCTGTAAGTGGGCTTTCTACATCCTACATTCCACCAACGAGAGCTGTCGGGTGTCACTGCGCTCCGTGTTGGCTGATGTAGGGTGAAATCAGACACATTGATTCATACGTGTGGAAGGCATTGTTGAACCTAAGGGTTGGTTAGGGCTGCGTCTTCATGTGATTGGAATGAAACACAGCCTCTAGAAACACATTCACCTACCGATTTTGCTTTCTGCATGTTTTTCCTTTCTAAGCTTTCTTCTGGTATTCAGATTTGCATTCTCAGATTCTCTGTTTACATTGAAATATTTAATTTTTCAGACTTAGATATCTATTTAACTTAATTGTTAAATTGGGCTATGAATGCCCTCCCTCCTTACCTTCTGCTATTTTTTCCATATAATTATATTACCATTTGGGGTTAAATCAGTATTTGGGGTTTGCACTATTATAATTATGTAAATATTTATACGTAACTCAGCTATAGCTGAGCCACATAGCATATTATAAACACTTTCCTTTCTATGATAGCTTTGTTTGTTCCCTAGGATTAATAATTACTTACTTTTTTGTTTACTTAGTTTTCACTGCATGTGTAATTCATTTCCCAAATTCTCCAACAGGACAAAGTACTCCTTTTAATACATTCAGATACATTAGGGTCTTTGAATGTTTATTTATTTATTTTTTCAAAACACCTCTCTGGGAGCCTTCTTTCTGCATCAATCTGGACTAGTTTCCACTATACAGTTGTTGTCTTGGAATCTTTCAGAGTCACTCTGGAAATTCCTTTTGTTTCTCATCACCTGTGTTTGAGCCTCTGTTTCCTGTATATCATATATTCATTCCTCTTTCTTAGTTTGCTGCCTTTTTATTCATCTTCCAGAAGCTTTTTGAATAGGGTGCATGAGAGGTAAAGTTTTTGACTTTGCATTGTCTAAAAATGTCTTTGTTCACTTGCTTAATACTCTGGGTGTAGAATTCTAGGTCAGTCTGACGTCTTTTGCCATAAATGGTCACACCGAGGTGGAAGAGCTGGCCCTTGGCCTCCATACTGTCGTAGATCAGAACCTGACAGCAGCTTCCAACGGTGGAGAAACCCCAGGAGGATGGCACTTTTTTGTCCCAAAGGAGTGCCCTTACTACCTCAGGGGAGACCTGACTTGGGTTATATTTAAGTGTTCACTGCATTATCTATGTAGTCGATGCTGTGTAAGCAGGTGGTGTACAGGGATGGTAACGTCCCCTTTGCTTCATCCAAGGTATTAGTGTTTTAGCAATGATCAAAGTCACATAGATAGGCAATATCTTGATGAAGCAAGGGCAGAAAATGCAAGAATGGATTAACTGGTGTGAAAGTGCAGAGGACGGTGAAGTCAGCTGGGTACTGTGCAGTGTCCCCAGTGTTCTGTGGGAAGATAGAGGGTTGTATCATACCTGAAACCCAAACACGGTTTATTCCCATCACTGCTTTGGAGATAGTAGGCATTGCTGGTAACACAAAATAAATGAACATCTATGTTCCATCACTGTTCACCCACCTTGCCCCCGAAACTCCATTACAATGATAGTAAAGGAATATAAACATCCTAAGGATAAAGAGGAAGAGAGGTAAAATAATGGCAGTCATAAGATGCCAGTGATGGTAGATGAGTGTTTTAACACACTGGAGAAAACTCAAGGAAGTCACCCAAGGGGAAGGAAGACAGTGACCAGGTCTCTGACTCAGGCTGGTGAATCAGAGGGGCTAGGCTAGAGTCAATCCTCTAAGCGTCTTTCTAATTCAAAAGATTGTTGCCACTTACGACTCAGGGTATATTTGCCATTATGAGAGTAACCATTCATTTTAGCACTGAAACACAAAGTAAAACCCATGCACTACCTGAAAAAAAAAATTACCTTAAAAATTAGACTTAATGTAAGTCCTTAGACCAGAGCAAAATGGAAAATTGAGTGCCTCTGAGCATGGTGAAGTTCTAGCAAAAGAAAATGATGCTGAATGCTGCCATAGTCAATGAGATTAAGAAGAATGCGTGTCTTTTTATCATTCCACGTCAGCGCTCTCACTCAACACCAGAGCTTAAGATTTCTTGCAGGACTTGGACTTTACATTTTTCTGTTGAGGTACCATTGTGGTCTCTGCTTTTAATTCATTTTGTTCTTTTTAAAATTTTTTTTCTTTTTAATTTTCTTTTAAATTCTTTCTTTGTTCTTTTTTAAATTTTTATTTTATATTGGCGTATAGTTAGTTAACAGTGTTGTGTTAGTTTCAGATGTAGAGCAAAGTGATTCAGTTACACATATACATGTAGCTGTTCTTTTTCAAATTCTTTTCCCATTTAGGTTGTCACAGAATATTGATCAGAGTTCCCTGTGCTATACAGTAGGTCCTTGTTGGTTATCTCTTTTAAATATAGTAGTGTGTATATGACAATCCCAAACTCCCAGTTTATTTTGTTCTTTAATCATAGGATAGGTGACTCATTAGGCTTCAGTGAATTTCAATCTTTCCCTCCCATTAATAGTCTGATTTTATTGTTGCTTTGTTATTGTGTTTCTAGTTCATATTGCTGTGTTTTTGGACATTCTCTTTTTGTAATTTTTCCCCTCTCTCCAAGCCTTTTAATCTGCAGGAAGCAATTCTGTTGACATTATTATGCTGTCAGCTCCATTTCCCACTCTCTTTTTCTGATGATTTTCTTAATTTATAATTCCTTGTGTGAATCTGCACTTATCCCTCATTCTTCATTAGTTTGTTCTATTTTTGTTCCCGCATTTTTATGCTCCCCGATCCTAAGGAGTTATTTACATCATTTTGGTTTATTCATGTGCTTTGCTGCTTGTGATCATAAATCCCAGAGAGTCTTCTGCTTCTTTCAAATCACTAGCCACTTTCGTGCCTTTTGAAATCTTTGAGCTTAAAATGTAAATGCTGGAACATAGCAAACTACACACATATTATTCATTACAGAGGCTGTATCCTTCTCTGAAACTGTACACGTAACCGCCAGCAATGTTACTGAGGGTGACTTTCATCCATCCAAAGGGACAGCGAGACTTCATCTCTAAAATGAATTCCCTAGACACACATGGAAATAATTCTCTAGAAGGATATTGGAAACAATACTTAGACATTTTATGGGTAAAATATTAACATTTTTCTTATTTTTTTTCCTCCAGAGATTTGTAAAACACATAGCAAAATTGAGCTTTTTTTCTTCCTTGTTGAAAAATCAGCACACATATTGGATAAAAAGAACATTCTTACACAGAGTAGCTAAAATCTCATAAATGTGTTCTTCTTATAATGTCCGAGAAATTCTCTTTTCAGCCACTAATTCTTGTTGTCCCTTAACATCTTTATAATGGAATTTAAATTAAAATAGATGATGCATATGAAATACAGATTGTTTTTCCTTAAAAGGAATCTTTTAGCTATATGTGGAATGAAAACCATAATTTTTTTAAAGATTTATTTATTCATTCAATAAAAATTTGAAGGCTTCTATTGTGTACTAGTCTGTTCACTAAATACAAAAGAATAAGGTTGCATCCTCTATATTCAGTGCCCCTCTTGTAGATTTCAACAGTGTTGGAGACACACACTAAACAACTAAGCTGAGACTATGAATGAATGAAGCAAGAAGCTGACAGGTAGGGCATGGGGTCCAGTCTGAGAGGAAGAAGATCAGGGATAAATCCCTAAGGAAACGGTGTTTAGGCTGAGGGTCAAAGCATGAGTCTTAATGAATTGGGTGAAGGATGGTGAAGTATTCCAGCAAGGCATTCAGTAT
This sequence comes from Balaenoptera ricei, assembly GCF_028023285.1. NCBI lineage: Eukaryota > Metazoa > Chordata > Mammalia > Artiodactyla > Balaenopteridae > Balaenoptera > Balaenoptera ricei. The sequence continues at coordinate 157,039,118 of NC_082642.1, read as the reverse complement.
CTGTGCTGGCTCTGAGGTGGGAGTGGGTTTCCCAAGGCACTGAGGAGACTGGCCTGGCTGGACCCTAGCAAACCATCAGTATGAGGTAAGATTGAATTTTTTCTATGCACAATTTTTTAACATCAAGATATACAAGAAGGCAGATAAAATCTCAACAAAGAACATTGATATATCAACCCAATGGCAGTCAGCACTAAAAAAGAAAGAAATCCAGTTCTCAATTTTCCTTCTGGATTTGATATTCCTCCCTCCAATTCTAGCAGAGTTGCTTTATGTACTTTGAAGTTTTTATTAGATACATAAACATCTAGGATTGTCATGTATTCTTGAATTGATCACTTTATCATTAGAAAATAACCCTTTTAGTAACATTCCTTATCCTGAAATCTACTTTGATATTAGTGTAGCCACTTCAGCTTTCTTTTGAGTAGTGTTAGCATGGTATATTTTTCTATCCCTTTAGTTTTAATCTACTTGGTTTTTTTGTATTTAAAATGGGTTTCTCCTGGATTACATATTATTAAATCTTGATTTTTCATCAATCTGACATTTTCTGCCTTGCAATTGGAGTGTTTAGGCCATTTATATTTAATGTGAACACCAATTTGGTTAGATTTAAATCTACCATCTTGATAATTGCTTCCTATTTATTTCATCTACTCTTTTTTTTTTCATCTCCTTTTGTATTAATGGGATTTGTTTAATGATCAATTTTATCTACATGAATGGTTTAATATCTAAGTTTTGCTGTCTTTTTTAAGTGTTTGCTTTAGAGTTTACAATTTAAATCTTTAAACTAACATGGCCTACTTTCAAATAATATTACAACACGATGTATAGTAGAAGAAACTTAAGACAGTAGATTGTCGTTCTCCTCCTCCTACCTGCCTTCATGCTAATATTGTCATTCATTTTATCTCTCTATATATGTTATACTCCAAAATACATTATTATCAATTTTGCTTTAAACAGTAAATTGTCTTTTGATTATTTTTTTAAAATGAAGAAATGTGTTTTGTATATTTACCCATAAATTTACCATTTTTGTCAGTCTTCATTATTTTTGAGAAGTCAAAAATGTCTGTCTGGTAACATTTTCCTTTTGCCTGAAGGACTTCCATTAACATTCCTTGTATTGCTGATCCATTGTCAATGAATTCTCTTAGCATTTGGATGTCTGAAAAGTCATTTTTATTTTGCCTTCATTTATAATTTTTTTTTTTTGGCTGGGCATAGAATTTTAGATTGGAAGTTTTTTTTCTTTTTAAATAATACTATAAATTTCCTTTCTGTTCACTGTCTTTTGGCTTGCATTGTTTCTGATAAGTCTGGCATCATTCTTACCTTTGTTTCTCCACATGCTATGTGTATTTTTTTAAAATGGCTGCATTTAATATTTTTCTCTTTTTTACTAGCTTTCAGCAATTGAATTATGATGTGTCATGGTGTGATTTTCTTTGTGTTTCTTCTGTTTGGTGTTCATTGAATTTATGGGGTATTTGGGGTTCTGGAATTCCTTAAATTTTGAAAATGTTAGATATTAATTCTTTTAAAAAATTTCTGTCTGACCTCCTCCCTTGTGGAAGTCCAATTATACATATATTAGGCCACAGGATATTGTCTCACATCTCACTGATTTTATGTTTACTGTCTTTAAGCCTTTTTTCTTTGTCTTTCAATTTGTGTAGTTTCTATTGCTCTGCCTTCTGGTTTATTGATATTTTCTTCTGCAAGGTATAATCTGCTGTTAATTCCATTTGCCTGTGTTTCATTTCATATAGTGTATTTTTCATCTCAAGAAGTTTCATTTTTGGCTATTTTTATAGTCTCCATTTCTCTCATCAATATTCCCTTGCTTTCCCTTACCATCTTGATGATATTGGGAGAATATTTATAATAGCTATTTTAATGTCCGTGCCTGCTAATTCTGTCATCTGTCATTTCTGTGTCTGCTTCTATTGAATACATTTACTTCTGATAATAGGTCATATTTTCCTCCTTGTCTCCAGTTTTTTTATTGGATGTCAGATATTGTAAACTTTACATTATTGATTATTGGATTTTGTTTCTTTTCATTAACCAGCATTGAAATTTGTTGGTTGTGCAGTTAAGTTACTTGAAATCAATTTAATCCCTTCTGGAATCCATACTGGGATCCCTTTTAAACTTTGTTATGTTTAATTTGGCCCCCACGGTAGTGGTCATACACTTCTGAGTACTCTATCTGGTACCCCATATATTAGTTCTTTCCTCTCTGGATGGAACATGAACTAGTCCCTCCCCTATGTGAGCTTCGGGGATTTTCCCGCTGCTCCTTTCTGGTGTTTCTTTGCAGCAGCAGTAGTTTCCTCACACACCTGTAAATATCTGTCCACAGTTAAAGACTCACCAAAGGGAAACTTCTTCAGATTATTGGAGTTCCCTCTCCACGCAACTGCCGTCTCTTTGCTTTGTAAATCCAGTGTGTTTGGCCTCCCCAAGCTTCAGCTCAGAAATTCCACCAAGTTCTATTTAGATTTCTCCTTTTGGGATGATTTGTGAATTTTCTCCAGGCATTAAGCTGGATGCTAATGGGCCCCATCTCATTTGTTTCCTTCTTTTACAGCTTACTGTTTTGTATTGCCTGAATGTTTACATAGAAGAGGGTAAATCCACTTCCTGTTTTGTTTCATTTTGTTTTATCATGGACAAAGACAGAATTTCATAGTTTTTAAGTTCTATGTCATGAAGTTTTATCCAGTTCTTATTTGGACAGTTGCGTTGTTGCTTTAGTGCTGGGGAATAGACAGAATGACTGAAATATATTAGAGTTAAATGCACAATTGCTGTAACATATGAGCATATTTTTTTAACCTAACTTGGAATTATTTCATAGACGTTTGGAATGCTTTCCAAGTCATTATGAGACCATCCGTTTATCTGCTTTCAGATTGTCTGATCAAGATGACACTAAATTTCAAAGCATTTATTCAAATGTGAAAACATTTTGGAGTCTCAGAATCAGCTAAGTGTTATACTTTCTAGATAATATTTACCTGAGGCTTAGGTATATTCCTTTTCATTTGGGAAGAGCTTTATGGAAGCATTTCATTTTACTAAGCATATACACTCACAGATTCTTATGAAATCAGTAAAATTATTTTGATCCTAAATGGTATTTTCATTCAAAATAGATATACTCAATTTGCAAACCTAATGGTCTGTTTTAGTTTTCATGTTTTCTGATCTCTGTGAAGCAATTGACACAGTTGAAAACTGCTGGTTGACATTTCAAAATGCTGTCCTTTTGTTTCTAAGGCATCATTTTCTCTAAGATTTTGGCTACTTGTCTCATAACGTCTTCTTTATCTTCATGATATTTCTCTCTTTTCCCATTTCTTTAAAATATTTAATGTTTTAAGTCAAGTATAGACTACATACAGAGAAGTGTGCATTTCACAGAGTACAGCTAAATGAAATTTCCATCAGCTGAACACATCAGTGTACCCAGCACCCAGGTCAAGAAAATGAACACAGACCGCAGCCTGCATGCCCCCTCATGCCATTTCTGTTCTCTGTGTCCACCCCGTGAATAACTAGTATCCTGACTCTTAACATCATAGATCGGTTTTTCCTATTTTATGCTTGATATAAATGGAATAATAATGTATGCACTCTTGTTGTGTCTGTTTACTTTCCTTCAACTTTATGGTTGTGGTGTCATAATATTTTTGTTTGTAATTGTAGATTGTTCATTATTATTTTTATATAATGATTTGATGTGCAAATATATAACAATATATTTATCCATTTTTTACTACTGATGGATATTGTGAGTGGTTTCCAGTTTGGGACTCACAAATAGTAATGCTGTGAATATTCCAGTGTGTAATATTTATGAGCATACGCATGCATTTCTGTTGGATAAATACCTATGAATCGAATTGTTGAGTCATAGGGTAGGCATAGGTTTAGCTGTAGTAGTTACTGAAGAACAGTTTTCCATAGTGACCTTATCAATTTACATTCCCGCTTGCAGTGTATGTGTTTCATGTTGCTTCACATCCTTGGGACACTCAATATAGTCTGTCTTTTCCATTTTAGTCATTGTTGTGTAGTGGTAACTCCTTGTGCTTTTAATTTGCATTTCCCTGGTGACTAGTGACGTTGAGGTTTTTTGTTTTTTCATGTGCTTGTTGGCCATTTATATATTGGCCGTTGTGAAGTGACCATCTAAGCCATTTGCCCATTTTTAATTAGATTATGTTTCTCTTATTGACCTGTAGGAGTTCATTATGTATTTTGGGTGCAAGTCCATGGTCAAATATCCTTTGCTCACCTTTTATGTATTAACTATCCCTGAGGATCCATCTCCATTTCTTTGGTCTCTTCTTGTTCTTCACAGTCTCCTTGATGTATCTCACCCAATGATGGGCTTCAGCTTCCCTGACTGTGGAATCTCTGTCTGATATCTTGCACTCCAATTCCCAGCTGGCTAGTGCGTGGCCCCAAGGCAGTGCCCCCTTAACTTCAGTAAAACTGGCACTGTCATTTCCTTCACCCAGCTGGCTCTGCCTTGTATGTTCTCTGTCTGCGTTCGTAGTGTAACTATGCAACCAGGCATGCAAGCTATTAAATTTGGATCATATTGACTTGTTCCTTATCCTCCCTCACTCTCGTTACTTCCATGCCCTGCCCACACTTTCTGGCGGGACCATATCAGACACACCTGCAGAGTTAGGCTCTCTCCTCCCTTCACGGCACCAAAGCCCCGGAGGGCCTGGGCCACCCACAGCAGCCCGGCCAGACTTCCTGCCTCCAGTGTTCATCCCAACCCCACCCAGCGTTCACTTTCCAAAACGACAATCTGGAAAATTGCCTGTTCTGTGTCAAAACTTTCATTGGCTCCCGACTTTTTAAGCAGTTTTATTGAGATATAATGTACATACAATAACATTCATCTGTTTGTACAGTTCAGTGGGTTTTTTTTTGTGGTAAATTCAAAGATATACACAACCTTCATCACAGCTAATTTTAGACCGCTGTAATAACCTCAAAAAGACATGCTGCATCCTTTAGCTGTCACCCTTCTCCCCAGCCCCTCACCTCCACCCCTAAGTAAACCACTCATCTACTTTCTGTCTCTATAGAGTTCCCTGTTCTGGACACTTCATGTGCATGTAATCACACAGTACGTGCTCTTTTGTGACTCACTCTTTTCACTGAGCATAATGTTATCAAGAGTTGTCCATGTCTGTAACACATATTAGTATTTCATTTATCTCTATATTGCTGAGTAAAATTCCATTCATGGATATACCAGCTTTTGTTTATCCATTCTTCAGTTGATGGGCACTTGAGTTGTTTCCACATTTGTCTAGTGTAAATAACACTGCTTTGAACATTTGTGTATAAGTTTTTGCATGGACATATGCATTCACTTCGCTTGTGTGTGTGCCTAGGAATGGGGCTCCCTGTTGTCCTACCGTCTTCAGAATTAAGCACATGCTTCTTAGCTTGAGATCTGACACCCCTTATGATCTAGACTTTATAATAAGCTTCTGAAATAGAAACTCCCAGGACCACCCTCCAAGCCTTGGTCCTTAGCGTGTCCCAAGGCCTTAGCAAGCGCCAGATACTTACTAGGTGCTGAATATGTTTGTACAGAATAAATGAATATAAAGAACCTCAAGCTTCCTCTCCCAAATCTGTGTCACTGTTGGTTCTGCCCTCAAGTTCCTGGTATCCAGTGTCCTCTCACTTCTCTCCTGCCTATGACAACTCAGTGTCCTACTATGTTAATGCCTCTGCCTAGAATCTGCTTTTCCCTCTCCTTTGGGAATCTACCCTTATCTTCCCCAGGTTGGGTTAGTTTCTCTATCATTTATGCGTCTGTAGCACTTTGTTGATAACTCTGTCACAGCACTCAGCAAAATACATAATTATCGCTGATCTCGTTACATGACCATGGTACCCTCTAGACCAAAAATTCCTTAAAAGCAGTAGCATGACTCCTGCAAATGTGTGTAACTGTGACCTTGCACAAGGCCTGGTACATAACAGGTGCTCAGTAAATACTGCCACATGAATAACTGATTGTATCATTGCTTCCTGCAAAGTTTCTCCCACGTTTCTTCTTTTCACTTTGCCGTATGTGGATTTTAAAGAAAGCAATATTGACTTATTTTTCTTTTTAGTGTAACATTCTCCTTTATGTTTATCACGGGAGTCTTGGTTATACCATCTGTTATAACGATAAAAAAATATGGAGAAATCTGCAAACGAAGAAACAATTCTCCAAAGCCCCTTCCTTTTGTGCCCTTAGCATTCGTACGCCAGGATTTTATACTTTGAATCCCACAACAAGATTCTGCCAAGCATTTTGTTTAGCTTTCAGTTAATAACCTGCAGTTATTTTCAGGGCACTTTCACACACACACACACACACATACTCACAATTCACATTAAGATTGCCCATGCCCTTACTGGAGGGAGCAAATGTTACTGTATTTAAAGTGCATTCAGCACTCCATAAAAAGAAGTACTATTATTTAAGCAGATGGATGGTCCCTTAGATGGAAGAAATAAAAGCTGTTGGAATATAGTTTGGGTTTTCTTTTGCCTGTGACCATATGATGTGTATCTTAGAAAGTGAGTTTATGTTGTGTTATTAAACCCAGTGGTGTGAAATAGAAAGACTAATGTGAAATATCTAAAAAAATGTAAGGAGAAATGACAGTAATCCCCCATAGGTCACTTATCTCTTTAACTACTAGGATTAAACATTTGCTTTGCATTTTTCTCGCAGCCATTTAAATAATTTCATAGGCTGGCTCTTAGAATGTGGTTGACAATAGAAAACTATATATTTAATTAAGAAATATTTCTTACATACATTCACATTTTCAAAGACTGCTGTTCTTAACAAGGCCACTTTTAGGACACAAGAGAATAAATTCAAATACGACTAAATTTTACTTAGTTTGAATGGCCTACAGTTCAGTTGACAGAAGAGTAACGTGGGGAGGGAAAAAAAGAATTGAGGTGGAATTAATTAGCCTCAAGAGTGACAGTTACCTCGTTCCTAGCAATATGTTTGGGGTGATGTCAGTTTCCTAAAAAGCTCAAAACCACAGTGCTACTATCAGCATTTTTATTTGAGCTGAAAGCTACAATGTTTAACTATTAACTATGCTTCTGGTCTGAACCAATTTCTCAGTTAGCAATACTTTCCATATTCTGATTTACGGAGCATTGCTAAACACTTTAGTTATGGTTGGGGAAGAAAACCATCAAGCAGTTACTACTTGATGAATACCCCTGCCTGTCTTCTCTTTGAGTAAATCTGTCACTTTTACAAAGTATATTTTTCTCTGCCATTTTTTGACTAATGGAGTTCACTCTGCTGCCAGCTCAGAGATAGGCAGCGTGGAATGTGGGCAAACTCGTGGTCACCGCTAGTGACAGAGACCAAGAGAAAGCAGGTGGATCTCCAAGTAAGCTATCTGGAGTAGGGCAAATCTCATGAAGACAGCTTCCCCACGATTTGGCTTCGTACAATAAAGGCAGCCATGCAATGAAATAAAATCTTCGTCAGGGAGACTGAATCCTGGCTCTGCAACCTCGTACCCTGAATCCTTGCTCCGGTGACAGCCCCTCTGAGTCTCCACCTCATCCTCTGTGGAGCAGAGCCTGGGCTCACCTGGCAGGACTGCTGTGCATGGGAGTAAATGAAATAACACTTCGAGTCTCATGACATTGCCTGACATGGCTTGGGCACTCAGTAATCGTTACTCTCATCTCTGCCCAGTGAGATTAATTCCAAATGTCTAGGGCTTCTTTACTCTCTTGTGACTATGTGACCCGGTATGCATTTGTTCTTAGAAAGCCATATATAAACACCAGTGTCTAAGAGGTAGGTCTTCACGGCGTTTATACATCTTTTGTTTAATATTTGGATTCCAGAAACAGAGTTTCTTTGGTTCATGTAAAAGACACTCTACAACTGTAAATGAATGCAATGTAAGCAGTCAATAAATGCATGACAACATTTGCAGACACTTTATTTGTGGTAATTAAACTAGAAACAAGTAGCCCAGGTCAGGGAACTAGTTTAGAAAATCACATTATATAAAATGTGCAGATGCCTGTAACTTATCGTCTGCCCTCTGTATCCGTAGTTCCTCTGCATCTGAAGATCCAACCAACTGCAGATGCTGTAATACAGTAGTTATTTCCTATTGACAACAATCTGTGTATAAGTGGACCCACGCAGTTCAAACCAGTGTTGTTCAAGGTCAGCTGTACTTATGAAGTCTGTGAAACATGGCATTATGTGTATGAAACAATGTTATGAGTATGAAACAGAGTCTGTAAAAACTGCATGTTTCATGTGCGCACATTATGACATAGTATAATTATATAGGCATGTAGGCGGATGGGCCAGAAGAGAAAAATCGAAACAGAATCTGCCATAGGCTGGTGGAATTGAATGATACTTTGTTAAAGTTCTCTTTATCATTGCAACATATTTTCAATAAAAAAATGCATTGTTGATTGGATTTGATTTTCAGAAAACCAACTGTCCTTTTTAAAATGCTTTACCTATGATCTTCAATTTTAATTTTTAAAATTTGTGACTAATTTCATTCAAAGTTAGCTCTCAATGTACCTTTCAACCAGAGCAATTTGATCCTAGCAACCGGATCTAGTTATTCAGTCGTGTAGCTTCTTCTTCTTCAGCCGCCACGGGATGTTCTGCTCTGTGCCCGAGGTAATAGTGTGAGCAAATGACAACGTTGTTTTCATGGGCCTTACATTCTAGAAGGGGAGACAGACAATAAATGAATACAAAACCCAATATAAATTCCAATAGCGGTCAGTACCATGGAGACAGAACAGGGCACGGGACATAGAGAGCTGAAGAGTAATCTATTTAAAGTTTAAGACCCAGGATAATTTAACTCGTGTACAAACTATGAAGATGGTGCCTCTCTGTCCACAGTAGGTTGAGCAATTTCGAGTGATTTGGTTTTAGTTGAGCCTCGTGTCTGTTTCTCAAAATAACCTCTTGATGCCAGTTGATCGAAGGACAAGTTCAGAAGGTGCACTTTACTGACATATTCTTGTGTTGTCTTCTTGTAGTTTTCAGTGAGGACCTTCACTCCAGCCTCTACTTTGTCAATGCATCTCTGCAAGAGGTAGTGTTTGCGAGCACCACGGGGACCCTGGTGCCCTGCCCTGCTGCAGGCATCCCTCCTGTGTCTCTCAGATGGTACCTAGCAACGGGCGAGGAGATCTACGATGTCCCCGGGATCCGCCACGTCCACCCCAACGGCACTCTCCAAATTTTCCCCTTCCCTCCTTCAAGCTTTAGTACCTTAATCCATGATAATACTTACTATTGCACAGCTGAAAATCCTTCAGGGAAAATTCGCAGTCAGGATGTCCACATCAAGGCTGGTGAGTACGGCTCCTCAACCTTGATTCATGCTACGCCTGCTGGGGGTCCAGGTGGGCCATGACAAATGTTAAAATGCCATCAGCTGAGAACCAATGAAAATCCCGTCCTTAGTTCACTCTTCTAATGGCTGCTTTGAGATGTCAGAGTGCCTTGCATTTTTGGAACGAAAACTCGAAATTAGTGGTTCTCTTCCTCTGGGAAACAAACATGCAGATGCCTGCACATATCACCTCTAGCTTTTTGCTGACTGAGGGATTTCTCTTTTTATTCAGCATTTTTGCTATTTGAACAAGACATGTCAAAAAAGCATTCAATGCATTTGTAAACCTTTGCAACTCTATTTCCAGTTTGGATTGCAGAAACTGAGTTTCTTTGCTCCATGTAAAGGACACCGTACAACTATAAATGAATGCAATGTAAGCAGTCAATAAATGCATGACAGCGTTTGCAGACACTTTATTTGTGGTAATTAAACTAGAAACAAGTAGTAGGACAACAGGTCAGGGAACTAGTTTAGAAAATCACATTATATAAATTGTGCAGATGCCTATAACTTATCGTCTGCCCTCTGTATCCGTAAATCACTATCCAGTAAATCACTGAACACTGTGGATATGGGGAAAATCCTTCTGTGGCACTAACATTAAGTTTGCAATACAATTCTTGGGTCGGTTTTAATGTTGTCACTCAACAAATTGTTCCTCGAGCTCCTATTTTGATTCAGGCACTGTGCCGGGTGCAGGGAGTAGATGGGTAGAAAGGCCTGGTATATGGCCTCGTGGAAATAGTCCTTATGAGGGAGTCAGGCAGTGGACAAATAAAGTCGGGTCAAAGTTTATAATGGAAAGTTGGCCTCTGTCCCAGGCATTATGACATTTGCTGAGTATATTGTAAAAAATTGGGGAGAGAGAAACAACCATCAGCTGAGAATCAATGAAAACCCTATCATCCATTCAGTGTGATTCTGATGGCTGCTTTGAGATGTCAGAGCATCTTTTGACTGGATTTTGGAGTGCCTTACGTTGCTGGAACTAAAACTTGAAATTAGTGAGATCAAGTTAGTAAGGTCTAATAAACTATATCCCAGACTTACTGTCTTTTGACCAATTGATACAGTGACTGAAACTTTCAGTGTCTCCACCTCATTGTGTTTGTTTCCTGTCTCCCTCCTCACTCCTCCCCACCCCACTCTGTCCCAGAGGCAGGCAGCGCGGGGAGTGAGGAAGACAAAGGGAGAACAGAGGACAAGGAATTTAACTGGAATAAACCATAGCATCAATGTTTATCGTCAGTAAAATAGCATCAGTCTAATACTCTTCTATTCCTTGTGAAAAAGAAAAGGCTCTTTTAACATTTTTGACTGTGTCACATGTTGCTGGAATGTTGTCAGTAAATAACCCCTGAATTGGTTATGTGCCTTTTAACATCATAGTGTATTTTAACTGCCATTGCTACAAGCCAAACCAGGAATACAGCCTGAGGTTCACAGACGTCAAAAGTTGTACATACAGGACATATTGTGTCATTCTGTAGATGTAATAAAGCCCCAAAAAACATACACACAGTTAGACACCAGTTAGAAAACAGTGTTTTTATTATTTTTTTAAGCCTAGGCTTTCAAATCCTATGGTAAACTGACATAATGGAGTGACTAGGAAAAGTGAATGTGACTTTGATTATTGACGTATACACCAGGTAGCTGGGGGAACTTTGTAGTAATTTCTGCAGCAAGTGTGGAGGTGCCGTTTGAAGACATCACAACACGAGCAAAATATGAAATGTTTCTGAATTCCTGCATGTGATCTCTTTGATGTAAGCAATCAAACATTAGACTGTGACGCATTCTGCTAGCTAGTCATTTCCCAGCTATATTTTGATCTCCATGACATGCTCATGAATTTCAAGACATGCACAAAAATGCATTTAAGAAAGGAAGAAAAAGGTTGGCTTTAATCAAGAGATATGAAAAGTTGATGCCCCGAATAGTTAAAATGAAGCAAATGAAGTTTGTATAGGAACTTCTAAACCTGACAAACAGGGAGACATCGCCAATGCCTTTTGCCTGGCAGGCTAACAAGTTTAATGGTGTGTCATAAAAACATCTTTATAAACTACAAAGTACCACTTATAGTAAAACCTGGAACTTCCAACAGCTATACTTGTCTGTATTAATCTGCTGTTTCTGTCTTGGGTTTCCTGTCAGATAAAAGAATTAAATGCTTACTTCTGTTTTAACTGCTATTTTCTAAATTTGTCATAGAATTGATTGTCTTTGCATGACCACGTAGGTTTTAAAGGGATGGAAGTTCCATCACCTTGTCTGGCATCTATGCTACCCCCCCCTTCCACCGAGTTATGTGATTTCTGTCTTGTGCTGGTATTCTTGATATCTAAGGCCCATCGTACACATGAGTGTTGTGTCAGTTTGAACTTACAAGATGGATAGTCATGTTGCCCCAATGAAATTACCTTTCTCATTTAATTTTACTTCTTAATATGAACACATTATAGTTGTAGTAGTCTTTTAGATTATTTATTGGATGCTGGAAAATCTTGTTTCATCATTTTTATGTAGATGCTAGTACAAAACTGGATGGCTGTTCGGAAGGGCAGGTGAGGGATGTGTATGTTACCCAGTGATGGCTGTGATGCAGGTTTGAGTAGAATGAGCCCTGACCCAGGGGTATCCTCCTGTGTATCGGGTCATCTGAAATGTCTGTGTGCCTCTAGATTGGCATTGGAATTTTCCTGGCATAATCCATTAGGTAAATGGCTTCATCATCTCTCCTTTGTAAGTACAGGGAATTCTTATTCTTCACAGTTTTCAGTGACTTTGACTTAGGTCTGACTGTCAACAAAACAGGGAAGGTTCATCCATCATGTCTCCTTAATCAGCAATCCTAGTTCTCCTTCACATAAAATACTTTCTTGCCCTTTTTGTTCTAAGGAGTGAAATGCACACGGATCCCTTGAAGCAGTACTGCCCTGCCCATGCTGTATTTCTACTTAGCAAACGGTAATCAGCTATATGACCTTGGTCAAGTCAAAACATTTCTAGTGATTGTTTCCTCCTTAGTGAACTGTGCTTAATAACATTTGACTGGGGCTTCTGCTTATGGCTAAGATCGAGTAGCAGAGACAAAATTTACCCTTTTATCTGAAACAACAACAGCACGCAGACAAAAATCAAATCATCAATCTAATCAGTCTAATTAAAAGAAAATATCAGAAGAAAGCTGGAGTAACTATGTCAATATTAAACAAAGTATATTTCAGAGCAAAGAATATTACAAGGGCTAAAGAAGGTCATTATGTAAAAAAAGTTCAATTAATTAAGAGGGTATGACTATTATAAATTTTATGCACCTGTAAGAGAACTTTAAAATACATGAAGTAAAAGCTGATAGAACTGCAAGAAGAAACAGACAAATCAAAATGTATAGTTAGAGATTTCAATACCCCTCTCTTAATAACTGCCAGAAATAGACAGAAAATGAGCAAGAATAAAGAATACTTGAATGGCATTGTTAATCAACTTGACCCAATTGACAGTCAAATACAGAACATTCCATCTAGTGATAGCATAATACATATTCTCTTCAAGAAAACACAGATATTTACTAAAATAAATCATATTATGAATGAAACAAGTGTCGGACGAATTTAAAAAAAATAAGTCATATAAAGTATGTTCTTTGACTACAATAGAATTAAATTAGAATCACTAACAATGAGATCTCTGGGAAATCCCCAAATATTTGGATACCAAATAACACACTTCTAAATAATCTGTGTCAAAGAAAAAACAGAAGGTAAATGAGAAAGTATTTTGAGCTGAATAAAAATGAAAGTACAACATCTAATAATTTTGGGAATGCCACTAAAGCAATGCTTAGGGGGAGAAATTTATAGTTCTAAAAACTTACATTGGGAATGAAAAATGGTCTCAAATAGAGATCTCAAGTGGTCTTAACTCCAGAAAAAAGAGCAAATTAAAACCAATATAAGCAAAAAGGAAATAATAAAGATTAGAGTGGAAATCTATGAAGCCAAAAGCTGTTTCTTTGAAAAACATCAATAAAATTGGTAAGCTGGCCAGACTGAAGAGTAAAATAAGAGAGAAGACAGATTATCAATGTCAAGAATGAGAGAGGTTACATTACTATTCTACAGATATAATCAATATATATGTATAATCATCAATATTCTATAGTAGTCAAAATTATACAGATATTTAAATTATAATAGAATATTAAGAACATGGGGATGTCAATAAATCAAATAACTTAGATAAAATGAGAAAGTCTTTGAAAGAAATAAAATGCCAAAACTCATTCAAGAAGAAATAGCTGAATAGCTCCATATCTATTAAAGAATTTGAATTTGTAATAGAAAAATTTCCTACAATGAAATTCCAGGCTCAAATGAATACACTCTTTATTCTACCAAATATTTGAGGAAGAAATAATAAAAATTCTACACAAATTCTCCCAGAAAGTTGAAGAGGAAAGACTACTTCCCAAGTTATTTTAGGAAATCAGCATTACCATGATACTAAAACAGAAAAAAGGCGAATATTTCTCATGAATATACGTGTAAAAATTCTAAAAATTTTAGCAAATTGAATCCAACAACATATAAAAAGAATAATACAAAAACATATAAAAAGGGCTTATCTCCAGAATGCAAGGTAGGTTTCACATTTGAAAATTAATCAAGGCAGTTCACCATATTAACATATCAAAAACCATGTGATCATTTCAATAGGTGCAGAAAATCATTGACAAAATACAACATCCTATTATATATAATAAAAACTCTCAGAAAACTAGGAGTAGAAGAGAAATTTTAGTAAAAAAAATAAAAAAATCTTAACTACAGCTAACATCATACTTAGTGGTGAATGATTAAGTGCTTTCCCCCAAATTTGAAGACTGCAAAGATGTGTGCTTTCACCACTTCTATTCAACATTGTACTGGAGGTTGCAGCCAATGCAACATGGCAAGAAAAATAAGTAAAAGACATCCTGATGGTAAAAAATTCATCTGTTTTTATTTGTAGATTCCAATCATCGATTTAAAAAAAATCTGATGGCCTCTACAAAAAAAAACCTACTGGAACTAATAAGTGAGTTTATCAAAATGGTGGTGTACAAGATCAACACACACACACACACACAAATTTAAATACTGTTTATAATAGCATCAAAAAACAAGAAATACTTAGGGATAAGTCTGACCCAAAATGTGGAAGACACTTCCACTGAAAATTACAAAACATTTCTGAGAGAAATAAAGAAGAAAAATAGTATTTTATGAGTTGGAGGATATGGTATGTTAAGATGTCAGTTCTCCCCCAAATGATCTATAGATTCAATACAATCCCAGTGAAAACCCAGCAGCCTTTTTTTAACAAATAGGAATTAGTTGATTCTAAAATTTATATTGAAATACAAAGGACCAAGAATAGCCAAAAGAACTCTGAAAAATAAAAATAATAATTTAAGAGGGTTAATGCTATTTGACTTTAAGACTTATTGTAAAGATAAGTATTATAAACATAAGTAATAGAATCCAGAAATTGATCTATACATACATGGACTCCTGAAATTTGACAAAGATGCAAAGGGAATTGAGTGAAAAAAGAAAGTTATTATGACAAGTGATGCTGGAAAAAGTTTATATCCATGTGCAAAAAAACAAAAAAGCTTCAGTCCACACTTTGCACTGTATACAAAAATTAACTCAAAATGGATCATAGACCTAAATATAAATCAATAAACTTTTAAAGAAAAAAATGGGAGAAAATTTTTGCAACCTTGAGTTATTTAAAGAATTCTTAGATATGACACCAAAAGTTAAATCCATAAAAAACAAGTTGTTATATTGAATTTTATCAAGATTAAAAACTTCTGCTCATTTAAAGATACTGTTAGGAGAATAGAAAGGCAGGCCACTGCCTGGGAGAAAATACTTCCAAGTCATATATCTGTTAAAGGGCTTTTATCTAGAAATGTAATGAAATCTGAATACTCGATCATAAGAAAGCAAACAAACACCCCTATTTTAAAAAATGGGTTAGCAATTTGGAGAGGTAGAGCAACAAAAAAGATATGCAATGACTAGTGAGCACATGAAAGATGCTTAGCATCATTAATCTTGAAGGAAATGAAAATTAAAACCACAATGATATAGATTCCTCTGCATATTTAAAATTTAAAACAATGACCGACCAAGTGTTAGTGAGAATATGTAGCACCTGGGACTCTCATAAACTTCCGGTGGGAATGTAAATGGTACAGCCTCTTTGGACAGTTAGTTTCTTGAAAAGACAAACACCTACCATATATTCCATCCATTCTATACTTAGGTACTTACCCAAAGCATATGTCCACACAAAGAGTCTTACATGAATGTTCATAGCAGCTTTATTTGTAATGGCCAAAAGTGGGTGAAAGAAGTCCATCATCAGATAAATGGATAAATTGCTACTTATCCATACAAGGGGATGAAAAGGAATGGATTATTGATAAGACAGTAGCAGGGAGGCATCTCAAAATAGTTATACTGAATAGAAGAAGCCAGGTAAGTCTTATATGATCCATTTATGTAAACTCTAAAACATGCAGACTAATCTGTAATGATGGAAAGCACATCCATGGTTGCCTATAAAGAGGATGGGAAGGAGGGATTCCATAGGAGAATAAGTAAACTTTTGGATGATGGATCTATCTTTATCTTGGCTATGGTGGTGACTTCATGGGTATGTACATGTGTTAAAACATCAGTAAATATGTGCAGTTTATTGAATGTCAATTATATCTTATAAAGTTGGTTTAAGGAAAAGCCAGTGATAGCATGTGTCTGACCTACTAGAGTTGTCTTGATGTTCATATAATAACAGTAGCTAATAATAGCTGCACATATGGTGGGCATCTATATACCTCTCTGCCCAGGCCACACTAACCCCCTTAATTGTCTCTTGCATCCACATAATGCAGAATGGTCTTGAGTCCCTGGTCACAGGTGATTGAACTGATGGAGGGCAGTTAAACGAGCTAGTCTATCAGTTCCTGTGTCCTCTGAAATTGAAGCTGAAATCTTGAGAGAGAGATTTTGGGAACTGTGGGCCAGACACCTTCCATCTTCCCTGTGGCCCAGAAAAGCAGAGGAAGCCTATCTGTGGGGAAAGAGAAGGATGAGGCCAGAATCAAAGGGACACAGGCTGCGGTACCCTTCCCAAGGCCCTCTTGCTGGTTCCAGAGCTTGTAGTGTCTTCAGCTCAAGGTAGCTCAGGTAGGCTTCTCCGGCCAGCAGTCAGAGAGACTCAATAAACAGGTTATGTGCTAGACATTGTGCCAGGTCCTCTAGAGACATTCTCTATGTTAACTGCACAACCATGGGAAGTAGATGTTATTTCCATCCTCAGATGAAGGAAATAGAGGCCTCTGTGAGCCTGTTGCTGGCTGTTCGCAGCGGCTGTGGTCGGGAGGCTGGGTTAGCTAAACAGCACTGGGCCAGTGTCTCAGTCTCTGGAGTATTCTGTGCTCACTTCCACTTTGCTCTTCTCCCTGTTTCCTCTCTGCCTCCTCAGTCCTTCTGGTCCTTCAGGGCCGGCTTCAGGCACCCAGCTTCCCTCCTTCCCTGAACTCCTGTTACCTTCAGTCATTTTCAGGACCATGCACTTCAGTCTTTGCCTGTTTTCTTCCAGGTGTTCTGCCATGTGAATTTTCTTTCTTTCTTCAGTTAATTATTCCATAAAATGTGAGGATTTCCTTAGACCCTGAGCAGTCCTTGACATGAGGATGTGTTCAGGATATAACTGAATATTTAAAGCATCTCCCAAGTTAAGTAATCAGCTACAAAATAAAAGAGAAAAAAAAAAAAACCCCACAGTTTCTATAAAAGTGATGTTGTGTCTTAGGGTCTCGTGCCTCAGATAACCATTTCCCCAATAGGATGGACATTGGGCATAAAGCCCTCCTACCTGCCCAAAGTCTTCTGGTGTTCCTAAGGCATCCAACCCTGGGGCATTTGTTTATGTTTTATCACTTCAGACATAAGGATCAAGGGGGTTAGGAACAATCTGAATCCAACCTATCAGGAAAGGACCTGCCTTCCTTGGCAATGCCCAGTTCTCCAAACTTTCTCCATCCCATCTTCCCACTTCCTCTGATTGCTGCATAGGCAGATTGGGATCAGGGCTGACTTCATGGGATGGGGTCAGTGTGGTCACACAAGGCTGAGGGCCCTGCGCTCAGGCTTCAAGCTCTCCTGTTGCCATCTTGAAATACTAATGCTTCTATCTTTCCATTTGTGTTTTGTGAGTGAAGTGTGATGGGAGAATGGAACATGCTCTGGGGGCTTGGTTTCTCAGCTCTTGCAGGGTCCTGTCTCATGCCACCCCCTGGGGTGGGTTCCCAGCCACCCTTTCCTCAGGCTCTGGGTGCCCCAAGCCCCATTGGGCCTTCACCTCCCTAACCCCACCCAATGGCCACTGCTGCCCCTTTGGTCCCTGGTGCCCTGAGCCCTTCGCAGCCTCTTCCTCCTTGCCCCATCCAGCAAACACTGGCACCCTGCATCCAGTGGAGGCCTGGGCAGAGGTATGGGTGGAGTGGGTACACAGTGGAGCGTGGCGGAGCCTGTCTCTGCCCCAGGCTAGCAGCGCCGCAGTGCATTAGCAAGCAACTTGCCGGGGGTAAGCCTCTTGCCCACCTCCCATTCTCTTTAGGCACTTTCTCTTGTCCCTGCCCTTTCCTGTCTGAGACATAGAACTTGGCTCCTTTCCTTGATTTCCATTAAAAATTCCCCCACCACTTGTTTGCCATTTGTTGCCATTTGTTTACTGAAGGTTTGGGGAGATGGAGTGACTTTATAGCTTAGAAACAAACATCAGCAAACACAAACTTAAATTGGACTCATACACCTGCTTAGGTGACCCCATCCCTGTGATAGTGAGCTCTTTCTGTTGCCCTTCACCATGCTGTCCAGTCCCCTATTCTCTTCTGTTCTCTGCTCCTTTTCCTATTTTCTGTCTTCTACTCGCCCACTAGGACCAAATTCTCATTCATTGATGAGTTTGATTAATTCATCTGTCTCTTCGTTGCCTCTTTCCAATTTATGACTGTAGACCTCCACTCCCTCAAAAGGGCTATTTATTGAGGTGTTTTTCTGTACAAAGTCAGTTTCCCCCTCTGTGTGTAACAGTGATGTTTCTGGGGTCAGGCCCTTGAGTACCCTGAATGATTGCCCAGTGGACCTCCTGCAGATGTGGAACTGCCACCTGGACCATCACATCATATTGCACAAAGAGTGCAGGAATGAGGGTGTCAAAAGATTTTTAAACTTCTGAAAGTCTCTCTGGTTTGGGATAGGAATGAAAAAATTCTCCAAGTTGGGAAAATATTATATAGTAATCTTTAAAACTCAGTACTGGGAGCCATCCTCTTATCAATACTCTTAATAATGGCATACTCTGATGCTAAACTACTTAGCATATCACAGAGCTAGCACCAATCTTAAAAGTGCTTCTTCTAGAGCATTATTTATGTCTGCCTATTAGGAGATTTCCCTTTAGAAACTCATTCTTATATCTGTTGGTATATTAATTTCTTTTGAAATTAATTTCATGGCCAGTTTTCTTGACACATATTTGTCCAATAAATGACTAAAACTTTTAAGAGAGCTAATTAGATGGTAAGATAAGTTGTCTCTTTGGATATCTTAGAAAAATCATAGACTTACAGAATTCAGACCTTGAATCTTCCTATCCCAACCCCCTCATTTCAAATTTGAGGAAATAAAACTGGAGAAATAAGTCTTTTGCCCATATTTATAGAGCCGGAGGGAGGCATAACCTGGGTTAGACACACCCACGTCTCCTTATCCTGGAAGCAGAGGTCTTCCCCACACCAGGAGATGGTGTGGATCCAGGTAGATTTATCCAAACTGTTCATGGCAGGCATGGTTCTGGGTGCTTTAGCCACAATAACTGATTGAATCATCAAAATTGACTTACTTGGTAGATATTCTTATCAAAATCCCCATTATATGGGTGGCAAGAGAACTTGCTCACTGTAAAGTGGTAGGGCCTGGATTTGAACCCAGGCAGTTGGGCTTGCAGGGTGGGCACTGGATCCCTGCACCCCTTGCCTCTAGCCTCGACATCTAGTTTGTGGAAGTCCCCTCTGGGCACTTTCTGGGCTACTCCTAGTGTTGGGAATGTCTGGGCAGGCTCCCTTAATCAGCATGCTTCCCTAAGTGATGGGAAGCAGAATGATTCTTTCCAAAACTGCTCTGCCACTGTCATAAAAATTACTTATGAAGAGTCGTTTTAATTGTCACATAGTTTCGAGGATTCCCAGGAGAGGTTGCCTTTCTTGATTTTTTAATTCTTTTCCTTGATAGTCTGAAATTTTTTCCTTTGTCCTCAGAGGACATGGAGGGAAGTTTCCCATCATCATAACTTCTGTTTAAGAAACTACTTCCCACATCCAGATGTGTTTAGAGAGTAGATTAACTGCTTTTAGATATACTCATGCTTTTTTAGTTCTTAGTGTAGTTTATTGTTAACAGAATGAACGTCTTTAAGACATGAAATGTAAGTTTCTTAAAAATTTTTTTCCAATAAATAGATTTGATGCAATTGATACGTGGAAGATACAGTGTGTATATTCAGATGGGATCCTCTGGGAATGAGCCTGTGTGTGATACCGGGGTCCTCTTCTTGCCTTCCAGTTTTACGGGAGCCCTATACAGTCCGTGTGGAGGACCAGAAAACCATGAGAGGCAATGTTGCGGTCTTCAAGTGCATTATCCCCTCCTCGGTGGAGGCATACATCACTGTTGTCTCATGGGAGAAAGACACCGTCTCACTCGTCTCAGGTAGGACAGTGGGCTTCCCAGGCGCAGGGCGCCGGGCTCACCTGCTCGCCGCTTGTTCTGCGTATCGAATTGGGTCTCCGTCTATATGCGCGTCATAATTAAGAATTAGTATGCTTAAAGTTGACGCTGCTGTGTGATTAAATGTGATGTCAGTGTTTTCTGTTGGTTTATGTGGCTCGACTCAGATATTCTCCAGTGAATTGACCGATGGATAGAAATTAGTTCCTTGTGCTATGCGTATAATCATTATGTTACTTTTAAAAGGAAATTTTCTTTTTATTTCTGCTCCTGGGAAGAGGAAAGTAGGATTATTGTGTCTGTGAGCAACCTCAGGGCTGATATCGTGGTATTCTCTATAATCTGGAAAATGGAAACCCTTATTTCATGCTGTTCTCGCCTTTTCAAATGTCTTCAGAGTTATGTGGCCTCTTTCTTGAAGATTCTATTTAGAATATGTAGTCAGCACTGAAATATATATATGTCTATTTATATCTGTATATATATGTAAATAAATAATTTCCTGGTTTATTTTTGGTGTCTAGAAATGGTACCACTGAAGTCTAGCTTCTAAGAAGTTGTGGCTCTTCTTTTCTCATGGTTTTTAAGCTGAGTTCTTGCTCCTTGCTACTTATCTGGAAAGGCCATGCAGACGCTAGGCTCACTTTTTCTGTTTTGCACATCTTTGGGTAATGCCTGTTGGATACTTTTGGAAAACAGTCATGATGAGCATTGAATGTGGTATAATGGTATAAATGATTGTTTTTCTTTACATGTCCCTATGCACATGTGTGCAAGTGAGTGCATGCACACACACACACACATTTTATTGTAACTCTTGAATACCACCAACTTTGTGTCAGCTTGCAGAGGTAAGAAATTGGAACTAAACTCCCATGGTGAAAGAGCATTTTTATTTGGCTTATTGATTTGCTAGACAGGATAGGTTACTTTTACAACAAGGACCATTAAAAAAATCATTAAACCATCACACAGTCCAAATCAAAAATTAAATTGTTGGTCTTTATAGCACATTACAGTGAACTAGGATGTGATAGATGTTTTTGGCTTTCCTTAATATCATCTTCACAGTGAATTTGAAGTCCCTCACACTTTACTGAACAGTAAATTCCTTGCTGTTACGTTAATTAATCATAGTAATTTGTTAACTTAGAATGTTGAAAAAATACTAAGCTTAAGACCTGAAATGTGATTGCAATAATCAGAAGAGAGACTCACCTGTACAATTTTATTTGCTCATTTCGATTGTTTAATGGTCTTACTTGCTTTTCTTTAGAGGTCATTTTACTTTCTTGATAGCAGATGGAGAGATGTGATGACAGTCAGTCTGGCTGAGCCCAGAATCAGAGTCAGGAGCACTCAGAAGTACACAGCAGGGGCTTGTGGGTTCAGGGAAGGGGAGAAATTGGGGCGATGTTTGCAATCTCCCACACTCAGGGGCCATCAAATATGCAACCTCCGTGTCTGCCCTAGAAGGGGAAGAGAGCAGGGGAGAATGACAGACTGCCTCTAAGTGCTTCTACTTGGAGGTGACAGATGTCATTTCTGTTCATATTTAATTGGCGAAGCAAGTCACATGGCCATGGCTGACTTCACTGGGACATGTGCCTGGAAGGAGAGAACTGGAACCATGGATGAGAAATAGAAATGTCTACCATGAGGTTATATATCTATATCTATATCTGTATCTATCTAATCTATATATCTGTATCTATTCTTATGTTTCCCAGACATCTTTAATTAATGGTATGCTTTTATTCAGTTTTCACCTTTTTGTAATCTATGTGAATAGACTTTTTTCTCCTTCCAACAGGAACCTAATTAAAATAAAATGAGAGGAGTTTTGTGTGTGGTCAGTGGAGGGGGTGCTGACATGCATACAGTTGATATCTTGCCGATGAGAACCGCTGACCCCGTGTCCTCTCCTCAGTCGTGCGTTGGAGCTTTATCCTTTGGCAAAAGTTTTAAAACAACACAGCATGGACTGTGGGCTTTTCTTTTTTCACAAAAGTATCAGAAAACCAATATTGTACAGGCTTTTACCTCATGAAGGAATACATCCGTAGTAAGGTTTTGTTGTTTATCAGTAAGTTATTTAAACAAGCACAAGTTATCCCCCAGATGTTGCACATGGAAGAGAGAGAGAGAGAGGTTGAGACACATACAGAAAGAGATATTTTTATACTCAGGTATTTCAACCGGAGGACAGGGCCTCAAAGCAGTGTTATGATCTGTAAGTAGGAAGTCTGGAATCACACCTTATAATGGGACTTACTGTCGCTTACTGTCAGACCCTGTTCCCAGTGCCTGAGCCCCATCCTCTGAGGTTGCAAAAATGCCCAGGGAAGGAGGTGATGAAGCCACTGGAAATGACAAAATGGTTAAATAGAGTAGGAATCTTAATAAAAGCCAGTTTGGGGTGGTTTAGATGGAGAAGGGTTACATTTCTCTTTAGGGCCCAGAGTGTGGCAGGGCACAGGTAGCCACACGTAGGAGGCAGGGAGGCTCCGAGGAGGAGGCTGGGACCTCCCTCCAACACGTCCCAAAGGCTGAGCGGTGGCGGGGGGAGTACTGGGGCGTCTAGACTGGAGGGGACGACCGTGCCCAGCACAGAGGTCCCAGGGACTGAGAGGCGTTTCCCGAGTTGGCTCTGAGTCCAGCAGAGACATCCTGGATGCTCTATGTAAAAGGTTAATCCATCTCTACTTTGTAAACGAACTGAGGGCTCCTGAAACTCCTTGTTGCGCTTGGCTAGATTGTCAGTGGCTGTCAGCTCGCCTTCTCTCCCCTGGGTCTGCAGTAACCCTGGCCGGGAAGCTTGTCCCAGCAAAGCACATCTACTCTGCACAGACCATCTCCAGAATTTCTGATTCTCTAGGTGGAGAAAAGCAGGGACCTAGATCAGCCATGAAACAGGCCTGTGTGAGGACCCTTGTGCCGTGAGGTTGGGGGAGGACCAGAGGGGTGCTGGTGGGGCTTCCCTGAGAAAGCTCAGAGCCAGGGGCAGTCAAGAGGGGGTTCGGCGGCCTGTGCAGGCGAGGCTGTCCACCGAGGTGACGTTCCGGTGCCACTGCTCAGCCCCATGGGGCCAGAGCCTGGGGGACCAGAGCAGCAAAGGCCTGCTTTTAGCAGATGAGCCTTGGGGCTCGAGGCCAGGGCTCTTGGGCAGCCAGCTAAGGTAAATGGGTATCTGTTGTCTAGGCTTTCCTTTTCAAAGGAAAAGAAATTTAAGGTGTGTGTATTCCTATAAAAAGAAACACAAAGGCTTCTATTGGCACAGCATACTAATTTTGCCAGTTATCTTGGTTGAGAGAGTAAGGGACTGCGTTACATTCTCACAGGGGTGAGTGCACCAGCCAAGGTCTGTCTGGGTTTCCATGGGAGCAGCGTGGTGTCACAGGCCATTCTGACCGTGGCATCACTGGCTTAATGCATGTTGGGTCGTGCCCTGATTTCTTCCCGGGGAGGTTTTGAGTTGGCCTGGATGTAGGCTCAGGAATCAAGTTGTGCCTCTTTGTCATGTGAGATCATTAGATCACTGATGTTAAGAAATGTAAATGAGTTCATTTATTTTGATCAGTCTTCGGAAGGAATACTTCAGTGGTCTTGGTATAGCCTGAATGTTTGCGTCCCCTCAAAATTCATGCTGACGTCCTAACCCCCAGTGGGATGGTATTTGGAGATGGGACCTTTGGGAGGTGATTACGGTTAGATGAGGTCATGAGGGTGTGGCCCCCATGATGGGATTCGTGTCCTTGTAAGAAGAGAACGGAGCTCTCTCTCCAACATGTGAGGATAGAGTGAGAAGGCAGCTGTCTGCAACCCAGAAATCCGAAAGAAGGCTCTCACCACACCCCAACCATGCTAGCACCCTGGTCTCTGACTTCAGCCTCCAGAGCTATCAGAAGTAAATGTCTGTTGTTTAAGCCCCCTGCCCCACCATCTGTGGTATTTTGTCTTAGCAGCAGAGCTAAGACAGGCCTAAGGGAAGGACTCTCATAATTCCCCCCGGGAAGGAAAGGCTCATTGCATCTGATGCCGCTGTGCCCTCTGTTTTGCTGTCTACCTGGGCCCCAGGACACCCCGTGGTCGACCTTCACTCTCAGACTTCAGCAGTGGATGACAGGAGGCTTGTAAATGTGTGGAGACCAAATATCTCAGGCATGGGCACCACCGTGTATGTAAAGTCCTCTATTAATATGATGGCCCCTCTATTAATATGATGACTTGCTGCCTTCCTGAAATAAGCCAGGAAAAACAAGCATGATGAGGCCTGAATGCATTTTTAAAGCACACTTATCACTTCTCTTCCTCTAAGCAAAAATGAGATCCTTTGAATATCAGATGTTAATGTAACCCAATAAAAATGTAGTAGTTTGAGGGGCTTCCCTGGTGGTGCAGTGGTTAAGAATCCACCTGCCAATGCAGGGGACACGGGTTCGAGCCCTGGTCCGGGAAGATCCCACATGCCACGGAGCAACTAAGCCCGTGTGCCACCACTACTGAGCCTGTGCTCTAGAGTCCGTGAGCCACAAATACTGAGCCCGCGTGCCACAACTACTGAAGCCCGCACGCCTAGAGCCTGTGCTCCCCAATAGGAGAAGCCACCGCAATGAGAAGCCCACGCACCGCAACGAAGAGTAGCCCCTGCTCGCCGCAACTAGAGAAAGCCTGCATGCAGGAACCAAGACCCAACACAGCCAAAAATAAATGAATAAATAAATAAATTATTTTAAAAAATGTAATAGTTCGAGTAGGGATGCACTGTGGGAGGTTCTGCTGATGTGGGGATGGATATGTAGGACACCATCCTGGAAAAGAATAATATCAACAGCTTTATAGCCGGGTTTCACTGAATGGCCTGTTGTGAATTTCTTCCCGATTAAGGGGGCCAGCAGTCAGAGAACGCAGCGTTCGTGTCTGTTTTCCTCGGATGAAATTCTGACAGTCTCACTGGGGCTTTAGCTACATTAACATCAAAGACACAGCCCAAGGGTAACCGGATTTGGAAAATGGGAAGGGCAAACATTCCCAGAGGATCTACCTCCCTCTCTTGCACTGGCCCAAATTTCTGTTTCAATATCTCCCATCTGAACGCCTCTATTAGTGATGACTCAAGGAGAATTTTATCTCTTAGGATCAATGAGTTTAAGTCCAAGGATGATTATCTTCTTCCTGTATTTCAAGTAAAGTGAACAATTTTCTGCCCACATTAAATATCAAAGGACCTCAGCCTAGCACTTCACATGAAACGTTTGTTGTGGGTTTTGGATGCTGTCTTTGGGTCTGGTCATCATAGATAAGGCAGGGCCTGTGCTTTAAGAAGCATCCCCCTCTCCAGGCCCCCATGGAGATGGCTTCTGCTTTTACGGAGCTCAGGGGAGAGATTACTGTGCTGTGTGGGGTGTGAGTGCTGTGAGAGCCATATGGGCGAACGTTACAAGAACACACACCCCTTCTCATGATGTTGCCTGGGGAGATCACTTCATAAAAGAAGTGATCTTTTAAGAAAGTCTTTGCATTTTAGGATGGGAAAAATAATTACGTTGTGTATATGAGGCAAGGTTTTCCTTAAGCACGTTTCAGCAGACTTAAACTAAAAGCAGATTTGATGTGATCTGTGCTCTTTGGGAAGGAGAGAGGAGCACAGCTGTAGGGGGCAGGGTGTGTGATGCTGCGGTGGGCGGTGCAGTATTTGCCTGCTGTGTTCTGTTCGTGTAACGCAGAGCTCTGCGAGCCCATGATCCCTCTTTCCAAGGCACTTGCATTTTAATTTTACTTCTAGTCACTGGGCATTTTCAAGGCAATCTCCTACATAGCTGCTCAGGTTGCCATGGCGATGAGACCCCATTCTGCCCTCAAGGTGCTTATGAGCAAAAGGAATGAGATCAACATCAAAATGATGTAAGGAGCAGACCTGTAATCACCTGAAAGCTTCAGTTTTGATTTTTAAGGTACTGGAGAGTTACAGAATTAAGAAGCATTTCTTTAACATTCACTAAAAATAAATTTATAGGACCAAATGAAAACTGTAAGAGAAATATCTTTCTGTCTGTCTATCTATCTCTCTATCTCTCTATCTCTCTATCTGTCTATCTACTTATCTATCCATCCATCAGTCCATCTACCTATCATCTATCTATATTGATTTTCAGCAAATAGGAGCCTCATTTCAAACACAGGAAATTATTCTTCACACAGGAGGTATACAGCAGACTGGAATTCAAAGGGTGGAGAGATGTAATATTTTCACTGTGTTTATTTTGGGGAGTGGAATAATATATTCCATGTGGAAGTTTACTGGAAGGGAGAGTCCTGTTCTCTTTCTTTTTAAAAGCCATTAATTGATGATAATTTTGCCATTTAAGTCCGTTGCTCACTAAATTAGTTTTTACATGTTATTCTACTGCCACCTGGAAGTAATTAGAAACAGGGTTGTTTACAGATCTGGAGAAAGCTCACATGACAGTGAGATTAGAGGTCGTATTGATGAGGGGCTCGAGCCCGGCTTTTCAAAAATGACCAGCTAATGAGACCCCGGAAGACCCAGAGCAAACAGAGGGCCTACTACTAGCCTTCATAAAGAAGGCAAATCCCCACTCTCAAAATTAGAAACTGTACATTGTAGATTATAGCCTGAAACAAACAAACAAAAATATGTTTTTGACTTTTGAACTCCTGAGGGAGGGAGAGAGACCCATAGCAATAGGCATGTTAACATAATATTTAAACAAGAAAAGGAAACAAGAGAGAATGGTAGCAAATTTAGCCTGGAGCATCTCTGGAGTGCTGGGGTGTGTGTGTGTGTGTGTGTGTGTGTGTGTGTGTGTGTGTGAGTGTGTGTGTGTGTGTGTGTGTGTGTGTGTGTGTGTGTGAGAAACACTCTGCTATGAAGGTGTTGGTCGTTAGGTCAGCCTAAAATGCCCCTTGATTTCCTACTCCGAGTGTTACCAGGAGAATGTGGCTTCTAATTGCAGCTCTGACACAGATTAGCTGGGTAATGCAGGGGAAGTGACTCTTTCTTTTGCCGCAGCTTCCTCATGGGACGAACGTTAGTTTCATTGGTTCCCCTCACAATAAAATAGCAGGATATTAAAATTACAAACTGAATATTCCACTTCTCAAGCCAACCACTGTCCAAGTTATTTTTTTTTCTTCTTAGATTTAATCTCATAATATTTTAGTGTTATGCATGTGTCAGGGGTTCGGTCATTCATTGGGAAGACTCCCAGGATTCTGCATATCATCGTACTGTAGGCAATGCTGGGGTTTATCACAATGTGAAAGGGTACAGAGCAAACTCAGCAAAGGGGAAAGGTACCTGGGGAGAAGTCTGGAGGAAACCCGGTGCAAGCTTCCAAGAGTTCTTTCCCCACAGAGGATGTGCTTATGACCCCAGCAGAGAGCAGTGACAGCAGATGAATACAGAATGCCATCTACCAGGGAGCTCATTAAAGACTTGGTGCCCAAAGTTTTTACTGGAGGGCTGGTCATGTAGGCATGTGCATGGCATGTCCCCAAATTCCAGACTCCTAGAAGGAAAGTAGGTCTTCACGTAAACAGTATTGTTTATACAGTTTAATCACAGCGAGCCACTCTTATCCATTGTGGGGGGCAGGAACCCTCCCAGAATTCCAGTTCCCAGACACCAGCCAAGGGTCAACTCGCAACAGGCCTTTCTAAGGGTAGCAGTCTCAAACCAACCGTGTTAACTCTTGTCTGTACAACGCAACTTCAATGATGGTGCCTCATTATTATTATTATTATTATTATTTTGGCCACGCTGGTGGGGCTTGTGGGATCTTAGTTCCCTGACCAGGGATTGAACCCATGCCCTTGGTAGTAAAAGCACGGAGTCTTAACTACTGGACTGCCAGGGAATTCCTGATGGTGCCTCATTATTTTCACTCATTTTTTCCCTCATTCAGCCATCACTTTTTGCATATCCCCAGCGCCAAACGTTGGAAAAATCAAGTGAATAAGACAGTCTATACTTGGAGGACTTTATCACATAATATCCATATATTTACAGCCTTTACATAGATCTCACCCCAAATTCTCTAATATCCCCAAACACACTGACCCAGATTCTTTCCTAGCTCCACCTGAATGTCAATACAGTTTTATTTTATGTTCAGCTGTTAGGGATCTCCTACCTGTTCTCCTCTCTACCTGCAATGTCTGGTTCTTTCTAGACATGAGAAATAGATGGTAAGCCGAGTCAATTAGACGTTATTTGGACCGCAGTGCATTTTCTGGTCTCTTGCTCCTCTGTGAGACTTCATCTCAGGGAAGTTGAAGACAATAACAGGATCATTCACAAAATATTATCAGGCAGTGACGACAATGAATAATGCTGTTGATGTTATCATTATCATCAAGCTGAAGTCAGAAGTCACGAATTGAAATTTGCTTGGGCGACGTGCCATAGTATAAGAAAGCAGGGTTCAAGATTTCCAAACATAGTTTTTGACTCAGAATAAGAGGTCAGTGTGAAATCAAGGCCAAGACCTGAGATGAACATGAATTAGGCGGGGCTCTTGGTGCTGCTTCCTAGGCATGAGGCAAGCCCAAGTGGAAGAAGGTCCCTTACTATGTGTGTCTGTGGCAGGAGCTCCAGAGAACCAGCAAGCAGCGGCACCACAGTTGTCTGCCCTTCGTGGCTTTAACTCCAGGCAGATGGGGCAGGATCGTAAACTTCTAGCATCCTAGAGCTGGCTGGAGACTGGGGACCCTGACCATTCACAACAATTAATTTTAACTGCCCTTCACGGTCTCTCCAGATCTTTGGATATTTCTGCTGATCTGTTTCGTGTTGTTGAAAGTGGCTTTCCCAAGCTTTTCCTCGGAGTTCTTAAGACCCTCATTCCCAGCCCACTGTGGGTCTACTCTCTAATGTTCAAAAGATAATATCTTTTTACTTCGTTGAGTGTGAAACCACCTCTCTCGGATGACCCCTCCTACCTCAAACATTGTATTTGTCATGTTTTCTCTCACAGGAAGAGATGGTCCTCTTTCCTTTCAGTCTACTCCCAACCAGCGCTGTGGTCATGATTCCCCCTTTACTTTTCTAGGACCTGGTTCCGTCAATTCTCTCCTCTGTTGCCACCATCACCTCCTCAGTGGTTACTGTATTTCTTGTGACACAGGTGCTCAGCTCCCCCAGTTTTAAAGAAAACTTTCCCTTTGCCAGCTTTCATACTACTGTATGCTTTCATTCATTCTGTTTTCCCCTGGAAAACTTATTAAAAGAATAGTCTATACTCATTGCTACTCCTAGTCTGTACTGATTTGGGCTATGCCTCTTACATTTTACTGAAACTCACCTTGTCAAGGTCACTCATGGCATCCTAGTGTCAGATCCCAAGGCCATCTCTTGGTGCAAGTTCTCTCTGACTTCCTTCTCCATTGGGTGCCCTGTTACACTGCCTGGGTGACTTCCTCCTGTCTATATCTTCATTATCTCTTTCCTTGAGTTCACATCTTTTCTTCCCTGCTCATAAATGTGAGTAGCCCCCAGAACTCAGTCCTCCCCACCTCTCCCTCTCAATCTCCGGTTTCTCTGTCGTTCATTTCATCCCTTTCTCAGACTTCATCCATGACTTCTGCATTGATGACCCTGACATTGGCTCTGTCTTCTCTCCTGGGATTGATTAATCCCCACTGCCTGCTCCCTTCCTGCCATTTCCAACTGAGGACAACTAACGCAGAGCTAAGCATTTCTCACAGCCACGAATGGATTTGCCTTTGCATTACTCTTTTTTTTTTTTTTTTTCCCAGGTAGTAACTGTTAGTTTCCAAAGAATCACAACCTAGGTGGCTTGAAAAAACAGAAATTTATTCTGTCACAGGTCTGGAAGTCAGAGGTCTGAGATCAAGGTCTCAGGAAGGCTGTGCTCTCTCTGAAGGCTCTAAGGGAAAAATTGCTCATGTGTCTGTGCTTACAATAATCCTCAGTGTTCCTTAGCCTGTGGACATACCACTCCAATCTCTCTCTCTGTTGTCACGTGGCTGTCTTCCTCTGTGTGTGACTCTGTGTCTCTTCTCTTCTTATGAGGACACCAGTCATGTTGGATTAAGGACCCACCCTACTCCAGTATGATCTCATCTTGACTAATTACATCTGCAGTGACCCTATTTTCAAATAAGGTCACATTCTGAGGTTCCCGGAAGGACGTGAATTTTGGGAGAACGCTATTCAACCCACTACATTAACAAATCCTTTCAATTCCTTTTTGACCTTCTCTCATATTTTACATCTTTCTATTTCCTGCTTGACACATAATAGACAATGCATATTAGAGGAGATCTTTAAATTTTTGTTTTTAAAGGAAGGAGACAAAAATCAGAAAGCCTCAGCGGTGTGGCAAGAGGTGCCAATACCCGGCTGTTCATGTGCTGTCCCCCACTCCACCCCAGCTGTGTCAGGACGCCAGCTGGCAGCCTCCCCATCAGCTGTCTCTCCTCCAGCTGCGTGGAGCTCACACCGTGTCACACTGGGTTGGGAGCCAGGATGGGACAGAATCAAGATGGTCCAGGGCCAAGACACCGGGGCTGTAGGCTAACGGCTTGACTTGTATTTTCAGATCATGCTATGGACTGACTTGTGCTCCCACCCCCCTAATGCATAAGGTCTAACCCCCAGTGTGGATGTGTCTGGAGATGGGGTCTGTAGATGGTAATTAAGGTTAGGTGGGATCATAAAGGTTGGGCCCTAATCCAACAGGACTGTGGCCTTGTAAGAGGAAGAGAGATATGTGAGTCCACAGCAAGAAGGGAAGACATCTCACCAGACCCCAACCATGCTGGGACCCTAATCTCGGACTTCCAGCCTCCAGAACTGTGAGAAATACATACGTGCTGTTTAAGCCCCTGAGTCTATGGTGCTCTGTTACAGCAGCCCAAGCTGGCTAGCACAGATAATATGCATGTAAACTCACTTTCTGAATCTAATTCTGCAATTCCTGAACTCCGCATGTTACAGTGCTTCCCTACTCGACTTTCTGGGTTATGTATCAGTAATACCGCGTAACATGTTATGAAGCAATTTGGTGACACAGTGAGCACTCAACGTTTTTGATAAAGGATACTGTTTTCGGGTGCAGCGGATTATCTGGCATCTCAGAGTCCTGTGTTTCCCTTCTCTATAGAACGTGGGTCAGTTATTAATGGAAAAATGCAGACTACGGTGCCCGCCCTTATCCGTGGGGGGTACAATCCAAGCCCTCCAGTGGATGTCTGAAGCTATGGAGAGTCCCCAGTCCTATATATACTGTGTTTTTGCCCATATATACATACATACATACCTATGATAAAGTTTAATTGATAAATTAGGCACAGTAAGAGAATATCTTAGTTGCCAGCATCACTATTCTTGGGCACTGGGGCCATTATTAAGTAAAGTAGGTGTTACTAGAACCGAGAGGGCTACTAAGTGACTGGCGGGTAGGTAGCTTATTTGGTGTGGGTACGCTAGACAAAGTGGTGATGCATATCCCGTGTGGGATGGAGTGGGCTGGTGCAAAACTTCGTCATGCTACTGAGAACGGGCGCACAATTTAAAAGTGATGAATTATTTATTTCTGGAATTTTCCACTTAATATGTTTGGACCTCAGGTGACAGTGGGTAACTGAAACCTCAGAAGGCAAAACCATGGATAAGGGGGGACGACTGTACATTTCCCAAATGACGAGTGGTCTGAAAACTTACATGCAATTAATTTTTTTCCCCCAAAATACCCCAAATTCCAAAGTCAGTTCCAAGGTAACTCTGGTTTTATTAGATGAACAATCACTTAGTACTGAAACATCTACAACTAAGCCATATTTGGACAATTGCATTGACTGTGTTGTGTCCATGTGTGGAGAAGTAGTGAGAATATTTATAGACTGTTTCAGGCTCTTTAGTTTCTGGAATATCGTGATGATGCCCAGTGTTGACTGCTCAGAAGTGGGCTGTATAAAGATTGAAAATCCCCAGCACACGTTGCTTTGCAGGAGGGCATAGTTGAGATGTTCTTTTCAGAGATGCTGATAAGCAGACAGAGTAAATAAGGAAATACAGGCTTCTTAACGTCTCCCAATTGGGTCACACGCTCTTCCAGGGAAGGTTTCAGGCTTCTGCCCGCCTTCCATTTTGCCAAGTCTGCACGAGGGCTTGAGTTTGAACTCAGAGAGACCTGGCTTTGGATCTCAATTTCACAGCTGTGGGAGCTTCAACAATTAATTGCCTCTCTGTGGAATTGGACACAGCATTTTTACAAAGATTAGAAATGCCAGGCAAGGTGTTCCTTTTTAGCCAGTTTCTGCTCTCTGGCTGTGCACTTGGCTATCTCGTCAGAAGGTACAAGGATGGAGTCTGAAGCCGCTGTCCAAATCCACGTTCCAGGCCCACCACGGACCACGCCGTGACCTTGCGCTAATCACATAGTCTTTCTTTGCCTGTTTCCTCAGTCATAAAATGGTAACAATACAATGTTGAAACATTCCAATGAATTAATACATGTAAAGTGCTTAGAACAGTGTTTGACATAAAGTTTGACATTATTACTCTTGTAATTCTTATCTCCTATCTATCTAAAGTGTTCCTCCTCCAGAAACTGGGTAGTCAGGACTCCATGGTCCAAAACAAATAAGAAGCTGCTGTGTGGAGCTTGTTAGGGGTACAAACAGAAGTAATTCTATTTAAGAAGAGTTGTTAAAATACGAGGTGTCCTGAAGAAGTTGTGGGTAAACGATCCAAAATCTTGCAAATTCAATGTAAGAGCATAAGAATGCTACGGAACTAATAGTTGTGTTGGATTTTATCAAAATAAACAACTTTTTGTTAAATGTTTACTTTTCTTAAACAGATATTGGATGATGTAAAAATGAAATAATCTTATTTTTTGCCTTAACCATCACAGATATATCAGAATATATGTTTGCAGGAAGGGTTTGGACTTAGATTAAAACACTTGCAACACATTTGGGTTATTAAATAGCTAACAATGTATGTCACGTTATGCCTGACAACTTCACAACAACCTCATAGGTCATTATTCTCATCAGCCCAGGTGAAGAAACTGAGGCACAGAGAATTTCAGTAACTTGTGCAAGGTCCTATATTGCAATTCTCTCTCTCTAAAAGATAGAGATTTTTCGTTTAAAAAACACACAAACTTTCTTTCAGTCCATAGTCCATAAACACGTGAGTCAACACAAGTTGTCAACATTGCATGACACACAACTTTAACAGCTTTAACTCGAGAGTAGGAACTTGTTTAAGCAAGTAAAACATTTTAAAGTATGGTATGATCCAAACTAGACTTACCTTTCTGGACATTTGATCTATTTAGAGCATTTTATTGTGTTTGAGGACAATATGCTTAATGTTTTTTGAAACAATATTGCACAACTAAAGACAAATCAAAATAGATGAAACTGTCTAGGATAAAAATAATTTTCTTAATTTCAGTTTTATTTAAAATTGACCCTTCCCATTGACCTCAAGTATAATATTATGATACCTGGTACATGGTAGGAGCTTAATAGATATTTGTTAAATGAATGTCGAATGAGCAACATTTCCATCAAAGTGGTGGTGCTATTTCCTTTCAAATTATTCTTAATGCTTTATGGAGAGCTCTTACTTTCCTATAAATTTTTTTCTTCCTCTGCACAGTACAATTTCAAATCAGCCTCTTCACCCAATGCATAGAGTGTCTGAGCAGGTGCATCAGAGGTAACCTGGGATTTCACAGCTGACTTTCGCACAGAGATATCCAAATCCCCAGTATTTAGTAGTCCCAAAGCAAAAGCTGTCTTCTTTTATTTTCATGAAATGATTTTATTTTTGTAAATGTCTTACAATGTTATGCTGCAGTATTTGTTAAAATATAGCACTGAATAAGTCAACGAAAATCCTTATATGCCAAGACATTTAGAGGCATTGTATAGCATTTCTTGATGCACTGGGTCCACAACCAAGCCATTGTTCCTAAGACATCACTCTTCTTGTTAATCTAAAGGGAGATACCCACACGGGCACACACATTTGGTAAACACAGAGTGTGAACTCTGTATGGCTGTTGTGTGTGCGTGTGCCTGTTTCAAATAGGGATCAGTGTGCTCCAGCAATTTATGATGCTGCATCTAAAAATTGTAGAATTTCTGTGTGGAAGAGCTTCAGAGTATCTTTCTCACCTGGACGGTGGAGCCCTGAAAGGTCACTTGGTGGGCAGCAGGAATGGCAGCCGCCTAGCCAGAGGGCTCACCCTCATGAGCCTGGTTGAGGATGGGAATGCTGCCTGGACCATCCTTCCATCTCTATCACAGGACGCGATTTTGCATCGGAAAATTATTTCTTGGTGGAAGAAAGAGTCATCGGGGCAGTGAGTGGCAAAGTGGAGGCTCAAACCTGAGATTTTGTGTGGCTGTTTTTGCACAAGTGATTTTAAATTCCTTCATTGCTGTCATTTAATCATTTACTATATACATAAGGTGTAGTTTTTAAAGTTGCCATTTTTATTATATGACCCATTTAAAAAGGGCACAGGTGAGCTAGAGGCACACAGAAATAACTTACTTAAAGTCAATAGGTTTACTATATTGAAGAATGGGCAAAGACCAATGGGGTGCTTTTAATTATTGATTTAAAAGAAGTTCATTGAAAACTGTACGTCTCACGATGAATCATTTTGGAATGGCCTTAAAATTCTGAGTTTCTAAGTTTTATTTCAATAGCAAATATATAAAAGGCATTTTGATGCAGACAATATGTTGTATATCTGGGAATGTTTACTGGTAGTTTCTGAAAAGAGAAACCATATATATATATTTCTTCATAGATAGAAATGTCCTCAGATCAATGTTTCTTGACCTTTTTTTGGATCAGGCATGTGCTGAGGAAATAATGAAAACTGTGGAACAGTGGATCCCCAGGAAAACACATTAGCACCCAAACCTGCATTCATTCCAGGCCTTTTTCCTTCCCTTCAACCTCACCATCCATTTACACCCTCCTAACCCCATCCTTACTTCCCCTAGCCCGATTAACTAGGTATTCATACCAGGTTAAACACTCTGATAGAAATGCTGGGTAGTCTCTCTCTCTCTCTCTCTCTGTCTCTGTCTCTCTGTTTTTGAACTCAATTTTATATTGAAACCTTCAGGCTCACTTTTTTTTTTAAAATTTTTTCTCATTGGGGTATAGTTGTTTTACAATGTTGTGTTAGTTTCTACTGTACAGTGAAGTGGAGTTCCCAGTGCTATACAGCAGGTTCTTTTTAGTTATCTATTTTATACATATGAGTGTATATATGTCAATCCCAATCTCCCAATTCACCCCACCCCCTCCACTCTTTTTCTGATATCTGATTTGTCTCTGCTTCTTTTGCTCCATCTGTTATGCATATATATTTTTTTCCTTCTGTGCCCCTTGAATTGTACCAGTAACTTTCACTGCAATTGTTCTCATAGCAGGAAAAGCAAGGGGTTTTTATAAAAAGCCTTCATCAAGTCATTTTCAAACTGCAGATGCTTTAAGAAAAGCCATACTGAGTTCCCCCCTCCCTAATTAGATGGTGAAATTTTTAGTTCTTGGCACTGTTATCTGTTTGAATTGAAACCCTATCATTGAAAAAGCCAAATGAACTTAAAACTGAGGCGGGCCATTTCCCAAAAGGGAATGCAGCCAGTCTCCAGACCTCCATGGAGAGCCAGACACACACAGTCTGGATGCACGTGACGCGTTTCCACAGCTCCCAGCTCCAAGTTAAGTAATTTGCTCACGAAAAAATTATCCTGAGATTCAGGATCTTTTAAAAAATCGTCTGTATTACAGGTTACTCCGTGAATAACCCAGTGTTGAAGAAAAGTATATTTCAGCCTTGCAGGTAATTTTTAAATGATCCACTTTTTTAAACTCATCCAAAAAAATGAGTTTTTTCAGGGCTCATAAACTGTGCATTGTTGATATTTTCTGTTAGTCTATGTCCCAGTTATTCCCTCTTCTGTTGAGTTTTACTTCATCTCTTGTCATTAAATGAGGAAAAAATATACCAATGTATGTTTCAGTCATTTCCTCTTGTGCTGATTTCTACACCAGCCCCGTCACTAAAAGAAGAAAATCTAAGCCTCCCATTGCTGGTCATGCCTTCAGTGATGACCCCATGAAAGGTTCCCATGAAACTCTGAAATCGATTTTAGATGTGAGACACAGAACCTTTGGTTTCTTGGAGTCCTGTTGCGAGCTCTTCACTGGACTCCTAACGTGATTTATTAACGTCCTGAACACGCGAATCCAGGTTTATTCCCCTGAATCTCTTGCTCTTGTTTACTGGGTTCAATTTGTTGAAACAAAAGACGAATACATGTGTGTTCCTCTCTTCCTTCATCAAAATTACCAAACTGTTTACCTTAAACACCTTTAACTTTATACTGAAATATTTAAAAAAATGTTGTAGATAGTAATGTATGTAGATGCATAATTATTAACCTTTCTAAGAAAAATAATGAAGCTGGAAAACTAATTTCATGTATTTAAAGTATTCATTGATTGCACATCCATCGCTGATAATCTCAAATCCTATACCTGTTTGCTGTACATGGGAAAAAATATATCCAAAGTTGTTTTTATTTTAAAGGTAGGATCTAAGATTAAGCTACTTTTTACTAATAGTGGCTATTGATTTATAGACCTTTTACATATGCCCTTGTGAAATAGTTATTCAGGAGTAGCACAAGAAGGCCTATGGGCATGTGATTTAGGATATTTCCGTTTTGGAGGGTCCATTAAATTGACAAGTGTTAAATTGACATTAAAGTGTCAAGAATTTTAAACCCCATGTGTAACAGCAGAGGTGTTAAAGGTGATGAGATCTATGTAAAGCTTTGGTACAATTCTTTATGTATATCAGGTTATTACATAGGACACCAAATCCAGGTTTACAGAGAAGTTTATCTGTTTATTAGTAACTATTCAATGAGACCAGAATTTAAAGACTGGTGGGAAAAGAGCAATTTAGAATGCACTTTTTCCTTTAAATTTGGAGGGATTTACTCTTAGTCTCAAATCCTTTTTTAAAACAATTAGATGGGACAGAAACTATCATTTAGGGACAGTTATCTGAACTCAGTTATAGAAGTGAAGTATTGGAGGGGGGTCCCGTAGGAGGGACTGCATATCAGATGGAAATGAAAGAAAAACTAGAGGAAGAAAGGAAAAGCAAATACACCACACGTATACATTTCATTCTGTGCACCCGTATTCTCTCTGACGGCTGCATGATTAATTCAAAGATTTATTGATTTTCTTCTCTGCTCTAGCCTGCTGACCTGATTTTGTTGGCAGGTTTGTGTGGCCCAAACCAATCTGACAGTCATGAATGTGCTCCACATTAGTCCCCGTGGTCTGCAACGAATATTTTATGCCTAGTCCTTATCAGCAGTGACCGAACACAAGAGAGAGATCCATTAGCACACCTTCCTGTGCCACGCCATGAAAGGAATTCAGAGACGCCAGCCTAAAAACAGAAGCGGCTGGAATGATTTGTTTTAACAAATGTGAATGTGTGTGTGTGTGAGTGTGTGTTTATGTATATATAAATGTTGACGTGGAAGTGGTGGCTTTTTTACTCTCAGTGACAGACATTAACCAACATTTAGTTGTTTAAAAATGCCTTTATGATGTCTGTGATTTGCTTCAAATTAATCCAGTAGCTTGGGGGTGGGGTTCAGCAGGATTGGACCATTGGTGAAGTGGGGGATGGAGGTCCCTTGTACTCATTTTTGTCTTCTGTGCATGTTTAAAATATTCTATAATGAAACCTTGAGGAATGTACGCCTGTATAACAAACATGATACTTTTTATTTGAACCTTCAGAGCACGTGGTCCAACACAAGCGATTGGCGCATCATCAAGCCCGGAGTAGGCAGATTATGAATGTCATAGTTTAAAAATTAATGATACATTAAGTGAAGTGTTGTTTTCCTGCTGGTTCTGAGCTTTGAAGTTCTGGGGCAAGACCAGAGCCATAAAAAAAACGTCCTTTAAATTAGTGATGCTTCTTCAAATTGAGAGCGTTCCCTCTCAGTTAGTAAAATGGATATTTTAGGCCAGCATTTCTCAAGCTGTGTCCATGGAGAGGCTAAGATGGTAGAGAAAAGGTCATGTGGATTCCGGTTCAAAAAATTTTAGGAAATAATATATTAAACAATACCAACACAGTTCTTTACTATGGGACTGTGCGCCACAAATCCTGAGTGATCATGGCAATTTTTATCTTTATTTACTTTTATTTTCTTAGAGAACCCATGATACTCCTTAGAATATAATTTGGGAAACACTACTTTAGAATTTAAGGCAACTAAAGGTGATTTATGTAACAGTAGTATTCTTTTAATCTTTATATTCAGTGATTAAAGATTAAGTATGAGCTACATGTTTACAAACATCACTTATGGGTAGAACAAATCTGAAAATTCTACTTTTCTAGAATCTAGTTTATAGGTGCTTCAGGTTTCATTGGATTCAGATTCTATTTTGTACCTTTCTGGGCATCATTTTTATTCTTACAACTGTAAAGCAAGGCACCAGCATGACTGGCTCCAGAATGGCCAAGTACAGAGTGGGGAGGAAAGGGTCTACAATTTTGCTGGGATGTCATAGCAAAAGGGAAGCAGCC
The DNA here is from genome assembly GCF_028023285.1 of Balaenoptera ricei. NCBI lineage: Eukaryota > Metazoa > Chordata > Mammalia > Artiodactyla > Balaenopteridae > Balaenoptera > Balaenoptera ricei. The sequence continues at coordinate 157,000,109 of NC_082642.1, read as the reverse complement.
ATTTGTGGGTCCTCGTGGGGCAAAGACCCCTAAGAGGGATGAACTTGGAGAGGGAGAGCTGAGAGGTGGGCAGGGCCAGTAAATGGAGGGTCTTCTCAGACAAGTCAAGGAGTTTGTAGGGATAATGGAAAACTGTTGAACACTGGGCAGGGGGACAATGTGACCATGGTTACTTGTATAGAGGACAGTGGTGAGTGGGGAGCAAATGTATCATTGAATGAGTAATTACAAGACACACTGGAGACTTGACTGCAGCAGTAGATATGGGGACAGAGGAAAGAGGACAGATTTAGGGAATGTTTGCGGAAGATTGGATACACTGGCTGAGAGACTGGATGTGAGCAGTGAAAGAAAGAAGATCGCCAGGTATGACTCAGATTTTTGCCTTAAGGAGTTTAGTGGATGGCAGTACTATTAACTGGTGGCAACACATTATTTAATTTTATTAATCAGAAATTTATCAGAAATAGCTTTAATAATAGGCAAAGTCCTTTAGGAACTCGCTTCTTGGTGGGCGTGGGAGAGGAGTCATTTTAGCCCCTTAAGCTCACGAAAAATGTCTTTCCGGAGCTGGCTTTGCATAGACTTTCACAGGACATGGGATTCCTACCTGCTACCTTCACTCACAGTTTTCTTTGTTCTGTTTCACCGTGGGCTTGATCTGACTTCCTCTGATTCTTCCTCACCACTGACCTCAATACATTCTCTTGACTGATTTCAAGTTAGTCCAAATTAAGGAAAGTGAATGGTTTAGACATTTGGGACAAAAAGGGAGATGTCGGCCTCTCTTCTCAGTCACCCCACTCTGAAAACTCTGGATACAACAGTTGACAATAGTTATTATTCACTGTTTCATTTGCTTCCTTTGTTTAAGCTGAATGTAAAAACACTGAGAAACTTTCTGCTCTTTTGTCTGAAGGTGATTTCTCGAAGGGCTGTCTTCTATTCTCCTTAATCTTCTGTGTTCATCTTCCATAGAGCCTTCAGGTAGTCTAACTTTAATTCATCTTTATAAGTTTAAACTATCTTTCTATTCTTTTAAATCCCCTTCCTTATTCTTGTTTAGTGTGTGGAGACTTCTTTTTTCATCTCCCCGCCGGCTACTCTCTTAGCCTTTTCTTCTTTAGAAGAAATTCTTTTAACCTCTCCTTATAAGTTTCACAATTTCCAACCTTTGGGTCATTTTCTTTGCTCACTTTGATCTCCCTCCAAATATTCCTCCATTAAGAACAGTGCATACATTTTCTTCTAAAATCATGCAGTGAGGAAAATGAACTTTTATATCTCTTCAAGAGAGTAAATGTGGTCAAAGACTATAATTGAGTTTCTTTGGAAAAACTATGTGGTCATGCTTCTAATTAGAACATGGATATGAATCCTGTCCTTTTCAACCTGTTTCACACTTCTGCATTGCTGAGTAATGTTCTTAAGTTCTTCCTATTTCTACCTTCATATCAGGATGCATTTTCTCATAATGGAATGGCAGTGTTATTTGATGAAGACTGACTAATTTCTTTTGTACAAGTTACATGAAAAATATTTGACTTGTCTTCTATTTTCTCTAACTGCATTTTGAGTAGGAAGGCTCAGTCACCTTTGCAAAAGTACCTGGAGACGAATTTTTAAAAATAAATTGTCGAGGGGATATTTTTACACCCATGCTCATAGCAGCATTATTCACAATAGCCAAAAGGTGGAAGCAATCCAAATGTCCATCAATAGAGGACTGGATAAACAAGAGTGTGGCATGCACATGCACGAGAATATTATTCAGCCTTACAATGAAAGAAAATTCTGACACATGCAACTTGGATGAAGTTTGAGGACATTGTACTGAGTGAAATGAGCCAGTCACAAAAAGAGAAATACTGTAGGATTCCACTTATGTGAGGTACCCAGGGTAGTCAAATTCATAGACACACAAAGTATTACGGTGGGTGCCAGGGACTTGGGGAGGGTGGGGAATGGGGAATTGTTGTTTAATGGGGACAGAGTTTCAGTTTTGCGAGATGAGAAACTCCTGGAGATTGGATGCACAATAATGGGAATATATTTAAAACTACTGGACTGTCCTCTTAAAATGGTTAAGATGGTTGAGTTTTATATTATATGTATTCAACCACAATTAAACCCTAAAAAACATAAATTATTGCACCTTTTCCCTTTAAATGACTGCATGGGAAAATTGCTTTCGTTCACAAAGACCTGGATGAACTGACTTTAAATAGTATTGCAAGTGTAACATCGTTATTTTACAAACAGCTTCAAAAATCATCATAAGAATTACTTTTTCCTAGTATTTTTTTAGAAGAATGTGATTGGTGACATTGAATTTGGATTTTTAAAAAATCATAGCCATAAATAGACTTGAAAGCTGTAATACCGTTTGGGGAAAAATATGATAGTAATTTTACTAGTCTTTATTTTCTTTAACACTATGATTGGCTGAATGATATGTAGTGGGTACGCAAACTACAAGAAACAAGGATTTGGATCTTTTTCGTTAATGCTGAGAATAGCGGCTGGCGTGTAGTATTCGTAGTACAAGCTCAGTGCATATTTGTTTAATGAATGCATGTCGAGGGTATCTACGTACCAAATACAACTTGAGCATGTGGTCTGCAGAAGAGTGGACTCCTCAGCGAAGCACATGGCACTTTTAGATATCAGGACCCTTCATTTTATTCATTTATCACATAATTACTTACCAGTGAGCTTTTAGTTGCTAAGCATTTTGTATCTCAGAGTAAATACTTTAGGCAGATCGTATAGATGAAAACGTTGAAAAACAGAGGGTTGGAGAGATTGGTCCATTGTCTCAAAATAAATGGGTAACAGAGCTGTCCTCTGTTCTGGACACTACATTAGGCAATACTTATTTAGTGAGCACCTACTATGTGCCAGCCTTGTATGCCACACCGCCTCATCTTAGCCCCAGATTTTGTCCTTTAACTTTATTTTTTTCCAATCACAGCCTTTTGGTGGGATTATCCTATAAAAAAGAAAGTAGGGTCCTTTGGTGTCTCCAAGTGCTCTGGAGGGATCTGCGTCTTACATTCAAAAAGTTACACAGGTGCTAGTTTCTGAAAATGATGTGACCGGCAGCCTACTGTAATACAACCTATTAATTCAACAGATAAAGTTTTATCTTCTAATCTCCTAGAGCAGTGTTTCTTAAACTATGGGTACATGAATCACCCGGGTTGGCGGGGGCGTCTTGTTAATAAAACAGATTCTGATTCGATAGTTCAGGATGGGGCCTGAGACTCAGCATTCCTGATGGGCTCCCAGGTGTTCCCAGATGTGCTGGTCCAAGGGCTGCTCTGTGGGTGGCAAGGCTGTAGGTTCTCAGCCCTGGCTGTACTTTGTAACCACCTGGGTGGATTTTTATAGATACCTATGCCCTGTTTGTAGAGATTCACTTTAATTGGTCTGGGCATCCATATTTTTAAAAGCTCTCAAGTGAGTTTAATATGCTTTGGGTGCTGAAGACCACTGCCCTGGGCAAGCGCAACTGGCACTTGTCTGTCACCATGTCACTGAATCCACTGATGCCATTTGGTTCTTTCCAGTGTCTTTTAGGGGTGCAAGGACGACTAGAGAAATTGTCCTAAGACAGCACCCCACACAGGGACTAGTACTCAGAAATATGTTGGCTGGGCAAGTGAGTGATCATTTCCAGACATTGTAGATTATGGCCAGTGACTTGATCCCAGGGCAGTGGGCTAGTGCTGCAGCCACAGTACATCAATATCCCTAAAAATGCTGGTCATTAGATGGTGGTGTTAATGGAGGGGGAAAGGGGCCTTGTATGCCCAGATGAAAACTGGGAGAGGCATTGGAAAGAAGGTGGTGGAAAAGTAAGTTTATGTCTATGATAGATAGATGATAGATGGATGGTAGATAGATGGATGCATGGATGGACGGATAGAAAGATAGAAGACAGGACAGAGACAAACCAAATGTGTACAACTCAGAATGGAGAGGCGTAAATTGGTGGTATCCTTTGAGGGACTAAAGTTGGAGGGGCATAGATAGGTACCATGGGCACCAAGTTTCAACAAATGTTCAGCACAATAAGCAAGCATTTATTTGTAGCAGTATGTTTAAGTAAAAATAGAAATGAAGGCTTATAAAATTGCTTCCGGATGAAAATAGCTTTCTCTGGCTAAGGACTGCTTTTCAGATACTGTCCCTTTCCTCCTGAGCCGTGATGGACGCTCAGAGAAGCATGACCTCACTGTATAGGTGGGGAGGAGAGCATGCATTTTTCCATCTGAGCAGAAAGCACTTTCTGGCTTTTTTCGAAGATAGTATTTTTACTGACTTATGAGACCTGCACAGGAAGTGGCTTTCATGGGGTTTTATCTTCCAATCACGTTCCTGATGTCCCTGTTGGGAAACGTCTTCCTGGGCAGGCCTGCTTCTTCCAGAGGTACAGGGTCAGCAAGAGAATCCGCTGCCCCACGTAGCCATGGGATCGATCACATGAAGTAGTCTCTAAAGTTATTAAGCCTCCTCCAGGAGCTTTGCGGGCTGCGCAGGGCCCCTCCTGCAAGCATTCACATTCACTAATGGCCAGTCAAGGAAGCTGGCTAATAGGAATAGTAAAGTTCAGAAGAGAACTAACCACAGTGGCTTTCAGCAACTCTTTTGCCTTGCTGCACATCACTTTGAAATAATGCGGAGTCCTTGCTTCTGATTCTTGGAATGTTTGGTTAGTTTTGAGTCTCCGTTGTTTAGTCCCAGGGACATCTAGCACCGCAGAGCTGCAGTAGCCTGTGAAAGCGGAGGGACAGGGCAGTGCCCGGGGCGTTAGTGCTGAGGGCCCCTGTGCCTTAAGGACAAAGGGACAGAAAAACACCCACCAACGACTTTCCTGTTCTTGTAAAATGAGCCATTCTACATGAAGGCGTAGCTGTCCTGGTGGTGTGCAGAGAGAGCTACGTGCAGTCAGGGAGAGGAAGAGCAGGTGAGAAAGGACGGGGGAGCGTCCAGGTCACAGCAAGGCAGTGGCACACAGGGATCGAGAGCAGCCACTTCTGCAACACGGCCGCCTGGGATCCAGGCTCTGTCACGTCCTTGCTGTGTGATCCTGGGCTAGTGACTTAGCCCTTCTGCACCTTAGTTTCCTTTTCTGGAATATGATGATGACACCACCCTTTTATAGGGTTGTTTTAAGAATTAAATGAGATATTGCATAGAAAGTACTCATCTCAGGGCTGGCGTGCCCGGTGTATGAGTGTCACCATCCTCACAATTAGAGAGCTTTGCTGTGGCCATCCATGGTCAATATGTGATGAAGGGCTAGGGGCAGGAGAAAAGATTCTTGCTCTCTTACCTGGCCGTTTCCAGGTGTGATTGGTCTTGTCAGGTCATCATTGAGAAGAGGCAGCTGCACAAGTCCCTGTTGTCCTGGGCTGGTGCTTAGGTGGCACAAGATATTCAGGGAAGGCTGTGGCTGGTGTCTAACCATCATTCTAAAATCTCCCCATCTTCACAACCAGTGTCATGGCAACAAAGCTCTCTGTCTTTCGGAGATGACAGGCTGCACCTATTCATTGATTAATCCAATGAGTGTTTATTGAGCACAGTCATGAGGTGCAGGGGGTGGAAGAGTGAGCCGTGGTGTCAGGGCTCCTGTACTCATTGGCCTGTCGTCCTGGGGAGAACTCAGATAATCATGCAAATAACCCTCTGGTTATAATAGTGAGACATGCTGGCAATGGAAACAGGGGTGGGACTTATAAGAGGGAGTCTTGGGGACCTGGCCGAGGGTGGCAGGGACGTGTCCGTGATGGGCAGTCCTTTAGGTCCTTTAGATTTAGTGAGAGACGAGGTGGGGAAGGGAATGTGCTGGGCGGGGGAACAGCACGTGAGGACCCTGAGGCGGGGAGATGCTGCGACCGGAGCTGGCCGAGGCCGGGGGCCTGCACGGGCCTGGGTGAGGAGCGGATGGCCCATTCTTGCGCCCTGAGTCGGTCCTGTCCCCTTGTTCCCGCTTTGGGACTTTTTCTTAGGCTGTCTCCCACCAGGGTGTTCTGTCCCCCGGTGTTCACGGGGCCTGGCTGGTCCCTTCTTCCCATTCAAGCGGTGACTCAGAGCACCATCACCCAGGAGGCCCCTCCGACGCTCCCTCCGCGTCCGCACCCTCCTCGCACCCAGCCGTCCTCCCCGTTGTCTTCGTAGCGGTTGCCACCATCTGCAGTTCTGTTGTTCACTTGTGCCTTTGCTTGCTTACCGTCTCTTCCTCCTCCTTGGAACGAAAGCCCCTGAAAGTAAGTCCTCTGTCGTGTCCAGTGCTAATCCCTGTGTGTAGAGCGGTGCCTGGCACGTAGTAGGCACTCACTATGGAACAATGGACAGGGGTTTCTAGTGTGGCCAAAGTTTCAATAATAAAACAACATAAAAGACCTCTCCACTCACAGGTCAAATACACAGTACGAATTTGCAACTCGATTCTGGGCACGGATGACTTGCTTTGGCTGTTTTGCTGGTTTAGGTCACCTCTTTTGGGTCCTTGAGCCTGCAGAGTGAGTGGCTGGGAGGGCTGGGCAGGGACTGAAAGGAAGGGAGAGGACTTAGCTCGCTCAGCCTGCTTGCAGCCTCCGTGTTTTTCTTAGCGTACTCTGTCACCCATAGCACGTTTCATGGGCATTCATTGGCCGCTCTCCCAGTGATGGAGAAAAGAGCCTCTCTCCACTGCCCTGTTCCCTGCCAGGCTAAAACCCATGATTTCCACCAGCTTCTCTGGAAGCAGGATTACAGTACAAGTAATCAGCACCTTCATCTGTGGGGAAAGAGACAGGGGCGTGCTTCTTCAATGACCGATGATGCAGGGAAACAAACTCTTGGGGAAAAAACATATGCTTTGATGGCAATGACAACACACATGGAGGGTGACCAGATCTTCACAGACACGGCCAGAAAGCCTGGGAGTCCTGGTGGAAGGAGCCCCTTACTCCTCCCGTGACAGCACAGATTTCCTAGACCTCACAGCTGGTTCTGCGTAAATGTCATGGGGGTACAGAGGTGTTTCTCAGCCCCTGAGAAGAATCCACTTCTGTTATCTCAGGCTGTGGACAAGGGGGCGCTTGCAGGTGGGGACAGACTTAAGGAGGGAAACAGAGGCTGTGTGAGTGTGAATGTGTAATTTGTGCATACATTGTGGCCTGCCAGTATTTGGGCAGATTGGCATCTGAATACATATTTACAAATGTGTCATAAACTTATACTTCAAAAGTAGTATATTTTATTTATTTTGCAGCAATAAGCTGAGTTTAGGATTTGGACGTTCATTTATATTAGTCAGGACTCTGATGACCAGTGATAAGCCAGAACCAAAAAAAGATGTTATTGTCTCCCATAACTAGAAATTGCAAGATTCCTTCAGGCCTGGCTGGATCAAGGTGTTCAGATAATCTCTGGCAGGAGCACATCTGACTTTTACTGTCAGTCTTGCTGTCCTGGGATTTCCTCTGGGTGAGACCGGCCCCTCCGCAGGCCGGAGCAGCACACTGTTCACCACCACTGGCAGTTCGACACCAGGGGACAGAGTTCTCTTTCTCCATACAGGCTGGTATGGGCTCATGTCACATACCCAGCTATGAACCACTCACTCTGTCTAGGGATGTAGCGGTTGTGACCTTAGTCTATGCCAAAGATGGATGGCTCCTCCCAGGAAAGCCCAGGGGCTCTTACCTTGAGAGGGGAAGGGGATCCCCTGAGACAATAACGACAGATGTCCATCAACCAGCATTTAAGGGGCAGGACGGGGTGTTGGCCATGTGGACAACTCCATGTTGTATGGGACTGACCCGTGCATGGTGGGGTGGCCCTGGGCACTCATGCTAACGGGGGACACACACACACACACACACACACACACACACACACACACACACACACATCATTGACAACCAAAGAAAGCCCCTGCAGATTTCCAGAGCCTCCCTAAAGGTGGGCTTCTGATGAGCACCTCAGCCCTCACCCCTTTCTGTTTTTTACAAATTTACTTCCATTTTTACTAAGTGCCTTGGAAGGGAGCCCACCAATCCCAGTGGTATATTTTGAGATAAAGCAGAGCCTGGAGAGGCCTGTACCTGACATCTGCTCTCCAAACAGGCACTTGGAGGTAAGATTTGGGGCTGGAATCACTTTGGGCCAAAGTGCAACACTCTCATGTCTGCTCTCAAATTCAAATACACCATGTTCAACATAAAGCATGGAAGTCACTATGTTAAAAAAAAAAAAGAAGGGCATAGTTATACGGTCATATCTGTCAGGATAATAATTTTGATAGATTATAAATAAAAGGGAAAAATCTATAGAACTGAAGGATAGCCAGAATTATACCTTTCAAAGAAGAAATATTAGCAGCAGACTTCCTTTAGATATTTGTTTCTTATATAATTGCTGATGATCATAAATTCTAATGTTTTTTTTCCTCTTTATAAAAAAATTTTAACCACTTAACGCCCTCAATCTTTTTGCTTTCAGGGCATCTTTGTAACACTTACCATGCGCTAATCCCCATGGTTATGTGATTTTTATGCTCTAATCCTATGGGCACAGTAAGTGCTTCGGGAAAAAAAAAAAAAAAAAAAGAATTTCTTGATAGGAATATTTTAAGTAATGTAAAAATCTCAATGTTATAGTTTTATTTCTTCAAATATTAATTTACTATATTGTTTACACTTATTTACCAAGGAAGGAACTTTTGCTCAAAGAAATAGGCCTAGTTTTGGAAAATGAAGTTAAGCATCTCTCTGTTTTCATGTTGCCTTGGTCCCTTTGGACCTGATAATACCCCAGTGTTTTTGTACAGTTTGAGGGTATGTCCATTTTGTTAGGGAAATCTATTAATTATTTTATCAGTGTAAACTCCACTAAAAGCAAATAAACAAATCAACAAAATTCTCATCTATACTAAGAAACGTCAATTTGTTTTATAGTCCTTGAAAGACACAGTAGGTAATATATTTTTAAATTTTGATTATGAAACTTTTCAAACAGGGATTTTTGCCTGTTTTCTCCCTTGTCTTGTTCTGTGTCTGGCACAGAGTAGGTATTCAGTGAGGATTAATTTTGTTGAAGTGAATGTTGAATGAATAAATGCATTTTAAGTAAACAGAAAAGGACAGAGAATAACAAAATAGGCACTTAAATCTAACACAAAGACAGATGCTTATACTTAGCCACATTTTATTCATCTTTTTCATAAATAATAATGTTAGAACTAAAGTCCCACTCATATTTTCTATACATATTTTGATGCCTTTACAACCTATTTATGAATCCATAAAGCAGAAAAGCTATTACTTGGTGGATTTTAAAATGTATATAAGTGATATCATGCATGTTAAGGTTAGTCTTTAGGTTTCTTTTAAATCATTTCTCCAAATTCTCCCTGCTTTTCTACAGAAACTGTGCACCAAAATATTCTGCTTCTTGAAACCGCAAGGTCAGGGGTTGGTGAGCCTGGGGGGTACAAATGTAATAAGGGTCCAGGAGTGGATGTCCTTGGGCTCAGACTAAACTGCGTTATGAAATTAATCTGGAGGAGAGAGAGGATGATGTCAGATCTTAATGTGATAACATTGCCGTGGGTTCTCCTTGCAATAGAGCAAGCTGCTTTTTTTCATCAGGTATTGAGATGTACATTCCTTTTCCCATTGTTTCTGTCATTGCTGGTTTGGCTTTGGCCACAGGTCATTTTCTGGTTGCTTTGATTGTCAAGGACATTTCATGGCAGAGGGATTCTCTGAGTCTACAGGCTCTCAGTCCTTATCCAAACCTTGGGAGCCAAATGTGTTTCAGGATTTCTCAGATTTTAGACAGGCAACACTGTGCACATTCTGAATGTTTCCTACACCCGCAGTGGTAGCATGGGGCAGCGTTGCTTCAATATTTCTGCAGTAGGACTATGGAATTTTCATTCTTAGTGGGGTAAACAAGGACTAAGTAGAGTGTTCTGTCCGTTTGGGCCAGGTTTTGCCAGCAGGTGAATCGTGAAAATACATTTTCAGTTTTCAAGTATTTTTCAATTTTGAAATTGCAGATAAGAGACTGCAGATTTATTATTATGATGATGATGATTATTACTATTATAAATTCATACACATTCGGCCAGCTGATGGCATCACCCCCTGCTTTTCAGCACTAACTCAGCTCTTTCCTTCCTTCCTTCTGTCCTTCCTTCCTTTCTTTCTCTATTTGGTTATTTCATTAGGATTTGGAGAGAGGCAGCATTGTATGGTCTTTAAGGACTCAGGTTTTCAAGTCAAACAGATCTGTGACTACACTCTATTTCTGATGCTTGATTCCTGCTTGGCCATTGTTCCGTGTCACTCCTGGGGCTTTTTTCCTGAGATGATGATCACGTCTACCTACTCCTTGGGCGTGTTGTGAACACACAGCAAGGTGATGGGTGTGAAAACACCTAAGGTGGCTCCCAGCACATAACTAGCACTCAGTGAATGACACCTGCAATTACTGCTGCTGTCCTTACCATGCCTTACAATATCACACCACATTTGCTCTTCTTCCTTTTTAAACAATGAATTTATTCACATTTATTTTTGTGTGTGTGTGAAATACATTTGGTCTTTGCTTCCATGTAAGTTACTTGGCCTTACCTGCCTGAAAATATCATCCATTGTAGTTATCTTCATCAGCCTTGGCTTTAAATGTTATCTGAGGATATGTTGCACACAGCCACATGGCCGTGCTTGACCACGCGAGGAGCATGACTGCTGTCTCCTGGGAGGTATAGACAGATGGATGGATAGATAGGTAAACAGACAGAGATGGATGATAGATGATAGAGAGATAGATAGATAGATAGACAGATAGATAGACAGACAGTTATAGATATTCATGTGAATCCCATATTCTGGACAGGAACCGCCATGAAGCAACATGGGGTTCTGAAGTTACTGTGGACCAGAGCACACCACATAATCTTTCCAATAGGGTGAAAGGAAGAATTCATTTGATCAGAGGTTCTTTCTTTGTTAGGAAACTGTAGCCCTGCCAGAGTTTAATTGCCTCAATTTTTATCACATAGTTAGGGCATATATTTTTGATCCTAAAAGACGCATTGGCAGATCTCTGTAAGCAGAGATGGTTCTTCTCATCCGTTGCTGAAGCCCCTCAATCCCGGTTATTTCAAGATGCTTCACCTCCTCTCCAAAGGAGCTCTTAGGATTTCAAGTTGATTATTGCGGGGGCTTAAAGACAGAGCCTTATTTGGCCTATTATCAACAGATGGGATGTGCACGCAGCCTTTGCAGCTTCCTATTCATCTCAGTAACTAAAATTTGTATTGTCTTTAGGACTAATATCTTAAATTTGTGATTTTATTTGATTCTTTATTCACCAATTTGAATATTATGGTTGATTGCAAGTACATAATAAGACCCTTTCTGTGATTGGCATTTTGATTTTTCTGGATAAATAGAGTGCCTCTTAATCTGTTTTTATTTTTCTTTCTTTTTTCCCCCTAATTCCCTTTCACTTGTGTTTCCCTGCACATACTGCAGGGGTGTCTCCAGGGGACCTTAGTCTCCTTGTTCATGTGTCAGACTTGAAAGTAGTATTCAGACGCAGCCATATTTTACAGATTGGCAATTTTGATATAATTCAGCATCGTGAATATGAAGATTTTTGTAGAATTCCCACGATGCCCCATGGTGAGGATTTGCAATAAAATTCCTCGTCAGCTCACTGTGACCTATAAGTGTCCCCTGGGCTCAAGTGCAGCATCGTGTTTACTCATGCGAAGTGCAAACCACATATTACTTCATTTTTAAGCCTTGTCAGAAGCAGCCTGAGAAGCACATTTGTCCAGAGGGCTTGACAAAAAAATGAAAAGGTCATTGTCTTCCTAGATCCAGGGACATTCAGGAATGAAATGCTAATGCTATGAACTTGAGAGGAGGTGACATTTGTGGAATTGCCTTTGTTATGTTTTCTTCTCCTGTGATTGGCTTTGTCCCACAAAATCTCAGAAGGAGTCAACTTCTCTGTAACTGAACCGGGCTTTTTCCTCCTGGACAGGGCTTTGGTGACAGCTCCTGGCAGGAAAGCTTTACCTGACCAATTTGTTCCCACCAAGCAGCATCTTCTGAGCTGGGGATTACTGTTGGCCTATTCTTGATATTTTATTTACTTTTGAGAGTAGGTAATACATTCATAATTCAAAACTCAAAAAGTATTTTAAAAACAAAACATATATAGAGAAAATTCTATTCCCAGCCCAAGCCCCTCATCCCTCTATTTATTCCCAGGTCTGCATACCCTACCCTCAAATAGGTACCTGTTGTTATTCATTTGTTGTCTATCTTTCCAGAAATTCTGTGTGCATAAGCAAAGGAGTAAAAACATATCACTTTGTACCAGTAGTACTTACCAAGTCAGCATAGCGTTGGTTCTCCTGCTGAGCACTCCCTAATCCAACTGCCACATTTTAGAAGATACGTTTCTGCCTGTGCATGTGGATTTCAGGAACTAGTCGCCACTGTTGCTTCAGGATAAATCCTCAGAGCATGCAGTTATTTCCGTTCTATGCAGCTCTCTGGCTCTCTTGCTCTCAGCTGAAAATGAAACCTTAGACTTGGTCCATTTCACTTTTTTTTTTTCAGTTTGAAAGACACTCAAACTAGCCCCCTGATGTTACCTTTAACTCCTTTTGCATTTTAAAAAGAGCTGTACTCTCATTTATTTGCTTTTATTGTCTGTGAAAATGGCCGGATTAATTAGGCCAATGGAGAATTGCATCTTAAGGGCTAATTATTGATGTATTCCTCATGTCAGCCTGAAAGTAACCTCTGGGGATGGGAGATTACGCCCCTGAACGAACACGGGCGTAATCTCCCGTGAAGAAGCTCATGACTAAGCTTCAGTCCTCCCAAGATCACGGGAAGGTGATTTATACACTCTGTTAAGGTCCAGAAAGAGATAGCAAACCATGCACAAAACTTTATTGTAATAAAGATTTGCCTAAAATAGGCATTTGAAAAATTTTAGAAAACTTTATTAAGCACATATTTTAATTTTTAAAATAGTTGGTTTTTATATGGATAGACATAAAATGGTAGGGGAACCATACTTGCATTAGGGGATAATGTAGGATAGTGCTTCATTTACAGTTGACCTTAATATTCTTTGTTTAATGAACAAATTGATACATTCCCAACTTTGATCTACATTAGTTGAGATAAAATAAGACACATTCCACCATCACACCCTTACTTAAGCTGAGTTGATAAATTCTGTTGGTTTCTATTTCTTGCTTTCCTCGCTGTGGGCCTGAAATCAGCAGGCATGGCCATTTCTGTCCACATGTCGTATGTAATTAAACTCCAGCCTTTCAACTGCCAGCATCAAAGACAGCTGGGAAGAAAAATTATATTATTGCAATTCATTGTCTTGACGTAGCAGCCACAACAAAAGGGATGCAGAAATGTGGCAGTGATAGCACAAAAATGATCCATCTTGTTCTTTTAAAAGAGAAAAACATAGCAGGCTTGTGCCGACAAACACTTTTTATACTGAAGCGTCTAATCGTGCATCTCGGCTTCTCCCTGCCAACCTGGGGCCGGAGCGAAGAATCACACAGCGCTTGTTTGACAGTGTAGCAACTAACAGAGCAAGTGACAATAGCGTTTGCTCTTGCAGGGCAGGGCTGGGTTTACAAGGTTTGCAAAAATAGATGAAAATTTTCCACGTTAGGATTTTGAAGGGACCTGGAGGTCATTAGCATTTGTGTATGAAAATAAAATAGAAATTTCAAGAGAGAGAGAATGTAGCCTTTAAAAGGGGGTAAAAAGGACAAAATGAAACGAGAGTGCTGTTTTAGCTTCTGGAAGCGGGGAACAAGAGAGATGCATCATCCTTAATCATCCAGTTTCTGGCAGGATGTCTGCCTGTGTGCTGCGTGCCTTGGACCGTGCCCTGCAAGAGGGCTAGAGCCAGAGGCTCTGTCCTCCCCTGGCTGCTTCACAACCTGCTAAACCAGTGATCACATGGTATAAACACTCATTTCCATGTTCATCTCCCTGTCTAAACTGAAAGCACCTTGATGGCAGAGAGGATACTTTAAAAACAAATTTTTTTTTAAATTTTAATTTTTAAATTTAAATTTTATTTTTTGGCTGCCCCGCACGGCATGTGGGATCTTAGTTCCCTGACCAGGGATCGAACCCACGCCCCCTGCAGTGGAAGCGTGGAGTCTTAACCACTGGACTGCTGGGGAAGTCCCCGGAGAGGATACTTTAATTCAGGTCTGCATCTAAACCTCTGGACCAGATCCGTGTCAGCAGCCACCGAAGCTTCCATGCTCCCATCAGTCTAAGCAGATTATCTGTGGCCTCCTATGGTCTTAACTATTAATTTAAAGCCTCTACACAAAGAGTTCTCTTACAGCCTCTGTGGCCCTCTTGGGGTATCCTGAAAATGCTTGGTTTCTCTCCACACCCACTGGAGGTAGGAACTCTGAGCCTGTCCCGAAGCTGCCATCTTTCCTTTAATGCACCCAGGCCATGTTGTCAATGGGAACCCAAATAGGAAAGTCAGGCTGTGTTGGGGGTCCCCAGAATCACCTCCAAGTTTGGAGATTCACTAAAAGGACTCATGGAGCTCTGAAAAGCTGTGATTCTCATGGCTATAGTGTTTTACAGTGAGAGGATGTACATTCAAATGGCAAAGGACAAAGCATACAGTGGAGGAGAAAGAATGGCACTCTCTAATGGGGAAGTGTGGGCCCGGAGGATGGTGACTGGATCGGGCGGTGAGGGCAGCTCTCTCCCCTTGTGCCTGCCCCTTTTCAAGGAGGGAAACTTTCCCCCGAAGCACCCAGCTTTCCCCCTTTTATCTCATTGGCCAGAATTGGGTCACATGCCCACCCCTAGACCAACCACTGGCAGAGAGAATTAGTTTTGGTGTCTTCGACTTAAATCAAACCTAACTCATCCCCTGGATGTATTAGAATGTACTGGATGTATTTCCTTCAGAACTAAATCAAGATATGTCTTGGGTAATCAACCAACAACGCCTGCTAGAGAAAAGATGTGGGGCGCCGTACACTGCCGCCCCAGTTCAGCTGCAGGAGAAGGGAGTTTCCAGTAGACAAGAGGATATACATCTTTAAGCGACCGAGTAACTTTACCCCAACTTCACACCATTCTTCAGGTTGCAGGAAGCAAGTGAGTTGCTTTTACAAGTGTAAATCAGAGGGGTGGGACATCACTGATGGGATGATACAGGCAAGACATGAGCAAAATGTTCAGGATTTACCTGCTTTTCAAATGAGAACCAAGACTTGTCAGTCCTTAGAGCAGTTCATGGCCGTATGTCAAAGCCGTCAGGGGACTGGAGAAGGATGTGTGGAATTACAAACCAATTAGGAGGCCCCAAAGAAATATATTTCATAAACTTCTGCTACTGGTTTTAAAGGTGTCGTTAGTTCCTGCCGTCATAATCATGCTTCGCAATTTTCCTGAAGACCCTGATGCCTGGCAGCCTTTCACGGTGTCATTCAAGACCAAACCGAGCTGGGGCTGTCTGTGCAGGAGCTGCTTCTCCCCAGGAGATGGGGCAGGAATGGGTCTGTGTGCCCAGGGCTGCGGAGCTGCAGAGCCTGTAGCTCGTGCACCCCAGGGCTCCCCCTGCGGTCCCAGCCGTACCACAGTCCAGCAGAGTCTGGGCTCTTCCTCCAGGCCAGACTCGTGCTCCGGCTTCTGAGCTGGACGGCATCGGTGACCATCCACCTAGTACTAGGAAAGCTCCTAAACCAAGCTCCTGTCTGAGCCAATCCCCAGTCACCCCCTTCCCCCTACGTCCCCACCTTCCCCCTACGTCCCCGTTAATGACATTCTGACACGTTCAGGGCTTCCTCTTGGGTCAGGCATGATGACATAGGTAAAAATGGCCTAAATAACTCCATCCCTGAGAAGTTGATGAACATCCTTACTTATCTCTGAGCCAAAGCTCTGAGATGGTGATAGGTGGAAATGTTGCCTCAAGCATCGTGCAACACATAATGGGTAGGTGGTAAGTGCTTAGAGATGCTTGGATGAAAATAAAGCTTTCCCCCAAAGAAAAGGTTTTTGTTTTTAATATTTGACCTCTGAAAGCAGTTCATTTCTAAAGGAGACAAAGAAGGCCCTCATCCGTGATTTCGTGGCACTGCGTAAAGTGGTCTGTGATCACTCCCTATTCCTCCCCTCCTCCATCCCCCCAATAAGCTGGGGTCTATTCTGTTAGAGCCCCACTTTCCCAATCAAAGCAGCTGCCTCTCTAGGTGGTCACCTGGAGGGTACTCCTCTTCCCTCTCCATGCCTCCTTCCAGAAGGCAGGACAGGTAGAACAGGTGAAGCAAAGCAAAGTGCAAAGTGGAGCTGGTGCCCAGCAACCCAGAGAGGGGCCGGCCTGGCCTGCAGGGCACTCGGGCTCAGCCTTTCCTGCGCAACTTCTCTCTCTGGTGGCCTCACGGGGGCACAGTCACCCCCCAAACTTCTCCCTAGACCACCTCTAACATGGAACTGCCAGGTCCCGTGGTTTTCGACCACTACTTACTACTGTTCCCATTCCCAGGTCATCATATTGAGATTTCATTGCCAGGGCAAAGGGGATGATAGATGATATATTCAGAGCAGGTATTCAACTGATATAGAGCAATGTCTTCTGTACCATTTGGTAAACAGAAATAGTCTACTTATTGAGACTGCAAAGGGTCTAATGGCATTCATTGCCCTGTGGAGGCCACAGAGGTGATGAGGATCTGGGAGTGGGGCTCTGTTAGATGGGGACAGAGATGGAGGTTAGGGGCAGGACATCCGTGATGCCCCTGCCACTCTGGGGTGGTCCAGAAACGGCAGAGACAGCAGAACAGGTGAGGGGAGTTGGCGCTGGGGCCAAGACACCAGTCATTTAAGTCCAGGTGACGTGAGGAGTGCTGGCATCTGGGGGGCACATCCCGCCCAAACTCCCCTTCTGCAGCCAGGGGCAGGGGCCTAATGACTCTCGACTTGGGGTGATGAAAGTGTATGATGTCCAGTCACGGCTCAGCTAGGGACACCATTCAGCTCGGGACAGTCTCAGCAAATGAACCAGCACACCAGCAGTTTCTAAAATCAGAAGTATAGGGATAATTTGGTGAACAATTGGTGTTATACCTTTGGTCACCTGATGAAAAGTTTTTGTGTCTGTGTGTGTGCGTGCATGCGCACCTGCATGCATATATGTGTGCAGACATATATATGTATATACACACATAGAGAAAAAGGTTGGAGAAAATTTTTTAAATTTTTGACTTAATTAATGATTTAGATAATACAGGTTGTTGAATATTTTAATATCACCCTTGGGAATATGAGCAGTGTGGTAGTTACTGAATCTTTCATTCTATTTTTTCAAAATCGTTATTTTTTGTTGTTAAAAGAATGTGAAATATACCAGTTTTTCCATCTTTGTTTTTCCATTTATTTTCTTTGTCAATCTGTACATGTTCTCTTGCATGCACCAACTTAACTCATTTCATTCCTCCAGCTAATATTAACGCCTTTCCCTCCCCCATGTAGTACATTACTGGCCGCTACACATTGTGAGCCACTTCCAACGTGCAAGACACGTGGGTGGTCATTCCAGAGCATCTGGACATTTGGAAACAGCTGAATGATGTTCAGCGTCTTATTTTTCATGCAGATGAGTGGAGTCATATAAACCAGGCAAATTTGGTTAGTGTTGAAAGTCTTTTCTGAGTTTCTGAGTCATAAAATGATAAATAGCTGTCACTTACTATAATCTGATGAGTTTTGAAGGTAAACAGTTGCAGAAGGAATATTTTGAATGGACATGATTTCTCAAGCGATGTGCAGTTTATATTCTAACTGTACTAAAGGTTCTGTCTTAAAACTATGCTGGCACTATTAAATCTTTGTCCTGTCCCTAGAAATGTTGCCATTTTAGACAGGAGAACCAGACCTTGGACTATGGTTTAGGTAATGCAGTTTCTTGGAGGGCAGTCAAATTTATTTAATAATAATAAAAACTTACCTAAAATTCCCCATAATACATTAAGTGTTACTTTGTATCATTAATCTAAGACTGATGTTTAATCATATTTTTTGAACTATTTGTTTTGGAACATTTAATAGGCTATTTTTATAGCTATTTTCTTAAATATGTCTGATAGAGAAACATTAGAGAAGATTCAAAAACACTTTGCAGAAGTAAGGAAATAAATATAATTACCAGAGAAACAATACTTATACGCATAGGGACTAGGCAAAGATTGTTGCATTTATAATTTAGGAGCAAATTGGTTGCCCTTTCTGAGCTATAATTATAGACATCTTTACAGCAACATTTGGCTGATGTCAGTTGCCAATTTTAACAACTTCTACAATGCAGACGCTGATAAAGTGATGATTAAAGGATCAGGAAACTTATCCTCACAAGGATAAATTAGTATAACCAAGAGAGTGTTCATAGCTTGAACTTTTTCCTTCTTTGAAAACCCAGAGCAAAGTTTAAAGAACTTTGTGTCTTTATAATGTTATAGATTCTCAACAAGAATGCATAGGGTCATAGCTAAGAGCAAAGAGAAACTTTGGAAGAAAACCTGGGGGGGCTGCCCTTCCCGCGGGTGCATGTCGGGTTGGCCCTACTCAGCAGCTCTGGTGGGGCCTGGGAGGCAGTCCTGTTCCACCTGGAGAGTCCCGAAGAGCCTGGAAAGAAGACATTCCTGCTCCCCAGCCTTCGGAGCAAGGTGTGTTAGCCCCGCTGAAATTCGACGACATACCAGCTCTCTTTACCATGTTTATTTTGTGTTCCATTTTCTCCTGTAATCCTTTCTGCTGGCTGATTTTCCTCTTAGATACTTTCTATTTGAGGTCAGTATTTCTGTCATGTCTAAATATGTCATCCAAGGAAGAAAAACTAGATAAACTCAGAGAAAAGAAACTGTTTGTGCGAAGTTTTCAGTGCAACAGAGCTGACTGTAGTCCGAGTCAAGCCTCAGTATTTCTCTTGAGGAACAAGAAATCGGAGCTTAGGAGATCAGGTGAACACCCACTTTTTTCAGTGATTTTTGGAATAGTTCAGTTCTGGGCCTTTTTGCTCCACCCATAATGTCTCTCTTTTCCCCGCCGACTTCCTTCATTGGGCTGGAACAGTGCCCTGGCCCCTTTGCCCCGGCCTCCTCCCTAATAAGGATATGTCTTTAGTTAATGCACTTAATTTTATAGCCCAAAGCCCACAAGGTTATAATAGATAGGTTGTTTTCATCACGCATTAACCGCTCTGCACCCATTGTACTTTCTGGAGGAAATCTCTTTAGTGTCACCGATTGTTTAGGTGATCCATTGGCCGTGGGATAGTCTATGAGCAAAACAACATTTTTTAAGTTTAAATGGCATTTTCTTTCTTTCTTCAGTCCATCCCTCCTTCCCTTCCCCACGAATTACCTTTAGTTTACCAAGAACCGTGATAAATACACTCTCATGTTAAAGGTTCTATTTCTGCCTTTTGCAAAGTTGAGTTGGATTTAAAAGTGAATGGGGTAAAATAACTGTATAATAAGTGCGTGATATCTAGGCCCTCGACTGAATACCACCAAATGTGACAGCGGTTTGCAAATTATGGGAGTGTTTGCCCCAGACAGAAGAAAGTAATGCACGTTTATCACGTAAAACAGGAAGGAAGCTACCTTGTGATCTTGCTGACTGCCCATGAGGTTTGGGGACTCTTCTTATCTACTTGTTCTCCTAATACCAGTGGATATAAGCCTTAACTAACTAGCGAATGCCTTAAAAAGGACCGTATGGAAGCACCGCATTATTCTATACATAATGCTTTGACTGCTTTTCCATGACTCAATTAACAGCCTTCTACGCTCCAGCTAAATTTCATGTTTACTTTTCATCATCTCTAATAAAATCTGTTGCTCCTGGTTCATGATTTACATCGCTCTTTGTCAACGACTTCAGATTTGGTGATTGCGTCTTTGTGGCTTCGAATGCCTATGTAGCCATTAAGTCATCGAAACCATGAGAAATGGCACTGGTTCCTATTCCCGTTCCCAGAAGCATTTTCCTTAATTGCCGTAGCTTCCAGGACATCAAACAACTACAACAAAGAAAGAAAGGGGGAATATTAGGGAGAAAAGATGCAGGAAGAGAGCATGAATTCTTCATGAAAGAGTCCATTATACTGGTACACTAGGAAAATGTCATTGATTTGACAGCTCCCAGTGTGTGCATCGTGGCCAAACCTGAAGCTGGAACAAAATGAAGCTCTTCTTTTTTTTTTTCCTGTATCCGTATTTGTACAATGGAATAAAAGAGTATGAGTGTCTGACTTGCAGTTACTTCAAAAATAATTTTTAAAATCTTGCAGTTTTATTTTTTAATCTATTTTTAAAAGAAAAAATATGGTAAACCCCCTCAGATTTTAAATTATACATCCCAGTCTTTCATGTCCCAAGCTTTTCATGTTTGTGTGTACGCTAAAGTATGAGTTAGAGGGGCCTAACTGCAGATAAATACCCTCAATCTTTCCCAAAACACTACTTGCTGAAGTGAGAAATGTCATAAATTCTAAATTTGGCTTTATACTCTTATTAGAAAGGGTTAGTTCATTCATCCGTTTAGAAAACATTTATTGAGCATATACTATATGCTGGCTTTTTTGCTCTTTCAAGCTATGAAATCTAAGTGGAGTTCTGAGACCACCTGTATTCTGAATCTCCATGTTGGACCAACTGAATCTGAGTCTCAGCGCTGGGCTTTGGGAAGTTGGGAGTTCAACAAAGTCCACGGGGATTCTTTTTTTTTTTTTTTTTCACTTTTTTAAAAGTTTTACTGAGAAATAATTAACATGCGTCACTCTGTAAGTTTAAGGTACACAGCATGATGGTTTGATTTGCGTATATTGTGAAATGACAACCACAGTAGGTTTAATTAATATCCATCATCTCATATGGATACAATAAAAAGAAAAGAAGAAGTTCTCCTTGGGATGAGGATTCTTAGGATCTACCCTCCTAACAGCTTTCCTGTCTATCATCCAGCAGTGTTAACTGTAGTCATCATGTCGTGCTTTACATCCCCAGGACTTACTTATCTTATAACCAGAAGTTAGTACGTTTTGACCACCTTCCTCCAAACCCCCTTCCTCACTCCACCCCCAGTGATTCTTACCCATAGTGAGCCTCAGAGTCTCTTCAGAGCATTTGTGGACGAAATGGAGCATGTATTAGTCAGCTCAGGCTGTCACAACAAAATAGCACGGACTGGGCAACTTGAACCACAGAAATTTATTTCCTCAGAGTTCTGGAGGCTGGAAGTCCAGGATCAAGGGGTGGGCAGGGTTGGCTTCTCCTGAGGCCTCTCTCCTCAGCTTACAGACGGCCCCCTTCTCACTGAGTCATCATCATCACGTGGTCTTTCCTCTGTGCACACACCCCTGGTGTTTCTCCATATGTCTGTATTTCCTCTTCTTACAAGGACACCAGTCAGATTCAATTAGGACCCACCCTGACGGCCTCATTTTAATGATCTCTTTGAAGATTCTGTTTCCAAATACAGTCACATTCTGAAGTCCTGGGGGCACCAATTTGGGGGGGGGGGGTGGCACCATCCAGCCTGTAACAGGTCAGAAGAGTCCACCTTTGGCTGATATGGCCCAGTTAGCTGAGTCTCAGCCGTTCCAAGCCGGTGTTCCCCAGTCCACTCTGTGAAATGCTGGTAGGTGTTCTGTGGGTACGATTTTCTCACCTGAGAGCATCACAGTTTAGTTAAGGCTCTGAGAGGTCCTCCCAAGGAGGCTTGGGTAACTGAATTTAACCTAGGGTATCCCAAGCTTATTCAACCATGGTGCTCCAATGTTTGCAGAATTCCTAAACAAAGTATCAGTAAAACAAGAAGTCAGGCCCCTGCCTGGAAGGCCACCCAAGTGTGAGTTAGAGGCGAGACTACCAACCCGTCTTACTCGATTCAAGGTATTGGAAAATATTGAGTGTCTATTTGCAGGTGACATCCATCGTGCAAATCCAGCTCACACAGATAGGAGCTGCATTCTGGAAGAGCTCTATTCTGTTACACTCCACAGTTCCTCCATCTACCCATACATCCATCACTCACACATCCACTAGGAAGCATTTTCTTCTACTCCAGAGACTGTGCTATGTGCTAGGACGCAAGGCAGTCCAGTCTCTGCAATCACAGAGCCCAGATCCTAGTCTTACCAGAGCTAATATATAACTAGCCCCCACTGGCTCTCTGGGGTCCTCTGCCCTGTGGTTCACAGGCTCATAGCAGGCATATCACCATCACGGGAGAGCCTCTGAAAAGGCTTCCTCCTGGCCTCATCATTCACCTCCAGAACCAAAACCTCCTGTGAGTGGGGGCAGAAATATTGATGGTTTCAGAAGTTCTCCAGGTGATTTGGAGGCAGGTGGCCTGGAAGCTGGCGTTCTAGACCACGGCTCTTTGCAATTTCATCTCCCATTGCTTCTCGTGGGGTGTGGCTCAGTCCCCCTGCCATCTGCCTTCCCTGCTGTGCTCTCCTCCTCCACCGATTCTTCTTCCTGCACAGCAGCATCGACCTCTGCTCATCCGTGAAGCCTACTTCGTGGCTAAAGCCAACACGGAGATTTTCATCTCTGAGGTCCTTCTGGGTCATGGGGTCCAACAGCCAGGGTTCAGCTGCATCGTTACAACATGTGTGACCCTGGACAAATTACGTCACCTCTCTGAGCCTCCACTTTCCCATCCAAGAACCAACGCGTGAATAATAATCCTGATATTGTAGAGATGACATAGGATGAATGAGAGAACATCTGCCAATCATCCTTTGGACTATTGGCACACAGTAGGTACACAGGAAACGATACCTTCTACCATGGTCTGGTCTGATTTGGCATTGAATCATACTGCCTTCTGTTATGCTCTAGTCTAAAAGAACTTGAACAAAAAACAAAAACAACAACAAAAAGAGGGACTTGAACCATTAAAAAAAAACTTTAAAAACACTGGTCTTCTTTCTCCAACTACATTATAAATTTATTTAAAGGAGGAACTTAGCACTTTGCTTCCTGTTTGTTCTCATAGTTTCTGGCCCATTGTAGATGTTTGTCACATACTAAATATTTAATATACACTGTTAGGGTGACCCTCCCTGTGGTATATCTGAAAGCATACAATAATGAATATTACAAGACAATGCAGGCATTGGAAAACCATATTCTTGAGGTTAAGCTCACCTTTCCAGTTTAGCTTTGTACAACATCCTTTATTAATTGATGCCTTGTGATGTATTGGTATACTTTGAAAAACTGATATTATGACTTATA
Source organism: Balaenoptera ricei (assembly GCF_028023285.1). Taxonomy (NCBI): domain Eukaryota; kingdom Metazoa; phylum Chordata; class Mammalia; order Artiodactyla; family Balaenopteridae; genus Balaenoptera; species Balaenoptera ricei. Next base: position 156,976,753 of record NC_082642.1, on the reverse strand, counting down.
ATCCTCAAGGGTCAAAATAGTGATTCGACTAAATTATTATCATTCTTTTTTGCTACTGAACATCTTTGAAACATGTTAACGTGGCTTTTATCAATCTGTAAGGGTCTCCATTTCAGAGCAAATAAGTCCAATGAATTGCAACCAAATAAATTCTTATCTGAAGTGTTAGACTTAGGGTATTCTAGAGTTTTCCTTCTAGATATTTCCATGGTATCAAGTCTTTTGTATTACACAGTTAAAAGAAGGGAAAAAGAAAGCTTCTTTGAAAGCCAGTGGCCTCTGACTACCAAAATGAGACAACTTAAACGAAAAAACATTTTGTTTTGTTTTCACTCAAATGACGGTTTGACGTAAAGTATGATCTGTGAAATGGACATTAATACATACAACAGAGAGCCCCTTTTAAGCATCTAGAGGAAAAGGAAGCCTCCTTGAACACGTAGTCAAATACCTTTTCCTACAATTACTTCCTCTGTCTTTTCTCTCTCCCTGTCACCACTCCAGCATCCTTGGAGTTTCAGTGACATGAGTTTAAATGTCCACCATACAGGCCACACACTGACGCTGCCACCAAGACTGCGACGTGGCCGGCTGGGTGCTTCTTACCCACAGGCTCTGTTCATCTCATTAGGAAACCCTTTCGTGTTGAATGAAGGCAAGACTGACACACGTGTAGTTTCATGTAGTGTGTTCCCTCGTGTGTTACTAGGAGTGGGTATCTCACTTGAGGACAGGATTTCTCCTCCATAAGACAAGGGGCTTCATGCCCCTGTTCTCTCCTGACATGAGCACAGTGGAGCTGGCAGGACTGTCTGTTTACATTTCTTTCTGAAAGTAGAAATGTTTTCCTCAATTTCCTTTCACATACTGTTAAAAAATGTAGAAGTTCTTAGTGACTTATCTAATATTTTTTGTCTCTCCTGGAGTGTGTGTGTGTGGGGGGGGGGGAAGGGGGCTTGTGTGTGGTGTGTGGTATGTGGTATGTTTGTGTGTGTGTGTGTGGTGTGTTTGTGGTATGTGTGTGGTGTGTGTTTGGTGTGTGTATATGGTGTGGTGTGTGTGTGTGTTGTCTGTGTGTGGTGTGTATATGGTGTGTGTCTGTCTGGGGACGTAAGGACAGAGAAATGGGGAGCTCTGATTCTGCTCTTTTCCTCTGTCCTTTCTCTGCACCTTTCAGGTGTTGACACAAACCCCGGAGGGCAGCTGGGCCCGGCACACACGGAGCGTGTCTGAGACAGCCTCTCCCACACAACATCTGTTTCCTGGGCTCCCTTTGCCTCCACAGCTGGCTTTCTGGAGTCCCCCCCCTCCGCCAACTGCTCCCACTTCCCCACACAACACTCTTGGCTGTCCAGTAACTGACCTGACTTTCTTAATAGCTTTATATTACTTACTTTCTCTAGTACATTTCTGGCTAAAATTTTATGACACAATTTACACACAAATGCAGGTAAGGCGGCGGCGACATCATTCTCCTCTTTCCTCATTCACTGGAAGCCGTGGATCAGGGAGGGGAGGGTTAGGGTCCCGCTAGGTAGGGGGCGGAGGCAGGGTCGACTCCAGACATGTGTGACTCGAGCTGTTCCCGGAGCCGCTTGCGGTTACTGCTCCCCAGCGGGGTCTGAGCGCCACCCTGCCCTGTCGGGGAGAAAGCAGCGGGGGATGCAGAAGCTGCGGCATCTCCTAAGGGAGAAAAGCACCCTTGCATCCGTCGCTCCCCTCCAGCTCCATCCCTCCATGTTTTCTGCCCCTTGGCTTCCCTCCTGATGGCTGCTTCAACGTGGTTTCCTTCAACTGCGCACTTACCCTGCTTTGCATTCTACACCCGGTGGCAGCACAATCTGAGGCTCATTAAGGGAACTAATCAATTCCGTGCATTGCACCAGCGCAGCAGATTACCACACAGGCAGGGCCATTAGCAAGTCTGTGCATTAACACATGGCATTTCCATGAATCAATATGCAGCCCTTGTAGAACAGAGCGTGGGGGTTTTTTCTTCCATTAAGAAGAACTGATGCCAAAAACAACTTTTTCAGATGTGTTCAAGTGTGCCTTTTAGGAAGGGGGAAAAGCATTTTTCTTTTTCCTGCGAAATCACCCTTTTGTGTGGCCAGTTGTGGACGTGATCGCTTTTATTTCTCCTGGGACTGTGTCATCCGAGGGTAGAATTTGGACTCGCATCCTTGGTAATCATGATTCACAATTTTTTTAAAGCATCACAAAGAATTATAGGAATGGAGCACATGTCATTTTACTCACAGGGACCTACTCTAAAATAGATTCCATGTGTAATATTAGCTGAAATCTATGCTCAATGAACGATAATTCTATATGCACTCTTTTGTCACTATTTCTTTAAAAATAGTACAACTTTCTTGCCCACAGAAATTAAAAATGGATAACAACTAGCTAGAAACATGGTTGCTGAAAATGAATTCAAGTATATTTTCCCCACTGGTATTATCAGTACTGCTTATGACTTGTCAGCAGCTAAAATGTAAGTATCATGTGATCTTAAAATTGGTGACGTTTATACTACAGGGCTTCAGAGGGAAATTTTAGTAGGAAACTCTTACTGTCATTGTTTCCTGGACAATGTATATTAAATTATTTTACAAGGGTGGGAGGGAAATAGACTTCTCTTCCTAAAAACCAGGAAAAACAATAGCGACGATCTATTTCTGCATTGATTTCTTTGTTCTGGGCCCAGGTGAATTTCTGCTTTACTTGGTCACTGGGCACAAAAGGGATGCATGTGAGGGAAAAGGAGGCTGCTGTATGAAAACAAATCAGAGTACTTACAGGCCCTAGGATGAGCCGATAATCAGTAAGCATGGAAATTCCCTGCTGAATAGCCATCGCAGAAACGAAGGCTGCCTCAAAATATCTTGAGAATGCTGGTATCATTTCAATAGGATCTAAAATGAGAGCTCCGTCAATACAGATTGAGGAGAAGGGCCTCCTTCTATTTTTAAAAGATACCCAACATTCATGTTTTTCATATTTTCCTAGCCTGTAATTTCTCTTAATCAAAGTACAACAAATAGTAAACAGTAAAAATGAAATAAATGTGGTGACAGTTTGCCAATAACGAGAAGAAAATGTTCCATCTGTCTAGCTGCGAGTAAAATGGGTGTAATTACTGCTCATTTTTCTCGTAATTGCTGAGTTATGAGTTTAAAGCTTATACCCAACTGGTGAACAGTGAGTACTGCCCATTCCCTAATTATAGCTCCGCTTTGCCGGAGCTTGAAATCAGGGAAGGCAAGAGCCGGGAAAGTGATCTGAATTAACCCTGACTGCTTGCATAGAATGGTGACTGGCTATTTAATTTGAATTTTATAAACTTCCGGGTTCCCTTGCCACCCAAATATTAAACCACAGAGCTTGTCATTCTGTTTTGAATTACATTTTATTTGTAAATTAATCATCTTGAATCCATTTCCTGTGATGAACTCAGGAGGTGGTTTTTTTTCTAGAAACAATCCAAGTAGACCACCACCCTTTAAATTGTATTTGTTAAAGTTACACACAGTTTATGTATACCCAGGGCTCTATGAGTGGTTATGTTCACACTCTCAGATCAAGAAAGTTCCATTTGAAAGTTCAGGATTGCACATGGGTAGTCAGCACCTGGCAAGACAGATTACACAGCGACACAAGTATAGAAAAGCAGCGTCTTCCTTGATCATTTCCGTTTAGTACATGTTGAAGCATTCAGGCAAATGTAGCTGCAATTCATTTATTTCTCTAATACATCATTTTATCTCTGAGGTTCACTTAAGAAAGACTATTCTTATCTGTTCTCATCAGAATGAAGATGATAGATACACCTTTGCCCATGACTGTTTTAGCAAGAGTAGATATTTCTGGGTTAATTTGATTTAGATCCTTTTCTTTGGTCCAAACGGGGACTATTAACTCCCTTTGGACAAAGATAGTGTTTGCGAGATCAAGGTGGGCTGGATTCCGCCCTGATCCCTGGGTTCTGGGGTGAGAGTGAGCGAGGGGGGGGTTCCTAATGAAACCTGCATTTGCAGGGCGCCTCGGTCAACCTAGGAACGCTGATGACACGAACACCTGTCGAGAGGCATATTCGCAAACCATGTGGTACTTGTTGAATGAGATGGTGTAAAAAGAAGTTGTGGGAATCCTAGATTAAAACACTTGGACTGGAGCGATTTTTTTTTTTTTTCCCCAACAAGTCGAGTCATTTGCGTTACAGAAGAGGAGATAATAAAAATATAGCATATTATGTTCATTTTATTCCTCTTAGCCTAAGTGATAGCAAGACATATTTTTCTATGCTAGAGATATTATCCTAAAAATAATAATTATGGTAAAATTTAGTGAGGAATATTGACTGGTGTAAACCTCACACTTTTAAAAAGAGGGGAGATGAAGGAAGGTCTTAGTGGTTATTGGATAACCTAGAATCAAAGAAAGTCATTTCCATTCTAGCTGCAGAAGCAGCAAATTCCCCTCTCTCCCTCTCTCTCTCTCTCTCTGAAAGAGAAAGGCACAGAAGAGAGAGAATATTTAACCTCCTGGTTGAGATAAGCTGGTGAAAATCATGGAACTGTATTTTAAAAATCTTCCTTCTAAGCCCCGGAGAACTGCAGTATCCCGGATTCTTTTGAGCTCCGCGTAAATGCCTTGCTGCCAGGGATCAGGAGAGCGCGTTATGCATAATCCTTTGGCTGTGCTCGCCAGCTGGGGAGCAGAGATAGGGAGCGTTGGGGGTTTTCAGCTTTAAACATGGTGCCGGTAGTTCACCCAAAAGCAGAGAAATGGAATGAGTACTTGCATAATCTATCCAGAGTTTCCCAGGTTTCTTTCAATCTTCTTATCATGTTTAAAAAAAAATCTATTAAGAGAATATTAGAACAAAATGCATTTTCCTCTTCAGAGAATTTATTTTGCCTCTGTCTTTGGGTCCTATAGGGCTTTTATTTATTTATTTATTTATTTATTTATTTATTTATTTATTTTATGCAGGGTTTTGTCTTTTTTTTTTTACTTCGTTTCCACTATTTTCTATTTGCATCAACAGCACATGTTTAAGTCAGTTCTTTTGACTTGGAGACTTAGTTCTGAGCTATTGTAAAATTACTATCTAAAAAAGGTCCTAAATAAACTGAAGTGTGATCATTGTGATATCTTATATCCTGGAATTGAAATAGAGAACTAAAATCCAGTGTCTGTGGCTTTTTAATTCTGTGTTAATTTCTCCCATTTACTTATAAAGGAAAACATGGTGAAGTGGGTTCTTGTGTACTTGAAAGGAATACTCCTGGGTCATCCACCACCTTCTCAACCTACACACACTCTGTCTCTCACTCACACACACACATACACACACACACACACGCACTAACACACTCAGCTGCACACACACACTGGCACACGACTCCTAAAGTAATAAGTCTTCTTCCCAGAGTCTGTGCTGCTAAGACCAGCTGGCCGGCCTGCTTCCCTCCCTCCCTCTTTCTTTCTCAGTTGGGTTATTTTCATTAACTCTATCTTCTAAATCTTCCCTTTAACTCCTAACAGTTTTCAGTCTGGACCGTCTACTGAAGCTACTTTCTTGAGAGTCACCCACAACCATTTAATTTTGAAAGGCCATGGCTGTCCCCCTTCTGAACTTCACCCTGGCATTTGGTGCTGCTGTCCCAGTCTTTCCTCCTGAGAGCCCCCTGTCCCTTCCTCTCTTCTATTTCTTTCCCTTTTCTTCTTTACTTGCCCCTTTCTTTCCTACTGATGGAATTCCTCTTGGTTATCCTGCCCTGGCTGCGCCCCTTTTTCCTTAAACTATGACCTCTGCACAAGCTGGGAATACTGTAGAGAATAAACAAAGATAAAAAATTCCTGTCTTTCTGGAGCCTGCACTCCAGTGGGAGAAGAAGATGGATGACTATTAAGATAAACATGAAAAATATAGTATGTTTGCTGCTAAGTGCTATAGAGAAAAGTAAACCGAGGAAAGGTAGGAGGTTTAGGCTGTTAACACTTTAAATTGGGTGGTCGGTGAAGGCATCCTAGAGAGGTGGCTAGAAGAGCAAGGCCGTGAAGGGGAAGATGTGAGTACATTTGAAGGAAGAGCCTTCCAGGCACACAACCTTGTGTGCAAAAGTGGAAAATTAGTGTTACTGCATTTCAGTAGAAGAAGCCACAGTACATGCTCTGAGCTGGGAGTGAAGACCCCAAGAGCCAAAGTTCCAGCTGCCATCAGGAAGTCCCACTGCCCACGTGGCGACAGGCTGGGCCAGCTCTGGGCGCACGCAGAGTGGACACCAGGATCCTGGGCAGACCAAGCAGGACGGCCATTCTTCAGTAACCTTTAAGGAGAGATGCTTATATGCTGTATCTTTGAGACTTTTTTAAGGAATATATCCCAACATACTTAAAAAGAAATAGCGGCTAATGTTTTCTTTTCTTATTTTTAAAAATTAGTGTATATTCCTGGGTCAAGGAAAAGAAATGGCAAATCCATCATGTTCTTCCTTTGACAGAAGACAAGCTTGTGTTTCCCGTGTGTGATTTCCTCTGAGTCACACATACCCAAGCGTCTTACGCTGTTCAACATCCCCTCCTATGACTCACCCAGACCCTCGTGGTTTTGCTCTATTTCTCAGATTGTCCCCAAACTCTCCTTATGTTACACTTCTAACTGATGCCCTTTACGGGTTGTGATCTTATCCCCAGTTTCTAGCTAAGCCCCTCCTTTCTTCCAATTCACTGCCCAAGTAGAAAAATATGCCTGTGTGTATACTAAGGAAATAATGATGGATATACAGGCTTTAACCTAATACATTGACATTCACACATTTCTTTCACCTGGCATTTTCCAAGTAATTGTTTTAGATTTTTGCATATTTTATTTTACTGATTGCTAATTTGATTTATTCAGATGCTATCTGCCAAAAATTGGAATTTCCAGGACGTTTTGAGAGTGAACAGAGAGATAAGATGTTTGGAACTGTAGCTGCACTGTTGCATCTGCGCTGGGGTGAGAGTGTGTGTAATATCCACGTGTCAAATACCGCACACCCAGAAGTGACTCGAAAGTGGGTCTTGCTGTCTGATCTGGTGGAGGCACCACCTGCCTCCCAAGAACCCCACCATTTGATCGTGTGGGGTATGGTTCCTGTAGGCCCGTACGACAGAGGCTATAGGAAAATCATTTCAGACCGCTTCTCCCCACTTCTGACATCCAAGTACCACATTCAGAGTTGGAATCTATTACAGTAACTATCATTCAGCCTTTATTTTTATTCTCTAGTGATGATATATTAAATGGGGGAGAACCACAGACTGGAAAGATACCAATAAACAATTTAGAGGGGTTTAGGGTAGCAAATTGTTTTGGAACAATAAATGTAGGCAATGGCCAGGAAATGGATAATTAACTCCCTTCCATGCTATTTTGCAAAATCTCCAGAATCAGTTCCCATAGGACAAGTAAGAGGAAAAAGTGATGCGGGTGAAAATCTTAAGCAAATTATCTGAGTGTTTGTACCTAAAATCATTCAAGTATTGGTGATGTCATAGTTTGCGAATGGAACTAACACCCCCTTGGAGGGACTCTCACAGGGTCACATCGTCTTCTCGGTTCCAGAGCTGCTGGGCTTCATGCTGATCTGGTGCAATTATGAGGCTCCTTCTTTGTAAAAGTCCTGCACAAAATCAAGACAAGAAAAACTACAGGTTTAGAAATGAGAAGCAAGTGAGAGCACTTACATATAGAACTGAGCAGTTTCAATGCTGTGATGGGGTCCTGTCCTCCCAACAAGCACATCGCATTATTTTGTTTTGGACTTGGTGTTTGATAGACTTAAGGACAAGTATAGTAACCCACATCTGTGGAACACTAACAAGAACTGCCAGGCACTTTATGTTTAACGTGTGTGTGCGTGTGTATAAGAGACCTCTAGTGTATGTGTGCATATCTGTATATAGAACATTTCAGCATGTGTGTATAAAACAGTACTTTAATATGTGTATATGTATGTCTTTTAATATATTATGCATGAATATATACACCATATATGTTTTATGTGTATGTACATATATAACACAACTCTTTAATGCATGTGCATATATGTACATGCACGTGTACTTATGTATGCATACATGTACATGTGTGTATGCATGTATAAGACAGCCCTTTTGTTTAGGTGTATGTGTGTAAAAGGATCCTGCAGAGTAGGGACTGTTATTCTTCCCACTTTCCAGACAGGAGCTCTGCTTGCTGAGGCACCCTGCCTACTAGGTGGAGACCTTTAGGTCCACAGGGACCCCCAGCCTGTGGAGATTGCCCTTCACACCTCTGGTGAAGTGTGTAACTCTGATGGGTCGGTATATAAATAGGTAGATTTTTCTCTCCAGTTACGCTTATGGAGGTGGCCATAGAAAAGATGTCTGTCTAATCAATGCTTAGACATAGTCGCAGGGCGGTTCCTGGTGAAGAGATGGCAGGAAAGCCAGATGACTGCCTCATCCAGACACTCAGTCCCCTCCCCAGGCCCCAGACCCTCTGCACTCACACCCCAGGTCAGGGCCTTGAGGATTTTCTTCACTTCCCGAAAGAGATCCATGGCCTTTCCCTGGTTAATAGTTATGGTCTCGACTGTCATTTATCACGTGTTTGTGACATAGTCAGTACACCAAGTAAGACTTAAAAGAAATGATGTTTAATGTGATTTTTCTGATGAAACCAAAAATAGCTCTGAGCTCTTCTGACCTTACTTACCTATTCCACTCCACTTATCTGGGTAAAAATTTACCGAGTGCCTAATACATGACAGTCTGTGCCAGGGTCCAGAGATGGGGTCCTCGTGGTTTTTATGGTCCAGGAGATATGTAAATGGCTACCAGCCACGCGATGATGGATGTCACAGTTCTGTGATCATGGCCATTTGTGACTTTGAGCCCAGCTCTGACAGATGAAGAGGCAGCAAGTAGGGAGGACAGAGAGGGAAGGACATGGGAATGTCAGAGCTATGCCTTCTGCAGACTCATGGGACCAGAAGTGTGTGTGTGCAGTATATGCAGAGTGACATGTTTATTCCTTCTTTGTTTCAGAACTATTTTTGAGCACTCACTTTATACAGCAAGGCCTTGTATTAAACTTAGTTTGGCAACAAAGTTGAATGCAACTTTGTCCCTGTCTTCAAAGGGATCAGAATTCGGTAGGTGGAAAAAACAGATGTGCTCACTAACTATCAAATAAAGTCCTAAGGCGCCTGTGTGGGAGGGGAGGGTAATAAAACCCCTAGGAGAGTTCAGATGCCTCCACTGTAGGGGCAGCAGGGAAGGTGTCAGAAGATGCTGCCTTGCACTGGGCCTTTCGTCTCTGCCCCAATCCTGCAGTCCTGCTCCTAGAATCTGGTATCTCAGTCCCTTGCCAGGCTCCGTAACAGTCTTTCTCTCTCTCGCTTTCTGGGTTATATTCTCATTGCTACTTGACTCTTTCAGTATAAAGTAATTCCATAGAACATTGCCTTATTAATTTACCTCTAGCCTCTGGCATTGCTTGCCTATGGAGTGAAGTGTTGGGTCACATCAGAATTTGCTTTAACCAATGTGTTTCTGAAAAGGATTTTGTCTCAGTATGGAATCTCGGGCTGTACAGGAGCCACTTACCTTTACGTATGTTTCTTACGGCTTCTGTATAAACCACGAATTTAATATTTAATACATGTTACAATTTATATTCAAGTTAGGACTGAGCTATTTAGGAATTTCTGAAGTGTATCAAAGTGTGCTCTTTTGGAAAAGAACACTGATTCCAGTTTTTTGTTCAGACTGGCAGCAGCGTGCCGTTGCATGCAGTTTTCCTTTCCCCGTCTTTGTTACAAGGTGAGCAGAGGCTGAAGGTGACACTTAGCAGAGACCTCACTACTCAGGAATGTGTGGAAGGCAGGCTGGGCCCCTCACTTTGTTGCCGGGGTACAGGCAGAGTGATACTGCTTCTGCGCCTGGGATTGGTGCACTGGAATGGATAAAAGCTTGGTGGCCAATATTCTGCCTCGGATGTGTTACTAAAGGAAAGGCAAGACCACCAAGAAACTTCCAGAATTAGAGGCAGAGCAGCCAAGTTTCAAAGCCAGGGACGCGTCGAGGAGAGCAGGGTGCATGTAAGAACCACGGGTGTGTCCACGGCCATCAGTGCTCTCAGGCGGCCCAGAATGACCACAGGTGGACGGGGCAGCCGTGGTGGGGAAAGCACCCACCTATCCTGCCTCCTCATGCGGGCTCATGGGCTGCTTGTGAGGTGAGGAGGTGCCCCCAGGGGACATCCAGGGGGGCCCCGGCTCAGCTGGTGGCACAGAGTGTCCTTCCTGGCCAGTGGATGGCTGCTGTGAGGGATGCTGACGGAGGCAGCCCCTCCTGACTACTGGGGGCTCAGCGGGGCCCTGTGCTGGCCTTGGGCAGGGGCAGCAGAGGTTCCCGGGTACGGGAAGACACGGACTCCCGGACATTTGGATCATGCCCTTCTGGGGGCTGTTTGCTAAGTCTGCCCTTCAGCTCCTCCTGGCTTTCCCTGCTTCTTGGACAGGCTCCCTGAGGGAATCCCAGCCTCTGGAGCCCCATTGCCTCCGATAACCTCTCTCTTTCTCTCCCCGCTCCGGCTCTCACCTTCCTCTGAATCTTGTGAACTGCTTTTTCTATATCTTCATTTATTTACAGAATGATAAATATAAATATAGCCAAGCACAGGCAAATTCTATTTGTGGGCTGCAATAGCTGGACTCGTTTGGGGATGATTTTATTTATTATTGTTGCCTTCTTATGTCCAAAAGGCCTACAAAGCCTGCTTATGGCAGCCATGGGGTCTCACCCAGGAGCACTTCTGTCAGCACTGGTGTCAGCGGTTCTGGAAGCTAGCACAGCTCAGCGGAGGCCCCGTGCTTGGCCACGGAGCTACCCTTGCAAACTCATTCCTGTAAAGGGATGCCCACTTCCACTGTATGAGCATGCTTCCAAAGGCGTGCTATTGTAGAACCTTCCAGCACACAGGGAGGTAGGCATGGCCGGCATCCTCATTTTATGAGCGAAGCACTGAGATGCAGGGAGTTTGAAGACTTGCCCACGGTTGCAAGGTTAGTGTCAGATCCAGGTCTCCAGCCCGGGGCTTTGATGAGTCACCATCAACACTGCACCATAAGCCAGCATCTCATGTTAGACTGGGAGGCCTCCTGGAGAGTGAGGTGCACACAGAGGCTGGATGATCACATGCTTTGCTACATCAGTTTCTGGTTTGGGACAGAGATAACACCTGATGACTTCCCTGGCCCTCCCGGTTCTGAAATTCTATCATCCAGATGCATTCAGCTAAACATGGGAAACCACTTAACTGTGCCCAAGTGAACAGAGCGGTTATGTGTTTAAATGACAGCTCCTCATGTCTTAATTCCTTCTTACCAATCCCATCACTGTGGGGCACGAGAGAGAGGACAAAGGAGGAAATGATCCTGGGAGGTAGTAACGGCGTCGCAAAGGTGCTGAATCAGTCGGAGGAAAATGGTGAGCCCTCGACATGAGCGATCTGGGTACCACTGCGAGACCAGAATGCCACCCAAAAGCCAGGCCCAGCAAAGATGACATGTCTTCTTTTGAAGAAATAACAAATTTCGTTGGTGAGCAAGACATGGGGACAGTTGACTGGCACGAATCTGAAAACTGGGGAAGGGAATACGAGCTAGTGGAGCAGATAAGGAACCGGTCTGATTATCGAGCGGGGTCATCCGCCAAGAGGCGTCGCACAAGGATGGAGCAGACAGAGGAGGGCGTGGGGAGCCCAGAGGGTGGAGCTGACCCACAGGCTGATGAAGGGAGGGCAGAGCCTCTGGAGTCCTACGGAGGGGGAGTGGGGATGTCGAGAGGTGCGCCCATGAAATACTTCCAAGTGACTTGGTAGAAACGTAAGAGTCCAGAAGGTTTAACGCTGGTGTACAGAGTTTCTACTTAATAACGTGGTGATGGTGTATTTAATGGCTGTTCCTGCTGAAGGACGTAGGGAAAAAGTCATGGTATCTCATTTCAGAAAATGATAGTACTTTTGCTCTCCAGATTTACTACAGAGATGCTCCAACTCGCATGGTCTTTCTTTTGTCAGCCACTTGACCTGGCTTCTCTGTGGGGTCTTCTCTCCCTGGCCAGCCTCTAAAACCCATCTTTTTATCTGACTTCCTGGGCATCCTACCTCACCAGGACTCATTAGCTCTGATTCCTGTTTTTTCTCCCACAGGTGGTCAGAGACCAAGGACTGTGTCCTCCACATTTCTCAACCGAATATGCTCTAAGAGCCCTAGTTCAAAATCAAATTCTATTGTAATTATCTGTCCACTTTTGGGTAACATTCCACCACATCATTGGCCAAAACAAGTCACACTGCCAGTCCTGACATCAGTAGACTAAAGGTGTGTGATCTTCCCCAGAGGAGTTTGACTGGCTATCATTTAGCTGGATATACAGTCTAAACACGAAAGATATACAATTACATATTTTCATAAGACTCAGTCCTTCTGAAGAAGTAAATTCTGTTCATTTTATTTCAATTTAATTTTGACTTCCCCAGAATCAAAGGGCTCAAGGAAATTTATAGGGATAATCTCATTCAATTCCAGGAATGTTTAGCCCTCGGTTCTCAACCTCTGGGCCTTTGTGTGGAGGTAGAGACTGAATTATTTCAAAGAGAACGCGGTGCCGTATATATCCTAGTACTTCCCACAGACTAAGCAATAAGATACATACACATACACAGAGATAGATAGGTAGATAGATAAAGTACTTATTATATGTACGCCAGGGACTGTTCTAAGTGTTTAACACATGTTTACTCAAGAATCAGCAAACTTTTTCTATAAAGGGCAAGATACTAAGTATTTTAGGCTTTGTGGGCCATGAAATCTATGTCATAACCATGTAACTGCCATTCTAGTGCAAAAGCAGCTACAGACAATACTTTAGCCAATGAGCATGGCTGTGCTCTAATACAGATTTGTTTATAAAAGTGAGCTGGTTTGACTCATGGGCCGCAGTTTATTGAACGCTGTATTAACTTATTTTTCCCTTATGACAATCCTAGTGTTATCCCCATTTTATAGATAAAGGAGCTGAGGCTCATAGAGGTGCAGTAGTGTGTAAGCGTTCATCCAGCTGGTAAGTAGGGGAGAGTCAGGCTTGGAACAGAGCAGCCTGGCTTCCGGGTCCACGTTCCTAACAGTGAGGATGCATTGTTCCCTGGTGACGGTGTTCTGGTGGATTCAGACTTTTGAACTGTAGATCAGAAAAAGAGGGATTGGCTTCCCAGATATTCAATAACTTGGCTATTTTATGGGTGATCTCTCTCACTATCTAAACAAAGACACAAATTATTCCAGCTTCCATCTTGCTGGAATATCCAGTACGTTTAACTATACTGGATACAAAACTGGATAATATACAAAGTGGTAAAAATGTACCATCCCATGATTTCTGGTGTTCACCTACATACAACTTGGGCTACGTTCAGGTTTCTTACTGGTGCCTCCCCACCAGGGTAGAATAAAAGGCAAAAAACACAGCAGAGAAGCTCTGTCCAAGGATGAGGAAGAATCACTGTGGTGACAGGAGTGGGAAACAGCTGACTTTAGGTTAGCAGAGCTGAATCCCAGCCATGGTCACTCAGTCTCGCCCTGTGACCATGCACACCTCACCGTGCATACTTTTCTACGCCTGAGTTTTCTCCTCTGAAAAGTGGAGATAAGATATCTACTTATAGGTGTGCTGTGAAAAATAGAGGAGTTTAAGTACAAGCAAGTGTTGGAGCTATAACACCCTACTGATACAGGGTGAGGAACCATTGCCATTGTTGTCGGTCAGGGTAGGGTGTTTGCTGTAATTCTAGGTGACTGAAATGTGGTTGATTGCCTATGAAGAAAGAAGGCTCTAAACATATGCTAACTGCAGTTGAAAGTCATTTAATTACAAGTTGCTCATACTTATTTAAGGAAAATGACTAGCTCTTTAAATCTCAAGTGATTTTCTAGAAGTCTCAGAATTGTTCAGGATCTCCAAAGCATCTTTACTCATAAAGTAGAGCAGCCAGCCTTGATCCTGTGGGTCCTCTTGCGGGGACAACTTTCTTTACCTTTTCTGCTTGTTGTAATGAGTGAGACTTGGCTCACTCTGTTATCATCATGATCTCCCAAGCTACATTTTTCACTGATTCTTCTGTCCTTCCCTAGTCCTTCCCTGCCGGAGGTTACTAGAGTTCATTTGCTCGTTCATTCATTCAACCAATATGTGGTTGTCTACTATGGGTCAGGCAATGTACTACCTGTGCAGGAAGCAGAGGGGATGAAATATGAAACAGAAATGGCTGCCGTCCTCACTTAGTGCACCTCTGTCTTCTCAGTTGGGATTGGAGTGATTTGGGGGCAACGGGAGCTCTTCTTTCTTTCCCACTTTGCTCAAGACCTAGAAACCGGATGTCCAATTTATTTGAGTTATTGTTTTCCTGGGATGTAAAGAAAGAATCTAAGAACTCAAAGTGTTTTTTATGAATAAAGTTCTATAGCATTTGAATTTGTAATACCTCTTCTGACCTCATCGAGAAGTTTTCTTTCCCCTAGCTGCCTAATTCTTTATCATTCTAGCAACAAATATGTATTTAGTATCTACTGTGTGATGGGCATTCTGGGGATACAATGGAAAATTCTATAGCTGTGGACTCCTGTCTTCAAGGAGTTTGGAGTCTAATGGGGAAGATAGGAAATAAAAAGCAATAAGTGAAACATAATAATTTGAAATAATTACAGATTGTTATAAATGTTCCAAAGAAACAAAGGGGAGAGAGTGTGGGGACAGGGCAGAGAGCATCTATTTTAAATTAGGGAAGCATGGAGGTCTCCCTGTGTCCTGAGGAATGAGAAAGAAACAGTCACACACAGAGCAGAGGGTGCCATCCATCAGTGAGGAATGTGGGAAGGTAGTGTGGCTCAATCTGGGTGACTTGGTGACAAGGTCACTGAGAGAAGTGGTCCAGATTACACAGAGGCTGGGAGGCAATAGAAAGAGTTTTGATTTTATTCTAAATTCAGTGGAAGGTCAGTGAAGGATGTTAACCTATCAGATCATGACATGATGTGATATTGGGGGAAAGAGGTCACTCACACTACTGAAGAAAAGAAGGAATAAATTGTAATGGAGAAAACGTGGATGCAGAGAGACCAGCTAGGGGGCTGCTTAAAATGTCCACCTAAGAGATGATGGTCACATGGACTTGAGGGGGAGGTAAATGGACAGACCTGGGATATATTTTGGAGATAGAAGGAATAGGATCTGCAGAAGGCTGTGTTGAGGTGGGTCGAGAGGGAGAAAGGAGCTTAGAGGCAAGAGGATGGTGAAATCAAGAATGAGTCCTGGTTGAGGAAGTGGATGAATGGAGGTCCCAATTTCCGAGAGAAAGAATGGTTTCTAAACAGGTTGAGTTTTAAATATAATAGAGCCTCATGTTGAAGAGCCAGATGGGCAGGTGGGTGCATGGATTTCATCTTGCTACATAAATGTGCGAGTGGTCAGCCATGTAACTGTATCTAAAGTAATTTGTTGAATGAGATAACCCTATGGAGGAAAGAAAAGAGAGCCTGCGATGAATTCCTGAAAATGCTAACAGCTAGCCATCAGGCAAAGAAGGAGGAGACCTCAGTGGAGCACCGAGTGGATTAGGAGGAAAGACAGGAATGTGCAGCTGTCATGGACATCAAGAGAAGAGTGGTAGGGAGGCTTTCACTGTATCCAGTGCCTCTGAGAGGCAAGATGAGATCCAGGAAGTGTCCGCAGGGTTTGGCACCATCGAAATTATCAGAGATCTAGAAAAGGGCAATCTCTGCAGAGTTGGGGGTCAGAAGCCTTATTGAAGAGGTTGAAAGTGAATGGCTGGTGAGGCTGTGCAGATGAACATGTAATTTACTCCTTCAAAAGAACGTGATTGTGAATGAGAAGCAAAAAATGGGACAGCAGTAAAGGAGAATGTTTAGTAAAAGGAATTTGGGTTTATTGTTGTTACTTGTTTATGTGGGTCTCTTTTTTTTTTTTTTTGGAAAGATGAGATATAGCAAGCATGTTTCATGATGGGCACAGTGATCCAACAGAGGATAGGGTACTGAGCAGTAGATACCACGGAGAGAAAAAAACAGAAGGAATGAGATCCTCAAGAAAGCCACAGGGTGCGGGCTCAGAACTCTGGCAGGCGGATCAGCCTGGAGGAGGTAACGGGATGGGTGCAGAGCTGAGGGAGATTCTAACTAAGGAAGCTTAAGCTGCAGCTTCTGCTTAGACAGAGGGTGGGGAGGGCCTAGTGAGAGCTTTTAGGAGAGATGGCCGAGATGAGAAACTTAAAATCACGTCTCAGGGAGATGGAAAGAAGCCTGCTAGACCCCGAATTGTGTCCCTCTCTTGAGGACTGTTCTTGAGGACTGTGAGGAAGGTTCCTGGAGAAGCTGGGTTCTAGAGGGTTTAAGTATAACGGTGTTGTGCATTGCAGTGCATCTTTCTATGATATTTTTCTTCTTATTCCCCGATTTTTTATTTTCCCTGAGAACCTGGACAAAGTTGGACTCCATGTATGTCTCTGTGGTTTTTCACTCCTATGTTAATTTTATTTTGGGTTTTGTACCTGTTGAGTTTCATAGACTTCTCTCATTTTTCCGAGTCACTCATTCCTCTTTCAGAAATTGTGTAAATGTTCATTTGTCAAATTGGGACACCTTGGAAAATAATGACTTAAAATTTTACTTAACTTCAAGATTTGTATGTTATTTGCATATTTTATAATAAGACTATATTTGTATAATATATATCAAAACAGCAACAACTAACATAATAAATATACTCTTAGATTATAGAAGTTTATTTTAACATATAATCAAAGATTATTTTTTCTACATTGCTTATAAAATGATTGGTATAAATAAACTGTTGGGAAAATTGTTTAATTATATCTTCTCATCTTTTTCACATTATATTTGAGATTATTTCACAATTTGCACTTGGCTTAAAAGTTTGGCATGCATGAATGTGTGTGTGTCTGTGTGTGTGTGTGTGTGTGTGTGTGTGTGTATACACAAAGATTTCTTCTTTTCTAATCTGGCATTTCCTTGGAATATATAACTATCTATTAGAGTCAGTAATGTTACTGAACCACCAAACTTGGGTCCACTTGCCCACGTGCAGTAAAGCCAATCTACTGATAGCAGGTTGTGGTGAAGGAAAGTGCAGCTTTATTGTAAAGGCACCAGTACAAGGAGAACGGGTGGCTCCTGCTCAAAAACCCCAAAGGGGTTTCAGCAAAGCATTTTTAAAGGCCAGGTGTTGTAGGGGAAGCCTAGGGTATGTAATCAGTTCGTGCACCGTTCTCTGATTGTTTGATGGTGAGGTAACAGGCGTCCTTAGGCACCAGTAGGTCTGGGGGCTCATGAACATCAAGTAGTTAATTTCTTCCATTTGGTGGTGGGTTTAGCATCTATAAAACAACCCAGGAAGCGTGCATCAGATACTATTATCTAGGTACTTCAGAGAGGAGCTCCAGCAGAGGATATGGGGGAGGGGTCTGTCCAAGCAAGGCCCCATAACGTCCTGCTCGGTTACAGTAAGAGCCAGTGGAGGTAAATTATAGCCCAAAAGAAAGCAAACTAGAAGCTTCTTCAGATACCCTGGCCCTTCTGGCCTGATGTGCATGAACAGCCACCTTAGCCCTCTTGGTGGGCCAATATTAAGGACACAAAAAGTGCTACTACTGACTTTCATCTTCCGCTAGGCTTCCTGCTTTTCTTTGGAAGAACGTTCTACCTTCCAGGAGGCCCTGCTTCTGAGCACCTTTAGTGTGTCGTGTGGTTCAGGTGCCCACCACCCCATCTCGAGACGAGGCTGTTTGTTTCCCTGCTTTCTGAAATCCTTTGCCTCCATTCTGGGAGCCTGGGAAGTGGAGGCGGGGAGAAAAAAACCTCTTTTTTTTTTTTTCAATCTAGTTATCTTACAGCACTGCTGGGGACATATTATTTGAGACAGATGTTCAGATAAGACAGGTCTGAAGAAAGATTTTATATCTCTGAGGCTGATTCATCCTATTCCTACTTGTGTTGTATGGCCAGAAGCTAATTGAGAGTCAGTTCTGTTTTATTTCATTGTGACCCAACGATACAGGCAGGGGCAGTTTTCCATGTTAGTGAAATGGAAAAGGAAGTGTGGAGAGGCCGCAGGGTGAAGCGGGCCCCTGGCAGGGAAGTGAAGAGCCCCGTGTCCTGATAGGGTGCCATGTTGCCATGTTAGGCAGGCAGCTCTGGCGAGATAACTTGGAAGGGGGATGTAAGCTCAGAATTTGGGGCCCCCAAATCACCTTCAAGGCCTAGCTCCATGTGCCTACTGGAAAACAAGCAAGCCTTCGAAGAGTGAACTCATTTGAAAAATCTTGTGCTTTAAAAAATTCTGCGAGGAGATGACCCCTTGGGCTGTAGCATGAGGGGTAAACATCATTATCAAATCAGATCTGGGAGCTTTTGGTAGGGTACAGCTTCCAGTGTTTGACTATACCTTCAACAACAAATACCAAACAAAACAGAAATGCCCACTCTCCCAAGGCAAGTATTTCCTCTTGACCACATATTTACATATTAAAGTCTATTCTGTGGGGAGGAGGAAGATGAAAAAATAATTGCAGAGCTCACCCTTTGAATCCATAGCTGCTTCCAGGAGGCCTCCGTTTGAGAGGTGGGCCCTCTGCACCCTTCTGTTTGCAGAACGTCACATAGGTGCTGTATTTACTTATTCTCATATTTGAAAAGAAGCTTTCCTCCTGCCTTAGAAGAAGCTCATTACAGATAGATTTCCCCTTTCGGTTGCAAAAGATGTTTCCTTGAAATGAAAATATATGAATGTTAGATCCATAGCGTGTAGCTTCCAGGCTATCCCTTTGATCCAGTTCAGAATGCATTTGTTAAAAAGCCGCTTTACTGATTTTTTTTAGCTGCTTTTTGCTGTGTTTGGATCGTTTGTACGTATGCACATCACAAATTTTGCTACATCAAAGCGCTTAATAAGTTCACGGCACTCACGAAATAGCACACAAAACAAAGGGACTTTTCTCCATAAAGATTTCTGCCACTTAACCTCCAGTATGAAAGTTGTTTTTAATGTGTTCCCTCTGAATAGCTTCAAAATATTTTATGCAGTCTTCAGTGAAAGAGCCAGCCCAGGTCCACCTTCAGATCTCCTTCTTAGAAAATGGTATACTGTGGGAAAAGGGGGATTTGATAGAGCAAGTACACGCATCTGATATCCATTCCGTTGGATAAAAGTCATTTTACTTCAATTATTTATTTAATTGGTTACATTTGTCGGTGTCACTAGCTTCCAGGAAAGTGTTGACAACATTTGATATACGTAAAGATAGCTATTAATTTAGTAATAAATTGAAATTTACTCAGTTAACTAATGTGATGTTTCTTTATTAGGTCCAATTATATTACGAGGTGTAAGCACATTATAACCCTTAATGCTGGGTGGGTGTTTTTTGTTTTTGTTTTTGTTTTTTGGTATCAGGTACGTACAAGTCAGTGTTAAGTGCTTTTAATTCTAAACAAATATTTCCTGAGGGCAGGCTTTGAGCCAGCTCAGTCAAAAGCACTACCAGAAAGATAGAGTTGGGTTCGGTCTAGTCCTGACCTCAAGCCACAAGGAGCCCAAAGGCACCCAGTGTGGGCTGCACCAGGAGCCATCGAATCTGACCTCCAAACTGGACCTCTAGCTATACTTAGGGTTAGGGAGTGGTAGCTCTCACAGACCTTTCTGTTAAAAGATACCTCATGCAGATATAAAAATGAACATGTGTTGAAGATTTTGTGTAACTTATTCAATGACGGAGCTGGAAAGGTGTTATGACCAGTTCAAAAGAGAAACGTATGAAACAAATATTTATTCACCAGGAATATTGAAGTAAATATGCAAATGCGGGCAGAACTGGTTTTTCCATGTGGATCTGGTGGAGTGGGGTAGGGAGGGAAGTCAAGTCATTAAACCCCTACCAGATAGGGCAGATTTGTGTGACTGTCAGTTACCTGCAAACTACAGAGCTGTCAAATAGCTCAAAGATGATGAAGTCGAGAATCGTGTAATCTCTGCAGGTCTCATAGTTTTCCACTGAAGCGCACATTTTTTTCTACACCTCCAGCAGGGTGTCGGACACTCAAATCCCTATTTTTGGCTTTAAAGTGAGGAAAGCACCCTGACTTAGGGGGCCAGGTAAAGGTCAAGGGATACAAAGAGAGACGGAAGGTGATAATTGTGGGTTCCCACTGCTGTTTGTGGGAACATACACGAACTTCAGCGTAAATTAAGGAACCCATCAATTAAGTATTTAAAAATCTTTTGTCTTTCTTAGAGATCATCTTCATGGTGGTGGTAAATGGTGTAAGACGTGACTTTCCTCATTCTTTAAGCTTACGCCTTACCTGTTCTATTTCTGTGGCTGATCCACGGCTCTGTTCAGCACCAGCCTTCACTTCCTGATTCTTCTCTGTGCATCAGACTCTCCATTAAAGCAATTCCTAGTTACTACCCAGGTCTGGCATTTGGGGCCATCTCTGTGCGCTACCTCAAATAAATATAGCAAATACCCTTAACACGAAAGCGAGATGGAGATGGGTGCTCACTAAGGGAGGAGTTGGGGAGGCTGGGCTCTGGTGAAACTGTGCCCCCCCAGATCGTGCCAGGACTTCTTCCAGCAAACAGCTGCTCCTCCTGGTCGGCTTAAACCAGCATGAGGAAAGCAGAGGGCTCAGCAGCCATGGCCTGGCACCTGCCGGTCAGGGATCCACTGATCTGCTCTGTAAATTGGAGCTCCTGACTACACGATCCTCAATCCAGTTCCATCATAGGGAATGTTATGGTTTTCTAAGAGGTCCATTTTCTTGCTGGCTTCCTCAGTTGCAACAATGAAATGTCACCCTCTATGGTAGTAGGTTGAGATGTCACCTGGAACAGGTTTTATGAAAGGCTGTGAGCTGTCTTGAACCCCGAAGGCTGACATGAGGGAGAGGAGATGCAGAAGAATGTCGGGTGTGAGGAGACATACACTATTTGTTACTATTTGTAAGCTGACCTCAATATCCTGGACTCCATTATTGCAACCAGGCAGATTTTTAAAATTTTTATGAAGGTATAATAAAATTCACTGTTTTTAATGTTTATTTCTGCAAAATTTGACAAATGCATAGAGTCATATAACTGCTGCCATGATCAGATATAGAACATCGACGTTAAACCCCCCAAATGCTCTGGCATCCCTCTGTAGTCAACTCCTTTTTCCCTCTTCCCCACTCCCCACCTCCCTGAAAGCCCCAACTCTGGTAGCCTTTTGAGTCTGGCTTCTCTCACTTATCATGATGCACTTGAGGTTATGAGTACAGCCGTTATAAACATTCATTTACAGATTTTATGTGAACATTGTTTTTATTCCACTTGGGTAAATAACTAAGAGTAGCATTTCTGAGTTGTATGGTAAGTGAATGTTTAACTTTATAAAAAACTGTCAAATTGTTTCCAAAATGCCTGCTTCATCTTGAATCCCCACCAGCAATGTATGAGATGCCTAGTTGCTCTATATTGTCATATCCTCACCAGCACTTGGTATTGGTAGATTTCCTTCCTCCCTCCCTCCCTCCCTTCCTTCCTTCCCTCCCTCCCTCCTTCCTTCCCTCTCTCTCTTTCTCTGTCATTCTAACAGGTGTCATAGTATAGTATTGTCTCACATTATTTAAATTGACTAATTTAAATGACTAATACGTTGGAGCTTTTTTTCCCCATGTGCTTATTTGCTATTTATGTCTTTTCTTTATTGAGGTATCTGTTCAAATCTTTTGACTGGGATTATTTTTTAACAGTTTTCTGATTCAGTTTTTATCTTTCACGAAAGAAGAATGAATTAAGTCTAGAAACTATGGATTGGCATATTTACAATGCTTGCAGATGTAATGGGAAAACAAACTTCTAGAACAAATTATTTTATAGATCATTTAGGAGTAGATATTAAAGTGGTAATCAACAGAAGCCTTCACTAAGGATAAGTTATGCCAAAGGGACCCAATTTCCTTTCTTTTTGATGAGTTAGTTAAATTGTATATTAGAATAATTTAATAGGTGCAATAATTTATTTCATGCTTGCAAACAAAATGGAGAAATGTGGACTGCATAACAATAAAATTAGAGTGAATTCTATTTTGTTGAAAAACATTACCCCTAAAATATTGATTTTTGTTTTTTGAGTCTGTCTACCTGGAGGGATGTTCTTAACCTGATGTAACTTACCTGTAATATTAAAATTAGGTAATTCAGAATTTATTAAGAGCTCTGTAGATTATATCTGACAGAGCACAAATGTGCAGGAAAAACTTCGGCAGAATAAACTCAGATGTGCCGGATGTAGATTTATGGTCTTCCCTCCCACGGCCCCTTCGCAGCCTCAGATGTGGAGGTGATGGTGGTACATGCTGTCAGGATGCAGCATCCTGGTGCAGCCTTCCAGCTCACCCTGCACCCTGCCTCCCCTCCTCCATCCTCGCCTCCCTCCTCAAACCACGCCCAGTGAAAGCTCCATAAGGGCAGAGACCATGGAGAGTTCATCCATGAAGTTCATCAGGTAACTTTAAAAAAATGTGTTTATTCACTCCTCCTTTAGATTTCATGAAAATGGAGCACACATCTTGAGAGACATCAAGGAGCCCATTGATTTTATGTGCACTAACTAGCAATTTTCTTCTTATCAGAGATGTTTCTTGAAACACGATGCTTTCATTTCTTAAGGCAATGCCATAAGAAATCAGTCCCACACAGCTCTTCATTCAGGAGCCAGAATGTGAGAAAAAAATATTTCCTTGAGAAAGTAGAGGTACGCTTCCTATCGCCTTTGACTCTTCCCTTGAACACAGGCAGCTGCACTGATGAAGGCCCTGATGGTGCGGAGAGCCCGGGGGCCTCCCATGAGCGCCCTTACTCCAGCTGGGGGCTTGTCTGCCGTGTGAGTGTTGGTGGGGAGAGGACATAGTGGACGCTGAGTCAGCAGCGCCTCAGTTTCCAGATGTGATCGTAGCTGCTACTGTGGTCCTCAGCCAGGGGTGGTTTTGCCCCCAGGGGTCCTGTGGCAATGTCAGCAGACACTTGTTAGTCACAACTGGGCGGGAGCTAGTGACACCCAGGAGTAGAGGACAGAGACGCTGCTAAGCATCTTACGATGCACAGAACGTCCCACAACGAAGACCCACCTGGACCAGAATGTCTCCTGTGCCGAGGCTGAGGAGTTCTGCTCTAAGTTGCAATACTTGGGAGCCCATGAGGTCAAGAGGTAGAGACCTTAGGTCCATTCTGACTGCAGGACATTGGGTGTCCAGGGCAGGGATGGAATCACAGCCAGGGGGTCTCCAGTGTCTGGTGTGGTGCTGGTGTTAGTAGGGGCTGGGAGGGGGCAGGCCGTGGCCTCTGGTGTTGAGGGATTCAAGCATCAGCATCCACTCTGTGACTTTCTTTTGTCCTGGGCCTTGACTTCTGTCCAGCATTCTTGGTCTAGTTTTGGTGTCCTATGACCACCCTCAAGATCAGTGATTCAGGACTCAGGACTCAGGGACAGTTTATTACAGTGAAAGAACATACAGCAGAGTCACTACACAGTCTGGAGGAGACCGGCAGCGGCTTACAAAGTCCTCCCTGTGTGATTGCACAGGACACGCTACTCCTCCAGCCATGAACTGCATGCCATGTGCCAAGGGTCCCAGGCCAGGGAAGCCCTCTTGAGTCTTGGGGTCCAGGGCTTTTGGGAGTCTGGTCACATGGGCACGTACCACCAGAAGGAAAGCTAGTGACTGCCGTGAATCATAATGTTGGTGCAAACAACCCAAATAAGCTGGCGGTGAGGTTGGGATCTAGTGGGTGGTCTTCCCTCAAGGTCTCTGTGAATCTCAGTGGAGGGAT
Organism: Balaenoptera ricei; assembly: GCF_028023285.1. Classification (NCBI taxonomy): domain Eukaryota; kingdom Metazoa; phylum Chordata; class Mammalia; order Artiodactyla; family Balaenopteridae; genus Balaenoptera; species Balaenoptera ricei. The sequence goes on along the minus strand of NC_082642.1, from coordinate 156,952,747 downwards.
GCCAGTCGGTGTGGTGTGCTTTTCTCCTTGGGCAGGACCGATTTTGAGGGCTCAGAGAGACCTCTTCTTCATGTGCAGGAGAAGTAATTTGTTCCCCAAATTTTGATTATGTCACACTTATTCCTTTTCTAATTATCCCTTATTTGTTCAATATAAGGTAATAAATTCTGACAAACAATCAGCGAAAGGGCATCAAGTGATGTGCTTCGTTTTAATTGGCTTGCCTTTTTTTTCTTCTCTGCTAAATTATAGCCCATCAGCATGAGGTTCCCTGTGGTGAGCAGCTAATAATATGCCCAGGTGCAGTCAATTTTACTTCCTAAGTAAGAAATAATAGCTACGGATCCCCCGAATGTGAAGTGGAAAAGTGGGCCGTAATATGTCTTCTCAGCGGTACTGCACGCTAGGGCGAGTTTTACATCCCGATCTCCATTCTAACAATTTTCCTTTAAAAATGTGATTGCAATTAATTACACTGAAGGGCTAAAAACTGTGGCTTCATTGAGGCACAGAAGTTTTCTTAGAAACTTTTGAGAAATCTCTTGTTTAATTTAGCATTACATTTCACACACAAAAAAAAGCTTCTTTAAAAATTAGGAATATAAAAACAATATGGATAGACACAAATAAAAATATCACTGTTAAATGACCCAATGAAACAGTATTCTGTTACATTTATTTTCCAAAATGGTGCTAGGAGATGGCTTTGCCTTGGTGTTCCAACCCCAGACAAATGTACCCAATGGAAAGTCAGTTGTTGGGAACTCTTTTCCCTTTTACCACTTCACCATTAATAATACTTGTTCCTGCTTGAAAACACTTTGGTGATTTGTAATTAGCTATGAGGTGAAGGCAAATGTTTTAGTTTTTTTATAGATCACTTTCATTATTTCTTAAGCCACCCAACCTTGGATGTATATTTTTCAATAAACTCAAATCTCCTCTTTCTGAGGATGGATTGACAGGCATTTTTACCCTCATGCACAGCCATCTGTCACGCCATTTCTGTGTTATGACCAAGTGGCCAAGAGCACTCCTGAGCTCCATGAAAACATGGGGAAAGTAGCAAAGGGAAGAGAATTAAAGACCCCTATCTTAGTTCTCTAACTCAATGAGAAAAAATTACATAGAAAGCAAAAATGAAGAAAGTGACACATGTGGCTGCACCTCCCCTTCCCACCAAGGCGGACAGGGTTTCCAGTTCTTCCTCCTCAGTGGGACTTAATCCAGCCACTTCCCTCCTTATCCACGGCCACATTCTGGCTCAGCTACCAATGTCCTTGTTCCCCTGTAGTGCACCTGCACACTGTAGCCAAAGAGATCATCAGAAAACCATCCAGTCATCCATTGCTGTGTAACAAACATCTCCAAACTTGGTGGCTTAAAATAACTACTATTTACTTTGCTCATGATCATGAGATTTGGGTGGGGCTCAGTAGAGCATCTCAACTCTGCTCTGAGATGCATGCACCTCAGCTGGGATGACATGAATGGCCAGGAGACTGGAAATCTGTTCTCTCCTCAGGGCGAGACTGATTTGGTGACTTGTAGAGACTGTTCTTAGTCACGGGCTGACCTCTCTCTCTCTCTCTTCGGTTCATTGCCTTGTGTCCCCTGCATGTGGTGTCCCGAGTATGGCTCTCTCGCAGTAGTTAAGCTCTCAAGCAGTGGGTCAGGACTCAAGAGAGAGTGTCCCCAAAGGCCAGGGTGAAGCTGAAAGGCTTCTCATGACCTGGCCTTGGAAATCTCAGAACCTCACATCTACCAAATTCTCTTGGTCAAGCAGGTCGTTAAGTCCAGTTTCGATTCAAAGAGGGAGGAATTAGGCACTCTCAATGGGCAGTGCAGCAAAGAATGTGAGCTGTCTTTAATTTCTCACAAAAACACATTGGCTCATGCCACTCTCTGGCTTAGACCCCTCCACGGCTTCCCATTGCTTTTCAGATAAAATCTAACACTGGCCGCAATATGCTGCATGTTGCTGCTGACCAGCCTCTTCTCAAGGTGGGCTCTCCCAGACTCTGCTCTCTGTATTTCAACATTCCACCCTTCATTGCTTGAACTATAATGGTTTTTCCCACCTCATAATCTCTCTGTGCACTGTCTAGCTAAAGCCAAAGCATCTTCCAGGTCAACATTTAAATGCCATTGGTAGGGGAACCCTTCATTGACCCCGGGTGCAGTCAGACCCCTCTGTCACATCCTTTCTCAGCCCTCGGTATTATTAAATGTTTAATCATGTGATTTAGTGCTTGCATTCCTCCCTGGAGCAAAAGTCTTATGAAAGCACAGTGTTTTTATGCTGTTCAGTACTATTTATATATATATATATTCTATATATATATATTCTATATATATATAGAATATATATTCTATAAATATGTATTTCTATATTTCTAAATATTTCCTAGTACAAATATTTATCAAATGAGTCAACATCACATTAGCTCAAATCCAGAAATAGTGCTTATCTGTGCATCCCAAATTACATCAGTTTTGTGAAACAGTTGTCTCCCTGCACCATCCAGTGGGGTAGCCATGGTCACATGCAATGCTGCACTAAATGCTGGAAATGTGCCTGGTCTGAGGAGAGTTGCTGTAAGTGTAAACCATACACTGTATTTCAAAGACATAATACAACAAAAGCAAATGTAAGTTATCTCACATAATATTTTATATAAATTACATGTTGACATGATAATAGTTTTGATATACTGGGTTAATGAACTATTATTAAAATTAAATTCATCTGTTTCTTTTTACATTTTAATGTGACTTTCTTAAAATCTAAAATCACATACAAGGTTCTCATTTGTGGATCATGTCATATTTCTATTGAACGATACTGCTCTAGGTAGAGGGTTCTGTGGTGACATATGCTGGAAGAAATTCTGCAAACACTCATTCTTTGGAAGGTTTACAATGAACATATCAAAGGCACTGAGAAGTCCTGTGGGAGATACCTGTTTACTTTAAGCTAGCGTTTTTTGAAGTGATTTGACCATGCATGGGATCCATTCTTTTCAGCACCCTGTATTTTCATCTTCCATGATACACACATAGGGGAACATGGTTTAGGTACCTGCCTCCAGGGTGCCTGAACTTGCAGTCACAGGCATGGTTTACTCAGTAGTGAATCTCATTATGGAAATTAGGGGGAGGGGGGACATTCAGGAGAGAGCCAGATTCAAGGACTCTCCCAGAACTGCATGATCCCTCATATAAGGGCCCATAAAGCACACGGGGTCCCCCAGCAGCTGGAGGTCACAGCCACTCTGAGGGGGACAGAGCCTTGGCGGCCCCAGGGCTTTTGGCCACCCACACTGGGCTCTTCACAGAGGTCTGGGCTCTTTCTTAGTTTGCTTTATTTCTCTAGTTTGCTGAAGATAGAAATCGAGGTACCATACAACTTCAAGTGTATATTGTGTGTGCAGAGGAGTGTCCAAGGGTCACGCCATGTGTTCCATGTCGTTTTTGCCCCCTCCTTCAACAAAACTCACTTCTTCCCAAATCATCTTCCTTTTCTCTGAGTGTTCCAGTCAAAGCGCCATGTTGTCTTGCAGGTCCCTTGAACGGGCTGCCAAAATGTGGGCATTTTCTTCTTTCTACCATAAATGGTGGGTGTTTTCTCCCTGGGCACTCCAAATTTTGATCTTGATTGGAAAGACAAGAGATACACATGTGCCATTTCTCAACATAGAATCCTCAGGATTGCCATTTGGACTATGTCCCGAGCCCTGTTTTTGTTTTAAAGGTGATTGGCCCTCATGAAAGGTGTTCTGCAGCTCTTTGAGCCTGGGAAATAGTCCGTCTCCCCACAAGGAAGGATTGTAGCATTTTATAAATTAATCCCACGGGCACTGTGACTCTCTTTGATGGGCTGTTACCAGAATCATCTTGATACAAGAGCCCTGAGAGAGAAGAATTCTAAACAGAGCTTGAGGTAATCGGCATTTTCGCTGTCTTCTGTTCATCCTGGAACTAGCCTTTCCCAGGTGAGATCTGCCCACCCTCTTTGTCAAAGACAGTGTTGGCCTCTCATTAGTACCTAACTTCAATAAAAATTTTCCATTTTAGAGCTCTGCATCCCTCCAAGAGCATTTCCAATGTCATTTTTGCCCCCTTCTTCAACAAAGCTCTCTTTCTTCTTCCCAAATCACCTTCCTTTTCTCTGAGGTCCGGCTCTCCTCCCCACTGTGTGATTAGAAAGAACATTGCATTGTGTTATTCGACACAGGGCAGAGATGCAAACCATTTTCTTTGCATAAATCTTAATTGCCATCCTTGCTATAAATCATAGATAACCCTAGCCGAAGTATCATCACGCGTAAGAAGGAAGAAAGCCAGGCAGAACATAATAAAAATGTATTAATTGATAACTAACCAGGTGTTCTATCTTGCTTCAGTATGAATTTTATGACAACAGTTTTGCTTAATTGCTTCTGCTGGCATTGAAAATTCCATATGATGTGCACATTTTAACTCTTTCTAGACCCAATTGGAAAGAAAACTCCGATTTAGAAATCTGATTTAGAAATCTGAAACGATTCATTATATTCAAAATATTTTACACAGAAAGAACATGAAAATTGCACTGGGTATGAACCAGTGGTATCTCCTAGAACTAATAACCTAAATTTAAGGTAGAAGAGTTAAAAAAAAGGTACGCTGGTACCCTTATAACCAAAAAATACTATGTCATTTAAGAAAATTCCAAGTTTAACTTTTTTAAAATTGAAGTATATTTGATTTACAATGTTGTGTTAGTTTCTGGTGTACAGCAAAGTGATTATATATAAGCATATATAATATAAAACATATACATTCTTTTTCAGATTCTTTTCCATCATAGGTTATTACCAGATATTGAATATAGTTCCCTGTGCCACACAGTAGGACCTCACTGTGTACCAAATTTAACTTCTTAATATATGAAGTTATTATTTAAGTTTGCCAACCAATAAAATAAATCAGTATTTCCCAGGTTAAGTGCCATTAAACACTTCTCTGGGAGAATTTGGAATTTGTGCGTTTGAATATGGGCTTTAATGGTCAATGGACTTGAAAATTACTGCAGAGGAGAGATCTGTCATTGAGAGTACCAGGCATAAAGCCCAGTAAAAGTGCTGAGAGATTTTGTAGTAAAAATACCTGTTTAATTTTGTCTCACCTGCATTCCCGAACCTGTTTCGGCGTGGAACAATTTGTTTTGAGCCACATCTCTTATTTTTCCTCAGAATGACAGTTTAGTAAACGCTGAATTATACACTGATGACTGTTGTGGGATGGGGTGCTTCCTTTTTATTATGCTGCTCAGCAGACCCCGCCATTTCTCCTTAATTTTATTGAATGTGTTTAATCGCAGAACATTTCGTTGTCTATTCCAGCTTCAAAGATATTTTTGAAATATCAGTCTTCATACCTAACTCCATTAAAAAATACTTATATGGAATTCCAGAATTATAGCAGTGATATATAATGTGACCTCACCAGGTTTTTAGGATGATTCTTGTCCCGCTATCGATATGAACATATTTCAGTTGAGTTCATTATGATGGTATATAGTTCATATTCAGTATTTTCCGACCGTTTGTGGTACCTTTTAAAGTTGATACCTCTCTCTCTGGAAGAACTTTGAATCCAAGGATCCAGCCAACTTCCCCTCCCCTCCCCCCTCCCCTCACCCCACCCACACATTGAAAGCGCCACCTTTCTCACTGTCTCTTCACTGTCAGCTCCAGCCAGTCCCCTAGGCCGTCCCCTCTGCACCACTTCCTACTCCATCTGGGACAGTGCACAGAGAAAGAGACCTGCCAGCATGAGACTATTCTAACCATTTGCTTGCTTCCATTTTGCCCCTAAAAGGTGTTACATTGCTTTCTACTCAGCTGAAATCCCTGGAAAGATGAAAAATTTTCTACACGAATTCAGAATCAAGCAGGATTAAGTTGCACAGTGAAGTCAGATGAGGATAACTTGAAACACATTTTTTTTTTTATTTAACATCTTTATTGGAGTATAATTGCTTTACAATGTTGTGTTAGTTTCTGCTGTATAAGAAAGTGAATCAGCTGTATGTATACATATACCCCATATCTCCTCCCTCTTGCGTCTCCCTCCCACCCTCCCTATCCCACCCCTCTAGGTGGTCACAAAGCACCGAGATGATCTCCCTGTGCTATGCAGCTGCTTCCCACTAGCTATCTATCTCACATTTGGTAGTGTATATATGTCCATGCCACTCTCTCACTTCGTCCCAGCTTACCCTTACAACTCCCTGTGTCCTCAAGTCCATTCTCTACATCTGCGTCTTTATTGCTGTCCTGCCCCTAGGTTCTTCAGAACCACTTCTTATTTTCTTTTTTTTTAGATTCCATATATATGTGTTAGCATACGGTATTGGTTTTTCTCTTTCTGACTTACTTCATGTATGACAGATTCTATGTCCATCCACCTCACTACAAATAACTCAATTTCGTTTGTTTTTATGGCTGAGTAATATTCCATTGTATATATGTGCCACATCTTCTTTATCCATTCATCTGTCGATGGACACTTAGGTTGCTTCCATGTCCTGGCTATTGTAAATAGAGCTGCAATGAACATTGTGGTACATGACTCTTTTTGAATTATGGTTTTCTCAGGGTATATGCCCAGTAGTGGGATTGCTGGGTCATGTGGTAGTTCTATTTTTAGTTATTTAAGGAACCTCCATACTGTTCTCCATAGTGGCTGCACCAATTATTTACATTCCCAACAACAGTGCAAGAGGGTTCCCTTTTCTCCACACCCTCTCCAGCATTTTTTAAAAATTTATTTATTTTTATTTATTTATTTTTGGCTGTGTTGGGTCTTCATTGTGGTGAGTGGGCTTCTCATTGTGGTGGCCTCTCCTGTTTCAGAGCACGGGCTCCAGGCGCATGGGCTTCAGAAGTTGTGTCATGTGGGCTCAGTAGTTGTGGCTCACAGGCTCAGTAGTTGTGGCTCGCTGGCTCCAGAGCACAGGCTCAGCAGTTGTGGCGCATGGGCCTAGCTGCTCCGCGGCATGTGGGATCTTCCAGGACCAGGGATCGAACCCATGTCCCCTGCATTGGCAGGAGGATTCTCAACCACTGCACCACCAGGGAAGCCCTCCAGCATTTATTGTTTGTAGATATTTTGATGATGGCCATTCCAACCGGTGTGAGGTGATACCTCATTGCAGTTTTGATTTGCATTTCTCTAATGATTAGTGATGTTGAGCATCCTTTCATGTGTTTGTTGGCAATCTGTATATCTTCTATGGAGAAATGTCTATTTAGGTCTTCTGCCCATTTTTTGATTGGGTTGTTTTTTTTTTTTTGATATTGAGATGCATGAGCTGCTTGTATATTTTGGAGATTAATCCTTTGTCAGTTGCTTTGTTGGGAAATATTTTCTCCCATTCTGAGGGTTGTCTTTTGGTCTTGTTTATGGTTTCCTTTGCTGTGCAAAAGCCTTTAAGTTTTATTAGGTCCCATTTGTTTATTTTTGCTTTTATCTCCATTTCTCTAGGAGGTGGGTCAAGAAGGATCTTGCTGTGATTTATGTCATAGAGTGTTCTTCCTATGTTTTCCTCTAAGAGTTTGATAGTGCCTGACCTTACATTTAGGTCTTTAATCCATTTTGAGTTTATTTTTCTGTATGGTGTTATGAAGTGTTCTAATTTCATTCTTTTATATGTAGCTGTCCAGTTTTCCAAGCACCACTTATTGAGAGGCTGTCTTTTCTCCATTGTATATTCTTGCCTCCTTTATAAAAAATGAGGTGATCATATGTGTGTGGGTTTATCTCTTGGCTTTCTATCCTGTTCCATTGATCTATATTTCTGTTTTTGTGCCAGTACCATACAATCTGATTACTGTAGCTTTGTAGTGTAGTCTGAAGTCAGGGAGCCTGATTCCTCCAGCTCCGTTTTTCTTTCTCAAGATTGCTTTGGCTATTCGGGGTCTTTTGTGATTCCATACAAATTGTGAAATTTTTTGTTATAGTCCTGTGAAAAATGCCATTGATAGTTTGATAGGGATTGCATTGAATCTGTAGATTGCTTTGGGTAGTAGAGTCATTTTCACAATGTTGACTCTTCCAATCCAAGAACATGGTATATCTCTCCATCTGTTTGTATCATCTTTAATTTCTTTCATCAGTGTCTTATAGTTTTCTCCATAGTCTTATAGTCTTTTGTCTCCTTAGGTAGGTTTATTCCTAGGTATTTTATTCTTTTTGTTGCAATGGTAAATGGGAGTGTTTCCTTAATTTCTCTTTCAGATTTTTCATCATTAGTGTATAAGAATGCAAGAGATTTCTGTGCATTAATTTTTGGTATCCTGCTACTTTACCAAATTCATTGATTAGCTCTAGTAGTTTTCTGGTAGCATCTTTAGTATTCTCTATGTATAGTGTCATGTCATCTGCAAACAGTAACAGTTTTACTTATTCTTTTCCACTTGTATTACTTTTATTTCTTTTTCTTCTGTGATTGCTGTGGCTAAAACTTCCAAAACTATGTTGAATAATAGTGGTGAGAGTGGCAACCTTGTCTTGTTCCTGATCTTAATGGAAATGGTTTCAGTTTTTCACCATTGAGAATGATGTTGGCTGTGGATTTGTCATATATGGTTTTTATTATGTTGAGGTAAGTTCCCTCTGTGCCTACTTTCTGGAGAGTTTTTATCATAAATGGGTGTTGAATTTTGTCAAAAGCTTGTTCTGCATCTATTGAGATTATCATATGGTTTTTATCCTTCAGTTTGTTAATATGGTGTATCACATTGATTGATTTGCGTACGTTGAAGAATCCTTGCATTCCTGGGATAAATCCCACTTGATGATAGTGTATGATCTGTTTAATGTGCTGTTGGATTCTGTTTGTTGGTATTTAGTTGAGAATTTTTGCATTTGTGTTCATCAGTGATATTGGCCTTTAGGTTTTTTTTTGTGACATCTTTGTCTGGTTTTGGTATCTGGGTGATGGTGGCCTCGTAGGATGACTTTAGGAGGGTTCCTCCCTCTCCTATATTTTGGAATAGTTTGAGAAGGATAGGTGTTAGCTCTTCTCTAAATATTTGATAGAATTTGCCTGTGAAGCCATCTGGTCCTGGGCTTTTGCTTGTTGGAAGATTTTTAATCACAGTCTCAATTTCAGTGCTTGTGATTGGTCTGTTTATATTTTCTATTTCTTCCTGATTCAGTCTTGGAAGGTTGTGCTTTTCTAAGAATTTGTCCATTTCTTCCAGGTTGTCCATTTTATTGGCATATAGTTGTTTGTAGTCATCTCTCATGATCCTTTGTATTTATGCAGTGTCAGTTGTTACTTCTCCTTTTTCATTTCTAATTCTATTGATTTGAGTCTTCTCCCATTTTTTCTTGATGAGCCTTGCTAATGGTTTATCAATTTTGTTTATCTTCTCAAAGAACCAGCTTTTATTTTTAATGATATTTGCTATTGTTTTCTTCATTTCTTTTTCATTTATTTCTGATCTGATCTTTATGATTTCTTTCTTTCTGCTAACTTTGGGTTTTTTTGTTCTTCTTTCTCAATTGCTTTAGGTGTAAGGTTTGGTTGTTTATTTGAGGTTTTTCTTGTTTCTTGAGGTAGGATTGTATTGCTATAAACTTCCCTCTTAGATCAGCTTTTGCTGCATCCCATAGGTTTTGGGCTGTCGTGTTTGCATTGTCATTTGTTTCTAGGAATTTTTTGATTTCTTCAGTGATCTCTTGGTTATTTAGTAGTGTATTGTTTAGCCTCCATGTGTTTGTATTTTTTACAGATTTTATCCTGTAATTGATATCTAGTCTCATAGCATTGTGGTCGGAAAAGATACTTGATATGATTTCAGTTTTCTTAAATTTACCAAGGCTTGATTTGTGACCCAAGATATGATCTATCCTGGAGAACGTTCCATGAGCACTTGAGAAGAAAGTGTATTCTGTTGTTTTTGGATGGAATGTCCTATAAATCTCAATTAAGTCCATCTTGTCTTATGTGTCATTTAAAACTTGTGTTTCCTTATTTATTTTCATTTTGCATGATCTGTTTATTCATGAAAGTGGGGTGTTAAAGTCCTCTACTATGATTGTGTTACTGTCGATTTCCCCTTTTATGGCTATTAGAATTTGCCTTATGTATTGAGGTGCTCCTATGTTGGGTGCATAAATATTTACAATTGTTATATCTTCTTCTTGGATTGATCCCTTGATCATTATGTAGTGTCTTTCTTTGTCTCTTGTAATAGTCTTTAAAGTCTATTTTTTCTGATATGAGAATTGCTACTCCAGCTTTCTTTTGATTTCCATGTGCATGGAATATCTTTTTCCATCCCCTCACTTTCAGTCTGTATGTGTCCCTAGGTCTGAAGTGGGTCTTTTGTAGACAGCATATATATGGGTCTTGTTTTTGTATCCATTCAGCCAGTTTATGTCTTTTGGTTGGAGCATTTAATCCATTTACATTTAAGGTAGTTATTGATATGTATGTTGCTATTACCATTTTCTTAATTGTTTTGGGTTTGTTTTTGTAGGTGTTTTCCTCCTCTTCTGTTTCCTGCCTAGAGAAATACCTTTAGCATTTGTTGTAAAGCTGGTTGGTGGTGCTGAATTCTCTTAACTTTTGCTTCTCTTTAAAGATTTTAATTTCTCTGTCAAATCTGAGTGACATCCTTGCTGGGTAGAGTAATCTTGGTAGTAGATTTTTCCCTTTCATCACTTTAAATATGTCCTGCCACTCCCTTCTGGCTTGCAGAGTTTCTGCTGAAAGATCAGCTGGTAACCTTATGTGGATTCCCTTGCATGTTATTTGTTGCTTTTCCCTTGCTGCTTTTAATATTGTTTCTTTGTATTTAATTTTTGATAGTTTGATTAATATGTGTCTTGGCATGTTTCTCCTTGGATTTATCCTTTATGGGACTCTCTGCTCTTCCTGGACTTGATTGACTATTTCCTTTCTCATGTTAGGGAAATTTTCAATTATAATCTCTTCAAATATTTTCTCAGACCCTTTCTTTTTCTCTTCTTCTTCTGGGACCCCTATAAGTCGAATGTTGGTGTGTTTAATGTTGTCCCAGAGGTCTCTGAGACTGTCCTCAATTCTTTTCATTCTTTTTTCTTTATTCTGCTCTGCAGTAGTTATTTCCACTATTTTACCTTCCAGGTCACTTTTCTGTTCTTCTGCCTCAGTTATTCTGCTATTGATTCCTTCTAGAGGATTTTTAATTTCATTTATTGTGTTGTTCATCATTGTTTGTTTGCTCTTTAGTTCTTCTAGGTCCTTGTTAAACGTTTCTTGTATTTTCTCCATTCTATTTCAAGATATTGGATCATCTTTACTATCATTACTCTGAATTCTTGTTCAGGTAGACTGCCTATTGCCTCTTCATTTGTTTGGTCTGGTGGGTTTTTACTTTGCTCCTTCATCTGCTGCATATTTCTCTGCCTTCTCATTTTGCTTAACTTACTGTGTTTAGGGTCTCCTTTGCTCAGGCTGCAGGTTCGTAGTTCGTGTTGTTTTTGGTGTCTGCCCCCAGTGGGTAAGGTTTGTTCAGTGGGTTTTGTAGGCTTCCTGGTGGAGGGAACTGGTGCCTGTGTTCTGGTCGATAGGGCTGGATTTTGTCTTTCTGATGGGCAGCGCCTTGTCTGGTGGTGTGTTTTGGGGTGTCTGTGAACTTAAACTTAGTATGATTTTAGGCAGCCTCTCTGCTAATGGGTGGGGTTGTGTTCCTGTCTTGCTAGTTGTTTGGCATGGGGTGTCCAGCACTAGAGCTTTCCGGCCATTGGGTGGAGCTGCATCTTAGCATTGAGATGGAGATCTCTGGGAGAGCTCTCATCGATTGATGTTACGTGGGGCGGGAGGTCTCTGGTGGTCCAGTGTCCTTAACTCGGCTCTTCCACCTCAGAGGCTCAGGCCTGATACCAGGCTGGGGCACCAAGACCCTGTCAACCATGTGGCGGGCAGTGCTTTCTCTCTCTCTCAGTGCCAACTGTGTAGTATGTCGGGAGTCTCATCCCACTGGGGAGCGTCAGCAGCAGCTCTGCCCAGCCCTGGAGCCTGTTAGGAGCGTGTCTGCCAAAACACATTTTTTGAAGAAGATGTTCCTTGCAGACTTCCTGTAACTGATTGGAACCATTTATCTTGCTGTGATTTTGCAGCAAACGTAATTGTGATTGTTTTATTAGCTCTTTGCTGATTAAGTGAAATATAATGATGCTTTTAGGGAAAAAATTGGAAAAAAAAATGAAGTTAGTGGATTTAAAAAGCTATCTAGGAATGTAAGCCTGGGGATTATTGGTATCAGTGGAAGAGAATGACACAGTGCTCAGGACTAAATTCAGAGCAGGGAGAGTTTAATTCCATGGAGGCTAAAGGGTGCATTTGATAGGAGCTGTGAGCTGTCCCAGAGAAGTGGTCTACTCGGCAGCTATAACACGTGTCACACTCGGCCATCCCTGGCTGAATGATCTTTGGCATGTTCTTTAACTCCTGGGCTTTCTTTTGGTAAAGCTGGAGGAAGGCCTAGATTGGAGGACAAATTCAGGCAGGAGCCAGGCTCAGCAGCTAGAGTATTTGCGTTTGTTCTACACAGTCTTGGCTTCTATGATGCTTACAAGTTTAGTTGCCATCATTGAAAATTGGAAGGGTAGCACACAATCTAGATTTCTATGTCCTCTTGAAAAAATGCAGGTCTGGTGATGCAGGCTTTTACTCCTGCTGGGCAGCAGCTGGCTGGGCAGTTCTCTCCTCTGCAGTTCATCAAGGTCCCCACCATCCCTGGGTGAGCCTGATACTCAGACAAAGTAGCAGTCACCATTTACGTTTACAATGTGCTGCTATCTCCCTATAGTAATCTAGAAGGATTAAGTGATGTGTGGTACCCACATTTCTCTGCAAAGTAAACTATTTGAAATACTGAAAAATATTTCAAGAGAAATGAGATACAGCATATTTTTTGTGGACATAAGGAATAAGTATTTAATATATAACTCAAGAATCTTTATTTTTTATTTAAAACCCATCCAACTTTGCTCATGTTTGCTATCACCTTGTCTCCTGGTGGCATTTCAGTTTGTGACCTTATAGTCTAGAGCAGGGGCTGCAAACGGTGGCCCACAGGCCAAATTCAGCCCACCACCTGTTTTTGTAAATACATCTTTATTGGGACACAGCCGAGCCCGTTTATTTTCATATTGTCTGTAGCTGTTTTCACATTCTAACTGCAGACTTGAGTAGCAGCAGTAAAAACTGTGTATCTTGCAAAGCCAAAACTCTTTATTATTTGACCCTTTATAGAAAAAATTTGCTGACTTTCACTTTCAACTCTGACACGTATAAAGCTTGGAAGTTAATCATTTATGCCCTCACAACAAGAAAAAAGCTGAACAAACTGAAAGTCAATGACTTTTCTTAGATAATTCAGAGAATTGAGGTCACAGGGCAAACCACCATTCTGAAATCTGGAGAGCTGGCCCAAACAGAGAATGACAGCCAAGATCAGCTTCCTGGGAACAGAACTGCAGGAACATTTAAATGGTAATTTTGACAAATTGCTGGAGCCTAAGTGTGGATTGAGAGTTAAAATTTCCTGGGAGTCCCATACTTCCCTGGATTTTACCTTGAGCAAACTCATCATGTTCACAAATGAAAATCAGAGAAAGACCCCTTCTGTTTTGAGCAAGTGGAAACTCACCATTTAAGTCCAGGAGTTCTCCATCACAAAGCCCTGTCTTCCAAGGGAAATTACTTTACCAGAGGTTTATCTAACCTGGGAAAGAGCAATTAGCCAGGCTGTAGATTTCCTCTCATCTCACATAAAGGGAGGTAAAATGTTTAAAAAAACAAACAAGCAAACGAAAACTACTGAATATCATAACCTAGGGACTCAGGGATACTCAAATCTGAGATTTAATCATAAGATTATAGAAAGTTTCCCCTTCCTAACACCTTCTCACCACATCAGCAGGGCTCCAAAATACTAACAGTACAACTGAGAGAGCAGTGGGACACAGACTCTACTTAAGAAGGAATTCCTAGGGAAACATGGGGAATAGGAGAGAAAAAAATAGAGCAAGGAAATTAGAGAAAACTGAAGCCTCTGGCACCTTCAGCTACATCACACTTTAAATAAAACCCAGATCCTCCCCAGACTCACATAAAACTTCACACTAAAAGCCTAATTATCCCAGTTCCTATTACTCTATGTTATATGTCTGTTTGTCCAGAAAAAAATTGCAAAGAATAAAAGGCAAGTAAAAATACATATGAAGAGACAAAGCAAGAGTGAACACCAGACTCAGGTATGACACAGAGGTTAAAAATATCAGAATGGAATTTAAAATAACTATGACTAATATGTTGAGGGCAGTAATGGAAAAAGTAGATGACATTCAAGAACAGATGGGTAATAGAAGCAGAGTGAATGAAACTCTAAGAATCAAAAGGAAATGTTACAAATCAAACCTAATGCAACAGAAATGAAGAATGCTTTTGATGAGCTCTTTAGTAGACTGGATTCAGCCATAAAAGAATAAGTGAGTTTGAAGTTATGTCAGTAGAAACTTCACAGACTGAAAAGCAAAGTGAAACAACAAGAATATCTAAGAAATGTGGGAAACTTACAAAAAGTGTAACATAGGCATAATGTGAATACCAGAAAGAGAGGAAAGAGAAAAAGGAGCAGAAGAAATATTTAAAGAAATGATAGCTGAGAATTTTCCAAAATTAATGGCAGACACCAAATCACAGATCCAAGAGTCTCAGAGAATACCAAGCAGGATAAATATTCAATAATTTTACACCTAAGTGTATCATATTTAAACTTCAGAAGACCAAAGAAAAAGAGAAAATATTGAAAGAAGCCATAGGAGAAGAAAATTTTACCTGTGAAGGGAGTAGGGTAAGAATCACAGTGGACTTTTTGCCACAAACTATATAAGCAAGAACATGTAGTGAAATATGTAGTGTATTGAAAGAAAAAACAGAAAAAAAAAAACTGCCAACATAGAATTCTACATCCATTGTAATGATTTTTCAAAAGTGCAGGTGAAATAATTTCATAAACAAAAACTGAGTGACTTTATCTTGAGTAAGCCTGCTGTGTAGAAAATACTAAAATAAGTTATTTGGCAAAAAGGAAAATGAAGTGAGTCAGAAACTTGGATCTACTTAAAGAAAGGACAAGCATGATAGAAGGAATAAATAAATAACATTTTCAAGGAGAAACAGACAAATTCACTATTATAGGGACTTCAGCACTGCTCTATTAGTGATTGACAGAGCCAGCAGGCAGCAAATCAGTAAGGATATAGTTGATCTAAGCAGTACCATCAATCAACTGAATCTAATTGATGTTTACAGAAACTTCATCAACAACAGCAGAATACATATTCTTTTCAAATGAATTATTCACCAAGACCACGTTCTGGCCATAAAACACACCACAACAAATTTTAAATAATGGAAATCATACAAATTATGGTCTCACACTACAATGGAATTAAACTATAGTGGAATTAAATTTAATACAATGACAGAAAAACAGCTAGAAAATTTCTAAAAATTTGGAGAATAAAAATACAGTTCTAGATAACACAAGTCACAGAAAAGTCTTAAGAGAAATTTAAAAATATTTTAAACTAAATGAGAATGAAACTGAAACATAAAAATCTGTGGGATGCAGTGAAAGCATTGCTTTAACATAAACTTGTAGCATTGAATGCATATATTAGAAAAGAAGAAAATCTAAACTCAGTCATATAAGCTTCCATCTTAGGAAAATAGAGAAAGAAGTGCAACGTAAGCCTAAGGCAAGCAGCCAAAAAAAAGAAAGAATAAAAATTAGAGCAAAAATTAATTAAATTGAGAGCAGGAAGCCAAAAGAAAAAAAGATCAACAAAACTAAAACCTAGTTATTTGAAAATCTCAATAAAATTGGTATACTTCTATCCAGGTTACCAAGGTAAAAGAGAGAAGGCAAAAATTACTAATACTAGAAATAAAAGAAGGGCCATCACTAATGATCCTATGATCATTAAAATGATAATAAAGGAATATTATGAAAAATCCTATGCCCATAAATTTGGTAACTTAGATGAAATGAACTAATTCTTGCAGGAGATGAACTGCCAAAGTTCATGCGAGGAAAATTAGACCATCTGAATAGGGCTGTATCTATTAAAGAAATTGAGTCAATAATTAATAGCCTTCCAAAAAAGACAACAGTAGGTCCAGATGGTTTCACTGGTGAATTTTACCAACCATTTAAGGAAGAAATGATACCAAGTCTGTACAATTTCTTCCTAAAAATAGAAATAGAAGACATGTATCTTATTGCCTTCTATGAGAGTAGTATTACCCTAATACCAACACAAGATAAAGACATTACAAGAAAAGAAAACTACAGAACAACTCCCCTGAACATAGATACAAAATTCCCCAATGAAATACTAGTAGATCCGATCTAACAACAGGTAAAAAGAATTATACACCATGGCCAAGTTGATTTATTCCAGGTATGGAAGGCTGGTTCAACATTTGGAAATCAGTGACTATAACTCATCACATTAACAAGCTAAAGAAAAGAAAAATCATACAATCTTAACAATAGAAAAAGCATTTGATAAAAACAACATCCATTCATGATAAAAGCTCTCAGCAAATTAGGAATATGGGAGAACTTTCTCATCTTGAAAAAGAATACAGATGGTGCCAGACTTCCAAAGGTTTAACTTATGATTTTTTGACTTTACAATGGTATGAAAGAGTTGCACATTCAATAGAAACTGTACTTCAAAATTTGAATTTTGATCCTTTTCCAGGTTAGTGATATGCAATATAATACTTCCTCTTTATTCTGGATGGTGGCAGTGAACTACAGCTTCCAGTCAGTGATCATAAACGTAAACAATTTATACACTTACAACCATTTTGTACCCAGTGATCATAAGTGTAAACAATTTATACACTTACAACCATTTTGTACCCATACAACCATTCTGTTTTTTACCATCATTTCAGAATCCAATAAATTACATAAGATATTCAACACTTTATTATAAAATAGGCTTTGTGTTGGATGATTTTGCCCAACTGTTTGGTAATGTAAGTGTTTCTGAGTACGTTTAAGGTAGGCCAGGCTAAGCTATGATGATCAGTGGGTTAGGTGCATTAAATGATTTTTTGACTTATGATATTTTCAACTTACAATAGGATATAACCTCATTGTAAGTCGAGGAAGATCTATATCTACAAAATACCTACAGCGAACATGATACTTAATGGTGAGAAACTAAATGCTTTCCCTCTAATATTGGGAACAAGGCAAGGATGTCCTTTATCACTACTCCTACTCACCATCTTACTGGAAACCCAAACAAATGTAATAAGACAAAAAAAGGAAATAAAAGATATGCAGAGTGGGAAGGAAGAAATACTGTCTTTGTTCACAGATGACATAAATGTCAAATTAGAAAATCCCAAATAATAAACAAATTCCTGAAACTAATAATCAGTTGCAGCAAGGTTTCAGGATACAAGTTAATATATAAATTCAACTGCTTTCCTATATAGTAGGAATAAACTATCGAAATTTAAAATTAAAGACACTACCATTTCCATTAACACCAAAAAGATAAATATTTAGGTATTAATCTAATGAAATATGTACATAATTTATATGAAGAAAATTTAAAAATCTGGTTAAAGAAGTTAAAGATCTGCATAATTGGAGAAATAGTCCATATTCGTGAATAGGAAGATTCAATCTTGCTAAGATGTCAATTCTTTTCAACTTGATCTATAGATTCAATGCAATCCCAATAAAAAGTCTCAGCAATTTAATTTATGCATATCAATAAACTGATGCTAAAGTTTATATGAAAGTCAAAAGACCCAGAATAGTCAGCTCAATATTGTAGAAGAACAAAGTTAGAGCACTGCCACTACCTGACTTTAAGATCTCCAATGATTGTGACAGTTTGGGATTGGCAAAAGAATATTCAGCTAGATTAATGGATCAGAATGAGGATCCCAGAAATAGATCTACACAAATAGATTCAACTAATTCTTAACAATGGAACAAAAGCAATTCAATGGGGAAAAGATAGTCTTTTCAACAATGGGTGCCATCCATATTAAAAAAAAAAGTATCTAGACACAAAATTTAATAAAAATTTTATAAAACTTATTTTTACAAAAATTAACTCAAAATAAATTATAGACTTAAATATAGATGTAGAACTATGCAACTTCTAGAAGATATACTAGAAGTAAATCTAGGTGACCTCGGATTTGACTTGGTTATGACTTTTTAGATACAACCACAAAAGTACAATCCATGAAAGAAAAAATTGATGTTGGACGTCATTAAAAAGTTCTGCTCTGCAAAAAACACCGTTAAGAGCATATGAAGACAAGCCACATACTGGGAGAAAATCTTTGCAAAACAATTATCTGAAAAAGATTTGCATCAAAAATAAACAAAGAACTTTTGAAACTTAACAGTAAGAAAAAAAAATCCAGTTCTAAAAAGGGCAAACGAAATGAACAGACACTTCACCACAAAAGATACATGTAGATGGAAAATAAGCATTTGAAAAGATGCTCAACATCTTATATCATTAGGGAACTGCAAATTAAAACAACGATGAGGTAACACTACATAGCTATTAAAGTGGCTAAAATCCAAAAAACTGACAATACCAAATGCCGATGAGGATGTGGGGCAATGGAACCTTTCTTTCATTGCTGGTAGGAATGCAAAATTTGAAAGGGCTGCTTTCAAAGAAGTTTGGCAGTTTCTTTCAAACTAAATGAAGTCTTACCATACAATCCATCAGTCATGTTCCTAGGTGTTTACTCAAATGAGTTGAAAACTTAATGTTTACACAAAAGTATGCACACAAATTCTTACAGAAATTTTATTCACAATTGCTTCAAACTGGAAGCAACCAAAATGTCCTTCCATAATTGAATGGATGAGCAAACTGGTGCATCCATACAATGGAATATTATTCAGTGATGAAAAGAGCTTTCAAACTACAAAAAGACATGGAAAAAACTTACATGTGTACTACCAAATGAAGGCAGCCTGCCTGGAAAGATTATGCAGTGTATGATTCCAACTACGTGACATTTGGAAAAGTTGAAATTACAGAGACAGTAAAAAGATCAAGGATTTGGAGGTAGGGGCCAGAGAAAAATATGTTAAACACGGAGGATTTTCTAGGATAGTAAAATTATTCTGTATGATACTGTAATAGTGAATACAGCACATTATGCATTTATCAAAACCTGTAGAATGTACAAGACAAAGAGTGAAACTTAATATAAACTCTGTCCTTTGGTTAATAATGTATCAATATAGGTTTATCAGTTGTAACATATTTACCAAGCATCTCTTAGGGTTTTAATAGAGAAAGCTTCATGGTTCCAGACCAGGGTTGGCAAATCTTTTTTTTTTTTTTTTTAAACCTATCTTTTTTAAATTAGTAGAATTTATTTCTAGAACATTTGTAGATTTATAGAAAAGGGGAGTAAATAGTACAGATTCCCCATACACTGCTCCCTACCTTTCTTCCTACAATTTCCCTATTAACATCTTGCATCAATGAGGTAAATTTTCATTTGTTTGAAGAGGTTATTTTTCTGAGAAATCAAGCTCCAATGTAAAATATACAAGGCCACTTGACATTGGGAAAGTAGATTATTTTGATTTGCCCTAGTTGCTATTTACACTTGAGACATACCAGGGACATCTGATCAGGCAGAAGCCAGTTTAAGCCAGCAAGAGCCAAACTAGCTTAGAAACGACTGTATAAATACATTCCATATGTTGTCAGTGCTTACTCTTTATTAAGGGAGCATTGTGTGATGTGATGGTGGATTCTTAAAATATGTCAAACTATTGGGATTGGTAAAAAAAGAAAACTAATTGATATATATATAATCTGGAAGCACCTTAATTACAAAGAGAATTATAAAGTGTTCTGTTTTAAGGGCAAGACAAATGCAGAAGACAATGCTCTTTATTTTTAATAGAGCATTACATTGGTTCACCTATTATCTTGTGATGGATTCTGGAACACTGAGGGATGAGAACAGCTCTTTATATATTTGTATGATATATTCAAGAAATGAGGCATATATGAGCTATTTTATTTTTCCTGAAGAGTGATTTTCAGCTTTAAAACTGTAATGTGAGCCAGGCCTTAAATCACAGTAAAAGCGTTCTATTTCCCTTAAAATCTGAAGAGAGTTGAGTAGTTTTTCTTAATGTGTAAATTTAGCATCACCTAGATTGTTTGAGGGGATTAAAGTTCAAGAGTGTTTTCTTGCTGCAAGGAATTACCACAATTCTGTATTCTGTTTTCTTTTGTTGTTCTTGTTTTCTCTAAGATATTTACCTGTAAAGCATACAGCATATTTACTCTTTCCAACCTTTCCAGTCAAGACCTTTGGTTCCTTGTGTTGTAGAACTCTGAATAGACAAGAGGTTTCTTCTTTTTATCTGAACAGAATAAATTAATAACTGAAAAATGCAAAAACTCTTTGACCAAGAATGAGAATCAAGGGCCTGTGAGTGGGCTCAGATTCATCAGCTTCCACTCATCAGTGAAATCAGAATATTGGCAATAATATGCTTTAAAATCAGTGCTTTACTGAAAGGTTGTCATTCAGGGGAAGCAATTTTGTATTAGCAAGTATGTATCAGGAAGTTTGATAGTATTACCAGTCCTGTGGATATAAAATTATTTTTCTAAAACACCCACTTTTCTAGGTAGTAGTACATATTCTTGTGGAACAAGTGAGTTGGCCGTGTTGATGTGTCAATGTTAGGGTATTTCTTGCTCACATTCATGCACCATTTCAAGGCTTGTCCCTAGTGCAGGGCTAGGAAACCACTGCAGGGACAATGGGTTTCTCAGAGTGCTCCCCATCCTTAGTCTTTGTCCAAAGTAAAACCAGAGGCCAGCTGGGAAGTAAGAAAAAGGCCACACACACACACACACACACACGCCACGATTTGCTGCAGCATATATCCCATTAGCAATAGGAGTTACTAGATGCCAGGATACTCTTATCTTGTCCACATCATAAATTTTACTTTGCCTAAAGAATTTATCATCAGTGATGCTTGTGTCCCAGGACTGTTGTGATGTTGCAACCTGCTTGCTTCCTCTTTTTATCTCCTTTCCTTTCTTTTGAAAATGTTGTGTCGTCAGAACTTTCCTTTTAATATAACATTAAACAGAATTTAGATCTGGTCCCCTTATAAACCAGAACCAGAATATATGGTTGACTTCTGCCTCCTCTTTTTGGTTGATAATTGTTCTTTCTTTAAAGAGTTGGCAGGAGAAGAAATGAATTAAACATGAGCTGATCTGATAAACAAAATATTAAAGCTTTCCTCTCAAAGAAAGAAGCCTTCTCCCTTAATAAGCACTTACAAATTTTACAGTTTGTATGGATTAAATGGAAGTAAATAAATCAAATATTACTTTCTTCTGGGTCAAAAAGGTTGTCTAGCTACTATTCCAATATAAATAAATACGCACACATAGGTGTATGCGTCTGTGTAGTTTTGATCTTTTCAAGAACTCAATCTGTTTTGAATAATCTTGTTACAAATATATCGAAACAACACTGTGTCATTATTTTGAAATGATACACAGTCAAAGTCAGGGGTCTTTAACAGCAAGGAGGGAATTTCACATATGTTCATCAATATATTCAGACCCCAAAAGAAAGTTTATGCCAAATTCTGAGGGAGAAAAAAAAGAGTGGCTCTAGTTGTTTATAGTGAAAATAAGTTGCCAAATTCTGAGGGAGAAAAAAAAGAGTGACTCTAATTGTTTATAGTGAAAATAAGTTGCCAAATTCTGAGGGAGAAAAAAAAAAGAGTGGCTCTAGTTGTTTATAGTGAAAATAAGTTATCAGGAGGGATAAATTATGTGTGTGTATAGGGGGCGGGTGGTCCTGAAGAATGTATTGCCTTTCAGGTGAGAAGGTGCGTTCATACTCCTGACCAAGCAAGACCTGCGTGCTCTGTGATGCGTGCGTAGCCTTGCTGTGCCTTCACCAGCGTGAGCCTGCCGCATGCCTTTCAGTGGAGATGGTTCTTTAAAACCCTAGTATGTGCCTTTCCCCAGAAATTTCTTAATGCAGAGAAGGCAAATATAATTATCCATTCCTTTGTTCATCCATCGTGACATACCTATCATGGGCCCGGTGCGGTGCTATCTCAGGATTAATATTTTTTTAATTGGAAGGATCATCCAACATGTTTAAATCCTGAGACTTTTGACATGGACAGTGTTAGATAGTGTGGCACTGAGTCAGGAATTAAAATCTTGCTGCTACGACCTTCCATCTGGGAATTTGCAAACATATCAGTTAAAATTTCTTTTTTGACAGTCTAGTTGGGGTCATCTCTGAGTTTTTTTTTAAATGAAAATGTTTTTATTTTGACCTCATTTTTCAAAGATGTTTTTATGGCTATAGAATTCTAGTTTAATATTATGTTCTCTTACCATCTGAAGACTGTTGTTCTATTACCTTCTGACTTTCATGTTTGCTCTTGAGAAGACAGTAAGTTGAGAAACCTACTGTTTATTGTGGGTAACAGTTTTTTTCTCAATAGCTGTTTTTTGTTTTTTAAATAAAACTTTCCTTTATTTTTTGTGTTTTTCTGTTTCACTAGAATTTAGGTGTAGGATTTATGACTTTCTGATTCTGAAGACTGGTATCTTTCATCAATTCTGGACAATCCCAGGGCATTGTCTCTCCAAATATTCATTGCCTTCTCCCACTTTCTGTTAGCTCATTACTCCATGTTGGACCTCCTCACTCTATTATTGTTTTCTTAAGACTTTTCTTTCCTATTTCCCATCATTTTATATATCTGTACTTCATTCCCTGTATTTTTCTCAGATTCACTTTTTCAGTGTACTAGTTTTCTTTTCAGCTGTGTCTTTTTAGCTATTATATTTTTATTTCTATAGGTTTATTAGGTTCTTTATAAAATATGTCTGGAGAAAAAATTATGGTTGCCAAAGGGGAAAGAGGGTGAGGGAAGGATAAGTTAGGAGTTTGGGATTAACATACCCACACTACTATATATAAAATAGATAACCAACAAGGACCTACTGTATAGCACTGGGAACTATACTCAATATTTTGCAGTAACATAAAAGAGAAAAGAATCTGAAAAGGAATATAGGAATCTATCTTTCTATCTATCTATCTTATCTATCTATCTGAATCACTGAGCTGTACACCTTAAACTAGCACAATATTGTAACACAACTATATTTCGATTTAAAAAAGATCAAAGGATCAAAGATTAAAAGAATTTGAACTCATAATAAAATAGTTATTATATATACGAAGAAATAAGCTGTCATGAGCAACTATAAGTGCCATAAAGCACAGAATCAGACCCCCAATGATTGTAGATATAAAGATTATTAGAGATTATAAATCATGCACATTGAATATGTTTAAAGAAGTAATAGAGAAGATTGTCCATAAAAGTAAGAAAAATAGAGACCAGTAAAACTGATGAGATTAAATTTTGAAAAGAGGCACCTTCTGGTACATACAGGTAGATGAAGAGGATGGGAAGAAATGCATAACGTGACAAAGTAAAGGGTGACAGAAAGACACATGGCAGCACCAGGGAAGGCATGACTGGTGCTGCCTGGCCCTGGGGGGACTTCAGAAGGTAACAACTTGCTGTTCCCTCTACCCAGTTCCTCCACACATTCCCTGGCTATGTCTGTACCTGAGACTGATTCTAGACTGCCATTTCTATGAGTTCTACCTTTGTGTCCATCCATTTCTCCCCTGGTATTACATGAAGCTCCAGTGAGAGCTTGGATGGTGGAAAAGCATGGTCTGTGCAATCAGCCCAGAGCAGGCTTCTAATCCTTGTTCTACCTTTCACTAACCAGTGATCTTGGACAAACACAACCCTTTACATTTCTCTCCTCAGAGCCATGACACTGATGATGCTTTCAGATCTTTTCAAACAGTTTCATAATATTGAAGCACATCATGTGAAGGTGGGGATTGGAAAGCTGACAGGTGAGGTTGCCAAATCATGATAAGTCTAGAAATTGGCACTTTAGCCCATGTGTCAATAATTTCAAAAAAATTTTAATAGCAGAGACTTAAAATAACAAAAAACTTTTTTTTTTAAGTCCCAACATGAAAAACATATACTTTAACTCATACATATTCAGTGTAGTTTACATTAGTCAAAAAGTTTCTAAGGCAGTTCCAAACTTCAGTGTGGGGAAGGAAATACTTTTCGACCTAATTTTGAACAATGAAATAATAAGTACTAGGGATATAATGCACAACAGGATTAATGTAATTAACACTGCTCTGTGTCATATATGAAAGCTGTTAAGAGAGCAACTGCTGAGAGCTCTCATCACAAGAAAAAAATGTCTATTTCTTTGATTTTGTATTTATATGAAATGATGGATGGTCACTAAACTTGTAGTAATTGCTTCATGATGTATGTAAGTCGAATCACCACACTGTACACCTTAATACAGTCAATTATATCTCAATAAAACAGGAAGGAAAAAAATAAATACCATGAGAATTTTTTTTTTTTTTAAGGCAAAACTAGCTCCTGTTAGTTTTTCAGTGTTTTTGACTTTGAGACGTATTGTTCAAAGTAATAGTAAGTGATATCATTATTGGTATTATTAGCTATACTGCCTGTCTGTGCATTACCGTCCCAGCATTGTGCTGAGACTTTAGGTAAGTTATCTCATTTACTCTTCTCGGTGGTTCTGTGATGTGTTGTTATTCTTACCGTTTTACGTATGAGAAATCTGAGAGTGTGGTTAACTTCCTCAGTGCTCACAGAGTCATCAGAGTTATCAGAGAGGATTGGATCCCTTCTTCAATGCACTGCATAGAAGCCCTGCAGAGACTCCAAGAATGGCTGGTGTGTCCAAGCCTGGATGGATGGGATGGAAGGGAGCCCAGTAGTGGAGTATCACTCGGGGGATATTAGAAACTCACCTTCTCCAAAGTGTCATTGTCCAACATTACATTCACGTTCTATTTTTACATACTCTTGAGTAAGCTGCAGACTCAGTATAAGAATCTGGGCCTTTGACTCCAGGTGTGGTCTTTCCTTTGGGTGTGGAAACTTATTTCATATTTGGTTCATTTCTTAGGTGCCCTGGGCTTCAGATCAAGCATGTGGGCTGCCTTATACAATGGCAGAGACTGCCGGCCAGCCCCCATCAATTCAATTCTGGGGAAGAGGAGTTATATGTTTAGATTTATTTCTGTGTCTTCAAAGAGATCGGTGGATGGAGAGAAAGGGGTATCGTAATTTATAATGGTGGATTAAAAAAACAGAGCCAGTCCATTTGTATAGAAAATTGGCCTGTATTATCCAGACATAAGCCAGCAGAGGACAAAAGAATATAATATGTCTATTATTTTTAAAACAGTTAGTGGTGAAAATGGTTTTGAGATGATTACAGGTGCTAAATTGCAAACTCTGTACTTCATCATCATTTGTACACATTTGATAACATCATATTCGTTTTTAAAGATGATTTCAAAAATTTCAAGCTTGTTTTTTTAAAAATTTTCTTAGGTGAGATACCTTATGTCTTAAAAGGATGGTAATTCATTATTGTTTGTTTTTTCTTTTCATTTGGTTTGGTGAGGAAGTATGAATAAAGTATTAGTTGTACTGTACTGATTGCCAAAGTGTAGCAATCATATTATGGAGGTGAGAGCTTCAGGGCAGATTGCTGTTTCTTCATTGATTATTCCCATGGTAAAAGTGACTTGTTGATAGATTGCAATTCCATTGTGAATAATCGTTACTTTCATGGTCTTTGAAAAACGGCACAGAGCAGTGGAGAGGGCTACACCTGCAGGGCTGTGATGCATCACGTGAAATAACTTACCGGAGTCTTCTTTTTTCCATATAAATGTAGTCTTGGGTTCCTAATTATTAAGATGGAAAATTCAGCTCTTGAAAATAAGACTACAGAATAATGATAATTGATTGTGATTTCTTTCTCTTCACATAAATAGTTTCACTTTCTTCTTTTATGAGAATAAAGTTTTTCTTCTTCACCCCCGGTTAAAATAATTTCCTTTGTTCTCATTCAGTTATTTTTCTTTTTAAACACTTTGCGCATGCAGAATAGAACAAATTGAACAGTACGCCTGGAAAAAAATTTTATTTTTTTCTTTTGTCTAGATCATGGGAGGACGAAAGACTAGACTATTTATGAGCATTCTATACTGTAATTACATATATTACACTATCATTATTTCTTAATTTGCTAATCAAACATTTTTATCAATCATTTTTAATGAATCTGCAGAAAAACAAAAATGAAGAGTCTGAATGATTTCAACAAGGAGAGTCTGTCACTCTAAAAATGGCAGTTTCACTACAATTTTGCTCCATCACCACTAGCTGAAATTCATGGCCTCCATCAATGCTTATACAAACTTTTCCCATCCTGGTCTGGATGTGAGATTAATTACAGGCATATTCCTGCTTTTAAAGATGTTCTGACCAATGTTGATATTAACCAGGTGATATTCACAAAGTAATTTTTCCTAAACGTATGACGATGTGTAATATCACAAGGTTATGTGACGCAGTTGAAGGCGAGGGGCCTTTGAAGTGAGGTAGCCCCCGACTCTCCCCAGTTTGGCCTAGCGGCCACCAAGGTCCCTAGGTGTAAACCTGAGGCGTACGGATCAGGGACGATGTTAGCCCTCACCTGACAGCGCTACACCATGTCACTTGCTCACCAGGCAGGAAGAGAAGGGAAAGGCTTCTCTCAGTGTTTTCTGTCACTGGCTTCTGAGCAGGAGTCTGCATTTCCCATTCTCCTTGTATACATTTTGTAAAGTCTCTGCAGTACCTGGAACCCAAGCATCCCAGTGAATGGAAGTAGGTGAAAACAAGGCCGTGTGAAGTCCTAACCATGTGGGCAGCACTTCACCAGGAGTAGCTCTTTGTACTGGAGAATCAAATGATTGACTGTTGGCGGGGATTAAAACCCACTCGCTGAGTGTGGAGACTTTGATCTTCACCAAATCCACTGAGACAGCCAAAATTTCATGGGAAGGTGGCAAAGATTTCCTAAACCAAATGCAAATAGATGCTTAACTTTCAACTCCAGCTCACGCCCGGAGGCTTTGCAAGTGCTGATTTGTTTTTTACAGAATATTCTTGTTGGAATGGGCTTAAACTTAAATTGCAGCATCTTAAATTTTTTTTAGTTATTATATAGCTGATGATTCTTATGAGATTGCAATAATAGATGTGTGTTATGTAGAGATAATGTTATTTGTAGGTCTTATTATAATTTGGGAAGGACTTACCAAATGACAAATTTGGTCTTTTGGGATAAAGACCGTGTACTCTCACTCTTTTGGCAATCCAGCCAGTTATGGGCTACACATCATCTTTTTTCTTTAATTAACTGATGCTAATAAAATTTTGCATAAAACAATAAACATAGAAAACATTTTCCAACATAATACATGTTATAATTAACCTGTACTTGTGAACACCTCATTAAAAAGATCAGTGAGTAGATTAGCATTTTTGTTAGGAAAAATATGAAGTGATATGAGTTACAGCCCAAATTTTTGTCATGAAAATTATGTGCTTTGGGCTCAGACATGGCCCTAGTTTTCTGGTCAGAAAAAAACGTGGAGGTAAAAATTAGATGATTTCAGGATAATTTCCAGTTAAAAGTCTGCGATCTGTGACCTTTCCTATATCTTCTCCACTGGATCCTTGTTTCATTGATGAGGTTATTACAGGTGTTGTTATTATTAATTTCCTCCCAAAGGTATTATTCTTTTTATGTGTGTGTTGTTATTATTTAGTGTTTTTAAGTAAAATGATTTTACTAGATTTTTTTAAAAAAATTTGGAAAAGATTGTATCCTTTGGGACTTCCCTGGTGGCACAGAGGTTAAGACTCCACGCTCCCAATGCAGGGGGCCCAGGGTTCGATCCCTGGTCAGGGAACTAGATCCCACATGCATGCCACAACTAAGAGTTCTCATGCCACAACTAAGGAGCCCGCCTGATGCAACTAAGAGCCGGTGCAACCAAATGAGTAAATAAATAATTTTTTTCTTAAAAAAATGATTGTGTCCTTTAATGGACCCTTGAACCACTCATCTGCTGTTAAATTTTTGTGCAGTGGAATCAGTGCCTCTTTTCTCTTGGTAGATGCCATGTGCTGTGGTTGCTGCCCCAATGTCCTCTATGCTGCCATTTCAAGTCCAGCCTTACCCTGTAGTTAAATTTTATGATTTTATGATTGGCATACAGGATTATTAGTTACAGAAATTTGCTTTAGAAACAAATTGAGGACTGTATAGATATTGAGAGGCCAGGCTCCTTTCTGCAGTGATCAATGTATTCCCATGAAAGTTGGGTTTCAAGCACGGGTCTTTGTCCACGCTCTGTCTGCCTTCCTGGCAAATACCTACTGCTGAGCTGCTGGGAACACCTGGCTACACCCCTGGGTGTGTGTGTGCCTTTTTGCATCACCTGGAAACTGGTTGGAAATGCAGACTCTCAGGCCCCTTCCCAGATCTCCTGCGTCAGAATCCACATTAACAATCTCAGGTGGTTCTTACACACACTCAAGTTTGAGAAGCTGGTCTAAAACATCCTTGTCCTTCAGTTCAACCTTGGGATGGCAGTTTCCGAATGTTTCCTCCTAGGATGCAGATTTGTCATTCTCGTTAACCAACTTTGCCTCTGTGATATTGGACAATCAAACACAACCCTCTCATTTCATCTGTCACTACTGATGAGAGGTGCATGGGGTTATTTTCCCTTTAACATTAAATAAGGAAAAATAAACCCTCTCTGAAATCATCCATGTTCCTTGCTATTGTACTGACATACTGAAAAAAAAAAGTGTAGACATATTAATACTTTTAATAATAATAATTTTTAATATAAGCCTTTGTAAGCATGTTTCTTTAACATTTAATAGAATTTCCTCATGAATCTAATGGGCTCCAATACTTCCCATCTCTGTGTCCCTTTTTGTGTTCTCATACCTGTGGATCATCAGTCACCAAGATGGGTTTTGACAGTTCCGGGTTCACAGTTCCCACCTCCAGAGCATCCCTTGGACCACAAGGACCCAGACACTGGTATCTGTGAAAACCTTCTCCAGGGTTTCTGGAGATGTGCATGTGTGGGGCCTGTTAACCTGACTTTGCAGAGCCCCTGTCTCTTCTTTGAGTGATGGGGATGGAATGTGAGCTAGTTACACTGATGGATGTCAGAGCACTTCACGAACTGCCCAGGGTTCCTCACATTGCCACGGGCACCCTTTGCTTTTTCCTTCCATTCTATAACTCTTGCTAATTCCTCAGATCCGGGCTTTTCCCAGCACCTCCCTAACCCTATTGCCAGCATTTCTGAGATGGGAGTTGGTTTTGTTCCTTGTCATTATAACAGTCCAGCTTCATGTCTAGAGCTAAATCCAAATTGTCTTTCATCTGACTTACAGACAGATTTGCAAAATACATGTAATTTGTTTATTCCCCAGACCCGACCCAGCGACCTCTAACTCACATTGAGGGCTTTGAGCTGGAGCTGTTGGTGGCACAGTTGAGCTCGGTCCAAACCCCCACAGAACATCCAGGAAAGGAACCAACCAGCGGGTTCATGGGACAAAAATCAAATATCCTGTGCTCCTTTTCTTACGGGTTTCAACATGACACACAGAGGCAGTGGGGATCAAGTTGCAGGTCTTTCTCTGAATGATATAGATTGTTTTTCCCTTCAGTTTTCTTGAGGCATAATTCCATCCACATCAGCAATTTTGCCTTGTTTCTTAATGCATAGTAATCTTGCCTTTCCAGTGAGATTTCTTTCATCACGAAATTTTACTCCCTTTGATATATTTTTTTACATTTTATTTATTTATTTTTATTTATGGCTGTGTTGGGTCTTCGTTTCTGTGCGAGGGCTTTCTCTAGTTGTGGCAAGTGGGGGCCACTCTTCATCGCGGTGCGTGGGCCTCTCACTATCGCGGCCTCTCTTGTTGCGGAGCACAGGCTCCAGACGCGCAGGCTCAGTAGTTGTGGCTCACGGGCCTAGTTGCTCCGCGGCATGTGGGATCTTCCCAGACCAGGGCTCGAACTCGTGTCCCCTGCATTGGCAGGCAGATTCTCAACCACTGCGCCACCAGGGAAGCCCCTCCCTTTGATATTTTACAGTCCTTTTCTTGCCAAACTCAGAGTGATAGCCGATGGTCAAACTCTGAGATGCTGGGCACTCAGTGCTCAGTGACCTGACCTTGCTGACATGAGCCCCAAATATTGCGGCACTACAGAGGATCCTTGGTCCCCAGGCCACGTGGGCCTATAGGCACCTTCAAGAATGGAATGGAGGTAGGACTGTGAGAAGATGAGAACATGGGGGATTTTTTTGTTTTTTAAGTTGGTGATTTTCCTTCACAAACGGAATGATTTTCTTCTGTTTAAAGAAGGCTTTTGCTCCATCATTGACCGCGTTCTTGGGTTACACAGCATCATACCAAGTAAGAAGATGGAGACCACGTCAGCCAACATTTCTGGAATTTAGCTCCATCATTTGCAACACAAGGTGACACACCCAGAACACTCTATATCCTGCCTTCCATGCATTATACGAGAACTCATTCATCATACGGGCACAGGAGCACAGTTCTTCTGAGAGTATCCAATCATTACATTGGTTTCATTGACAATTTGGGAAAGACTCAAGGAATTTTCTTCAGAGCCAGTTGGCTGACCAAGAGGAAATTCACATTTTTAAAAACTAAGATATTCTCTCCCTCTTTGCACTTTTCTGTTTTCTCCTGCCTGTTCCCCTGGTTGCTCTGAGGACCCTCAGCGTTGCAGTGGTGTTGGGAGAAGACCACCACCGGGGACAGCTGAGGCAGGTGTAGGGTGTAGTGGAAGAAAGGAGGGTGGATGAAGTGCCTACTTCCTTCACGGGTCATGCCCAGAAGCATTTTCCTGTCTGACGGTTCATTTGTGGCCTTTAATTCTGAAACTTGATATGCCGCAAATGGGAGTTGAATTGCCAAACGTTAAACCCAGCCTGGAATGGTTAGTATAATCTGTTCTCAACCTAGAAACCAGCGAGGGGTTTGGATGGTACAGTGTGTACTTGCCCCAAATAGCCTTTTGTCTCGCTGGCTGGACCCATTACGTGCCATTGCTTTCCATTTATAAAATGGGTCTGTTCTCAACCTAGAAACCAGTGAGGGCTTTGGATGGTACAGTGTGTACCTGCCCCAAATAGCCTTTTGTCTCGCTGGCTGGACCCATTATGTGCCATTGCTTTCCATTTATAAAATGGGTCTTTTGGGGCTTCCCGGGTGGTTCAGTGGTTAATAATCCACCTGCCAATGCAGGGGACTTGGGTTCGAGCCCTGGTCCGGGAAGATCCCACATGCCGCGGAGCAACTGAGCCCATGCGCCACAACTACTGAGCCTGCGCTCTACAGCCCGTGAGCCACAACTACTGAAGCCTGCGTGCCTAGAGCCCGTGCTCGGCAACAAGAGAACCCACAACAATGAGAAGCCCGCTCACCACAACGAAGAGTAGCCCCTGCTCACCGCAACTAGAGAAAGCCCACGCGCAGCAACAAAGACCCAGTGCAGCCAAAAATAAGATAAATAAAATAAATAAATTTATTAAAAAAAAATGGGTCTCTTGGAAAATACAGTACTGGTTTCATAGACATCCTTTTACGATGCCATCTTGTACTTTTCTGAATTCTTCAGTGGATTGTCTTCAGTAGTTCATCAATAGTCAGTTGTCCTTGGTCTTGTCTTTCTTATTGCTTTCTAAAATTTTGTGGTAAATTTAATTAAATTCTCCCATCTATTCATGATTTTAATAGTCTGCTCCATTGCTCAGATATCAGTGCACAGTCTATATTAAGGTTATCCCGGGACTTCCTTGGTGGCGCAGTGGTTAAGAATCCACCTGCCAATGCAGGGGACACGGGTTCAAGCCCTGGTCCGGGAAGATCCCATATGCTGCGGAGCAACTAAGCCCGTGTGCCACAACTACTGAGCCTGCGCTCTAGAGCCCGTGAGCCACAACTACTGAGCCTGCATGTTGCAACTACTGAAGCCCACGTGCCTAGAGCCCATGCTCTGCAGCAAGAGAAGCCACCGCAATGAGAAGCCCGCGCACCACAACGAAGAGTAGCCCCTGCTCGCCACAACTAGAGAAAGCCCGCGCGCAGCAACAAAGGCCCAATGCAGCCAAAATAAATAAATAAATATTTTTTAAAAAAGGTTATCCCTTTGCTTACTTAAGGATTATCACTCTGTTATACCTATTGTTCCATCTGGCCCAGGGTTCTGCTCATTTGTGTGTTTTCGCAAATCTAGAGTACTTTGTTCTGAATGCTGACATTTTGCTTTCAGTTAGGCCATGTTCAGAACATCATTTCGACTTCTAGTAAGTATTTATGAGTAAGGCCTCATGTTGTCTAACCAGAGTTTCATTTTCTCTGGATCTTATCTTTATGTGCATGAGGTATGTGCAGAATCCCAATGACTGGAAATCTCTGAAATATTTATTACGTGTGTCCATATCTATTTCTCCAAATTGCTATCTCTCCTCCTGTGCTTAATGGTGCATTTTAAAAACACTTTCTGGATATTGTTACCAAGGTCATATGTTTACTACAAGTATGTTTATGACATATAACCTAACAATGTTTTGTTCTTGCCCTTCTTGCTGGAAATATTATCTTGGGTTCTGAATCTGGAGTGTGCATGCATGAGAGTATGTGTTTCTTTGTGTGTTTTATACCATTTTGGCACTAAAAAATACCTACAAACTGAAAGTTGTGGTGAACATATTTGATATAGGTCCTTTCTGAGGTCTGCCTTTTGAATAACATTCTCATTATTTAAACACAATTGTGCATGCTGGTTCATCTCTTCTTGCTGATATCTGACAGGAAGATTTGGATTTAGGTATAAATTCAGCCATCAGGATATACACATCAGAACTGGCTTATGAATGAGTTACTTTGTGGGGTTTTATTACATATAGTCCCCAGGACTATCGAGCCAATCCAAGGAGGGCTTAATCAGGTACTATTAAAAACTGGAATTAGGACCTAATCCTAAACCACAGAATGACATTTATCTAAAGTAATTACCTTGTGACTCAAACACATTTCAGTAGCATTTGCTAATCTCACAAGCATATGGGATCAGGGAATTAAAAATAAGAAGCAGGTCAAATAAATGTGACTCTGGAAGTGAAAATATATCTGACTGAGTTACTTGTTTATATTTTTAAAGGAAAAATGGAAAGAAATACATCTTACTAATATGAAGAGGTCATTATTAAACTTTAAAAGAGAATAAGACTAAACTAGTACTAGCTATGAATTACCAATTTGAAATGCCTTTCCATCTGTTTCAAGGTGAGACCTGTGCATTCAGATTCTAGTGGACCCTGCAAGGCTTCGGCGCCAGGCGGGCCCACCTAACAGTGGGAAAATATCCTGTGCCAGGCGGACAAAACTAGAAAGTCACATTTTGGAAAGAGTGAAGGAAAGTTTAAATGCTGACTTGACCCTTCTTTGTACTTCTCTCCCCATTCCAGCTCCCCTTACACTCACAGCTGGGAGAAACTGTGAAAGTTGCTGTAGTTTTAGGATTATAAGTTTTGAACTGAGACACCCCTGAGTGTGAAACATGGTTTCCCCACTAACTAGCTGGGCGAACTTAGCTGTGCTGTTTGACATCCCTGAGCCTCTGTTCCCGCACCTGTAAAACAGGGATGATGTCCTTACCTCACTGCTGGGAGAGTAAAGATATAAACAGGTGTTGTGTGGGCACTTCTGGCTCAGAGCTTGACACAAAGCCCTGTAACCCAGACGGCTTCCAAGCAGTAGCCGTGCGCGAGTCTGGCAGAGGGTGGCCTCCGGGTGTTAAGCCAGACACTAGACTTCCTGCCCCTGCCTGAAGTGGCAGGGCACCCCCTGAGCTTTGAGAGAAGGCGAAGTGCTACTTTCTTCGTTTGGAGGATTCTCTTATGATTTAGCCATAGCAGTGTCTCCTCCCTCATTCCTGTTTGTGGTTTGTGCTTGTTGAGATTCTTTCCTACAGTGTTAGTCTTTTTAAAAATGTAACTTTTGTTTCATTTTAATTTCTTGTTTTTTATTTTATGTCTTTTTTTTCTGATTTTTTGAGTTTGCTTTATTCTTCTAGCTCATGGAACTGAATTTTTGGCTGATTTGTTTTCAGTCTTTCTCTTTTAAAAGGAAATACATTTCAAGCTATAAATTTCTCTCTAATGAGCACTGTAGCTCCACTCTACAAGACTTTTTAAAAAATACACAGTTGATTATTTTCAGTAGGTCGTGTAAGCATATTTATATTTCCTTGAATTTCTGGCATATTTGGTATTTTCATTTATCAATGTTTTTGATTCTCCTGCTACCCTACCGAACTTTCCTGCTGTTTGATAGATTGCTAGCATTCTTTATTTCTTCTATTGGTGTGGAAGTTACAAATTCTGTTTCTATTCTTTGTTGTCAACCATGACTTTGACGTGTACCCTCACATACAAAACTTAAAGTTAATGAGCTTGTCTACCCTTCTCCTGAACTTGACTTCTTTAATTCCGATCTCTTTCTTCTACTTTTCATGCTGCTTTGTCTAGAATCTTAATTATGCCTTACTTTTAACAGCCCTGTTCATCTTTTTAAAGTTAATATTTATTTGGATTTACCAATATATGCATAGAGTTCTTATCATTGCTTCTGGTAGCCTGGTAGCATTGTCTGAATAGTAAAGATCTGGTAAGGCATAGACGCTAACCAGTCGGGACAGAGTCCTGACCAATCGGAAGGCGCATGGCTGAGGATGCTAAGCTCACTGGCTGAGGCCCACCTGTTACTGCAGGACATGTTTCCTTCCTGATGAAATATAATCTTCAGTAGTTTCTCCAGTAAGGGTCTAAGAGTAGTAAGTTCTCTCTTTCTTCTTATATCTCAAAAGAACTTTGTCATGCTTCGTTTTTGACTGGTAACCTAGCTGGATATAGAATTCTATATTGACATTTACTTTCCTTCAGAATTTCTGTGATACCTCCTTATGACTTTCTCCCGTATTTCATTGCCAATGAGCAGTCTGCTGTCATTTTATTTGTCCTTACTCTGCTAGTAATCTGTCTTTTTCTCTCTGGTAGGTTTTAATATTTTTCTCTGTCTCGGTGGTGGTCTATAGTTTCATCTAGTTAAGAGTTTTTTAAATATTTATTCTGCTTGGCTTATATTTCTGGAATCTGAAGATTCATGTTGTTCATCAGTTCTGGGATTTCCTTCAGGTTTTATCTCTTCAAATATTGTCTCTCTCATTGTCTTCTTCCAGGAATCCTATTAAAAGTGCTTTGGAATTTGTTATTCTTTTCTGTTTCTTTTAACTTCTCTTTTACGTGGTCTAACTCTTTACTTCTCTGTGTTGCTCTTTGGGGGATTCATCATATCTTTTTTCTGCACTCTTCCTTTTTCCTCTATGTCTAGTCTAAAGTTTGTTTAGTTTTCGTTTGTGTGGGGTCAGTTTCAGAGGATTCTGGGACTCTCATTCTGTGGCACACGATGGTTATTGGTCTAACAGAGACTCTTTCCCTTTTTGTTCTGTTTATTTCCTTTTATTCCTATTGCCCACCTCCTCGAGGATGACCCCTCCCACCATTTGAAATGTGCTAATATGTTGTGTGCATTTTTGTAGGTATGTTTTACACTGTATATTATTGTTTTATGCAAATGTTGGTTTTAATTTACATAATCAAAGGGTGTTATACATCTTTTAATTTTCATGAACACTATGTGTTTGGAATTCTCCCACTTTGCTATGTGTAAATTGAATTCCTTGTACCTAGCAGCTGCATTGTAGTCAATGATTTGTATTCATCACATTTTATGAATCCACTTCCTCAGAGATGGGCATCCAGATTATCTTCAAGATCCCACCAACACAAATATTACTATCATTCAATCCAAAATACCTTCTATTTTTCCTTATGGATTTTCTTCAGGCCGTCACCTACTTAGAAATGTGTTGTTTAATTTCCTACTAGTTGAGTATTTTTAAAGTTATCTTATGACTATTAATTTCAATGTTAATGTTGTTTTCAGAGAACATACTTTGAATTATTATAACTTGAATAATTGAGGGATTTTTAATGTCCAAGAATTTGATTTATCTTGGTTAATGTTCCATGTGCTCTTGGCAAGAATCTGTATTACACAGTTGTTGAGTGGAGTGTTCTTTAAGTGTTAATTATGTTAAATTGATTTATAGTGTTAATCAAATATTCTATATTTTATTCAAGTTTTGGTCCACTTGTTTTATTAGTCATAAGGAGAAGCATGTTAAAATCTCCCATTGTGAATTTGAGCTTTCTTTAAAAAAAGAAAAATCTGTCAATTTTGGCACCATATGTTTTGAAGCTATTTTGTTAGGGTGCATTTAAATTTAGGTTAGTTACTCATTCTTGGTGAAGTGACTATTAACATTATGAAATACTCCTCTTTATCTTTGATGTTACTATTTGTCTTGAATTGCACTAAGTCTGGTATGAACAATGCCATCTAGATTTATGATGCACAGTGGTTGGATAGTATGTTGCTTTTTAACATTTCATTTTCAACCATCTGTTTCTTTATGTTCTAAGTGTATTTCTTGTAAAATGCATTCATTTGGATCTTGTTTATTTATCTCGTCTTTAAGTGGCATTTAGTCTATTCATATTTAATGTAATTATCAACATAACTTGTGTTTAGATCTTTCATATTGGTGTATGTTTCTCTTTTTAATTCCCTGACTTATTTTGAGTGACCAAGTAATTATTTAATTCTATTAACTTTTTAAATATACATTTTTTATTATTTTTTCAGGGTCACTAGGAATTACAATGTGTATCTTTAACTTACCACAGTTCAATTTCCAATTATATCAAACTCTTTACAAAATGTAGGAACGCCATGATTACATGTATAATTCCATTTATCCCCCTCTCTCTCCTTGTGCTCTTTTATTCCTCTGTGTTCTATGAACCCTACAACATGTTGCTACCATTTTTGCTTTGAACAATTGTAGCTTAAATCTGTATATGTTATATGTATTACACAAACATAGATATGTGTCTGTACACACAAACATACATGTATTAAAAATAATAAATAGGTCCCCTTTTTTACCTATATTTTGCACTTTCTATGGTTTTCTTTTTCTTTCCTGCAGACTTGAGCTTCTATCTGGAATCATATATTTCACCCTGAAGAAGTTCTTTTAGCATTTGTTGTAGCACAGGTTTTCTGGCTACAAAATCTGAGATTTTCTTTGGCTGAACTTGTCTTAATTTACCTTTCATTTTTGATGTAAACCTTGGTTAGGTATAGAATTTTATATTAACAGCTTTTTAAAAAAAATTATTTTGACACTTTGAAAACTCTTTTTCGCTCTGAGAAATTCAGCCATCACTCTTTTCATGCTTTCCTTGCATATGACCTGGCTGGGTTTTTTGGGCTACTTTTAAGATTTTCTTTCCATTTTTGATTTTCAGCAGTTTGCCTCTGATGTGATAGGTGTGATTTTTAAAATTATTTTTTAAAGGCTTATCATGTTTATGGTTTGCTGAGCTTCTTGGATATGTGTATTGATATATTTCATCAATTTCAAATTTAGTGACTATTATCTCTTAAAATAATTTTTTTCCTATATCTCTTCTAACCTCTGGGACTCCAGTTATTTATATTGCTTGAGAGTATGTTAATGTGTCTTGGATACTTTGTTTTATTTTATTTTTTTACTTTTTATTCTCTATCTACTGTCAAGATAGTGTCTATTGGCCTGCCTTTGATTTCACTGATTCTTTACTCTGCTGTGTCCAAGTCTGCTAATAAGCTTATGCATTCTTCCTCTCTGACATCACATACTTTGATTCTGATAGTTCCGTTTGATTTTCCTTTCTACTGTTTCCATTTATGTGCTGAAATTCCTCATCTGCTCATATTTGTTGTCATCATTTTCTTCTAGACCCTTCATCATAGATACTTTGGAATTCCTGAGTGATAATTCAGACATCTGGGTCATTGCTATATTTATTTCTGTGAACTGTTTCCTCTTTTAAATGTAGACCCCTTTTACTCACTTCTTTGTGCATCTTGTGATTTTTTTATTTTATGCTGAACATTGTGTTGGGATAAGACATATTCACCTCCTGAGAAGATGTGCCCCCTGTCAGGCTGACGGTGTGAGGTTGAGTCAATCTAACATGTAGCTGAGCTATCTCTGGACTCTGTTGCAGAGTTGGAATCTTAAGTTAGATTCAGTTCACCAAAACTTCACACGTTGTGAAGGTGGGTTTGAAACTTTGCCTTTGGAGAGCTTGGGATCAGAGCACCAGCCACACACTCTTTAGATCTTTGTGCATTGCAAGGCCAGCTACGAGCTTTCCAAACCATAGCAATGCTCTTTCTGCTTTACAGCCTGCCTGCCAGCATTTTGAGTTTCTGGTGCATTCTCTTTGCTCTCTAGACCCATTCCTGGCTTTCTGCACCTGGGGGTATCTCTTTCTGCCTTTGGGCACTCTCCTCAGCCTTTGTACTTGGTGAATGTCCATGGATCTTTGTAGCGATTCATCTCAGCTCTCCTGTTCTCCCAGCTTTTGGCATTTATTTTGTTCCTGAATATATTCTTGCCTTCTTACTTTCCTACCATAAGCCTCCTTTTTTTATTTCTTAGTTATGTATTAACAAATAGTCTATGTTCATTCTAGAATATATGAATATTCTATATTCATTTAAATTTATGATACCTTGCTATATTGATATCTTCAACTCAGTTTGGGAAAAAAAGGGAAGCATAAAAAACAAAGAAGCATGCTTGCTTTGGCAGCACATATACTAAAATTGGAACCATACAGAGAAGATTAGCATGGCCCCTGCTCAAGGAAGACACACAAATTCGTGAAGCATTCCATGTTTTTAATAGACCCACAGACATAGAAAACAAACTTATGGTTACCAAAGGGGAAAGTGGGGGGGGGGATAAATTAGGAGTTTGGGATTAACAGATATACACTGCTATATATAAAATAGGTAACCAACAAGGACCTACTGTAGAGCACAGGGAACTATACTCAATATTTTGTAATAACCTATAAGGGGAAAGGATCTGAAAAAGAATGTGTGTATATATATATATATGTATATATATATATATATATATATATATATGTATATATATGTATATATTCTTTTATATATGTATAACCGAATCACTTTGCTGTACACCTGAAACTAACACAACATTGTAAATCAACTATACTTCAATAAAAGAAATAAAAGAAAAAGAAGAAGAAAAAAACAAAGAAGCAAATAAATGGGAAAAAAGTCCTAAGTTTCATAAACCTTACCTAAATAGATTTCTCATTTATACAGAACTTAAGCTTATGAATGAAATTATATAACTCTGGTGCAAGGTGAGTGTATCATTCAGGGTCCACTAGAGAAACAGAACCAGTAGGAAATAGATAGATGATAGATAGAGATGTATTTCAAGGAATTAGCTCACACAATTATGCAGTTGGGGTGAGTGAGTCTGAAATCCATAAGGCAAGCCATCAGGACAGGCTGGAAACTCTGGGGCAGGATCTGATACTGCAGTCCACAGGCAGAATTTCTTCTTCAGGGAAAGCTCATTTCTGCTTTAAGTTCTTTCAAGTTCTTTGATTAGATTGTGCTGACCCAGATTATCCAGGGTAATCTCCTTTACTTAAAGTCAACTGATTGTTGATGTTTACCACATCTACAAAATACCTTCCCGGTAACACCTACACTAGTGTTTGACTGAATATCTGGGTGCTACAGCCTACCTCTAAGTTGACACGGAAAACTGTCTATCACAGTAGGTAAGGGCATATTCTACAATGTGGTACAGTATGTGTTAAGGAATAAACATTAAGGAAGAAAATAGATGTAAGTGAGAAAATGAAAGGGTTCCTTATCTGTTCATCATCCCACAGAAATGCAGGCTGGGGTTGGGTATTCTCCACAGTGCTTGGGTCTGTCGTTCGAGGAACCTCTCTGCATATCGTGATGCTCCTTTCTTGTAAGCCTGAGAGAAATCCTACTAAACATTCTGTCTGGGTTTAGTAGGCATTGGCTGCTACTGGAATTGTCTGAGAGAGCCAGCTGCCCAGCACCTGGAGACCCCCAGGCCCATGGGAAGGTGTAGCCCCTTCTGTCAGGGGGAAGAAGCCTCACTCAGATGCAGCCCTTATGCCAGCAGAAACAGGGACCCTGCTTCCAGTTGGCCCCTTATCCAGGCTACCCTGAGTGAACTCCTGGGGGCCCTTTCAGATCATTCTGTTCACTGCATCAGAACAGTCTACAGGGTATACATCAAAATGTTAATAGAAGGCATTTTGCTTTGGCAAGATGCAATTATGTGATCATGGTTCTTTTTTTTTTTTTTTTCTATCTTTCTGTATTTACAGAAGTTTTTACAATGTGAATATATTAATTTTATAATAAAAATCAATACAATGAATAACATTTTGAATAAAAATGGAAATGAGTTGATATGTCATAAGGAAGAAAATAAGATTCTTAATATGTTTTCCTTTTCCATGCATCTCCGCCTGTAATTACCATAAGCATCTCCCTGAATGTACAGCCTGGAGTGTCTGTGTGATAGCAGTGGTCCACAGGGACAACAAAGGATTCCCTAAAGCTTGGGAGAGCTCCCCTTTGTGGGAAATGGGATAGTTTGTACATTCAGAATATTGGAAATGGTTAATCCAAAGTCATGGTCTTTTTTTCAACTAGACCGGCCAATCTTAATGAAAAAAAATATTTGAATCATATCCTAAAGCACCTTGTGCCTTAATAAAATTAGCTCAGTAACTTTGCTACTATGCTCTCTCTGTTCTTCTTGCTTTATGAGAAACTGTCAGATTGGTATAAAATTTAGATGAGAAATTGTGGCACGTGAAGAAGAATTTGAAAGGGGAAGAAGGGGGTGGTACACATACATTCTGCATCCCTTGCTGTACACTTTAGTCAAAAATAGTTTATATATCAGAAGTGGGAAAAGATGAACAGACAGAAAAAATATTAGGCTGCACTACTAGGAATACGGAAACAGAACAGGACCCTATGAGGCCTTCCCAGGAGAGAACCCCCTCCCCCATGCCTCCCTCTGCCTGCCTTCTGTCTGTAGAAAAACTTTAGCCAGAGGATAAGTTTAATCAGAGAAATAAGAAAATGCAGAAACAAAGGAAAAGCAAACAGGACAAAGTTTAGTCATTAAGCAAAGTCAAGGACGTGTAGTTTCTCCTCAAGGGCTATAGATAATATTCTGAGCCATATTTTTTGAGCTGTTTTGTAAATACTGAACCCCCCCACCAGGTGGAAGAAGTTAACTACCTGATGACCAGACTGTAACCATGGCATAGGTGCCACAATTCTGAGAACTGACATCAAAGAAATGGGAACAAACTGACCCTGGAACTGAAGACTAACTGTACCTAAAACAATCAAGATGACACTGATCAGACCACCGCTGGCCAATTTCAAGGGGACCGTCAGAGCTGCCTGTGCTGTTTCTGCACGCAGCCCCCTCCCTCTGTTTGTACACCCCTGAAACTCCCCTTTAAAAGCTCTTGCTCACTGATCGGCAAGGTGGGGGAGTCAGCCTTTGGACATGAACTTGCCCTCTCCCCCAGTTGCCAGCCTGTGAAATAAAACAACTTTTCCTTTCTGCCAACACTTGCCTCTCAGGTATTGTCTTGTGAGCAGCGAGCAGCCAGACCTGAGTTCTGTAACAGTACTAGATCAAGAGTTGTAGTTTGTACAGAGAAAATTCTCATAGAATATACCCAAAATATCCTGAAGACTGATTTTTTTTTTTTTAAAACACTGATTTTTTTAATTATTATTATTATTATTTTTGGCTGTGTTGGGTCTTCGTTTCTGTGCGAGGGCTTTCTCTAGTTGCGGCCACTCTTCATCGCGGTGCGCGGGCCTCTTACTATCGCGGCCTCTCTTGTTGTGGGGCACAGGCTCCAGACGCGCGGGCTCAGTAGTTGTGGCTCACGGGCTTAGTTGCTCTGCAGCATGTGGGATCTTCCCGGACCAGGGCTCGAACCCGTGTCCCCTGCATCGGCAGGCAGATTCTCAACCACTGCGCCACCAGGGAAGCCCCCTGAAGGCTGAATTTTAATGTTTTTCAAACCAGTGTTTCTGATCATTTTCAAATCAATTTAATTAACAAGTAATATTCATGTAGTGCTTATATTGTGCCTGAAAAGTGTCAGGAATAATAATACAGTAGTAAACAGAACATACTAAGGCTTGCCCTGGTAGAGCTAAATGTTCCAGTGAGGACAGACAGATGATGGACATAATAAGTCAGTTACTTCCATGTCCTGGCTATTGTAAATAGTGCTGCAATGAATATTGGGGTGCATGTATCTTTTTGAATTATGGCTTTCTCAAGGTATATGCCCAGGAATGGGATTGCTGGGTCATATGATAGTTCTATTTTTAGTATTTTAAGGAACCTCCATACTGTTCTCCATGGTCGCTGCACCAATTTACATTCCCACCGACAGTGTAAGAGGGTTCCCTTTTCTCCACACCCTCTCCAGTGTTTATTGTTTGTAGATTTTTTGATGATGGCCATCTGACCGGTGTGAGGTGATACCTCATTGTAGTTTTGATTTGCATTTCTCTAATAATTAGTGATGTTGAGCATCTTTTCATGTGTTTGTTGGCCATCTGTGTGTCTTCTTTGGAGAAATGTCTATTTAGGTCTTCTCCCATTTTTTGATTGGGTTGTTTGTTTTTTTGATATTGAGCTGCATGAACTGGTTGTATATTTTGGAGATTAATCCCTTGTTGGTTGCTTCATCCGGAGGGAAATCCAAGGAAGAGGGACTACATCTATATATGTGGCTGATTCACTTCACTGCACAGCAGAAACTGACACTGTAAAGCAACTGTACTCCAATTAAAAAAAAAAAAAAAGAGGATTTAAGATCAAACTGAGTTCAAAATCCAAAAAAAAAGTCAGTTACAAAATATGTGAAAAGCAATAATTAAGATAGGGATGGATGGGGAGGTGGAGTGTGGTATAAAATGAGAATTACTATAAGAGACAAAATAAAGACCCTACTTGGTTCATTCCCTGAAGTGGGAAGTCTTTGGTTTAACCTACTTCATAGTGGGCAACTGATGAAATTGACTCCAATGTCATGAGTCCTACTTAGTCTGGGTGCCCTGGTTCAGTGTTACAGAGCAACCAAGGAGAGACTTCTGTGGTCTTGCCACTCTTAGGGTTCACTGACCTTGAGAGCCGATTCTAGTTTCATTCCTATTTGACGGGGAGAGGAGAAACAGAAACAAGAGCCCTAAGTA
This sequence comes from Balaenoptera ricei, assembly GCF_028023285.1. Taxonomy (NCBI): domain Eukaryota; kingdom Metazoa; phylum Chordata; class Mammalia; order Artiodactyla; family Balaenopteridae; genus Balaenoptera; species Balaenoptera ricei. Next base: position 156,909,233 of record NC_082642.1, on the reverse strand, counting down.
TGTCTTAGCAACACAGACCTGGGCATTAAGAAGTGAGCTGCCTTGTGCACGGTCAATGCAGTTCATGGGTGCTGAAAGATTAGAATGCTGGCATGAGTGACCCCGAAGCCAGGGCCAATTTATCCCCTAGTACGATAGGCACAGTGTCTAGGGCCACTATAATTTTAGGATCCCATGAAAATATTTTAAATTCTTTCCAAATCAGAAGAAAAAATGAACATAATCCAGCCCAGATTGCATTTGTCTTAATACTGCTAGTCATAAAATATAATTTTAAACAATTTTTTTGAAGGAAAGACCCATGAATGTCTTAACGTGGCTCTGCCCACAGGCCCGTGCCTTTCATAGTAATATTGCCAACACCCCCTCCTTCTGTTTTGTTGTTGTTTGGCATTTCTCCTTGTCACTGAAGGAAAGATGCTTATGCGCTTCGAATGGGGTTGTCAACCCACACCCATGCCCACCCTTCTTGTGTGACATAAACAGATGCCTATAGAGGAGCCAGGAGGCCAAGATTGTCACCTTGCACAGTTCCCAGCACTAGGTAGCGCTGTGACGCTTAGCTCTTAAATGAGTGAGTGAATGAATAAATGAAGGAATGCTTGAGTTAATGAATGAGTGAATACTTTCATGAATGACTGAATGAGTAAATGAATTAACAAATGCTTGAGTGAGTGAATGAGTGAATTCTTGAGTGAATGAATGGGTGAGTAAATGAATGGATGCCTATGTTGGTGGTGATGTTATTTCCTTTTCTCTTTAGCTGACTTTTTTTTTTTTTTCAGAGAAGTGTGGCATCAACACCACCGAATGTTTCAGACAATGATGTTGTTTTAAAAGCATTCTGTGCCACATAATGCGTGCTGTCTTGAACTAAAAGGAGAATTAGAAATCATTTGGAATTCAGTTAAAGATAAATTTGCTAAATCCAGTCCGTGATAAATTCAAGTTACTTTGGAGCAGTAAAGAATGTGTTGGATGGTGGGCAGCTCGGTCGAAAGCCAAACTGTGATGAACTCAGGCCTTGAGAACCAGTGGTTACCTAGAGAGCCTTCAACTATTTAGGTGTAGTTGAGGGTCACAGGTCCAGCGGTTGCTGTCTTTTAATGTAGAGCAGGTTACATGGGACTCCCTTGATTACGTTCTTAAGATTCCGTCCTGTTACTTTTCATCTTTTCCTTTCTCTGTGTGATGAAGTGTTAAGCTATGCTGGGCTGTGGCATCCTGCCACCATCTCAGGAAATATTCCCAGAGAGGACTGGCTCTTCCTGAGCTGCAGTTTCCCAGCATCAACGGTGCCAAATGCTTCTGCACTGTCTCCTGAAGCACATGCTTATGGCAGGCTAATTGGAAAACCCTGAACCATGAAATTTAGGACAATAATAACATATGTGAAAGTGGGAGAAGGATGAAAGTGAAATGATCTGTTTAGTGTGGGGGGTGGGAAATAGAACTGGGTTTCAGTCAGGACTTCAACGTCTACCCTTTTGGTTTGAGAATTCACATTTTAGCTGTATTTTTGTGTCGCTTTTTATGAAGCTTCTGTTAGCTGATGTGCAAAGTTTACGTGAAAGGATGCATATATTGTAGGTATCTGTGTCAGGGATGGGGGACGTGTGTGTGGAACGGACAGGAGGTATAAGGGTCCAGTTGTCCAATATAAGGCTGGAACCTAGAGTTTTGGAGGAAGACCTTTATGGATCCCTAAATATAGCTGAACTTGATTCATTAGGAGGTGTTTTCCCTCTCTTAAAGTTGAATCTTGCCTTTTAATGTAATGTTAAAGAAAAATGTGAGCTGGAACCACGAGCCCTTCCACAGATGCAGGAATCAGGCTGCTGATTTTACACATCTTGAAGACCTCAAGGCACTGACTGCAAACGTATGGTTGTTGATAATTCAGAAGCCGTTCACAAGGTAGGGACAGCAGTTGAGTTTTGTGGAAATAAATCCCAATTTAAATCTGATATGTTACTTACCCCAGCTGTTCCTCACGAGGGGCTTATCTCTGTGGTGACAGTGTCATGAGGCTTCTCCATAACATGATAGCATCTCAACATTCTTTTGTTGGGATTGACATCCAACAGACTGCTGAAATCCTGGGTAGTCTGGAGCCAGCTAAAAGACCTGGGACCACCACTCTGACCACTGAGAGTTTATTATGTGGCTACAAGTGGCTTCTTCTCCTCTACATAAGGGTAGAACGTCCTCTTTGTTCTGTTCAGCGTCTTCTTATCTAATTGCCCCCAATGCTGGGAAACTCTCCCGTGCTACAAGCCTCACTGACCACGTGGGTCATTCAGACATAGATGCCCCGCATCCCTGGGGCACTGGAACAGGTGTGGCCCAAGAGGAGAAGCTTGTACCTTGGCTGGCAGAGGAGAGCATGCGTGCAAAGGCTACAGTCCTTCTTTGTACCTGTGTCTTTGCTTGTAGTCTTAGCAACATTATTACAGGACAGCAAGGGACCAGATCAATACGGTGCATCTTGTAGGCACACAGATTTTCCTTAAGGCCAAGTAATTTCTCATGCTAATTCTGAATTAGAATAAGCTCACATGTATTATGGATAAAATGTTGTTTCACACGTTTTTAAGTCAGACACAAAGCTTCAAGAAATGTGGGACCCATGAGGGGACAGTTGGGGCTCTGCCCTTTCAGGTTCCCGTCACTATTTCAGAGCTGTGAGTCTTCTACGGTGTCTCAGCCTTTTTGTGTCTCTCTCTTTTCCTCTTCCTGCCAAAGTCAACCTTCTTCTTTTCTCACTGTATCAGGGCTTCTACTACCTCCGACCTCCATCCACCCTCCTTTCAGCTTCTACCTGCTCCATGTCAGCTGAGAGCCTTTGTAAATCACCCATGGAGTCTCCCCAGGGAGAGGGTCTGCTATTCACATGCCACACAGGGCACAGCCTCCCACCCCCCAGGCCAGCCTCAAGCCCAAACAGCTGTGGCCAAGGAGGTGAGTCACAGAGTACAAAACATGACCCTTCAGAAGGAAAACCTGTGGGGGCAGGATCATGGCATCTTTCTGAACTTCTCAGACAGGGGTGGAGGGGCTACAGGCCCTACGGTGTAGTCTGACCGTTGAAGTCAGCTCCCTTTTCCCTCCTCAGGGGCCATTTCTCTCTCTCTGTCCTGTGCAGGTTTTAATATCACCCCTCCTTTCACTGCCAACGTAGGCTCTGGGTCTCACCCTCAAATAAGCCTTGAGGACCCAGTGCTTTGGTTCCACATGAAAACCGGCAGAGAGTCACATGCTTTAGGGGACAGGAGAGCTTCCTTGAGTGGAGATAGCGTGGGGAGGTTGGGTACAGCCCAGCATTTAGGAGCCTGGCCTCAGGAAAAAGATCAACCAGAAACGGGTCGACAGGTGTGCGCTTGGGTAATTTATTCCACTGCTCTGAGGTTATTTCTAAAATAGAGACAAGAATGCACACAATGATAGAAAAAGTAACAATACCAGTGGCTCCCAACACTATCAAGTCCAACTTCCCTTTTGATAACAAACATGTTGTATAAACTCTTCACTTCCTGAAGTGAAATTTATAAGTAATGTTACCTACCTACCCACACACCTGGTCTGCATTCCTAGTGAGTCAATGCAGAGGGCAAACCTCCAGCCTCTTGTGCCTGAGCATATATGTAGTGAAATACAGATTTTATTAAAAACTGATTTTTGTTAATCCTGTCTTTAGATTATTATTAATTCAATATATTGAGTTTTTAATAGCTTTTATTCAAGCTTGATTTACATATCATAAAATTCACCCATTTGACATGTACAATTCAATGTTTAGTATATTTACAGAGTTGTGAAACCTCCACCAAAATCTAATTTTAAAACATTTCCATTAGCCCAAAAAGAAATCCCATGTCCATTAGCAGTCATTCCACATTTCTACCCCAACTTTAGGCAGCCACTAATCTACTTTCTTACAGAATTGCCTTTTTTGGGCATTTCATGTGAATGGAGTCATATAGTATTTGTGATCTTTTATGTCTGTTGTTTTTCACTTATCAAAATGCTTTTGAGGTTGTATCAATACTTTGTTCCTTTTTATTGTTAAATAATATTCCCCTGTGTGCATATATCACATTTTGTTTAACCATTCATGAATTATAAATGGTGGTGCTACTAATACTTGGATACAAGTCTTTTACTGATGTTTAAACATTCCATGGGTAGGGAAGTGATATTATCTATTATTTTCAGGAGGGCCATTGGTGTCTTTAAAAGGGTGGAAGACTCTGAGTGAAGTTCCGAGCTAAGAAAACATACAACCACAACCTTCCTCTAGTTGACAGACTAGTCATGTTCTTGAAAAATTCAGTAGGCATTAGAACTGGGTGAAAAATACTCCTATTTGTAAGCTAAGTAGAATTAGACTCTAGGTTCTGATAATGGCAAACAAGTTTATCATCTATGTGAACAAACAAAAGGCTTGTGAGACTTGGAGGGATTATTCACCACGTGGGATTGGCCTGCACATTTAGGACATCAAGAATCCCCACTTCTCTCCAGCCTCTGCAACCCCGCAGGGCTCCAGTCGTAATGGAAACACACAGTCCCCATAGGTTTTCAGAATGGCCCGAGGATGGACCCTCCCCACTGAAACTGTGCAGACAGAACCCACACGATCGGACATTCATTGACCATTGTATATGTGCTCATCGGTCAGCAGGCTCCCTCCATGGGGTCTAGACGGCGGTCCCGGGAACGAGGGCAGGCTTACAGAGCGGGGCAGAGTGGCTCAGGGTGCCCTGTTCCGTCAGCGGCGGGGCTGGCGTGGTGCTGGGGAGGTACTCGGTGCCGTCCCAGAGTATGTGCCCGAGACCAGGACAAAGGAAAGCCGGCAGCGCTGATGGAGAGGTAGCAGGAGGAAGATGGTGGTGGGAGATGAACTGAATAAATAAGGCAGCTCTGCCTGTTCACTCTAGCTTGTTTCTGTGCAAAATCAGAACCGTTTCCCCAGATTTACTTCCTCAGCCTCCGTGAAGAACTTAGATGAGACAAATTTACCATTGTTTTCATTGCTGTTCCTCTTGGGGAAATTCATGCTTGGTAATTTCTTTTTTCCTGCAGATGGTCTGTTTTCACCCTAAAGCCCTTTGTTTCCAGTAACTGTGTGCTTCCCTCTAATACAAGGTTTCAAGGGGGAAAACTGCCAAAAATATTTTACAGTGATCGCTTTTTTTCATATTTGGGAAGGCTGACCAAATACGTGTATTGTGGTCATCGTTCAGTTTGAAAACAGGGCAGAGGGTAGTGTTGATGGATGGGAAGGCTGAGGCTCAGGGACTTCGGTCCTCGTCTCAGGCAGCGACCCAGCCTCAGCATTACAACCTCAGCTTTTCCTTCTTCCTCCCGAACTCTCCATTAGGAGGCTATTTTTGCTTTGGTTTTCCTGTTCTTATAGCTCTGCTTCTAAACATGCAACTGAAAACCGGGAGTTACTGAATCAGCTACAGGTGTTCCTTCACTAAGAAATTTTATAATGTGTATATTATATATTTTTTTCGAAATCAAGGCAATATCATTGGTCTGGTAGAAGTTTGCCAATTTCTGGTGGTCTTTCATTGCTTCTCTACCATGTGTTCGTAGATTGCATGGTTTCAGGTGACTAACCGTCCTGGTCATCCAGGGACAGAGGAGGTAATCAGCACGCTTGACTTTCAGCATAAAAACCTGGACAGTCCTGGGCAAGCCCAGATGGTTAGCCACCCTCTTAAGTGGTCCCGGTTTGCAAGAATACCCTGGCAGTGTTGCCATTGGGAGATGCAACAGCCCTCCATGACAGTGGGCTCTTCCACTCTGTGTGAGCTTTGCTCGGGGAGAAGTCAGCCTGCCTCGCTGCCCATCAGTCACTGCCTTCATCAGCCAGACACTGGACACGCTTTCTTGTACCATCTCTCTCCTGTCGGTTGGTTTTCTGCGTGTGGGCTGCAGACGTCCCAGCGCTGTCACCTCCATAGTCATTTTTTTAGGGCAGTAAAGAATGAGTTTCTGTGTGTATTACAGTGCAGGATCACTTCCCTTGACCCTTTTCAGGCTGTCGAGGTGACCTCGGCAGCACCGGGTAGTAAAACACAAGGCTTCGGCCTCACACACTCAGACACATAGTGGAGTGCCGGGTTTCAGATCTGTGTAATTTTGTGTAATTATAGTCAATTGCTCACTCAATCTCTGATGACTTTCTAATGAGCTGTTATTTTCAGAGGTAGTGGAAAAATCAGTTCAGGAAGAGCTGATGATGTGAGGGAAATAAATAAGGGAGTGACTGGTGAAGAATTAGAAGAAAGCCCGTTGCTCACCTTTCTCGGAGCAAGTGCTGTGTTTGGGGAGGGGGCACTATGTGACACTGGAGGACCTGGGAAAGAAGAAGATTATGTTACAGGAGTTGAACACACCCTTCATAAAGAGAGGCCAGCATATGGACAGATGGCTAGGTTCGTTTAATCTTTGAAGAAGTCAGCAAAGTCTTCTATTATGTAAAGACTTTATGTTTTAGAGCAGTTCTAGGTTCACTCGAAATTGAGAAGAAGGTACAGAGAGTTGCCGTATACCCTCTGCTGCCAGACGTGCGCAGCTGCTCCCCGCGCCCCCCATCAGCAATCCCCACCAGAGTGACGCATTCGCCACGGTCAGTGAGCCGACATCAGCCCATCGTCACCACCCAGAGTCCGTAGTTGACACTGCCGTTCAGTCTTGGTGCTGTACCTTCTGTGGGTTTGGAAAATGGTACAATAACAGGTTTCCACCATTATAGTATCGTAAAGAGTAGTTTCAGTGCCCTAAAATCCTCTATCTCCCCCCATTTCATCCCTCCCTTCCCTCACCCCCAACTGCTGGCCACCACTAATCTTTTTTACTGTCTCCATAATTCTGCCTTTTCCAGAATGTCATAGAGTTGAAATCATACAGTGCATAGTCTTTTAAGATTGGTTTCTTTCATTTAATAACATGCATTTAAGTTTCGTCTGTGTCTTTTCATAGCTTTATAGTTGTTTCCTTTTTATCACTAAATAATATTCCATGGCCCAGATGTACCACAGTTTATTTATCCCTTCCCCTGAAGGATATGTTGATGGCTTCCAAGTTTGGCAGTTATGATTGAAGTCACTTTTAAATAATGAAAAATATGTAAATTGAACAGTTTAGACAGTGAAATATTCTAGATGTTATTTTAAAATTTGAAATATACACAAAGCCTCCCCCCGCCCCATCCAGGCTCCCTTAGTACTTTTGCTACCAGTTCTTTTAATCCCTGAAGCAATTTCAGTAACTGCCTGTACATGCCTTCTCATCTCCAAGAATGGAAACAACTACTTTGCCCATTTGCTTTTGTCATTATTATACTTCATGAAATAGTGTCATAGTGAGATCTGTGATTGAACTAAGATTTGAGAAAAGAGAGAGAAAGAGAGAGACAGACAGAGAAGAAAACCATCTCCCTGTGAGAAACCTTCACAAATCCCATATAAGTTGTAAACCATTTGGAGAAAAGCCAGAGGAAGTAGACGAAATGACTTGTCATTTCACCAAACAAAAGCTGAAGGGTGACCATATAAATGGTCAAATGGCAGCCCTGAAAGCAGTGATCTGTCACTGTGTAAACAGAGTGAGCTGAAAGACTTAAACAAAAACAGCGTGGTTTACTTTCTTCCTAAGAACTTTCTGCCTGTGAGAAAACGATGGAATGACATGTATTCAACATGTGCATGTGAACACACTTTTTGTAGGTTATGCTTTCTAGGGATTTGTGTACCCCTGAGAAGAACTGTTGCATGTGGGATATGTTGCCACCAGGGGGCTCTGGGTGCCCGCATATTTAGTCTCAATGACTGGGTTTCCATTGTTGACTGGTGATCATCACCTTTTGCTCAGGTCATTAGACAGGCGTGGAAATGAGGGTCACACCACCTAGGCTATAGCCCAGCTCCTTATCAATCCAAAATCTGGATCCTGAGCTATTATTCTATACTGTTCAATCTACTGCTGGCAATATCAAAGTTGGCCATTTCAGGTTTTTCTTTCTTTCCCCACAGTAGCATTTATCACTGTTAACCCATGACCCCTAGTGTAATCCCCACAAACAAGGAGGACTTAGTATAATATTAACAATGGGTAGAGAACACCCACGTCTTCACCTGGTTCAGTATGGGGTAGGTGTCAGCCTCAAGGTGCTTGTAGATGTTCACAGGAATGCAGGGTCATGGAATCTAGCCAGGAACTTCCAGATCATACTCTCCAGTTCCCCACCCGGTGTAGGAGTTCCCCGAAGAGCCACTTTGCCCACCTGACTGCTTGTCTTCCTGTCCTGCTCTGGGGTTTTCTAGGCATCTCCTACTTCACAGGCAATTTATTCCATCAGTGGACACAAGATCCTTCCTTGTGTTGAGGCAATGTATGTGGACTCCCTGTGAATTCTGCCAGTTGATTTTGATATATTCTCATCTAACTGTTCTAAGAGTAATAGTGGATGAGAATTTGGCAAAAAGTGTTGCGTTTAAAAAAAAAGGAAAATTTTCAAAGCACAAAGACAGCCTTTATAGGGAGTCACAAAATGCTGAACTATCTTTGTGCTGTTCTATTTCAGTGGACATAGTAATAAGGTGACTTTTGTATGACTCGTATGTCCTGAATAATTGATATTTTATGCTTGCAAATTTTTGTGCGTTGTGTGAATGAGACCATCAGGCCCCAGAACTACAACATGAACTTCTGATGAGTTCTGTTTCTCCGCCCCCAATCGGTGGAATTTTCATCATTTTCTTTTATGTGCACTTCCTACTGTTACCCACAAAGAAAAAGGTATCAACTCACAATGCCATCTATACTTTATATAATATATAAATGGAAAGAACAAGAACCAGAAATTTCAGGTGAATTCTTATATATACAGTTGACCCTTGAACAACATGGGTTTCAACTGTGTAGGTCCACTGATGCACATATTTTTTTCAATAGTAAATACTACAGTGCTACACAATCCATGGTTGGTTGAGCCTGTGGATGTGGAACCTCAGATCCAGAGGGCCAACCATAAGTTATACTCGAATTTTGGACCACGCAGAGGGTCAGGGTCCCTAACCCTGCATTGTTCAAGGGTCAACTGTATATTTTTCTTATTCTCTTAGCAATGAACTAATTTGTCAGTGGGCCACAGGAGAAATAAAGGAAAAATAATAGTAATTAAAAGGAATATTTTAGTATGGTTTCCAAAAACAGTTATTTCAAGTGATTCTAATTTGTTTTGGTGGTGTGAGGTAGATGATAAATACTTTTCTTTTCTTGACTATATACTGATATCCAGAGACAAGGGTAACAGATTGTCAGTTGTTGCCTTTATTAAAAGAAAATCATGGATGGACTTAGAGATTATCGTACAAAGTAAGTCAGACAGAGAAAGACAAATGTTATATAATATCAGTTATATGTGGAATCTAAAAATGATACAAATGAACGTATTTACAAAAGAGGAAAAAACTCACAGACATAGAAAACAAACTTATGGTTACCAAAGAGGAAGTAGGGTGGAGGGATAAATTAGGAGTTTGGGATTAGCAGATATACACTACTATATATATAAAATAGATAAACAACAAGGATTTACTTTATAGCACGGGGAACTATATTCAATACCTTGTAATAACTTATAATGGAAAAGAATCTGAAAAAGAATATATATGTATGTATATATAACTGAATCACTTTGCTGTACACCTGAAATTAATGTAATATTGTAAATCAACTATAGTTCAATTAAAAAAAAGAGAGAAAAAGAGAAAATGATACCAATTCTGATACTGATATTTGAGTTGGTTTAATTGACTGACAAAGAGAAGTAAAGAGAGTTTCTCCCTACAACACCTGGTTTATAATCCCACTGGGAAAATACTCCCACAGAGAAAGGATGACAGTGGGAATCCTCGAAATTCGCCAGTGGGGCAGTCAGAAACGAGGTCATTTTTTTATTCAGTGCTGCAGAAATTCTGGAGAGGAAATTGGGGAACCCTGGGGCAAGAGCTGAGCCCTGAGCTCCACAGACCCCAGCTCAACCACCGAGCTGACAGTACTCAGTAGCAGAAATCACCGGGCTCACGTCTGCTCAGAGGACAGCCTGTATTAATTTCTTGATGTGGGTAAACCTCTCCAGCATCGCTGGCAGGAATTGCCTTGCCAGGAAGTCATGTTCAGGTAAGGCATTATTTCCCATTGGAAAGTAGGAGAAGCCAGGTGGAGGGCCTGTCTGGAGAAGAGCTTCCCTCACCTTGAAGTGACCTGGACTGCCTTGACCAGGGTTGGGGGTGGGTATGCTTCTCAAAGTGAAAGTGCCGGGTGCACAGGTCTTAGCAAAATTCAGATTGAGTTTCTGACGTCTTTGAAACGTTGATTTTTCAAAATGTTAATAATCATCCAGAGAGGTCTAAAAATGCAAAGCCTAGATCTGCTCTCCTCCCAACATGCGCCCGCGCGCGCGCACACGCGCGCACACACACACACACACACACACACACACACAATCAGAGGGTCTTAGAAAAGGACTAGGAATATGGAGTCCAGCTCCCCAGCAGAAACTTTGGAACTCTCTGCCTTTCATCCTTTCTGCTTTTTAGGACTTGGTTTCTTTTTTCAGAGATTATTTCATCTTACTGACCATTTACAAAATAAACACACTTGTATGTTTGTACACACATATATATATTTATATCTTTTCAAAAAGATGTATAAATGTGATTTTTTGGTATATGAGCAGTGAGGTAGTAGTACTTTAAAAATACTATTTAAAGTAATCTGCAATGCATATGTTCAATTGGTTGTCATTATCGTTTGAATAAATCTTTTCTTCTCACTCATTTTCTTCTGCCATGTAGTCATTGAAAGACCATAGGGTATTTTTTTCTTTTTCTTGCTAATTGTTGGTTTTAAAATACCTTTTTCTATTAATGGGTTTTCTTCATTCCTATAAGAAAGGAAACACAATGTAACATTTGTCTCAGTCTTCTTTTTTTTTTCTCCCCGCCCCCCAACTGTAAAAGGCACTGACCAGGCATTCGCCTTGGCCATCTCCAGTAAAACATTGTCATACTTGTTTAGTTATTTGTTTATAATTATGGTGAGTCTCAAATTCTAAACATCATTTTGGAGTCCAGACCTACTGAGGTTCTGTTTCACTTAGGAAGGGATGAATTCTCTCTTACGGGTTCACAAGACTGTGGATCCTGTGAGGTGCTTGAAATATGAGGACGTTTCTCTTAGCTTCTTTTTTTTTTTAACAAATTTATTTTTTTATTTATTTTTGGCTGCGTTGGGTCTTTGTTGCTATGCGCGGGCTTTCTCTAGTTGTGGGAGCGGGGGCTACTCTTCGTTGCAGTGCGCAGGCTTCTCATTGCGGTGGCTTCTCTTGTTGCGGAGCACGGGCTCTAGGCGCGTGGGCTTCAGTAGTTGCAACATGCAGGCTCAGTAGTTGTGGCTCACGAGCTCTAGAGCGCAGGCTCAGTAGTTGTGGCACACGGGCTTAGTTACTCCGTGGCATGTGGGATCTTCCCGGACTAGGGCTCGAACCCGTGTCCCCTGCATTGGCAGGCGGATTCTTAACCACTGCGCCCCCAGGGAAGCCCTCTCTTAGCTTCTTATTCTGCTTATAATCACTTGTTGTCACTTGTATTGTCCTCAACTGAATTTATTCTCCAAATATTCCCAAATATTTGTGATTTCTTTGCTTAATCGCATCTCTTACCTTTCTGTTTTAAGGTTTCCACTTTAAACTTTAAGTTTCTTATAAGGTCACCTTTAAAAACAAAAAAGCTTATTTACTGGAGTGACATAGACAGGTTGCCGGGGAAGAATGTGGCTGCCATTTAATCAGACACTGTTTTATGTACATAAAGTGATTTCTACCTGCTTATCAGATCCATGTCTGGGCTCATAAATTCACTTTATCCTGGCGTCCCTAGTGAAGGACATTTCTCCATAAGCTGCCAGGAACAATCAAGGTTTACATTTCCAAAGGTGATAAAATAACCAGGCTGGTTTTTGAAAAGGAATGAAAACTTGGTAAAAATAGCATTGAAAGTGTTCAGAGAGAGAAATTTAGAGAGAGAAAGAGGACCATCTCTTTAAAAATAAATGTAAAGAAGAAATCTTCCAATATTTGTTTTTATTGATGCTTAAGCTACGAAGAGAACCATCAATGTTTCTGTCTTGCTATAAATGAGACACGTCTGGTGGGACCTGGATCACTTGGTGGTCAGTTTACCTGCTAGTTTTTCTTTGCTTGCAAGCACAAGCCCATCTCATGCTACAAAGTGACCCACTGGATAGGAGCCTGTACTTGATAAATACAATTAACTTAGATTATTTTAGAGATAACTGATAAAGGAATGATCGAGTGATGACATCTTTGTCTCAGTGATAGAAATACATGATGGACAGTTTCTGAGACTGAAGTAAAGGATGGGCATACATTTACCTAATGATCCTTGGATGCTAGTCATTTAGGTAGACTCGTATCATCTATACAAAGACACAAGGTCTTTTAAAAATATTGTCCTTGGGTATAATATGCCCATGATCACACATGTGAAATGCAGTCATAAATCAAAATACTGTCAAATCATGAAGCAGGCATACCTAATACTTACAGTCAAACATTGTTGCACTCCTGAGATTATTATAATGTTATATGTTATATGTCAATTATGCCTCAATAATATAGAGAGATATGTTATACTGTATATATATGTAAAGAGAGATACAGATATGGTATATATATCTCCTTGAGATTGGTCTTGGTGATGATCTTTTTGGATTTGACACCAAAAAAAGGCAACAAAAGCAAACAAAATGAAAACAAACAAACAAAATACCAAAATTAAAAAAAAGAACAAAACTCCGTTGATCCACGTTGGATCTTTCTGGCCTCTCATTAGAACTAATGAGATGTCTTCGTATATAATCTCATCTCCTGAATGTTATATCATCATTAAAATCAAGATATGTCTCTCCTTAACGGTGGTGATTCTATATAGTGATCTTGATTTGGAAGTGGAAAGAAGTTTAGAGCAAATTGAAGCAAGTATTCTATATCACTTTTCATTTTATATATTCTATTTTTCTTATGGACAAGTGTTTCTTCAATATCTAACAATATTATCCATTTGGTACCTCTCTCACCCAACTAATAAATTTTCTACTATTAGAGCAAAGTTAGTTTAAAACCTGTCACAGTGTCCTGCACTCACATTTGGAATAATTATTTTATATGAGAAAGTTAAATTAATGCCACCTTCTATAGCTAAATAGAATATTATTTGGATCAATGATCAAATTTTCATTCTGATTCTTATTTCAGCACCATTAAAAAAGTACTACTGCAACTGAATCTTGATTTTAAGCAAATTTCAGAGCCAACTGAACTGTGTCTTCAGTAGCTCAGTACCATAGAGGTGATCTATGGTCGGTTTCTGGTAGTGAGGAATGGTTGTTGCTCTTTGGGTTTTACCACTAAAACATTTCTGTATACATCTATAAAATAGCTGCCTGAGTACAGCTCTGTGTGTCTCAAAGCTCAAGATCACATGCACTTTAAATCAAAACTACAATGAGATATCACCTCACACCAGTCAGAATGGCCACCATCAAAAAATCTATAAACAATCAATGCTGGAGAGGGTGTGGACAAAAGGGAACCCTCTTACACTGTTGGTGGGAATGCAAATTGGTACAGCCGCTATGGAGAACAGTATGGAGGTTCCTTAAAAAACTAAAAATAGAGCTACCATGTGATCCAGCAATCCCACTCCTGGGCATATATACGTGGAGAAAAGCATGGTTCGAAAGGATACATGCACCCCAGTGTTTATTGCAGCGCTATTTACAACAGCCAGGACATGGAAGCAACCTAAATGTCCATCAACAAATGAATGATAAAGAAAGTGGGATACATATATACAGTGGAATATTACTCAGCCATTAAAAAGAATGAAATAATGTCATTTGCAGCAACATGGATGGACCTGGAGATGATCATACCAAGTGAAGTAAGTCGGACAGAGAAAGGCAGATATCACGTGATATCACTTATATGCAGAATCTAAAGGCAAAATGATAGAAATGAACTTATTTACAAAACAGAAACCGACTCACAGACTTGGAGAATGAACTGTGGTTACCAGGGGGTAGCGTAGGGAGGAGGGATAGATTGGGAGTTTGGGATTGACACGTACACACTGCTATACTGAAAATGGATAACCAACAAAGACCTATTGTATAGCACAGGGAATGCTGCTCAGTATTCTGTAATAACCTAAATGGAAAAAGAATTTGAAAAAGAATAGATGCATGTATATGTATAACTGAATCACTTTGCTCTACACCTGAAACTATGTATAACTGAATCACTTTGCTCTACACCTGAAACTAACACAACATTGTTAATCAACTATGCTCCAATATAAAATAAAAATTAAAAAATAAAAGCACGTGAACTTTTATCTTTCTTGGGTTCCCTAGGCTGAGGGAAAGCTACCTGGGTTTCAGCTTTGGCCTTCTCATGTAATCTCACATAATGGCTGTACAAACCTGAGTTGGTCACTCATCCTCATCAGGTTAATCTAAGTGGGGATAGAAATGCCTGAATATTGAATTTTAAAATATACATATTAACAATTTAAAAACCATAAAGTGTTTTGGAATATAAATTACTTATTGTTTCATTCACTCACCCATTCCCTCACTCGTCGATTGATCAGTTGATTGATTGATTCCATCATTTACCAACCATTTATTGCATGCCTCCATGCGCTAGGATGTGGGCTTGGTGCTAGGTACTGAGAAATCATTGACATTGCCCTTGAGTTGCTTACAGTGTAAACAGAGGAAACCAAAAAATAGATACATGGTTCCAACACAATGTGTTAAGTGATCAATTCCAATATGATATGTTAATGGTTACAAAAAGCTTTGAGATATCTATGAGAGCTGCGAGATTACACTTAGTATCCTACAGAAAGTTACCAAAACACATTTTATGTTTCACAGTTTGGTCTGCCATCTTCCAAGTACACCTAAAAATAGGAAGAACTTCTGTAATTTTTAAAAACATAATTCAGTGGAATACTATGAAGAGAGTATGTACCTCTGTGTGTGAGTGGAGTAACCATCTCCGTATAATTTTCTGAGTGAGGGTCACTATTTATCTTCTTTACTCGGTACCATATTCAGTACACAGTGGAATCCCAGTTACTACTGACCAGATTACTGTCAGAATTGGCCTGATTTCCCCAGAATTGTCCACATGGTGAGAGACTTGAGCAGCTCTCAGGGGCTGGGTTCACACAGGAATATCATTCCCCATGGAACTGAGTTCCCACAGTCAGTGGCAGACTCCAAGGTACATTAAAGCATCTGGTTTTCACTTTTATAAGAATGATAGCTACTCTTTCCCTTGGATCTTCTACCTAAATAAGACTTCACCACAAAATGGACCAGTTTTGCTCAGCTTGTAACTTATGTCCTAGAACTTTTAAAATTAGTCCAATGTAACCATTTGTAGTATCATAAAAAACAAGCAATCAGATGTTTAAAATTGAAAAATAAACTTGTACAAGATGACAAGCACCCTACTGAGGGATCTGGAACTTTTTTGGTCTCCTCCAGGCTTAGCTCTGCCTCTTGCTGTGGCCCAGACAAATCAGGTAACCCGTTGGGCCTCAGTTTTGTCAAATGTTAGACGAAGAAATTGAGCTAAGGGATCTCTTGGGAACCCTTCATTTCGAATAGTCTTGTTTCAGTGATACCAAGACTCTGCCTTAGAATGTTAAAAAAAATAATAATTCAGAAGAAAAAAGTTGCAGGTTGAACTGGATTTGAGAATTGAAACAGACATTGTTGGCAAGTGTTTGCAATATACTCTGGGGTGAAAACCGATTACTGTCTTGAGAATTAAGAACGGGAAGTGTTTCACTATCTTACCACAGTACTTGGTTGGAAGAGGAAGGATTGGTTAGAGAAGAGTTGAATATGGATTTGGTTTAATAATATAAAAAACACATCTGTCAGCAAAGAGTTAGGAAAAATGTGAATATTCCTAGGTTTCATGTTATAATACAGGGGCCTCCCCACCTCACACAGCTTCAGGACCTATCACACGGAATGTGTCTTTCACACAATGATCTCACAGAAGCCACGGCAGACTTCTACTATGTCACCATCGGCCCTTCTATATGAAATGCCGCTTTGAATAAGATGCTGCTATTGTCTGGGTCTCTAGAATTCACTGGAGATTCTCAGAAGTGCAAAAGTGCATATGCCCTCTCTGAGGTTATAAAGATAAGCCCTCTAGTACTTTCATAACAGCAACACTCAAATTATATCAACAAAAACTCTTGATGGAGTTTAAAAATCTAGAATGAAAGGTTGGGATATGTGCTGTTTCTTCTTTTATTTTTAAACTCCACCAATAGAGACCATTGTAAGAGGCTTTGTTATTTAATCCCTGCTGATTTGTTGTCTTACAGTTAAGGGCAGATGGTTTTGAGCAGTAATCAGATAAACAGTGATGCAATTTAGGGATGGTTCAATTTCCGGGTTGGATTTGCATCCTAATCCTAGACTAAAAAAAAAAATAAAAAAAATAGAAAACCGTTTCCAGATGATCTGCAATGTTCTTTTATGACAATCGCTGCAGTACTTTAAGAACACTTAAGCACAGGATATAATGCCCATTATAAAGTTGGGTGAAGAGAAAGCTTTTTAAGAACACTGCATATCATTGTAATCTCAAGACCATTTACATGGCACACATCAGAGTGAAATTAGTTCGCAAAGGTAGATAAAAAGGTGAAAATGCATCAAGATTGTGTAAGTGCCGGTTTCTCTAGATAAAAAAAGAATGAAAGAATTTTCCAGCAGATTTGGTCAGCCCTATTAGATTTAAATATAGTTTGAGATCTGGTTCAGATGGAAAGTAGATGAAGCAGTTAACCTTTGACAGCGGCACGCAGGTAGAGTCACTGAGATAGAATATTAGATTGTGGAAGAAGATAGAAATATTTCTAACACAGAGGATTTCAGGACCATGGGGCAGATTCCAGGTGTTGCTCACACTGGTATTACTAGGTCGATGCATGTGGGTTTCTCAGTGAACCACCCTTTCCCAGAGAGGTGAGTTTCCAGTTGCATCGGAGTTGAGAAATGCCATGTGCTGAAGCCCACCCCTCCCAACCCTCACTGTAGATCTGAAGGAGACATCTCCCTCATTGGATGGGTCTGGTGGTGTGGAAAGGGCTGCTGTCGTTCTTTTGGCTTTCTCTTTGCAAGTGCCACTTTCTATTCCGCTGTTTCTCTTTCCACTTTTGGAACGCTGATGCTTCTCCGAGGACAGGAGGGAGACAGCAGGTTCCTGGAGCTGCGAAGCGCTGGTCCTCATCCTTTCAGCCTTGCCTCTCAACCGTGCAGAACAGCTAAATAAGAAGAGTCATCCTTTAAAACCTGACCTGAGACCAGCTTGCAGGGTGCCGCTTTCACATGCAGAGAAGAAATAGGTGCAGCCAGCTCGGCTCTTGTCCACACATCATGCTTGTGCATCGTGGCATCTGGTGGGATCATTGGGAGGTTGCAAAATACGCTGTGGAGCTTACCTTGCCCCACAATTTCATCCCTTATTCAAAACATTTCGAGTGGTTAAAGTTTTGATCTGAGTGCATTTTGTCTAAAAATTTAGCTTTACCTTTTACCAGAGCTTAGCTTGGACCTACCTGGAATGTCTGGTAAAATTCTTTGTGAATTCTCACTCTTTTTTTTTTTTTTTTTTACGTCTTTATTGGAGTGTAATTGCTTTACAATGGTGTGTTAGTTTCTGCTTTATAACAAAGTGAATCAGCTATACATATACATATATCCCCATATCCCCTCCCTCTTGCATGTCCCTCCCACCCTCTCTCTCTCACCCCTCTAGGTGGTCACAGAGCACCAAGCTGATCTCCCTGTGCTATGCGGCTGCTTCCCACTAGCTATCTGTTTTACATTTGGTAGTGTATATATGTCCATGCCACTCTCTCACTTTGTCCCAGCTTACCCTGCCCCCTCCCCGTGTCCTCAAGTCCATTCTCTATGTCTGGGTCTTTATTCCTGTCCTGCCCCTAGAAGGGATCTCCTACACGCTGCTTGTGGCGGTGACCTTCAAAGACCCTTGCCCAAGAATGATTTCCTCCCAACGAGATCTCGCTCCTGTGATTACGTTACATTCTATGGCAAAGGGCATTTTGTAGCTGTGATTAAGGTTCCAAATAAGCTGACCTTAGGTGGGGAGATGACCAGGGTGAGCCTGACCTTTAAATTTGCACAGAGAAGTCAGAGCATGAGAAGAAATTGAGGGGAGGGGCCGCCTGGCAAGGGATGTGGGCAACCTCTAGGAGCTGAGAACAGCCTCCAGGTACAGCCAGCAAGAAAATAGAGGCCTCGGTCCCCAAACCTCAAGAGACTGAATTCTGCCAACAGCAAGAATGCGTTTGGGAGGGGAGTCTCCCCAGAATCTCCCCGTGAGAGACCAGGCTGGCTCTCCCCTTGAGTTCAGCCTGTGGCATCCTAAGCAGAGAGCCCAACTAGGCACGGCAGGCGTCTGGGGTAAGAACGCTGGGCTCGTGATGGGGGTTACGGTAAAGTGCTAGGCTTGTAGAGATTTGTCCACAGCGATAGAAAACTAATACACAGACACAGCAAGAGTCAGTTGGACTGTTTTCTTTCTCTGATTCGGTATTTCATCTCCACCCTCTCTACTCTGACTGTGCTGCTAAGGCTGAGGTTCTGCAAACCCCCTTCTCTCTCACCAGCTGCTCTGTTGGGCTCGCCATTCGGAGCTACTTGAGTTGTCTTGACGGCTGGCAGAGAAATAAGGGGCAAATTCCCACCCATCGACTCCTGCTTGTGTCAGCAGAACCTAAACGTTGCCCAGCAGTGGCAGATGAGTCCTGGGTTACCTGCAGGGCTGTCACTCTGCACCTGCAAAATCGCCCTCATTATACCTCTCGGAGATGCAAATGCCAGCCAACAGCCTCCTCTGTTTAGAAGTCTGAGTTGCAGGGTCCCTCTTCTGAGCTCCTGAGGTTCCAGCATCTGCCAGCCGCCAAGATGTCACCTTGTATGTCCAGCTCCGTGGGCCCTTTCCCAAGCCTCTGGGTTCCAATTACCCCAACCTGTTTCCTTTCATTCTCTCAGCCCTGCAGTTACCAAGTCTCTGAAGCTACAGCATCTGCTTTGAGCATTTTCCGTTCTCCAATATCTGGTTAGCAATTCTTTGTATAAAATTCTCTCTGTTAAGATAACAGAAGGAGTTTCTGTTGTCTGGACTTGCCCCTAATTGACACCATCTTCACCAGCTTATTGGGTCTCATGTGGGGTGAACAGGAAGAGGAGGCCACACAACCTCAGGGTAACCACACCGGCTCCCTTTTGGAGAAAAGGGCTTTGACATTTCTGGATCTCACTCCCTCAGCGACCACCCTTGCACGGAACATTTCCTTAGGCCTCTGACATTGCAGCCCTCTGACATTGCAGCCCTCCCAGGGACTGGGCAGGCACCCTTCTCCGAGTCAGCTGATTTCAACCTCACCTCGAGTTGCTGGACAGCCCATCAAAGGAAGCGTATGGTTGGAAACACCCTCTCTTAGGGAAGTATAGGCTCCAACGAACACTCAGCTTGGCCTGAGGGACGCTCAGCACATTTCCCTCTTGTCTATGAAACCCAGAGTAAGAAAGCTGAGGCCCAGTGATTGTATGGGGGGTGTAGCTTCAGGATGCCCGTAGCCCACCATCTACCTGCCACAGCCCCTCCCCCATCGGTCACCTTATCTGTCCCTTTCTCATGGACCTGAGGCCTCTGACCCTCTAAGCAGACCTTTGAGGTGAGGCTGCCACAGTCATATATCTTGGCAACTAGTGCTCTACAAAAGCTCTCCACACAGAGCATGATACGGTTGTTGGAAGTATCTCATCCAATGGGAAGAAGGGAGCACCTAAGGGGAGTGGCAAGGACCCAGCAGCACTTGGTTGCAATTTTGATGAAAAAGCAATTTGTATATGCAAAGGAGTTTATAAAGACTGTACAACATTTTACTGAGCTTTTAATAAAATATTTTTAACTCAGTATGTGGAAGGTAGAAAGCAGGGGGACAGGGCAACTCAGGGAAAGTGTATTGGTTGAGTCAAGTTGAGTGGCAAACTGGATATTGGCTTGGCATTGGGATCCAGCTGGGTGATCGTGGCCATTTCCTGCAGAGGAGGGCTGGATTCTGATAGGGTTCGTTCCGTTCATAAGTAAATGAGATCAAGAACACAAAGGACCAAGCATAGTGCTTGATACTTCAGGGACTTTCAATAAAGCCAGGCTCTTTACCTAACTTTTCATTAGTTTATTCATTTCAACATCATTCCATCCATTTCAGCATTTCTTTCATTAACTTTTGTATATATCAGCGCGACTTTATTTAGCTGGCGCCCTTTGTTGGCTGTAGACCGTTATTCATCAGCAGTGAGTGTCTCACACGGGATACCTACCCCCAGGTGGTCTGTCCCATCTCCACTTCTCCCCAGCCCTCTCTCCATCTGCTCAGCTGGAGTTCCAGCACTCCGTGTAACAGATACAGTCTTTTGCTGACTAAGGAGGAACATGAGGCGAGAGTAGGACTTGTTCCCACATCTTACACCTTGAACATAGAAGAGGCAGGGCTAGAACCTGGATCTTCCAGTCCCAAGGGTGAGCACCGCCCCCCTACCCCGACTCTGCCTCACCACCTCAAGCATTTAAATATAAACACATGACTTATTTGACTCAGTGCCACAAACAGAGATTTCAGGAAGTGTTATTTTATTTAGTTTGGTTACATGAATGCTGAGAGACGGTCACATACGACCAGGACTTATCCTCCTTAGCTGCTCTCTGCTCTCTTCATCAGCACGGCTGCACAACCTTGGTGCATTTTTTATCTCAAAGTATCAGTAGATGACCGAAGAAGCTTCTGGAATTTTCTGGAATGAAAACTTAATACCTTGGCCTATTTGGAGCTCAGTCAACACCTTAGGAGCGTTCTGCCACACTCGGTTTAGTTAAAAATGAAATTGGTGCTTTGATTCATCTTTCTCTCCTTGTTTTTTTGTGTTTTTTTGGCTCTGTTGGGTCTTCCTTGCTGCGCGTGGGCTTTCTCTAGTTGCCGTGAGAGGGGGCTGCTCTTTGTTGCGGTGCGCGGGCCTCTCATTGTGGTGGCTCCTCTTGTTGCAGAGCACTGGCTCTAGACGCGTGGGCTTCAGTAGTTGTGGCTCGTGAGCTCAGTAGCTGTGGCTCGTGGGCTCTAGAGCGCAGGCTCAGTAGTTGTGGCACTTGGGCTTAGTTGCTCCGCGGCATGTGGGATCTTCCCGGACCAGGGTTTGAACCTGTGTCCCCTGCACTGGCAGGCGGATTCTTAACCACTGCACCACCAGGGAAGCCCTTTTCTTGTATTTTTGAAAAACAAGAAGATAAGAGGCATTCTTTATGTTTTACCCTATTTCAACACTTGGATGGCTTTTACTAGATTTTTAACTCTCTGGACCACTTTCAGACAGAATTTCAATGTGTACTACTCTTGACATGTCAGTTTATCCTCTAAAAGACAGTTATATACCCTAAATCTCTGCCTACTTAATGATGGCTTGGAAGAAAGAGCTAGTTTAACGATTACTATGCAGGAACAGAGAAGCTGGGGCCCAGCCTTTCAAGTCCGCTTCGTTCAACTGCGTACGTTGAGAAAGGATTTGAAGAGGCAAAGGCCTTCTTTTGGTGTTGGAGTTAAATGACTGCTTTAATAAAATTGGAAGTAGTTTCACATGCTTGCTTCTGCTATTGAGTTCTTTCTCTGGAAATTCAGAAAAGGAAATTAAAAATTTAAGATATATTTTAACATATATTATCTGTAATAATATATACACATATATTATCTAAATCATTTGTCATACTCTGCTAGTTTATTATATATGCGTTCTACTAGTTTTTCCCCCCAATGGGAAATTAATTGCCCCAGGATTCTGAATTGCACATGGCTCATTACCAGCCATCCGCAGTCTCAAAGCAGAGCAGGAAATCAGATGCGGGCGCTTTAAGCCCAGCCGGTTTGGCATTAACTTACTTAGTTAAAGATCATCACCAAGCAGAACCCTCTTGGGAGGAGTCGCTGGCTCCTTGGGCCCCGTGAGGAGGGCGGTAATTAAACTCTGAAGGCAGCACTGATGTTCAACTAAACGCTTGTCTTTAAATCGTAATACACTCGCGTTGTAAAGTGCTAGGCCCTCGGGTGTGTGTTGACACAATGTGAGGAGCTGGCACTCTTTTCTCTAAAAGCCAAATTGGAGAAACTGTTATGAGCTCATCTGCATAAAGCAATAGGATTCTGCCGGAGGGTTCAGGCAGCGGGGCGTGATGAGGCAACCGGCCCCTCCGCGGCCGCCCCGCTAACAGGCCACTTGTCACTCAAGAATTGGAGACACCGTATGCCAGGCTGCCCCCGCTGGGCACCCCTTGCTGATGACACGCGGAGGAACTCCGCCCCGACTCGGGGGGCTGCCGGGCGCTGTGCGCGTCTGCAGAGGCAGCGTGTGTGCAGGCTTCCTCCTGCCCCGCCTGTGTCCCGGGGAGACTCTTCCATTGTTCCCGGGACCGTGGCACAGACACCGAGTCTGCTCGCGGGGTTTGATGCCCGTGTGAAGGACAGTGGCTTTGCTCTGGCAACTGGCCGGGCGTTCCGTTTCTGTGCTCCTTCCTGGGCCTGCTGCTGGGTGGGGTTTGGGGCAGCCTTTGGGAAGAGGTCCCCTGTGGCTGGGTCACCACCCTTTAGAAGTGGGAGAGGGCCCTGCCGTCTGATTCCGCGGATTTCTAGGTAGTTGCGAAGGACCAGTCAGGAGGGTATGCCTTCCTCCTTCTCAGCCTTTTTCTTTTCTTTTTTTCTTTAAAACATACTTTGTGCTCCGTCTGTCAGTTTTCTGTGCTCTATGAATTATGCAGACCTCTTTTGCTTCGATGTGTAAACAGTGCATTAAAATTTCAACCTTGAGGAGAATGGTTTTCACGTGGCCTGACAGCTGAATCCCAGGGCTTTGAAAACGAGATGACCATGTTGGGCTTTTGAGGAATTAGCTTTCAGGTGCCTCCAGGTGATGGGCTTGGGCGCAGGGCGGCTTCTGGGCTGATTTGATTCTGAGCCACCATTTCGTGTTTCCCTCAGTCACGGGGATTAAGACCTTTCTAGCAGCAGGAGCTTGAGAAGGAAGAAAGAAGGCTGGGGAAGGAGTGTGCAGCCAGGGGATGGCAGACATGGCCAGACGGCGGCAGCTGCTGCCTGCTGAGCCGGACCTTCACCCCAGGGACAGTGGGGCACGTCCTCCCTGGGATGGGTGGGGTTGAGGACAGAGAAGATGGTAAAGACCCCTTCCCAATTCCTTTTTTCTTTCTTGTTTTGGCCACACCACCTGGCATGCGGGATCCTAGTTCTCCGACCAGGAATCGAACCTGTGGTCCCTGCAGTGGAAGCGTGGAGTCTTAACCACTGGACTGCCAGGGAAGTCCCACACACTGTTGTATTTAAAATAGATAACCAACAAGCACCTACTGTCTAGAACAGGGAACTCTGCTCAGTATTACGTAACAACCTAAATGGGAAAAGAATTTGAAAAAGAATAGATACATGTATATGGATAACTAATCACTTTGCTGTACACTTGAAACTAACACAACATTGTTTTTTTTTTTAAATAAATGTATTTATTTATTTATTTATTTATATCTTGGTTGTGTTGGGTCTTCATTGCGGTGCACGGGCTTCTCATTGCGGTGGTTTCTCTTGTTGCGGAGCACAGGCTCTAGGCGCGCGGGCTTCAGTAGTTGTGGCTAGCGGCTCCAGTAGTTGTGGCTCGCAGGCTCTAGAGCGCAGGCTCAGTAGTTGTGGTGCACGGGCTCAGTAGTTGGTGGCTTGCAGGCTCTAGAGGGCAGGCTCAGTAGTTGTGGCGCACGGGATTAGTTGCTCCGCGGCATGTGGGATCTTCCCGGACCAGGGCTTGAACCCGTGTCCCCTGCATTGGCAGGTGGATTCTGAACCACTGCACCACCAGGGAGGTCTCTGAAACTAACACACCATTGTTAATCAACTATATGCCAATATAAAATAAAAAGTTAAAAAATATATAAAAAAACAAAAGAGAAGAAAAAAGATCCCCTCTTGACCGAGAGTCGGCTGCTCCTGGGCACCATTTTGGTTGCTTTGCATGGTCTTACGGGGAAATTCGGATGGAGCTGGTTTAGGTCTCCAGAAGAAATGCTCTCCAGTCACTCCCAAAACTGGATGTCAGCCTAATTAAAGTATCCTCCAGACCTTACCCCAGCCCTGACCACCAGAACTGAGCCGCCTTCTCTCCTGAAAAGGTACTGCGGGGGGCGGGGTGGAGGGAAGTACAAGACTGGACTTCCCTTAAAAGACCTGCACTTCTCCTTTTCCAGATGGGTTTTGGGGTGAGGCTAGCAGCGACTCGATCCCAATAAATATTAAATAAGTCACAAATTCAACTTTAGGAAATGTCAGCTATTCTTTAAAAAAATTAATCAAAGTTATTTGTTAAATGAATGGACTGCATCTCAAAGGAATAAAAATAACGTAAAAACCGAAGGTCGTCTGAGGCCTGTGGGTGGACTCGGGGGACTCCATTTATTTGCTTTCCCCTCTGTGCCAGGAGCTGTGCTCAGGGGGCCTAGGTCCTGTGGTGTGGGTGTTTCCCATCAATCCCCCGTGGAACCTGAGGCTCATAGACGTCTTAACAACGTGCCCAAGATCAAGGTGCTGGGAAGTGGTGACATTCAGACCCAGAACTGTCTTGAACAAAGCTCATAATCTATTGGCCATTTTGCGTTTTGCTCTGGCCAGAGCTTGCCCAGGATACTGGTGAAGCCCCTAACCTGGCAGGGGCCCTTCAGCAGCTACTTGACCCACTGAAGTGCTGCCTACAGCTCTGCTTAGTCCGCTGCCCGCCTCCATGGTTTCCCACCCCAAGTATCTCCCCTGTAGATATGTGAAATTCACTTTCCCCAGGGAATGGACTTGCCCTACACATTGGCCCTCTTCAAATGCCTGTGTCCTGGAAGAGGGAGAGTTCTTCGTCTGAGCTTTATGCAGGAGGTCTTGTAAGGAAAGATGGAAACGCATTCACGGCCAGGCCCTGGATACTGCATCACATAACTTAAGATTCATGACCACCTCGTTATGGATCATTACGATCTTCATTTACGGAAGAGGACACCCTCCAAGGCCGTGTGCCAGCAGGGGAAGCCCAGACGGGATCCAACTTTCTGCCCCCAAGCCCCTTGGCTGCCACGCTGCCACCCAGGACATTGCTTTCCTCCATAACAGGCTCACCCAACCACGTGACGGGGGTGAAGGGGCTGAGACTATTGCAGTGGATGAATGGGGACAAACGTTCACAAACTCCACTAACGGCTACAGATGTATGTCCTGCTTCCAACTTGTTTCTCATGGCCCTTCCCTCCTTCACGCAGTAAACGTGGAAAGCTGATGCCTTTGGGGTGAGGCTAGCAGTGACTAAACGTGCGGGGCCAGGACGTGCCCTTCATGCATCATCTCACACCCTTCCCACACCCCCTGGTGTCACAGTGACCTCCATTCTATGGCTCAAGAAATCAAGGCTCTCTGGGTGTAAACGGCAGGTGCAAAAGCCATGCTTCTGGCCCCTGCTCTCAGCCTCTTTGGCTTCTCAGGTGTTTTCGGCTTTTATAAAATACTAAAGCAAAGACTTGGGGAAACAGGTGGGACTTGCAAGTGAGGCTTTTCCATTTGCTAGGGAGCTAAGACATGTGAAGTTCTAGAAATCACAGGGCCTGATTATCCCACTGAAGGATCTCAGAGAAGAAATGTTTCCCCGGATTCGTGAAGATTAACAAACCCATGGTAGGTTCTTGGGTTTTGAATCCTGGCCCTCATTCTGCCTTGTTTTACACCCTTTTAGTTAAATGATAATGAATACATGGTTCACTTTCCTTATTTGGAAGAAAGTTGATACCTGCCTCCCAAGTTCAATTTGACTATTAAATGCAAATTGAAAGATCATTTTCATTTGGAAAGGTTGACCTGAGAGATTAATCACAACAACAGTAGTAATGGCTACCATGTTAGTTTCCTGGGGTTGCCCTAACATATTAGCATGAACTGGGAGGCTTAAAACAGCAGAAATTCATGCTCTCACAGATCTAAAGCCTAGAAATCCAAAATCAAGGTGTCACAGGGCTGTGCTCCCTCTGAAAGCTCTCAGGAGGAATACTTGCTGCCTCTTCCAGCTCCCAGTAGCTGCTGGCGGTCCTTGATGTTCCTTGGTTTGTAGACACATCATGCCCAGTCTCTGCTCTGT
Source organism: Balaenoptera ricei (assembly GCF_028023285.1). Classification (NCBI taxonomy): domain Eukaryota; kingdom Metazoa; phylum Chordata; class Mammalia; order Artiodactyla; family Balaenopteridae; genus Balaenoptera; species Balaenoptera ricei. The sequence continues at coordinate 156,882,794 of NC_082642.1, read as the reverse complement.
CATCACATGGTCTTCTTCTCTGTGTCTCCCTAGGAGTCTTCTCTTCTTATACAGACTTTCATTAAATTAATCATTTTAAAATGCACGGCATCCATTTAGAAAGAAAAAACAACCTATAAACCAAAAGACATCTGAGGCCTTCTCCTCTTCTTCTGTATTTATATTTCTGAAGACAGAAAATGTATACAAAGGGAGACACTCTGGCTGGATTGAAAATGCATTTTTCCTGCACAGTCCCTACTTCCAGAGAACGCTCATCGCCCTGGAAGCACAACTTGAAAACCATCCATCTAACTTCCGCATGGTGTGGGAGAAGACCCCTGGCCAACACAGGTGTTCCTTGTAACATTCTTAACTGTACGTGTTTTCTTTCATGACAGCTTCAAGTTCACGTTAATAAGTCATTTCCAACCATGTCTATAAATGGCATCTTAACTTTCGTCTTTTGAGATTAAATATTTATTTTTGAAACATTCTATAGGTTTTTGAATAATCAAGTCCCTCTTCCAAAATCAATTAAAGAACAGGAGACAGATGGTCTCAGTAAGTCAGAAGGGAAGCAAAAGTGCCATGTGTTTTCAGAAAAGGGGTTTCCCTTGTTAAATCTTTGAGCTACTGAGCCTTTTCTCCACCTTCTTTTGTGTGTTTTGCTCAGCTTTTTCTTTGTTTCCAGCTACTGAGCTGGGTAGGTGGTGTTCTTCTTGAGTGTCAGGGCTACAACATAACTCTAAATGTGTTCCTCCCATTTTAAAAGGCATGCTTTAGGACCACAACCAAACACCACTGATGTCTGTTGTGACATCTACCAGCTCCAAATTTAGATTTACCTAAAGAAGATGTGGTACATATATACAAATGGAATATTACTCAGCCATTAAGAAGAATGAAATAATGCCATGTGCAGCAATGTGTGGACCTAGAGATTATCACACTAAGTGAAGTAAGTCAGAGACAGAAAGACAAATATCATATGATATCACTTCTATGTGGAATCTAAAAAAATGATACAAATGAACGTATTTACACAACAGAAACAGATTCACAGACTTAGAGAATGAACCTATGGTTACTGGGGGGATGGGTGGGGGAGAGGGACAGACTGGGAATTTGGGATTGAACTGTACACAATGCTATATTTAAAATAGATAACCAACAAGGACCTACTGTAAAAAAAAATAAAATAAAAAATAAAAAAATAAAAGATTTACCTCCAATTACTTACTTTCTATGACTTTAAATGTCATAGTAAATGTTGCTGAATTTGAATGTGTTTCTTCAAAGTCTTTCTGGACATCCATACATTGGAAAAATGATTCTTCCTTAAGGGTGGTCTTATTGTTTCATTTATTAAAGTTCATTTTAATAGATTTAATAACACCACAACTTGCAAAAAGTTGGCCTCAGGTCTTATAATACATATATTTACGTGCATGCATATATGTGTGTATATCTATATCTGAAACCCCACAGGGTTGCAGATGTTAGCCCAAAATATCTTTCCCTTTTACTATGTCTTGATCTTTTAATTTCTGGCTCTCTGTGTACTCTTACTTCTCAATAGATTTCAAAATTCCTATATGCAAAATGCCTCAGACTTGAGACCCCATAAGAAAGGAAAATTCATTCCTATAAGTCATATAAACCCACTGACTGCCTGATAGTGATGAACACATATGTCAGTGTTTTCTAACAAGTGTGTCTAAAATGCAGTTCTGGAAAAGACCTCTATTCATTTTTTTGTTTGCTTTTTTTTTTTTTTTTTTGGTGGGGTTTTTTGGGTGTTTTTGGTTGGTTTTTGTTTTGTTTTTTAACTTTTTATTTTATATTGGGATATAGCTGGTTATCAATGTTGTGATAAGTTTCAGGTGCACAGCAAAGCGACTCAGCCATACCTATACATGTATCCATTCTCCCCCAAACTCCCCTCCCATCCAGGCTGCCACATAACACTGAGCAGAGTTCCCTAGTCATCAAAACAGTATGGTACTGGCACAAAAATAGAAATATAGATCAATGGAACAGGATAGAAAGCTCAGAAATAAACCCACGCACCTGTGGTCAATTAATCTATGACAAAGGAGGCAAGACTACACAATGGTGGAAAGACAGTCTTTTCAACAAATGGTGCTGGGAAAACTGGACAGCTACATGTAAGAAAATGAAATTAGATCATTCTTTCACACCATACACAAAAATAAGCTCAAAATGGATTAAAGACCTAAATGTGAGACTGGACACTATAAAACTCCTAGAGGAAAACATAGGCAGAACACTCTCTCACATAAATTGCAGCAAGATCTTTTTTGATCCATCTCCCAGAACAATGGAAATAAAAACAAAAATAAACAAATGGGACCTAATTAAACTCAAAAGCTTTTGCACAGCCAAGGAAACCATAAACAAGACCAGAAGACCTCTATTCATTTAATTAGCAAGAAAATAAGTTTCAATTTATGGAGTAAACTGGACCAAAATAAACGGTGCCAACAACAGCTTGTAAGGAGAGCTATTGTTATGATTCTTCTCTTAAAATACTTGAATTTGAGCTTTACAGTGTATTCTTATGTATTTAGAACATTTATTACCTGATGCTTGTGAGGATGGGCCTTATTTCATTTGTAAATTCACCTTCCCCATAGGTTCCCTTTCAAAGAAATGCTTAAATTTATCTGTTACTAAAGCATAGGAGGGAGTAAATATTGCAATAGGTTCCATTGCAGACACTTCTGGGTTGGTTAGATTGTAGCAATGTGAGTTGCTTTTTCCTTCTTGAAAATGTGTACATGTTCTTTCTGTAATATGCAGAAAACGCAGACAAACAAAAATTAAAACAAGAATGGCCTGTAAAAATAATGACATTCATTAATATTTTGATGTACAGAGAGACCTCGCCGGTATCAAGGTTATATTGATATGCAGCTGCATTTTCTTCTGGCACTGTCAGTGCTTCATTTTTAACATATAGTCCATGTTTTAATACAATGTATTCTCTCAGTGGTTAGGTGGTTAGGTCAGTATTATTTGTTGGTGGAGTGATGTGGCTGAAACCGGACTGGAGTGCATCCAAGAGGGAACAGGGTGGAAAAAGGGTGGACATTTTAGGGTATTTCGACACAAAGCAAAGGAGACAAAACAGGTGCGGTAATCTGGAGGGTAGACAATTTCTTTTTGAAATTGTTTGTTTATTATCAATCTTTTTCTGATTTACGTTTTTCAAGCTTTCGTATCCTAGAAAATTTTATTCGTTGGCTCCTTTACTAAGCTTCAGGTAATTTGGGAGGGTTAATGTCATATTTGGTGAGAGTAGAACACACAAAGAAAACAAAATATGGCTGTGGTGCTCCAGAAGCCCACCCCACCGTGTGGTGGTGATGAAGGAATGGACTTGGTAATTCAGATCGACAGAAGGAAGATTGTGCGTGTGTGAAAGGAGAGTCTCTGAGTCCTGTGGGAGTAGGGGTGAGAAATTGGTTCTATCTGGAAAATCAGTGGAGGCTTCTTAAGGAATTGTAGTTTGATCTGTATTCTACTTTCTCGAGAATCTAAATGAACCCTAATTAATGCTTAGTGAACAAATTAGTGAGAACAGAGTGTTTTGTTTTTCTGTTTTTCAGTTGTGCATGTACAGGGGAAGTGAGAAGGTATCAAATGTGAAAGGAAACAGCCCGTAAGCTCGACAGCTGATAATTACTCAATAGTGTTAACGATTCGTGAATTCTTATGAGGATATCAAGGATGGATCCTACATGAACATAAAGCATCTTTAAATATATGATGCAACTCAATATAAAAACATATGCAAAACGTTATTTAAACTAAAATTATAGGCACTATGCACATAAGGGGAATGTCTTTTTTAATCATATTTTTTTTCACTAGTATCTAAGGAAAATTGCGAACATGAAAATTTATATGAATATTTGTGAAAATAATTTTTCATTAAGCCATGAGACAAAAATGAGAGACACCAGGACTGCTCTGGATTATGTCCAGATACAGAGAATGTGCCTTAATCTAAATGTAGATACCTATCCTGTATTTTCCTTTTTCAGAAAATTCAGGATTTTAAATGGACTTATCATGGCATCTCTTCTCACCGTGTAGAAAGCACAGATACAGAGGAAAGAAAACGCAGCTCTTGCTCCTGTTCTGATACTAATGTTAGGTGATTTTTGCCATATTCCATTTCACTGGAATTCTATTTGTTTTATTTGCAAATGGTCGTAGGCTGGCAAACTTGTTTTTTTCTTTATTTCTCTATTTTTTTAAATTGAAGCATAGTAACTTGTTTTTGAGCAATAAAAACCTTTCTCCTTTGAAATCCCACTATTTCTAACAAACAGCTAATCTCAGAGAAGCCCTGGTTGACCCCAAGGACATCTGCTGTCTAGCCTGCCCAGCACCTCCGTCACATGCTCTCCCCGGAGACCCCTAAGACTTCTCGGAAAGACGTGGGGCTCCCGAAACAACCACTGGACTGTGCTTACGAGGCTCCCTCCTAGTCCCCAGTCTTGATCTATAAAAAGTGTTTCTGGATTTCTTTTCATCCTATAAAGTGCACGTCTTTCTCTTCAGTATATAAAGTAATTTATCTTCATACCATCTTCATCTGCTACTACTTTATTATGTGTAAGAAAAATGGAACCCAGAGAAATTGATCTCAACCTTTATTGGGCATGAACCAGCTGAACAGTTAATTAAAATGCAAGGCGCTGTCCTGTTTCTCCTCTGTACGTCGCACGTCCTACTCCCCTGTCTCTTTGAGCAAGTCTGTCTGAGGGGCCATCAGGTCTGATTTGAAAACAACATCCCTGATGATTTTAAGAGCAGGTGGCCCAAAGAGCACACTTGGAGAAAAAAACTAAACAGAAAAATCAAATCACATCCTTGCTCTAGAATTCACAGGATGGCAAACACAGAAAGGAAGCACCGTGTCAAAGCAAATTTTCATTTCATACTTAGAAATCGCTCCCTTTTAGGTTTGGGCCAAATTCTACTTAGCACCAAAATGGAGAAATCAGAATTCTTTATTAAGATGGAATCTTTCCCAAGAATGATTTAAAACTTGGACATTTTACAGGTTGGGGTTGTTACAATAATTAATGTGATTGGGGAAGCTGCACATTTTGGGGTAGCTAACAGCTCACATTCCTGTAAGACAGCACTGGACTGATGGAGCTGGTCCTGCTGCATTTAATGCCCTCCTGTTTCCCCATTCTTTGGCATTTGTATGGGGTTAAGTAAAGATCTCATCATCTCTCTCAACTGGAAATGAAGGAGCACGGAAACCTGGTCTCCTTATCAACCTATGGCTGCTCAGAGGAGAAAACAGGGGGCTCTGTGGAGTGAGTGACCCGAGGCTGGAGGGGTTACACGCATTATTTGTCAAGCAGACCTTCCTTTACCCATAGGGGCAGCCCCTGCTCTGCCTGGGTGGTGGTCAAACCCTCCATCTGTCCCTTCTTTCATTCCCTTGCTCACCAGCTCACCCACCTACTATTTAGCATTTACTGAGCATTCTGTCTGAGGTCCAAAGATGAATACCCCCTGGACCCCACTTCAAGGAACTCTAAAGCTCCACATGGAATAAAGAGGAGTAATTTGTATAATGCAAAAGGTGCTTGGGAAGTGCATCAGTTTGCTAAGGCTGCTGTAACAAAGTACCATAAACTAGATGGCTTAAACAACGGAGTCATATTCTCTCATGGTCTATGACCAAGGTGTCAGCAGGGTTGGTTCCTTTTCAGGGCTGTGAGGGAGAATCTGTCCCCTGACCCTCTCTTAGCTTCTGGTGGTTTTCTGGAAATCTTTGGTGTTCCTTGGTTTGTAGAAGCATCACTCCAATCTCTGCCTTCATCTTCACAGGGAGTAAGGTCCACCCTCCTCCAATATGACCTCATCTTATCTAATTACATTTTCAACGACCTTATTTCCAAGTAAGGGTCTGAAGTACTGGGGATTAGAAATGCCATATTTACTCAACATGATTTGCTCAATAGGTGTATAAAAAGGAAGGGAGGTGGAGAAGAAGGGAGGGAGGGCGGGGAGGGGGAGAGAGAAAGCGACAGAGACAGAGAGACAGAGACAGAGACAGAGAGAGAACAGACAGACTTGTGCATGGATTATTATTGCTTCTCTCCTTGCAAACATTTCCAGAAATCATCAGAGCTTTTGAATAACTGTGAGAAAACTAAAACTGTTTTTTCACTTGTGGCAGATCTAATGTCACAAGAAAAAATTAACAGAAGAGAACACTACCTGTTAGGATTGAATTCCGTCCCCTCCCTACCCCTGCCCTCCCCAACCCAGCATTCACACGTTGAGAATAATCCCCCTCTCCCTCCCTTCCTCCCTCTAAGCACTTTGTTCATCGATAGGGGGATGAAATGATTTTTTAAAAATATAAATTAGATCATACTGTCTGCTTACAACCCTCTGATGGTTTTCTCTTTCATTAGAGGAAAAGCCAAAGTTTCCACCAGTTCTTTCTTAAGTGCCAGGAATAAACTGAAACGTTTCCTCCTCTCTTCTGACTTCCTGTAACCTTAAGGCCATCTGCCACATCATACATCTTCTTTGTTACCTGCGTACCCCTCACTGGAAGATGCCCTGTTCCATGGGATGTTTCGTTGGCTGCTCTGTCCCCAGCGTGTGGGACAGCTGCACAGAGTGCTTTTGCAAAGGTAGTTGTGTATCTTGTGTAAGTGAGTGAACAGAGGTGTCAGAATCAGGAAGAATATGTATCAGCAGATGGCCTGTGACCCCCCCTATCCCCGGGGAGGGGGCTTGTCCAGAAAGGGTTCGCATAAGTCATTATAATTGCAGAGCACATTTCTGAACTGTTTGATGGGCACATGAATTAACTTCTCTGGGCTTCAATTTCTTTGTCTGAAAAACGGGGACAGTAATTGTACCAGCCTCATGGGGTAATTGCAAGGGTTCAACAGTTAAGATTGTAAACCTCTAAGTCAGGGCCTATGTTAAGTGAGAAGAGCCAACTTAATAGATTTTAACATCTTCATTCCTTTTCTGTTTGTTTTGAAGTTTTCCATCATGGACATGGATTACCTTTATGATCAGAATTGTACAAAGCAGCCTTTTTTTTTAAAAAGGATGTCTTGTTTAAAGGATGGTGCCGAAGAGATTTGTTCAGGGATCGGCTTGCACCAGGGGATTTTGTCAGCACAGATACAACAGGCTGTGGACGAACCAGAGCTCCTGAGTCTGCTGCCACTTCCCCCCGCAAGGAGATGGCGGGATGCCTCATGACAATAGTTTGCATTTTTATCATTATATTTCCCAATTTATAAGTTTTTAAAAAGCATATCCCCTTTGATCATCAAAACGATCCTGTAGGAATACTATACCGTTTTTTGGTTCATAATGTGAAATCTGAGACATATTTTTGCCCCAAATCATATCACTAGAAGGTGGCTGAAATAGATGCCAAGGGGTCCAAGTTCAATTCTAGTATTCCTGCTCCCGGCTGCGTCCTTTCAGCCACAACTCCTCTTTCTGATAAATCCCTCTAGAACCATGTCCAGGCCTGCCAAAGTGGGATTCTGTTCCAGAACAGTCCTGCTACAAACATCTGGAGCCGAGGAGAATTCATTTGCTGCCCTCATTCAAGTTTTCTGTTGAGCACCTGTGTCTGCTGGCTTCTCCGTATGGCTCCCACCAGCCCTTGGTGTATTATGTGCGTATCTCCTGTCAGTCCCACTAGCCCTTGAGCTTCTCAAGGATGGGGACTGGCTTTTATACATCCCTGTGTCCTACGTACCCACCATAGTGTCTAGTACATAGTAGATGCTCAATTAATGTGTGTTAAGAATTGAACTAAATACATTTTTGAGAAATATATTCTCATACCTAAAGTTAACTGGATTTCCACAGTATTTATGATGCTAATACTTTGGTCTCTGACCCCATCGAACATCATAAATCTCATGTCCTGATGAGAAAATGCAGAATGAAGGTAATAAGGAAACGAATGATTGTTGAACTACAGCCAGCTTTGGCAAGTACTCACCAGGAACTCAGGAACATGAGGTCCTCACCCTGACTCTGTTCCTCTTTTTGCCTGCCGCTACGGATGAGGACATAAGTCTAGGGAGATTATTTGCCCAGGTTCCTACATGTTATGATGAGAAGAGTAAACACTGTTTCAGTACTTTTTCTGCATGATACACTGTTCTAAGTCTTATAATATGGATTCTCTCATTTAATTCTCTCGTAAAACTTTAGGTTAGGGAGTGTTATTATATCCATTCTACAAATAAGAATAATTAGGCACAGAGAATGTAAGTAAATAGGCAGATTAGATAGAAATAAATGGCAGGCCAGGATTAAAACCCAGTGACTTTTTATCAAAGGTTACACTCTTAATGCTGACCCCCTCCTGGGGAACTGGGCCAAACCCAGGTATGTCTGACACAAAAGTCCACCCTCTTCCCCCAAACTAGAACTCTCTTTTTCTTATCCTCTGTTAGATGACCCCACATGAGTTCAGAGACTCAATTAAAATGCTGTGATGACTCCAGAGGTAATGCCGGGAGAGATCATTATGTCCACCCTTTCTGTGATACCATTCTATACATTCTTTCCAAATCAAAGGATAATAAATAATAAATAAAATTAAAATAATACAGAAAATGATATGGGCTAATTACCTTATACAGAAGTATTGAGTAAAATGATGAATACATTAAAAAATACATATCACTCCTAAATAATTGTCCAGGATAATAAACAAAATTAATGCTCTTAAAATGAAAAGAATGTTGGTCAAGGCAGCAGCACCCCATGAAATATGTTCATGAAAATGAACACCTGATTGATACATGGCATTGCCCCACGGAGTGAAATGAGAAGGCTGGAGACATGCCTGCAGGGGTTCAGGTTAGCACCTCGAAGCCAGGCTTGCGCATTTGATCACCTTGAATCCTCTCATGATACAGGAGGCCCCCTTCAGCTATATTTCACATGCATGAGTTTTCTAGTTGATCTTCCTATTTTTCTTTTTTCTTATAAACTAGAGAAGGTAAAACCTTGACTTTCTTCTGAACTGTCACAAATGACATTTACTTTTTTCCCTGTGGAAACTACTCAAAATAATTAATATCCAAGAATATAATCTTTATACGACGACTTTGCTCCTGGAGAAATTCGAAGGTTAGAAAATGTCAAAAGGAATCTGAATTGATTTTGCCACCTGGGGTCAAATTTTCTATTCTCGTTATAAAAGTCAATTTTCATAAAAAAGTCACCTACCATAACTTGGGAATATCCTAATTTCAATGGATAAAAAAGCATATGGTTGCCTGTTTAAATTTTTATTTTATTACAGAGCATTGGCATTAAAAATTTATCCACTGTTTTATACACTTTTGATCTTCCATAGGGATAAAGTAAAAGCAAAGTCACTCAAGTAAATTTTAAAATATTGAACCACTTTAAAAGTCGTACTTATAATGCATCAGGTATGGGTAACAGAAGATTTATCAAAAACAATCAGAGGACTTCTATTAGGGAGCCTGTTTCAAGAAGTTAACTTCTAAGCAGCCAGAGTATTGCAAGTGATGACATGCTATAATCACCCAAATAGGCTTTAAGGGGCTAATTTTCAAACTTCGATGTAGGGAGGGAAAGATGGATAGTTAGATGGATGGATGGGTGGATGGGTGAGTAGGTGGGTGGATGGGTAGATGGAAGGATGGGTGGCTGGTTGGGTGGGTGGATGGATGGATGGGATAGATGAGTGGGGGCATGGGTGGATACAGGGGTGGATGAATGAATGGTTAGGAAAATGGATAGATAGCTGGATTCATTTCTTTGAGCAATGTTTGTACGTTGGTTAAGTTTCATGCTTCAGCTCTTTAGTTAGGAAAATGGAAAAAGAGAACCAATTTTTAAATAGGTGTAGAATATATAAAATATTGTATGCCTGTCTGTTTATAGCACAACATGAAGAAAGTGATTTTTCCATGCCTCCACACATGTATGGATCTAATCACACACCCAGGCAAGAGGTGAGGGTGGTTTTGACCATTATGAAGGGATGATGATGAGGTACCATTGTGTTTACCACATCCTGAAACAATCTTCACATCCTCAAAGTCCCTGTTTACTCAGCTTCCCTGCCCTTGCTGTCCAACTACAAGTGAGATATTTTTCTGTCCTCCTGGTAAAGTCAATCAAATCAAACCACATTCTTTGTTTTAACATACACACACACCTCCAGGCTTAGGTCTGACAACATCATTAACTGAAGCTCTTGCGGTGGTCCCTAGGGAATGGTGAGATGTCCCCCTGCCCTGGACTTTGCCTCTGGTCCCTCTCTCCTTGACTCACTCTACAGTCTTCTGGATGTTCCTAAACACTCCTGCCTCGGCAATTCCCCCAGTAGGTGTCTCTGCCGAGAAAGCTCTCCCCCGTGTAACCGCAGGCTCTCTCGCTGTTCTCCTCTGGGTCTCTGCTCCCGTGTCCCCTTCTCAGGATGGCCGGTGACCATCTCGCATCTGTAGCACGCCCAGCACCCTCGACTTGCTTTCCCTGATTTTCTTCCGTCTGGAGCCTTGTATGCCCCCACGAAACCTGTCTGACCACTGTATTTAAATCAGGACTGAATAGGCATTTCTTATGACTCTTCCCTTCATTTTTCTCTGTGACATTCATCACTGCTGCACGTACTCCACGTGCACTTGTTTTGTCTGTGGCCCACGTCCCCATGTCTGGGGCGTTCACACTCTGCTCATTTCGTGATGTGTCCCCAGGACCCAGAATGGACCCAGAGTGATTTCTGCCTCAAAACAACTGAGTGAATTTGCTTTGCGAGGAGGGATGAGACTAACCATTCATTTTACTAGAAACCAGCATCTGTCTTCACTGAAATTTATTAGGATTTATTTCAGCTTCATAGTTCATTCTTGGTTTCCCCCACTGGTGTGAAATTTTTTATTTATTTATTTATTTATTTATTTATTTATTTATTTATTTATTTATTTATGGTTGTGTTGGGTCTTCGTTTCTGTGCGAGGGCTTTCTCTAGTTGTGGCAAGTGAGGGCCACTCTTCATCGCGGTGCGCAGGCCTCTCACTGTCATGGCCTTTCTTGTTGAGGAGCACGGGCTCCAGACGCGCAGGCTCAGTAATTGTGGCTCACGGGCCTAGTTGCTCTGCGGCATGTGGGATCTTCCCAGACCAGGGCTTGAACCAGTGTCCCCTGCATTGGCAGGCAGATTCTCAACCACTGCGCCACCAGGGAAGCCCCTGGTGTGAATTTTAAAGGAACTTCTGTATGCAAAATATTGAAAACAACCTCTTTTATATAAAGCTAAAAACAAACAATTATTTGGAACTACTCAATTTATATGAGTTTTTTCTTAAACAGTGATAAGAGTGTTAAAAAGTTTATTAAGACATAAGGTAAACGTTCTCAAGTTTTTGAAAATGTTTACCTTGAACAGATGGCAGCTGGTTAAATCCCAGGGCTTTGGAGTCTGAGGGGGTGGTTGGACCCCAGCTTTGCCTCTGTGGCATGAAATGATGACCACAGTAAAAGTTCAGTGAACTTCATCTCATATAGATAAAAAATTAAAGAAATAGACAATGTTTCTTTTTTTGTGATGAGAACACTTAGGATTTACTCTTAACAACTTTTATATGTAACATACAGCAGTGTTACTTACATTAATCATGTTACTCATCACGCCGCTTGTATGTTTTGATCTTTTAACTGGGAGTTTGTATCTTTTGACTGCCTCGTTCACCCTCCGCCTCTGGTAACCACAAATCCGATCTCTTTTTTTATGAGTTTGTTTGTTTGTTTTTCATGCATAATTGACCTACAACGCTATGTTAGTTCCAGTTACACAACATAGTGATTTGATACTTCTATACATTTCAAAATGGTCACCACAATATGTCTAGTTATAATCTGTCACCATACAAAGATATTATACAGTTATTGACTGTATTCCCCACACTGTACATTTCATACCCATGACTCATTTATTTTGCAACTGAAGGCTTGTACCTTTTAATCTCCTTCACCTATTTCTCTCCTCCCCCCAAATGTTCTCTGGGAACGTTTTAACATCAAAATTATTTTAGGTTATTCGCTGCTTTAAATTAGTTAGGCAATTTTATAGGAAGGAAGTGGGATAATTTAGAATTTTCTTATCATGACATAGAATGGGTCAGAGGCCTTACACTCAATGTAAAAGCAATTAGAAGGACCACCTAAACTCAGAGCTCCCCATAGATAAATTATAGACAACTGGTCCACTCAAGTGCTAGAGATTCTTTCTCTTCTTGATCATGAAAAGCATTCCTTGTTTACTAACAGAGGTCAGATGAAGAAGGGAGAGCTCATCAGTCTATATGACTCCAAAAAAGAACAGGAGAGTCAATTCCAGCATAAGAGCAATCATTTTAAAAAGATACACATGTCAGGAAGAATCAGTGAACGTGTGTCTGGTTTATTCTGTTTGGTCAAACTTCTTTGTGGGGCAGTGTGGAGCTGAACCAGAGAATGACTGAGCAGTGGCCTGAGACAATTGGAAGGAATGTTTAATTCTTCTTATTTCCTCCTCATTGTAAGGCATCTCTTGAAAATAAACAGCACCCTCAGAGTTAAAACAATGTATCTGTAATATAGAAATCGTTTCTTCAAAGTATTGCTGGGGCCACTGGGGAATAAAAAAATGGCAAACCTGTTTCCATAAGCTTTATTGCCTCCTGTAACTGTGCTTTCTAGGTAAATAAAGGTTCTTAGTTTTGTTCTGCCATCATAAAGGGAAGAAAGAAGGGTACCAGAGGGATAGATGGCCAAGGGTCATCCTAATACTCTGATATTTTATAGTAAAATAAAGATTTCCTCTAAGAAGAAAGGGGGGTTCTGAAGGTGGTTATGAACAATCTTCCACATTTGGAAACAAGTACGCAACATTCTTAAAGCTCTTTTATATCTAAAGGGATAAAAACCTCAGAAATTTACCTTGAACATTCATTTCTAATCCAATCAGATGATGGTCCAAGTAGGAGCTGATGTGAGGGAGACAATTGTGGAATATCCTTTGACAGAGAGAAGTGACCATCAGTATCTGAGCATCAGGCTGACGATCTTTGATAAACTAAATACCAAGTATTAAGAAGATCCCTGTGCCTTTGAAAGGCTTTGAAAGGATTCAAAACTTTTAAGACAAGGTTACTCCTAATTAATACAAGCAAATTTTAGAACTTGGAGTGAAATCTTTGCAAACATAATTCATATTCCAAAGTAAAAGCTATTAACGGCCACCAAGAACACCCACCGTGTTCTGTAATAGAAACATGCAACACGCATGATAGATGCATGTCAGTGCCTTTTAGTGTTGGAAGGTGTGGTGAAAGCCTTCTGATGGCTCACAAGAGAACCTTCCCAAAGCTGAGTGTCGCGTATGCCTTGAGAAAGAAAAGGGACTAAAAATGGAAATTACGTTGCCAAAGACAAAATATGTCTTTAATCAAACCTCTGAAGATTCTCTGACGGCCTCTTACCCCAATTACTTGTTGCTACACCCTCTATTTTCCAGGTTTCTGAAACCAGAGACACAGACTTAGAAGGTGCTTTATTAAGGCCAACTCAGCAAAGGCAAAACACACCCTAAATATCCTTCAGCAAAGGAGGCGAGATATGAGGGCATTCCTCGAGGCTTGTGACCTTAAGGAACCGACCATTTTGTTAGAAAGATGAGGCCCAAGCACACACAAACCATCAGTCATATAAGACAACGGTGCCGCAGTGTCAGAACATGAAGATTAGAGAGGAAACAAGTCTTTCTTTTAGTTCAAGGAAGAACACCATCCATTGCATACTGGGAAGGGATATTTTAAATCAGGGCTGTCCTAGAATCCAGGGCAAATGTTTATGCACATTCTACCTGTAAAAACATTTATTTTTATAATCATTAAATATATATATAATAAAATAACAGAGGCCCGGAATTAATATAACAGAATGATTCCGTGATGTTCCTGGAGGGGCTGCTTTCATCCTTAAATTAATGTGGTGGGTCTTGCCTTGTATCTCTTATGTCTTATTTGAGCCACAGAGGGAGGTAGGAGGTGAATTCCAGCGTATAATGGAATTCTGGAATTTCACCATTAAGTATGGCCTAGGACTTATGGCTGTGTTTATGTTAGATCTTTGTGAAGTTAAATCAATGATGCATTATCAAATCAGCATCAGGCCTTTGCAGGAATACTATGGTCTTTGACACTGAGACACCCCAGTGCTGAAGGATTGCTTTTTGGCTTAGAGTTTTTAAATGGAGCTGTGATACTTTGGGACATGAAGATGGAGGAGGGCTGCCAGCATATGTCACCTTAACACCGTGGAAACCTCCAAGGTGACCAGCTAGAGGCTCACTCTCATGTCCCCACTGTTGTGAGGAGTGCCATTGCCAGAGAGAAAGACGGGAGAGCCACACACAGGGCTCCCATCTCAGCATTTCACACAAGATCCCTCTTCAGAGTCAAGAGTGGCTTTGTGGTCCCTTTGTACCAGTAGCTATGGCACCCGCAATGGGCCCTGCAAGACGGGCACGTTGGATTTGTTCCAGGGCATACAGTAATCCATCGGTATGTAACAAGCCCCAGAATTCAGTGCCTGAAAACGATAGCTGTTGATTTGGCTTGTGCTCCCGTAGGTTGGCAGTCTGGGCTGGGCTCAGCTGGGCTCGGTCACGAGTTTGTGATCCGTGGCCAGTCAGGAAGGTGGCTCTGCTTTTGGGGTTGGCCAGCTGTTGTGTCAGGGGGACGGAAGGAACTGGGCCAGTTGTCTTGTCATCCAGCCGGCCAGCCTGGGCTGGTCATGCGGCATCTCAACAGAGTTCAGAGAAGTGCTCAAGGCCTCTCAAAGGCCCGGGTCCCTGCTGTCACACAGTGGCTTCTACCACGTTCTACAGGTCAATGCAAGGTGCAAGGCCACCTCACCTGGTTCTCTCCAAAACGCCCCCAGATCCGGTCAGCCAAGTTCCTGCAGGTGCTCAAATTGCTCTCATTGACTCCGATGCCCAAATCTCACCCACCTGCCATGCCGACTCTTACCCCAACCCTCTCCTCTCCTGGAAAATGCCTCATCTTCCCCCTGGCTGGAAAAGGGAGGACAAGGGAAAGGCCCTGTTTAATGTTCTCATCGCATCATCGCGAACCCAGAGTCCGTAAGGCCGGGACCCTCCTCGCCTGAACTGGCCCAGTAAGAGTAGGTGTGACTGTTTCGGGTAGTGGCACTTCCCTGGAAGGTTTGTCCTGTGCTGAGCCACACACATGCCCTCTCCTCTGCATTCAGGTCTCTCCTGAGAAAGCCTGGCCCCTGCCAAGTGCCCAGAGGGCTTTGAGCGAGCTGCACCTGGCCCTGGGGGAATGACAGCTCTGCATCCGGGGGCTGTTCCCCACCTGAGCTGCTCATGGGGTCTCTCTAAGGCTGGGATCCCCTAGAAGCAGACCCCAAGGCAAGAAATTGAGTGCAAGCGGTTGATTTCAGAGGCAGTGCCAGAAAATATTCTAAGTAATCGGGAAAGGAGACAAGCAAGGGGAGCAGCCAATCAATCGGTGTTGTCCGATGGGTCTGCCCTTTGTAGCGGAGCTCAGTCTCACCTGGGAAGCCTGAGAGGCCTTGCCGAGCATGCTTCATAGTGGTCAGACCTGAGGCACGCGGAGCCCGCCTGTCTGGGGGCTCTGCGCCCCAGCACTCGCTGTCCTGTTTGCTGTCTGGAGAAGGCTGCAGGTGAGGGCATCTGCTGGATGGAGCTGGAAAGGGGTGCCTCAAAGCATTAGGCGAACTTTGTGAGGCCACACATCCAGGAACAGAATCTGTCTGACTTTAGAGTCCTTGTTCTTTTTCACGGGACGAGGCGCCATTCCAACCACAGAGCATGCAATGCCCAGAAAGGGAAAGAGAAGACCAGAGCAGCAGAGAGTGCTGGGGAAGGGCAGTGAGTGTGCAAGGGCTGAGGACACTAAGGATGGAGTAGCTGGACATCGCCAAATGCAGAGCAAGGCAGCAACACAAAAAAGAGTAGGAGAGAAGAGGAGATGGTGATCAACAAATAGTTGGAATCTTCAATCCAAGACACTGGTATCTCCTCCGTGCACAGAAGGGCTGGTGATGAAAATCAAACTCACTCTGAAAAGTTATTGTTTTAATATCTTGGCAAACCACTGATAACATCCAGGGGAGGACTTATCAGCAATGGATAATTGTTCTTCTTAGCCAAATAATGTTTGTTTCATGCCGGTTTGGGGCCTGTAGCACAAAGCCCCGCGTTCTGTGATGGATGGTGATTTTGGTGTGTGCATCGCCCCACACAGACTGCTGGTCCCCGATGGCATCTGTTTTGATCTGGTTCTAACTGCACCCCTGCCCAGCGCTAGACAGAAAAGAGGGAGATGTGCTCTGTCCCCCAAACACTAGAGGCATGGCATCACTCTTCAGTTTAGTATTTTTGTCCCCAAGAATATTTATTTATGCTCTATTATATGTATATGTTTGTGTGAAATAAATACATCACAAATAAAGACCCACTTTAAGAACAATATTTAAAAAACACAAGTAGTACATACATATTTATTTGTAAGGTCATGATGAACTTTTCTGAGCCCTCTCTAGCATATTATTGGTATCAACGCCATGTGAATTAAACAGAATGTACTTGAATTTCACAGACATGTGAATTTTTAAATAATGCATTTCTTTAAAAAGCTGCCTTTCCACTTTTCTATCCAGTTTTATAAAAAGCTTTCCCTGAGCCTAAAGTCACCTTTCACCAGAAAACTCAGCCAAAAAAATGAATGAATTAGTTTGCTAGTCCAGATTCTGTGTTTAGCCAACATAATGTATACCAAGAGTTTGCACTGATTGTTAATTACACACACACACACACACACACACAGACACACTCACAGACATACACCGATGAAAATTCTTAACTCTAAGTAAAATGTTTATACATGTATATAAGCACTTAAAATTATATGTAATACTATTTTTTCCATTATCAAACTTTGAAAATAAAATCTAATATTTTAAGTTCCTTTATCAGTCGAACCCCCAAAAAAGGAGACTTCATCACTCTCCAAATGCTGTGTTATTTTTGTGAATTAGCAAATCTTCACTAATAAAATTGGTGGAAAAAGTTTAGAAATAAAAAAACAGAAAAGGAAAGGAAAAGAGAGAACCCTCATATGTGGTATTCTCCCATAACCACAGAAACAATAAAAGCTTTTGAATATCACTTTGTTAATTTTCCAAATTTAAAAAATTTTTGAGAAATAGTATTGGAAAATATGAAATAAAAAATAAAGCTTAATTTGAAGAATTTGTCCATGAAAATTCTAACTTCAAGCTGCTCATGATCTAAATGTTCTTAGAGACCAGAATTGCCATTAGCAGGTTTTTTTAAAGGTATATGCTGGCCTTTTTTTGTTATAAACCAAATTCCTTTCATCAGGTCGAGCTCTCACATTCATTCGAGAAGTTCTTGAGACACTTTGTCCTAGAATAATTAGAAATACTGCGTCTTTAAAAGTTAAAAGTATTTGGGTGTCTGCAAGCGTTAATTCATTAGGAAGCTCAAAAAGAAAAGTAAAGATACTTCTCCAAGCTCAACAAAATTCACAAGTATAAATGTTTCATCGGAGTCTTAGTCTTTGACCCCTCGTGGCGACCTGTTTGTGCTGTGTGTGATCTGAACATAAAACCAACTTGCCCTTCAGCGTTTTCTGTTCACTGAATGTTATCATATTGTTGTTTCACTGACTTCATGCTCATGTGACAATTACACTTGGCTTCTGCCCTCCCAACCCGGCATACCAGGCTGCCCCCAGCTCGGGGTGCTGAGGTGGCAATATGGAAGGAGAATGGACAAAGGAAAGACAAGGACATGTCTCCAGTGCCAGCTTCTGGCATCTGCGTCCTACAAGCTCTTGCCCCAACACACCGTTTAGATACAGAGATGTAATACCTTCCTAAAGTGAAACATGTTTACTCATGACCACATAGATGTTAGCTGTTTCCTTTTCAAGGGAGACTGCTTGTCATGCACCAGCAAGGGTTCCTGAACTCCAGTTCAAAAAGACTCACCACGTAGAACTCTCCACTTGTAAAACTGAGGTGCTGAAACCCAAAGCGATAACGAGACTTAGATTTAGTTATCGGTATTTATTGTTTTAAAAGGGGAAAAAATCAAATTAATGAAAGCATTGAAAAAGACATCGCGTTCTTATGAAATACATTTTGTAGCATTGGTGCTTGGTGATAATGATCATCAAATCTGACTTCCCTGTTGGGCACAATGGCCTGCAATCAAGTGGAACAAATTGCATTGCTGTCACCCCTTCTCACTGGTTTGAGTCAGCACAGGGTCCCAGGGCTGCGATGGGCTTTGTTCGCCCAGCTCCTCTCTGCACTCTGAGTTTACACCAGCTTTCTATCTGCTGACTGCCAAGCGTCGCCCTTGCTTTAATCCAGAGTTCCAGCTCCCTCTTCACTTTAGTATAACACATTCCAGTGGAAAGGACACACTTTATGCCTAGTTTTGTTCTAGAGCAGGGCAGGGTTTCTCAGCCTCAGCACTGTGGACGTTTTGGGCCAGGTAACCCTTTGTTCTGGGGAAGAGGGGGCTGTCTTGTGGGCTTGACGGCACCATGCAGCATCCCTGGGCCCTGCCCACTAGATGTCAGTGTCATCCACCCTGCCACTCCCAGCTGTGACCAAAAGTGTCCCCATATATTTACCAAATATCCTCTGAAGGGCAAAATTGCCCCCAGTTGAAAACCACTGTTCTAGATACAGTAGGGACTGTAAGATCATTGTAAAACTACACAGAGAGAAAGTGCTTCTGGAATCTCTTGCAACCTGATTTCATTAGCATCTATTAGAAGCTAAGAAAACAAAGCCCATTTTAGCTCAGTTATCAAGTGCTAACTCAAATGTCATTATTTGTGATGCTTTATATACACACGATATACTTTTTCACTCATTCTCAGTTCAGTGTTGGGGTTTTTCCCCCCCTCAAGAGCCTATAAAAGTATAAACATACATAAGGCATTTAAATTGTTGACGGCAATCTTTGATTTTGAAACACTTCCATGGAAAATGTATTTGCTGCAACATAGTGGCATCCATTGAGCTTTGCCCCTCCTATCTGACTTGCTGTGATGATTGTAGAGTATCACTTTGTCTTGAAGAAGGAAGGTATTTAAAGTAAGGTAGAGGTGCTGTCACGTGTGCCTTCTGCGTGTGGGCATTTTAGTGTAGGGGTGAGATTCAGCTTGAAGTTTGCAGGTTTATGGCTCACAGAATTTCTGCTGGTGGAACTTTATCCCTGCACTGAAAGCTAATCTATTTCATGTATAATGTAGGGCAGTGAATAATGTCACTCCAGAAACATATTGGTTCAGAGTAGTTCAATGCTTTCTAATAGATGAGAGAATGAAAATAATACAAATATTCACTTATATTAGGAGGAAGGGGCTACAAATTTTGGGGTCTAGGATGATGCAAGAAGGCAAGTCATGTGTTTTATGATCTAAGTTGCCCAGGTGACAAGTTTCAAAGGTGCCTATTTTTTTTTTTTTCCTTTGTTTTTTGTTTTTGTTGAAACATTAGGCAAAGATATGTTGTATTAGGGTTCTTCAGAGAAATAGAACCAATAAGATATGCACACATATATGTGTATATATATATACACATATACGGTGTGTGTGTGTGTGTGTGTGTATATATATATATATATAGAGAGAGAGAGAGAGAGAGAGAGAGATTGATTTTAAGAATTGGCTCACGTGACCATGGGGCTGACAACTCAGGCAGGATTTCTATGCTACAGTCTTAAGAATTTCTTCTCCGGGTAACTCAGTGTTTGCCCTTAAGGCCTTCAACTGACCAATGAGGCCCATTTATATCATCAAGGATGACCTCCTTTCAATAAAGTCAACTGATTGTGTATGTTTACCACAACTACAAAATACCTTCACAGCAACACCTAGGTTAGCATTTGATGGCGTAACTGGGTACTGTAGTCTGGCCACATTGACGTAATACTAACCACCACATACATACACACATCTAGGAGGGATAAAATAGAAGGTTACTTGAACATATTCTTTATTTTTTAAATTATCTGTGATTAATTAATTTTTTCTTTTTTTTTCCGCCGCACCGTGCGGCATGTGGGATCTTAGTTCCCCGACCAGGGATCAAGCCTGTGCCCCCTGCAGTGGAAGCGCGGAGGCTTAACCACTGGACCGCCAGGGAATTCCAGCATATTCTTGAATTATCAGATTCACAAATATCATAATGCGTGGATTTTCTTCCTAAAATTCAATGACGTGTAATCTCATGGACATTTTAATTGGTGATGGTATGTATATAAGGGCAGAGGCTCATTGACGATACACATGAGATGGTCTGGAGGGCTGTTTAACCTACTGGCTGCCCCAGGTCAGCTGGTGACTGGGCTTGTGCCTCATTCAGATAACGAAGCAGGGGGCCTCCTGCAAGCGGTCAGACACCAGGGCGTTGTCCTTTTATGCTACGGGTCTGCTAGAATGCACACATAGATTCCTACTTAATTGGGGTATTTGCTGTTCACGCTGTACCCAGTGACACCACTGTCAAGGTTCTGCATCTCCTCCTCAGGTCCCTGCACCACTGCACGATGGGTGAGCCCTCCCTCTGCATTAAGTGCCACTATCTCTATGAACAAAGTTTGTCAGCCCAGGGCTGGGCCAGCAGAGTGCGGGACCCGGAGGCCGGGCCTGAGGGCTGAGGCGCAGAGCCACGTGTGGGACCAAGCAGGTGATTCAAGGTGAGAGCAGCGGGCTGGATCCGGGACCACGCTGCAGCTGCAGATGCCCAGTGATAGCGGCTGGAGGCCTGTGCTCTGTGGCAGGGACAGCAGGCCTCCGACCTGCCTCCTGCTGTCTAAAGAGCTAAGCCTTGGGCCAGCGCAGGCCTGTGGGCCACGAGAGGCACCACGAACCTACAACCTAGGGCGCACAGGAGTCAGCTTGGTTCCTTTCAAGGCTCCTATTCATTTGCTGTTCTTACACGCTGGGCCCTATTTTCTTGTGCTTAAATCATGACACTCTTGTTCAGGTTCCGGGCAGAATGGGCTAATTCATGCCTGTGAAGACTGAAAATAACATTAAATAGCCTCGGAGGGCTCAGCGGTCACCTGGATCACATGACATGGAGGACACGGGTCCCTAAAGGTGTTATGTGTCCGCCCTGTGAACGCTGGTTTGAGGCTATAAGGAAAAAAAAAAGGCACTTGGATTAGCTACTGTTTGATGAAATAAAAGGAGGAGATTTGGATTCTAATGGATTTCTCCAACGCTGTAGAGTCGTCCCCCCCGCCCCCCATCTCTGTTTTCTCCCTGGAGCTGACGTTTCTTTCCTTTCTGACCCCTGCCTAGTCTCAGATAGAGATGAATTTTGACAGAACCAGGAAGAGTTGTTCTATTTCCATGGCAA
The DNA here is from genome assembly GCF_028023285.1 of Balaenoptera ricei. NCBI lineage: Eukaryota > Metazoa > Chordata > Mammalia > Artiodactyla > Balaenopteridae > Balaenoptera > Balaenoptera ricei. The sequence goes on along the minus strand of NC_082642.1, from coordinate 156,861,275 downwards.
CGTCAATTCACATTCTGCAGGTGTATCGGCGGCCACTTAGGCCACTGCCTAAACGAAGGCTCCTGAAGGTTCCGTGCATTTCGTTGCCTGGCCAAAAATAACTTGGCGTCCACCGTTGCTCCCAGCCCCACAGAGAGAGGCATTAAACTGAGGATGCCAACTGTCAACTCCCTTCCTGTCTTCCTGCTAAAGAGGAAGAAACAGAAAACTGCAAATGTTGGTGGGAGGGGCGCCAGCTGGGGGCTGCTACATTGTTTCCATGGTCTCAGAAATCGCTGAATGGAACATGAAATATATTCTAACTTGTTCACCCCAGGGGCACCAGATAATTTGTATTTCAGCACAAGTATTATAATTACATAGTTTAGAGTTAGAATTAATTAGCATTTGGGGAAGTAGTGATAAAACCAAGCAGTTATTAAAAAATTAATTTTAATAGAAGTCAGTTTGGAGAGTCTTGCTTTCCTTTTGAAAGATTTTTTTTTTCTTTTTGACAGTGAGGGGAGATAAAAGGATAACACAATTCAATGATCCCGTAATCAACCTAAAATGATCAGCACCCTTATCCCTGGGTATTTCCACTGGGTGTTAAAAATCCAAATCAATGGCATACATGCTGAGCACATTTCAAAATAAATCAAGAGTTAGGGTAATGTTTGGGGGTTATCTGTTGGGGGGGGAATGTTCATGTTCAAATACATATTCAAAAAAATGACCAAGTTGCCAAATACATGGGTCATGTCAACCTTACTGACATTAAACGTAGTCGAGAATCACTTCATATATTGCTGTAGACACATGAGATACTGAACAGTCATTAAATACGCTTCAAAGAATAATTTTTGAAGAGAGCAAACACTGTCTATGTGTGTCCACTTGTGAGACTCTCCTGGAAGCTCCTGGGTACCTGGGAATAAGAAAGGCAAATCTTTGCCCTCATGAAACGTTTACTCTGTTTAGTTCCTTGGAGTGAGGAGTCAGAAAAGGCTGTTTATAATTATGGAAAAGTGATTTACCTGCGATTGGAGTTTTATGACACTACCATTTATAAGTTATTAAATTCAAAGGCATTCACAGTAAAATCTTAATTTTCTAAAATTGATCATTGTTCCATAGTATATAAAAGCCTGTCCTTATTCTTAGTTGAGGTATTTCGAGGCAAAGGGGCATCGTATATGCAACTTACTTTTAAATTGTGGAATGGAAGCAAGAACAATTATGTTTGTTATTAGAGATAGAAAAAGAGAAAGTGATGGAGAAAAAGTGACAAATTGTTATCATGTGGTGAGGCTCAGTGAAAGGTATGCTGCAGCTGAAACTATCATTTTTGTGTTTCTTAGTTTGTATTTTTTCAAAATTATAAGTTAAAAAGTAATGGAGTATATAGCTTTTGATGAAATGATCATTTTCCGAATTTCAGAAACAGCATTAAGAAACTATTGCTTTAGAAATACTACTACTTCAAATCATTTGACACTTTCAGAAAAGGTTATTTCCTATTTCAGAGTAGCCGTAGAGCAGTTTCTGCTATATTCTGAGAACTAGGGAAGGGATGCACTTGTAAAGTATTGAAGTTCTAGATTTTAATAAAGTCTGGGAACTCATTCTTTAAGAAAAAATAAAAACAAATTCTACACACCACTTCTTCTTAAAAACACGTAATATTACGTATCCTTTTCTCTCGTCCTTCCCAGACCACAGGTGTGCCACTGTTCTGGAATCAAATGATCAGGTCACCCACTGGACATCTTTCTATCTCAGTCAGAGCTGTTCCCTTCAGAGGGCTCATGGGAGAAGAACACCTGGAGTTAGATAAGCTCTGTCCATCAACCTGTATTAGGGGTGGTTTAATAACCACTGTTTTTTAGCACACTTCACACATTCATGTCACATTTATTAGTACAAGAGAGAAAACAAGGAATGCATGCAAACTGCTCTCAAGTCCCTTGGCGCATGCTATTACTGTGCCCTATAAAGAAAAAAAACCTGCTTTCATATTTAAATGAGTATCGGTATTTTTTTATCTTCTTTACACTGCTAGACATGGCCACAGAGCATCAGAATATACACTGATGCAACCTGGGTTGTCTGACTGTTGTTTATTGAAATCTCTCCCAGTTTTATGCAACATCAAGAGGGAAAACAAAGATCAAGAGGTGCCGGGCTTTATTTTGAGGAAGAAGATAAGCTCTGATTTTCTGATGTGTTAGGTTGGAGCCTGAGGCATTTTCTTACTAATCCAGAGTTCTAACAATGAGCTGTGGTTTAAGAAGAATACATGTGATATAGTAAAATTAATAAGACAGCCTTGTTCATTTTCCCTGGGATGATGAAACCTCACACGGCTGCCTGGCTCAGTGACACCACAGGGTGGGAGGAAGGTGCTTCAGGAATTGTAAATAGAGCGCGCAGGATGGAGGCGAAGGCAGGCGGCTTTAAGATAGCCCTTCAGGAAAAAGGAGTATGGTTTACCGTATTTGTTGGATTTTCTTTGTACTTTTCACTGTTTCTCAAGCTATTTCAGAGAGGTTGCTTTCATTTTTTTAAAGGTTTTTTTTTTTTTTTTTTTTTAAGAAAAACGTGTGCCTGCTGGTTCATGCCCAGCTGATGCCTGTCTCCGCTTACACACATGGCCTTGGGTTTCCATATGGATTCCATACACGGTCTCTCATGGCTTGTTTACCCAGCAGTTTTGAGACCAAAGCCTGCAAAATTTATGGAGAGCCTTTCTGTTTCCTCTTCTAATCTGTGATCCAGTTCTTGGAGAACAGTATGAATATTTTTGACTGCACTTATGTTTTCCTCATTATTACGTACATTTTATGGTTTTTAAATTCTACTTTTAAATATGTTACTTCTCTTGTATTATCTCCATTTGTTCAACACCCCATGCCTGTTTTTGTTCTTAAGAGTTTTGTTTGTTCCCAAGACGGATTTTATTCTCTTAAACCACTATGGTTCCTGCACTGTGATGTAAATAGCGCGCACATGTGTTTTGGGGTGGCAGTTTCACTCCTGTCTTGACAAGATGTCCTGAGCACCCACCTCTTTTGGCCCAGGGACAGATTACATCTTAGAGATGGTGAGCAATCTGAGTGAGAAGTCCTCGCTGCTTCCTGCTATGCTACGTGTTCTTTGTTGTTGAGAATCACACTTCTCTGCACAGGGTGAAATTTAGTAGTATTAATGGCGGAGGGAAGAGAAGACTAAAAGGGAAGGTGAGCTGAATAAAGCAGAGAAGGAAGCCATGAAGACAGACAGAGGAGTGAGAGATTAAAGACAGAGGTAGTAAGAAAAAGGCAGAAGAGGGAAATGTGAGAGCCCCATTTATGCTTGTTGTCAGAAGTTTTAGAAGAAATGGGCAAGCACCGAGGAAGCTGGAAGTGTGTGTGGTCCCTTGCCTGCCCATCTGAGCGCTGCCATCAGGGATGCAGTTGTTCTGTGAATGGGTCTGATGGAGGGATGCTGCTCAGGTAAGAACAGGGATGTTAAAGCACTGTTACTCCTAAAGCACGTTAACTATAAAACGGTATAAATTCACTCAACAGAGATGAAATATGCAGTGAGATATAAAGATGATATGACAAATTGATGACTATTACCATTTCTGATTAACCAAGTAGTCAGAAGCTGATGCTTCCCTAAGAACGTCCAATTACAGGAAACCTGAGATCTGCTTGCTCTTGGCAATAGATGGACGTGGAATAATGCACCTTGAAGAAAGCCTCACACACTCCCCTCTCCCCATTCTCCGACAGGCCTTGAAGATCATTAAATTTCATGGTCTCTGACAGTTGACGCTCCAGAACATCACAAGATGCCCATCTTTCCAACAGCTTGGAGTAGTAGATGTAGGATTTAGGACAGTGATTATGCCTGTCTACTTGCTGCTGTGTCTCCCACGCACAGTGTGGTGATTACACTGAGCAGGTGTTAATATTTGTGAAGTGATAGAAATGAAAGGAAAGAGACTCAGTCATTTTTGTGAGTGAAAGAGCAGGATTACCTCAAGGTCGAATGGACACATGAGTTTCTTCTCATCTGTGACACTGGATCAAGTTTCAGTGGAAGGAGAAGACTGTTAGGTTGGCTCTCCCGTCCAAACACACACCCTCTCTTGTTGCAAAGCTATGTGACTTGCCCCCCTCTCCGTTTGCATTGCAGAGAACGCCCTTCTGTGTGCACGTCTTTTCCTCAGAAACTAGACCTCAAATCCGGTACCTTTTATCTACTTAAAAAAAATTTTTTTATGGAAGTATAGTTGATTTACAACGTTGTGTTGGTTTCAGGTGTACAGCAAAGTGATTCACTTATACATACATATATAGATTTTCCAGATTATTTTCCCTTTTAGGTTATTACAAAATATTGAGTATAGTCCCCTGTGCTACACAGTCGGTCTTTTTTGTTTATCTATTTTATATTTAGTAGTGTATACCTGTCAATCCCAAACTTCTAATTTATCCCTCCTCCACCTCTTCCCCCTTTGGTAACCATAAGTTTTCTTTTCTGTGTCTGTGGGTCTATTTCTGTTTTGTATACAAATTCATTTGTATCATTTTTTAATTCCACATATAAGTGATATCGTATGTTATTTGTCTTTTTCTGTCTGGCTGACTTCACTTAGTATGATAATCTCTAGGTCCATCCATGTTGCTGCAAATGGCATTATCTCATTCTTTGTTATGGCTGAGTGATATTCCATTGTATATATGTGCCACATCTTCTTTATCCATTCATCTGTTGATGGACATTTAGGTTGCTTCCATGTCTTGGCTATTGTAAATAATGCTGCTGTGAACATTGGGGTGCGTGTATCTTTTCGAATTATGGTTTTCTCCAGATATATGCCCAAATCTGGTACCTTTAAGTTGATGAAGGGGCAGCTAATGGTCGGAGGTGAAGTGACTTATTTTGTGGAAGTTCAGGATCATAATTTTATTCAGTGAAGAATTATAAAATTCATAGACTCATGGAATGTTCATTAGTGATCTGATTCTGGTTCAATCTTTTCCATTTTTTTTTAGTTGAAGACCTCTTTTCTTTGAAGAAATAGTAAGGTTGCTCAACCCAAATCATGTTCATTTTGATTATTTTGTTATTAAGTAACATACATTAAATTCATGTTTCTTTTTCAATGGGAACTCTCATATGTTACTCTAACAAAGAAATTCACAGACATTAAACTTAATTCTTTGCATTTAATTGTATCTATATGTGAATATATTTTAAACATCACTTTCTTGGGGGCTGTTATGAAATGTCCCTTTATTTCTTTATCTGTAAATTGGGTATGGTGATATCTGTTCTAATCTTCTCTCCTTTCTCAAGAGTAGCTGAGAACATGTGAAGGCACTTTATGAACTGGAAAGCAATAGACCACAAATAGAATTAAACAAATTAATAGAATTTTATTATCCTCCCCAATAAATTTAACCTTTATATTACCACATGTGCACAAAACAAAATGATTCTGATATATTTTTTAAAAGACAAGATAATAGAATTTTATTATCCTCCCTAATAAATTTAACTTTTATTATTAACAATGTGCACAAAACAAAATGATTCTGATTTTTTTTTAACATCTTTATTGGAGTATAATTGCTTTACAATGGTGTGTTAGTTTCTGCTTTATAACAAAGTGAATCAGCTATACATATACATATATCCCCATATCTCCTCCCTGTTGCATCTCCCTCCCACCCTCCCTATCCCACCCCTCTAGGTGGTCACAAAGCACCGAGCTGATCTCCCTGTGCTATGCATCTGCTTCCCACTAGCTATCTGTTTTACACTTGGTAGTGTATATATGTCCATGCCACTCTCTCACTTCGTCCCAGCTTACCCTTCCCCCTCCCCAGGAATTTTATGGAATTTTTGAATTACAGAATAAACATAATATGATTTTCGTAAACATAAATTTCTTGTTTTTATTCTAATATGTAAATAAACACAATACTAATATCTTGAATAACTTATTATTTAGAAATAAAAATATATCTTAATTCCTAAAACAATTTACTAGACAACAACAATTAGTGAAGTCTGACAATGCAACTAGAATATTAGTGATGAAAATACTAGCTCTACTGACATTAGTAAGTTCTCCCCTAAATTTGATTGCCTTTTATTGACGTATAACCAATATAGAGTTTATTTCTGTATTAGATTTAGCTATATTTATTAGTGTTTTATAGCGATTTTTTTGTTATTTATTTTGGAATGTTTGGAGGGTAGTTTAGGGGTCTTTCAGAAAAAAAAAATTTTTTTCCAAGCACTTATGACGAAATTTGCTTTGTATTCTAGTTTTGTTTTGCTTCACAATGCATGTATGAAATTTTTAGAACTTCACAAAATATGATGATATTGTGCTTGGACCATATTCTTGCTTTTTAGTGTGATTTGATATGATCCTTTCATGGAGTTTTCACTAACTTGCTGCTGTATTTGAAGTGCTGGCCTGTTGCCAGGGTCCACGTCTGTGTCTGGTCTTCCTTGTCAAGCTGAACCAACTGCGTTATTGGCATCTGCCATTAGGGTGGGTCTGCTCAGGCCCCCTGGGAATTGAGGGACAGGCCCCTGACTCTGGATGAGGTGAACAAAGCGGGAGATATCACCCCCCCCTCAGTGCCCTCCCAGTGAAAAATAGAAGATCAGGTCTGCTTAGGCCTCTGCATGCTGGCAAGGATCTGCCAGAGATTTCCCCATCCTTTCGTGTAAAAGAGAAGCAGTTCTGGTAGAAGACCCTTTGCTAATCAGTGGAGCACTGGGAAATGGTGCAGAGGTTTGACATCATCTTGGGCATTTGGGGTTCACTATCCATACTCCTTTTAAACTCTGCTTAGTGCTTTATTTTCTTGGAATCTGTGGCTGCAAATGACTATGCTTTAGGAAACTGAGAGTCCAGTGAAAGCTTTTTGCTTTCCTGTGTAGCACACAACTCCACTAGAACCACATCAACTTCCAAAAATAGGCAGAATTTGGGGGATGGGGGTGGAAACAACTTTCTCAGTGAAGACAAACTGCCATTCCAAGAGGCAGCAATGAGAACTTTATGTTTCAGACGTCAGACAGCTTACCCATGTCGCACCCTGACCCCGTTTTTACCATATTCTTAATGCTCAGTGACCAACCTTTACTTCAGAAATGCTTCATTTTGCCATCATTCTTTCTATCAAAATTTTTTCTGCACATTTAAATGCCAAACTATTTGGTTAGCATATTTTAATTTAATTTAAATTAACCTATGCTTGGAATCTTTTTACCATTACTAGTTTGCACTTAACAATTATAATTGAATTTATTCTAATAATAACAGGTAGACTTTGGGGATATTTAACCTTCTCATTCCGAGTTCTAATGAGCATGTTAATTTCAAGTGTGGATGAAGTATAAATCTCAGCATATTTCATTTGGTCAATTTCATTATTTATTTATTTAGTTTATTTTCCAAAAGTTACACAAGCAATGCTTGTTTGGTTTCACAAGTTGAATGATTTGGTAAATCATTTGGTAAATACCCAAAGCTACCAGTCTCCTTTCCTGCCTGATCCTGTGATGTGTGTCCCATCACACCCTTCCCTACACCCAGATTAAATACGACCTCTCAATTTAGAGTTGTTTCACTTTAACAGGCAAAACAAAGTATTCAAGTCTACCCATTTCTCACAACTACATTTAGAAATACCTGTGGATTTCTGGTTGTAAAGGTCCAGGGATTGGTGCTTTTGTACAGCAGCTATGTAAAGAGGCATCAATTCAAAAGTGCAAGGAAGAGAGAGAGGCTTGAGGGATACAGAGGAAGTTGCCATGTAACGCTGTGCAAAGGGCAGCTCTAACCATCTCTGTAAATGCAACTTATTTAAAAAAATGGGAAATGTACATAGGAAGTGCATGAGTTAGCCACTATATAAAGCCAGCAGCGGATATGTAAATATGTGAATACTGTGTGTCACCCTTAGTCAAATAGAAGAGCTGCCTGTTTTAATGATGTATAAGACTATTTTCTGAAATCAGACCTTGCTATTTAATAATGGTTGCTGTTATGTTAACAAAGAAAGTATTTTCAAATCAAAATGTAACTTCTTTAATAATATGCTTTACATTTGTGGTTAATGTTTTAGTAACAGTAGAGCAAAATATATTTTTCCGCCTTTGACTACTGCCAGATTTTCCACATTATATTTAGGGTTAATATTTTACCAACAAATATATTTTTTTCCTCTTGGACAACCACCATTTTCTTTAGCCCTATCAACAGACTCAGAATTTTGGTGAGCACACGTGATGTCAGGGATATAGAAAGGGCTACTCACTCTCCCTTATCTGCTGCTTTCAGTCAGTGATTGATTCTCAAATCCTGTTTACCACTTCATATTTGAATGAAGCGGACTTTGTTTGAACCACTTGGTTTTTCCAATTAAGCGAGATGGAGCAAACAAATGGCCAAATAACCTCAGATTCTTTCATCTTTCCTCTATAAAGTCCGTGAGTCAGCAGCTCCCGTTGGCATTTTTCATGTTTATCCGAGAAGCCCGGGGTAGTAGTGGGTTCAAGAAAATGGTGTCAAAACTTCAAACTCAGGATCTCATTAGCTGGAATATTCATTCTTTATTGCTTGTCTGAAAACCAGATGCAATAGGTGTCGCCACCTTCCCAGCGCACGTGAGCCTGGCTGTTGAGATCTGTGGCGGATGGGAAGCTTTGAGAGTGCTCATTTGTCTTGGAGATTAACAGTGTAGCTTATAAAATTGGTTATAGGTTTTTGAAATGCAAGCATGCAGGGCATTAGTTACAAAGCTTTCCCAGTAAACCTTTAAAGAGTCTCAAAAGAAGCGCAAGTTAGTTAAGAGTATTATATTCAATTTATACTTTACAGTGGATGACTTTGTACCTTGTTTTTTTAATGGTTCTTCGTATCATTTTAAACATTTTCCTGAATGAAAAAGAGCCAAATATGGCTACTTTGCTTATTTCATGGATAGACACTTTGATTAATAGAGTTATTGGTGAAGTGTTAAAAGCCAAGAATGCTGTTATCACCACGCACAGAGGGACTGGATAGGGAAGCATGGTGGGATTTTAAGTGAGGGGCACTGTGTGTCACAATCCCCAAGTGATCCTACGTGATGAACCGAGATCCCCGAAGAGCAATTTAACGGGCAGGTTTGAAGCTCGAAGTTTCTGACAGCCACCTCATACCTTACAACAGCCTGCTCTCTTAGTAACGTGAGGGTTCCTGTGAACAGGTGGGGGAATTAAGGAGAAAACTCATTATAGCATTAGCCACTTAGGGGTGTTCTCTGGAATTCTATGAGGCAGAGTTTATGGAAGCAACAAGTGATTGCAAAGGGATTGAGAAAGGTCTGAGAAACAGAATTTTTCTTAGAATTTACCAGACTTTTTCTCAGAATGTTATGAGTGAATTATAAGCATCTCTAGACTTTCCTAGTCGAATCAAATAGTAAATAAGCCAGTTAAAAATAACTGGAAGGAAGATGTAACATGTGAGAATACTTACCTACACGAAAATAGTTCTTTCCCTCTACTTACCGTTGCAGGGGAAGATGGTGCAATGTTGTGACCTTAAAACTGTGCTGATTTTCTGACAGGTTCTGGACTCAGCTGCCCCTCAGAGTTTGGGTCTGAATGTCCACCGTGAGTGATGGTGGACTAAATCCATTTCCACTGGTTCCACTAACTCTTTCTTGTCAAGGTTGTTTCAAAGCTTTCCTGTTATATCAACTACCTGTGAAACGAGTAAGCAGGCTGCAGGATGCAGTTGCAACCACAAAACCAAATCCTGAACAGGGCCTTACCTTCCAGCTGGCGGAAGCCTCAGTCTTAACTTGCATCTTCTGAGTCACATGGCACCAGGGGACCACATAATTAGCTCCAGCTGTCTCCCTCAGAGGAAGACATGAAAGCCGGTGTGACATACAATTTCCACTAGATGTTATTTTTAAATAATGGGAATTTTTTCTAACAATCAGATAATACACGTTTCGTTTGGATAGTTTAAAGACTACAGAGAAATACTGAGAAGAAAATAAAAAGCACTTACAGTTTCATCCCCCAGAAATAATTAATCAGGGACTCTGTAATGCCCAATCCCAAGGGGAGGGGTATCCAGATTCACACAGAACTCAGTGAGGCGGGTGGCCCTGAACTTGAGCAGCTTGGGGGTCTGAATCCCCACTACCACTGATGGTATGTGTTATTTGAGTCTTTTCCGTAGCCTCTCTAGTTTTTCTTTACAAAATTGGCATCACTGATACTGCCAGTTTAAAGCTTGCTTGTATTCTGTATATCTTAATGTAATGTCTGCTGACCAAGGCATTCCACATGAAGAATTCTGTTTGCTGTGAGAGGTGGGCTGTTCACATGAGGAAGGGCTGAGGCAGGAAAAGTGCTGGGACTTGGAGAGAAAGCAGTGAAGACAGGGCTGGAGGCCTCATGTCCAGCTCTGGGTCCTTGTGGCCATTACCATGGTCATGACCCAAGTCCTAGTGTCCACCTGGCCTAGGAGTCAGCCTGCACCCCTGCTAGGGACTTGGTACTGGGTGATGAACAAATCCTCTTCCGTGTTCCCTTCCCTCCGCTCCCCTTCCCTTTCCTCGCCTAGTCTCTTCTCTCCCCTCCCCTCCTCTCCTCTTTCCTTTCCTCACTGTTCCAGGCCTGGGACACGTGAGCTTCTAAAGCTGACCAGACACAACAGCGAGGGGGAGATGTCTGTGTCCTGTGGGTTGGTTCTACTGGAAACATTTAAGAGCTGCTAGTGAGAAACTCTGCAGCTGTTGCAAAATATCCAATCTCACCTTTCCTTTGAAAGCCTGAAAGAGAAGTCCTACTAGTCAGTGAACCAGCGGCAGCGATAGACTACAGTAATAGTCACTGATAACCTGTCTACAGTAGCAATGAATCAGTGTTCAATTCTGAGCTGAATTTTGGTGTGTCTACTAGGGTTCCAAGCTAGACAGTGAAGATGCCCTCCAGCTTTCACAAAAAAACAGCCAGAACTAGATCTCAATCTTTGTAATCTGAAAAATCCAGAGGCAATATCTATCCTTATTAAGTCATTCAATTAAAGAGATCAATCATCAATGACTTAAAGATTCAGATTCCTGCTCTTTGGTGTATTTTAATTTCAGTGAGTTCCTTCCTGTAGCTACATGGGGAAGGTGACAGAGTAGAAGAGCAGTGGGTGTGGATAATCGGTATCCTAGAGCTGCTTGAGAGCACTGGCACCTGCTCACTGCCTTGTTCTGGCTACAGTAGGAGAAATACACCACTCGTCATAAATGCATATTAATAAGGGCTTTGATGAGAAAGCTGGTGACAGAAGTGACTGGAGTTTATTTTTCAAAAACATCTTTCTACTACGGTGAGATGCATTAGTAGGAGGAGCAAAACATTGTGGTCTCATGTTAATACAAATTTTTTTTTTAGTCTAAGCATATCAGGCAGTAAGTGGACACATTACACTGTAAAATGCCCTGAAGTAGGAGAATCGTCTCAGCTCAGGGGACAGCAGAATGCTCTTTGAATTCAGCTCTGTGACTCATGAGAGGTGTGACCTTTGGCAAATCACTCTCCAGACTGTAGTTTCCTCATCTATAAAAGTAACCTAGTAAATCTCTTCTTGTGGAAGATTGTTGGGAGGTAAGAATTAAAGAGAATATATGCAAGTGCCTCTGTGGATGGTGCTTCGTTAAAGGAAGCACAGGGGCCACAGTTGGCAGCTTCACTCTCTGGAATCAGGGCTTTTAACCTGTTGAGTGCCGTGGGGCTCTTTGTCAATCTGATGAAGTCTGTGGAACCCTCCTCAGGACAGTACTTCTAAATGCATAAAAAAAAAATACATAGCGCTCTAAAGGGAGTCATTTATCAAATGTTTATTAGTATATTCGGTAGACAGAATAATGACTCCCAAAGATGTTCCTGTCCTAATCCCCAGAACCTGTGAATATTTTATGTGACTTGCCAAGAGGGAATTAAGGTTGCTAATCAACTGTGCTTGACAGGAGATTACCCTATATATCTGTGAATGTTGCAATTTTGCTAACTCAAAGAATCACTTTTACTGTGAGTGATGGTCCTTGTTGAGTCTTTGTTAATTCAAATACTTCAATGTGACATGAAAATGTATCTTTTTTTTTTTTTTTTTTTTTTTGTGACTATACTTTATTTTATTTTATTTTTTTTTCACACACACACTGTATTTTATTTTTACAAGAGATAAATCGACTGACACCAAGCATTGTACATGGATGACCACAACAAAAGCAACAATGATTGCAATTACCAAACATGAAACACACTCATACTATGTCATAGTATTGACATTCAGTCCAGTAATCCTCCACTGTAACAGCTCCTTTACTTTGCAGTGAAAATTGATTTGTATATTCTTTGCCTCTGGAAAATGTATCTTAAAAGACGATTTTTTCAAAGCCTCGTTTCCTAGAACCATAGAAACATAACTGAGTTGACAGCTAATTGGTATAAGTAACTGCTTTGAAATTACAACTCTTATTTCTTGGTTGCCTGTTTATTGGGAGGGAGAATGTGCTAATTGTGCTCAGAAGTAGAAGTAGCATTTTTCACATTCTGCTCGTTGTAAACCTCTACTTTCAATAAAAGGAGAAACACATCATGAAAAATTCAAAAGTAGCCATTGCTAGATAACCCTCGTTACTCCAGTGCTGGAAGACAGGCCATGCAGAGGAGTCAAGTGTTGTTTGCACACGTGAAGATGAGCAGAAGCTGAAATATTACTGAAGCCAGAAGACGGAGCCCCACAGTCTCTAAATTCTTCTTCTGGACCAGGTCTTGAGTATTCAGTTATGGTGAATTACCTGACCTCTTCAATAAAAATGTAGGAATACACAGTCAATGAGAATAAATTTAAGGCTTGACCCCTAAAATAAAAGATGAGTTAGCTCAAGAGTGACTGAGATTTTTCCTTCTCTTGCTTATCACTTCATGAATATTCAGGATCTCAAAAAGGCCTTCTTTGATAATGCAGTGCCAGCAAATGGATTTCTGCTCTCTTATGGGCAGCTAGCTCAAACCTCCATTGCTTTTTTTCCCCTGCATATCTTAACCTAAGACTACAAAACTCAACAATTATAGACTCTTTAGGATTGCACAGATATCAAGTTGAAAATCAGACTGTGCAGTTGCAGTGAATTTTGAAGACAAGATAAACTGTTAATTTTGAACTTAAGGAAGCCTAAGTGATGAGCCAGAGAGGCTTTGAACCTGGCTACCATTTCTCAGAACCATCTGGTTCATTGAGTCTGGGCCAAAATGGACTTGACCTGTGTGAAGGGTTGAATTATGTCCCCTCATCAATTCACATGTGAAGTCCTAACCCCCAGGACCTCAGGATGTGAACTTATCCGGAAACAGGGTCATTGCAGATGTAATTATTACGTTAAGATGATGTCATACTGGGGTAGGGTGGGACCTTAATCCAAAATGACTGGTGTCCTTGTAAAAAGGGGAAATTTGGGTACAGACACACACACACAGACACACAGACACACATACACACACACCCAGGGAGAACACTGTGTCAAGACTGGAGTTATGCTGCCGCAAGCCAAGGAACTACCAGAATTTAGGAGAGAGACCTAGAACCGATCCTTCAAAGGGAGCAAGGCCCTGCTGACACCTTGATTTCTGACTTTGAGCCCCCAGAACTGCTGCTTAAGCCGCTCAGTTTGCAGTACGTTGTTACAGCATTCCCAGCAAACTAACATCACTCCTTTAACGTGCTCCAGCCAAATTCAACCCACAAGTGCTCAACCAGTTCAAACGCTAGGCATATCATCCTATAAAAAGCAGGAGAGGCATGGCATCTTGTGCAGCAGCGAATTCTAACATCTCTATTAGTCATTTTGCTTGTCTGGATCTCAAGTTTTATTCAACTGCTATTTGAAGAGGTTTAGTTTTTCTGAAATCTTTCCATTTGCCTGCCCCTAAGGGCAACATAATGTAAAACCCCAGAGGGTTTGGGATTTGCCCAAAGCAACCTGCTATTAGCTTAAACCATCTGTGAAACCTGTATTAAATCTTGCAAATTCATGTGGAGTTTTATTCTTCATCGCATTATATGTGTTTGGTTCAATACTAAATAATATTGGAAATTGTTTATTACTATGTGACATTGAAGCATTAGTATTAAGGACTGTGCTTATACCCTGGGTTCATATTCCCTGATACACATTCACATATCCTAATTACTGGGACACCTGTTTGAGGACTGTGGGGCTGCATTGCCTATGGTCCCTTCCAGCCCTAAAACCCTGGGCTCTGAGGGCTGTTCATGTGTGTGTCTCTGTGCATGAGTGCCCCATATGACTTGGTCTTTGCGGATGTCAAAATGTACACTTCCAGAGTAAGTTAATATAAAATTAAAATACCACTTCGTTGGAACTATTTCACTGGATTGTATGAAAAATAAGTGTCTAAGTGGTATACATGTCTGCTGGCCAGCTCCGCACTAAGGTACTTTAATCATGGCCAGTTGATTAATGCATCCTTTCATTTTGTGTATAAGAATGGCTGAGAATCAGGAAAAATGCCTCAAGTTAGATTCTGGAACCATATACTGCTGCCTTTTCCACTGACGTCACTGTGACTAAGTCGCTAGCAACCGGAGTCCCCCTGCCCAGCCTCACAGCTGCCGGGAGGGAAGAGCTCCCCTTAGACTCGGGCGTCACCATTGGCCCTGCTTATCACTTGGCACTTGGCAAGTTTCCTACTCTGTAAAGTTGGGGAAGAATCCCTCACGGATCTACTGTGAAGACTAAATGAGGTAACATATACCAAATATTTTTTTATAAATTCAAAAAGGCTGTGTGGGAGTCATGAATTATAATTTGGTGCATTTCTAAATAGAACCAAAAGACATTGATGGGGTTACTGATGGGGCTGGCATGCTTTGTGCTCAGGGCCAGTGTAACTCATGTTGAACTTCAGCTTGGAGGGTGAGACGCTGAGAACAAGATTCTCGAGGCTTCCATTCATGTACATTTGCAGGGAAAATAGGAGTAACTACATGACAAAACTGAAGCAGTTTAGTGGCCTGTAAGTAGAGGGGTCAACAGATGTCAAATACACTTTTCAATATAGGGCAATGTGACAAGCCATCTTCCAAAGAATGCAGAGGGTTTGTATTGTTGAAGAACCAGCAGGACCATCAACATAGCTCAAAAGGAGTAATGCAGCGTATTAAAGGGTGAAATCAAATGAACAGCAACAAAATGGATGGACTGGTTACTTGTCAATATGGTTAGATACTAGACTTTGATGTTGATAGCACCCTACTCCAACCCAATTTGATTTTAGCAATTATTTAAAAAAAGAAAGAAAGGAAGAATCTAGTTCTCTTGATAACGTGGGAGTGAACTCTTTAAGTAATGGACACTTGCAAAGCCAGCTGGTGAGTACAGCATACATATCGTTAGAATAAACACATGGTGTGATATCACAGGAGGATGGGGACTTTACAGCGATTTGTTGGGTGTCTCCATGTGCAGGGGACTGTACTCTAGACACTAGCTATACAGTAGTAGACAAAGACCAAAAGACAAATATCCCCGGTCTCATGGAGCTCATATTCTGAAGCAAGGGAGACAGACAAATACTTATGTATTAGGAGGTGGTGATCAATGCCCACAAGAAAAGTAAAGTGGGTAAAGGATCAGGGAATGACGGAGGTGGTACCACTTTAAAGGAGCTGGTTGGGGAAGACCGTAAGATTGAGGGAGTGAGGGAATGGACCCCATGGAAGTGGGAGGGAAGAGCAGGTACAGGAATCCTGCCGTGGGTGTGTGCCTGGAAATTCAGGACCTTGGAGGAGGTCAGTGTGGCTGAAGGCGAGGTCAGAAGTTGAGGGACGAAGAGATGAGATCAGAGTTTTGGGGGCAGTTCACGAAAAGTCCCGTGGGGACTCTGGGCGTTATTCTGAGTGAGACGGGAATCGGTTTAGGAGCCAGAAGCAGCCGCCTGGGAGGGAAGAGCAGACACCATCTCTGTGCCCTTACGTTGTATCAGCCCCTCTGTCTTGGCCCAGCCCTGGCCATGGGCCCCCTTTTCTGTCCCAGGGCTGGGCGAGGTGAGGAACTGTGTTGGCCCCATGAAAGCAGAGTTCCCAGAATGTTCATGCTCTAATCCATCCAAAGATGGCCTTTCCTTCATTAAACCCCTGGAATTCTTTGAAGCTGTGGAACCACGGTCTTCCTTGCTCTTGTGTTGGTTTCTTTAGATTAGTGTGTTTCTTATCTTTAGAAGTCTACTGAGGATTCTGAAATGAGGACTGGTCTTTAACAACCACATTTCCCATTTGCACAGAAGAGACACGTAACAAAACTTCTTTGCCTTGCAACTGAATGCTAAGCTTTATGCCCTTTTAAAAAGTGTATTCTAGTGAAAAAAGTGGCAATTCAGAGATAACCTCAATGAGAATAAAATCAGTATATTCTCAATGGAGACTGTCTTTATATATCACAGTGAATAAAAACAGAGAGCGTAATTTTTAAAAAGGGAGGCCTCAAAAATTAAATTGGAAAGGGAAACAAAAATATGAAACTCACAGGATTAATACTAAATATAACAACATATTTGTGGAAACTCATTGTTTGCCCTCATCCTCTGGGACAGAAATAATAACATTACACAAAGAGAAAGGGTTGTCAGATTAAATATAGGACACTCAGTTAAATTTGAATTTCTGGCAAACAATAAATAATGTCAGCATAAGCGTATCCCAAATACTGCGTGGAGCAATCGCTCGTGAAGGTTTTGCTGTCAGTCCTGAGGAGCACATGTCACCCTGAAGGATTTTAGTGCTCTTCTAGATATGAGGAGATGCAAGAATTAGGCTCATAAAATCTTCTCCTGAAAATATCTGACTATCTGAAGACCTGTTCTACCAGTTTTTCCCAGAACACAGAGGGCCTCATTCCTGACCTCCACCCTGAACTCCTTTCAGGGGGTGTTGAAGGTCAGCGACTGCAGTGGCGGGTGACCTTATCCTTGTAGAGGCGGGTGGCAAGTGCCAATCTGTAGTTGACAGCCACTCTTAGCCCCTGGGCACTGCACTAACTTTGTAAATAGTCCCTTTTTTAGATTATTCTCAGAGTACTGGGCTTGAGGACCCGTCTCTTCCCTGCTGGACCATAGTACAGTAAAGGAGACGAGCTAGATATCCAGTATCAAGGGTATCATCTATGATCATGAAAGTGTGAATTATTTTTAAAAAAAAACCAAAAAGGTTTGAAAAGAAAACAGCAGAATTGGCATTTTGGCTGTGCCATTCAGACACTGAGGTTTTGATGGGTACTTAATTTCCCTTAAAAAGTGAATATCTACTCCTGAAAGCTTCCTGGAAGAATGAATAGAAATAGGAGTCTAAATCAGCCAAAAAAAAAAAAAAAAAGAAAATGAAAATGACCTCTGAATAGCTAAACAATTTATCACTAGAATGCCCATGTTCCCCATAAAAGAAGAATACAAATCCTGTATTTACAGAACTTATGTATTTAAGGAGATTTCTTCAGAAAATTTCGAAATCAATCTATTTAGTACGTGAAAAGGAAAAGCTAACAAGTCATGTCTTGTGACATGCTTTCCTGCGACCTCTGCTTCTTCCTGCCCCTGCCCCCCAGTGCTGTTTTGGAGTCCTTTTCTCAAAGAATGGTGCTCAGCACTTCACCTCCAGCTCAGAAACATGGGTGACTCCTTTCTGTGCATCTAATAGGTTTTCAAGAAATATTTGCTAAATTTAATTGCATTTCCGCTCCTTTGACCCAACTGTCTTAGATGTGACTGGGAGAAAAGCAACAGAGGAATAAAGTTAAATTCCTTAATTATTTCTGCAAACTTTCCCAGAGATTTGTCACTCACGTTGACCATGGCCTGTCCCACGTAGTAAAGAAGACAAGCACCTTGCCAGTGGGTGTATTCTTATTTAAGAGCTGGGATCTCGCCCGGATTGAAAGGTTCTAGCTACTGTCATCCTATAGGCAGTGGAGTTCTAAGGGTTTTGTTTGTTTTAATTTGAGTATCCGAGCAAGGTGGTGGAAGGCAGGAGAGAAATCAGTGACGAGATGGGCTGGTCTTGTCAAACGTTTTCAACCCTGATCAATGCTGTGGCTGGAAGTACTTGTGTGGTTGAGTTTGGATTCCTCAGCAGCTCTCGCTGTATCTTACATACTGTGTTTTACGTGTTGTGCTGCGTGACCTCATAGACGGATATATTAACTTCTTCTCAGTATTTTATAGTTTGTAAGTATCCATACTGACTTATGTACCAGTTTTCTTCCAGTCTTACAGAAAATGTGCCCCAAACACCCTCTGTAGGAAGGAAACACCCTTCTGAAGGAAAGGGAGGTCAAGACCCTATATCTTTGGACCCCCTACCATGGGCCAGTCACTATGCTTAGCTCTTTACACACATTACTTTGTTTAGTCTTCATAGGAGTCTTGCAGAGCAGGTGGTGTTATCCTCAATTTTTTTTTTTTAAATTATTTATTTATTTATTTATTTATTTATTTATTTATTTATGGCTGTGTTGGGTCTTCGTTTCTGCGCAAGGGCTTTCTCTAGTTGCGGCAAGTGGGGACCACTCTTCATCGCGGCGCGCGGGCCTCTCACTATCGCGGCCTCTCTTGTTGCGGAGCACAGGCTCTAGACGCGCAGGCTCAGTAATTGTGGCTCACGGGCCCAGTTGCTCCGTGGCATGTGGGATCCTCCCAGACCAGGGCTCGAACCCGTGTCCCCTGCATCGGCAGGCAGACTCTCAACCACTGCGCCACCAGGGAAGCCCCTATCCTCAATTTTTGATGAGCAAACTAAGGTTCACTGAAGTAGAGTACGCTTTCTGAAGTCACTGAGCTAGATATGGCAGGATCAGAACATTCATATAAAAATGACAGTAATGATCCTTGTGACAACAATAGCTGACATTTCCTGAACACCCACTGTGAAGCAGGTCCTGTGTTGAGCATTTAGGCAACTGATAATAATTAAATGTTGTTATTAATCCCATTTTACAAATGAAAAAACTGAGGCTAAGCCAGGTTAAGTCCCGTGCAGAATTTAAACCTGGATCTAATGCCAAAGCCCATGTTCTTTATATTACGTGACCTGCCATGTGATCAGCTTTTATGAGTATATTGAGTGACACACCAAGGATACTCTCCTTTGGAAATCTAATGCTTCACATTTCACAATTGCAATGGTTTGAAAATTCATGGCACTTTGACAGATCATGTTAGCCTTTCTCAGTGTTAGCTGGAAATGCAAGTTAGAGATAAGCTTCTATTTGGTGGCACAGAGCTGTGCAAAGGCAAATGTACATACCTGACTTTTATAGAAAGCAAATATCCTAAATATCTTTAAATCTGAGTTTCTTGGAGCAAGTGTACAATGGTCAATTTTTGTTGAGAGAAGACTGACAGATGTAATAAGTGTTAATTGTAGCAAATTTTGAAATCATGGTTAGAATCATTTAAATGTTTTCAGTCACGGAAAATAAACTAGTTAAATGCTCACTGGAGAATGACCCGTTGGAAGTATAACAATTGAAACAACTTTGGGTATGCTCCCACGTCATGGGGGTGATTGGTTTCTGATTAAAGCATGCACGATTATCTTCTGGCCATGGGACGCTGCAGTGTAGGTTTTGCTGTTGTGATTCTCTCATTTATGTTCCTGTGATGTTTTGTGTGGATTTGAGAAGTCTCTGTTAAGCAATGTAAAACCAACTGACTTGGGAGCCCTGTCCTGTGCCTGTGTGGGTGGTGAAGGGGACGCCCTCTGGTCTCCGACGGCAGGGCTTGAAGGAAAGATACATCCTACCATTAAGGGACACATAAGCAAAGGTAAAGGATCAGAACAGGTAGAAATCATCTGCTCTGGGGGTTGGAAAGTGAGCCTCATGTTCAATTATTTCTTTTCTTTTTATATAATTGGCCTTCACTGACTTACATTACTATTCAAGGCAATACAAATTCAAAGCAAACCAATTTAATTTAAATGGAACTTATCTTCATCATGTATAATATATACCTAATAATATATGCCTTATAAAGTCGAATTTATCAACAACCCTGAAGCTCTGGAATTAACACGTTTCCCTAAAACAGTGAAAAAACTTGACTTATTCAAAAGGTGTTTACTGAGTGCCTATTATACACCAGGCACTGTTCTAGGTACCTGGGATACTTCAGTGAACAAAATAGACAAAAATCTCCCTTAATGGGACTTCTGTTGCTGGGAGGGATTCCTACATTAAACATCATAAATAAACCAATCATGTCACATGTTAGATGGCGACAAGCACTGTGGATGAAAGAAACGTGGAGAGTGGAGAAAGAAGAGTGGCAGTGTCAGGGCAGCAGTACTGAACAGGGGCAAGTGGTTGAAACGGGCCTCACTGAGAAAGTAGCACGTGAAGAAATGCATAAAGGAAAGAGGTAGCCGGTGAAATGTGTTTGGGGCAAGAGCTTCCCTGGCAGAGAGAAAAGCAAAGGTCTTAGCGTGAGGGCATGGCCGGCATGTTGAAACAGCAGAGGTTGGTGGTGCGGCCGCTGCCTTGAATGAATGGGGCCGGGGTAGTAGGGCTGTGGCATCTTAAGAGACGAAATGGGAAGCCAGGCCTCACAGGGCACTGCAGCCCCGTAGGGTCTCTGTGGCATGGGGATCCTCTGCAGGAATCTGAGCAGAGGACCTGCCTTCCGTTTTAGGAGCTTCAGTGGCTACTGAGTTGAGAAGAGACAGTGGGGGAAGGGAGGGTCAGGACCAGAAACAGGGAGACACACGCGCAGGCATTTGCAGGAGTCCCGGGCAGTAAGTGACAGTGTGACCGTGACGGCAGCAGAGATGGGCAGAAGCGATCACATTCTGGATGTATTTTTCAGGAAGAGTGAACAGGAGTTGTTGATGACCTGGATATGAGCTATGAGAAAAAGATCAATTAACAATAACTCCCAGATGTTTTAGATCATAACTATCAAAATGCAAAATAGATTTTTCACTAGAAAATGTTTATTCTTGTGAAGAGAATTGCATTCGAAATGTACATGATCCCAGGATGATGGCAAAGAGTATGGAGCCAAGAGGAAAACACAGAAAGGAAATTAACAGCTGAACCACTTGCTGGTGTGCCAGGTACATCACTCGTAGGAGTTCATTAACTCCATACAACCTCAATGTGATGTCCAGGCGGGATGTATTACTTCTGGTTTGGATATGAAAAATTCAAGGCAGAGCTCTCTAGACCTTTTCTCGGGAATGAGGTAGGGGTGGGCAAGGGCAGGCAGAGGGAGGCGGACGTCCCAGGACATCCCTCCCCTCCCCTCCTTCCCTTCTCTCACCTCCACCTGGCACGTCTGACCAGGGTGCACAGTGGTGCATGTTGGGCCTCAAAGTGGGAAGGGACTAAGGGTAAAGACCCAGGTAATGCTGTTACACTATGTGAACATGGTAAGTGAAAAACAAAAATGTCCAGACTCCTATCATAGATTCAGAGTTTTTAAAAAAATGAGCTATATTTATCACGAACAATACGGTTCTTAGCAAATCAGACAGACTACAAAATCTCACGTATCCTGGCTAAAACAGTGTCTCTTTCATCTTTATTTCCATTTCTAAAATTTAGGAGATGGAAGGTTTTTTTTTCCTTTATGCATATTTTATGGCCCTACATTTTTTTTTAAGCACAGATCGAGAGCATAGTGCCCCGTGGTTTTTGACTGTCAGTTACACATGAGTGTAGCATAGTGTGGTAGATCTCATGTAATATTCTTCGCGCAAAGCTGGTGAATCTCTGTGAACTCTCCTGAAGCATCTTTGTTGCCTTTTGGTGGGGAAATATCTAGAATTTAAATTGTGTCTGCTGAGGATGATTCTGGAAATGAAACCAAAGGAAAACAAACCATTGTATTAATCTTTGGATGAGTGTAGGAGTTGGAGCAGATAATAATAGAATTAAGGTTTTCCTTTTCACTCTTCAGGATACCATCAGGATAATTCTCCCTCCCCCACCCCCCAGGTTAGAGGTTTCCAGCCATCATCCTTGAAGGGACCTCTCATCAGGCGGCATCCTGAGTGGGGTGCTTTAGCTTTACTCCCTTCTCCTTTGCGTGGTGGCTTTCTCTTCTTTCTGACGTTGTTCAGTGTCCATGAAGATGGAAAAGGATCAAAAGCTCATTCCTCCCCCTGAAATGCAGAATGCAGTCAAACTTCAGAGCTGAAGGGTTTTCTTTTTTTTTCATTCAAACAATCTGATGCTAAAGGAGAACCCTGGACTTGACTGAGTCTTCAGATGGAAGTTAATGGAGACCAAAGACCATCCTCCTGGTCCCCAGCATGGGGAGGGGCCGTGATCTCCACGGAGACTTCTGAGGCCCTTTGGCTCCATTTCAGCCACATCCCTCCTTGTGGAAATAGAAGGAGTGCCGGGGGGGATGGCTTTGCTGTGGGTGCTGGAACTCCCAGCGCATTTGTGTGTATCCACCATAGCTCTGCAGTTTCTCTAGAACTCGCTGCACTGCCCTGGTTCTCTCTCTCAGGTTACTAACCTTCTCACTGGCTTCTTTGCCTCCACCCTGGCTCCCGCCCAGCAGATTCCCTATCCCACAGTCATGCCGCTTTTGCTACAATTCCAATCCTTTTCATGTCATCTCCCTGCTGAAGAGGCTTGCGTGGCTCCCCACTGTCCTGGGGGTGAGTCCACACTGCTGGGTGTGGCTTCCAAGTCCTTCTCATGGACCCCTCCAGCCTCATCTCATGCGACACCCCTTGTGCTTTACCTGGTGAAGTCTTCCAACCACAGGCATGCTTACCTTCCACCTGCGAACAGAGAGAGAAAGAGGGAAAGAAGGAGGGCAAGAGGGAGAGAGAGGTGGAGAGAGACCTCCCTGTCCTGGAGATGATTGAGCTAGCCCAGAGGAAGTTCAGAACCAGGAATTAAATAAAAGACCCATGAAAGGCTAAATTTGAAAGGACTGAACCTTTGTGCTAAGGATCCTGAACTTCAGGCTCCAGAGAGTTCCTCACTGTCTTACCTCTTCTGTTGCATATGTGTCTTACCTCCTGCTTACCTGGTCTCCCAGCCTGCTAGAAACAGAAACAGTTGTTAAAGGCCAGCGCTAAGGCCACCACACCAGGGGGCCAAGGGGTAGGCACTGAGGAAGGAGAGAAATCCTATAAGGAGCCAAGCAGGAGGTCAGAGAAGCCTACAGGGGTGCCACTGCCCCCTAGACGTCCACCTGATGCTAGCTTACCTCAAGCATGTGTGATGGCTGGTGTGGGTCACAAGACTGCAGGCTTATGCTGTTCAGGGGACCCAGGCAGCCAGAAAGGAGGACTATCAGTTTACTCCACCGAAATTCAAAGTGTTAGGTTTTTTAGTTTTAATTTTCATTGGAGTATAGTTGATTTGCAATGTTGTGTTAGTACAGTTGTACATGTACATATATCCATTCTTTTTTAGATTCTGCTGTACAGTTATACATATACATATATACATTCTTTTTTAGATTCTTTTCCCATATAATTTATTAGTAGAAAGTGTTAGTTTTAATGCTAAAATGCTGCTATGTTATGGGCTAAAATACAAGATCTGTGTACATTTCAAGGCTAAAACATCAAGCTTAAAATATCTTCTTGCACAGTTGTGGACCCCTTTATATTGCAATCGATCACAGACCCCAAAATAAAGCCAGGAAACCATGGTAACCTTATGTCAGTAGTGTTCTGGGGAATTTGTGTGTCATGCTTGGTGTCACACCAGATAGAGAAAGGACAACAGCTTCAAGAGGTGACATAGCCAGCAGGAAGAGCAAAAAGCTACCAACAAACACTATTAAAGGATTTTTTTTTAGGAAGTAAAATCCTAATTCTCATGCAAACGTAAAAAAAATGAAGCTAAGTCAAAGATTTTATTTAACTTATTTATTAACGAGGGGACGGGTAAGATGTTACAGCTGGTTCAGTTGAGCATTGACTTACAGGGTTTGTATTTTCTACAGAACAAAATGTATTTGCATTGCCATGAGCAGGAAACCTTTGCATGGTTATAGATAGGAAATGTTTGCATTGCTCTGTGTTTTCTTAGTTAACTTCTATTTCTATGCAGTTGTAAATGACCCAGTTAAAGACAAGCAAAAGTGAAGATAGCCAGGATGGGTGAACTGAGTAAGGATACTCAATGCCCACTTAATCATTTTTTGTCCATTTCATTCTTCCCCAGTTTTTTCTGACAACATGTTTTAAATGGTGAAATATTGGACTTACCCACAGCTCATAATTTTTAGATCTGGACTTTGTTTGCAGGTGGGGAGACTTCTGAGGGTTCAAAGACCTGGGGTGGGGTGGGGATAGTCTTGAAAGCAAGAACTATACTTAATCTTTCATCTGCTAGGGCCCCGCCTGCTCCATGGAATTATAATTCATAAATATTAGCCAATAGCAGAAATGTTGAGAATAAAATAGCTTAATTCCTGAAAAAATTAAAAGTGCTCACTCGGTGCCTTGGTAGGGAGTGAAATGATTAAATATCTGATGCTTAAACTTCCCATTTGAATTTTAAAAGAAACACAGTCATGGAACTCCTTTGCACAGAAAGCTTTACCAGGTCTCAAGAGGTATCTATGTACTGGGGCAACCAAGGCACGTTTCTGCTCTGCTGTTAACATGATATGGAAACCAGGGACACATTCCTACCCAACCCAGTGAGATTCTGTAAATGGAAAAATAGTCATCTAGGTTTATTCATGGATACTTATAGCTGTTAAATGAATTATATAGAAAAGTGTCTGATAAACAGCTTAAACAGTTTTATTGTATATGTTTAATTATAATATGCCTCTATTTTATGGAAAAATAACAGATGTTATTAAAGAGAAATTTTTCATAGTTATTTAACTGGGCTAAGACATCATGGCTTATCATTCCACACAATAAAACTGCTTTGAAAAATAGCTAATAAAGATAGAACTCCCATTGTAATTTCTTGTCAAAGTGTTTAGGCCAATAACATTAAAACCAAGCCAACTTAACCCTTAAATCAATTCATTGCCGTTTAGCTTGATTTTCTCTTCAAATTTAAAAAAAAAAACCTATAATGATATTTTAAATGACTAAAACCACATTTATCTGTAACAGGTTCCCAATAAATATTTACCCTTCCCTCTCTACTTTGCAAATAGAATCAAAATTAAATCAAAATTAAATCTCAGACTGGTGAAATGCTTTTGGAAACTTTTAAATAGATATTTGCTATTTTCTAAGTGACACAAAATCAATGGGAATTTGTGCTTTTGTGTGCACATATGCACACGCGTGTTTTCCACTAACTACATTTGATTATATGTTTCTAATCTTCTAGAAATTAAGAAGAATCATTTGTGTTTTTAAAAAATTAGTCACAACCAATTTGTTCTCAAATGTTATGGGAGGTCTTTCACTGACACTGTCCATCAATATATAAAAAGCTAGTCAGACATATTTTTGAAAATAATTAAATCTGCCACACAGCCACTCTACCTTAATTACATGTTCACAATTAGACAGGCCATGTGTCATGAGCCTTCCTGATTGCATTCTGTGTATTCTCACCTCATTTGCAAGCACACATCTGTTGGGAAGTAAGCCCCCTTGTGCCTCCCTTCTCTGTTTTACACCTAGGAAAGCACTGAGGCAGAGTGCCAAGGGCTATAAATTGTCCTGCTGAAAGTCTTTGGGAAAAAACACAGGGGCCTCACATATATAAACAAAGGGAATCAAAAATTCCAGAATCAAAGCATTTATTGCCCTACCCTGTCAGGGCCCAACCTCTGGGAATGTATGTTACCTTTTGCTCTAATTCCTTTTGTAATGGCTCTAGAGAATGGGAAGATGTAGTGATTTCTCTGGTCTGGATTCTCAAAACCAATAAAGTTTTCTTCTAGTTCAGTTTCAAAAACATGAAATTGTTTCAGTCAATGCCTATGTTGTCGTGAGGAAAAATTCTGAGAAACTCTGTACTTTAAAATTTTTTTTTAAAAGTTGATCCGAGAGAAGACAAAGGAGAAAAGCAAGCTATGAAATATCTGCATGTGGCAAAAACGAGCGTTAGTTTTATTAGTTTGGGGGCTAGGTGTGTGTTTTAAATGTGTTCAAAGAAAACACATCCGATTTAGTTACGTCATTCTGTTGCTGAAGGACATAAAATTAAGTATCTCCTAAAGAAGGTGTTTTCTGGAGTAGATAAGTATACAGTGGTTACATTTGGAATGCTGGTTAGCGGGCCACATTATATAATCATGAAACGTAGGGAAGAAATTCACCTAGGTGAATAAAGAGGCGAGGAATGATCTTCATTTCTATGCAACAGTGCCCACAAAAGGGTGGCATTGCTCTGTTTTCACATATGAATAATGAGACACAAGGTCACAAGAAGGAGAGAGACAACACTTGTTCTCCCTGGGGGTGGCGGCCAGTGAGGGGTGGTGGTGTCACTCTAATAGTAATTACAGTGACTTCAGCAGCTTCCGAGACTTCCTGTGTTACACTCAGCTGGGGACCGTGGATGGACCCCCCTGGTGCGAGGGGACCCAGCCTTGTATCTGCAGCCGGTGCCATGGCTTCCTGTTCGTGCTCCGTCCTTCATTGGCCTGTGGCCTCATAAAATTGTTCTCCCCTCACTCAGCTGCCTCCTTCCTTCAAGGGTGCTGGATACCCATCCTGTCGGCCTCTCGGAGGGAGTTAGTTACGATGACCTCCACCGCCCACCGCAAGCCCCGTTCTAACCATGTGCCCAGGCCCTGCTGGATGTGAATTAGGACAGTGCTTTTATTGTCATAATTTACCATTTGCACTAGAGAATGTGGCTCTGGCTTCATTGTATGTTTCATAAAATAGAAGAAAATTATACTTTTGTAGCATTGTTGAATTACTTTTTGGCCTTTCCATCAATACTGAATAATGTTGGTCTTGAGTGCATTTCATATTCCCAAGCAAGGCTTTCCTTTGCTCCCATGAACTTTCTACAGAAAGTGGCTTCTGTTGCAGGAGCTGCCGTGAGAGGAGCTAAAAATGAATTTAACAGCTTTAAGATCATTTTTTTTCTAGATGAAGACATTGTTACTTCTTTTCCAAAACAATATATATGGTAGATTGACTAAAAAGATTTCCAGTTGCGTTAGAGAGAAAATACATAAATATCAATATCTAGAGTGTCTTTTGTCCTTGACCCAATATTATCTTTCAGGGCCAGTTATCCAAAGTCTTAGTGGGGATTAGTAACGGACTTCCTAGTGTACATACTTACAAATGTTGTTGCTTTGAAATTCTGCACTCAGTGTAAGGCACACCATCCTGTACTAGTAACGCAGGCTAGCACTGGGCCCTACGTTAAGAGCGTTCAGCAACAACAGAGCCAAAGTTCTGCCATCAAAACTGTATGTATTACATATTTAGACATTTTTTATTGAACTGTACTTGGTTTACAATATTTTGTTAGTTTCAGGTGTACAGCAAAGTGATTCAGTTACACACACACACACTTATATTCTTTTTCAGATTCTTTTCCATTATAGGTTATTACAAGATATTGAATGCGGTTCCCTATGCTATATAGTAGGTCCTTGTTGGTTATCTATTTTATATATAGTAGTGTATATATGTTAATCCCAAACTTCTAATTTATCCCTCCCCACCTTTCCCCTTTGGTAAACATAAGTTTCTTTTTTATGTCTGTCAATCTGCTTCTGTTTTGTAAATAAGTTCATTTGTATTATTTTTTAGATTCCACAGATAAGTGGTATCATATAATATTTGTCTTTCCATCTGACTTACTTCACTTAGTATGATATTCTCTAGGTCCATCCATGTTGCTGCAAATGGCAAAATTTCATTCCTTTTTATGGCTGAGTAATAATCTATTGTGTGTGTGTGTGTGTGTGTGTGTGTGTGTATACACCACATCTTCTTTATCCATTCATCTGTCGATGGACACTTAGGGTCCTTCCATGTCTTGGCTATTGTAAACAATGCTGCTATGAACATTGGAGTATAGACATGTTTTAGTATGAAAAGTACGTGAGAAATAAATAATTTCTACAAAAGTTTAAAATTCATCTTGACCATGTCTCATTTGTCTAGAGAGCAAGGTCTGTCTTGTACAAAGTCTGTGATATTACTAAACATGATATCAGTTTGTTATGCGTAGAATTTAACTCACAATGCAGGTGAGTCTGTGAACTGACTGTATCAGTCTCTAACATGCTATTTGTTCACACACAGTTTAGATTTTTTAAGGGAGGGATTCTGGGATAAGATCACTAACCCCCAAAAGGCTTTTGGAAATGCTTTGTCTCATGCTTTAATATTATTTTTCCCTTTATGGGTGAAGCCCCATCTAAATGAAGAGACTATCCCATTTTCTAGACAGGAGCCTGAGCCCAGGCCATGAGGCTGGAGCCGCATCTAACAGGGTCTCACCGAGAAGTGGCCTCTGACCTTCCATTTGCTCCACAACAGCCCACCTGCTTACTTCTCTGGAATGCGTGTAGGCAGATCCTGACTGAGTTTAGGGGAGGATATTATGGCACAACATTCAACTTTGCAAAGCTAAATAAACAGCCTGGTAGAGGGGGCCTGACTATTTATTTATTTTTGTTACCACTCACACTTGTTGCTCCATTTTTCTGATACAAAAGACCATTAGGTCTGTGTATGTGTGTGCATATGTACGAAAATAAAACGTGAAATATTTGTAACCTCCTTCTCTTCACCGCTAGAATACGAAGTTTTACACTTAAAAGAAAATGTATTTATGACAGCCGATGAAGAAAATCCCATATGAGATGTTTCTGAAAGGACTAAGGAATTAACCACATCGGGAAACCCAGATGAGCAATGTATTACCCCTGCCTCCGTCTGTACGAGGCAGTGACCCGTTTGTTTCCCGGAGCTGAAATGGGAGCCTGGGGCTTCAGTGGGCAGGAAGAGCTGGGTTTGGAGTCCAACAGACCTAGGTGTGTAGCCCTGTGATCCTGGTCAGATGACTCATAGTATGTGTCTCTGGCTTCTTCGTGGATAATCGGGGACAGTAATAGAATCTGCAGGATTACCGAGAGGATGAAATGCATTGTTGCAGTAAAGCACTTAGCACCATGCCTGGCACAGAGGAGGGGTCAGTTATTGTTAGTTATGTTGTTTAGGTGCTGTAGTTAGTTGTTGTAGTGGTCATATATAAAGTTCAAAAACAGGCAAAACAAACCCTGTGCTGTTAGAAGTCAAAAAGTGGATGACTTTGGAGGCAGTGGGGATGGGCGCTCAGGGGTGCTGGTCATTTATTCTTTCTTGACCTACATGTTGCTTCCATGGGTGGGGTCAGTTGGTAAAAATTCAATTGAACTGTTCCCTTAAAAGAAATGTACTCTTCTCTAAGGATATCACACTTCATATATATATATATATATATATATATATATATATATATATATATATAAAAATATATATATATTTTTATATATTAATATATATTTATATAATAAATATATATATAAATATAATAAGCATATTACACTTTAATATAGTATATTATATATATATAAATATAATAAGCATATTACACTATATATATAAACGTATATATAATAAGCATATTATATATATTAATATATATAAATATAATAAGCATATTATATATATGCTTATTATATTTATATATATAAATATATATATTATATATATTAATATATATAAATATAATAAGCATATTACACTTATATATATAAATAATATATATATAAATATATATTATATATATAAATAAAATATATATATATAAATATAATAAGCATATTGCACTTTAATATAGTATATTTTATTAGCAAGTCTTTAAAAAGTAATGCAGAAAAAAAGTGTCCATGCTGAAATGTATCATTTTTATCTTTTAAAATACTGAATACAATTTTAACAATTTAAATGGAAATAAATGTTTGGAATTGAAATGGAATATATGATTTTGATAAAATTCTAAAATAATTATAAATTTGTGCTCAAAGTGAAAGCATCTCTCTCAGTGTTGATAGACACTGTATGTAATTAAGCACGTCAGGTACTCTGGGTTATCACTTCCTTCCAAAGCAGAAAAAAGGGAAACATTATACATAGAATGCTCTTTCTAAACGGTGGGTTCATTGCAGAGGACGGAGGTACATAGAGTGGAAATAATTACAGGTGATTCATGAGCATCGTTGGAAATTAAACATTCCTTTAGAGCCCCATCCAGTGCTGAACATTGGAGAAATTACAAAATTCCACTCTAGAAAAGACTAGCAGATAAATACTGTCTTAGCCATTATCATTTTTTTTAAAGAATGGGATTTCTTTTTTTCCCATTCTGATTTTTTGGTTCTTATGTTTCATTAGATCAAGTTTGAGTTTTCTATGGCAGATAGAGAACTGTTGTTATTTTTCTAGGCTATACATTGGAAAGGGATTATTCTCATATTCATCTTAATTGGTGAGTGTTGTGTTAATGAGGTTTGAACAGATATATTTTGAAACTTTATATTTATATAAATATATAATATTTATATATATAATATATATTTATATTAAAATATGTTTTAGACCTTTCCACATTAACATCATAAATTATGCAGGCTGGCTTTGGTCTTCCTTAAATTACTTAAAGAAGCTCTAGAACTTTTGTTTTCTTCTTTGGGCTCTTCCACATATCCCAATTTTATGCATTGAACATATGTTACTTTGTAATTTAAACTTAAAGATAAATAAATCTAGAAATAAACAAATATTGTTTTATGAGGTCTAGGGTTGTCAAAACTCTAGTCTCTGGACTAAGGTGAGGGAATAAACCTCATTGCTCCTTCTGAACTTTCCCTCAAGTTTGCTTCCCAGTTCATGGTTAATCATATTGATCATACTGGTTTGACCTCCATCAATACACTCAAAATCTCTTTGGTTCGTTAGTTAAGACCACAAATTTTTGCCGCTGAAGTTGTGAGCAAACTCTATTTTAAATCTGCATGTTATAAATATTTGTGGTCATCATCATCATCAATATGATTATTATAAATTGATTACTATATGCCAGGCACTTAGCTGTGCATTTTGCATGCATCGTCTAAATATTTAAACCTCATAAAAACCCAGTAGCCCCATCTAGCAGAGGAGGAAACGGAGTCCCAGGAAAGTTAAAGTTAAGCAATGGTCCAAGTGCACATCAGGAATGGATGGCTGAGCTGAAGTTCAAGCTCAGAGTTAGTTGACTGGCCTTCCTCATTGCTTCGCTAAAAGCCTAAGTGCCTTCAGACAGAAACACGGAGACACTTCTGTAGAAATACAGGGACGTTTCCGATAAAGTTCCTTTTCCTGTGAGGTTTCTAGTCTAGCTGGTGAACGGAGCAGCGTTTACACAAAGATGAACCATGATATGGAATAAAGTGACCTAGAGTATTGGATAATTAATAACATACAAATAGTTTGAATCCCCTACAAAATCAAGAATGGAATGAAAGGCCAAGGAAATCTGAAACTACCCAAGCTGAATAGGCTGACGGTTTTGCATGAAAGGTCAGCACATTTATTAAGGAACATACTGATACTGTGACTGTGGATAACGTGATTCAAGTAATAACTAGACTAGGATGAAGGTGACAGAAAGAACCTGACTCTAGTCTACAATCATGAGAAGAGGGGCCCAGTCCCACGATAGGAGAAGCCTCCCTACCACGTCTATTGAGAGTTCTACGAGAGAAGGCATCTTGCTGGTCCAGTTAGCCCTCAAAGATGGGATGTGCCACCCACGTGTCCTTCTGAAGGGCACGGATCTGAATGTTAAGACCCAAATCAAAGCAGAGTTTGAAGGCTTAAACACAGAAAAAACTAAGGAGAGCCCTGGAAGGGCTGACTGAAGTGCTAATGCCCTAGGAAATGGAAGTGTGCCGTTCATTGTGCATGGCTGGCTGAACTGCTGGAGAAGCTTCTGAGAGTTTCAGGTGCTCTGCAGGATCCAGGATTGAGGATAGGACAGGTGACAGCAGCCTTGTTATTGCTTGGGTTGATGGGCACTATTTTTTTTTGCAGAGATGCAAATTTTCAGATGCCCTCGAGAGCCTGCAGAACGACTTTGCAGGTCGTGGGACCAGGTACTGTTGACTCACCTGCTCTGGGTGTCTGCAGGAGCCGGGCTTCCGGGGGCATCTCCTTGCAGGGACCCTCAGAGGACATGTCAAGAGCAATGCTTCCCTTTGTTTCTGATGGACTCGGACCCCGCTTCTCATGCACAGGCACACACATATGCAAACACACACACACACACACACACACACACACACATACACTCACTCTGCCTGTACAAGCCTTAAGGTCATCATTATTTATTATGTCTGGGGGAATGCTGCCATCCCCTGTGACAACCGTGATTAATGATAATGTGCAAACCTGAGGTAATTTGCTGACATATTAGATCTTTTTGAGGCACCAGAATGGAAGCAGCATTTTTCAAACTCTGCTCTGCCGAAGCCCCAGGGGCTACGCTGGATCCGGGTGGGAGGGGAGGGCAGCAGCTCCCATAGGTGCAGCTCCATTTTTAGCTGTTTTATGTGTTTGTTTATCATTCTTGTTAATATTTTGGATGAAGAAAAGTAAATGTTGTCTACTGAAAAAAAGTTAGAAAACAATGGTATGGAATAGTATGTGCTGAAAGGAGCATGTCAAGGGAGTTCTTGGGCCATTTTCTGGAATCTTCTAGACCTGTGTGTGTGTTTTTATTTTGATGATCATATGTGTTTGTTTGCTAGGGCTGCCATAACAACGCACCATGGACTGAGTGGCTCAAACAACAGACACTTTTTTTTTTCACAGCCCTGGAGGCAGAAGTCCAAGATCAAGGTGTTGGCAAGGATGATTTCTTCCAGGCAGTGTTTCACCTTGGCTTGGTTTCTCCTTGGCAGCGTTTCTCCTTGGTCATCTCCTCCCTGTATCCTCACGTAGTCTTCCCTCTGTGTGTGTCTGTGTCCTAATCTCCTCTTCTTGTGAGGATACCCATCATTAGATTTGGACCCACTCACATGGCTTTATTTAAAGGGGTAACTTCTTTCAAGACCTTACAACCAAATACAATCACACTCTGAAGTACTGGGGGTTAGGACTTCAACATACGATTTGGTGGGGGGGCCGAATTCAGTCCATTATCTAAAACAAGTTGTGTATGCCTATTCTGGGTCACAGAGACTCTGTAGGGTCTACATTATTGATGGCCACAGCCCCATTGCAGAGCCCTCATTTGTGGTCATATTTCACCTTCCAGTGTGTTGGAAAGTGTGGCTGCTTTTAGGTTGGCCTGTTTTATCGTCAGTGGCTTCTTACTTGTCCTCCACTTTCTGCGGAGTTACTGATTATTTCAGGGATAGATCATCAGTAAGCGTCATAAGGAATTCCTATATTTGTCTCCTTCAAATTGCACGTTTGATATAACCTTAATAATCTGTCGGTGCAAAAGGAATGTGTCCCCCTTCCACACATGCAGGTCCTTCTGTCTTTCTGTTTCAGTCTGGCTGATAAGCTCATAACCATTAACTGAGATGAGCTGGCAGTTCTCGCCAGCAGGTAAACTGAGTTACTATGACTGCATTTTAACAAGGTCTACGCAAGTTTGGTGAACTGCCCCTTGATTCCCCCCAAACGACATACATGCTTCTGCTCAAATAAATTTGTGCTCCACATGGACTGTCTTGTTTGCTGGGAAATAGTTGCCTAGCCCACCGAGAGGGTCGACCAGTATGACCTTTGCAACAAAAATATCAAGTGCGCTGCTGCGTTTGTGCTAATGAGTCTTGGGAAGCTGTGCTTTCTCTCCTCGTTTCCCGCTTCTCCGTGATGCGCATTATCCTGCACCCAGTTTCTGCATGGTGCATACAGATCTGGGGGCAGGTAGCGTTCCCATGTTCTCAAAGGGGACAGGACAGGAGACGCATTGTGTAATTGTTTTGAGAAATGTGTACTAGTCACTCTTTTTTAACCAAAAAACACTTTAACACACAAAAATTAAAAATAAACCACCTCCTCTGAAACAAACACACAAGTGAAACAAACCAAGTCAAAGATTCTCGCGTTCGATTTTGAACTCTCTGCAATGTTATCTTGAATCTCCAAGTTCCCATAGACCTGGTAATTAAGAATCCAAGATAACATTATTTCAAAATGATGTTTTATCCCTCTTTTTTTTTTTCCTTTTAGGAAACAATATGGCCAATATAACAAGATGCACGTGTATCTCCAGTTAACTAAAACAAATTTATGAAAATTAGAACTGGCACACTGGTAGATTAAAAGATGATTATTTCCCATAAGTTTTCTTTGGTTTAAAAAATGAAATACTTCAGGATAACTTTAAATAGCTCTTCCTGAATTTAAACTATGATTCAGTACGAAAAAAAAAAAAAACCCACAACTTTCACACCCATCTCCTCAGGAACATATGTTTTGTGATGTGATGTAATCTTATGTTCTAAATTTAAGACTTAAAGGGTGAAGTGTCCCCGTTCCCCATATTTATGCACAGGCACACCCTTTCTTTGACATGTCTAAGTGACATAATAGAACTAAAAGCTGCCACCGTGAGACTAGGGGTCAGAAAAGTGAGTTGCAGACCAGCTTTATCACTGGACAAGTGATGGGGTGTTTGGCCAGTTTCTGCTCCTCTGAGCTTTCCTTCCTGGTAAAACGATGGAGCAGAACTTCTCCCTCTAAGCCCCGATCTGGCGTGGTCACGGCTTCGTGGAGGGTGGAGCTGGGTTCCCGGAAGTGAAGGCTGCTCCACTGTGGCTCACCCCTTTGCCCTCGGGCAGGCGGTCCACACAGTCTCCGTTGTAAGTTTCTCCATCAGGAAAGCAAGGAAAAAATAGAGCCCCGCTGGTCAGGCTGCTGTGGAGGATTAAATTTCATCCCTGCGAAGCAGTGAGAATCAGTACCTTAGTACCACTCCGTGCATGGTTAGTTGCTATTGTTTTTTGTTAAAGCACTGGGTTAAAAACTGCAGGAAGTCTAATGCCGTCTCTGCCACTAACCAGCTCAATGTACTTCTCATGCACCCTTTCTCGGAAGTAATTGGATGGAGGAGAAAGAAAGAGAACCCAGAGGAAGATAAAGGACTTGGGAAACCTAACACCAGGGAGAAGTGTTAGGACTAGCTTCTCTTCAGTTTGTGAACAGACTGCTTTTTCTGCCTGTGAGGTCAGAACTTTAGAAGTAAAGAGCTTCCCTTGATGGGATAACTTGCTACTAATTCGTCAGAGGTCACGTTGATGATGGTAACCCTCTGAAAAGAAAGTTGCCAGGCATGGATCTTTACCAATTCCATTATACCCCCTCTGACTCATTAAAGGGAGAAAATACCAGAAAAGAAATGGCTAGATAAAATCGAGTATGATGACCCGAGTCTAGGTAAAGAAAACCATAAAATATCCATAATGGAAATAAAGTTGCTAAACAAAACCACAATTAACTCATAATGCTTTTTCTTGTATGTGTGGCGTTCCAAGGCTGCCAATTTAAGACTGTGATTTCTTTGTTAGTCTTGAACTAATTTTATTAATTTAAAAAACTCGACACATCAAGCTTCATGACTACGAGTAACCTCAGTACTGGGTTCAGAGTGTGAACAGCCAAGGACAACGAAAAAAAGAATGGGAGATTGAGCTACAGTGTTACTTTGTAGTTGATCCCATTGGAAATGGGGTGGTATAAAGCTCTTGAACCAACTTCAACAAGCGCAGGTCTTGCCCAGGTGAGGAAAGCACTGAACAGCACAGGTGACCTTGATGTGACACCAGTGTAAGCCTACCTGCCCCTGGCATACACCGCAGCATTCAGGGCCCTTGGATATTCTGCTCCCGTGACTTTTTCCTGTGAAGCAGAAACATGAAATTAATGGCCTAATAGGGTTCTTGGTTTTAGTCATATTTGCTGAATTTTCATTGGTTGAAAAGCTCTCTGTACTCTATAAAGTTATAGAACTTTTCTTTTTGCAGCCAAACCTGAAATAAACAAAATATATAATTTCATTATTTAATATTAATTGTAACATTTATATTAATTATGTCATTTTTAGGTAAAAGATAAAAGAGAGATGCACTGTAAAATATTCAGAAAACAGGAATGATTATTAAAAAGTGAGAGACCCCTATAAGCCTATGCCTCAGAGATTTTAAACATGTTGGAGTAGGTTTATCTAGGACTTTCTCCTATGGTAATATATGAGATTACACTTTTTGTCCCCTACTGAATCTATTAAAACTGTTTTGCATAGAGTACATTTGCTTCATTGGCATTTTTTTTTTAAATTTATTTATTTATTTTTGGCTGTGTTGGGTCTTCGTTTCTGCGCGAGGGCTTTCTCCAGTTGCGGCAAGTGGGGGCCACTCTTCCATCACGGTGCGCGGTCCTCTCACTGTCGCGGCCTCTCTTGTTGCAGAGCACAGGCTCCAGACGCGCAGGCTCAGTAATTGTGGCTCGCGGGCCCAGTTGCTCCGCGGCACGTGGGATCTTCCCAGACCAGGGCTCGAACCCGTGTCCCCTGCATTGGCAGGCAGATTCTCAACCACTGTGCCACCAGGGAAGCCCTTCATTGGCATTTTTAATCAAACATTATATGTAAATAATATTAATGGTGTATATTATAAAGAGCTTGTAACAGTGTTCCCCCATCTTCCTCCATGAAGGCAATCCCTTCCATCACTTTTTACTAGTCCTTTTGGTATTTAATTTTTCTAAATCCTATTCATGTATCTACTGACTTCCTGTTATAACAGATGAGAAATTTAGTCATGTATCCCATATCCCCATGCTCCTAGTATTTCTCAGTTTTTAGTCAAATCCATTATAACCATGTAAATATTATGAACCACTGAGGCAGGTAGTGTACAACAATCACATTTTCCCTGTTTGCTTTAAACAGCTAAGACTTCCACACTCCGCAGCACAGAGCAGTTTTCTCCATGGTCGAGTGTGTCCGGTAATTCATCAGTTCTAGGGCTCTCCTGGCACCTCCCCCAGCCCCGCCACTGGCTGCCAGTCTGAAGTGGCCGCTCCCTGCAGGGCCTCAGACCCTTTGTGTGACCCTCAGAATCTCTTACACTTCTCCCTGGTGTTAGGTTTCCCAAGTCCTTTATCTTCCTCTGGGTTCTCTTTCTTTCTCCTCCATCCAATGACTTCCGAGAAAGGGTGCATGAGAAGTACATTTTTCAGAACTTAAGTTTGCAAAAAAGAATTTAAATTTGAAAATAATTTTTCTCGCAGAAGCTTAAAATAATTTCATATGAAGTCGTTTCTTCATTGCCTTTTAGCTTCCAAGGTTGTTGCCATTCTGGTTCCTGGTCTTTGGGTGTACACACATTTAATTTTTTCTCTTTGGAAACGCCTAGGCCTTTCTCTCAATCCCTGACATCCCATAATGTCATGAGGACGTGTCTGGCTGGAGCTCTTGTTTCATTCACTGCACTGGCCCTTGAGTGGCTGTTACAATGCAGATACTCCTGTCCCTCGAGGTGAGGCAATGCCCTTGTATTACTTTTGGACAATTCCTCCCTCCCGACACTTTCCATCCTCCTTCCATGTTGGGACTCCTATTGTTGGGGTGTTAGATCTACTGCATTGAGATAATGTTTTAAGTCTGTATTCTTTTGTAGTCCAAATCTTGTCTTTTTTTGCTTGACATTCCAGAAAATTTGTTCGGCTTTTTCTTCTTGTCTACATATCAACTTTCTAAAATATTCTACATTTACATTTTAAATAACCCCAAAGCTCTGTTTCAGTACAGCCAGAGAATAATCCTTTAGACTCCCGAGATGGTGCAAGAGGGGTGGTTGTGGGACTGTGCAGGGCAGGGTTGAGGACCTGGGGGTCTTCAGGGGTGCTTCCTTGTTCTCCTCATGCCAAACTTCCCAACTATCTGGTGCCTCCACCTCCTGAGTTGTTCCAGGCTTC
This sequence comes from Balaenoptera ricei, assembly GCF_028023285.1. Classification (NCBI taxonomy): domain Eukaryota; kingdom Metazoa; phylum Chordata; class Mammalia; order Artiodactyla; family Balaenopteridae; genus Balaenoptera; species Balaenoptera ricei. Next base: position 156,823,252 of record NC_082642.1, on the reverse strand, counting down.
TCTGTGTGTGGGAAAAAAAAAAAAAAAAAAAAAAGTTAAAGAAGTTGTCCTCAGTTACCTATCCTTATATGTACACACCTGCTGTTCCTCCACCTACTTCCTGGCTTCAGAGGGTGGAGCTTGGGTTTATGGACATTTCACATTTCATAGATTGAAATACTACGAGTCGCTGAAATGGTGTTTGTTTTCTTCTTTTTTCCCTTCTCTCTTCTTCTTCATCCTTTTCTCTTTCTCTCAGTCTCTCTCTCTCTCTCTCTGCTATGGAATTGTATTTTTTAACTAGTTTCCTATTGATGGAGCTTTAGTCTTCTCCCTTCATTTTCATTATTATACACATTGCTGGTAAAAAAAAAAAAAGTCCAATGTTTGAGCATATCTCTTTGCACGCACATTTTACAATATACCATAATTTTGCAAATTACCCTCCCAAATATATAAATTTCATTTCTAACAAGTCTGTATAAGAATGATGGCTCTTCTCTTACCCTTCCCAACATTAAACATTATCTCTTCCTTTATCGTTTTCAATTTGACAGGAAAATTAATTTCATGCCATCTTTCATACTTCCGAATATATGCCTTTGGAAAGCGATCTATTTCTGAAAGTAGAGCATTTGTTCTTTCACATAAATAGTCATATGACAATTTCTACAGATAGAGACAAATGATAAAAATTTAAATTTATGGATAAAGATCAATTAAATACTTAATTACCATATGGATTAAATGTGTGTGTGTGTGTGTATATGTGTGTAAAGAGATAGTATGTTGAGGTTAAGAAACAAAGACAAATCAAATTAAAAAACCTGATGTGTCTTTGTGTCAGTAACAACATATTTAAACCTGACTGCTGTTTCTACAAATCTCCTTTATTTTCTTAATTGTTTAAATGCTGGTAAAGTTCTAATGACCAAAATGTGGGCGCCCCCTGGTGGTGAAAGTTGTGAAAAAACCTTTAGATACAGGCTAACATATTCACCGGGCAGCTTAAATTCCAGATTCATGAGATCCAGTTACTTTAAAGTTCCTGAAAATAAAGGAAAATTAATATTAAGATTAACAAATTTACCTAAAACTTTTAAGGTTTCAAATATAACTTCCTTAGGGAAAAATTACGATTTTTTGGAAGTGACGAGGAGCTAAGTTCAATCAAGTTCCTATGAGAGTCCCTGGAAACCACAGAAATCAAACCTATGCGTTAGGTCACAGAGGAGTCCCGATGTCCTTGGAGCCTTGATGCCCACTCTCAGCAATTCAAAAGCCCTTTGAGATGGCCCCAAAGAAATTGCTACCATTTTACCTTGAAGAAAGTGAGAGTCTGCAAGCTGGAGAAAAGAGGAAGTGTGTTAGTTATCCACAAGGGTCAAAGGGCTATATTTATAATAGCGATTCCCCTCCTCACCCGGACAGCGAAGGCAGACATAGAAGCTGGGGGCGGGGGGAGGGGGGAAAGCAGTTTCAGGTCCATATATGGAAGAACTTACTATTAAAAACAATATTCCAAATAATGGAAAGGGCTGCCTTGGGAGAGAGTGAGTTCCCCATCTCTGTGAGTGTTCAAGCAGAAGGTGGAGACCTGCTTGTCAGAATTGCCACAGAGAGGATTCAGGCTTTCAGGGAATGGCCTGGACTACAATATCCTTTCTCACCCTCCGTCCCTGGGACTGAGTGGGTTTCTACTCAGTAGTCATGTGGGAGTTGCTGTCGGCATTGGAGGCCGTCACTTAAATCAAAGAGTTTCAGGAATGGAAGGTGGTGTCAGGGCAGAGGTGGGTCTAGACCAGGGTGAGTGTCATTTTTCTCAAGTCCCAGGAGGGTAGATGTATCTAGGCTGTCTGTTGTCTTATTTCTGAAAGGATGAAAGCACGGATCACTCCTGATCCCCTGCAACTCTCCAGGCATGAGCAGTGAATTTAGGCTCACAGATGGGATGGTACATATGTCTGTGGGATGCTGGCATTTCTTTTTGAGCAACAGTTCCATTTATATTGCACCCTTGTGACCACACCTGCGTATTTCACAGTCTTTTTGAGATTTTTGCAGGCATGGTTCTGCCACTCCAAACAGCAAGGATATGCCCCTCTTTCATTTTTATGCTTTAAAACACAAACAGACCTCAGAATCTGACAACCTTGCAGAAAATATATATTTTTTTTACCAAACATGCTTATAATTAAGCAAGTTGTCAGAAGAAGGGGTCACTTCCTTCCTTAAATATCTCAAGACTTAGCTGCAGTGACCTTGGAGAACAGAACACAATCTTACTCTCTGAGTGAATGAGTCAACTCAACTCATTATTTTTAATCAGACACAGTTCCTAGTGTTGATCTATATCAATCTGAACGGGTTCTTTTTCTGACACCCACCTCCCACACTGGAACATTCTAATTCAATTGGTCTAAGGTGCAACCGGTGCATTTGGAATTTTTTAAAAGCTCCAAGTGGTTCCAATGTGCTGTAAAGTCGGGGCCGCTGCCCCAGCCTCAACCAACAACCACATTTAAGGCGGCGGTTCTTGGACAGGCATCACTTCCGAATTACTTGGAAGGCTGGTTAAACCAGACTGTTGGCCACCATTCTCAGAGTATCTGATTCCAGATGTCCAAAGAGGGGTCCAAGAATTTGCTTTTGTAACCAGTTCTCAGGTGTCATTGCTGCTGCTGGTGTGGAGACCACACATAAGAACCACTGTGCTCACCTGAGAGAAGCTTTGGGTTTGGTTGCAGGTGGTACGGCTGGAATCTCATACAGTCCCTGTGTAACATCTTATAGAAACTTGCAGGAAGGGACTTCCAAGAGGAATGAAGTGGGTTTAAATCCCATCTGCTCCTTCCTGACTTCTTATCTGCCTGTGGTCATTCTTCTGTTCTTATTCACTGTATTAATTTCCTGTTGCCGCTTTAACAAATTAGTACAAACCTAAGTAGCTTAAGACAACACAAAGTTAGTGTCTCAGAGTTATGGACACCAGAAGTCCACACTGGGCTAAAATCAAGAAGTTGGCAGGGCTGTGTTTCCTTCTGGAGGCTCCAGAGGAGAAAAAGTTTTCTTGCCTTTCGCAGCTTCTGTAGACTACCTGCATTCCAAGGCCCCTTCTGTCTTCAGAGGCAGCAATGGTTGGTCAAGTCTTTCTGACATCCCTTCACTCTGACACTGGCTCTTCTGACTCTCACTTCCACTTTTAAAGACCTCTGTCATTACATTGGGTCCACCTGAATAATCCAGGATAATCTTCCTACTTTAAGATCAGCTGATTTAGTCACAGGTTTTGAGGCTTGGGGTGTGAACATCTTTGGGGACAATATTCTGCCTATCACATCTACCTTCTGGACTTCCAACTCCAGGGACTGAATGCTTGAGCGTGAAACCAGCTCTATAGCTCCAGAGCTTGGGGTGGGGGGTGACCTGGGGCAAGTTATTGAACTTGTCTAAATTGCTGGAAGTCCAGGACTTAATGTACCTACCTCAAAGTGTTAAGACAGGATTAAATATTTGGGTATTTAATTAGATAGATGATAGATAGATAGATAGATAATGACAGATTCTTGCAAAGGGATTTTAGAAAATCTCAGCTATTATTATTGTTGTATAATTGTCAGTGTTTTTATTTTTATGAAGAGTCATACACTTTGCCTACAGTCACCAGGTTCCCCACTTCATAGGCAAACACTGTTACCAGCTCATTGGGTATTCTTTCAAAGTTGTTCTATGCATTTACAGACATATGCAAATATATAATTTATTTGCACAAGTGGAAGACTATAACTCATACTTTTCTGATAATAATTTAATTCATGTCCGATTCCTCATTTTCTAAAATGGCTGTACAGTTTCTATTTCGTGAGTGTACTTCAATTTACTTAGCCAGTCCTTTATTGATGAACATTACGTGTGTTTCAGTTCTTTCATAATTATGAAAAGGGCTAAACTAATATTCTTATAAATTAATAAGTTTGCAGGTGCCCTGTGTATGTTATATAAATTCCAAGAAGTGAACCTTCTGAATCAAAGGTTAAAATTTGATATATACTGCTAAATTATGTTTCTTGAAATCTTGTATCAGTTTTCTTTCCCATCAGTGCTGTATGGGTGTGTCCACACGTTTTCAGCTGGTGTATGTCATCAGCATTCTTATTTCTGCCACTGTGTTAGGTGAAAACAGTATCTCATATATTTCATTGGGATCTCTCATGAGTGAATCGAGTGTCTTTTCATATACTCCTTCACAATCATATTTCCTTTCCAATTAACCATCAATTTATGTTCCTCATCCATGTTTCTTTTGGGTGGTTGATTTTTTCTTTAAAGATTAATTTATGGAATTTCATCACAGTTTAAGAAATGATCTCTTTTCCATGTTATGAATTACAATTATTTTTTCACTTTGTTTGCTTTTGCCTCACAGAAATATTTTATTTTTATGTGGCTGAATTCACAGATTGTTTTATGACATCACAGTTTTGTATCATACTTAGAAAGACATTCCCCATCTTAGGTTATATAAAAATGTTTTTTACATTTTTCTTCTAATAACTACATTATTTTATTTGTGTTGTTTAAATCCCTGGAATGTGTTTTAAATTGTTGAGCTGGGTAGGTTTGCAATTTCAGTTTTTTTCCAGAAGTTCCAGTTACCTTAACACCATTTATTGAAGAATTGGTTTTCTTTCTACTGATACCCAATACTGTTTTCATCACCCACTAAAAATTTTATATTTATTTGTCTTTCTGGTCTCTCCTTTCTATTCTGTTCTTCTGTCTATTCACACATGCTACTACAGTCTTGAAATATGTTTAAATATCTGGTAGATCTACTTCTGCCTTATTTACTCATTTTTTGAAGATTTTTTTTTTTTTCCTGACTGTTCTTGCTTATTTGCTTTAAAATCAGATTATCTATCTGGAAAAAGATCTGTTTGTTATTTCATTATTGTGGTCTGAAATGTATAGATTAATTCGACAATTGCCTTTGTAGGGTATTAATAGTTCTCACCTTAAATAGGGTCTGTCATTCCACTTATTCAAATGTCCTTTTATGTATCTGAGAAGCGTTTCAAAATGTTGTTCATACGGTTTGTACACTTTTATTACATTTATTCTTTTGTTCCTGTTGAGAATAGGATCTTGGTTTCAAAAGGAGGGTTGTTTGCGTATCTTTAGGCAGTCTGTTTTTACCTGTTAGTTTTTAATCAGTCACTTCACATAATTATCTTTACCATTTGTAATAGTTTTTCAATGGATTCTCATGAATTTTTTAGTTTTGCAATTATACTGTGTGCAAATAATGATATTTTCTGTCTTCATTTTTAGTGTGCATAGTTCTATTTCCTTCTTTTATCAATTTGTGTTACGGCATTTAATTTTATCACTATCTGTGATTCATTCCCCATTTTCATTTCTAATTTTGTGAGTTTTCTTCTTCTTTTCTTGGTTGGAATAACCAAACTTTTATCTATTTTGTTAATCATTTTAAAACTTTAGATCTATTTAATAGTTCTAATATCAGTTTGCTTTCTAATGCATTGGTTCTTGCATTTGTTTTTATTTAAATTGAATACTTATTTATTTTCATCCTTTTTGTTACTTATATGAGTGTGCAAGTCTACAGACTTTCTTCCTGAGTATTGTTTTTGGCATACCACATAGGTTCTGATGTGAAGTATACTCATTAACATTATTTTCTGGATGTTCTCCAATCTCTGTTTTGGTTTCTTTTGTGACTCAAGAGCAAGTTCCATGTAGGAAATCCTGTTTAATTGTAGTTTTGTTGCACTGAGTTCAGAGAAAGTTCCGTTTTGTACCATTTCTACTTGCAAAAATTTAATGAGCTATTCTTTGTGGCCTAGTATGTCTTCAAGATTGGCATTTTTTTTCCTTGGATACTGGAAGTAAGTAAATTACATATAGATCTAACTTTTTAAAAAAAATAAGTTATTTATTTTTTGCTTTGTCTTGTGTCTGTGCTCTTGTCTTTCTCTAATGCTTGTCTCTAATTGCCTTGCTTTCCGTGCTTTCTCGATTCTCTTGGGCGGCTTTCTCTTTGCAGAGCCAGGCATTCTCTAGTGCAGAGCTTCAGTAGTCTAGGCTCCAGCCATATTTGTGGCTGAAACAAAAAAAAAAAAAACAACTAACCAAACAAACAAAACAAAAATTCATATAATCTTCCTGACCAGGGTTTGAACCATGTCCCCTGCATTGGCAGGCGATTCTTTTTTTTTTTTTATTAATTAGTTAATTAATTAATTTATTTTTGGCTGTGTTGGGTCTTCGTTTCTGTGCGAGGGCTTTCTCTAGTTACGGCAAGCGGGGGCCACCCTTCATCGCGGTGCGCAGGCCTTTCACTGCCGTGACCTCTCTTGTTGCGGGGCACAGGCTCCAGACACGCAGGCTCAGTAGTTGTGGCTCACGGGCCTAGTTGCTCCGTGGCATGTGGGATCTTCCCAGACCAGGGCTCGAACCCGTGTCCCCTGCATTGGCAGGCAGATTCTCAACCACTGCGCCACCAGGGAAGCCTGGCAGGCGGATTCTTAACCACTGCGCCACTAGGGAAGTCCTAGATCTAACTTATTAATTATGTGGTTTAAATCTTCATTTTCTTCGCTGTTTATGTATATTTGATCAGCCATGGGTCGAGAGAGGTAAATTAAAGTTTCCTGCCACTAACATAATTTTGCCTATTTGTCTTTTATTTCTTGTAGGTTTTGCTTCATGAATTTTGATGTGATTTTGCATTACACGTAGCTATTTATACCTCATATCTTTGTTGCAGATTATAATCTTTGCCATTACAAAGGGCCATTCTTTGTCACACAAATGCTCTCCACCCTGATTTTAAGCTGTGTACTACTTAAGATAGTGACCAATGCTATCTCTTTGTTTGCATTTGCCTGATATGCCCTCCTACATCCTTAATATTCATACTTTTAATCACCTTAAAACTCTCCAAAATGGTATATAATGAAATTTGCCATCCAATATGGGAGTGAGTTGAGCAAATTTATTTTGTGCTATATCATATTTTATGCTTTCTTTTTACATCACTTCTTTTGTTCAACTCTTCCCCTCCTTTTTTTTTTTTGGTGTGTGTTATTTCTTTTTATGTTATGGAATGTTGATGGGCTGCTTTCAGTTCTTATAATGGTTAACCTATAATTACAGATTTGTGTGAGATACTTGATCTTCTTTTTCTACAGAGTGTATCAAGCCTTCACAATGACCTAAGATGAAATCATGAAGTATCCTGAGAATGCCACCCTTCAATTTTACTTGATTATATCTCTATTGGTTCCTCTGGTATTTAAATTTATATCTTAATTAATTGATTTATCACCATTAAAGGATCTGCATCTTATCCCTGGTTATAAACATTACCTACTATCTCCCTTACCCTATGAATTTTTATTATAGTAATTCTAAATTGCCATCATTTAAAACAATTGATTTCTGTTCTATAATTCTCACAGTTGTTTTACTCATCCTACAGTAAAACGGAATTGATGCAGAGAGCCAATCCTTTTGCTGTGATTTCTTGATTCATTTTTCCATCATTTTATTTTGGATGTTTTTAAACATATAGAAAAATTAAAATAATTTCATAGTGAACACCATTAACCATTGCCTAGATTCTACAATTGACGTTTACTATACTTGCTTTATCAACGAATGATCCATTTATTGATGCCTCTAACCATCAATCCATCTTATTTCTTAATGCATTTCAAAATAATCTGCACATATGCATTTCAAAAGAACTTGCACTTCAGCCTGCACATCATTAACTAGTTTAATATTAACAGTCTTCATTCAGTTTTTCCATTAGCTATTTTTTTTTTAATTGTCAGGACAATTTCACAGCAGCTATAATTCCTGACTGTATTTCCATTTGAAAATGTGCTCTGAAGTCTTCATAGTTGAATGCTATTTTGCCTGGGTATAACATTTTATTTCCATGAATATTTCACATTGTCCCACTGTCTTCAAATATGGGATGTTATTGTGATAAAGATGAGTGTAATTATTTTTTCTCTTAAGTGACTTGATTTTTTTCTTTTTCACCCAATTATAAAATATTTATTTTCAAAAGTCCTGTAAAATAAGTCCTAATAGAGATAAGGTTCTTGTTGACTTTCCTATATCAAATATTCTTAGGACATTGTGACTACTTTAATTTATGTGTTCAAGTCTCCTTATCTTGATATTTCTGCATTACTTCCTAAATAACATTTTTAATACTTTTTAGTTCATTTATATGCCCCTCTTACCCAGGAACACCAGTTATGCAGGTTTTGGATCTCCTCTTCTTCCCTATTTCTCTTGAGTCCTTTTTAATTATCTATCTATCTATCATCTATCTATCTAACAATCATCTATCTATGAATCTATCTGTCATCTACCTAGGCTATTTTTATATATCAGTCCTACATATTATGGACAGTGTCTACTTTCTTTGGGCTGATTACAATATGGCAATTTGTGAATTAAAAAAAAAAATCTCCTGCTTTTCTTTCCTGTGCTCTTAAATACCTTATACTCCATCTCCTTGTCTGTAGTCAGCCTTTTACCTCTGAACTATTGAACTATCAGATTGTTTCATTAATTTTTTTTTTTATTCATGGTTATAAATTTTGTTTAAATGATTCATTGGCTCAGTAACTACCTTTTCAGGTTGAGCAGTTATGTTCCATTTGCTTTTCCAGTGCTTTTCCTAAACTTGCATTATATTTATATAAACCTCATGCTGGGAACTTTTTGATTTATTTCACACTTTTTGAGGAAAAGCCTTCCTAGATCAGGTACTTATAAAAGTACCTGATTTGTTCAGGGCTGGAACCACAACATATTAGCAAGAATTATTCCCAATTTATAAGGAAGCAACTTCTGACATAGGGTTATATTCATGTGTGAATTATTTTGCCTTCACTTCTCTCCAGCCAACAGAAGTCAGCTGGTCCTGGGCTGCTCCTAATTCTGAGTGTTGCTTCTCCACCCATTTCCTGCAGAGATGGGGATATAAATTATCCAAACCTACCTCTCTTGATGTTTTATGGTGCCAGACAAGCTCTGGAGAAATTGTCACCACCAACCCATCATCATATTAGCAAAGCTCGTGATTGAGCTACAGGTATTTATTCCTCTCAGTATAATTCCCCTCCTTTGAGAAAGATGCTTTGTTGGCTGTGCTTGAGTTGCTACAAATATCTTTTCATGGTCACTTCCACATTTCCATTTGTTTTGCTCTGCTTTTGAAAGATGATTTGAATTTATGGAAATCTTTTAGTTTTTTTTTAAAACAAATTGTATATGGCATGAGACTTTTAATGAATTTCTTCCATTTGAAAACTCTCCTCCATGTGCAAAGTATGTGCATGGCTATCCTTTCTCTTATTTCTAGCAGAGCTTTATTCTGTTCTATGTTGTGTCTTTAATGTTGTCTATTGCTTTTTCAGTTTTATTCCTACCTTTTTAAAAACGAGAAATTTAGATAATTGAGTATTGGGTGCTTCCTTCAGAGTATCCTGACAGAAAACTTTCACATATATAAATAGTTGCATTTCGTCTTTTTGACAGTCCTTCAAAGTAGGCATTGGTATACTCATTTTATAGATGAACAAAAGAAACTCAGGTAGGTCACATGCCATGGCCAAGGTCACACGGCGAATACACAGCAGAGCTGAGTTGCTGGCACCGTTCATCACTTCAATGTGCACCTCTCATAACTGGGAACAGAACCTGAGCACAAGAAGAGAAACAGTGAGAGCTTTGACATTTGAAATAGATTAGAGAAAACAGAAAATTGCCCTTATTTATCATGAGCAGGCTTCGCCATGGTGACAGACTGTCTAATTGGCTCGTATATATCTTTCCATTTCAGTATATGATCCTGCTCATTAGTACGCAGTTATCTTCATCCCACCTGGGCAGGGATTTGGGGCCACTTCTGGACCTTGTTGCCACGCTGGGGCCTTGCTGGAGAGTGGAATGGCTTTCATGTGACATGAATAGTCCTGTCCAAGGACTTGCCTCTCCCCCTTTACTGTACTTAGACACAATGAATGTCCTTGCTAATTCAAACCAAGTCTTTTACTTTTTTTTTTTAAATAAATTTATTTATTTATTTTTGGCTGTGTTGGGTCTTCGTTGCTGCGTGTGGGCTTTCTCTAGTTGTGGCGAGCGGGGTCTACTCTTTGTTGTGGTGCGCGGGCTTCTCATTGTGGTGGCTTCTCTTGTTGTGGAGCACGGGCTCTAGGTACGCAGGCTTCAGTATTTGTGGCACACAGGCTTCAGTAGTTGTGGCTCATGGGCTTATTTGCTCCGTGGCATGTGGGATCTCCCCAGACCAGGGCTCGAACCTGTGTCCCCTGCATTGGCAGGCGGATTCTTAACAACTGGACTGCCAGGGAAGCCCCAAGTCTTTTACTTCTTTTACAGTCTTATTGGTAAGTAATCAGTTCATCTCCTGATCTTTTCAGTTAGGATAATTTTATAAGGTTGTTTGCTCTTAAAAGAACCTCAGTGCTTCAAGCATTTTAAATTGCTATATAAATGTTTCTTAATCAGATGTTTTCCTTTCTTAAAGAGTTGTAGCATTTTTTTTTGATGTTCTACTTTTACTTATCTCTCATCATCATTCACAGTAGTAAATATTTATTGACATTGTACTAACCAATACTCGGATGGTAAATTTCTTATCCCAATGTACTGGATCAGGAGATAGGCAATGGTCCCTAAGGATGGCCGAAAGAGGGTTGGGACTGATGCAGTTTTTTGGAGTGTTTGTGAAAATGCAAAGGGAAACATACATTTTGTTGTTGCAGGCATTTTGTGCAGTAAGGATATAAAGTCATTTCCCAGTCATACTACAAAATCCTCCAGAATTGCAGCCGTCAGCTTGTCAGCATGACCTTTTCTAGTGTCAAATGTCATGGCATTTTATGTCACACTAAGACAATATGACAGAACCGTGCATTGCTTTTCCAGGAAGTCTCCCCATCCTCCTCATCATCTCAAGAAAGAATACTTTCTGAAAGAGCGTATTTATCACACATCAGTCCCACGAACTCAGAAAACAGCTGGAAGGCTTACGCATTAATAAGATTTATTTTATGCAGTTGTGTACATGATTCTGTTGTAGAACTTGTGTGAGTATATATACACCGCGCGTATACACACACCCACACACTCACATACACTAACACACACACAGCCCATAAAGTTCAGAACCAGAGGCAGCCATCTTTCTGTCTCCTGGTAGAAAAGGAAAGACTGGAAACATCGGAAATCATTTAAAATACCATTCTGAATTCAGTAGGAATTATCTAATTATATCTAATTGAACAACTGAGACATAAACAACTAATTTCAGCCCCAGCCAGAAGTTTGCAGATTTATTTCATTTTCCTGTATAGAACATAACACTTGGCACAAATCCTAGATCAGACGTCCTTTGCAGCTGTATCAATAAGTATTAGCCTGGATAGAGAATTGTTTGCATTATGCACCAGAAAAAAAAAAAAAATCCCGAATATCTAGTTTCTTCTTTTCTGCTAGGAGAACTCTCACATGTTTTGATACCCCACCTAACATGAAAGCATCCCACTCTATATCTGCACATGAATGTCACATTGTGTGCTTCATGGAAACAAAATATGAAATCTTGCTCTACACCAATAACCAGATAATGTATTTCATACTTTGAATAATACTAATAGATTATTAGAATAACTATTGAAACTTATTTTAATATAAAAATATGTTTACATGGTAAAACAAGAACTGCATGTAATATCACTCTTCATTTAATTTCTAAACTCCACTAAGAGATCTTAAACTTATGCATGTCTATGTGCGCCTGTCTCCTAAACCAGCTTTTATGTCAGATAACAATTGTTCAGAAATCTGTTTTGAATATTGAATTTTTATTTCACAAGTTAGATTGATGCATTTGTAGAGTATTTTCCAGATTAATTTTTTTTGGAGATATGTATGTATATATATATATATATATATATATCCAAAAAAAAATGTATATATATATATATATTTAGTGCTGTGTCTACATCTCTCATGCATTTTTCTCCATATTTTAATCATCTTGATTTTGTGTAGATAGGCAAGAATAAATTTCATGATGAAGTGCACCTAGTTGAGGGATCTTTCAGTACTTCAGTCTTGGGAGGTAATACAATTGGTATCTTTAAGCAGTAACACTGACTACTGAGGGACCTGGCAGTCTTAACCAGTATCCACAGTGATGTCGTAATTCCTTGTTAAATATCTCACATAATGTCTGGTATGCACACATCTTGTAGCTATCCTCAAATTCTAACCATCCTGATCTGATTTCTTTGTGCACTCGGATGCGGTCCAGCACGTGTTCTCCTGGAAACAGTTGTGGCTAAATTATGATCACTATTGGGGTTTCCTATGGTGATGTTTGTTGCAATTGAGAAGGCAATTTTAATTTATTCGGACAACTGTATGTACCTGGTATAGACAATATGATACAAGCTGCACATATACACTCGCACGTGATTCTTGTGAATACAATGCATGGACCTGGAACCAAGAGACATTCAATTGTCTCATGTATTTGATGTTGAAATTCCCTTGCTACCCCAAGTCTGTTACCTTTTATAGGCCATTGAAGCAGCCCCACTAATCTTTTATGAAGATTTATGTTACTTTCAAAGAGAAGGGATGATAGTAGAAATCATCAGGGGGTGCTAGACTATAATAGTTAAGTACTGTACTCTTCTTTCATTAAAATTCCATCTGCTTTCTTTGACAAACCCTGGAGACTGGCCTTTTCTTATATTAAGGTCCTTTGGAGTCTGAACAATTTAACCTCAGCCTTTCAATGGAGACCAAAATTCCAATTGGGCAGAATCATTGGAGGATGAGGCTGAATGCCCCGAGATGACTTGCTAAACATCTCAGAAATCTTCCAACTTCCCGTCCACTCACTGCTCCAGTGCACAGTATGAAAACTGCAGGATTATGTATAGATCTGGGCTTGAAGAACAAGACATATAAACTTGTATGTATCCTGGAATTGCTCAGCTCGACAGCTGACCAGAACACCAACCACTGGGACAAAATCTCAGGCAGGAGGGCAAATGAACCACAAGAGATTCACAGATTTACAGAGTAGGATTTAAATCCTAAGATGCAAAGGCAGAACTTTCCGTATGAACCTCTATGAATTAAGCAGCCTCCTAAACATTTCCTTTCAGAGCTGAAATTATGTACATAATTAAAAAGCACCACCACCAACAAAATATACCTTCAGTAAAGTCTCAATGTGCTTTACAAAAAAACATATATAACCTGAACTTGTGAGCCCTGATAGCTTAGATAAACTTAATACACATGAAACACAAAAATCTAAAAAAATTGCAAGCCAACTTCATTTCTGAATTAAAACCTAGGTAAAAATTTGGTCAATTAGTCAAACATTTGGAAGTCCATATCCATGAAAGCCACATGGAATCTTAAGCTCAGAGCTTTATCCCTATAAATTTTTTCCAAAGCCATCAAACTTGCATTTATGAGTAAGTAACATTTAGTGTGTTGCCAAAAGTAAAGTACTGAGTATCATCATGTTCTTGTGAACGAATGAGTGAGATTCTGGCCAGAATTTGAAGCAGGCAGTGGTGTATCTTAGACATTTGGTGCCCATTTTCAAGTGCTAGTCTGGGTCCAGGACATTCAAAAGATTCAGACTCCACAGGCTTTTCAGCAAACCAAGCCTGATTGGTTCTGCTGGTCTTCCCAGTATTCAAACCAAAGAGGAATCGTCACACATATTATTTTGTGTTGTGTTGTTTGCTTTGGTTTGGTTTTCAAAGGTGCTATAGTCCATGGTGTATCCCCTCACTAAAAAGAAATCCCCAAAAGAAGATCAGAATAACTTGTTAACTGGTTCCTGTATAGCATTCTAGAACTTTCCAGCACATATTAACATCTGCGTTGATGTGTATTAACCATTTTGTTGTGTCATTTACCACATTATTGACTTATTCTATATAACCCAGTCAGAACTTGCTTAAAAGAAACAAACAAAAATCAAATAATGTATTTGACTTTATCTTTAAGGGATGATTCTAATTGCTTTAGATATTGTAGATGTAGCCATTTTATCTAAAACTATGGTGATTTAGAGAGTTAATAAAAATAGACTTAAATACATATTTGTGAGAATTCCTACCAGGAGAGGTAAGCCTAATCTTTCTTAAGAATTTTAAAACACTTTTTTTTTTTAATCAAGGAACTTTGATCAAAGTTAGGTAGGAAGGAGGATAGGTTAGATTTTAGCTCTTCTGATTACTTTAACTCAAAGACTTTCATGTCTTTGTGCCTTCAACAAAAACTAGTAACAGAAGAATATAGGCATAAGCTCATGTGTTTCAGTAAAGCTGTCTTTGAAAAAATCTGTTCAATTACTACTTAGAATATAGCATTAAAGAATACATCCCTGATGACTTGTGAAATCACTTTTGGCCACTCCTGAAAATCAGTGGCAGAGGAAACTTCATTTTGATTCCTAAAAAAATGAATCTGGTGTTTGGTGTTTTCTTTTCCATCTCTGATTTCTGAGAATATGAGGATACAAGTTAGTGTAATGAGCTTGTATCTGACATTGTGGGATACGCAATTTTTATAGGTGGGAGAAATTGCCTTCAACAAGGTCTGCTAAGTGGCGGGTGCTCCAGAAGTGAGTGGTAATGGTGATGGAAAGAGGGGAGATTTTCCACAAAAGTTGCTGACCTTCCTTCTCTTCATTTGGTCTGGCTTCTTGGCACGGTCTCTAGGTCACTCTGTTCTTCGTTTCTCCTTGACCAAGAGCAGTTTGTACTGGGTGCCTTTTCTGTTTAAAGATAAGCCAGGATTCCTAACTGAAGCCACCGGGCCCCCTGCTCTGGCCCTGGCTGTGTCTACAGCCTCCCCTCCTGGCACCCCACAGCTAGCTCTGTCAGTTCCAGCCATACTCACTTCTTTCAGGTCCCCAGATCACCAACCTCTTCCTTGACTGAGGGTCTTCACAAGTGTGGCTCCATCTCTTCCCCTCCAAGCCCCTGTTTGTCTAACCAACCTCTTCCACTCAGTCTTTAGGTCTCAAAGAGAAAAGTCTTCCCCATCTGCTGGAGCCCATCATTTTCCCCTTGCCAGTGTGTGAGCTTTAATTATGCAACAATTTACTTGAATGCACTTTTACATTCTGGCTCCCTGATTAGATGCTAAGCTCCAAGAGGGCAGACTCATGTCTATTCCATTCGCCAAGAGCCCAGAATGTGCCTGAATTGCTTTGCCAACCTTCTCTGCCGGGGGCCCTGCGTCCCACTCCCCCTGGTCTCCAGTCGTGTCTCTCAATGCCATCTCCAGCCAGCCAGGCTTGGCCTGCCCAATTGTTGATTTCTCCTACCCACCTGACCCAGGATCATCAAACACACACAGAGGAGGGTGTGCTAAGATGTGCTCTTGGCCAAAGTAAGCTTTATGTGACTTCTCAGTAAATTAATGTGATCTTAACAGGATATGATACTCAGGGTTTCTTTAGAGATAAAAGGCAAATGCTAGCAGAAAGTCAGATACATATGTATAAAATTGAAGAAAAGGATGCCTGATATTATTTGACAAGGTGTTTGAAACATGTGAGTCATGGAGTGAAATCAGCTCTAAACACACACTTGGTGCCCTCACGGAGGTACTCGAATTTGTGACGTTCTGAGAAAACCCTTCTGCACAAACCTTCAGCCAGGAAAGCTTGGCCATTTTCCCCCCACAGGGGCCTTTAAGTAAGATGGAGATGTCTTAGTTCTGTCCTGCCCACAAAAGAATGATACCTTATAAATTTTCTTGAGAAAAGTTCACATAAAACAAAGATTTTTTAAAATGGTGTTAAAAGGGTTGTCATAATATCAATTAAGGACTCTAAAGGGCTGAGCCTCAAAATAGTGACATAGATGATACCAGTGACCATGATGAACAGTCTTTATTTTTTTAATGTCTGCATCCATTATTTGAACAATTAAATAATCTTTTAGAAGCAAAAAGCTGTATTTAGCTTGGGGGTATCTTTGGTGCCATTTCTCTGTGCCTGTTGGGTAAAGGGTCCCAGGCAGGAATACAAAGCTGTGCCCTGTTTAACCGTTTTTTCCAGACCTAAAGGTGTTTTGCTGAGGCATTAATACACAGGCAAGTTGATCCTTCATTAGGCAATGTGTTCACCTCAATATATATACACATAGTTTCCAGTACAAAAACCGATTCCTAGACTAAATGGAGATTTTTGCATTGAAAGTAAGAGTTTGATGCTGTGCATTCAGTGTGAACTGCACAACCTGAATCATTTGAGAAAATGAGAATATGCTTCTCTTTCCAGGAAAATCAAGCATGTTTTATACAGTCATAGTTGCAAAGTACCATAGTTACTGTGTAGTGACGGTTATCTGAAGGAGAGGGAGATTCTTCAAAGCAAGGGTTAAGTTAACTAAATCTAGAAAGCAGCCCACACAATGCTCAATCCTAACTGGATTTTTAGAGGACATTCTGAGGGACTTGACAGCTGCAGACTTTATATACGACCTCGTGTTCTAGACAGTTAGTTTTGTGTCCCCCTATCTACCTGGAAACGAGTTGATGGGTAAGGAGAAGCATCTGTAAGAAAGAATTTGGTACTAAACTGTAAACTCTATCCAAATATTTTATTATCTGTCTCTTAATGCTGCTGTGCACATGGTCAGCTACAGGCCTCATAGCTGAGATACCCCAAAGAATTTAGCAAATATTTCCTGCCAATGCTATTAATTATTTATCAAAAGAGGGGTTCCATTTTGCCTTTTAAATAATGTGGAAGGCCAGTGGCAAATTGAAAACTTGGAGAAAGATCCCTGAAAGATCGAAGGAATTTTGCATTTAGATATGCATAAGATGTGAAATTAGGCAAAAATCATTTAAATGTTATGGCATTTCAGAGAATTGAGCCAAAGTGGAGTGGGCCATGGCCCTTGGTAAACCCAGGGGCACTGGGGACAGAAGGAAGAAGCCAGGTGCTGAGAATTTCAATATAGAGCATCAGGTTTGGCTGCCAGCTTCCAATCAGAAAGAGTGTGCACAGTAGAGGCTGGCCTCTCAAGGAAGCTGCCTACTCTGGATGCTTTCTTTCTTTTTTTTTTTTTTTTTAAACATCTTTATTGGAGTATAATTGCTTTACAATGGTGTGTTAGTTTCTGCTTTATAACAAAGTGAATCAGTTATACATATACATATGTTCCCATATCTCTTCCCTCTTGCGTCTCCCTCCCTCCCACCCTCCCCATCCCACCCCTCTAGGTGGTCACAAAGCACAGAGCTGATCTCCCTGTGCTATGTGGTTGCTTCCCACTAGCTATCTTTTTTACATTTGGTAGTGTATATATGTCCATGCCACTCTCTCACTTTGTCACATCTTACCCTTCCCCCTCCCCATATCCTCAAGTCCATTCTCTAGTAGGTCTGTGTCTTTATTCCCGTCTTGCCACTAGGTTCTTCATGACTTTTTTTTCCCCCCTTAGATTCCATATATATGTGTTAGCATACTGTATTCGTTTTTCTCTTTCTGACTTACTTCACTCTGTATGACAGACTCTAACTCCATCCACCTCACTACAAATAACTCCATTTCGTTTCTTTTTATGGCTGACTAATATTCCATTGTATATATGTGCCACATCTTCTTTATCCATTCATCCGATGATGGACACTTAGGTTGCTTCCATGTCCTGGCTATTGTAAATAGAGCTGCAATGAACATTTTGGTACATGACTCTTTTTGAATTATGGTTTTCTCAGGGTATATGCCCAGTAGTGGGATTGCTGGGTCATATGGTAGTTCTATTTGTAGTTTTTTAAGGAACCTCCATACTGTTCTCCATAGTGGCTGTATCAATTTACATTCCCACCAACAGTGCAAGAGGGTTCCCTTTTCTCCACACCCTCTCCAGCATTTATTGTTTCTAGATTTTTTGATGATGGCCATTCTGACCGGTGTGAGATGATACCTCATTGTAGTTTTGATTTGCATTTCTCTAATGATTAATGATGTTGAGCATTCTTTCATGTGTCTGTTGGCAATCTGTATATCTTCTTTGGAGAAATGTCTGTTTAGGTCTTCTGCCCATTTTTGGATTGGGTTGTTTGTTTTTTTGTTATTGAGCTGCATGAGCTGCTTGTAAATCCTGGAGATTAATCCTTTGTCAGTTGCTTCATTTGCAAATATTTTCTCCCATTCTGAGGGTTGTCTTTTGGTCTTGTTTATGGTTTCCTTTGCTATGCAAAAGCTTTTAAGTTTCATTAGGTCCCATTTGTTTATTTGTGTTTTTATTTCCATTTCTCTAGGAGCTGGGTCAAAAAGGATCTTGCTGTGATTTATGTCATACAGTGTTCTGCCTATGTTTTCCTGTAAGAGTTTGATAGTGTCTGGCCTTACATTTAGGTCTTTAATCCATTTTGAGTTTATTTTTGTGTATGGTGTTAGGGAGTGTTCTAATTTCATCTGGATGCTTTCTAAGACAGATGGCTCCAAAGTAGATAGGTGGGGAGATGGTACAAGAGAGACATATTCATAATAAGCAAATATAAGAAGGTTTTACAGCAGATCACTTATCGAAAATATATCACTGTTTAAGCACTCTCTCTTGCATTCTGTTATTTCTAAAAACCTTCAAATAATGCTGTGACATTTGTATGCTCATTTATTGGGAGGAAACGGATGTTAAATAAATTTCTCAAGGTCTCATTGCTATTACAGAAGAGAGAACGACCTAGGCTTTCTGCCCTGATGTAGGATTTTGCTCTCTCCCTTGGGCTGCTTCTCACATTTGCAAACCAATAATATTGTAAATCTGAAGGTGGCTGATGGAAAACTAAACCTAGTGAAATTAATGTTTAGTGCAGTGTATGCGACGGGTTCTCTTTTTCCTGGGGACTGCTTCAAGTTGTAAGTGGGATATGAGATTCTCATCAAACCATGAAAGGGAAAGAATCCCTGCACAGAACAAAGGTAGAGAGACAGACTGGAGGCAGACGTGGAATCCTGAGCTGATGAGATCTTTGCGTGACTCTGCTGGGGATCAGCACACCTAGGTTGGTCAACTTAAGGGGAGTGAGCTGGTCTAAGGGAGCAATGGCATTGTGGCTTTGGTTCATGCGCAGGTCAGAAGAGATCCCATGAGGCTTTTTATGAGTTGGGGCACCACGTGCAGAGTAAAACTTTGGCTGCACTGAGTACATTTTAAAGAGGAGTGGTACTTATTTTTGGGGAGCCCACGAGGAGATTCTTAAAGGTCCTGAACTGTAAGTTTCAGCCCTACAGAGAGTAATAAAATGATCAAAGAGAACCTGTGCAGGAGATAGGAAAATATTCAAGGACTGAGTTTTCAAAGCAGTGGAGAGAGAAATGAGCATGGTGTTGAATAATAATACTACCACTGCACTTAACAAAAGAAAAATCTATTGGCATTGGATTTTTACCAACTTTTAGACATTTTGACTCAGGCTTCAGGTGTGTTAAGAATTCCCCCTCTCTCTCTCCTCTAAAATTTGCTTAGGATGGAGTGGGATGAGATAACCTTGATTCCTCATGGAACTGTGAGAGTCTGTGATGCTGAGAATTAAATGTGAGATTTGGAAAGTGATTTGGGATGACAAAATAAACAAATAAAAAACAGAACCTGATTCACGTACGTCATCAGTCTTGGAACAGACCTATCTTTGTGTTATCTTTGTGTGTGAGCTTAGCCCCTCACAGCCCAGAGGCCAGCACACAATAAGGATTTATGGGCTTACCAAGTAGAAATCATAGCAAACTCTGAAGACGACTATAGATCAATGATGGAGAAGCATGGGGGAAGGAAGGGAAGGAGAAGCGTGGGACAGAGTGAGGTACATGTAAATCAGGGAGGTGGACAGTACAACCCAGGGCTTATACAGAGATCCGTGCTAATCTGGGATCTGCCATTGCTCAGTCAGCAAAGGCACGGAGAATCAGGAGACCTGGATCCTACTCTCCTCTTCTGTACTTTGGAGCAAGTTACAAATTTTGAGCCTCAGGATTCTCATCTCCAAATGAGAGGATCAGGTCCAGATGATCACTTCAGTTCCTGTTCAGTCTTTGAACATATTGTGCTATAACTCAGTATTTTTTGAAACAGACTGTGTATTAGTTAGCTATGTTTGCAATAATGCAGTGTAACAAGTAGTCCCTAGATTGAAAAACATTTATTTCTCTTGCTTTTGAGTTTTCTGTCCGGCTGGGTATGGGCTGACCTCAGCTAGATTGGGCTGGATGGGACTTGTCTCTAGGTACCAGATTGGACCAGGTTGGCTCCACTGATTCTCCTCCTCCTTGAGCCAGCAGGTGTGTGGGGTTTGCTTCTCTCAGGGTAGATCCCAACTGCATCAGAAGCATGTCAAGCCATGTGAACACATTTAAATCCTCTGCTAGCATGTTCTTGGCTGTGAGTCCTATGTCCAAGTCTAATGTTAATGGCACTGAGAAATGCGTACTTTCCACCGTGCAAGTCAGGTAAAGGGAGGGAACAATGCTGGAGCGACCACAATCTAGGATCCTGAGTCTCCTAATTTAATTACTGGTCCTCCCACGAGCATGTTTTAGCATACTTTAAAATTGAGAAAGGAAAAAGTAGTTTCTGTGGATATTGCAAAGGCAAGAGGGAAAAATAAGAAAAAAAAAAAAGCAGTTTTTCTCTAGTACAGTACTTTATTCCATATCTTAAGAAAATCCTCAATCTGCAGAAAGTCAAGGTATTTAAGTGTTTTTCCTTCATCCACTTCTAAATTCTCAACATAAATACTAGGTTAACAGCCCAAAAGCTTAACACAAATGCCTGTTAGTCAGTTTTGTAAAGTGAATAGGAATATAAGCATGGTGCAGAGCCACTGTAAATCTGGTGGAATAATTAAAACATTAAAGTATTTCATGCTGTTGTCACCTGTAATCATGAGAGTAGGACCTGGTGTAAAGCCAGTGAAAATAGCACCCATCTTCTGTCTGCTGGTTATTTGTTATTAAGACATCACATTTCCCAGTTCCTGATTTTGCCAGTAGAATTATGTTGACCCAAATGAAAAGTCATCGATGGCTAATGTTATTTTACTTTTTAAAAATAATGATGAGCTCCATTTGGACATTCAGGTAATGATATAAACCTGGGCTTTATTGTGATAATGAAGGAACCCGGTGATGAGTAGTGGAAACCTGGGCAGCCGGCTTCCCCAGCGGGACACAGATGCAAACACAGAGCCCCCAGGTGTGGAACCCTGTAATCCATCTGTGGTTCCCACCCTCTCACTTACAGTGAGACCATATGAACATTCTCTTTAACTGGAAGATATTACAGTATTTCCAGATAATGAAATATTGCTGAAGTAAAGGATTTTCAACAGCTTTACTGATCCTCCGTTACAGTATAAATCCATAGACCAGGCAAGGAACATTATGTGGGTTTATGTGCATAGCAATACAAATTTTAATTAAAACCCTGTTCAAAATTTGTATTTTGGAATGAGTTAGCAGTTTATACTGGTATAATAAGTTGATTAGGCGAAGTATGTAACTTAGCAAATACTCGGAAGATCCACACAGTTTTCCAGTCGTTTATAGAGAGTTCTACTGTCAACAGCACCACACAACCTACAGATGTGTGAGCAGACATAAAGAAAGAAAAGAACTAAGAAATCTGCAGTGCTGATTTATGCATCTTGGCATTTCACCATCTACTAGATTACACGAATAAGAATTAGGATCCCTCTGCTATTTTACGTGCTTTAGTTTCATGTACACACACACACACACACACACACACACACTGGTGGGAAAAGTAGGGGTTCATAGATGCATCATGTATGGTTTCTTGCATCAAAGAGTATTGCGCCATTGGGGGAGTCTAAACATTAATCAAAAATTAAATAACTCAGAGATTTTGAATTGTATTTTATTCATTTAAAAATATTTAATACATAAGTAGTACATGCCCATTTTTGAAAAACTAAGAGATACTAATTAGTAAAGTAAAAGCTAAAATAAAATCACTCTAATGCCACCAAGTTAAGGTGGAGAGTAGGACCATTTTGGTCTCTACATCTGGACTTGTTTTTTCACATATGCATATAAGTGCATATGAAAGTTCTACACATAGATATTTTACGTATATATTTTATAAGGAATCACACATTATCTAACATTTTATGATGCACTGTTTTACTCACCAATAAGTTATGAATCACCTTTCTCTATTAACAAACATATTTATATAGAAATTCACTCTTTCTGCAAAATATTTTTGGTCCCTTTCAATGTGTCCTGCCTGTGGTAGGTGAGATAATTCAGTTACGCTCACAACCTATATCCTCTGGACCTACAGTCTAGAGAAGAAGACAATCATTGGTAAGTAACCAATACATAAGTGCATAATTACGAATTGTGAGGAGTGTTATGAAAGCCAGATAGAGATGGGGTGCCAGGACAGAGCACCAGGGCAGGTGGGAGTGTGCAGAGCAGAACCTTGAGATGGGGTGACAAAGAACTCAGGAATAATTCACAGAGGGGGACCCACCTATGCAAAGACCCTGAAGCAGGAGAGAGGTGGGTAAGTAAGTAAAAGAAGATGTACAGATGAGCACGGTGAGCCAAAGACTGAGGCTTTGTAGGTCAGGGCAAGGAGTTTAGGTTTTATCCTACACTCCATTCATATCCTTTAGGCGAGAGAGGGGAATGATCTGTGTTTGGGAACAGGAAGTTCATGGGTGGCTTTGGTGTGAGGAAGTTTAGGGGAAGCAGAGGAAGAAGGAGCCACCGTGAAGCAGGTTGTGCTGTAAACGGCTTCATAAATTTGCAGGTATGGATCTCACATTATTTAACCCGTCTCCTTATTGTGGGCTATTTACTGTCTTTATTACCAAAACAAAGCTGGAAAAAAAAAAAAAAAAAAGATGGCAGACTTCTGTGTCTCAGATAATTAAATCACGAATGATAATCTGCAGTTAGAGTCACAGGACTCTAAACCAATGCAGGACTCTAAAGCAACTCGGCCCCTGGGGTAGGGAGGGTGCTGACCAAGGGAAAGACTGTTCCCTTCAGGGGAGCAGATGCATAGTTGGGGCTCTGCCTTCCTGGGGCAGGCTCTCGGGAAAGAGGGCCCTGAGGCTGGCTCCTCCTAGGAACCCGGGGGTCAGGGTCTATACCTGGTCTGCCTTGAACTCAGACAGTCTCTCCATTTCCTCCATATTTGGGTGGCTCATCCCCTGGGTCCAGCATTTCTTGTGCTCAGATTGGTAGGAATATACATCTAACTGAGTCACGTCTAACTGAGGCGGCTCCCCCCACCTGCTCCTATTCTGGGCCCCAGACCTCCATCAGAAGAGTTTCTTCAAGGCTCCGGATGGCCCAGTGTAGCAACATTAATGATAATCTATTAGTGATAGGAATAACTAATACATACACCAAGTGTTTTTCAAAACAAAGTCCACACATCAACTCATTCAGTCTTCTTTACAATTTTACAAAGCAGTTCCCGTTTTATAGACTGGCACTGAGGCTCAGAGGGGTTAAGTAAGTTGCTCAGTGTCACACAGCCAGGATTCAAACCTAGGCCTTTTTGGACTCCAGAGCCTTTAACATTTGCTATTAACCCTTTCTTATGATGCCTCTCTCCATGTGTGAGAACTGTCATTGAGTTGAATAATGAGTCAAAGTTTCCAAGGATAGGGATTTTGGGTGCCAATCTCATGGCCACTCATGTCGTGAATGTGGCAGCTCCATGTCCCAACAACTTAAGTTTTCAGATGATTTCCATCCTGTAGCCTAGGTTGCTTATAGTAAAAAAAATGCTTCTTGGGCTTCCCTGGTGGCGTAGTGGTTGAGAGTCTGCCTGCTAATGCAGGGGACACGGGTTCAAGCCCTGGTCTGGGAAGATCCCACATGCCGCAGAGCAACTAGGCCCGTGAGCCACAATTACTGAGCCTGCGCGTCTGGAGCCTGTGCTCTGCAACAAGAGAGGCCGCGATAGTGAGAGGCCCGCGCACTGCGATGAAGAGTGGCCCCCGCTCGCTGCAACTAGAGAAAGCCCTCGCACAGAAACAAAGACCCAACACAGCCAAAAATAAATATAAATAAATAAAAATTTAAAAAAGAAAAGAATAAGGCAAGAATGAGATATTTAAAAAAAAAGCTTCTTTTCCCATATTTAATACGGTTTTCCTTAAACAAGACATCTATTTTATTGACACTTGCCTCACCTGGCTTTCCTAAGCTTTGGGCTTGTCAATGAGGTGGCCTTTGCTGGGGACTCACGTGGTCACAGGGAGCAAGTGTACATCAAATGCCGGTGCTGGGGGAGGGCCCTCCTGGATCACTGCTTTGAAGAGGACAGGGGTCCTTACTGATGTCAGTGGCAAGGCCTCCCTCCTCTTTTCTCCCCCTACCCGCTCATCAGAGAAGACCTTGAGGGGTTTGGAGGTAAGAGACCTTCTCCAAGGACTCAGCCACAGTGGAAAGCTAATTGTTGAGGCCAGTGATCCTGCCCAATTCCTGCACGGGGACAGGGTGCAGAATGAAACTCTGTACTTGAGGATGGCTCAGTGGCTCTGCTGTGTGCAGGGGCTCGGAATTCAGCCAGCGTCTGCCTGAGGTTCCCGACACATGCACGCTAAGGACTAGGTACTGAATTCTTTCTGTCCAAATACCAGACGTGCTGCTGTTCCCGGCTTCATCTAGACAGCTTTCGCTGAGTGTGTCCCGCTTCTAACTTGATCCTTTTGACTTAACACTCGTTCATCTAGCTTAGTAACTGAACAGTCTGACCCAGGCTCGGTCTGGGCTGGAAGTATTTTCTTACAGGGATCTTTGAAAAGTGGTCTCCTAAGTTCTGATCCTGTTTGCCTGTGTATATGTTAGTGAAGCTAATAATAACTAATTATTGGGGCCTTTACAGTCTGCAGTCACTATCATAGATGCTTTAACGTCCATTTTCTCATTTAATTTTCACAGCATCTCCATGGTGCAGGAGGTAATATTAATATCTCTATTTTAGAAATGAACAAATTGAGGCCCAGAGAGGTTAAGCAATTTGCCTAAATGCACACAGCTAATGCATGATAAACAAGGCTGTTGCTAGTCTGCATGACAACTTTGTGAAAGAGAAAAAAGGTATTTCAGGATACCTCATTTTCATCTGTCAAAGAGTAACTGGAATATACTGATTTTATTAGAAACAGGCTATTCTATTGCCACCTTCCAGAAAATAATGTCATAAAAATATATGAATTAGGATGTTAGTATTTGCATTGCGAAGGGGTTAAAGCCGTGAAGACTGACCCCGCCCACCCGGCACTTTGCACTTACATTTACTGCCTCATGAGAGAGTAAAGGTCTGCTTATCAAAAGGTGCCAGAAGACACACTGATTCTTTTTTTTTTTTTAATAAATTTATTTATTTATTTTTGGCTGTGTTGGGTCTTCGTTGCTGTGCGCGGGCTTTCTCTAGTTGCAGCGAGCGGCGGCTACTCTTAGTTGTGGTGCACGGGCTTCTCATTGCGGTGGCTTCTCTTGTTGTGGAGCACGGGCTCTAGGTGTGCAGGCCCAGTAGTTGTGGCACTTGGGCTCAGTAGTTGTGGCTCGCGGGCTCTAGAGCACAGCCTCGGTAGTTGTGGCTCGTGGGCTCTAGAGTGCAGGCTCAGTAGTTGTGGTGCATGGGCTAGTTGCTCCGCAGCATGTGGTACCTTCCTGGACCAGGGCTCGAACCCGTGTCCCCTGCGTTGGCAGGCGCATTCCTAACACTGCGCCACCAGGGAAGCCCCGACACACTGATTCTTAAGAGCAAAAATTTGTTATCTCAATCATCCCCCATTCCTTCTGCCCTTTACACCAAAGGAAGGCCAAATGAAGTTTTCCTTAGGGCGACATCAAAGCTCTCACTTCAGAGGCACTGTGTAGACCCCGCTCATGAGTTCCTGTTACCAACAATGATATGTCCAATAACTAAATGCTGATGGGACTTTGACATTGAGGTTGGCCAAGCATGCTACAATTGCATGCTTCTATTTGGAGCCATGATTTTTGAGGCTTCTGAAAATGTATACAGCCATTTCACCATATCCAAGGGTAATTGGTTTCAGGACCCCTTGCCAATACCAAAATCCATGGACGCTCGTATCATGTAAAATGGTGCCATATTTGCTTGTAACCTACACACATCCTCCCTTCCTTATGCTTTAAATCATCTCTAGATTACTTATAAAACCTAATGTATATTAAATGCTGTGTAAATAATTGTAAATACAATGTAAATGCTCTTTAAATACTTACCTGCAAATGGAAAATTCAAGTTTTGCTTTTTGGAAATTTCTGTTTTTTTAAAAAAATATTTTCAATCCACAGTTGGTTAAATACACAGATGTGGAACCGGTATTTGCTCTGTGTTGGATTATTGATTTCTCTCGTTCATTTAACTCATTCACTATCTGTTCATTCATTCACTTATTCATTCATTCATCAACTCAGTAAATGTTTGACAGCCTACTGTGTGTCAGGCACTGGTCTAGACCTTCAAGGTACCAAGATGGACATAGCATACGATCTTTGCCCTCAAGAAATTTATATTCTAGACTAGTTTTGCCTTGGACAAAATCACAAGCTATATTTTATTGTGTTCGGTCATTAAATGAGATTACAGGACCTTAGGGTTAAAAAGAGCCTCAGATATCATTTTGTCCTCATCATTTTAAGCTCAGTGATGTAGTGGCTTCTGCAGGTCACATGGTCAGTCTGTGGCAGAACTCAGATTAGATCCTAGGTTCATAGGATCCTAGTTCTGGGTCTGTTACTACTGCCAAAGATTTAACTTTTATCAGGTTCTGGACTTGGGGACCATCTGCCGGGGCCCCAATTCTGGCTCTTCTCCCTGGGTTGGGACTTGGGAAAGTCACTCAACCTCTCTGTGTCTCAGTTCCTCACCTTGGAACTGGAATTATAATAGAGATCACGTGGGATTCTCACCATGATAATGGGATCATTTCTGGAATCCTCATGCCTGCCTGTGGGCGCTTGGCAAAGCTTGGCTACTATTATTATTGTATTGTTATTGTGGTTGTTATTACCCCTGTGACTGTGTGACCACCTCGTGTGGTCCAGATTTTGAGTTCTTCCCTTTGGGGTTCTCAGGGTAGGACATTCCACTGCAGAGCACCCCTTGTCTAAAAACTGTCCTGTACATGAGCTGAATTATGACCACACTGTAGAGCCTGCTTACACCCCTTCTGAAGAAAGCTGTCTAGAGAACATCCATTAAAATAGTTATTTAATTCCACATTCTTGAATTTGATCATTTTCAGGAATTCTGAAAATAAATTCCTTCCCTTTTACTCAAAGGTAATCCATTTTTATGTCTTTAGGTGCTACTTATTATTGGTACACAGTCTATCTGTAATGGTTGTAACACAGTATTTCCCAAAACACAGTCACAACTCACACACACACACACACACACACACACAGACCAAATCCACTTGAAAAACGGTACAGTGCCTTCTTGGAAACTCAAAATTTACACTAGCTATTAAAATCTCTGGAAAGTAGTGGGGTAATGAGAGCTGAATTCTACAGCTTATTTCAGCAAGAAGCACAGCTCCGGGCCAGCTTCACGGGTGTGTGAGCCATGCGGTCACACAGGGCCACGTGCTTAGAAGGACCCAGGGCTCAGCTTAATGCTCTGCTGTTGCCATCTTGAAATTCCTAATAATTTTCCAAAAACAGGCTTGTGCGTGTTTACCTTCCACTGGGCCCTGCGAGCTTTACAGCAATTCCTGACCTCCCATGCAGATCCCACAGACCCGGAACTGTGCCAAACACAGTCTCTGGTGAGACCCCAGTTCCTGCTTCTGTTTGGGGCCTGCCTGGTCCCCGGGCACGCTCAGCTTCCTGCCATCTGGGTCAATGAGAGACAAACTCAACAAAGAGTCAGGAATCTATCTTGCTTGTTAAAAATATGCACCAGATTTCCAGGTCTAAAATGTGTATGCACACACTACTGAATGCCAGCATGACGCAAGGCTGCTGAACACCCGGCCACATAGAATGCAACCCAGCCTTGTTCTGAGAACCGGAGTTCTGGGTTTTCCCACAGAAGACCATAACTTGTCATTCAAGTGTGATTTGTACAAGTTAAAGTTTTCAAGGGGGACATCCCCCAAATTCATCTTTATGAACTCCTGAGTTATGACTGTTTTTAGATACATTGCCTATAATTGATACAGAAGCACTTTGAATTGGCACAAAGGTGAGTTTAAAATCACAGCAAGATCCTTTTTGACCCACCTCCTAGAGAAATGGAAATAAAAACACAAATAAACAAATGGGACCTAATGAAACTTAAAAGCTTTTGCACAGCAAAGGAAACCATAAACAAGACCAAAAGACAACCCTCAGAATGGGAGAAAATATTTGCAAATGAAGCAACTGACAAAGGATTAATCTCCAGGATTTACAAGCAGCTCATGCAGCTCAATAACAAAAAAACAAACAACCCAATCCAAAAATGGGCAGAAGACCTAAATAGACATTTCTCCAAAGAAGATATACAGATTGCCAACAGACACATGAAAGAATGCTCAACATCATTAATCATTAGAGAAATGCAAATCAAAACTACAATGAGGTATCATCTCACACGGGTCAGAATGGCCATCATCAAAAAATCTAGAAACAATAAATGCTGGAGAGGGTGTGGAGAAAAGGGAACCCTCTTGCACTGTTGGTGGGAATGTAAATTGATACAGCCACTATGGAGAACAGTATGGAGGTTCCTTAAAAAACTAAAAATAGAACTACCATACGACCCAGCAATCACACTACTGGGCATATACCCTGAGAAAACCATAATTCAAAAAGAGTCATGTACCAAAATGTTCATTGCAGCTCTATTTACAATAGCCAGGACATGGAAGCAACCTAAGTGTCCATCATCGGATGAATGGATAAAGAAGATGTGGCACATATATACAATGGAATATTACTCAGCCATAAAAAGAAATGAAATGGAGGTATTTGTAATGAGGTGGATGGAGTTAGAGTCTGTCATACAGAGTGAAGTAAGTCAGAAAGAGAAAAACAAATACAGTATGCTAACACATATATATGGAATCTAAGGGAAAAAAAAAAAAAAAAAAGGTCATGAAGAACCTAGTGGCAAGACGGGAATAAAGACACAGACCTACTAGAGAATGGACTTGAGGATATGGGGAGGGGGAGGGGTGAGATGTGACAGGGTGAGAGAGTGTCATGGACATATATACACTACCAAATGTAAAATAGATAGCTAGTGGGAAGCAGCCGCATAGCACAGGGAGATCAGCTCTGTGCTTTGTGACCACCTAGAGGGGTGGGATAGGGAGGGTGGGAGGGAGGGAGATGCAAGAGGGAAGAGATATGGGAACATATGTATATGTATAACTGATTCACTTTGTTATAAAGCAGAAACTAACACACCATTGTAAAGCAATTATACTTCAGTAAAGATGTTTAAAAAAAAAAAAATTCTACAGTTTGGTGGAGGGATGGACACATCGATCAGTGGAACAGAATAGAGAACCCAGAAATAGGCCCATACACATATGCCCAACTGAGTTTTGACAAAGATTCAAAAGAAATTCAATGGAGGAAATATCATCTTTTTTCTTTTTTTCAGTAAATGGTACTAGAGTAATTGGACATCCACAGGTAAAAAAACAAAAAAAATAGACCTTGTATCTCATACAAAGACTAATGGATCACAGACTTAAATGTAAAATTGTAAAACTTCCTGTTTTGTTTAATGCATAATCCCAACTAAAGCAAACACAAATTATAGAATGTGAGAGCCTGAAAGGAGTTTACAAGTCATCTAGCAGCTAGCTTGTGCTCCAAATCCAGCAGCTGTGAACAGGAAACGGCTGGCTCATGGGGTGTCCTTCCAGCAAGGGTGCTGTCCTTCAGCTCGGCAGCCGTACAGCAAGGCCCCCAGGATACCATAGCACCTTGCACCTCAGCCACTAAATCTGAGAACTGGACAATACCAATTCTGGAGTAATCTCTCCCTATCTCCTGCCTAATGAAAAGATTGCATCTGTGCCCTTGACATTCTGTAATATTATAGCTGATCCATCCCATCATCAGAAAGCTTTCTGGCGCATCCTCAGGGGGAATGTGGGTCTTTAGAGACAAGTAACCCCAGGGTCAAACTCTGTCTTCATCTTTGACTAGCTCCAACCTACACAGGAGCATAATTGTGGCTACTTTTCAACATTACGAGAAAATAACCTAATAATTGGTAGCTAGAATAGGTCTCATGGATAATTTTCGTTCTGGTACGCTCTCCAGAAGATCTTGGTGTGATGTGTATCAGGTATTCCTTGTGACACCTAGTGTATTGCTGATAATCAATATAAGTTTATTGAGTATAATAAATAATTATGCAAATCCAAAAGTCCTTTCACTTCTTCATGCACAGGGCATAATGGAATCATTTTTTTGTAATTATAATTGAGGTGCTGCGTGTGATTTTGTTTAATTATTTCCACTCGATGGCCTGATTAGGAAAATTGCTCACATTGTTTTCCTTGCATAATGTGCCATTAGGGGAAACAATTACTGAGGAGTCTGGGCCCCCAGCCTCCAGCTAAGCTTCCATCCGGAAGTGAGCATGGCCTTGCCAGCCTCCAGAAGGAGGTGGAGTTCAGCCACTTGATTTCCAGCCTCTAACTTCAAATAATCTGTTTTTTTTTCAAGATAGGTGTTTTGGTCAATCCAAGACACTGCAAGTTGATGTACTATTTCACACTTGCTGATGTTTTCCCATTTTTTTCATCCTAGTTTTGGGCATGATGACATTCTTTCTCTGCTTACCCACTGTTTGTTCACACATGCTCTGGCTGTGTTAGCCGAAAGGATGGCGGTTTCCTCCTCCGAGTGTCCGTCAGCATGACTGTAAATATATTCTCTCCTGGTGGACTTGGTGAGGCAGTAACATTTGAGAATAGGCGTGCCCTGCCACTAAATTCCCACGTGCGTGCAAATACTCTTGACAAGGGAAGTAGTGCTGAAGTGGTTGGTAAGAAAGTTATGGAATTGCCTGGGCTGAGTAACTTAGTAGTTAGGACAAGAGCCCAAGGGAAGGCTGGAACGAGGGACTGAGACAGGAAGCAGTGGGGGCTCCAGTATGCCCCAAAAGTCACCAGCTTCTTCCGGGTGAAACCGTGTGGCCTTGACTCTGGTGATATCATCCAGTCCATTGTCCAGTCCAGTGCTGAGACTGACGGGGCAGAAGGAACGACGAATCCTGGGTCTGCCACCAGCCCACAGTGTGAGCGAGCTTCCCAGCTTTTCTGTTCTTGGTTGAGCATTGGACTTTAGGAAAATTGTCTTCCTAAAGACTACTTCCTAAATAGTCCAAGAAAAGTAAAAGCGTGTGCAGGGGTCGGAGAAGGGGGCGGTCCAAGCGGCAGTGGCCAGGCTTTCCCCATCAATCCACATAGCACCTCGGGAAGCCAGTGCCTCACATGCCACCTGCGCTCATTTTGCTTTCGATGGATGCATTCAGGAAGGAGCACTATGACTGATTATTTTCTGTACCTGCAAGGTGCTGCTGATTAGAGGCAAATAGAAAACGTGCAGCGGTGATAGCAGAAATTGTGCCTTTCTCAGCTGGGCAAGAAGTGTGAACAGGAAGGGCATGTGTGGTCCAGGTTGCAAGAGCAGGCTTTGTGTTCAGACAGTTGGGTGCAAACCCCAGCTCAGCAGCCCTGGACCTCAGGCAAGCAACTTAAGCGTCTGGGCCTCAGTTTACTCAACTGTGTAACAGGGATGCTCAAACCTAGACCCTAGGGTTCCTGTGAGGTTCAGTAAGTCGATGGGTGGCAGAATGAAGGCTGTCTATTATTATTTGCCTTTACTGTACCTACCCATGGCTCATTTTCTGGCTTCATTAATGAAAAGGGGCATTCTGCATTAAGGTTAGAAAATTACCTTTGGCCTAGGTCCTCGGAGGCTGAATAATGGCCCCTCAAAGATGCCCACATCTTAAATTCCAGGAACCTGTGTACATTACCTGATATGGTAAAAGGGACTTTGCAGATGTGATTAAGTTAATGATGTTGAGATGTGGGAAGATGATCCTGGATTATGTGGGGGGCCCTAAATGTAATCACAAGGGTCCTTATAAGAGGGGGACACGAGGATCAATGAGTGGCGTGGGGATGGAAGCAGACATGAGCAATGGCCGAGGAGACAAGGATTGCCGCAGCCTCCGTAAGGTGGAGGAGACAAGGAACAGTTTCTCCCCTGGAGCCTCCAGAAAAGAACAGCCCTGCCGACACCTTGATTTTAGACTTCTGGTCTTCAGAACTATGAAAGAATAAGTTTGTGCTGCTTTAAGCCACTATATTTGTGGTGATTTGTTACAGCAGCAAGAGGAAGTTAACACACCCTATTACATGAGACTTCAAGTGTTGTAGATGGAAGTTTTTCTGAAAGTTATGGCATAGTATCAGCCTTTTAAATCTAAGCATGAAGGCGGGGCAGGGTAGCTACCCTGATTTGGTCTGGCATAGATGCTTCGCGCCCTGACGTTGCTTTATTTTGAGTTGTTAATTTTCAAACTATCAAGTCTTCCTGCTGGTTTCCCCTCCTCCCGGCTGTTTCAGGACTTACTGCTGCCCCACCCTCATCACCTTTGGTGGTTGCACAAGTGGATAATAATAATAGCAGAGAGCACGCACTTTGCCACGTGCATCACATGCTTTATCTCACGTAACCCTCCAGCAAGCCCTTGAGGGGGAAGCTATTTGACCCTATTTACAGATCTTGAAACTGAGGTCCAGAGAGGTCAAATGGGCATTGATGCCACCTGGCATGAAAATGGGAGCTCAGCCCAAGAGCCCAAGCACTGGAAACTGTTCTGTGATGCCTCGGCATCATCTTCCAGACAACGCTGGCTTCCTAGAACTGTGCCTAAACGTTCTGAGCTGGGCGGATTGAAGATGTGGTCAGTTCCCCATCAGACGCATGTGCACGGGGTTGTTTAATTACATCAGCGCTGACTTTGGTAACTAGTGGGGTTGCAGTAACCATCACCTCATGTGTAGGAAGGTATTCTTTAAACTATTGGGCATTATGGAAATATTCATTTTCGTTCATTTGTATTTTGCACGAGCACTTAATGACTTTTGTTTGAGTTGCTCTGAAAGCTCTTTTCTAGATCATTCTTAACCAGGTATTAGTCCATTTCATCCTTACAGGGTGAAATTCCATTAAGGGCAGAGGTCATGCCTTTTTGTCTTCTGTATTTCAGCATCCAGAACAGAGCCCAGCACAGAAAAGGCCTGGAGAGCGTTTATCAAATAACTAAAATAGGTAACATACTCTGTGGTGTTTAATAATAGCCAACATTCCTTGAGGACCTTCTGTGTGCCAGGTGCTATCTTTGTTTTAACCCATTTGATCCTCTAATCAACATTATGAGGACCCAAGCTACAAGGGGTTTAGTAGCTCTCTAAATTATAGGTGGCAGCCCTGAGATGGGAGCCCAGGATGCCTGGGTCCAGAGTTTGCACTTCTAAACAGGATGCAAAACTGCCTTTCTATAAAGTCTGGAAATGTAATGCTTTAAATGATATTTTGCAAAAATTTGCAAAGCTGCAGTTTTGTTTGCAATGAAATACTTTTCCTCTGATGCCACATAATAACATCTAAAGTTTGGATACAGCCATAAGCTCCGTGACAGCAAAAATTTTGTCTTGTTCACCAATTTATCTCCCCTGCTGAGTAAGCCCAGAACCAAGTACATAGTATGTGCTCAATAAATATGTGTTGACTATAAAAATCATCAGGTCACAGGAAGTAACAATGATACTCATGAAAATGCCTAAAATGCAAGATATCTACACACTGATGCAATTCCTGTTTTACTGTATTTTATTTTTCTAAAGAAAAGGAGTCCTGTGATGTGGGGTGTGTCTGGGTGTGTGTGTGTGTGTGTGTGTGCACGTGGGCACATATGTATCAGGCCATTGTTTAAAAAGAGCAGTGTCATGATATTCCCACACTAAATAGGGACATTTGCTCCAAAGGAAATTTTAGGTCTCATATCTCATTTGGAGATAGTTTTGTCTCCTTATTTAGTCCTGAGTTATCTTGGACTCTATAAAAAAGCCCACAACTGCAGTCTAATAATTGGTCATAAAGTAAGATTTGCAGTCATTGTTTACACAGCTGAGGGCCAGCACCTTTGTAGAGAATATGGAGAACAAGTAAATCTGTGGTCGAATATTTATTTGGGGGTAACACAGAGGAGAAGCACGCCCAGCCTGCTTCATTACAGTGTCAGAGGTCAAAGGAGATCTCAGGAATTTAGGAAGCAGGTTCGTCTTCATAATAGATCAAACTAAACATAACTCAGAGGACAGATGAGAAGGATGGGGGTGAGGGGCTTCCCTTCTGGACGGAGGAGACAGTGTGGTTCCAAGTATAATTGGTAGAGACAGAATAATTCAGAATCAAGATTCTGTTGATTCATCCATCATTTAGAGAATTCCCTTTGGGAAACCGGGGCTTTCTGCCTGGAGTGCCGATATTCACCCAGAACGCAATACTTGGCCGACTTAATTCAGTCGTGTCACCCATCAAATCTCACAGAAAGAAAGAGCAACACCAGGCAGTGCACAGCAGACAAAACCAAGGGAGCCTCACTAGCTTTTCTTTTGTTTCATCTGATACACTCATGGGGGTGAGAACCCGTGACATCCTCCCAGTGATGGAGCGGGTATGAGGGGTGCAGATCTGCCCCTGCCTACTTTCCCTGCATCTCCTGCACTGTAGAGATATCCAATCCAGTGCTGCAACTTGACAGCCTTGTGGGACCAGGAATCTCAGTCCCCAGGGTTTCCCGGGGGATCCTGACATTCACATCAAGGGGCCGTTGTGTCTGGCAAATCTCTCTACCTGAGTCCTGACCTTGGCCTTCTGGGATCAGGGAAGCGATCCTGATGGGAACTCTGGCTTCTGTTAACACAGCTGATGGGCGCCTCTGAGGACTCCAGGGGCCAGGGCAGCAGCCGACGGGAAGAGAGTGGCCCTGTCCCCCCTGCTGCTCCTCTTCTGGAAGCTCACCGCGTGGAATCAGTGAGCCTGGAATGAACACGAGGGCTGTTCGTTAACCTCAAACGACTAATGGCATCAGATTCCAGGGCTGACACACAGGGGTGGATGGTGAAGTTTTTCCCGCTAAGCATAACTCCTTAGTAAGCACCTCCACAGCGGGGTCTAGCGCCTTTGCACATTGGGCTTCTTTCAGAGTGTTAGCCAAGTACCAATGGAGAAAGACCAAATGTGGGCTGCTGTGTTGTCTGGGTTTGACCGAGGAGAATGGCTGTGACTTTTCCTCGTTTGTGCTGCTTTGGGCCCCCCCCACAGGGAAGCCTTTTGGGTTGTCAGGTTTACTGTGGTGACTCGCTGATGTTCCCAGGAGCAGAGAAGAAGGCTCTCTGGGCGTCTTCGCGGTGCCCCAGCCTTTCACGTTTATGCCTCTGGCGACACCTCTGGTTCTTCACTTGATCCTCATGTCATGGGGCTCTTTCTAGAACCATTCTCCTAATGACCTCCACACTTAAAAGGGAAACATGGCTCTTGACAACTTTAATAATGCTACTTACATTGTTATCATTTAAGTATTTATAGTGTATTAAAAGATGCCACATTCCCCAAATATTTTAGCAAGTAATAGCAGGGATAGAGATACTCTGATCTGCTTTCACCATATGAGCTGCTTTCTACCTGTGAAAGTACACACAGGGACCACCTAGCCGAATGACAGAGTGGCCGGTGCAAGGGTGAATACACCGAACAAAGGAGGTGACAACGGTTGTAGAAAACTGTCCATCAGTCTTGTGAGGTGAGACCACATGTGACTGTTGAAGGCAGACTTATCCATGCAACTTACGTTAACGGTGCCTGCAGCCTTGGCCATTGGGGAACCAGCCCCCAGATAAGATCCTGACCTCTGCACAGGCTTTACTGGACATGATCCTGGGCTGATCTTTCCTTCCACTGCCGCCCGTGGAGTAGACCTGGTCTTGCCCCACTCTCAGGCCTGGGCCCACGGTTGTCCACAAATGTCAAAACCAACCGCGAGGTTTAGAGAAGCTGTTTTTGACCAGCAGGCAAAGTGATCTTTCTGGAGACCTCAAATTTCTTTCAAAAGTTATCCTCCCTTTTGCCAAAACTCATATATACACATATATAAAAATATATACACGTATATACATGCATACCTAATATAGCTGATACACATATACATATATAACATATATACATTTAACACATATACATATAACATGTATAAACATATTATAGAAACATATTGTTCATGTATCTATATGTATAGATAGATATGTTTGTGTACAAGATTCAAAGTAAATATATACTTTAGAATTCAGTAAAACAGAAAAAAATTCTGTAATCTGATTATGAGTTTATGAAATTTAAGGACAGAGAATTTTAATCCCTGCCATGGCATGAACTTTTTTCTTAACTCTTTACCCTTGCATTCATTTAAGTGACCCACTGTCATTTCCTATATGGTAGGATCACATCAGTGTTGAAGTTTTGACTGACTTTATATTCTGGAAATAGATATTTTATCTTTAATACAAAGTAAATTGTATTCGTTTCCCGTGGCTACCAAAACAAATTACCAAAAACCGTGTGGTCTAAAACAACAGAAATGTATTCTTTCACGGTCTGGAGTGCAGAAGTCTGAAAGGAAGGGGTCGGCAGGGCCCACACTCCCTGCTAACTCCAGGGGAGGGTCCTTCCTCGCCTCTTCCAGCCTCTAGAGTTTCGCGGCATCCTTGGCGTCCTTGGCTCATAGATGCATCACCCAGTCACACGGCCGCCACCTTCTCCCTGTGTCTTCACACCATTTCCCTCCGTGCATGTCTATCGCTGTGTCCAAATATCCCCTTTCTATGAGGACACCAATCATCTTGGATTAGATCCCACCTTAATGACCTCACATTAACCTGATAATCTCTGTACAGACCCTGTCTCCAAATAAGGTCACATTTTGAGGTTCTGAGGTTAGAACGTCAACATATTTTAGGGGAGAAAGGACACAACCTATAACATAAGTTCTGAACGGAAAAAGAAAAGGAATATATTTTCAATAATATGTCATGCTGCTAAGGTATCTGCATATGAACAGTGTTCCAAGTTTGGTTATCCATGCATACAAACCTTTAAACTTTACATTTTTTTGTAATAATCATTTTTTAAACTTTACATTTAGACTTCACATTTTTTGTAATAATTATTTTTCATATTAGTATATTTATTAAAGTGGAAAACTGATATTTGCTATTTATAATAGCAGTGGGAAACAAATGAAATGTAAGATTTTGTCTGCAACACTTCTCTACATTTTTACCCCAATGCCCCCTCTCCCTCTGCCCACACAACCCTACACTCCTGGATCATTGCCCAGTAATAGTAATAGCAGAAACATTTATGAAGTGCCATTATTAATTTTATTTTTGTCACTGATTGTGGCCCAACTGGAGGCCTTCAAATTGTGCATACATGTTTTCAGGTCCAATTCTGGCTGGAAACTGAGCTACGGCTGATTCTGAGGCTGAAGGGGGATCTTCTGTAACACCCTGGCGCCTTTGTACTGGCTGGGGTCTCCTAGTAAATCCTACCATTTCAAGCTTAGCTGCAAATGTTCCCCCACGTGATGCTGTACTCTACAAATATCCTTATTTGAGACATGACCTGTAGTTAAGTTAGCACTTCATTACAATTGCTTAATTTTAGGGCAACATGTAGCATTGCTTAGGTATATTTATTCTTGTAAATTTCTGAAATGGAGAAATCTATATTTCTGTTTACATATGTTTCCTCTCTCTCTCTCTCTCTCTCTCTCTCTCTCTCTCTCTCCCTCTCTCCCTCTCTCTCCTCTTATGGATAATGAATCAACTAAACATTAGTGATTTTCCTTGTTAATAAAGACCAGTGTACAATGTTTCTATTTAAAATGTTCATTAGCAGAATTAAAATTGGGAGCAGATACCCATTTGATACAAAATGCTTCCAGAATCTCACATATGCCACTGCCTGGCAAAGTCAGAAAAGGCTAAATAAATTACCCAGGCAATACCTTCTATGCCCTCTGGACTTTTCTGCCTTGTTAGTGTCTAAGGTTACAGAAAAAAGAAATGGAACATTGGGGTTGCCACGGAGACATCCAAGTCCTGTCAACACCTCTTGCTCTAATAGTGACAAATGATACTTATTACATCAGTGTTAATTTCATCAGATTCTGCTCAGATAAAGATACTTAACCTTTACTGATAAAATTGTGTCCTTATAATTACTTAGTAAAAGACCTTATTAGACAACAGTATTCTATGTCTATAGATGCACATTTTATTGAGGTTTATTACATGTTATATCGATGGGGTATTTGAAAGTTTGCCTTTATTTTTTTCCTTCAAGACCTTTAACTATTGGAAAAACCTGCAATGAGATTTTGGTTTTTGTGGCTGTCTTGTTTGGAAAAAAATAAAAAGTGTGGTTTCTGCAGGTTGTTACTTAAAATCCTAAATAAAATATATGAAGTTTTTAAAATTAGACATTGCTTTAAGCCTTTAAAAATAAGGTTTTCTCTCCATGCACATGAAATTAAAATAGCCAAATACCTTACACACCTTATGCACTTTTAGGACATGCACCCTCTAAGCCAGTCATCTTGGATTAAGGCGTACCCCAATGACCCCACCTCAATTTAATTAATTACATCTGCAAAGACCTTATCTCTAAATAAGGTCACATTTTGAGGCGCTGTGGATTAGGGCTTCAACACAGGAATTTTGAGTGAACAATTCAACCCCTGACAACATTTACACTAAGGTTCAAACCTGTGATTTTCTCTGTTCTCCCAACTCTCTAGATTTCTGATCCTCCTTGCAACAAGCAGTTCCATAAAGTTCAATTTCATTCCTTCAGTTCTTCAGGATTTTAGTTTTTTTCCATCTTTTTCTTACATTGAAGTATAGTTGTTATAATATTAGTTTCAGGTGTACAGCATAGTGATTGAACATTTTTATAGATTATACTCCATTTAAAGTTACTACAAAATAATGCCTGTATTTCCCTGTGCTGTACAATATATCCTTGTTGCTTTCCATCTTAAAAAATTCCACAAAAAAACCATTAATTTTCTTGATTATAAATATAATACATTCTCTTTTTAGCAAATTTAGAAGCATTTGAAGAGGACAAAGTAAACAAAATCACAGACCCTCAATCACAGATCTTGAGACAGTCAAGTCCATGTGCATGACTGCCTGTTTCTTTTTAGTTCTTCACATACATACAGACTTATTTTAAAATGAAAACGGGAATTTTTACATACAGTTTCTTATCTAGCTTATTTCACTAATTGCTGTACTTCGATTATTTCATCAAATTATGCAATATTCTCGAAAACATGAGTTTCATTGAGTTATAAAGTCATTATAATGAACTCCTATTGTTTTGTGCTTAATGTTTCTGTTCTGTTTTCAATCGCTAATGTCCGTTTTTTCTTAACCTTTTGTATATGATTTTGTTTCCATGCCCACTTTTACTCTAGGGATTTGAAAGGCATGCATTCGGTACTTATTCTACTAATGATTACTTTCAAATTTTATATAGCTATATGCAAATTTATTTTTCTAGTTATAAATGCCAAGAATTAAAATTATGTGTTTCCTGAGTGTGAGGTGAATAATCTCGTATGCTTTTAATTTTGTTATTCCTCCTGCCAGTGCCTTGTTTCTATAGCAACAATCTGAGACTTTACACAATGATGATTGTAGCAGAATTGTTTAGTCATTTTATTGTTTTACAAGCATACCAATGACACATATTTTGACCTAATTTATATTTAACTGAGTTTATTGGAAGTCATGCAATATGTTTTTTAGTCCACTGGGTATAGAATTTGCTCAGAGAGCTGTATATTTTGCTGTACTGTATTTATATTTATTTATTTATTTTTGGCTGTGTTGGGTCTTCGTTTCTGTGCGAGGGCTTTCTCTAGTTGCGGCAAGCGGGGGCCACTCTTCATCGCGATGCGTGGACCTCTCACTATCGTGGCCTCTCTTGTTGCGGAGCACAGGCTCCAGACGCGCAGGCACAGTAGTTGTGGCTCACGGGCCCAGCTGCTCCACGGCATGTGGGATCCTCCCAGACCAGGGCTCGAACCTGTGTCCCCTGCGTTGGCAGGCAGATTCTCAACCACTGTGCCACCAGGGAAGCCCTGCTGTATTTATAGATAACTTGTTTTTAATCAACCTGTATGATTAGAAGACAATTCAAAATGTCTTCAATATATGTTTGAGAATTCTTTTATTTTCAGTAAAATTGCCTGATACCTGATACTTTATGGAGCTCTATCTGGAAGCACAGGATTTGTGAGCTCCTGATTATATTTTTTTAATTTCCCTTTTTTATTCTCAATTACTGAGATTTATGAACAAAATGTTTAGATATTCATTCCCAGTTCTTAGTTTTTAATTATATCAGTGTTTTAATTTTTAGTCTTAATTGTTAGTGAAATTTTTAAAGTTTCTTTTATCCTACTCA
Organism: Balaenoptera ricei; assembly: GCF_028023285.1. Classification (NCBI taxonomy): domain Eukaryota; kingdom Metazoa; phylum Chordata; class Mammalia; order Artiodactyla; family Balaenopteridae; genus Balaenoptera; species Balaenoptera ricei. The sequence goes on along the minus strand of NC_082642.1, from coordinate 156,782,544 downwards.
TTCAGTTTTATGTAATATTTTATCTTCTATTCACAATTTTTAGTTCAGTAATTATGTTTTTGGCTCTACCCAATCAATTTGCCCTTATCCCAGCATGTCCCTTCATTTCAGCAGGTTATTCTAGTATCATGTGTGCAATGCCTTTTCTATCTATGCTGGGTTAATTATTTAGACATTTTCTAAAACCATCTATTTTTTTGTACTGTTTGCTAAAAACCTTCATGCCCTTGCTCTCCAGGCCTGGAAGTCCAGAGCAAGGGAGGGCTTGTCTTCATTGAAAATAAATCCCATGTTCTTGTGGCTATAGTTACACTTCACCTTCTCTGGGATGTTATAGAATTCTAGGTCCAGCTATAGAACTACGATAAGAATTGGATTCACAGATACCATAGTTTATTTGAGCATGTTCATCTTTAGTTTGAGCTTCAGTCAAAACTAACTGGTTCATTCAAACATGATCCCTTTTATTTTTATTTTATTTTTGGCTGCGTTGGGTCTTTGTTGCTGCACGCGGGCTTTCTTTAGTGGTGGCGAGCAGGGGCTACTCTTCGTTGCGGTGCGCGAGCTTCTCCTTGCAGTGGCTTCTCTTGTTGCGGAGCACAGGCTCTAGGCACACGGGCTCAGTAGTTGTGGCTCACGGGCTCTAGAGCGCAGGCTCAGTAGTTGTGGCGCACGGGCTTAGCTGCTCCGCAGCATGTGGGATCTTCCCGGACTAGGGCTCGAACCTGTCTCCCCTGCATTGGCAGGCGGATTCTTAACCACTGCGCCACCAGGGAAGCCCACGATTCCTTTTAAACAGTGTGGTTGCTCAGGTAACATGACACTTTAGAGTAATTTCATTGAATCCGTTGCTCCGGCCAACTTTATTTTTCCTGTCTTTCCAACTGGACAGTTTGCTGAAATGTGAGATGGACAGCATTGAAATCTGCCCAACACACTTGATTCTCTGGTCTCATTTGACCTCTTCATGTTCACAGATTTGCTTCACTCTCTTCTAAACCACTACGTTATATCAGCGGTTACTCCCAAGGAAGTTCTCCCACCTTTTATTGAGAAACCTTTGTGTAGAAGAAAGCGCACAGGTAATCAAGCAAAAGATCGAGGTTTGTGTCTGCTGAGCCATTGATTCACTGAATAATTCTGGGCAAAGATGTAATCGTTGGAAGCTTCACTTTTCCCATTCATACGTGGGGATCATAGCGGGTAGACATTTTTCTTAAATGAGATAATATTGTATATGACAAAGTGTGTTATCTTTTATTATTGTGACCATCTATGGCCATTACGTAGGGTAACTTAATTGTCTGACAGGGATTTTTCTTCAAAAATCTTTGTATTCTTTTTGTGATTAACATTTATGAAGCACAGTGATTATTATTTGTTGAGTTAAACTGAACTAAATATGTCTTATATACCTAAAACCATACCAGAAATATCCGGGTGGATATTGTAGCTAAATTTCACCCTACAGTAGTAAGATAAAATTTTAGTTATTTACTGTCTAATGTGGACATATATATGGCTCTGTATATCTCTTTATTTTTCTTCATCAAATATCAAATCCAATATTATGTTAGACACAATAATTAACTGTGGTTATGTTTCTGAAGTGAATTCTAGTGTGTTTTCTGTTGTACTCAGAAATTTACTTTCTTTGCAAAATCTTTATGATTATTAAAAATCACTTCTTCTGTCATATGTCTCAAAAATGGCGTTTGATTAAAAAAAACACAAAATCTGTGTGAAATTTTATATATTGGTGATGAAAAATAAAAGCAAACATAAAAAATAGATAATCAATTCTTACAACTTTACAATGCTATTAAAAGAGTAATTTTAATGATGGCCATCATCAAAAAATCTACAAACAATAAATGCTGGAGAGGGTGTGGAGAAAAGGGAACTCTCTTGCATTGTTGGTAGGAATGTAAATTGATACAGCCACTATGGAGAACAGTATGGAAGGTCCTTAAAAAACTAAAAATAGAACAACTATACGACCCAGCAGTCCCACTACTGGGCATATACCCTGAGAAAACCATAATTCAAAGAGAATCATGTACCACAATGTTCATTGCAGCATTATTAACAATAGCCAGGACATGGAAGCAACCTAAGTGTCCATCAACAGATGAATGGATAAAGAAGATGTGGCACATATATACAATGGAATATTACTCAGCCATAAAAAGAAACGAAATTGAGTTATTAGTAGTGAGGTGGATGGACCTAGAGTCTGTCATACAGAGTGAAGTAAGTCAGAAAGAGAAAAACAAAATACCATATGCTAACACATATATATGGAATCTTAAAAAAAAAAAAACAGGTTCTGAAGAACCTAGGGGCAGGACAGGAATAAAGATGCAGACGTTGAGAATGGACTTGAGGATACGGGGAGGGGGAAGGGTAAGCTGGGACAAAGTGAGAGAGTGGCATGGACATATATACACTACCAAATGTAAAATAGATAGCTAGTGAGAAGCAGCCGCATAGCACAGGGAGATCAGCTCCGTGCTTTGTGACCACCTAGAGGGGTGGGATAGGGAGGGTGGGAGGGAGACACAAGAGGGAAGAGATATATATGTATATGTATAACTGATTCACTTTGTTGTAAAGCAGAAACTAACACACCATTGTAAAGCAATTATACTCCAGTAAAGATGTAAGAAAAAAAAGAGTAATTTTAGTAATTGAGTAATTCCTACTCAATTAGGAATGTTCATATAGGAAATGAAAATATGGATGCCAGAGTTATGTATGTTGTCAGATACCTGTACTACATCAGACCAATGACACCTTTCCAGATGATAGACTGTTAGGTCGAAAAATCCTGAAGGAGCATTATGCATTGAGTCCTTTGATTTGCACATACAGTAGTAGCTAATTACATGAGACGTTCTTGACTTTTTAAATTATATGGCATTTTTTCACAAAATGTTCATTAAATAATGATATCTTTTTTTTTTTTCTTTTAAACATCTTTATTGAAGTATAATTGCCTTACAATGGTGTGTTAGCTTCTGCTTTATAACAAAGTTAATCAGTTATACATATACAATATGTTCCCATATCTCTTCCCTCTTGCATCTCCCTCCCTCCCACCCTCCCCATCCCACCCCTCTAGGTGGTCACAAAGCACCGAGCTGATCTCCCTGTGCTATGCGGCTGCTTCCCACTAGCTATCTATTTTACATTTGGTAGTGTATATATGTCCATGACACTCTCTCACCCTGTCACATCTCACCCCACCCCCTCCCCATATCCTTAAGTCCAGTCTCTAGTAGGTCTGTGTCTTTATTCCTGTCTTGCCACTAGGTTCTTCATGGCTTTTTTTTTTCCTTAGATTCCGTACATATGTGTTAGCATACTGTATTTGTTTTTCTCTTTCTGACTTACTTCACTCTGTATGACAGACTCTAACTCCATCCACCTCATTACAAATACCTCCATTTCATTTCTTTTTATGGCTGAGTAATATTCCATTGTATATATGTGCCACATCTTCTTTATCCATTCATCTGTCGATGGACATTTAGGTTGCTTCCAGGTCCTGGCTATTGTAAATAGAGCTGCAATGAACATCTTGGTACATGACTCTTTTTGAACTATGGTTTTCTCAGGGTATATGCCCAGTAGTGGGATTGCTGGGTCGTATGGTAGTTCTATTTGTAGTTTTTTTTTTTTTTTAAACATCTTTATTGAAGTATAATTGCCTTACAATAGTGTGTTAGCTTCTGCTTTATAACAAAGTGAATCAGTTATACATATACAATATGTTCCCATTTCTCTTCCCTCTTGCATCTCCCTCCCTCCCACCCTCCCCATCCCACCCCTCTAGGTGGTCACAAAGCACCGAGCTGATCTCCCTGTGCTATGCGGCTGCTTCCCACTAGCTATCTATTTTACATTTGGTAGTGTATATATGTCCATGACAATCTCTTACCCTGTCACATCTCACCCCACCCCCTCCCCATATCCTCAAGTCCATTCTCTAGTAGGTCTGTGTCTTTATTCCCGTCTTGCCACTAGGTTCTTCATGGCCTTTTTTTTTTTTTTTTTTCCTTAGATTCCGTATATATGTGTTAGCATACTGTATTTGTTTTTCTCTTTCTGACTTACTTCACTCTGTATGACAGACTCTAACTCCATCCACCTCATTACAAATACCTCCATTTCATTTCTTTTTATGGCTGAGTAATATTCCATTGTATATATGTGCCACATCTTCTTTATCCATTCATCTGTCGATGGACATTTAGGTTGCTTCCAGGTCCTGGCTATTGTAAATAGAGCTGCAATGAACATTGTGGTACATGACACTTTTTGACCTATGGTTTTCTCAGGGTATATGCCCAGTAGTGGGATTGCTGGGTCGTATGGTAGTTCTATTTGTAGTTTTTTAAGGAACCTCCATACTGTTCTCCATAGTGGCTGTATCAATTTACATTCCCACCAACAGTGCAAGAGAGTTCCCTTTCCTCCACACCCTCTCCAGCATTTATTGTTTCTAGATTTTTTGATGATGGCCATTCTGACCGGTGTGAGATGATATCTCATTGTAGTTTTGATTTGCATTTCTCTAATGATTAATGATGTTGAGCATTCTTTCATGTGTCTGTAGGCCATCTGTATATCTTCTTTGGAGAAATGTCTATTTAGGTCTTCTGCCCATTTTTGGATTGGGTTGTTCGTTTTTTTGTTATTGAGCTGCATGAGCTGCTTGTAAATCTTGGAGATTAATCCTTTGTCAGTTGCTTCATTTGCAAATATTTTCTCCCATTCTGATGGTTGTCTTTTGGTCTTGTTTATGGTTTCCTTTGCTGTGCAAAAGCTTTTAAGTTTCATTAGGTCCCATTTGTTTATTTGTGTTCTTATTTCCATTTCTCTGGGAGCTGGGTCAAAAAGAATCTTGCTGTGATGTATGTCATAGAGTGTTCTGCCTATGTTTTCCTCTAAGAGTTTGATAGTGTCTGGTCTTACACTTAGGTCTTTAATCCATTTTGAGTTTATTTTTGTGCATGGTGTCAGGGAGTGTTCTAATTTCATACTTTTACATGTATCTGTCCAATTTTCCCAGCACCACTTATTGAAGAGGCTGTCTTTTCTCCACTGTATATGCTTGCCTCCTTTATCAAAGATAAGGTGACCATATGTGCGTGGGTTTATCTCTGGGCTTTCTATCCTGTTCCATTGATCAATATTTCTGTTTTTGTGCCAGTACCAAACTGTCTTGATTACTGAAGCTTTGTAATATAATCTGAAGTCAGGGAGCCTGATTCCCCCAGCTCCATTTTTCGTTCTCAAGATTGCTTTGGCTATTCGGGGTCTTTTGTGTTTCCATACAAATTGTGAAATTTTTTGTTCTAGTTCTGTGAAAAATGCCAGTGGTAGTTTGATAGGGATTGCATTGAATCTGTAGATTGCTTTGGGTAGTAGAGTCATTTTCACAATGTTGATTCTTCCAATCCAGGAACATGGTATATCTTTCCATCTATTTGTATCATCTTTAATTTCTTTCATCAGTGTCTTATAATTTTCTGCATACAGGTCTTTTGTCTCCTTAGGTAGGTTTATTCCTAGATATTTTATTCTTTTTGTTGCAATGGTAAACGGTAGTGTTTTCTTAATTTCACTTTCAGATTTTTCATCATTAGTGTATAGAAATGCAAGAGATTTCTGTGCATTAATTTTGTATCCTGCTACTTTACCAAATTCATTGATTAGCTCTAGGAGTTTTCTGGTAGCATCTTCAGGATTCTCTATGTATAGTATCATGTCATCTGCAAACAGTGACAGCTTTACTTCTTCTTTTCCGATTTGGATTCCTTTTATTTCTTTGTCTTCTCTGATTGCTGTGGCTAACACTTCCAAAACTATGTTGAATAATAGTGGTGAGAGTGGGCAACCTTGTCTTGTTCCTGATCTTAGTGGAAATGGTTTCAGTTTTTCACCATTGAGGACAATGTTGGCTGTGGGTTTGTCATATATGGCCTTAATTATGTTGAGGAACGTTCCCTCTATGCCTACTTTCTGCAGGGCTTTTATCATAAATGGGTGTTGAATTTTGTCGAAAGCTTTCTCTGCATCTATTGAGATGATCATATGGTTTTTCTCCTTCAATTTGTTAATATGGTGTATCACATTGATTGATTTACGTATATTGAAGAATCCTTGCATTCCTGGGATAAACCCCACTTGATCATGGTGTATGATCCTTTTAATGTGCTGTTGGATTCTGTTTGCGAGTATTTTGTTGAGGATTTTTGCCTCTATGTTCATCAGTGATATTGACCTGTAGTTTTCTTTCTTTGTGACATCTTTGTCTGGTTTTGGTATCAGGGTGATGGTGGCCTCGTAGAATGAGTTTGGGAGTGTTCCTCCCTCTGCAATATTTTGGAAGAGTTTGAGAAGGATAGGTGTTAGCTCTTCTCTAAATGTTTGATAGAATTCACCTGTGAAGCCGTCTGGTCCTGGGCTTCTGTTTATTGGAAGGTTTTTAATCACAGTTTCAATTTCAGTGCTTGTGATTGGTCTGTTTATATTTTCTATTTCTTCCTGGTTCAGTCTCGGCAGTTTGTTCATTTCTAAGAATCTGTCCATTTCTTCCAGGTTGTCCATTTTATTGGCGTAGAGTTGCTTGTAGTAATCTCTCATGATCTTTTGTATTTCTGCAGTGTCAGTGGTTACTTCTCCTTTTTCATTTCTAATTCTATTGATTTGAGTCTTCTCCCTTTTTCTCTTGATGAGTCTGGCTAATGGTTTATCAATTTTGTTTATCTTGTCAAAGAACCAGCTTTTAGTTTTATTGATTTTTGCTATTGTTTCCTTCATTTCTTTTTCATTTATTTCTGACCTGATCTTTATAATTTCTTTCCTTCTGCTGGCTTTGGGGTTTTTTTGTTCTTCTTTCTCTAATTGCTTTAGGTGCAAGGTTAGGTTGTTTATTCGAGATGTTTCCTGTTTCTTGAGGTAGGCTTGTATTGCTATAAACTTCCCTCTTAGCACTGCTTTTGCTGCGTCCCATAGGTTTTGGGTCGTTGTATCTCCATTGTCATTTGTTTCTAGGTATTTTTTGATTTCCCCTTTGATTTCTTCAGTGATCACTTCGTTATTAAGTAGTGTATTGTGTAGCCTCCATGTGTTTGTATTTTTTACAGATCCTTTCCTGTAATTGATATCTAGTCTCATAGCGTTGTGGTCGGAAAAGATACTTGATACGATTTCAATTTTCTTAAATTTACCAAGGCATGATTTGTGACCCAAGATATGATCTATCCTGGAGAATGTTTCATGCGCACTTGAGAAAAATGTGTATTCTGTTGTTTTTGGGTGGAATGTCCTATAAATATCAATTAAGTCCATCTTGTTTAATGTATCATTTAAAGCTTGTGTTTCCTTATTGACTTTCATTTTGGATGATCTGTCCATTGGTGAAAGTGGGGTGTTAAAGTCCCCTACTATGATTGTGTTGCTGTCAATTTCCCCTTTTATGGCTGTTAGTATTTGCCTTATGTATTGAGGTGCTCCTATGTTGGGTGCATAAATATTTACAATTGTTATACCTTCCTCTTGGATCGATCCCTTGATCATTATATAGTGTCCTTCTTTGTCTCTTATAATATTCTTTATTTTAAAGTCTATTTTTTCTGATATGAGAATTGCTACTCCAGCTTTCTTTTGATTTCCATTTGCATGGAATATCTTTTTCCATCCCCTCACTTTCAGTCTGTATGTGTCTCTAGGTCTGAAGTGGGTCTCTTGTAGACAGCATATATATGGGTCTTGTTTTTGTATCCATTCAGCCAGTCTGTGTCTTTTGGTGGGAGCATTTAATCCATTTATATTCAAGGTAATTATCGATATGTATGTTCCCATTCCCATTTTCTTAAATGTTTTGGGTTTGTTATTGTAGGTGTTTTCCTTCTCTTGTGTTTCTTGCCTAGAGAAGTTCCTTTAGCATTTGTTGTAAAGCTGGTTTGGTGGTGCTGAACTCTCTCAGCTTTTGCTTGTCTGTAAAGGTTTTAATTTCTCCATCACATCTGAATGAGATCCTTGCTGGGTAGAGTAACCTTGGTTGTAGGTTTTTCTCCTTCATCACTTTAAGTATATCCTGCCACTCCCTTCTGGCTTGCAGAGTTTCTGCTGAAAGATCAGCTGTTAACCTTATGGGGATTCCCTTGTGTGTTATTTGTTGTTTTTCCCTTGCTGCTTTTAATATGTTTTCTTTATATTTAATTTTTGACATTTTGATTAATATGTGTCTTGGCGTGTTTCTCCTTGGGTTTATCCTGTATGGGACTCTCTGTGCTTCCTGGACTTGATTAACTATTTCCTTTCCCATATTAGGGAAGTTTTCAACTATAATCTCTTCAAATATTTTCTCAGTCCCTTTCTTTTTCTCTTCTTCTTCTGGGACCCCTATAATTCGAATGTTGGTGCGTTTAATGTTGTCCCAGAGGTCTCTGAGACTGTCCTCAGTTCTTTTCATTCTTTTTTCTTTATCCTGCTCTGCAGTAGTTATTTCCACCATTTTATCTTCCAGGTCACTTATCCTTTCTTCTGCCTCAGTTATTCTGCTATTGATCCCATCTAGAGTATTTTTAATTTCATTTATTGTGTTTTTCATCGTTGCTTGGTTCCTCTTTAGTTCTTCTACGTCCTTGTTAAATGTTTCTTGCATTTTGTCTATTCTATTTCCAAGATTTTGGATCATCCTTACTATCATTATTCTGAATTCTTTTTCAGGTAGACTACCTATTTCCTCTTCATTTGTTAGGTCTGGTGTGTTTTGACCCTGATCCTTCATCTGCTGTGTGTTTTTCTGTCGTCTCATTTTGCTTATCTTACTGTGTTTGAGGTCTCCTTTTCACAGGCTGCAGGTTTGTAGTTCCCGTTGTTTTTGGTATCTGTCCCCAGTGGGTAAGGTTGGTTCAGTGGGTTGTGTAAGCTTCCTGGTGGAGGGGACTATTGCCTGTGTTCTGGTGGATGAGGTTGAATCTTGTCTTTCTGGTGGGCACGTCCACGTCTGGTGGTGTGTTTTGGGGTGTCTGTGGCCTTATGATTTTAGGCAGCCTCCCTGCTAATGGATGGGGCTGTGTTCCTGTCTTGCTAGTTGTTTGGCATAGGGTGTCCAGCCCTGTAGCTTGCTGGTCGTTGAGTGAAGCTGGGTCTTGATGTTGAGATGGAGATCTCTGAGAGATTTTTGCCATTTGGTATTACGTGGAGCTGGTAGGTCTCTTGTGGACCAGTGTCCTGAAGTTGGCTCTCCCACCTCAGAGGCACGGCCCTGATGCCTGGCTGGAGCACCAAGAGCCTTTCATCCACACAGCTCAGAATATAAGGGAGAAAAAAATAGAAAGATAAAAAGAGGATAAAATAAAATAAAATAAAGCTATTATAATAAAAAATAAGAAAAAAAATTATTAAGAGTAAATGTATTCAGAAAAATTTTTTTTTAAATTTTTAAAAATAGATTTATTAATTTTTTATAGTAAAAAATAAGAAAAAAATTTTTAAGAAAAAAATTTATTAAGAAAAAAAATTTTAATTTTTTAAAATAAAAAATATGAAAAAACTTATTAAAAAATTTTTTAATTTCTAAAAATAGAAAATACGGAAAAAATTATTAAGAAAGCATATATTAGGAAAAATAAAATTTTTTAAGTAAAAAAAAAAAAAAAAAAATGGACGGACCTAACCCTAGGACTGATGGTGAAAGCAAAGCTATACAGACAAAATCTCACCCAGAAGCATACACATATACACTCACAAAAAAAGGAAAAGGGGAAATTAATATATCCTGCTCCTAAAGTCCACCTTTTGAATTTGGGATGATTCGTTGTCTATTCAGGTATTCAACAGATGCAGGCACATCAAGTTGTTTGTGGAGCTTTAATCCGCGGCTTCTGAGGCTGCTGGGAGAGATTTCCCTTTCTCTTCTTTGTTCGTACAGCTCCCAGCGTTCAGCTTTGGATTTGGACCCACCTCTATGTACGTCGCCTGAGGGCGTCCATTCCCCGCCCAGACAGAACGGGGTTAAAGGAGCAGCTGCTTCGGGGGCTCTGGCTCACTCAGGCCGGGGGAGGGAGCGGTACGGAGGAGGCGGGGCGAGCCTGCGGCGTCAGAGGCATCGTGACATTGCAGCAGCCTGAGGCGCGCCATGTGTTCTCCCGGGGAAGTTGTCCCCGGATCACGGGAGCCTGGCAGTGGCGAGCTGCACCGGCTCCCGGGAGGGGCGGTGTGGAGAGTGACCTGTGCTCGCACACAGGCTTCTTGGTGGCGGCAGCAGCAGCCTTAGCGTTTCCTACCAGTCTCTGGGGTCCGCGCTGATGGCCGCGGCTCACGCCCGTCTCTGGGGTCCACGCTGTTAGCCGCGGCTCGCGCCCGCCTCTGGAGTTCGTCTAGGCGGCGCTCTGAATCCCCTCTCCTTGCGCACCGCGAAACAAAGAGGCAAGAAAAAGTCTCTTGCCTCTTCGGCGGCTGCAGACCTCCTCTCCAGCTCCCTCCTGCCTCGCCGCGGCACGCCAACCCCTTCAGGCTGTGTTCACGCCGCCAACTCCAGTCCTCTCCCTGCGATCCGACTGAAGCTCGCGCCTCAGCTCCCAGCCCCGCCCGCCCCAGCGGGTGAGCAGACAAGCCTCTCGGGCTGGTGAGCGCTGCTCGGCGCTGAGCCTCTGTGCGGGAATCTCTCCGTTTTTCCCTCTGCGCCCCTGTTGCTGTGGGATCCGCGCTGATAGCTGCGCGGCTCGCACCCGTCTCTGGATTTCGTTTAGGCAGCGCTCTGAATCCCCTCTCCTTGCGCGCCGCGAAACAAAGAGGCAAGAAAAAGTCTCTTGCCTCTTCGGCAGCTGCAGACTTTTTCCCGGACTCCCTCCCGGCTAGCACCAAAGCCCGAGCCTCAGCTCCCAGCCCCCGCCCGCCCCGGCGAGTGAGCAGACAAGCCTCTCGGGCTGGTGAGTGCTGGTTGGCGCCGAGCCTCTGTGCGGGAGTCTCTCCGCTTTGCCCTCCGCACCCCTGTGGCTGCGCTCTCCTCCGCGGCTCCGAAACTTCCCCCCTCTGCCACCCGCAGTCTCTGCCCGCAAAGGGGCTTCCTAGTGCCTGGAAACCTTTCCTCCTTCACAGCTCCCTCCCACTGGCGCAGGTCCCGTCCCTATTCTTTTGTCTCTGTTATTTCTTTTTTCTTTTACCCTACCCAAGTACGTGGGGATTTTCTTGCCTTTTGGGAGGTCTGACGTCTTCTGCCAGCGTTCAGTGGGTGTTCTGTAGGAGCAGTTCCACGTGTAGATGTATTTCTACTGTATCTGTGGGAAGGAAGGTGATCTCTGCGTCTTACTCTTCCGCCATCTTCCCGTCTCCTATAAATAATGATATCTTAAATGGTATGTACATTACCCTATCTAAAAAATATCCTAAATTTAAGCTGAAAGCATCTTGCTCTATAATTCGGCCAGTAGAGAGTACTGAATACTCTACCTAGACATTATAACAAATTATTGCAATTTTTCAGTATAGTATCTTTATCATTTTCTTTTATTTTACTAATTCAATCAATCCAGTTGATCTTAAGATCAATCCCTATAATTTTCTTTGCAAATAGCTGAATGTGATTTTCCTCCCACATTCCGAAAGAGCCTGCAAAGCTATTATTTTTCATTTTGATCTTACTTTGTCTTGAAATAGAAAAAGTATATTTCAGTCCTATCTCCGTACTATATGCCTGCTTATTTTAGCAAAACAACAACATTTAAGCCAGAAATGACCAGAGGAATGTGTTTTGTTTCTGAGATGTAAATTCAACAAGCATCTTTTAAGCACCAAGAACCTACCAGGTACAGGATGCTACTTTGTGTGTCTCTACAAATAATTGCAAGGATTTTCCCTCCTTAGTTGGTAAAGCACATGCAGACAGATGAAGACATAACATAGGGCTGAACATGTTGGGTCAAAAGATTGATGTAGACCAGGAAGTTGGGACAGCGAGTTGAGACAAGGAAGAAGCCAGCTCAGATTGGGGTCATCAGAAGGACTCCAATGGAACAGGGAAGTGGAAGGGAACCTATCCTTGAAGGACAGATAGGGATTGAAGAGTTATATCAAAGATGCAAGTGCAGAAAAAGAGAATAATCTCCATGTCTAGCCAAAGTAGGACTTTTCAGGTTGTATGTGAACTAGAGTGTGCAGGTCATCTTGTTACAAGAATATGTTTGCATGACGGAGAGATTGGTGGCCTCTGGATTGTGAATCACCTCTTATGCCAGTTTTAGGAGTGTGAATATAATCCTTTGTACAGAAGTTCTCACACTTTTTTCCACCTAAAAAAAGAAAATCTGAGTTATGAAACACACACGTATTATTGATAAAAATGGGTAGTATTGTATAACTTAAATCTATACACACACATGCTCACAATTTTTTATTTGTCAATTTTACCTCAATAAAGCTGGGGGGGAAAGTGGATATAGTATGACAGCGATGCATGACGTGGTTGTGCCTTCCTGGAGGTGGGCGTGGGGTGGAGGTATGCATAGGAATCGAGGTGGAGTGGGTATAGAGAGAGGAAGTGGCCTATAGAGTGGGAGAAGGCCTCCCAAGTGCATCTGTGAAGGGTGACCCTGGGTGATTTCTTTGCCATCACAGGGATGTGGGCTGTTGTGCAGATCAAAGCTCATTTCGTCCTCTGGGTCCTGGGCTACTTCCCTGTCCAGGCCTGGGCCAGTTCCCTTGTCCTTCCAGGATGCTGGAGCTCTGTTCTGGTGGCCATCACGGCCTCCCAGTCAACACAGCCCACTACACTGAGCTCCTTGCAAACTTCTGGTCTGTCTCCGCAGCATCTTACACAGTGACCATCCAGTCCTAGGCAGTTCTTTGCTTTCTCCACCATTGATTCATTCCTTCCTCAAATATGTCTAGAACTTAGTATAGTAACCCCATTTGCAGTATGAACCGTCTAACCATGGTGCCGCCGCCACTTCTTGGAGAGTTCTGTTAAGGAGACCATAGATGACATTACCTTTTATGTTCAGGCATGTTACTGCTATTTTGTACTAGAATTTGAGTCTGTTAAGTCCCATCTGTCTTTTCTCTTTTATAATAACTATTGTAAAATCATGTCTACTTCCTTAAATTATAATTGCAAAACCTTTGGTTAAGAAATTATTTTTGCTGATAATCTTTAGTATTAATATTAATAAATAAGTTTTATTGATTGCCTAACATGTGCAAAACATGTTCAAAAAAAATTGTAGGTGATTCTGTTTCTCCTGAGTAGTTTCTTCCTTTGCTTCCACTAATTATCCCTTATGTCTCTTGACTTGATTCTGGAAGAAGTTTCAGGTGTACATCACAAATGCTGCTATATGTAACTATGGATATATTTTATAGAGGGTAAGAAAATATCCCGTCAGTTACTCGTGAATACTTATATGCCGAATAAAGCCAGAACTATTAAATATCTCTTCCTTCTTTTCTCCTGTGTCTAGACAAATCTCTTTACCTTTTAGGCCTGATGATTTCCCAGTGCTTTATCAGAACACTTCGTAGCCTTAGGCAGGTTTGTGTTGGCAGGTGAGTAACTTCTTAGAGATCTTCTCTGCACTTCGATTATAATAATCTGAGATTTTTCAACACATGCTTATGTTGCTAAGTGGATCAGTGTATTTCAAACTGCAGGTTGCAAACCATTGTTGAGTATGAAATAAATGTAATATTTCAAGACAAGCAATAAATAAAAAGATATAGAAGAGAAAAGGATGGGTTAGGCATCTCAGAGTGCATCTCATGCAGAAAGAGGAAACTCTTTAGGAACATTTTGCATCCCCACAAGTAACATACTAGAGGTCCAGTTAACCTACTTCTTCACCAACACATTTTAATTTTTGCTCCTCTAGGAGCTGGGCAGTGGTATCTAATTGTGATTTCATTTTGTATTTCCCTGATAATGCTATTAATCACCTTTTAATATACTCACTGACCATTCATATGTCTTCTTTGATGAAGTGTCTGTTTAAATATTTTGAATATTTTTCAGTGGGATATTTGTCTTCGTACTACTGAATTCTAAGGTTTCTTTATATATTCTAGATACAAGTCCTTCATCAGAAATATGCTTTGTAAATATTTGCTCTTAATCTGCAATTAAACTTTTCATTTTTTTGATAGTGATTTTGGAGGAGCAAAGGTATTTAATTGTGATGAAATTTGTTTTTTCAATTTTTAAAATTTTATTTTGCATCCTTAATAAAACATCTTTGCCTAAGTCCCTTTAATTATCCTCACTGTTTTCTTCTAGAAGTGTTATAATTTCAGCTCTTCCATTTAGGTATGTGATCTACTGTGTTAAATTCTGTGTATGATCTGAAGTAATAATTGAGGCCCATTTTTGGCATATGGATATGTAAGTTATTTGCATATGGATAGCCACATCTTCCAGCACTATTTTCTGAAAGAATTTTTTTGTTTCCCATTGAATCTCCTAGGTACACTGGTAAAAAAATCAATTCATCGTGTATGTCAGTTGTTCTGGACTCTATTCAGTTCCATTGACCTGTATGGTTTTTTTTTTTTTTAATGCTGATTATATACTGTCTTGATTGCATAACTCTAAAATTAGTTTACATCCTTCAACTTTGTTCTTATGAAAAGTTGTTTCAGGTAGTCACCATCTTTTGAATTTCTTTACAAATTTTAAACTTAGTTTGTGAATAGTCTTCTGAGATTATGATTGGAATTGTGGTGAATCTAAGGATAAAGGAAGACTTGACATTTGAACAATACTGAGTCTTCTAACCCATGATCATGATTTAACCTTCCATTTATTTAAGTCTGCTTTCATTTTTCTCATCTATATTTTATAGATTTTAGTGTATAGATCCTGTGTATTCAAAATATTTTACCTAAATGTGTTATATTATTTGTTCTATTATTAATGGTCTTGTTTCCACATTTTAACTTGTTGTTTGTTGCTAGTATATAGAAATACAATTTTTTTTTGGTAACTTGGTTTTGCAAGCTTGTTAAACTCATTTTTTAGTTCTGATGTCTCCTCTGGTAAATTACCTAAGTTTTTATGTAGACAATCATGTCGCCTGTGAATATAGTTTTGCTCCTTGCTTTCCAATCTACATGCATTTTATTTGTTTGCCTTTATTTCGTCTTCTTTTCTGGGATTTTTTTACCAGGTAGAAAATTCTACGTTGATGTTTTTCTTTCAGAACCTTACAGACGTCACTCAGTTGTCTGTGGCTGGTATAGTAAATCTGTTGTCATTTTCATTATATTAACTCTGGCTCATTTAAATATTTTTTATGACTGGATTTCAGCAATTGGGTAACCATGTGCCTTGGTGTTATTTTCTTCATGCGTCTTTGGTTTAAGCTTCATTGCACTTAGATTACGGCTTTATGATCTCATGAAATTTTGAACTGTTTACTTTAATATTTCCTTAAATATTCTTTCTTCAAATATTTTCCTGTCCTATTTCTGCCTTTCCTCTCTTCCTAGGTCTCTAATTACACATAGTCTATACTGCTTGATATAGTCCCACAGATCATTGATGTTTTGTTCATTTTTTTCAGTCTTTTTCTTTCTATATGTATTCAATTTTGAATAGTCTTGCTATGTTTTCAAGTTCATTGATGGTTTATTCTGCATTGTCCAATGTGCTATTAATTCCCATCCAGTGATAATTTTTCACTTCAGATATTCTGTTTCTCATTCTCTAAAGTTTCAGTTCCATCTAAATTATATATTTTATTTCTCTTCTCATTTTTTCCTCTACCTTCTTGAGTAAATGCCATGTGTTTATAATTGTTTTAATTTTTTTCAGCTATTAATTCTATCATGTAAGTCATTTCTTGGACTGTTAATATTCCTGCTTTTGGCATGTTTAGTAATTCTTTATTGGATGCCAGACATGTTGAATTTTATGCTGTTGGGTGCTGGGTTTTTTTAGTTTTCTTTAAATATCGTTGAATTTTTTTTTTCTGGTATGCCATTGAGTTACTTGGCATAACTATGCTTGTATTAAACCTTGATTTTAAGCCTTGGTATGCATGATTACAGTCTAGAGCTGATTTGGCCCCCTTACTAAGGCAATACAAATGCACTTCTGTGGTTTCTACTTGATCCCCTATGTAGTCGGGTATCGGCTCAGTCTGGACGGTGGAGACACAAACTATTCCCAGCTCTGTGTGAGCTCCAGTGATTGTTCTGCCTACTCCATTCTGATTGTTCTTTCCCCAGCCTCGGGTAATTTTCTCACAAACAGTCACAGAAGAGTTGTCAACAGTAGACTTGGGGGACCTCTCTGCAGAACTGGGAATCTGTCCCTTTTATTCACTTGTTTTGTGTTGCTCTCAGCGTATTGATCATGATGCTGTCTGCTAGGAATGCCTGGGGGCACTCCTTTTGGTCTGTATTACTTGAGGTATTACCCTGACCAAAGCCAATACTGTGGCTGGACCAACCCTTGTGAGTCTTTGCCGCAGACCGGCTGCAGAAAGCTAGAAGTTCCTGGCGGTGAGGGGTAAGGAACTGAAAAGCACCAGTATGGGGTCAGAAGGGCCAAGACAACTGATGGTTGCAAGGCAAGTTTATTCAAAGGGCATGAATGTATATATAGGTTTAGTACGGAACGAATATTAGACAATAAATCAGTAAACCTTGTATTTCCACATAATTCTGTCGCCACTATCTATGCGCCACTATCTATGCGTCAGCATGCCTTATGGGCCATTCTTTTGAGATACAGACTTCCCCCTCAGGGCAGCACGTCCTTCTTCTGGGGAACAACCAGGGGCTCTTAGATCCAGAGCAGGCACCTGGAACGAAACTGGCCGCAAGCCATTTTCCTTTTTTACGCTCAATACCGCAGCGTCAGGAGTGCATATCAAGAAAGAGACAAGCAGTTCTCCGGAAAGCAGAAAGCTGAATAAGCTTACAGCTTGGGGGCCACCACAAGTCTTATGATCACAAGACGCCCTCTGCCACAACCAGGGAACTCTTCAGAAACAAAGTTTATTACTCACTGGTTCTGGAGGGTACACGCCACGTCCAGGCCCACACAGAGAGGTTGCAGGTAGAGAGAGAGAGCACAGATCTGGGATTCGGCCTTAACTGGGGTCAAAGGCGGGGTGCTTAGAGTTTTGGGGTTCACTCTTTGTTGATGAATTTAAAACATAAGAGTGGGAATTGGACGTACCAGGTCACTCAAGTGGTCAGCTGTCTAGGTCACTCAGGACTTTCTTAAAGCGGAACTTTGTGGGTGGGGTGGCCTGGCTCTTGATCTAGTTGTGTAGCTGGCAATATGTTTATTTGAGATGGATGTCTTTGAATTAGATGCCTTGGCAATCAAAAGCTTAATGTTACGCACTTACGTTATAATAAAAAAAAAAACAACGAATTGTCAGGCACTCGCACTACGTCTCTACAGCATCCTCCTCTTGTAGATTCTAGATGCTCTGGCCTCCTCAGGCTTGAAACTATGTGCTCTCGACTCAGAGGGGAGATAGCAGGTTGTTGGGGGTCTCGTCCCCTGCCTTGTGGCCAGGGACCTCTCTCCAGGCAGCAGGGTGGGGAAATCACAGAGATCACCTCTAGGGAAATCACAGAGATCGCCTCATTTGCTTTCTCTCTCTCAGGGTTCACCGTGCTGTGCTCCCTGATTTCCAATGCTGTGAACCATTATTTTATATATCTTGTGCATTTCTCAAGTGTTGAAGATGAAAGGGTAAATACGGACCCTCTTACTCAATCACGGCTGAATGTGGAAGTGATTATTATATAATTTAACATTTAAAAAGTCCCAATCACTCTCTAAAGAAAGTTTTTAATGCTAAAGCTCTCAATATCCAGGAACTAAAGTATCACCAGTATTTACTGTAAAATGTTTTACATGAATGGACATTTGGAAGTAGTATTTAAATCCATACTAAAGTAATTCAATGACTCTTAATGGTTAACCATGTTTCTTTCTCCATGAGCATTAATATTGTGACATAACACTGTTACTCAAAGAAATGCTAAGTGATTTCTCAGAGAAAAAAATAACTGCGAATCACCTAAAGACCCAGACAGGTCAGACGGTAATATTCACATCCCATTCATAACTCACCGAAAGTGGACTATTTTAAAGTGCTACCTGATAGGGAACAAATGCCTTATTAATCAAAACCACATCAGCCTAAGAACACTAGTTATGTCGTTTAAAATCATGACTGGCGTCACGGGGCACCTGGTGAGCTGTGTGGCATGCATGAGTGGACGCCTCATTAGCCATCATTCTGCATGTGTTACAGGAAGGGATCCTGTGCACATCCTCCTGGATGAATAAATAGGCTCAGGACGGAAAATGCAGAGCAAGCCGATATGCAAAAACAAAGCCTCCTAGATACCCGTTTTCACAAATTGCTTAACTGGATCCTAGGACAAAAGAAACCTTCAAGAAGAACTAACACCAACTTAAGATTGTTGCAAGTCTATTGTTGTGTCAGAACCAGCAGATATTCAATTTTCAGGTTGTCAGTGTGGTTCATTAAATTGGTTCCCAAAACGGAATGTGATGCCTGGAGGTGAACTCTTATCATCATTCACTCTGAGCCCCAGAGCTTTTTCTGCCAAATATCACATAACCAGCATTTTCCTTCATATTATTAGTATGTAGCTTTTACTACTGCTGAACACAATCCCTGAAACCTCACAGTTCACACTGTATTAATTGTTTTTAATTCTGACTCCAATCCATCTAAGTTTGCTATCATGCACCTTCAAACTTAATACCTTTTCTTCAGCCACTGTGGAAAACAGTGTGGAGGTTCCTCAGAAAACTAAAAAGAGAATTACCATATGATCCAGCAATCCCACTCCTGGGCACATACCCAGACAAAACTATAATTCAAAAAGATACATGCACCCCTATGTTCATAGGAGCACTATTCACAATAGCCAAAACAGGGAAACAACCTAAATGTCCATCGACAGATGAATGAATAAAGAAGATGCAGTACATATATATGATGGAATATTAGTCAGCCATAAAAAGGAACGAAATGATGCCATTTGCAGCAACATGGATGCAACTAGAGACTATCACACTAAGTGAAGTAAGTCAGAAAGAGAAAGACAAATAATACCCTTTCTTTCTTTCTTTCTCACCTTCCACACCACTGATGAAAATTGTTAGGGCTACCCTGGAGTATTTTTTTATTATTTCTCTTATTTAATGTATTCTTGTTTTTAACATCTTTATTGGAGTATAATTGCTTTACAATGGTGTGTTAGTTTCTGCTGTATAACAAAGTGAATCAGCTATACATATACATATATCCCCATATCCCCTCCCTCTTGCGTCTCCCTCCCACCCTCCCTGTGCCACCCCTCTAGGTGGTCACAAAGCACCGAGCTGATCTCCCTGTGCTATGCAGCTGCTTCCCACTCGCTAGCTATTTTACATTTGGTAGTGTATATATGTCCATGCCACTCTCTCACTTCGTCCCAGCTTACCCTTGCCCCTCCCCGTGTCCTCAAGTCCATTCTCTACATCTGCATCTTTATTCCTGTCCTGGCCCTAGGTTCTTTATTAACATTTCTTTATTTTTTCATTATTTATTCTCATGTCAGGCAGTCAAATGGCTCAGGGCTCAAACTGTCCTGTGTCCCCTAGTAACAGTACAAGGCTACTTTCAGGCAAAGATGGACAGTGTCTTTTGTTGCTGTTGTTGTTTTTAACAACTCCCCACCAAGTAGCCAGAGAGCCTTGTAAAGAACTGGGTTCCTTTAATGGGATCCTTGAAAGATAGTATCGTACCCTGGAGTGGTTCATTTGGATCTGTTTCATACCCAGAAAAGTTGTGTCAGTTATTAATAGATGCTTAGCACATTGCTCTGAAACTTAATGCCTGAGATAAACATTATTTTGTAGCTCACGATTCTTTGGGGCAGGAAATTGAGCAGGGCCAGGGAGGGCTACTCGTCTCTGTCCCACGTGGTGTCATCCGGACTCTGGCTAAAGCATCAAAGATAGACTTCCCACCTGTCTATAGCCTCAGATGAGATAACCCAGACGGCTAGGCTCACTGATATTTGGGGCCCCTCTTCTCCTCCCTGTGACTTTTGTGTTTATATGGAATGTCTCGTGCTCCAGAATCTCCCTTCCATGTGGCCTCTTTCCATCAGGGTGGCTGAGACACCCTCATATGGCTACTGGATTCTATCTGAACCAAGGTGAATGTTACAAGACCTTTCATGAGCTCCCTTGACTTCACCTGCGTGTCATTTTGTTGGTCAAAGCAAGTCACAGAACCACCCCAGGCTCATGGGGTGGACTCATAGACTCTACCCCTTGAATCTGGGATTCAAGGCAAAGTCAAATCACAAAAGGAGTGTTGACACAGAGAGGCCTGATTTATTGGGGACCATTTTTAACACATATCAATAAGACCTATCCCAAGACTGCACCAGTGATTATAATTCTAGGTCATGGTAAATAGCACAATGTCTAAATTTAAACATAACTATTATACACGTGTGGTCTCAGAAGGATAAGATAAGATGGCTCCTCTGATCCCACTTCGATGGGCTAAGAGCTCCTGTTATGCTTCCCAGAGTCTCCTGTGCCCTCAGAATATCATTATCACTCAGTAGGAAAATTTACTTTTTACTTGACTGTCTCCCCCAGAAGACTCTTAGTTCCTGGAGGCAATGGGCTGTTCACCTTTGTATCTCCCCTACTTGGCATGACTCCTATTGGTTATGAGCTATATGTTCACTTAATGAAAATAAATAACTCTAATAATATGTATTTGGTGTGGAACCAAATTAAAATTCTTATGGTCCCAGATTAAGTTATTTTTCATATTCCTTAGATCCTAGATCTTCTATGTCTAGTAACCTAATATATGAAAAAAAAATAATGTTTCAAAGGCAGTGAAGATTTTGTTCTGTTTCCCCCATATCATATATAGAGCCACTTGTCTGCTCCTATGACTCAGAAGGTTTTTGCAAGGCTCCTTTTGATCTAAATGACAGCTGGGGCTGAAATAGCATTCCATTCAAAGACCTTATTCTGCCACATAAAATAAATATGATTGTGTGTACGGGGTATACCTGCAGACCTCACAAATATCAGTCATTCTAGGAAAAAGGACCCAGTCATTGAATCAAAATGGAAATTAACACGAGGAAACAATGTCAGGAGAACACACTGAAGAGCCTTTCTTAGGCAGTGACAGAGTGATAAGCCCCAATCAAGGAGAGACCACATTTTCCTCTGCTCATCATTCTACTCCCAGCCTCTGGCATAGAGCCTGGTGTATAAGGGACCCTATTTGTTGAATGGAATTTAAGGAACAGAACTTTCTAAAGAGGATAGCTAAAAGTTGAGTTCTTCCCCACGTTTGTTGGTTTAAATGAAGTACGATTCATAGAGCAGATTTCTAGACACGCAGCAGGTGCTTGGAAAATACGTGCTGTCTGAAGGGACCTGTGCTGTACTGAAGAAGCACCTTGTTTCCATGGAAATGCTCTTGGCCTTCTGCTCAACCTCCCGTCTCCTCGAGGGGCCACGTGAGCACACAGGTGTCCCTAACTAGTCAAGAGGCCCGGACCTGGACTTAGCAGCTCATTTGCAAAATTTTATCCAATGTCACAAACTTCCTCTAAAATTTTTGATTTAACTCATCTCCAACCTTCTCTTCGTCCACAGAATCTGAAAGAGTATGCTAAATTTGGTATCTAAATCCTTTCCCTTTTGCTATTTATGTGCATTTCCAGAACATTTTGCAATGAATCCCTTTGAAGTTAACCCTCAGTGAGACAGTTGTCAAGGGATGTGTTGTGAACTTATATTCAAAGGAGATAGGAAAGGTGTAAGAGAGAAGTCTGAGATAAGAGGAAATCAACATGAGAAAAGTAAAGTCCATCTCAGAGCTTTTTCACTGATGTCTGTGAAGTGCTGTAGAGGGAAGCTTTGTGTCCCCTCAAAATTCATATGTTGAAACCTAACCCCAAAGTGATGGTATTTGAAGGTAGTCCCTTTAGGAGGTGATTAAGTCTTAAGTGTGGAACCCTTATGAATAGGATTAGTGCCCTTTTATAAAAGAGACCCCAGGAAGCTCCCTGCCCTTTCCACTCTGTGAGGACACAGCAAGAAGACAACTGTCTATGAACCAAGAATCAAGCCCTCACCAGACACCAAATCTGTAGGTGCCTTGATCTTGGAGGCCTAGCCACCAGAACTGTGAGAAATAAGTTTATGTTTTTTATAAACCCCCCAGTCTATGGTATTTTTGTTATAGCAGCCTGAATGGATGGAGACACTAGGGAATTAAGTTAGATAATCTATGCACTTGTGTTAGTTGGCACAATGCTTATCAGGTAGTTCGATAAATTGTAGCCCTGCTGACGATGATGATAGTTAATGTTACAAAACAGAAATGCCTGAATTTCGTATTATTTTCTGAAAGATTTTATTAGTCAAATTTTCTGAGCATTTAAAACTGTAACCGCTGTACCCTTGAAAAATGTTCAAGAGAACATCCAATACTCAAGCTTTATTAAAGAGCATAATGTCTTCATCAGCTTTCAAGTCTAGGGCACCCCATCGTTATACAGGTGCCAGTGGATTTTGCCTGATTCTGTGATTGCTATCGTTGTGACAAAATCTGGAAAACTAGGAGTGCATGCATGCGTGTGTGTGTGTGTGTGTGTGTGTGTGCATGCTGTATGTGTGTGTGTGCATTGACGGCAATGATGATCAGTGTCACAGCATGAAGTAGATGTCACTGTGGAAGGCGGATGATACCTGGAGTGCTTCCCTGTTGTCTGGCAGGCAGTCTTTTCTTATCTACAGCTGCCAGTGTATTAACTACAGCAGACCCGCAAACCACCCATGGGAGCACCAGGTTGTATAGGGCACAGTTTGGTAAACTACAAATCTGATTTTTTAAGGTACCTAATTCCAGTGAGAATTGCGGTGAGCATTGCCTTTAATTTATTCTTTGGAAAATACGTAGATTTACTAATCACTTAGACTTTAAAAATTGTTATAACTTGATGTCAATGTATAAATGTACATTCTCTGTTAGAGGGTGCTAGTTCATTGATACAGTTTTCTTTTTGGTAAAGGATTTGGCAATATCTAACGGTAACTTTTATAGTTACTTCCATTCATTGTCAACCCACATCGTGCATCAGGTGTGTGCTTGATGGAAATGACACAATGGTGGGCACGTTATAGGAAGTGCCTGTTTTCAGAGGCTATTGGAGGAGATGGACAGAAAATTAATGGGCTGTGATAGGAGAGTACTATGATGGAGGACGACGGAGGCATAATATGTCTTTTAGATTTTCTCGAATTTGTTAATTCATTTCTTCCTCAACTTGTCTCTCTCAGGGGATGTGAAGAGAGGATTTATTGCTGGCTGCTATATTACTCTGAGTTTTAGCATTTCATTAAAGTCAAGTAAATTTTTGTGTTTCAAAGGCAAAAAAAGTTAATATAGTAAGGACCTGTTTTCCTAAAGTTAAAATTCAAATATATATATATATATATATATATATATATATATATTCAATGAACTCTAATATTATATTTTATATATGTGTGTGTGTATATATATATATACACACACACATATATATAAAAGTTCTTAGAACTTTCCCCTTAAGAAATAGTTATCAAAAAGTTATCAAAAACAAATGGACAAAAAAACCCCACAAAAAACAAAAACAAACAAAAAAAACCAAATGACCAAAGATAATGTCAATTTTGAGGTAGTTCCATTTTTTATCTTATTTACCTGTAGGAATAGTCTGTCTAACTTCAGGTGGAGAAAAACAATATCATTGGGAAATACATAGATATTTTACTCTCTTTGGAAAAATAGTCTTTCCTCCATTTAGAAATTATTTTATATTTAAGCTCTTTAAAAGTTTTCTTCCTCTCAAAGCTCAGATACATTTTATCATAATCTGAGATACTTAAAACCACTTCTTAGGAATCAAATATCATCTGTCCTAGAAGGAATAAAATTTACATTACATTAATAAATCATAGTGGTTCCCTGCCAACCCCACTGGGAGTTTGTAAAGGTGGACCATTGGATTATTTTCCAGCACTGCTCTGTTCTGGCTGTGTAACATACTGCCAGCAAGGCTGGATGGCCTCTGTAGAAAGAACGAAGAGAGCTAGCAAAAGTGGCCCTTGTAGGTCACCAGGTCAGCATTCTCCAGAGATGGAGATTGGGGCAGTTTTGGGAGGCACAGCCTTAAGAAAGTACTGGACTTCACCCCCTGCACATGACCTCAGGGAGCGTGGCCGGGACAGACCGTTATGGCTACTCTTATGTCTTTTCTAAACATGGAACAATCCCACGGCACACTTTGAATCGTAATGCCAAAGAGTAACAGTTCTCAGTATGTGGTCCTGCATCTGCAAGTCAGAAGTATTTTCAGAATAATGCTAACATGTACTTGTCTTCTTCACTATTTTGATATTTGCTGTGACGGGTAAGACTACTGATGCCGCAGCACAAATCACGGCCTGGGGTACAGTTGCACTCAAATTGTATAAGTATTATACTACATTCCTCCTTGCACATACTCACAGGAAAAAAAATAAGAATGTCCTTTATGTAACCATAAAAGTATTGATTTTATTAAATCTCAGCCCTTTGGTACATGACTTAATATTCTGTGTGAAGAATTGGGAGGTTCACATGAAGTACTTCAGCAACATACACCAGGAAGTGGTTATCTCAAAGAGAAGCAAGCTGAATTATCTGGGTTATTTTTCATGGAACACAACTTTTAGTTAAAATAACAATGGATAGGAAAACTATGATTATTCAGACTATAGATATTTAGATGATGTACCCTTAAAAAAGAACCAAGGTGAACCTGTCACTTCAAGGGAAATAACTGACAGTATTGGTTCAATGGTATAATTTGAACATTGGAGCAAAAATTAAAATTCTGGAGAACTTCTATCCAACATCGTGTGCTTGAAAGCTTCCCAAGATTTAAAGATTTTTCTGATGAGATCAGTGATGATACAATTATTATTTTTTGATATTGTATATTGAAATGTGTCAACATTTAGAAGATCTGCATAATTCAGTGAACCGATGCTCTATAAATGACTAATGCATGATATTACAAAAGTCATGCATCTGTGACAGATCTATTCAAAGTTTAAGCAGAACTTTAAACAATGGATTTTAATGTCATAGGGTATGAAAAGATCATTGCAGCTAACCTTCAAGAAACTACCAAAGAAGAATATCCATAATCACCTGTCAAGACTATTAAAACCCTCCTTCCTTTTCCCACTGCATATGTGTGAAGCCACTCTGTCTTGACATACTTCCACCAAAACTACATGTCACAGGAGCCTGAATGTAGCAGCAGATATGAGACTTGACAGTCTTCTATTAAGGCAGAGATGACAAAGATTTATAAACATGGAAACCATGTCACTCTTCTCACCATTTTTTTTGTTTTAAAACAATACAGTTATTTTTATTTGAAATGTTTACTTATATTAACATATAATGGGTTGCTATTTCATGTTTAAAATTATTAATAAATAAGTGTTTCAAAATCTTTTAAAATTTCTGCCACACTATATATCAGTAGTTATAAGTCACATAGACAAAGGCTTTTTGAGGTCCTCAATAATTCGTAAGAGTGTAAAAAAGGAGTCCTGAGACTTAAAAATTTGAGACAGTAAGGAATCAGAGGCAGGTGCCTCTGGAATGGAGGGAGAAAGGTGAGATTGGGGGCCACTCAGCCCACTATGCCTGCTTCCATCACAGCAGATTTACTGGTGACTATGCTTCATCTGGGATTCTATCTAAAATCCCATTGGAAGAATCCATTGCACATCAATGTAAAATTGAGAAATATAGTCCTTGGAGCAGAGAAATTGAGAGATAGAAAAAAATCAGTTCTTGATTTCACTTGCCATGTCAAACAAAAATCATGAGTCTAATTTGTTATACCCACCTCTTAAGGGCAGTATGAGGTTTATGTGAGTCAGTGTTTGTAACACACTTAGAACATTCTTGTCACTACCAAGTTTATATAAGTGCTCGTTTAAACAAAAAGAAATAAACAGCCACAAGTGATGGCATATTTGCAGATTACATTGCTAGGCAGGTAACTAGGTTGATATGACTCTTGACCCCAGAGATTCAGGAAGTTTGCCCAACTCAGGTTCAGGGAGGACACCTTTAGATTTCTGGGTTCCAATGGGCATTCTCTGTAAATGTCCCATTTCTCAAACATAGTGAAATATAAAGATTATAAAAGGCCAAGCTGATCAACTTGCAGGCACACAAGGAATTAATGGCCCTGACTCTCCAGTTTAGGTGGGTGGGTTCCCTCAAGAGCCCTAAGCCTATTTAGAAACTAAAAATGACTCAGCTTCCAATACAGAAACCCATTTCCACCCACATCTCCAAAAGCAATGTAAAATACCTATTTGTTGGTAGGGTCTTTGGCTTCCCATTTGGCTGAGTCATTCCTTCGTCAAGCAATGAGTGTTTACTATGGAGATACAAAGAAAACAACACTGCTTTTTCTTATAAGAAACTCCTAATCTCATAATGCAGATCTCAATGTGTATGTCCAACTCCAAAATGAACACGAGAGGCAGAGCATGGATGTTGGAACCCCAGAGACTTACCTTAAATCCAGCTCTAACAATTTTTTTTAGCTGTGTGACCATAAACAAGTTATTTACCATTTTAAACATGGGATGGAGAGTTGGTAGTGTTCTGACATTTTAGGAGAAGGAAATGAATAAAGAGATCAAAAGCTTAGGAGAGAACAGTGTGTCAGGGAGCCATCTGGAGTCAACTGCAAAAAAGGTATAGGATATAGGTTAGGATTTAGGGTAAGATCAAGTTCAAGGTAACCTTGAACTTTGAGATAACCATCTGCATTTTGCTCCGAAGCACTGAGTGACCATTAAACTGAGTCATTTCTTAAAATATTTGAGTGAAAGTGACATGTCACCTAAAGGTATGTAAGAGCCCCGAGGGCAAGGATTCTGCAGTTGCTGATTGCCCCAGTACCAGGGAATTCAGACAAATATCTTCGGCAACAGCCAGCTGAATACAAACATCCTCAGCGAGGTATTGCCGGTGACACTGCCTTGTAAACTGACCTTGTTATAAAAATATTAAGTTGCTAATACTACTACCGCTCTTATAGTAGTAAGAGCAGTCTGTGGCCACTTCAAGTTAAGTATTTTACGCATGGTGAGCACCCAGTCCTGGAACATTCCAATGGACACAGAATGCAAGTTGCTCCTAACCAGTGCATTTTCTATCCTTCCTCACCCAACTGAAACCACCACAACAAATCCATACCATCCTTGGTTCTGGAAATCACTCTTATTAGTGTGAATTAATGAGTGCTAAATCTGATCTAACTAAATTTAGCTAATTTCCAAGATTAGAATTTGTTTGGAAAGTTGTCAAAATTGCAAAGAATCTCTTTTATCTAGTCCCTTGTGATATTCAGTGAAATTTTGTTACACTATTGTTTGCTGTAAAAATCCTCTTCACCTATTTTTGTGAACTAGATATTTTAGAATGTGAATTAAAATTGGTTCTTGGTATGATATGATAGCAATGAAGACTGAAATAAACAAAATCCCTTTGATAGGTTGAAATTTAAAATTGTAAATGTCCCCTTGATTCAGGAAGGTAACACTGTCATTGCTATTCTGAAGCATAACGAGTTGCCCTGGAGTTGGAAGCCTTGATGAGGCACTTTTACATACATGCAGGCACCAAGACACAGCTTTCTCCCCACTAATGGCTTAGAAAGGGCTTCAGAGAGAGTCCTGGTAATCAGGGTTGACATTCTGAATTGATGGCTGATGGAGTGTAAGGACCAAGGTACAGAGTGATTTCAGGGACTTTTAATGAGACTTGGGAAGTGATCCGGACACACAATCACACGATAAATGCCAATATCCCCCCATTCCGTCTATTCCCCGAGAGGACCCCTGAGCAAAATAAAAATGATAAGATAAAATAAAATAAAATCAGACACAAAGAATCCTTAATAGAATTTTCTCTATAGAGAGTGAGACTTTCGTAAAATTGTTTTATTGTCCATTTTTTTGTGTTCATGTGTACAAAAAGAAAGCAAAACTAATAGCAAGATCTCGATATTTCTGAGTTTGTTTGCTTTTTAAGTTTTGTGATTTAAGAAGAAGAAAGCAAACAGAAATGCCTTGCAAAGGCAACTTTGGAATCTACACAGACATCTCTAATTTTTATTATTGTATCAATCTAATTTCAGGGGTCCTCAAATATAAACTTACAAATTGCTTTCAACCCTTCCAACCTAAAATAGAAGAAAATGTTATAATCTCTAGGTAGAAAAACTTACTTCATTTTAAAGCCAACGAGCCTAAATTTTTTATTTAAAAAAAAAAATTCTGAAATAAAAATAGATCCGACCTTTGAAGAGAAAAATGTCTCGTCTTCAAATCTGACTTTCACTAAAATAAAAATAAAAATATAATAAAAAAAAGAATATCCCAGAATAGCCTCTTCTCAAGTTAAAAATACAGAACCACATCAAATTATTTCTGGAACCAGCCAAAAAGGAAAAAGAGGACGAAGTTTGAATATAATATACTGCCATTTCTTATCGTAGTTGGAGTTTTCATAAAACTCTTGCAAGTCTTTTGGCATATTAAACTAACTGGACCCAGTAATACTCATATCAACTACAATAATAAAATCCTTTGCCCCTCCCTGCCTATTTAATTATGTAAAAATTATCTTATTCCACCTTTCCTTTCTTGTAAATTTTCACTAGGGTCCCTTTGGGAAATAAGTAATATATATTAGAGAGCCTGGGATTCACCAGTTTTTAAATGCCTCACCCACCTAAGATGGCCTATCTCTCAATCCTAATCCTTCCTGATGCTCCCCAATTACACACGCACACAAACCCAAGTGTGAACTTGTGCACCTTTGCTCCTGTAGCTCTGTGTTGAAAATCCTCCTCTCCCCTGTCCTTTGGGTGAAATTCATCCATTTTTCAAAACCTCAGCATAAGGTAGAGAGAGGGTCTTCCCCCCTCCCTCCTCTAGGGGAGGGGTGGCTTTGTCCTCTTCTGTGCTCTCTCTTCTGGAAATACTTCCCTGTGAGCAAGGGGTTTGGGTTACTCCACGTGTATCCTCACCTCCTTCTGGGTTGCCTGCTGGGCCGACTTGGAAGCAAAAAGCTCCCTTCTCAGAGACACCTTTGTTCCAGGGCTCCGGAAGTGGTCAGAATGCTCTCAGATGCATCTGGGCAGTGCAGGTCCATGTTCTATCATGTTTTCATCTTAACTTTGTAAAAGCCATCTTGTCTAGCATAGTGGAAAGAGGGTGGCCTTAGGAGTCAGGCAAACCTGGGTTATGTGGCCTTAGTCCTCAAGTCATGTGACCTTGCTGAACCTCAGACCCCTCATTCAACTCCGGAGAGCACTGGGGGATTAAATGAGGCTGTATGCAAAACGCCTGGAAAGTAGTCATAAGTGGAGATCACTGCTTTCTCTTTGTCTCCCTTCCTGTGCATAAACATTCTGAGTGAGGCAGAGGGTATGGATTCACCACTCAATTTAGGCTCTAAGCAGATTGCCATTGTGTTAAACCACTCAACAACTATGTTGTAGAATTTATGTCTTAACTATCCTAAAAGCTCATCAATTTAATGTCTTTCTTTAAAAATTATAGGTTTGGCCCCAGAAACTTTACTTTAGGAAGCTAATTAAGGAAATAATTAGAAATAAAGATATATGTGAGAGTTTTATTTTATTTTATTTTAATTATAATAGTGAAATATTAGAATCACCCAGGAGTAGAGAGGTTAATTAAATTATTGTATATCCACTCAGTGGATTGTTGCACAGTATTAAAGTGATGTATTGAAACATTTTAATGACAGGAAATCATTCATGATTCAGTAACATTCATACAATATACATTGAATCCACACATAATAAAAATATCACGTAAAATAAACTGAATGCAAAGCTATTTAAATAGCAATATAATATCAATTATCTGAATGCACATATATATATATGTAGAAGAACGTATAGAAGTAAACACAAAAAGATGTTAATAGTGGTCAGCTCTTGGTCGCTATAGCAACCAGCCCTTCTACCTTGGTAAGGGAATTATGAGGGATTTATATTTTATTCTTTTACAGTTTACTTGTTTTTTCAGAATTTCCACACTGTGCCAAATTATATTTGTAATAAAAGTCATTTAAAAAAACCTTATAAAAATGAAAATATGGATTTCTATATACTGTGATGTTTAAATATATGCTGATAAACATATAAATTTAATAACATTTTTCTTGAGCTAGAGTCTTCTTTGTATTTTTTCCATAAGCTCCCAAGGGTTTGGAATATGTCTTTTCATGTTTAAATTCCAGCTCACTTTTTGGTAGAAATTCATTCACTTTTCTTATAACTAATGTTTACTGAGTGCCGCGCTGTGCTAGATGCTGCATGCTTGGGTCCTGAAAGCTCCTCGGTTGGGGAGGAGTAGACACAGGTTCTCTGGGTGTGGCTTTCCGAAATGGGCAAGACTGGGACATCCGTGTATTCTCTCTGCTGTGTTCCTCTGACTTTGAACTCTTCAGATTTGAGGGTGTTCTAAGCCTTTCATCTAGGAAGACTCTGCTGGTCTCCATGTGCTGTTGGCATGGAGAACCACCTGCCAACGTGCACACAGTGTGCATTAAATGCAGGATTGCCTTGGACATAAGGAAGCAGAGTTGAGTGATGTTCAACCCATGCACTGATGTTCAATTCTATACATGTTTTTCATCTCATCTCTCTTTTTACTCCTTGTTTTGGGGGTGGTAGATTTTACTATCTTCTGAATGTTTGTATTTTTAAAATATTTTTTCATTATTAAACATCGAATCGATACTATCTCAAGAACAGAAGCTTCTGGCCATGCTTATTGTATATGGGCTGACTTTGTCTTTTCACCTGTGCCTCCTTTTAAAGAACCTTGCTGAGTCATAACCATTGCTTCTGAAGTTATATTCTCTATGATGTTGCTATTCGGTGCTTTGTGGGAAGCATCTCTTTAGCTACATATCATAGAGCTTGGCAGGAGCCAAGGGAAGAAGCTCAGGGTTCACAGTGGACCCAGAGGTTTCTCTGTCTCACATGTGGCTGCTCTTTCCCCCACTGAATCATAGATGCATTGCCCATTCTCCATCCTTGAATTTCGGGTGTTGTAAGAATTTGCAGTGTTATAAGAATTTGTGTTTTATCCTTCGTTGTGACTCTGAGGGATACTTAAGTTCATGTGATTATTATTTTTTAAGTTTTATTGGGGTAATTTCTTAGAAAACAGTTGCCAGTTCATGTTGTATAGGAGTATTATCTTCTAATCCACTTGTTCTATAGCTATTTAAAAATACATTTCGTTTTAGGAAGGTATGGCTTATAGATGAACCTCTGATCTGGTCATCTAAGGGTTGTTTTTTAGGTGTTTGCATTTTCCAAATATTTATCAGATGTTCCTTTTTAACCCACACTAGGATAGTTAATGATTTTTAGTCTTGATAAATGTTATAACTGTTTATTGCTTGCAGGCTTTTTAAAAATAGTAGTGTTAATAGGATTACATATTCAAGAAGCACAGAGCACTGGTTGATCAGAAATTCCTCTCCTTTATTCACTGTTCCAGTATGAGATTTGAGAAATGTATTGAATATTTGATGAGGATGCGTAGAATAACCACGGAGATAATGGGTGGAATCAAACAATACTTCTGAAAAGAGTGATGGCGTGAAGACTTGTGCTCAGGTGATTGTTTAATATGTCTTGGCTCCCACAGCCCAGAGCCACTTCTCCTTTGCACACCTGCTACTCCCCTGGAGGGGAAGAGCGAAGGGACTAGTCAAAATTCCTTTCATCTGAGGAGAATCCAGGGTCACATTCCAACGCCTAGTATACGCAAATTGTATTAACATACTGTACTCACAATGACATTATGGAGCTAACCATTCTTCAAATTTTTATGATAAGGAACGTCAATAAAAGCAATGGAAAGGTATACTTATTCCAATATTGTCTGTAAGCAAGCATTTCTTTTTTTTTTTTAAACATCTTTATTGGAGTATAATTGCTTTACAATGGCGTGTTAGTTTCTGCTTTATAACAAAGTGAATCAGCTGTACGTATACGTATATCCCCGTATCTCCTCCCTTGTGCGTCTCCCTCCCACCCTCCCTACCCCACCCCTCTGCAAGCATTTCTTGAATGAACGTGCCTGGTGCTCTGTGGGCTGCAGTGTGGGATGCCCACACAGGCCAGTTCATAAGATGCGCGCGGTCTGGAGATGTCCTGCGGTCGACGTCGTACTTGCTCTCACACTTGCCTAGAGGGAGCTCCGTAGTCCAATAAAGATGTTTAAAAAAAAAAAAAAAAAAAGTGTTTGCCCCCAAAGGAAGGAAAATTAGAATGCTTTGTAGTTGTACTTTCAACTCACTTGCAGACACATTATCTCGTTTGATTAGACTGAGTTGAGGGTTCTTTCATGTTCTCACTGATCTGCGCTGTTTGCTCATAATTTGTATTAATAACTGTGACATTCTTATCTCCAGGAGGAGGTGGGCACATTGCCTAAAATTCAGCTTCCCTCAAGATTTCTGTGTTTTGTGTTTAGGCACCCATATACTTTTAAATACGGAATTGGCTTCTTTATTTAAAGCTCATTTGAAGGGGTAAATGAACATCAATATCCATTCTAGCAGCCACGAGGTCTCCCCAGGGTGGGATCCTCTATATATGTATGAACACCGCTTACATGGCAGTGGCTGTAGAGGTGACTGGAGCTCCATGGATGGTGTCTCAGACTCCAGTGATTTCACGCACCGAACTCATCGGATATTAAACGTTATATATCTTGACATCTTTTTTCATAATAAAGCTATTCTCTTAGGAGAAACTCTCTCCCCACCTCTCCTTCCTTGCAAAGAAGTGTAGGTGGTTTGCTCACTCTTACATTAACCTCGTTCTCCATGAGATGGGCAGAGGATGAGCGGCTTTGAGAAGCTGTTGTAGGTTCGGTTGTGTCCTCCAGATGATATATGAAAGCCCTCACTCCAGTAATTCAGAATGTGACCTTATCTGGAAATAGATCATTACAGATATAATTAAATTAAGATGAGATAAGACTGGAGTACGGTGGCCCTTAATTCAATATGACTGGTGTCCTTATAAGAAGAGGGAAATTTGGACACAGACACAGAGGGAACATGGCCATGTGAAGACAAAAATAGAGGTTGGAGTTATGTGAACATAAGCCAAGGAATGCCCCGGGCTACCAGAGGCTGGAAGAGGCAAGGAAGGACCCCTGCCTAGAGGCTTTTGAGGGAGTATGGCCCTGCCAGCAACTTGGTTTCATACTTCTGGCCTCCAGAAATGTGAGCGAAGACATTTCTGTGGTTTAAACCACCCAGTTTGTGTTTTTTTAATGTACTTTTTATGGCAGCCCTAAGAAACTAGTACAGATGCCATATTGAAAGATGAAGCCAAAGGCAAAAAACAAAACAAGTTTCACTGGCAATCAACTCTCCAAAGACCTTGCATCTTCTCACCATGAATTATTCAAGTCTTTTTTGTGTGTGTGTACCTGTCAGTTTGAAAACCAAGATTGTCATCCCTTGGTTGGCTATTACAGATCCATCTAAAATTGTTCCTGTCTAACAGATGACTGACAGACTCCATGTTCTCTACTTCTGTGCAGTGGAGAAAAAAAAGAACAAAAATTGAGCTTTCGACTGAGTATTGAGATTAGGCTCCCACCCCTGCTGATAGGGTCTCAATATGAAACTGGGCAAGAGAAGTCAAAGGAAACTTGATTAAGCAAAGCTAAACTGAGACAGCATCATTCTCTCCCTCCCACGTCCAGACAACTTCCTCTCCAAGACGTTTCATAGGGACAAGAGGTAGAGTCACATGATGAACAGGAGACAGTCGGGGTTTATTATCAGTGATGTGTAATAATGATCCTGGCCACACAGTCTGTCCTCCTCTGAGGCTACCTTCACTCTCATATACCCTCCTCAGCTGCACACACGTTCTCTTACTTCCATAATCTTGCACAATCTCTGTCCTCAAGTTTTCTCTTACACGATGAGTGAGCATTGTGATAATGTGTATGGTGGCCATTGAATAGGAAACAGTGCAGGCAGCAAAGCTGGCGCGTGTACATAAAGAAGATATTTTGGGGAGTGCTTATCCATCCAATGATTATAACAGGATGTACTGATATTTTCTTTTTAGAACAAGAATTAAGGGTATGCTTTGTAACTCCATTCATTAATCTAAGTCAGTTGAGTCTATATTTCTTTAGCTAAGCTTTTCATGGTTGGATGCTTGCCAGCTAGGTTCATATGGTTACAATGATTGGGGAATTTAACAAAGAATTTTGTAAATATATCTGGAAAGTATTAATGCTAAGAGATCTAGGATGGAAATTCAGCATCGATTTTGTATAATCTTTCATAGAATTTGTTATATACAGTGAATATGTCTGGAATGGGCCAGAAAAAAGTGGTGCCCACTAATCAGATGTCTTTTTTATGACATTAGCTTTTTCGTTATGGCCCTCATTTATGCTATTTCACTTCATAAAATATTGGTTATTTTAAAAGGATATTCTCTAATTAAATTTTAATATCAAGAAATGAAAGAAAGATGGCTTCAATGCTAGGCATTTATAATGACTTTATTACATCCTTGCTCATATGACAAGTTGAAGTTTTCTCAGCATGATATGAGAGTGATTTATCAGGAGATATCAAAATCAGTAAAATGTATGTTGTAGAAAACCCTTTTGTACTCTCTCTCAAGAAGAGAGCAAATTATCTTGAAACACAAGGAATTTTTATTCATCCTTTCCAAAGGAATATCCTACTTTTATTACATACGTGTTGAATTATATTGAAGGAAAGAGTATATTTACCATGTTGTATGGGATTTCTGAATGGTGCAAGATATTACACCATACACTATAGTTACTGTGAGAATCGCTTAGATAAGCCAGTAGAAAATGGATATGTTCCACGTGGAATTTGAAGACAATTATTAGGTGGGAAAATGTGGGGAAAAAAAATGTAGGGAATTTTTTTGAAAGCAAGATTTGCTTACTGTAGGAGCACTGAATTCGTGCAAGCATACTGCAGTACTTCATTTGCATTGGAATGCATTCTAATAGGTCCTAAAATGGCCTTTATTCCCATGGTTTTGTGCGATGGTTCAATAAAGTAAAGACTATAAAACCCCTTTGTAAACTGTAAAGTACATGGTCTGGATTTTGAAATAGTAAGGAGGTGCCTGCTAGATGAAGATCTCGGTAAAATGGAATTTGTGGGTCAGTGTCATCATTGTACTAAAGGGACTGCTTTCCTTCAGGAATAACACAGGACCTCAGAATACCCTGCCTCGTATGACACCCCTCCCAGTGTTCTTAAACACTATTGCTGTCCAGTGTTCTAGATACACCTTATTTTTTATGTCTATAGCATTAGTCACTCTAATGATGATCACTTTGTACGGTCATTATTTGCCTAGAGTTGTGCATTCATACCAATTTCTTTGTTCATCATTCCTTCCTTGAGTATACTTGCCTTTCCTGAAGCACATCCTTTGGTTCCAGGAAATGCCTGTTATTGGCAGACTCTCTCAGTTTTTATCAGATTCTGGCAAATTTTCTGATATTTTCCTCCAAATATCACTTATCTGACGTTTTTTCTCCTCTCTCTTTCTGGAATTGTAATAAGCCATATGATCTCCTCCATCCCTCCTCTAAGTCTCTTTATTCTTTCGTATTTATATTTCTTTTTCTCTTTAGGCACTAATCTGGGTAGTAATTTCCTCAGATTTATTTTACCGTATATTAATCTCCCCAGCTGTGTCTAATCTAAATATTTATATCAAAGATTATGTTTTGCATTTCTGGACATTCTATTTCATTCTTTCGCTAATTTATCTGTCTCTTTTGACACCAGGCTGTTGCTCTATCTCATTCTTTTTTTAAAAAAATTATTTATTTATTTTTATTTATTTATTTATTTATGGCTGTGCTGAGTCTTCGTTTCTGTGCGAGGGCTTTCTCTAGTTGCGGCAAGTGGGGGCCACTCTTCATCGCGGTGCGCGGGCCTCTCACTATCACGGCCTCTCTTGTTGCGGAGCACAGGCTCCAGACGCGCAGGCTCAGTAATTGTGGCTCACGGGCCCAGCTGCTCCGTGGCATGTGGGATTCTCCCAGACCAGGGCTCGAACCTGTGTCCCCTGCACTGGCAGGCAGACCCCCAACCACTGCGCCACCAGGGAAGCCCCGCTCTATCTCATTCTTGATTCAGTTTTATATTTTTGCAAACATTTCAAAAATACTTACTGAGTAATCTGTATTCAGTTACTCCATTATCTGAGGTCTAATTGTTTTTTCTGACTCTTTCTTAGGGTAAATTTTTCCCCAATATGTTCAGTGGTTTTGGACTGGGGGCTCAGGATTTGAAAGAAGGAGTTGGGCTTCATCTGTAAACATCCTGGTGGCTCAATCCTCCAGGGAAAATTTACCTTTGCTTCTGCCAGATGCTCTTGGAAACTGGGTTATTGTATGTTAATTTCTTGGCGTGAGGTTTCTTAGACCCTGCAGAATGTAAAGCCAAACACCAAACCTGAGCAAGCCTAGTGCTATGGTTAGACATAATTTTTACCCAAAGTTCAGGCGGGAACAAGCAAGGATGTTTGCTAAGAATTTTTTTTTTGTCCATCACTTCAGTGAGTTTACGGTTTTCTGCAGGGGTTTCCTCAGCTTGCATAGGACTAAAGTCTTCTCTTTCTTTCCTCGTTTCTCCCTTGAAGAGAAATGCCCCACAGCATCCATAGCACCCGCGAGCTCTTTGCTCTAAGTGTTCACTTCCCTCTCCATTTCTAGAACCCTAAGGATTTTCCTCACTTGAGCGCTCCGCTGTTCATGTAAAGGTGCGTTTCTTATATTTACCCAGAATTGAAGTTTCTTATACTAGGAAGTATTTCATAATAATTAACCTTTTATATCATCAGAAAAGGAAGTTGCTACAACACACATTGACTTATGCCCATATTCAACTATTTGGGAAAACAGGGGAAAATAAGGTTCCAAATAATAGACCATATTTTTATGACAGAAATGCCCAAAAATCAATCCAGGAAGGAATTTTATCTCAATATTCTAAAAAAAAAAAATTCATTAGATGGTTGTATAATAAAAAAGCAATTAAAATAATAATGAATAAGAAATGTATGTGGGGGAATTTGCTGGCGGTCCAGTGGTTGGGACTCCGCGCTTCCACAGCAGGGGGCACAGATTCAGTCCCTGGTCAGGGAACTAAGATCCCACATGCCACGCCATGCGGCCAAAAAAAAAAAAAAAAGAAAAAAAATGTGGAGTAGAGAATAATAACTGCTCCCACTTTAAATTGCAAAGTAATTTGACAGGGTACCACTGAGAAATAGAATTCTGCTAATCACTAGTTTCTATCAGAGCCTAAGAAGAAGTAAACACAGGAATTGGTTATACATTAGTAAAGCAAAAACTGTCATTAATGAGGAAGTCTTGAGGTGATGCAAATTCCACAAGAATTCACTATTTCATTTCTGAGAGCATTTTCTACACCACACATGTGTTCAGTCCTGTCCTCCAGGCCAAGCCCCTGGGCTTTGGACAGACCAGCAGGGGTAGCCGGCGGTCCCCCCACAGTGGCCGGGTGTGGGCAGCAGCGTGAACGCCTAGCCAAGGGTCCTCAGCACCATGCCAGTCCTTCCGCTGTGGGTAACACTCATTCGTGTTCACAGTAAGTCTCAGAAACAGCCTTTAAAATTGCCTTCAACCGAAGTCCCAGAATCTGAAAATCTGCAGAGACATAAGGTCCTTTATGTGTTTTCCTTTTAATTTTCTCAAGGAGGTTGCAAAACCCATTAAGAGTTGCTTTGCAATGAAAAATACTTAGGTTTTATTCAAGAGTTTATTCCTTTTCAGAGGCCTTATTTCACTTATATTTGCCCGGGAGGCAGCCTGAGGCAAAATGAAATAAAAGCGCCATGGTAAGATCTACAAGGCTGTGACACCGCAGCAGGTGCTTTCATGGAGCTTGGTATTGCTTTTATACAGTGATGTACATTAACGCTTATCCGGAGCACTCGTGGTGTGGTGCACCCTGAACTTGTTACCGCTGACAACACGGAAAGGGACTCTGCTGTTTAAGGCTCTGAGGCTGATACTGACAGCAATACCCCATCAGCCCAAAGAGGCCCCCTGCCCCTGGCTGTGAATAATTTTATTCTCTTTTTTTATACTTAGAATTATTTCATTACTTAGAATGATTCAAGTTCATTTTTCTGATGAAGACTTATCAATCTTTTAAATGTGTATTATGTTTTTGAAGGAAAGACAAAGCTGCAGTTAGGAGGAAGAGGCATTGCAAAAGCAGCAGCCTACACTCTAACCCAATCTTCAGCAGTCTCACGAGCACCAGTAACCCAGCCAGAACAGTGGCCGACGTGCGCCAAACCAGGCCATCAAGAAGTGCATAGCACTGCAGAGGATCCAGGAAAACTGAAAACACAAAACATCTTACCCCAATAATTGCGTATCTAGGTAGACATGTTAGTGAGACTCTCACATGTGTGCTGAGGAAAACTTGTCAAAGTTTGGGAAAACTTTTTTGGTAATAGTGGACTATTGACATCAATCTTAAAGTCCATCATAATGGAATGAATGGATTCATTCCTTCATTTGACAGATATTTAATAAATAACTGCTATGTATGTGTCTTGCACTGTTCTGGGTGCTAGGGATACAGCAATGAAAAAAAAAAAAAAAGAGAAAAACTCATACCTTGATGAAGCACCATTGCAATGGTTAGCCTGAGATATATTTACACAATATGACACTATATTTCCATTAAAAAGAATGGACTAGATTTCTCTATAGCAACATGGAGAGAGCTTAAGAACACGTATGTTAGGTGGGAAAAGCAAGTTTTTCCATAATAAATAGTAAGCTATTTATGTAAATCTGAAAAAACAAAGACGATACAGAACCATATGGACGCATCTATGTGTGTGTGATAGAATGAAAACTGTAAACTGGGAATATATACACTTAATTCCGGGTAACAGTGGCTTTTTAGGAGAAAAAGGAGAGGGGACAAAGCAAAGAGAGGAATTTACCTTTCTCTGTAGAGTTCTTTCATTAAAATAAAAAATAACAGTGTTAACAATGATCAATTCTGTGTGTTGGGTACACAGATTAGTATTTTATGTCTGTGTAAGTGGTTTATGCGTTTTCAATTAAATGAAGAACGGAAGGAGGAGGAGGGACACAGGAAGGAGAAGAGGACCAGTGAGGACGAGATGGAAGAAAATAAATCATTATGAGGCCAGAACTTCCTCTAAAAGACTGGTCCCAGAGGAACCCGAGAGACCCCTGGTTGCAAGACTGAGTGGATCCCCCAGGATCTCCCTGCCTTGGGCTCCTGCTGCCTGGACGGCTTCCCCCGTCAGTCATCTGTCTTGCTGTCCAGTTGGGGCACCTCCTTTCACACCTTCCTGTTCTGTACTCAGCAGCAGCCCCGACTCAGCCACCACTGCTTGACCTCTGCTTCTCTGGGGTTTACCTGTTGCCTCACAATCTGAAACTCGTCTGCACTATCCTGGCGGCAACCCCTGACCTCCTGGGACCCCTGTTTTACCGTCAGGATTTCAAGGTGTCACACACACAGCCTCTCCACCGAGGACCTCTCCTCTGCTCCCCAGCTGCCCCTTGGCTCCCAGCCTGGCCTTCTGTGAGCCCAGATCTCTCTGTACCAACATAAAGACATGGTGCAGCCAATGACTTGCCAGCTTCTTGTCCCCTGGCCATGCTGAGTGTTTTCATCGTTCCTTCCTAACCACCCATGTACCCCTTTCTTCAAGGAACAAGGTGTGACTCACCTCTTCTTGGAAGCATCAGAAATACAGTGTCTCAAACGGTGGTCATTCATGAACCATCTTTGGGATTTCTGCCATCACTGAATACCACCCACACTATTATCTATTTTGGTCCTTTACATGGCTCATATTTTCTTAAAGCAATGTAATTATAAATTCTGGCCAGATGCAAGTGCCTTCCAAAGGCTCTAAGCCAGTGGCTTACTTTTCCTGTGTTATAAAGAAAGGAAAAAGGAGACTGACAAGTGTTGGAGAGATGTCAAGATAAATTATTGCCACAAAAAAGTACTGAGAATCCTAGTGGAGGAGAGCTGGATGCACGTAGCCGGTGGGCAGATAAATGGGACCCTCTGAGTCTTTCCCTTTGAAGGAATCAGAGGGATTGAGGACACGTGTGCAGGGAACAAATTCTCTGGATGTGCTGTCATGGCATTTCTCTGGCGAATGTCATCAGCCTGCTTACCAATAGCAATTCCTGCCCCACCCTAATTGATTATAGATATATTATTTTTCAGTCTTTGTTGACCTCAACACTTATGTGTATCCAGCTGACACTATTTGATCCTGCTTTGTGTGGTTTGTACTTTTATGGTGTTTTTTTCCCCTGTAGCTAGAAATTAGCATTTAGTTGATGGAGTTACTTTCAACCCCATTACCAGCTCTGCATATCATGGGCAATTGCTATATGACTGTATTGATAACATTTTGTCGTGAAAGATACGGCTAGACAATGGATTTCATGATCAGTGAGATCTGGGGAAGACTTTTAGGAAACGGAAATGCTCTTACAGCAGAAAGCTCTGGGATACGGAAGCTGGCGTGAGAATTTCTACCCTATCTCATTGGGTAAGGCCATTTAAAACCAAGAGGTTCTGAGATTGGGGTGACAAAAGGGGCTGGATATAATAACATGACTTCTACCATGGGGTGGTTTTCTCAGTACATACTTGCATACAGATTTGTGCTAATGACTCAGTAAACTCGTCATAATTCCCTTAGACATCTTCATGTATCATCAGAAAACAGACATAATCCAAGACCTTCACATGATGTGGCTTGAAAAAGAAATCAGCTGCTTTGTCTGCTACTGTAGCTATAAATGCAGCCATGCCTGTGACCTCAGAGACTTGTCAGTCTGCATGCTTGAAGGGAAGCCTTTAAGACTCTCAAGTATATAAGGACTGTTAGACTTGCTCGAACGTGGGAAGGCTGGTCAAAAATTAAACAGCCAGATCTTCAGGATGCTGAGCTGTGCTCTTCAAACATGTTTTACCCTGACTCGCCGTAAGAAATACAGAGTAAAAAAATACATTTTATATTGAGACCCAATATGCACGTACATATACATAAACAAGTACATGCACATCTACATATACAAACACACACACAGTCCTGTATGGGCACATAGGAACTAGCACAAAGCCTTCATAAAACACTGACCCCTACTGTTTGTGATGCACACTGAATCGTTCTATCTTCTCTATTTTATTTTTTTAAAATAAAGTAACAGTCCATGAAATTGATTTCACAATCCATTAATAGGTCACTCCCCACCATGTGAAAAACAATTACCCCACAATGTTTAAGTGGCCGCGAAGTAGTGGCTATTTTTATTCTTAAGAGTTCCTGTGTTTCTACTTTCTTTCCTATGACCGCATGTCGTCTGTTTCAGGCAGACTAACTTTATGGTTAATATTAACTGTGTTTCACCAATAAGCCCAGGGTCTTCAATTCCATTTGGGTCCCTAACATAATAAACAGAAAAAGCACACTCATTTGGGATTGATGTGCCGTGCTTTGCTCTTTCTTCACTTTCTTTTTTCTGTTCGAACATGTTACTTTTTAATGAGCACACAGCCTCGACTAGAATAGATGCTCAGCATGAAATACGCAGTCCCTTCCAGCCTCAAAATCAGAGAGCTCTTGGGACAGGAAACAACATTGATGCACTGCTTCTAAATATTAGTTAACCTGATACAACAAGCAGGCGGAATGATGTTCTTTTCCTTATCTTCC
Organism: Balaenoptera ricei; assembly: GCF_028023285.1. Classification (NCBI taxonomy): domain Eukaryota; kingdom Metazoa; phylum Chordata; class Mammalia; order Artiodactyla; family Balaenopteridae; genus Balaenoptera; species Balaenoptera ricei. The sequence continues at coordinate 156,740,508 of NC_082642.1, read as the reverse complement.
CTACATCTATAAGGGGCCACTTTTAATCCTAGAAGTCCAAACTGTGTCACCCAGGGGCACCAGTGCCACACCAAGGCTCCTCCTTCCCAGCCAAGGCTCTCTTCTCCAGCTCTTCAACTCCTCCCCAAAACTCGGGAGTCACCTTTGACCCCGGCCCTTTTCTTCCTCCTGCAGCATCCAGGCCAGTTCTATGTCCTGTCAGCTCTATTTTCAAAATGCGTCTTATTTCAGTTCCCTGAACATGCGTAGTTCTTCCCACCTCAGGACTTTTGCACGTTCTATCTCTTTTTCGGCCCTCAACCCTCCCCTTGCCATCTGCTGTGCCTCATCTGAAACGCACCCTGCACAGACCTCCCAGACCCCCTGTCTAAACAGCAATTCTCTATCTAGATTCAACCTTTTTTGTGTTAATTCTCTCAAGAGTGCTTTTCACATTATGTAATTGCTTTTGTCTATTTACTCATTTTGTCTATCTCCCCAACTGAAATACTTGCTCCTAGAGGTCAGGGGCCAAAACTGTTTTGTTCATCTTATAAATGAATAAGTACAATTCAAGTTTTTATAAGATCCTTTGGCTCTTTAAAAAAAAAAAAAATCCTTACCTAATTTCTTCAAAAAAAAATTCTGTTCTTTCCAAGGATTTATTCTTTTAAAGAAATAGGAATCTAACTAGAGGAAAGATTGATGACAGACTCGAATATCTGCTCAAGAGCGCCGATCTGATCATTAACAGCCTAAATGGGGTAATTAGGTATACAGTCGGATTGCAGCATGTAGGCTTAAATTAGAAGTGTGTAATTGAGCCTCATTTAACTGCAGGAGAATTTCACTGAGAGAGTTTTATTTACATAAGAAAAATGTCTTAGTGAGATTACTTTGGGAGAACTTAGACATATATCTGTCAAATCACTCCTTACTTACCAAGTCCAGCCCAGGGATGCTGGCTCACTCCTCACATCCCGTGGGTGGAGGGAACATCACTCTTTCCAGCCACGTGGGCTTCCAGGACGCTCAAGGTCCAAGTTGGGGCTTCCCAATTTTCTTTTCTTTTTTTTAACTTTTTATTTTATATTGGAGTATAGTTGATTAACAATGTTGTGTTAGTTTCAGGTGTACAGCAAAGTGATTCAGTTATACATATACATGTATCTATTCTCTTTCAAATTCTTTTCCCAATTAAGTTGTTAAAGAATATTGAGCAGAGTTCCCTGTGCTATACAGTAGGTCCTTGTTGGTTATCTATTTTAAATACAGCAGTGTGTACATGTCAATCCCAAACTCTCTGACTATCTCTCCCCCCAACCCTTCGCCCCTGGTAACCATAAATTCATTCTGTAAGTCTGTGAGTCTGTTACTATTTTGTAAATAAGTTCATTTGTATCATTTTTTTAGATTCTGCATGTGAGTGATATCATGCAATATTTCTCTTTCTCTTGATACTTTGATATCTTGATGTGTTGATACTTACATAAACATAGCAGGCCCTAAGAGTATGATGCCTTAGTGTACAGAGCCTATTTGGGGGAAAAATTCAAAGTATGGATGTCATCAGGCATTTAATTCAGCATTTGCAAGGTGGCGGGGGGGTGGGGGAAGCAGGTAAGTAAGGTAAACCCGGGAATCGCCTTGTCTTTGAAGATGTTGCCATCACCTGGGTGAGGCTAACACATACATGACCAATTAGACTGAATGCACTTAGGTGTGAAGTCAGGAGGATCAGGAGATCCTCTATATACTGGAGTAGACTTTGGGGTTAGGTGTCTGGAGGGGGAGGATTACAAAGACCAGAAAAAGTATGGAAAGCCTCCCCTCCTGCTTTTAAGCATGTGCCCATATGTGATCAGGCTGAAAACTAAACAAAACAGAAGGCCGTCTTTTGACACATTTACTCTCAACATAAATACTATCCTAGGTTTCTCTCCTTGCCCTCTGTCGTGCTGCTCACATGAGTTTGGTCTACACCTGCTGCATCCTGTCTATAAGCTCACCACCGACTGATACCTTCTTCAAAACAAATTTCAACTGCACAAGTAGGACACTAAGAGAGTCTTCTTTTAAGATATTCAAAGACATGATACTATGAAAAAGAACATGTAAGTCTCCCCTTCTTCCCTTCTCCTAATCCAGTCATGACCTCAGAAGTGAAGCAACTACAGTTAACATTTTGGTGGATATCTTTTCATTTACATACTCAAATTTACTACCCCCCAACACAAACACACATTCATTGTCTTTTGTACATAACATTATATAATGTTCTGTAATTACTCTATGCTATGATGTCTTGGAGATCTTTCCATGGATTATACATAGATTTACCTTACTGTCTTTTAAATGGCTGCGTAGTATGGCTGTACCCTCATACATTAATCTATTTGCCCTTGATTGGCATTTAGTTTTGTTTTCCATTTTTTAAGCAATGCTGCAGTGCACATTTTGGGTGTACGCTGACGTGTGCACATGTGTGAGTGTCCCCTAGGATAGAGTCTTTGAAGAGGACAAACTGGATCAGAATGTATGCGATCCTTACATTTTAAGGATGCCAGCAGATTGCCCACCAGAAAGCAAAAGCCCTCACCAATTTGCACGCCTACCCGTGGGTGTTCATTTCCCCACACTCTTGTCAAGACTACATATTATCAAATATTTTAATTTTTTCTAATTTCCTGGGTGAAACATAATAGCACCTTGTTTTAATCTGCATTGATTTGGTAAAGTTCTATGTAAATTCTGATCCTGAATCAGTTAAAATATAATTTCATTTGTGGAAAAATTGATGTTTTTACAATTTCAAGTTGTCTAATCCTGGAATTTGATACACCTCCCCGCATTTATCCAGGTCTCCCCTTATCCCCTTTGGTAGTGACTTGTAGTGTTCTTTGAATTCATTTTATATAGTACTAGCTGTTCGTAGCTAGAGATTTAATATTTTTGCTGATCTAGCAAGGTGGATATTTTACCATTATATTTTATTGAAGATTACAGCTATTCTAAAGTGCTTTTCTCTAGCAGGAACTTACATAGACATGCTTATTTAATATCACAATATTTCCAGGAAGGTAATATTGCCCCATTGTACAGATAAGGAAACTGAGGCTCTGTTCGGCTACATTTGTATTCTCAGTTATCCTGATAGGAAGACACAGAACTCAGATGTTTACATTATCCTTTCTGGAAGTGCTCTCCTACCCCTGCCCACCACTCCATGCCCTCCTGGGTCTCCGTCCTCCTCTCTTGCTGTCTTTTGCTGGCCTTCTTCCCTTACTTCCCTCCCCAGAGGCATCAGTTCCCATGAAGGGCTCCTCGACATGTGTAATTTGGTTCCCAAAGCTGTCTCCAACTCCACTGTATCATCCATGCCAAGTCACCCAGCATGTCCAGGACTGAACTCCTGTCTTCCCTGAGAAAGAGACAGCCTCACCCAACTTCTCTACTCCGTCACCGCTACCGCAGTCCCGTCAGTCCTCAGACTCAGTACTTGGTGTGATCCTCTCCCCAACCAAGTTGTGTTGATCCTTCGTTTAAATACGTTTCTGTGCAAGTCACTTCTGTTCCCCTACAGCTGTTCCAGCACTCAGCCCAGGCCTTCCTGCTCATGCTCCGGCCGTGACCAGGTCAGGGAGTGCAGTGGGTGAGCGTGTGACCTCCCAGCCCCATCATCAGGGAATTGTGCTTGCTGGGATGCTTCTAGATCTGTGAACACAGGCAGTCACTTCACCTTGGTCCTCACTTTTCTCATCTGTAAAAATGGGAATAATAACAGTACCTGCCTTCTTGGGTCATTGCAAGAACTAAATGGGTCAAAACATATAACATTTAGAGCAATGGTGGCTCACTGAACACAGAAGACCTACTGGCTCTGATTAGGATTAGGATTCATAGCCAAATGTCTCTGTGTCCACATTTCTCCTTTCTTTAAGGACAACCGTTCCACAGGGTTAGGGCCCACCCTACTCCAGGCTGACTCCATCTTAACTAATGGCATCTGCAGTGACCCTGTTTCCAAATAAGGTCACATTCTGATGTCCTGGGGGTTAGGACTCTACTGATGAATTTTGGAGGGAACACATTTCAACCCATAACAACTGGTTAGATGTCTTACCTTAAGGGCCTACTCCTTTCTCTTTCATATATGAGGCTTTCAACATAATTTTGTTAAACCATAATTTTTTATCAGACCACTCAATTGCTCAAGAAATATCTATAGTTCCGTCAAGCCTGCATCTAGTTATGGCCTGGCACCCACCCATCACATCACAGAAGAGACACAACTCAGAACCATTGGAATGAGTTGAATTCCATTCCAATCTACATCTGAATTAAGAGAAATAGCTAACCTTAAAGTTATCATAGATTATATATGTACATATATATGTATTTTATATATATATTTTTTTCTATTTCTACTTCTGTTTCAGTTAATGCTAATTTAACTTTCAAAATAAAGAAATATAAGATATTCATGCAGAGGCTCATCTCATTTCTAGCACTGTATACTTAGAACTTGGATTTTATACTTGTGTTTCTCTCAGAAACTGATATGAAAACTGCTCGGGAGAAAGCTCTGTTTCATTACACAGCATAGATGTCAATTGGAGGCAGCAGGCACAGCTGATAAAAGTTTCATTGTGTTGTGCTACCATTTGGCATCTTATTAGAAGAACCATCTGTTCTTTTAATTACTATTAACTCAACTGAGATTGCAATAGCAAAAAAACCCCCTAAGATATATTTCTGACTAAATGAAAAATCAAATATGCTTTAAAATCTTCCTGAAAATAATATTGTCTGTATTGAAGATCTAACAGCCTAGCTGTACAGGAAAAAGCCAGAGAGCATTATGAAAGAATAATTAACATCCAAATCTGCAAATATGCTCATTTTCATATAAGAATACATTACAGTCATTCCTAGGGGGGGAAATACTCTTTCTATGTATTATACATAAGGAAGTTTCATGTTGAAATCTAAAAAGAGGAATTTTAACTTTCTTTCTTTTTACCCAGACTTAAGAAGAGACATTTTGTATATAAATAATGATAGATGGGTTTCATCCACCCATCTCTTGAACAAATATTTTCAGGAAGCACAGCCAAACACTGCTCTGTGTTATGGAGATGAAAAGTGGGTCAAGACAATTCAAGTTCCTGCTGTTCTGGTTGGAGAACAGAAATGTTAAAGCAATCTCCAACACACCTGAGATGACTGCACGTAGACATAATACAGTCAAGTGCTCTGAGCATGAGTGACCGTGGATGTGGTTCATGTTGACATTGCCGGAAAGTTGCTTTAGGAACTGAGGCCAGAATGAGGAGAAGGAGCCCTCCAGGTAGAGGTCTGGGCTCAGGGCCCTTCAGGTGGAGCAACTAGGAGCAGAGCAGTGTGGCCGGGGCAGAGTGGAAGAGGGAGAGAGTGCGTGAATGATGGGGCCAGACCTAGACCTAAACCGTTGAGCCACCATGAATAATTGGGTCTAGCGGGACTCCATCAAGACATGGAACGGTCTGCATGGAGGTTGGGTGGCACGTGGGCTGAAGGGGAGAAGCAGTGGAGACAGTTTGTTAAAAGACTGGGATCCTTAGACCTTGGTGGTGCGCGGAGAGGGAAGTGGATCGTTCAGGATATATTTTAGAAATAGGAACAGAAGGACATTCTGTTGAGGGGTGAAGAATGATTAATTTGGAAAACTTCAGAATATGTATCTTACGTTCAGATACTGGCAAACATGCCAGGGGATATTATTATTCAAATAATATCATTATGATGATAGAGGAGGTCTCTGAGTTTCCATCTACTCCAGATCTATCTATCTATCTACCTATTATCTATCTATCTATCTACCTACCTATCATCTATCATTTATCTATCTCCTCTTTATCTATCTGTCTACCTACCTATCATCTATCTATCTATCTACCTACCTACCTACCTTTCATCTATCTATCACCTATCTGTCTACTCTTTATTTATCTGTCTACCTACCTATCATCTATCTATCTACCTACCTACCTATCATCTATCTGTCTCTCTATCTATCTATCTCTCTATCTATCTACCTAATTTCTATCTAATCCCTTTCTACTGCAGAAAGGATTTCTGAAGACAGTGTCTGCATAGCCTCCTCCCCCAACAGCCCCACAGAAAGGGCATATAAAGGCCCTCTCTGGACCTCGTTTATATCTTTCTACCCCTGTTAGTGCTCTGTTGTGTGACACTGGCCCAGAGAGTGTCGGGAAATATTTTGCCTGCGGTGACACAGCTCCAAGTGGCAGAATTCTGATGTCAAACTCACCATTGTCATTTCCACTTTGGTGCTTTTTCTAACACGTGAGGTTGCTTCACATCAGGAAGCACATCCATGAAGAGTTAGAAGTGAGCCCTACTATGTAAGTGGACATGGGCTCAGGCAGGCCCGATGGCCTTGGGCAGCACTAGGTACACCTGTTGACCGGCTTCTCTTAGCAGGTCAGCTGAGTAACACACATGCCATTGACTTCCAGAACTACCATTTTAATGCATGGCTCTCTGTTAGAGGGCCTCTATGCATTAACCTCGTCTCCAGCAGTAGAACGAAGAGGACGTGACTCATCATCTCTTCTTCACAGATGAACAATCCAAACGTTAGAGAGGTTGCATGTCTCATCGGAGGTCACACATAGTGACATTGACAGGTTTGGAGTTCGTATCCATTGGATTCCCAAACTCAGATTTTTTTTTCTTCCACAATGAGGAATTTCTCCAGGTGGGTGAGCTTATTACACTTGGTACCAGGGAAAGAGCTTTTAAGTCGATACTTTATAAGAACAGAAAAAAAATAGCAGAGTAGATTGAGCAAGCAGGTTAATAAAGGGAACATGTACAGCTAATTATTTGTATCAGAGTAATACCCAAGGATGAGTACAGGTTTGGTGATAAATACCAGTTTTTCCTCCCTCGGTAATGGTGTTTCCCTTCATCCGAATGAAGATAAGCCTCTTCCCAGATTGTAATCCAGCCTCTTCCCTCCCATCCTGTTTTCTTACCTGATGCCATGTCTCTAACCCTGAGACTCAAATGTGTTTAGATTGTAAGCTCCCTGAAGACAGAAGCTGTGTCTCATTCCTTTTTGGGTTCCTGGACCCAGGACAGTGCTGGCCCAGTGAATTGATGTACCTCTCAGCTCTGGTTTCCTGTTCGCCCAGAACACATGGCACCTCCTAGAATCAGCTCCCACATGCTCCTTTCAGGAGGACACACATGCCTGCTGTCTGCAGTTGACTACTCATAGTTTGGAAAAATGGATTTCTAGAACTGTTGCTATTTCTCTGCCTCTGACGCTGGTCAGAAACCCAAAAGGCATTGTGCCTGAGCCTCAGGACCTGCCATGCTCTATGTGTTCACCGCTCAGCACCATGACAGGAGGAATGTGGCTGTAGGACGTCCACCCTGAGTGTTCCTACAACATTCTGAATCATGCAGATGCCCCATTTTCTTTGGTAGTTTTATGTTTCTAGATAGAAATATCCCACTAGTCCCTGTGCTGAGCTTAGCCAGGCTGGCTGAACTGGTACCAAGCTGTGAGTTTACTTCAGTGGCATTAACATACCAGCTCATGTTGACAAACATTGGAGAACCACGCCAGCAGTCACTTGATACCCATTTTCTCTTAGTTTATGCAAACTTCTAACAGCTTTGGTATGTCTAGTTTCTACCTCTCAGCATACCGAAGGCATCACATTGCGTGTGTGTCCACAGGGGTACTGACAGCAGAGAGAAGTAACAGCTAATAGCCTGGTAATAACGGAGGGAACAGATAAAACTATTAAAGACAGAACCAAGGGCTTGAATTCCTGGACCATTTAGTTCATGTTGAGAAGCCAAGATAGCTTCTGAGACATCCCTCTAATAACTGAGCAGCATGGCTCAATAATCAGCGCCCACAATGATGACCCTGAATCCAAAAATCACTCACTATTGTTAACTGACTGATTTGCAATGTGTTTAACATGACAAAAAGTATCTACTGTATTTTAGTAATGTTTCCACCTAAAGTGCTGATAGTTTTCCAAGGGAAATAAAGTTACCTATAGAATTTTGACTTTGCGCAGTTGTATATTACCAGACGGTTCTGAGTAGTAAAGGGTGCTTGTGTATATGTCTGTGTGTGTGCGTGTGCGTATGTGTGTGTGTGTGAGAGAGAAAGAGACAGTTTGTGTGTGTGTGCAGTTTATTGCTATTAATATTTTGTATTTTAATATTTGCCTATTTTAACAGAAGCACGTTCTTCAATTTCATTTAAGGCTGTGAACAAACCCATTTATTCCATATGATACAAAACCCTCTGGTGATGTAAGACAGGAAGCGGGGTGCAGTGGCAAGCAAGGGGGTGGATGAGAAGATTCCTTGTCACCGTGAAGCCTGGCGTTCTAGCGACTGTGCTGTCCGTCACTGTCCTGAGGGTTCCACGTGTCTCGGGAGTTCAGACTGAACCTTGGGTCTTCGCAGCCCTGTCCTAATCAAAGGCTTCTATTCTTCAAACTTATTTTAAATTTTAAAATACTGATCAGTTTGGGGATGTGTTTTAACGAGAAATAAAGGGTTAGACAGAGATGGTTCAAATTAGCCCAGGAATTCAGTCACCTCCTTCTCTCTTTCCTGTGAATATTTCAGAAAATGTTTCAGACAGGGTTCCTGTTTTTCTGAAACAACATGTCTTAAGAGAGTCTTATTTAGCATGCTAAGTGGGTAAAAAGAAGCCAGATATTCCAGGAGCAAAGTGAGTGATCAAATTAAATGTGCCTGGAGACCAGAGCCCTCTCAGGCATCAGCGGAGTAATGAGTGCAGGCCGCTGCTGCAGCCCTGAGCATCTCTCAGCGCTCTGAGAGCTGTGCACACGATGCTTTTCCTTACATTTAGCCTCTGCTGATGCCCTGTCAATTCCAATGAGAAGACTCTGTGTTAGAGAGGTGACAGGAGTTAATACAGTATCTTTTTCGCCCCTCTTTTCTGTCTATCACTCTGTACTTTAAAGGAACTGGTTATGAAAGCATTATGTAAGTATGCAAAATATATTGAAAGAAAAAAACGTTTCAATTATACGCATTATATACTGGTAAGAAATGCTTGGCATGTGATGAAATATGACAAGTGGTATTTTTAGTTGCTTTTTTTAGGGGGAAGATAAAGCAAAAATATCTGGAACATACAACATTTGCTTTTTCAGCTATTCTAATATTTAGCATATGTATAGCATATTTTAAAATAAGTAACTAATGCAGTTGTTTAAAAAGTAAATTTTTTACTTAAAGATATTTTATCCTCCTTTAGTAGTTAGTTGGTGTTCTTTTGGAAAGCTTATGCTAGATCAGTATTTGTTTTATGATTTTTTTCTTATTCATGTCCATGGAATTGCTTTCATATTGCATAAGAAGTAATAAGCCATTTTTATTTTTTAAATTTTTTTAAAGATTTTTTTAAAAATTATTTTTATTTATTTAAAAATAAAATGTGTTGCGTCTTCGTTGCTGCGCGCAGGCTTTCTCTAGTTGTGGCGAGCGGGGGCTACTCTTCCTTGTGATGCACAGGCTTCTCACTGTGGTGGCTTCTCTTGTTGTGGAGCACGGGCTCTAGGCGTGCAGGCTTCAGTAGTTGCAGCACACGGGCTCAGTAGTTGTAGCTCATGGGCTTAGTTTCTCTGCGGCATGTGGGATCTTCCTGGGCCAGGGCTCGAACCCGTGTCCCCTGCATTGGCAGGTGGATTCTTAATCACTGTGCCACCAAGGAAGCCCATATTTTATTAAAAAAATTTTAACGTCTTTATTGGAGTATAGTTGCTTTACAATGTTGTATTAGTTTCTGCTCTGTAACAAAGTGAATCAGCTGTATGTATACATGTATCCCCATGGCCCCTCCCTCTTGCGTCTCCCTCCCACCCTCCATATCCCACCCCTATGAATAAAATATAAGAAATAACCAAGGGTTGGCTCAACTTCAATATTTGAGACCTAAAATTAATGAAGTCAAGACTCCTGGCAAATTCTGATTAAAATAAACCCAAGGCAGTTTCAAATGAACCTAAGGAAAACAGTTTAAAAGAAGGTGAATTTTTGGCATTTTAGTCTTTTCCCAAAGAGACAAAACCATTATCTTTTAAGTAGAATTGCATCAGACGCAGAAATATTCCATAGGAAAGACTCTAACAGTGGTAGAAAGCGTCTTGAGTCACTACCATGTAGGTGCAACAACTCACCTTGAGATTTACTCCTTAGCTTTTATTTGGTGTATCATCAAATTATAATTGAACAGTGAAAAATTATCTTTAGATATTTACATTTTCAAAGGAAAAATCATCTTTATTCTTCTTCAAGCAGCACTGATGCTTGATCTCTTAATGTTGACCATTTCTGTACAAATAGAGTTGTATAGGCGAAAATCACAGGTCACGGAGAACACATTTTTTGTCCTGTGCTGATATGAAGGAGGAACAGCTGGGTATGGCTTTTTTCTCCCTGAGGTGAAGATGTTATTGTCAATAATTTGAGTAGTAATTAGGAAATAGCAGTGTTCTCTAAAACACTGAAGATAGGAGGAACTGATCTTTGTCTTAGAATATAGAGGTAAGTGTTGGTTATTATTGAGGAAATAAGACAGTCTTTCCTGGGAAGATTGTGGAATGTATTATTGCTCTATAGTCTAACACTTTTGTGTGTCTACTGAAATATTTCAAGCTGAGACAAAAGTTTATATTTACATGAGGTGGAAATTTACAAAAGAAAGTTAATACTCCTTTAATTTGTCACATTCTAGAGAAAAGTGATGATCAAAGAAAATATGCTAAATTAGCTACATACTAATTATATGCCTACTTTGTTGCTGTTAAATAAATACATGACCTAAAAAATTAATTCACGAGAGTAGGCTTTACAAGTATATATTTATTGGGTAGCATACTTACTAAAAACTCTTAATTTAGGATAGTTGAAGAATTAATATATCTCAGGCCCTTAAAGTAACACACACATACAAACACACACCTTTTATTTTCCTTCACATGAGTTTCCTTCAGGTGAAGAAAAACTATTCAATGACTTTGTTTATATAAGTGGGTTGCTTCTGTTCTCTTTTAATGGAGTAATCATTTTCTTTGATTTCAGGATCTAGATTTCTCATCACATCCACGGGAGCCTTGTATATTAAAGATGTACAGAATGAAGATGGATTGTATAACTACCGCTGTATCACACGGCACAGATACACCGGGGAGACAAGGCAGAGTAACAGCGCTAGACTTTTTGTATCAGGTAAAAATTCATCAACACTGTGTTTTGTATTTATCTCTGTCTTCCTTTGTTAGTGCTCTGGGATGACTCAACCAAAATTGTGGAATTCATGAACAAAATGAAGCCTTCATTTTTTTTCCCCAAAATATTTTAGCAATTTAAGGTTTTGGGTTTTTTTAATAAATTTATTTATTTATTTATTTATTTTTGGCTGTGTTGGGTCTTCGTTTCTGTGCAAGGGCTTTCTCTAGCTGCGGCAAGCGGGGGCCACTCTTCATCGCGGTGCGCGGGCCTCTCACTGTCGCGGGCCTCTCTTGTTGCGGAGCACAGGCTCCAGACGCGCAGGCTCAGTAGTTGTGGCTCATGGGCCTAGTTGCTCCACAGCATGTGGGATCTTCCCAGACCAGGGCTCGAACCCGTGTCCCCTGCATTGGCAGGCAGATTCTCAACCACTGCGCCACCAGGGAAGCCCAGCAATTTAAGGTTTTTTAAACCAATACCAATACAGTACAATGCAAATATGGATATTTCAAGTGAAATAATTTCACCTTTTATAAAGCTCCAAATTCCTTTGACCCAATATGATTTCTGTTTTGCTGACAATGCCTCCTTGCCCTGTTATTTGCATGTTATGTCATTGGCAATACCAACCAGCACCATGATGCCTCCTACCCTGCACAGATCTAGGGGAAGCAGGGCAGGGTCCTATAGAACAGGGATCCCCAGCCCCTGTTAGGAACCGGGCCACACAGCAGGAGGTGAGCGGCAGGCGAGCGAGCGAAGCTTCATCTGTATTTACAGCTGCTCCCCATTGCTCATGTTACCACCTGAGCTCCGCCTCCTGTCTGCATTATGGTGAGTTGTATAATTATTTCATTATATATTATAATGTAATAATCATAGAAATAAAGTGCACCATAAATGTAATGCGCTTGAATCATCCCTAAACCATCCCCCCACCCCACCCGCCAATCCGTGGAAAAATTGTCTTCCATGAAACCGGTCCCTGGTGCCAACTTATTCCCTGTATCATGTCTAACAGTAGTGGGGAAATTATCCACGTCTAAAGTTAAAGAAATAATCACACTCTCTTAACTCCTTCCAGGATTATTCTTGAGTGAAGAAAACCCCAAAGCAAGTTTATTCCACTCTGATAAATATGTCCATTTTGTGCCTTTTTTAATGGGATTTATACTTTGAGAAAATATTGACCTTTTGCAGAATCTTTACAGTTGGCTTGCTCTTGGCCCGTCTGTCAAACAAATCAGCAATCCATTCACACGGGGACGCATTAGCACTTCATGCAGCAGTTTAGAAGCGTGAAATGACCATCTTGGTATTAGAAATCAAGTGCAAAATATCTGACCTTCGCCCTTGTAGCTTTAGAATGTAAAATCGATCCATGCAGTGAATATCTATTTTATTTGTCATGATGTTTTGTGCGGGAGACGTGACGGGAAGTTTTTAAACGTTGGGGCAATTAAAACAATGTCACCTGAACACCCACTTACTGCCCTTGATAATGTTCTATCTGGATTCCTCTTCCACATTCACATCCTTAAAATAGCCAAAGCCCACCTGTCTTTTCAGGTGTAGAACAAACATAAGTCATAATTAATTGATTTTTCCTCTGAACTTGAAAATACTTTTTTTTTAACCTGTTCTTTTTCATGTCAATTGATACTTTATCCCTTGTATTATAGTTATGTCTTGTTGCCTCTTTTAAGGGCAAGAATAATCATTACAGTAAAAATATGCTCACTTTTTTCAAAAATGTAGATAAAATGAATTAGAAAATGAATGGCATCTGTCATCTTTTCCATAGTAGCTTTAATGACAACACAATGGTCTACATGTTCAGAATATCTTAGGAAAGGTCTTGTTTGCATTGAAGAGGAACTTCTTTATGACAATATTGAGATAAGAAAGGAGCAGTCTCTGGGGGTGGCACGGATCTGGGTATGAGATGGAGCTTGGCAAAAGACGCAAATAAACATGTCTCCATCGAAAGAACGTGAATTAAGTGATGATAATCTGGGAGCCCATTTTTCTCTAAAGAGAAACCTAAAAAGAGAGAAAGCCTGAAAAGGTAACCTTGTTTATCTCTACTCTAAATCAGTAAGTACTGATTTTCAAATTTAACTCTGAGTGGGAAAGGCAAATTTGTTTTTCTTAATCCCAAGGTTATTTATTTATTTATTTTTAATTTTTTTTTTTAAGCATGTTTTGCTGATGTTTCAAAAATAGGCAGCAGGACTCATTAGCACTGGGTCACCATGGAAGTGATGAGCGTCCATGAGGTCGCCTCGTGAGCGTTTGTGCAGATAAGTGAGGAGCATCAGAGCAGAATCTAGTGAAGGAATGCCATACACTCAGATGCCAGCAGAAGAGAGGGAATAAGACTGAACGTTTGGGGTTAAAGGTGGTATTTGCAAGAAGGGAGAAGTCAGCAGAGTCACACATAATCAAAAGGCTCATAAGAGAGTCTGCTGCATGTGGTGAATTGCACTTATGACTTTTTGGTCACAGACATTTTAATAAAGTAGTTGAGGGAGGAGATTGTCAGTGCTAGAAGATGAGAACATAGACACTGAGTGCAGATTATTGTTCTAGAGTTCTAAGCTTTGAAGGCAAAGAGAAATTAATTTTATTTTAAATTAGATTTAAATTCATTTAAAAATGTACACATGGGGTTTGGATCATGGCCGGGGGCATGTTAGTAACAAGGTTTTTAATGACTCCAAACTCCTCTTGAAGCCGAAACAGATGCAATAGGATGACAAAAGAAAAAGCATGTGGATGACATCAACAAAACTAGGTGATGGGGATTCCCCAGAAACTGTTAAATGTGGGGGGCTATGGACAAACTACTGACAACAATAGGACCAGCGTAGGAAGAGCAGCAGTGTAACATTAGGTGATGGATAGTGAAAAGGGAAGAGTTACTGGGATTACTATATAGTCACCGAACTGCAAAATTGTCAGCAAATGCTCATCTCCAAAAAGCGGAGGACAGGAACTTCTCTGGTGGCGCAGTGGTTAAGAATCCGCCTGCCAATGCAAGGGACACAGGTTCGAGGCCTGGTCTAGGAAGATCCCACATGCCGCGGAGCAACTAAGCCCATGCGTCACAACTACTGAGCCCACATGCCACAACTACTGAAGCCCACATGCCTAGAGCCCATGCTCCTCAATAAGAGAAGCCACAGCAATGAGAAGCCCACGTACCACAATGAAGAGAAGCCCCCTCTTGCTGCAACTAGAGAAAGCCTGTGCGAAGCAACGAAGACCCAACACAGCCAAAAATAAATTTAAAAAAATAAGTAAACAGCAGAGGACCATCTCTTGAATGGAAACCTAGGAAAATGTGTCTAAGAATATTCACAACAATTTGATAGACCTACACAAGCTCTGAGAAGCTGAATGCAAAAGGGCCATGATATCACATAGTTTGGTAGTAGACTAACTCCTTGCAGATCTCAGAAATATTTAGCAAATACTACTTTCAGAAGAACAGAAACTCACCCTGAGGGAAACTGCTGGATTTAGGAATCAAATTGAGCCAGAGTGGAACACTAAACAGAGAGAGAAGGCTCAGCAGTATGGGAGGCCCTAGGAGAATTTCATCCTATAAAATGCTCTAACAGAGGGAAAATTAACTATGTTTGTATTATTTTTATTTGGAACAAAGATTTTCAGTGTAAGAGAAAAGATAAAAATAGAAAACCAAAGAATTAATAAAATTCATGAAATATCCAATAGAAAGTATCAGTACACACTTGCTGTTTTTTTTAATATGTGATTCCAAGTTCTTTCCCTTTTCAGTGGGCAGTGGGCAACCAACAGCAACAAGCACCTCTACCACCTAGATCATAGTCTCCTTTAAATATTATTCCCCAATAACAGGGACCATGGTTCCTTGGAAGAACAATGGATTATTGGTCTGAGACAGGAAACATATAAGATGAGCCTGGAACATAAATGGGGTCTTGTCACAATTGTATGTATGCATATATATATATATGTATGTATGTGTGTGTGTGTATGTGTATATATATATATATATACATACACACACACACATACACACATATGTGTGTATATAATACACATATATGTACATATATATGCTTATATAATCATTTACATATATACTTACATGTGCACACATACATATACATTTAATAATAACAAAAGCAATAATAAGAAACTTATTCATCTACTTAGAGGTAACTAAGGCAGGCACCAACTCTGGATTTTGATAATTAGTCATTAAAGATAACAACAAAATTTCTTCCTGTCTTTCTTGTAACTACTGTATTTCAAGATAACCAAATAACCCTAGTTCAGGGAGAAAAGTTCTTATTTACAGAATAATTACATCTATTGAATGTGAAAGAAAATGGAAATTTTAAAATTGCCATTTTCAACCCTTAATAAAATAACTTAATTCAGACAAACATTATCATCTGAATTTTCTGATCAATTTAGTCTCACTGAGTGTGGGAAAGCAACACATGATGTAGATGCAAAGGGAAAGAAAAAAGGTTGAACTTGATCTAGACTATCCATTACAACTAAATTCCAGTTATAAGGAAAACGGCAATAGAGGAACAGGTTAAATGACACCATGAAGAAAGAAATTCAAAATGTGAGATTTCTTGTAAGATAACTCACCTGGTTTCTTCAATGAGTCAAAGACATGAAAAGAAATAGAAGGAGAGTCTTATCTGAATTAAAAGAGAATCAAGAGCCATAACAACTAAGATCACTGGTAAGGGGGTGTGGCCAAGATGGCAGAGTAGGAAGACCCTGAGCTACCTCTTGCTATGGGCACACCAAAATTAGAACTATTTGCAGAGAAACTATTGATGAGAATGACCTGAAGACTAGTTTTCCACAATTAAAGAGGTAAAGAAGGAACCACAATGAGCCGGTAAGAAGGGCAGAGACATGATATAGTCAAGATCACACCTCTGGATAGGCAACCCACAAGGAAGGAGAATCACAATTGCAGAGGTTCTCCCCAAGGAGTGAAGAGTCTGAGCCCCACAACAGGCTTCTGAGCCTGAAGGTCCTGCATCAGGAAGGTGAATCCCCAGACTGTCTGTCTTTGAAAGCTAGTGGGGCTTGTATACAGCAGAACAGGAGAGCTGAAGAAAATAGAACTCTTAAAGGGCTCATACAAAATCTCACACACTCTGATACCCAGCGCAGAGGCAGTAATTTGAAAAGAGCCTGGGTCAGACTCACTTGCTGATCTTGGAGAGCCTCCTGCAGAGGCACTAAGCAACTGGGACTCCCCCCTGGGGAGATGCTGGTGGCAGCAATTTTGGAGAGCTCATTGTACCATGAGGGCACTAGTGCTGGCAAGTGCCTGTTTAGTGTCCTCTTTCTCGCCTAGTAGTGTTGGAGGTTTACCCACCCATGGACCGGTTGGCAGCACACCTTGGACTCCCCGACCCAGGCTAGCAGCCTGCTGCATGGAGACCCAGCCCCACCCATTAGTGGGGCAGCAACCTCTGCATGAGGCAGGGCCTGCCAGCCAACCAGGCTGGGGTCCAGCCCTGCCTACCAGCACTCCCACAATAGTGAGCTCAACTACAACAGAAGGGTGCATACAGCCCACATAAGGGCACCCTTAGAGCATATAGCTCTGGTGACCAGAGCAGAGTGTGCTGCTGGGACCCATAGGATGTTTCCTATATAAGGACACTTCTCCAAGATCAGGAAATGTAACTGACCTACCTAATACATAGAAATAAAAACAGAGAATTAGACAAAATGAGGCAACTGAGGAATATATTGCATACAGAAGAACAAGATAAAATGCCAGAAGAACTAAGTGCAGTGGAGATAATAATCTACCCAATACAGAGTTCAAGGTAATGATCATAAAGATGCTCAGTAAACTCAAGAAAAGAATGGATGAACCCAGTGAGATGCTGGTGGCAGCAAAGAATTAGAACCAAACAGAGCTGAAGAATACAATAACTGAAATAACAATACACTAGAAGGAATCAATAGTAGATTAGATGACAAAGAGGAACAGATCAGCAAACTGGAAGACAGAGTAATGGAAATCACTCAAGCTGAACTGAAAAAAGAAAAAAGGATTTAAAAAATGAGGACAGTTTGAGGCCTCCAAGACAACATCAAGCATACTAACATTCACATTACAGGGGCTTCATAAAGAGGAGAGAGAGAGAATGGGGAAGACAACTTATTTGAAGAAATAATAGCTGACAACTTCCCTATCCAGGGAAAGTAAACAAATATCTAGGTCCAGGAAGCACAGAGAATCTCAAACAAAGTGAACCAAAGAGGTCCATACCAAGACACATTGCAGTTAAAATGGCAAAAATTAAAGCTAAAGAGAGAAACTTAAACATAGCAACAGAAAAGAAATTAATTAAGTACAAAGGAACTCCCAGATGACTGTCAGCTCACTTTTCAGAAGAAACTTTGCAGGCCAGAGAGGAGTGGCATTATATATTTAAAGTGATGAAAGGAAAAAATCAAGAACACTCCACAAAGGAGAGGTGGAGAGCTTTACAGACAAGCAAAAGGTGAAAGATTTCAACACCCACCAGTAAACCCATTTTACAAGGAATGATAAGGGGACTTCTCTAAGCAAGAAAGAATGTACAGCACCTAGAAATATGAAAATTATGAAAGGAAAAATCTCATTGGTAAAAAGGCAAACATACAGTAAAGATAGTAGATCAGCTACTTATAAAGCAAGTAAAAAGGTTAAAAGATAAAAGCAATAAAATGATTTATATCTACAATAAGTAGTTAAGGGATACACGAAACAAAAAGACGTAAAATACAAAGTCAAATATGCTAAGCATTGGTAAAAATGCAGGGTTGTTAGAATACGTTCAAACTTAAGAGATCATCAACTTAAAAAATCATATATATATATATATACATATATATATGTAGATAGATAGATAGATATCTATTTGGTGACCACAAACCAAAAATCTATAATAGATACACAAAAAAGAGAAAGGAATCCAAACATAACACTAAAGATAGTTACCAAGTCACAAGGGAAGAGAGCATAAAAAGAAGAAAGCAACAAAAAAGAACTACAAAACAACCAGAAAACAATTAACAAAATGGGAATAAGTACATAACTAATCAAAAGACATAGAGTGGCTGAATGAAAAAAAAACAAAAAACAAAAAAACCCCACAAAAACAAGAGCCATATATATGCTGCCAGCAAGAGACGCACTTCAGATCTAAAGACACACACAGACTGAAAGGGACAAAGAAGGACATTACAAAATGATAAAGAGATCAATCCAAAAAGAAGATATAACAATTGAATCTATGCATCCAATATAAAATCCCCTAAATATATAAAGCAAATATTGACAAATTTAAAGGGAGGAATTGAGAGCAACACAATAATAGTAGGGAACTTAAATACCCCTCTTACATCAATGGACAGATCATCCAAACAGAAAATCCATAAGGAAAGATTCACCTTAAATGAAACATTAGATCAGATGGGCTTCAGGAAAGATCACATGCTAGGCCACAAAAACAAGTCTCAGTAAATTTAAGATTGAAATCATATCAAGCATCTTTTCCAACCACAAGGATATGAGACTACAAATCAACTACAAGAGAAAAAAACTGCAAAAATCACAAACATGTGGCAACTAAACAAGATGCTACTAAACAACCAATGGGTCACTAAAGAAACCAAAGAGGAAATTTTAAAATATCTGAATACACACGAAAACAAAAACACAACAATCCAAAATCTGAGACACAGCAAAAGCAGTTCTAAGAGGGAAGTTTATAGTGATGCAAGCCTTCCTCAAGAAATAAGAAAAATCTCAAATAAACAACCTAACTTTATACTAGAGGAACTAGAAAAAGAAAAAAACAAAACCAAGGTTAGTAGAAGGAAAGAGATTATAAAGATCAGAGCAGAAACAAATGAAATAGAGACTAAAAAAATAGAAAAAAATCAATAAAAGTAAGGGCTAGTTCTTTGAAAAGATAAACAAAATTTATAAAATTTTAGCCAGACTCATCAAGAAAAAAAGAGAGAGGTTCCAAATAAATAAAGTCATAAATAAGTGAGGAAAAGTTACAACCAACACCACAGAAATACAAAGGATCATAAGAGATTACCACAATTATACACCAATAAAATGGACAATCTAGAAGAAATGGATAAATTCCTAGAAATGTACAATCTCCCAAGACTGAATCAGGAAGAAATAGGAAATCTAAACAGACTGATTACCATTAATGAAATCAATCAGTAAAAAAACAAAAAACAAACAAAAAAACTTTCAACAAACAAAGTTCCAGGACCAGACAACTTCCCAGGTGAATTCTACCATTTACAGAAGAGCCAATCCTTCTCAAACTATTCCAAATTTGAATAGGAAGGAATGCCTCCGAACTCATTCTGTGATGCCAGAATCACCCAATCACTCAGATACCAAAACCAGACAAAGACACCACACACACACACACACACACAATTACAGGCCAACATCAAGAATGAATATTGCAAAAATCCTCAATAAAATATTAGCACAAACTGAATTCATCAATACATTAAGAGACATACACCATGATCCATGGGATTTATCCCTGGGATACAAGAATAGTTCAGTATCCACAAATCAGTCAATGTGATACACCATGTTAACAAATTGAAGAATCAAAATCATATGATTATTTCAGTAGAGGCAGAAAAAGCTTTTGAAAAATTTAATAATCATTTTTGATAAAAAAAAAAAAACTCTTGGGTCTTCCCTGGTGGTGCAGTGGTTAAGAATCCGCCTGCCAAGGCAGGGATCATGGGTTTGAGCCCTGGTCCAGGAAGATCCCACGTGTCGTGGGGCAACTAAGCCCATGCGCCACAACTACTGAGCCTGTGCTCTAGAGCCCATGAGCCACAACTACTGAGTCCTTGTGCCATAACTACTAAAGCCTGTGCACCTAGAGCCAGTGCTCCACAACAAGAGAAGCCACCGCAATGAGAAGCCCACACACCACAATGAAGAGTAGCCCCCGCTCACTGCAACTAGAGAAAGCCCGCATGTAGCAACGAAGACCCAACGCAGCCAAAAATAAATAAATAAAATAAATAAAAATTAAAAAAAAAAAACTCTCAACAAAGTGGGTATAGAGAGAACATACATCAACATATATATGGCAAGCCCACAGCTAACACCATACTCAACACTGAAAAGCTGAAAGCATTTCCTCTAAGATTAGAAACAAGACAAGAATATTCACTCTCACACTTTCATTCAACATAGAACTGGAAGTCCAAGCCACAGAAATCAGACAAGAAAAGAAATAAAAGTAATGCAAATTGGAAAAGAATAAGTAAAACTATAACTGTTTGCAGAGGACATGATACTATATACAGAAAAATCCTAAAGATGCCAACAAAAACCTACTAGAACTCATACAATAAATTTGGTAAAGTTACAGGATACAAAACTAAACTACAGAAATTTCTTGCATTTCTATACACTTAACAACAAACTATTAGAAAGAGAAATTAAGAAAACAATCCCATTTACAAGTGCATTGAAAAAAAAAAATACCTAGGAATAAATCTAACCAAGGAGGTAAAAGACTTGTATTCCAAAACCCAGAAGACATTGATGAAAGAAATTGAAGATGACACAAACAAATGGAAAGACACAACATGCTCATGTCTCAGAAGAATAAATATGATTAAAATGGCCATGTTCCCCATGGCAATCTACAGAATCATTGCAATTCATATCAAAATACCAATGGCATTTCACATATCTAGAAACAAATAATTCTAAAATTCGTATGGAAACCAAAGAAACCCTGAATAGTCTAAACAATCTTGAGAAAGAAGAACAAAGCTGGAAGCATATCATGCTCCCTGATTTCAAACTATATTACAGAACTACAGTCATCAAAACAGTATGGTACTGATGCAAAAACAGACACATAGATCAATGGAACAGAGTAGGGAGGCCAGAAATGAACCCACACTTCTATGATCAATTAATCTATGACAAAGGTGGCAAGAATATAAAATGGGTAAAAGATAGCCTCTTTGATAAATGGTGTTGGGAAAACTGGATACCTACAGGCAAAAGAATCAAACTGGACTACTCTTTCACACCATATACAAAAATAAATTCAAAATGGATTAAAGACCTAAACTTAAGTCCTGAAACTGTAAAACTCCTAGAAGAAAACATAGGCAGTACATTCTTTGACATTGGTCTTAGCAGTATTTTTTTAGATCTGTCTCCTCAGGCAAGGGAAACAAAAGCAAAAATAAATATATGGGAATACATCAAACTAAAAAGCTTTTGTGCAGTGAAGAAAAGTATCAACAAAATGAGAAGGCAGTCTGCTGAATGGAAGAATATATTTGCAAATGGTATATCTGATAAGGGGTTAATATCCAAAATATGCAAAGAACTCATACAACTCCACATCAAAAAAAAACCTGGTTAAAAAATGGGTAGCAGACCTGAATAGACATTTTTTTATCCCAAAGAAGACATACAGATGGCCAACAGACACATGAAAAGATGCTGAACATCACTCATTATCAGGGAAGTGCAAATCAAAACCACGGTGAGATATCAGTACACATCTCTCAGAATCGCTATTATCAAAAAGTCCACAAATAACAAGTGCTGGCAAGGATGTGCAAAAAAATGAACCCTCATGCACTGAACAGCCACTATGGAAAACAGTATGGAGCTTTTTCAAAAAATTAAAAATAGAACTACCATATGGTCCAGCAGTTCCACTTCTGGGTATTTATCTGAAGAAAACAAAAACACTAATTTGAAAAGGTATATGCACCCCTATATTCATTGCAGCATTATTTACAATCACTAAGATATGGAAGCAACCTAAGTGTACATCAGTAGATGAATGGATAAAGAAGATGTGCTATAAATATACAATGAAATATTATTTAGTCATAAAAAATGAAATCTTGCCATCTGTGAAAACGTCGATGGACATAGAGGGTATTATGCTGAGTGAAATAAGTCAGACAGAGAAAGACAAATGTTGTACTATATGGTTTCACTTATATGTGGAATCTAAAACAACAAATGAATAAACATAACAAAACAGACTCAGCAGCACAGAGAACAAATGGGTAGTTGGTGGAGGGGAGGAAGGAAGGGGAACGAAAAGAAAAAAAAGGTAACCATGTGAGACAATGAATGCTGATTAGCTTGATTTTGGTGATCATTTCACAAAATATATTTATCTGAAACCATCACATTTTACACCTTAAGTATATACATTTTTTGCCAGTTATACCTCAATAAAGCTGGAAAAACATTTGAAAAGGAGACATAACAACAAAATGTTAACTGTAAAACAATCCTGATTTGATTAGCTCAATTATAAAAACAATAATAATAATATGACTTTCTATCTCATTACGAAAAAATGAATGTGGGGTAGATGATAGATGATACCAAGAGACTGTTATTACTCTTGTGTGATACTGACATTGTGGTTATACACGAAAACTCTTATTTTCATCAGAGAAGCATTCTCGTGATAGAGTGATAGGATAACATAGGTTTTATGACTTGACTCAAGCATGTTGGCACCAAAAGCAAAGGCTATAGAGAAATAAGCAGAAGGAGGATAGAAATATTGTGATGCCTGTTGTATCTGGGTGATGACTATATAGGACACATTATATCATTTCTCTTGTTTTGTGTGAGTTTGCAAATTTTTGTGATAACAACTGATTTTTAAAAATGTAGATAAAAAGTTTGAAGACACAGAGATGGAAATTAAATCCAATGTTGTGTGGTTGTACTAAGTCTATGTCTGACCAAATGTCTCCATGAGAGCATGTTATCAAGCATCACTTAAATTGTCTATTTAAAAAGTAAAAGAAATGCCCCATTCCTTTTTTAGTAAAATAGTTTTATTGAGATTTAATTTACCAACCATAAGCTTCACTCATTTTAAGTATACAATTCAATGATTTTAGTAAATACATAGAGTTGTAATCTAATTTTAGAACATTATTTTCTACCCAAAAAGATCCCTGCTGCCCATTTGCAGCCAATTCCAATTCCAGCTCCGGGAAACTACAAATCTACTACCTGTCTCTGCAGATTTTCATTTTCTGCATATTTCATTTAAGTCCAATCCTGCAGTATATGGCTTTGTATCTGCCTTCTTTCATTTAGCGTAATCTTTCGAGGTTCTTTCATGTCGTAACACGTGTCAGTGTTTCACTCTTTTGTATTGCCGAATAGTATGTATGTATATTCACATTTTGTTTATCCATCCACTAAACAATGGTCCTTTGGATTACTTCAGCTTTTTGGCTGTTATGAATAATCCTGCTATGAACGTTTGTGAACAAGTCTTTGAGTGAACATAGGTTTTCCTTTGTCTAGGGTAGATACCTGGGAGTGGAGCTTTTGGGACCTTACAGTAAACTGAAGTTTTAACATTTTAAGTAGCTGCCAAACTGTTTTCCAAAGTGGCTGCACCATTTTACATTCCTATCAACAATGTATGAAGGTTCCAGTTTCTTCTCCACATCCTCACAAGCCCTTGCTATTGCTTGTGTGTTTTGTTGTTTTTTTTTTTAAGATGGAAGTCAGCATTTTTTTTTTTTAAGATTTAATTCTTTTTTAATTATTTATTTATTTATTTATTTATGACTGTGTTGGGTCTTTGTTTCTGTGCGAGGGCTTTCTCTAGTTATGGCAAGCGGGGGCCACTCTTCATCGCGGTGCACGGGCCTCTCACTATCGCGGCCTCTCTTGTTGAGGAGCACAGCCTCCAGACGCGCAGGCTCAGTAATTGTGGCTCACGGGCCCAGTTGCTCCGTGGCATGTGGTATCTTCCCAGACCAGGGCTCGAACCCGTGTGCCCTGCCTTGGCAGGCAGATTCTCAACCACTGCGCCACCAGGGAAGCCCTTGCTTGTGTTTTTTATTATAGCCATCCTAGTGGGTATGAAGTAGTATCTCACTGTGGTTTTAATTTGTATTACCCTAGTGGCTAATGATACTTGAGCATCTTTCCATGTGCTTATCAGTCATTTGTATATCTTCTTTAGTGATATAACTGCTTCAACCTTTTGTAAATTCTGAGAAAAAGAAATTTATATGAATAGTGCTTTTTTCTGTTCATATATATATAATCTTAAAGTTCTGTATCAATAGGTGGAATGAGCCATAGAATATGAATTATACACAAGGCCCTATGATTCCGAATGACTACTTTAACTCATATCTAAGAAGCTTTTCTTTTCTTCTGCAGACCCAGCGAACTCAGCCCCGTCCATACTGGATGGGTTTGATCATCGCAAAGCCATGGCGGGGCAACGTGTGGAGTTGCCTTGCAAAGCGCTCGGCCACCCCGAGCCAGATTACCGCTGGCTGAAGGACAACATGCCCCTGGAACTTTCTGGAAGGTTCCAGAAGACCGTGACTGGGCTGCTTATTGAGAATGCACGCCCCTCAGACTCAGGCAGCTATGTGTGTGAAGTGTCCAACAGATATGGAACTGCTAAGGTGATAGGCCGCCTGTACGTGAAACGTAAGTTGGATGGTAACTTGCAGTGGTGATGGTGGAGCTCTTGTTACAAGCCGACCTCCGGGCTTTCTCTTTAGCCCCCACGAATCCTCACAGCAGCCCTGCTGAGACCCACAGTAGCCCCATTTTACAGACAAGGAAATTGAGGCTCCAACTTCTCAAGGTTACACAGCTGGAGAGTCGGGAGCCACAGAATATATTTCCAAGATAACATTACCTAGCTGTTGAATTCAGAATGGTCAGCCTGTCTGCAAGTCAGTGGAGGGAGAGGGGTAGGGTGGTGCTGTCAGCAAAAGCAGTGGTGATCAGATCAAAGCAGTTGTCCTTGGCCTGTTTCCAGATGCTGCTTTAAATTTCTAAATGGGGCTATTATCAGCTCTATAGAGGGCTGTATATAAGGTTGTAATTATCCAAATATTGGACTTGGACTCAATATTATAGATAATTTAGGCCAAGTATGGTAGATATATCTCATCTCTAACTGATTTGTAGTGACTGATGTGAGGAAGATGTTGAGAAGGATGCCAAAGGTAGACTCGGAAGAAGGAGGGGTGTGATTGCAGGGGGAAGCGCTCTAACCTAGTTGAAAAGCCTTAATTTTGCTCATGCAGAAACCAAATCACAGTGAGTTACTCAAGATCACGTGGCCAGAAATGAGTGTCAGAACTCTGGTCAAAATATATGGCTCTCAGTTGCCAGTATGCTATCATACATATCTGTATACATACAAATTTGATGAACTGAACTGAACAAACTGAATACGAGTCTGACATTGAAAAGGGAGGCATTTTCTTACCCTGGCTTTTTTCCAGCCTTCTGCCTGTTTATGGAACTGCCTCTTCAGTGTCACCCTGGGTGTAGACAGCTTTAGCACAATACCAGCCCAAGTGAGTACATTTGAAATAAATATCCCAACGACTGCCTGGAATCAGCTGTCCAGACTGAGTCCTGCAAATGTCTTTCGAACATGCTTAGGCTGCGATTAGAAAGAAAAGGAGGGTAATGTCTGCACGGTTATATTTCGATGGCTGAAGAACCTTGTAGACGAAACAATGCAGCATTGGACAGCCAATGAGAATCACTCCAATATGCAGGCTCAACCCCACCTTTCGTGGCTCCCCAGTTTCTGTTGAATAAAGTTTATATCTTAGGATAGTATGGAAAGCATCTCAAGTAAAGCTGTACGGTCATACTTCTCATAGTTTTTCTTCAAACAACCCTACTCCTGTGAAATCTGACTTCTTCCTGTTCCCGTACAAACCTGTTCCTTCCCTAATTGCAAGTCACGCTGCCCCCTCCTCATGTAATGTAAGATGGTTTTCAAATACTTGAATGTCTAAAACTTCCCATCTTTCTAAGTCTAATGCAATGCCTCATTCTCAAAACATCCCCTGTTTCCCTCCTATTTCCTGCTCAAGGCTCAGAATATTTTATTGCTTTCTCTGTAAAGGCATTTACCACTGTCGACGTTTTAAAAGTTATTTGTGGAAAAGTCTTAATTCTGACTGTGCTTGTTTTCATCTTTGTACTCTGCCACGTCTGGAAAAGTTCCAGATATGTCTGTAATGCTCCCATCCTCCCTTCTGAGTATTCCCTTTGTTTGGTCTCTCTTCTCCAGGCGGAGAGGATGCTCCTGGGTTCCAAATTCCGAAACTTCTTCTGTTCTATCTCGTCTCTTTTCTTTTGGTGCCCTCTTTTATTTTATGGCTTCAAGTTCCTCCCCTCTGAAAACAGCCCTGAATTTGCATGCTCGGCCTCAGCCTCCTTGTTGAGTGTCAGGTGAGCAGCATGTCTCCCAATTTTATATCAGATGCTTAGCTGGCACTTCCAAAGAACAGTATCCCAAACTTCTCTCCACCATCTCTCTACCATTTACCAGCCTCTTGTTATTCTAGACATCTTTCAGCCTCGAACCCTCCAAATGCAAACTTTAAGTCCTGGATCCTCTTTAAGACTTTTCTTTTATGTCCAAGTCCTGCCAAGTCCTAGAGATCGTATCTCACTGTGTTTCTCAGCTGTGCTCTCCACCTCCACCCAGTCCTAGACCGAGTTTTGTTTTGTTTTTTAAATTAATTTTCATTGGAGTATAGTTGCTTTACAATGTTGTGTAAAGTGAATCAGCTATACGTATACATATAGCCCCTCATTTTTGGACTTCCTTCCCATTTAGGTCACCACAGAGCATTGAGTAGAGTTCCCTGTGCTATGCAGTAGGTTCTCATTACTAGATCGAGTTTTAATTGCACCTCAACGAGACATCTGCAATGCCCCTTTGCTGACCAGTTTCCCCACTGTCATCTGCCCAACACAATATGATCGATGGATTCTCCTAAAAATGTGTTTGTCTATAGCACTTACTTGCTAAAAATTCTAGAAAGCTTTCTTTAGCTCCCTCTGATTTAATTCCAAAATCTCGAGGTCTTTTGTGATCTTGTCCCAGACTGCCTGTGTAATTTTTCTCCCACTGTTCTCGTTCAGAGACCTTGTGTTGCATCCAAACTGATCCAAAACTCTTCCTGAGACCTGGCAGTGCCTCATGCTCTAATTCCTGCAGTTCCCACTCTTCACGAGGCCCTCTCTTCATCCCAGCTGGCCTCAGTCCTATTCATCCTTGATGTCTGAGGACATTCTATCGATCCTCTTCCACATAGTGTACATCTCTAATGGACGCTTGGGGTTACTATCTTCCTTCTTGTATTTGTCTTATCCATCTGGAAGACTGAATTCCTTAAAGAGTTCACAATGTGGTGACACAAGAAGTCAGTAATAACTGGGGTAAACAACTGGTTTTTGCCATTTACCTGTTGAATGGATTTGGTTAAATTAATTGATCTCTCTGAATAATCGTTTCTTCTTCTGTAAAATGGAGATGATAACACAAAACTTGCAGGACTGGGGGAAGACTGACTTAACTAATGTTCAAAAGATATTTGGTAGCTTTATGGCACATGCTAGTGGCACCACAAATGTTATTCATGTTTGTCTCACCTGTGAGTTTAACCCCATCCTTGGCATATAGTAGATGTTCAATAAATGCTTACGGCATTCAATTGGGTTTGCTGAATGAAAACATAGGAAGTCAAAGATGAGAGTTACCACCTTTCCAAAGAAGTTAGCCTCATTTTAAAGAAAAAAACCCTGTTTCATGGTCACGAATCCTAATATCTACCTGCTTTCTTACAGCCGTGTGTTACTGCCCCTGGTTAAGCCACATAGGGGAGGGGAGTGAGTATGGCCCAGAGCAAACCCATCTGTGCCACGCTGGGAGGCGGCAAACAGGATTTAAATATTCAAATATTTCTGTCCTTGCTGGCAACCAGCACATTGCATTTCTTACCGTCAGTGCGTTAACACTCACATTTACTCAGTGAGAAAGCAATCTGAGCCACGTCAGTCTATTTGCTATACAGTGAAAGAAGCCCAGAGCAAAAAAAAAACGAATAGCAATGAGGGTGTTCCCAAACAAAATGGCACACCATGAAATAATACTGAAAGAAGAAGATATGGAGTGCATTCTTTTTTTAAGGTCCTTTTCTTTTTCTTTTTGCAATGTCATTCCCTACAAAAGCAATAGGAAGATAACAGTCTTAAGAAATTTACTTCAACAGAAAATCTGTACACATTATCACTTACGGCAATTGTACATGGTAAATTAACTGTAAAAAAAAATGTTCTTTCTAAATCCCTCTGCTGCCTTAACTCTTGGAGTATTATAGGTAGAAGGCCTACCTAGTGCTATTTACAAGTCCCAAATTAAGACTGTGTAACTTTCGTAAAACCTATTAACTTATCAGCTCAGTTTCATATCTTTGACCATTCAGTGCCCTGTATGAGGAAAAAACCCACCTTGACATACTGACAAATGGGCGAAAAGTGCTTGCGAAGATGCCTTTGCCTGTCAAAAGTCCATCCTGTTGTTGCAATGATCTCTACACGTGTGATGTTTTTTTACCTTCTTTTTTTTCTCTTCCCCAAAACTCCAGAGCCACTGAAAGCTACTATCAGCCCCAGGAAAGTTAAAGGCAGTGTGGGCAGCCAGGTTTCCTTGTCCTGCAGCGTGACAGGAAGTGAGGACCAGGAACTCTCCTGGTACCGAAACGGTGAAGTCGTCAACCCTGGAAAAAATGTGAGGATCACAGGGATCAACCACGAAAACCTTATAATGGATCACATGGTCCGAAGTGACGGGGGCGCGTACCAGTGCTTTGTGCGCAAGGACAGGCTGTCCGCTCAAGACTATGTGCAGGTGGTCCTTGAAGGTCAGTGGGCCTCGTTACAGGGTTCAGCGAAAAAAGAGCCCAAACCCAGAGCACTCGAGAGCAAGAGTGAAGGGTGAAACACTGCTCATAACTCGCAGTTTTAAGGTTTCTGTCTATCTGACCAGCTAATAATTCCACCCTAGTTTCTCAAGCTCAACTGGGCAAAGAAAAGAATAAGTTCTGGTGAAATGAACATTGTCTATGGTAGAAGTAACATAAGTAACGTGATTTAACTTTTTAAGTAACATAAATGTTGCCCACTCATGTGTTTAAAGTTACTTGTCAAGATATAGACCTTAGAAACTTGAGATTTATGGTTTGGTTGACAATTCATTGTCCTCTAGACCAGGGTTTCTCAGGAGTGCTTGCTTTGGAAGGCAGCTTTCTGCACTGTAGGATGTTGAGCTGCCTCCCCTCACTAGATGCTAACAGCGCCTTCCTCCAGTGTGACAAACAAAAATGTCTCTAGACATTGCCAAGTGTCCCCCGGAGGGGAAAATAGCTCCCCCAAAATTGATAAGCACAACTTTGGAGGCAACGTTCAGAGCAACATTTCAATGTAGTGCTTGGTGGAGTGAAAAAATGGCTTCTGGTTTGAGGGGTTGTCTATTTGGGTCCATAGAGTCACAGATTTAGGTGAATGGAATTTTTGAAGAATTACCTTGTGTTATCATAATAGGTTTTAGGTATGTTACGTTGTTTTCTTTTCTTAACTGCCTGCTGCCTACTTACACCTTCAAGCTTATCAATCAGCCAGGGAAAGAAGCTATCAAGGTAACAGTCAAGCGAGAGACATATGTTTATCAACAGATAATTGAACTAGCTTTTATCTGTGTATTTGCATGTCTTGTTGGAAATTGTGCCTTTTTATATAATTTAAAATTCATCTGTTATCAACTGATTAAAATAACTGCATGAGTTTCATATAGCCTAAGGGAGGAAAAAAGAAAATCCATTTATATATGAAAATAAGTTTAAATATCTCTTGATGCTAAGAGGATATGAAACAGGCTTAGAATGACATTCTTATTTTGATTCGAGCATTTCCTTGCAGACAGTGAGCATTTTAAAGCAGAGGCGAAATTAGCTGAAGGCACGGTACTCATATTAAAAGCCTGACACTGTGTTCCACATAATAATTAAGTGCAGACAGTAATCAATTTGCACAGAGCCAGTTTGCTAATGATGGTGCCCTGTAGTCCTCACATAGTCACTATTTTTAGATTCTTTGTAGAAAAGGGAGAGATTACCTGTCTAGGGCTGGTTACCTTGGCAACCATCTCCTGTGACGAAGAAAACCTAAAGAGCATATTGATAATCCATAATGATGTCGAAGGAGGTGAGGTTATCAGAGAGTGACAGCAAGAAAGATTTCAAAGACACTCAGGTCTTACTGGGAAAATAATGTCTGCTTTCATCTCCAAAAAAGCCTGTCGCTTGAATAAAAAGAGGGGGCAGAGGAGCCCATTGAGCCTACTTACGGATTTATTTGTTGCATGTCAGTTTCCATTTGGGACAAGAAGCTTCACTTTATTTTTTCTCGTCTGAAAGATGCTAATGCTAATGTCGCCAAAGAGAGCAGAAATAGAATTACAAATGCATAGCCAGTAACTGCCTTAAAATGGTGTCTAACTAGCATCCTTGTTACGACGTAACCTCCTGTGACAGCTATGGATTAACATGGATTATAAAAACTCACAATACCGTGAACTAAGAATGGCCATTGACAGAATGTAGAATCTTGGAATATTTCCTATGAGGACAAAGAAACTGGAATGGAAGTTTAAAGAAAATGGAATCTAATAATTATAGGTTCAAGATCAGACCAGAAAATGGAATCAAAAAGAAGAATAAGAACAAGTCCTATGTCTGGAAATGATGGAGCAGCAGGTATCAGACTAACCTGCAAGAAGATGAAAATTTTGAACTTTGGGAAAAGCGAAACTGTTTGCAGACACTGGGGAAACACCCAAAAGCAGGCAGAAAGAATTTCACCCTTGCAAGAAGGGGAAAACATTAGGTGATTTCTACACTAATACCACATTTCCCCTGAGGATATTTTCCAGTGCTGGTGGGGAGGGAAGGTGGGGAACCTAGAACACAAAAAGAAATGCAAAAACTACAGTCTTAATGAGATTGAAATGAATTTTTTTAACTTATTCTTTTCAACATTTAAAAAAACTATCAATATATTTGTCTATATATATCAAAAATAGTCTTTAAAAGTTAAGGCAAAATAAAGATATTTTCAATAAACAAAAGCTTTAAGAATGTTATGCCAGAAGACCTACCTGCACACTAAGAAATGGTAAATGAAGTCATTCAGGGTGAAGAAAATGACCTAAAATGGAAACTCAGATCTATAGCATGAGAGTACGAGAAATGACAAATATGTTAGTAAACATTTAGCAAAATTGTTTTCTCTCTTTTAATTTCTTTAAACAGCAATTGACAAATTAAACAACTACACAATTACAATATTGTGTTATAGAGTTTATAACAAATAGATAGAATAACACAATGGACAGAATATAAATTAAATTCTTTGAAATCATTTCTTTCAGAGTTCCTCCATTTCACATGAAGAATGATAATTTTAACTTTTAGTAGATGTGATTAAAATTATATGTACATATACATATGTATAAATTTGCATGTACACATTAATGTTAATATGTGTATAAATATATATGAAAATGGAAAGGCAAATATGGAATGAGAGAAAATATTTAACACAGACATTTATATATAATGTATACTATATATATACATATGTCTGACAAACATTATATGTAATTTATATGAGATATCTGACATATACACATGTAAAAGTAAACTTGTACTGACTTGTATATGTGTATGTATATACCTTGTATCCAGTATATATGTATATATTATATATATACTTGTATTCAGTAGACATAAAGAACTCCTACAAATCAATAACAAAGGCAAATAGTCTAACACAAAAATGGAAAAAAGATTTGAGCAGACATTTTAAGAAAGGAAATACACAAATGGCCAATAAGGACAGGGAAACAACATCACTTCCATGGTATTTGTCAAAAAGGCAAAACTTGTATCTAATCACCAGGAAATATCAAACTGAATTTGAGTAAGTGGCTACAAAGTAACTTCAAACATGTCAAAGTCAAGAAACGCAACAGAGACTGAGGAATGTTGCATATTAAAAGAGACTGAAGACAGATTCTAGGTCCATCCACCTCACTACAAATAACTCCATTTCGTTTCTTTTTATGGCTGAGTAAGATTCCATTGTATATATGTGCCACATCTTTCTCCATTCATCTGTCGATGGGCATTCAGGTTGCTTCCATGTCCTGGCTATTGTAAATAGTGCTGCAATGAACATTGTGGTACATGTCTTTTTGAATTATGGTTTTCTCAGGGTAAGGGCAGGAATAAAGGCATAGACATAGAGAATGGACTTGAGGACATGGCGGGGAGGGGGAAGCTGGGGTGAAGTGAGAGTGGCATCGACATATATACACTACCAAATGTAAAATAGTTCGCTAATGGTAAGCAGCAGCATAGCACAGGGAGATTGACTCAGTGCTTTGCGAACACCTAGAGGGGTGGGATAGGGAGGGCAGGAGGGAGACGCAAGAGGGAGGGGATATGGGAATATATGTATGCATATGGCTGATTCACTTTGTTGTACAACAGAAACTGACATAGTATTGTGAAGCAATTATACTCCAATAAAGATCTATTAAAACAAAAAGAGAGAGAGACTAAGGAACCACCACAAATAAATGTAAGGTGTGAAACTGATAGAACTTGGGAAAATAGCTGTAAGGGACGTTATTGGTCAATCGGCAGACTTTGCATTAGATAACAGTAAGGTTCCAAAGTTACATTTCCTTATTTTGCTGACTGTCCCGCGGTTATGACAGGTTACATGAGTGTGTAAAGAGGGCACACTCAAACATGGGTTTGAAGCCAAGAACAGGCAACAGTAATGCACGGTGATAGAAATCAGAACCTGATCAGCTGTGGTGGGTGAAGATTGATTGAAAGAACCCCTAGCAACTTTGTGGGGTGATGGAAATGGTTTTTATCTTGATCGTTTTGTGGTTACGCAGGTATATATATTTAACAAAATTCATTCTGTTTGTACGCTTAAGATCTATACATTTAACTGTAAGTAAATTTTATCTAAAAAATAAAAGTGTAA
The DNA here is from genome assembly GCF_028023285.1 of Balaenoptera ricei. NCBI lineage: Eukaryota > Metazoa > Chordata > Mammalia > Artiodactyla > Balaenopteridae > Balaenoptera > Balaenoptera ricei. Next base: position 156,707,210 of record NC_082642.1, on the reverse strand, counting down.
CTGAAGAAAACTTTCCTAAATAGATTAAAAAAAAAGACTTGAGATTTCAGTGCTTAGTGTAAAAATCAGTGAAAAGAAATTCACAGCTAAACACATCCTGACAAATACGTTGAATTGTAAGGTCAAATAAAATAACCTGAACATTCCCAAGCACCAGCGACTGGTTACGTACGAAGAGTAAGGATCAGCATCACATGTAACTTCTCTGTAAATTAAATGTAGAGCATGTTGAAGTCACGTCTGCAGTGTTCTACGGGCAAAAGCGCAGGTTCTTTATTTTAATATTATGAAGTTACTTTTGTCATCTTTGATAGTAAAAGAAAGATGCTTGCAATCCAAGGACCTTGAAATATGCTACTTATGAATGCATCTGGGGAAAAAAAAAAAATACTTGAAGGCCTTCTCCAGCCTCAAAACATTGAGTTGGAATGAAGAAGTTAAGATTCAGGAATTTGCAAATGAAAAGATGGTAGAAGGCTCTAGGGAAGCAACCCAGCTCAGGCCACAGAAATAGGCTTCAGGGTTTTGTGGTGATGAATAACTCTTTCTTCAGGGATATTTGAAAATGTTAACACTTACCCTTCTGTGATGGAATTGCAAGATAGCTTCAGTTTTATTTCCAGTTTTTCTTTTGTTTATATATACTTTCAAATTTTTCAACAATGAATACATATAATTATTATAATTAAAATTAAAAACTAAAAAAAAAAACCTGTTAATCATTATCTTTCACTATGGTTAAACCCTTGAAATTAGCACCCCAAAAAATTTTTTTTGGTATCTCCTCCAGCAAGGTTTATTACCAGACTCAGAAATCCTGTTGCATGTGACCACAATTATGTCAAAATGACCTATCTACGCCTAGAAAAAAAAAGTGTCACAATGTTGATTTATAGTGCCTGCGGCTGGTAGACCCACTGGTAACTTTTCCTTTTGACTTTCATACATTTTTCTCTCTTTCTTTTCTTTAAAGGAAGCCTATATATATATATATATAAAGAAACATGTATTTGTGATTACTACCATATAACATGAGGGAGATAGTCAATATACGTGATAGAAAAATAATGGAATATGAAAATTTGATCTTTGTCAAAAATAGTGGAAATTGCTATGGAAACTTTCCTTAAGCTTAAGCTCCTTGTTTGTCTGGGACAGTCTTGAGTTGTGCCTGTTCTCCTGGTATCTGTTTTATTCTCAAAAGTATTCCAGGTTAGATGATAAATTAATGGCCACCCTACTTAAGATACTTATGGAATCTAAAATATGACATAAATGAACTTATCTGTGAAACAGAAACAGACTCACAGATGTAGAGAACAGACTTGTGGTTGCCAAGGGGGAGGGGGGTAGGGGAGGATGTAGTGGGAGTTTGGGGTCAGCAGATGCCAAATATAGAGAATGGATAAACAATACGGTCCTACTATAGAGCACAGGGAACTATATTCAGTATCTTACGATAAACCATAATGGAAAAGAATATGAAAATGAACCTATATATGTGTATAACTGAATCACTTCGCCTACAGCAGAAATTAACTAAATTAATTAATTAATTAAATTAATTAATTATAAATCAACTATACTTCAATAAAATAAATTTTAAAAAAAGAAAGAAAAGATACTTATGGAGATATTTAATAATACTGAAAGTGTCAAATTTATTTAGCTTCTACCATTATCAAGGCCTTCATGAAAATTCACATGCAGTTATTTGTCATTCAAACTATAAAACATGATTTCTTACGAGAAAATTATAAAGATGAGATAATCAATCTCTTAGTTCCTTTTTCCTCTGAACAATTCCCCAGTTGAGGGACTTCCCTGGTGGTCCAGTGGTAAAAATCCGCCTTCTAATGCAGGGGGACGTGGGTTCGATCCCTAGTAGGGGAACTAAGATCCCACATGCCATGGGGCAACTAAGCTCGCGTGCCACAACTACTGAGCCCACACGCCACAACTAGAGAGAAGCCCGCACACCGCAGTGAAAGATCCCACATGCCGCAACTAAGACCCAAAGCAGCCAAAAAATAAATAAGTTTAAAAAAATAAATAAAAAACGATTCCCCAGTTGAGCAATCCCTAATTAACTTGGGGGAAGTAGAAAGCTAAAGCGACCATTGGAAGTCTGTGGATTTCCTCTATGTTTATAACTTTGGGTGGGGATATACCAGTTTTGAATTATAAACTTCTTGGGAGATGACATTTTTTACCATGAACATCTGAGTTGCATTATCATTCTTCTTGTTACGACTTCATCAGGAAATATATAAGAAAATTATTAAAGCTTGCTAATGCTGTGTTTACTTACTTGGAAAATGAAATTTTGTCCTGATTGGAACTTAGCTTTATCAATAAAACCAGACTTTTGAGTCGTGTCTGAGAAGCACTACATCCACATCCTAATCATTAAATAGAAGTACTCGGAAGTTGTTTAATTATTTGTATGTGCCACTTCCTTCCGTGATTTGTCTTCCTGCAGATGGAACTCCCAAAATTATTTCTGCCTTTAGTGAAAAAGTGGTGAGTCCAGCAGAGCCTGTCTCCCTCATGTGCAACGTGAAGGGAACACCGTTGCCCACGATCACGTGGACCCTGGACGATGACCCCATCCTCAAGGGCGGCAGTCACCGCATCAGCCAGATGATCACGTCCGAGGGCAACGTGGTCAGCTACCTGAACATCTCCAGCTCTCAGGTCCGCGACGGGGGAGTCTACCGCTGCACTGCCAACAACTCGGCGGGAGTCGTCCTGTACCAGGCTCGAATAAACGTAAGAGGTGCTTGTCAAATCAGCTCCTCAAAAAACACACATAACTCATTGTAGTGGAGAAGAAGGTTTCTGCATGCACCGAGAGCCGAGTCTTGGAATGCCAAAAACGGATTAACTGTCGCTTCCCATGTCCTACCCTCTGCTTCCTACTCAGGAATGGCAGTGACTGGGTTACTGTTGGAGATGGCGTTTTGGTTTCTTTAGTCAGCGTGTTCTCTTGTTTTACTCTTAGACTTGTCCACTGGAGCTTTCCTTTCCTGGTTTATGCTGTGCATGCTCTTTCCTTCCTCCTCTTCCGTTCTGCTGTGTCCATGGTAACCCTTCACGTACCTGGTATTTAACTGACATTCACAGTGCAACATGGCATAACCTCCATCTTCATAACCTAGTGTACAGAGAGGGTTAAACAACTGAATGGCTACCAGAGTTTTCACCAAAAGAGCGTGACTGTTCAGTGCAGCTAGTTACCTTTTATTGATTAAATTGCCTTTTGTCCTATAATTCAAAACGTCTTAACAGAAGTAGTTGATAATTAAAGTATTTAACACTCACTCAATTCATTTGAAAGTAACAAAATTAAAAGGAAAAAAAAAAACCTTCTTGGTAGGAAATGCCAAATGCAGAAAAAAATGTGCTTAACTGAAACAGATGTCCTTACATGAAACTAATCTACATTTTTAACTCAAGGAAAAGTGTACCCATTTCCACACAGAAGATGTACCCTTAAATTATTTTCAAGAGTTTCTCTGTGTCTCTCCAGGGCCTGCAAGCATTCGACCGATGAAAAATATCACAGCAATAGCAGGACGGGACACATACATTCACTGTCGTGTCATTGGCTATCCATATTACTCCATCAAATGGTACAAGAACTCTAATCTGCTTCCTTTTAACCACCGCCAAGTGGCATTTGAGAACAATGGCACGCTAAAACTCTCGGATGTGCAAAAGGAAGTTGACGAGGGGGAGTACACCTGCAACGTGCTGGTTCAACCCCAGCTCTCCACCAGCCAGAGCGTCCACGTGACGGTCAAAGGTAAGGCTGTCCCTCGGTCCCCACACAGCTCACCATTACTAAGCTCAGCTGTTTCACCAGACCAACCGTTAGGAGTGGGGTAATCTCAAAATCTGCATATTCAGAATAGGACAGTTACAAAGACTGAAGAATGATAAAGTGCATTAGATGTTCTAATCTCTTTACCACTGCATCTTCACCAGACTGATGGTTGATATAGTCTTCCTTTCACATGAATTTTTGGCTTGGTTTTCCAGGGGATTTGTGTTTTTATAAAATCATAGAAAAAAGAAACACATCATTGACTTGGTTATCTAGTTGTCTGACAGATTGTTTTAAAACACATAGCTTTGTTTTCCTAAAGCCTCCTGAAAGTGAGTTCTTTTAGAAGCCAACTAGAAGAGATTTTCTGTAATGGATGAGGACTTGAAACAAAACAGATGAGCAGGTCAAAGCAACAACATAGGAATGCTATGTTTAAAGGACCCCACAGAAAATTTTCCTGCCTTTTCAATTATTCTTTACATCATGACATCATGACGTGGACTGTCATGGACTCTATAACCACTAGGATGAATTTTGGAGATCATGCAACTCAACCCCAGTCTCCTTGTCGGTAAAGACCTATAAAGTGACAGGACTCTCCCAGGGACATATAGCTTTGTAGTGCGGCAGACCCTTAGGGGAACCCATTTCTTCCATTTCCCAATCCAGTTTCCTCAAGTGAACATAAAATGAAAATTTTCAGTTATGTAAATAATTGCAGGAAACAGGTCATGGAAATAGCTCTAATGCACCATGAAGTAAAACCAAAAATATGTGGAAACGGCCTCCTGCTCTGCTAAGCTGCCTGCCTGAGCTACACGGTTATCTCCCTAGGTACCAATAATTGTCTTTTAATGTCCTGGTTACAAAGCTGCATAGGTTTTCCGTGGTCTTCCCCAACCATCTTTTCTCACAAATCCTGTTTACCTGTTTAGGGACACCTATAAATACACACACACACACACACACAAACACACATGCACACACGCACAATGTATTGGATTATGTAGTATATGTTAGGTAACATGTATTATGTATTACATATTACATACACCTGCACATAACTTTGAATTTTTTTAATAACCACATATCTTAAGAATTTTCTCAAATCATTAGAAATTCTTAGTAAGCCAGATTGGTCATAGCTGCGTAAAACTTCATTTTGTGATTGTACTTCTTTCTTTAACTATGATGGATGGAATATCTACTCTATGCCCGGTAGGTCAATACCTCAGAAAATAAGTTCAGTTGTACAGTTGTTGGCTGTTAATACTACAGTATATCCCACCTTACTTTTATTGAAGTTTATCTTTTTGGGTAGGCAAATGAAACTGCAGATACTGCAGGCTGAGTGGATAGGGTTAAGCCTGCTTAAACCTGTGTAGGGCTTCCTAGGTGAAAAATAATAAATTCTGGACTCCTATATGTCAACCTAGGGCATACTTTTTGGAGGGAGTCATATTCACGTGCATTGCACTCTAGCAAAGATATTTAGAGTAATTGGATTTAAGATACCACTTGCATTTCTTGCTTAAAATGACATCTAACTGTCAACATATGTAACAGTTATACACCATTAACGATTTTAGCCTTTCCTCAGATGTCAGTATAAAGTCGTAACCATATTAACTTCTGAGCATTTAAATTTGAATTTTAAAATGTTTTGAAATGAAATATGTAAGTTAAATCACACTCCAGTGGTCAGGTTTGTAGCCCATCAAAGCTTTTACAAAATTAATAACCTTTACTATTTTCAGTTATGATGAGGATTATGATAAGGGAGAGAGAAGACATCAACTGAATTACAGGAAAAGACTGAAATTTTTGGCTCTCCCTGTGGAGCAGGATTGGAAGACAGTCTTCCTTATTTTATTTATATATATACAGCTCCATTACCTTTGCGGTTAGACTACACAGTGAATACTGTATTCAGATCATTTTAGAAGAGCAAATATGATACCTCAAATGTTGGCTTCATTTGGAAGTGGGCCCACTTGTTTCCATTAATAATGCTGCAAACTGTAAAACCAAGCCATTTTTATCTTGTTTCCAGGAGGTTTTTCTTTAACACTAGAGTGGTGTGTGTGTGTATGTGTGTGTGTGTGTGTGTGTGTGTGTGTGTAGATGACATTTGGAAACAATACTGTTTTTTTTCAGTCTGTTTTTTTTGCTTCTTTTTTCCCCCTTCACTTATTTTGTATCATATGACTTGGGAAATTAAAAAAAACTCAAAGATTGATGTAAATAACATTTTGATCGTTAGTTATGCCTGAAACTTGAGAAGTTCTGAAATATATTAACGAGAAGCGCAATTTTGCTGCCTTCAAACATGTAGGGAGAAATGAAAGTCAAAATCCCTTTTTTCACTTCATTTCAGTTTAACAAGCAGCGTTACATTTAACACAGTTCAAAGCTCTTCCTGCCTCATTTTAGATGCCACATTGAACTTGAACAGTGCCCAGTTGAGTGTTCCAATTGCTGGGGACCAACACTGCCAGGAAAGTTAATTGGCTGCTAGATAAAAATGTCACCTTCTCTTTGTATTTATGTAAAACTTTGTCGTTTACAAAACACTTTCATAATTGTAATCTTAATTAATACTCACAGTGACTCTGTAATGTAGATAAAGCATCACCAGAGAAACAGAATAAGAGAGAGCAGGAGACCTGCTCAGGGTTGTCCAGTAATATATCCAGGACTCAAATACACATTTTTGATTTCCAGTACCACCCCATAGTGTGTTTTTGAAAAGTAATTCACATTGAAATGGGAAGCCAGGATTGAAGTGAGGAGAAATTAACTCAGAGTACCTGGGAAGAAAGCTGTTTAAAAAATCAAGAAAGGAGATTATCTTAGAAATAAGGGCATGAGCTATTGAGTGCCTAACATAAGAGAGAGGGAGAATTAGTTAAATTGAAAAGAGGAAAAGGAAGGAATGGATTTGGTGAGTGAGCATGGGTAAGAACCACAGAGGACTCCAGAAGTTCTAGTCTAGATGATGGAAAGTCCAAGAGTGGGAACCTAAAATATTCATGGCTTGGGAAAATCTTATGAATGGTAGGCTTAGTATCATGTGTCTGTGGACCACCATTCTGGATTCAGACCAGGGGAACTTTGATATAGGGATTTGGGGAGTGGGCTGAAAATAGTAGAGAGCAATGGTTGAAATTGTAACTTGGCAAGTGTGTCTAAGAAGCATCAAGCTTTTGGAATTGTATTTTATGAGTTTTTTAATGTTTGCCAGCTTGTTGTATTTTTTAGATTCCACGTATAAGTGGTATCATAAGTATTTGTCTTTCTCTGTCTGACTTACTTCACTTAGCATAATGCCATCCAAGTCTATCCATGCTGCTGCAAATGGCAAAGCGTCATTCTTTTTTATGGCTGAGTAGTATTCCATTGTGTATATATATGTATATATATCACATCTGCCTTATCCATTCATCTGTTGATGGACACTTAGGTTGCTTCCTTGTCTTGACAATTGTAAATAACACTGTGAGCATTGGGGTGCATATATCTGTTTGAATTAGTGTTTTTGTTATTTTCAGATATATACCCAGGAGTGGAATTGCTGGGTCATATGGTGGTTCTATTTTTAGTTTTTTGAGAAAAAACTACAATAAACTAGTGAGTAAAATAAAAAAGAAGCAGACTCACAGATATAGAGAACAAACTAGTGTTTACCAGTGGGGAGAGGGGAGGGGAGAGGGGCGATATAGGAGTAGGGGATTTTTTAAAAAGATTATTATGGGATTATATGAAATCATGTGTGTGAAACTTCTGAAAATTATAAAGCACTATAAAATTTAAAGACTCTTTTATTCAATAAAAAGTTTAAAAAATTAATATTTGTCAATAATGAGATGAGATGGTGATGCTAGAAAGGAAATAAAAGCAGTCACAAAATTCACCCTTTCATATTTCATTTCATTTTCTATATGTAGCCCTTCCCAGTTCTAATTCGAGACAGATTTTTATCGTGTCCTGCTTCAAACTGATGGAAGAGTTAGGTGTCGTTGACAGCATTTCTGACTCATGGTCGTGACCCTTTGTGTTCTGCAGCCTAACTGACACGCTCTTCTGCACCATCTGGCAGAAAGGTCCTGCTCCCACTGCAGCTTTTGATCATAGGGTGCATCTCACCTCGTCTGTCATCCTGGCGGTCTCACAGAGCTACTGTTGGTGCAGTTGGGGAAATGAACACCCTGTTAAAAATGGCGCTGAGAATGCGTCTGCTCTCCTCCACCTCTCAGTGAGTGGCCAGGAATGTAGTCTTCTAATGACATCGTTCTTCAAGGGCTCCTGACAGCTAATGTCACTTGGCCCAGGCAGAGCTGCAGCTCTGTGCATGGAAACAACCTTGGCAGTGTCACCCACTCCCACTTTGTGACTGACGTTTGCTCATTTGCCCTTCCAGCCAGAGCACCATTAACCTCCACCAGGTTCCAAACCCAACTCTGTCAGGGATGAAGAGTCTTCTTCTCTTTATCACTTTCACTTTCTTCCACTCTCCTCTCTCCGCTACTGGAGTCATTTATAATACTGTTCATAGAAAACAACATTTCGAGGTTATTTTTCTCTTTTAGGTGCCTCATTAAAGTTGAGCAATGTTTAATTTAAGGTCCTATTTGCTAGGGTCTTGTGTGACCATAAATTTTAGTCATTTGCAAGACTCTTATATTGATTTTCAACAACTACTTAGAGAGTGTACAGTTTCTATTGTGAGTAATATGGGAGAAAATAAATCTGGTGGGGGAACATAAAGGCAATACATTAAATGTGTAACACTTTCGTGGTAATTTATAACTTCAAATGGGAATTTAAGTTCTCTTTGTTAATGTAATATTCTAATGTGGCAAAAGAAGGCTGATTATGTGGGGAATTTTCACCGTCCCTCCTTTGTAAACTACCAAAGACGCACTCAGGTTTAAATGTGCTTAAATGGCTGTAGTTTCTCACCTGAGGAGATGTGCTCTCACACTTCCACAGAAGAGAAGTTCTCTACTTTGGTTAGGATGTCAAAACTGAGCTCCAAACTCAGCTGGGGCACCTGCCTTCAAACAAATTTGTCCTGGAGATAGGTTGCTTTGTAATTTTTCTTCCAATCTGGAAAATGAAGCTGGTACCTTTCTTTTTTCTTAACCTGTTTCTTGTTACATTTTAATTATTTATTTATTTTAAAAATTAATTTCTATTGGAGTATAGTTGCTTTACAATGTTGTGTTAGTTTCTGCTGTACAGCAAAGTGAATCAGCTATGCATATACATATATTTTTTGGATTTCCTTCCCATTTAGGTCACCACAGTACATTGAGTAGAGTTGCTCATTAGTTATCTATTTTATACATAGTATCAGTAGTGTATATATGTCAATCCCAAACTCCCAATTCCTCCCACCACCCCCCTTCCCCATTAGTATGCATACATTTGTTCTCTATGTCTGTGTCTTTATTTCTGTTTTGCAAATAAGAGAGGGTGTGGAGAAAAGGGAACCCTCATGCACTGTTGGTGGGAACGTAAATTGATACGGCCACTATGGAGAACAGTATGGAGGTTCCTTAAAAAGCTAAAAGTAGAACTACCATATGACCCAGCAATCCCACTACTGGTACCTTTCTTTAAGGAAACACTATATTAATTTTTTTTTTTTTTTTACAAATAACATCTCAAATTGGTTTCCTCTAAGTAGACAAAAAGAAAAAGAACATGTATTTGATTTGCTGTGAAGTCAAAGAATGCAAATTTTTATTCAGTTAAAATTAAAATTGTGGGAGAAATAAGGTTTTGCAATACTTGTTATGCATGTTAGACACAGGGACTTCAAGAAGGAGAGAATTAAGTAGAGATGAGAAAGGCAGAAAACATGACAAGAAGATTACTCACACTTTCACTGTCTGACCCATAGTCAATCTCTCCGGAAATACACACACTTGTATGTGCACACAAACACACGCAGGGAAAAAAAACCTTTGGTAGTGCTTAAGTGATAATGCCCTGATAATATTTGAATCAGAAAAATTTAAACTCATTAAATATGGACTAGTACAAACACAAGTAATTGTCAAAGTACATAAGTTCAACAGAATTAGTAGTTTATGCACATGCAATATATAACAGATATTTATGTTATTACATTTATTTATAAATATAAAGATATTACATTCACACATAAAGTATTCATATGTGTTAAAATCATGTGTAAATATTTATGTGTATTATATTCAAATGTAGATGGACTTAAGTATATATAAGATATGCCTACATATGTGTAAATAGATGATACAAGGATAGAACCTTAGGGATATAAATAAACTTGGGGTTCATCTAGACCAGCATCCCATGTGATACTCAACCTGCCCTTCGACTGTACTCAGATTTTTCCGGACTGTCTGCACGGGGTCTCTGCAGTGCCCCCAGTGAGCTCTAAGCCCTTTCTGATTCTGCTTGGCCATGATGATCAGACATTTCTTCCTCCTGTTGAATATAAATCTGTCTTCTCGAATTCTTCCTCTTCTTTCTGGTCCCATTGTTTCCTCTGGGGCAGCTCAGAGGAACTCTCCCCCTTCCCCATGGAAACTACCCAGTGCGGGCAACGATGAGCCACTGCCTTCCTGACTCACCATCTTTAACATCCTCGTTCGTTCAACTGTGTTGTGTACAACAAAGCTCAGAAACTGGTTTCCTCTGTAAGGACACATGGATGTGTCCATCTACTCTCAGAGGAACACAGCCTTCTAGGAATTGTCTAATGTCTGAAAGAGGGAAAAGAGAATATCACCTCGATCCTGAAGATAAGACTTCTTTGTTATAACCTGAGTCCCCACTGTTGAGACATTCCTTTGGGCTCAAGAACAAAAACCCAGGTGCTGATTGGTCAGATGGGAACTTTCTTCTGTTTTGTCAATATTTGGTTTATACCACACCTTTATCATCAGTTCATACAAATTCCCTATTTTGTTTTATCTTTTTTTTAAACCATTCACCAATTCTGGTATTGTTCTTCCCTATTTCCATGCCACATATTTATGTTTACTTAATATATTTATCTTTTTAAAACCTTTTTATTTTATATTGGAGTATAGCTGATTAACAATGTTATGATAATTTCAGGTGCACAGCAAAGAGACTCATCCATACATATACATGTATCCATTCTCCCCCAGACTCCCCTCCCATCCAGGCTGCCACATAACATTGAGCAGAGTTCCCTGTGCTGTACAGTAGGTCCTTGTTGGTTATCCATTTTAAATACAGCAGTACATATCGATCCCAAACTCCTTAACTATCCCTTCCCCCTATCCTTCCCCCCAGTAACCATAAGTTTGCTCTCTAAGTCTGTGTTTCTGTTTTGTAAATAAGTTCATTTGTATCATTTCCTTGTAGATTCTGCATATAAGGGATATCATACGGTATTTCTCTTTCTCTGTATGACTTACTTCACTCAGTATGACAATCTCTGGGTCTACCCATGTTGCTGCAAATGGCATTATTTCATTCTTTTTAATGGCTGAGTAATATTCCATTGTATATACGTACCACATCTTCTTTATCCATTCCTCTGTTGATGGACATTTAGGTTGCTTCCATGTCTTGGCTATCGTAAACTCAAGAGCTTTTGCACAGCAAAGGAAACCATAAACAAAACGAGAACAGATTGGGAGAAAATATTTGCAAATGATGTGACCGACAAGGGATTAATCTCCAAAATTTACAAACAACTCATGAGGCTTAATGTCATCCAAACAAACAATCCAGTCAAAAAATGGGCAGAAGACCTAAATAGACACTTCTCCAAAGAAGACATACAGATGGCCAAGAGGCACATGGAAAGATGTTCAACATCGCTAATTATTAGAGAAATGCAAATCAAAACTACAATGAGATGTCACCTCACACCAGTCAAAATGGCTATTATCAAAAAATCCACAAACAATAAATGCTGGAGAGGGTGTGGAGAGAAGGGAACCCTCATGCACTGTTGGTGGGAATTAAATTGGGACAGCTACTATGGAGAACAGTATGGAGGTTCCTTAAAAAACTAAAATTAGAGCTACCATATGACCCTGCAATCCCACTCCTGGGCATATGTCTGGAGAAAAACATAGTCCAAAAGGATACATGCACCACAATGTTCGTTGCAGCACTGTTTACAATAGCCAGGACATGGAAGCAACCTAAATGTCCATGGACAGAAGAATGGATATAGAAGATGTGGTGCATATATTTATCTTAAATATGCTTTCTATGACCTTATTAAGATAAAGATAAGATAAAACCATAGAAGTAAACACTTAGGTTTTCTCCTAGATCTTTGACTCTATATGTGATGCTACAACGAATATCCTTGTAGATGTGCCTATATGTAATACTAAGTATAGGATAGGAAATAGAATTGTTACATCATAGAATTTAATTTCACTAATGACTGAATAGCACTCTCCAAAATTCCTATACTAGTTTATGCCGCCACCAGCCATGTGTAGAAGGTCACAGTTCCCTATATCTTTGCCAATAATTAGTATTATCTGCCCTTCTAATTTTTGCAATATAATGGATGGAATGTTTATTTTAATTTCTTCCATCACTACTGAGGTTGAGCATCTCTTTATATTCTTTTTAGGTATTTGGGTGTCCCATCTATGAATTTCCTTTACCCATTTTGCCATCAGTCTTCCTGCTATTTCTTCCTGCTTTGCTATAGTTCTTTAAAGTAAATATGAATCTCTTGTTACTTATAAATAGTTGTGAATATATTTTCCAAGATCTCTTGACTCTTTATCTTTGATTATCTTCATTGGGGTCTGGTTTAAGAAGTCTCTGGGCTCATGGAAGATCCATGCCTACATTTTTTTTTTCTATATTTGCTCTGTGTTTACATTCCACTGTCCACATTTAGGTCTTCAGTCCACATTGAGGATTGGAGATATAGTAGAAATGGGTGTCCAATTTTTTCTTTATTGATTGAGTCAGTATTCCTAATATCATTTATTAAATGACCCATGCTTTCCACTCTTCTCCGTATATCAAGATATCATGGTGGTGTGGTCAGAGGTCATTTTCATTCTGTGAAATGTATTGAAACTTTCTTTATGGATGTTTCATATATTTTAATAAATGTCTGTTTTTTCATATATTGGGCATAAGTTTGTATGTGTTAGATTAAATTTAATAATTGTGTTATATCTCATCTCTAGCTTTGCCAATTTTTTTATTCCTTTCATTGACCAGTGATCAAAGTGGGCGTTAATATTACCAAATATAATTGATTTATCTGTCTTCTGCTACAATCTCTGGTAATTTTTTGTCTTGTAATATCTATTATATGATTGAAAATTACTCTTCTTGCCTTCTTTGTGCCTGGTAGATCTTTTCCCATTTCTTCAACTCCTGCTTTTATGTAGCTTTTTATTCTGTGATGTTGCTTGAGCCCAATTTTTAATCCAGTGTGTGTGTGTGTGTGTGTGTGTGTGTGTGTGTGTGTGTGTGACTTTTGATGCATGTTTAACACATATGTTTATTTGAATTGATTTTATATCAAAAGTTGTTTTAGTCAGATTATTTTATATTTTCCGTTTACTCTCTACTTCCTGTTCTCTCTCTTAACTTGGCACTGAACAGAATCACTCAAGTATTGATAATTAGGTTTATAAAAAGATCTGTTGATACTAAGTGCTCATAAATATGCTGCAATCATATCTCCAAGCACATAAACGTCCTTGTACTAACTATTCAATTCAGTGAAAGAATTTGTTAATTTCTTCAAGAAAGAGCCAGTTGCATATGATGTGTATTAATCTGGGTGTCGCAATAAAATACCTTGGTTTTGCGGACCTGAATCTTCCAAGTTGTCCACAAGTGATAAAAATACTTGGAAGATTTCACTCTGTACCTTTCTTTCAAAGAATCAGAACATGTCTACGCTGAAAGCCATCTTGTCTGAGTCTCATCAAGAGGAATTAGAGACCCCGAAAATTGAGGAGACTCATGCAGGGACACACAGTTGGCTGAAAGCATAGAGAGGGGTCTGTATAATTAGTTTTGCATAGATCTATGCTGATGTGAATATTGGGTGGATGGAATATAGAGGGACATATCTTTCATTGGTCTATATTCATGCATTTAACAATATCCCTCCTTCATTATATCACTAATTCAATGCCTGAAATTTGCCAAAATAACTTCACTGACTTACAGCTTTGTTGAAATATCATAGTTACCTTTTTATATCCTTGTCTTCTCTATGACGTATTTCATAAAAAAGAATACAGCCACCTGAAGTCAGTTACAGTTAATAACCAAGCTTTTAAAGAAGGATGACCTTTTCTAAGTCAAGGTCATGAAAAATATTTCTCAAGTAAATACCTCGCTATTACTAGCAATTCTTGTAAAGAAGCTAATTGGGAAAAGAAGATAAGCTTTAAAACGAATGCCAGCGATTTTGTGAATTTTGGCTGTCCTTGTCATTTCGCCTGGCTGTCATCACCTCTAGTTTGAGTCCCATGGCTTTGCCTGCACTAATAGTCCATAGAAATAAAAATAAAATAAGTGCAACCCATCTGGAAGAGTCTTTTCTCCACCTGGGTTGGTACAACACGAGAGCTATGTTTCATTTTCTTGATGCCATTATGATTCAAATGGCTTTTCTTTAAATATTAGAGATGCAAGTTAGTTTGGGTTAATCAGAAAACTACTCAGTTTTATTACCAAGTCTCTATGTAACCATGTTATTGACCCCAACCAGGAGAAAAGTAACCTGCCTATCTATCTCCTCAGTCCAAGGTGACTCTTATTGTTAAATACAGAAATTCTCATGAATTCTGCAGGTGTTCATCATTTTTAAATGTTAAAGAAACTATTCATTTCAACGTAATATGGTTATGGCTATCAAATGCCTTCCATGAAAATCCTTGAAGAAACGTCTCATATGGTTAAAAACTAGAATCCCCTGAAAAAAATACCCAATTCCTATCCCTATATCCCACTGCAGGCATCTATATAGGTGGTCCATTTTTCCTGAAAGTGCTTTGGAAGAAGATGCTGTCATGTTTCTCATGGCTTGTTTTAGTGTTTTATTTCTGAAAATTTCAAGCAGTTTGTCTTTTCTTTATATCTAATATGTATCTTTCCAGCTGATGAAAACAGCAGTTCCTGTTTCTCTTTATTATAATTCTACATTATGCCTTAAGGATTTTTTTTTTCTTCCTAAAATGTTTTAAGTGTATTTTCTCCCATGGACTTAATCGGTATTTTAAAACATTTTTAAAGTTTCTTTTACCTTTATACTTATGTTGTCATATTTATGGCTCCGTAGTTCTTCTCATAATCTGGTAGTCCAAAATAGGCATCCTACATAAGAACGACCTTGTTTAAAAATCTTAGTAGGTTAGCTACACTCATCTCTGATTTATTCCGAAGTTACACTATTCTTATGTCAACTGTGCTATTCTGTTGGATTGTATTTAGCTTATGAACCCTACCTATGCTTTTGGCTTCATCTACTGGAAACCCATTATCCAGTGCCTGCAGCATGTGTACGTGCTTGGGTATTTGTGTGTGTGTGTGTGTGTGTGTGTGTGATTAATGTTTGCCAGGTTTTCTTGTGTTTTTAAGTTGAGCCTTCTGAGATTTCTTGGGTTCTAATTCAGATATTGGCATTGAATTCATCCTCATTTTTGTACTCTTGGACATACACTTACTGAGCTTGTGAATATGCATAGCCCCATATTGAAGATAAAGACGGAAGTTCGGTGCTGAGCACTGGCTGAGCTTAGGACAGGTAAATGAGTAAAACAAACAAATGAATAAGCAAATGCAGACTTTTTGAAGGTAATGAGCGGCATTCTTAAAATTAACTTTTCAAACTATTTTTTCCCTTGCTTCTGTCATCCCTTTTCTGTTCTGCAGGAGAATAGGAAAATACTGATAATCAGGTACAGAGGGGTCTTACTAAAAGAGAACCCAGCGCACATGATAATTCTCCCCTGGTCACAATCCAAAATGAATTAAAGCAACATGGATGGATGGATGGATGGATGGATGGATGGATGGATGCAGTATACAGAGGCAATATTACAGACAGACCTGGTTTTGTTATGAATAGTAGATCAATTATTTTAGTTTAGATGAGGCAAAGTGTTGCAGGTTGTATTCTCCCGGGAGCAGCCTCTGAGATGGAGTTTGGTGTGCAGGATGTTTACCAGGGAGTGTCCTTACCATCAGCACGTGTGGAAGAAGGGGAAGGGAGAAGGACTGGGTACAGGGAGAAGATGAGCAGGGGGCTCACCCGACCCTGCAGGGGGCTCTGGAGAAAGAGTCCTCCTTCAGAGTTGTCCTGAGTTGCAGCACAAGTGCCCTCTTCAGTCACTCTTTGGAAGGGCCTGCACTTGGGTGAGGGAGATCTCTGCAGCTGGGCCCACCTTTGAAGTAGCTGATGACTGAAGGGTGCCCCCTGAGGTCGCTCGCAGAATCTGGGGCTCATGTCCTTGAAGGAACCTGGGCCACGTGTCTTCATGTACATCAAATCCTACCACTTATGCAGATGTTAAATAGCTATCGATGTGCATCTTAAATACCTTTTCCTAAAAAAAAATGTTTTCATTAAATTGCTCCCACTTTCTCTAATAACGCTAGTCCAGTATTTCAAATAGCAGATGAAAACTGTCACAGTGGAGGGTAGTAGCATCATTAGACTAGATGTTTTGTTACCAAAACAATGTTTAACTCAAAGAATCTCTTTGATTCCTATGATTTCTTTCGTTTATTCAGGCCATATCGGTGCATCTACTGTTAATGAGATCAAATAATAATAGGATGGTCACTGCCAACACAGGGTTGGGGTCAGTGGGAGGACCTATAGACAAATAACTATAATACATGACAGGAGGTAGCAAAAGTCTTGAGGAAAGTGGCACAGGGTGAGAAACAAAACACTTCAACTAGCGATGGGAGAAGAGTGGGCAGACAAATAAGAAAGTCACTGATTTCAACACAATGCCATCAAAGAAATATATGGGAGGTGTTTTGGAAGTACGGAAGATGGACATCAAGCTAGTTCTGGGCATAAACTCTGGAGTCAAAAAAAAAAGGTTTCCAAGAGAAACTGAGTTGAGTCTCAAAGGGATTTACAGCCTGAAAAAATCTCCAAAGCAGGTAACAGCTGAGCTAAGTTTTCACACTTTAAGCTGGTAGGGGTGAGAATGGGCACTGCTGGGGCGGAGGACCGAAAGAGGGACAGGTTGCAGCCCTTGACATTCAGAGTCCATGTGGCTGAACCAAAGGACACTTACTGTAGGCAAATGGTGTGAGTCGGCACAGAGACAGTGTCAGATCTTGTAGCGTTCAGTGCCTCCTGCTCCATCCTAAAGGCAGCGAAGTGGTAGAAGCAGAGGGAGATACAAAAGTGTTTTAGAAAAACTAATCTGATTGAGGTATATGAGATGGATTATACTTCAGAAAGAAAACAAATGGGAAGACCAATTAGGACACAACTGAAAAGTTTTAATACAAGATGATGGGAGGTATGCATATGGCTGATTCACTTTGTTGTACAACAGAAACTAACACAGTATTGTGAAGCAATTATACTCCAATAAAGATCTATTAAAAAAAAATAAAGAGGATGGAAGAATGCCTGGGGAAAAAAAGAGCCAGATGCAAGAGGTACTGAGAGGTGGAGTAGACAAGACATCACAGCCAGTAAGAGAGGTCAGAGATAAAGAGTAATGTACAGCTAGGAATATTATACGAAATCGTATCGTAGCATATCATACCATGTTATATTATAAATAGCATTCGTGTAATAACTTTTATTATTCTGAGCTTCTTGCAGCTGGGAGATTTTGCCAGAGAATTGAAGGAGAGGCTTAGATTAAGGGGAAACACGACACGTTTGGTTTGGGATTGGAGATGCTTCTGGGCCATCCAGATGGAGGTCTTAGTGGACAACTGAACAAGTAGGCAGGAAGCTTGAGAAGGAGTTTTGGATGAAGATGTTGATGAGGCAATCCACTGCATCGAGCTCACACCTGGCAGGGAGGCTGTAGGTGAGACCGTCAGGGAAACAGAGGGAGGAAGCCAGGCCAGGGCACTGAGGAACAATGTCTCCATTAGTGAGGGGAACATAGTCTTCCTTTGAATCGCTGAACTATTTATTTCAGGTTTTTAATCTCCTTCTTACTTTGTGTGAACTTTTCAAATGGACGAGGCACCTACCCTCATTATCCCTTTGCTATGGGATCTATGAACTCTTACAAACTCTTATAAACCATCTGTCTAGGATTTATAAATACCCATAAGCAAACAGAGATGGTGACAACATTTATTATTCCTGAGAATACATTACTAGTCCCTAGTAATATAGAGAGATATATAGATAATTTCTGATCACATTGATCACACAAACATTGTGTAATTCAGTTCTAATAATTGAAAAAATCTAACACCTCATTGGCTGTATTGGACCCTTTGTTGAGTAAAATGAGGACAATGTTCTATATAGAAAAAAATAACATGCATTAGGAAATAATACCAGAATGCAAAATAGTTTCCACTCACTGTAAAACTTGCAATATGATCTGAGAAAAGATGTGTTTTATCACAGCAATATCTACAGCAGATGGTGTTCTAACGACAGTAGGACAAATGTGAAGAGACTGAGAACTGTAGGTGCTCATCTTGAGCGAGAATTGTGAAATTCGTGTATATGATTTTGCGTGTTGTTTGTTTCACTTGTAAACAGGCCTTCAAGTCACGGCAGGTGTCTTGAACCTGGGACTTTCTGAAACTGGGGTAAATATGTGTGATTTGTTCCCCTATTATTTTCTGTCCGTGAAGGAGAATGTTTATCACTAGAATATAGCCAGAGCTGAGTAATCTCTGAAACTCCAATTTACTGTTTTTGCTATGACACCTGTCTTAAAGAGTTCTAAGCCAAACAGGGATTCTTCTCCTTACCTGGGCACGCCTTAAATAATTCACGGGTGTGAATTTCCCTAAATGCACCCAAACTGCCTACTTAACTCAGCCACAGGAATTTAAGTGTGGTAATTTCAATCTCTGGCTAAAGAAAAATAGATACTTTTAACCTCTTTAATTTTTTACGTTTCATATGGCTTGGGTTGTTGAAAATATGCCCAGGATACAGCTCCCTAAGGGAATTTTTAGAGATGGACCCTGAATGCCGTCCTACCACATGGGAGAGACAATGACTCACTCCTTCTCTGCCTTTCCCACCCAGCAGCAGCGCCAGAGAGCAGCCTGCTGGCTCACTCCTGCCTTTTATTTCTAGGTCAGTGTTTGGGTGTCAGTTAATATCAGTTCATATTGAACCCCAAGGGAGCTTAGAGAGAAAGGTCAAGAAGGGCTTGCAAAGAAGCCCACATTTATGTGCACATGCTTAAGCCTCGGTTTACTTAGCACCTGCCAGCTCCCAGCAATGCCCTTCTTACTTGTGCATTGTACCCTCCTGAAGCTCTGGAGGGCTCTGGTCATGCCCTTCTCACTTCGGCAGGTACAGGCCACGGACCGGCAGCCCAATTCGTGGTGAGCCAGAAGCAGCTCTGGCAGAAGTCACTCAGCTCAGGGGAACAAGCTCACACAGTGGTTTAGAGTTGGCACTTATGCCCTACCTGAATAAGCAAGGCCAGGTCTTGACTTTATCTCCCCAACTTGCCCTAACAGCAGGGGGAGGGGTGGCTCAGCGGGTTCACTAGTTAGAAGTCCTGGGCCCCTAGGACATGTGTCATGCAATATGCGTGCCCGGAAAATATTTGTTGTTGTGAGAACATGAATGCAAAAAGAGTAAAGAGTGATAGGTATAGAAGTAGGTATATTAGACAACCTTGGAGGGTTTTGTAGACTGGATAAAGGATCTTGGAAATTATACTCTAGGAACACTTGGAGGTTTTCAGGTGGGTTTTGCATTTCAGAACACTTTGGTGATGGATATGTGGGAAATGCATTTCAGGGAGAATAAAATAATTATTATTTTGGTACAGGTGAGAGATAAGAGAGGACTCTGGCGGTGGAAGTAGGAATGCATAGAAAGGTCCTGATTCAAAAGAGATTTAGACCAGGGAATCTTGAGGGATTTAGTGATTTATTAGATGATACGATTGAGAACAAGACAGAAGTATGCATGCCTCTCAGTTTCTAGATTTAGTGACCAACCACTTGGGAATCGCTTAGTCTGCTCATTCTATCACGTCATAAACTTCATGGGCCCCAAGGCTACTGGCTGAATAGCAGCATCACCTGTGTCCTTCCCATCTCGCCATCTCATCACTGTTATGTCCTGGACGCATCTCCCTCTGTATTCGTAACTTCAGGATTGTCTAATGTGCAAAACGTAGGCACATGTTCATCATCACCTCTTAAAAGGTATTTTCAAAAACTATTATGCAATTAAGATGTACAAGGCGCCATTTATTCCACTAGTTGTGGGAAGTAAAAAAGATAAACTCGATCTATCTCCTGCCTCCTGGGTCACTCTACTTAGGAAACAGCCTCACACATAGATCACTGTATTCACGTGTCATACATTTTATTATGAAGTCTTGAACAACAGGCTCTTGGGGTGGCTGGAGAAAGATTTTAATTGTGTTGTGTGAACAGAATGGAGGACTGTATCACATAGGGGCAGTAATCTACACTTCTGTGCTCTAAAGCATACTGTAAAGTAGCAGAATTGGACAAAGGACCAGTTCTATGGGTAGACAGTCCATTAAGCGATGTGCTCGACCCACAATTCACACGTGTTCACCAGCCTCACGGTTTTCGAGCCACAGCTTGTGTTTGGATGGACAGTACAGAGCCCTGAGCCTACGCAGGTTCTAGGCATTCCTGATGGGCATATGGATCCTAAAATGGGTGTGTAATTGGGACTGAACTCTCAGAGATCAGCCATGGGATTTGCATTCCCACAATGGGCAGGATTAGGAGATGCAATTTTTGGAGACTTTATGAAACATGTAAGATGTTATAAAAAGAAAATGTCTTAAAGGACGAGAAGAAAGGGCTTGTTAAACAGAATGGAGAAAAGGAGCTAGAAAGATGAAAATATCCACAGCCTTGACTCAGAATACTTTGGCTTGAGGCAGGCTCCCTGAGCAGCCTGATACCAAAAGCTGTCAACCTGAGACGTTTGTATGGAGACTCATGGAGTTAAATTACCACTGGAAATGAAATGACAAAATGTTGGAATTGATGAAATTATATATGGCAATGGAAATAAGAGCCTTATATGTCTCAACAGGCATGTAATGTATTTGATTTTCCCAGTGAATTATGGGCCTTGGGACAAAAAAAAAAACAAAAAAGAGTTAAGAAGAGGAAAGGTAGAAGGATGCTAAACTGAGCTACTTCTAGGTACACCCTGGGCTCTGGGGCTGGCATGTTACGTAAAGCCCTCTCCTGACACTCACGAATTGTGTCACTGTCACCATTTTACACATGAAGAGATGGCATCATAGAGTTAAAAAAAAACTGGATCAAGATAACACCGCTAACTACTCAAGACTGGCCAACACACAACTATGTTTCTTTCAGTATGTCCTACTCTGCTCTGGGTGAGGGGGACAGTAAAACTTGTTCTGTCCCCTGTGAAAAGGAATATACAGTTAATTTTTGAGGGGCAAGACACAGAAATGTATTAGCCTGATTTAATGTTCTTGTTAAGGGTTTAGAAAGAATAGGAATCTAAACTAACATTTGACAGTATTCAAGGGCTCTGCACTGCCTCAGAGAAAGGAACCCCCAGCATTATGTAGAATGAAATACACAAGCCTGGTAAGAAGTGACATTTAGCAGATACTTACATACTTTATGAAGGACGGTTATGTGGAAACCTGCCGCAGGTCACATTCAGAATTTCTGCTCCTGTATTGTTACAAGGTTTTACTGTCAATAAGATTCAGAGAATTTACCTTAAAAGGTGACATAATGACTCAGGCACAATAAGCAATGCACCTCAAACAGGTGATTTGGCTTCACCAAAATCATTACAAGAGTTTTTGAATCACTTGGTTTACTTTTTGCCTCCAATTTTATATCTTAATACATGTAAAATATAAGATTCTGGACCCCTTAAAATATTTTTAAGCATTTTGTACAGCAGACTTGTGTATCGTGGCTGAAGCAAGGGAGACAACATATGTGGTAAGAAGTGACATGACACACAGGTCTTTTCATTTGTGTTAAAAAAATAAAGTGCATCCCAATGTAATGTGGCAGGCAAAATAAGAAGTTACAAGCCTGATTCTGACGTTATTCTGGAAAAATGACTTTTCCCTCTAACTAAATCCTTCCTTTCATCGTGAAAATTTTATTTTAACTATCTTAGTTTCTGTTTATAAATACATTTTAAAATAT
Source organism: Balaenoptera ricei (assembly GCF_028023285.1). Lineage (NCBI taxonomy): Eukaryota > Metazoa > Chordata > Mammalia > Artiodactyla > Balaenopteridae > Balaenoptera > Balaenoptera ricei. The sequence continues at coordinate 156,685,009 of NC_082642.1, read as the reverse complement.
TTTAAATATTATCTTTTTCCCCTGTAATATATTAACAATAACTTATGAGTCAGAGTCTTAATTATGCACTATGATATTGTATTAATTGCAAAACATCTGGCTGTTAAAGGCAGCGTGCCCCAGCAAACAATGTCCCCCGGTGCTGTGTGTGTTGCATTGTATCTACTCTTTATAGTTTATGCTTCGTTTCTCCCCACCTTTACCTTACCAGTCGTGGCTTCTTACTGAGCCCTCATCAATATGCCTGAATTCTCAGCATCTGGTTTAGACCAAGAAAGGAGATAATAAGGGTGCCACAGAAGTTTACAACACGATGTTCAGGGGGAGGGATTATCCCCTGAGTGACGTGAGTGAGAGTTAGTGCCTGGGCTTTCTGACCTTTGTTTTCACTGGTTTGGAATCTTCATTTCCAGCAGTGTCACTTTATACCTAAACGCTTTGAAATTTACTTCTTTAACTATAATTGTACTTCTTAGAGTTCTATAAACCAGTGAATTACATATATTTTAGAATTATGGAAAGCATGAATTTTTAAAAATTGATTCACCTGTAGCTACTTCTTGCCTCTGTTCTTCAAAAATAATATGTATGTGCCCTTTCTCTGTCCTATAACTTTCTTCTGCTATAAAAAAGACACTCTTGTATTTAATAATTATTAACGGCCTATGGCCCATATTGTTTTGTTATTAAATAGATAGGTCAGAGGTGCTACATCTTATCTTTCCTTTTTTTTTTTTTTTTTAAACACTATTTTATTTATTTTATTTATTTATGGCTGTGTTGGGTCCTCCTCTCCGCGCGAAGGCTTTCTCCAGTTGCGGCAAGCGGGGGCCACTCCTCATCGCAGTGCGCGGGGCCTCTCACTATCGCGGCCTCTCTTGTTGCGGAGCACGGGCTCCAGACGCGCAGGCTCAGTAATTGTGGCTCACGGGCCCAGTTGCTCCGCGGCATGTGGGATCTTCCCAGACCAGGGCTCGAACCCGCGTCCCCTGCATTGGCAGGCAGACCCTCAACCACTGCGCCACCAGGGAAGCCCCCTTTTTTTTTTTTTTTTTAAGTTTATTTATTTATTTTTATTTTTGGCTGTGTTGGGTCTTCGTTGCTGCGCGCAGGCTTTTCTCTAGTTGCAGCAAGCGGGGGCTACTCTTCCTTGCGGTGTGCGGGCTTCTCATTGCGGTGGCTTCTCTTGTTGCGGAGCACGGGCTCTAGGCACACAGGCTTCAGTAGTTGTGGCTCGTGGGCTCAGTAGTTGTGGCACACGGGCTTAGTTGTTCCACGGCATGTGGGATCTTCCCGGACCAGGGTTCAAACCCATGTCCCCAGCCTTGGCAGGCGGATTCTTAACCACTGCGCCACCAGGGAAGCCCTTATTTTTCTTTCTTGATCTGGGGCTTGGAAAGTAAGTCCTTATATATTTCTTCTCCGTATTGTAACTAATAAGAGAAATGGAGTCCTTTCCCTTGCCCACTAATGTTTCGCTTAACTGTTCTGTTTTTTTCCTCATATTAAAGGCTTATGAAATAGAATCAGTGCTAAGAAACCAATTCAGGTGCATGTGAAAGTCTGTGACCCCTGTGCTCATTCACTGCTCACAGCAGCCCCCTTCATTATACAAATAAGGAAACTGAGGCACATAGGGGTGCTAATGACTTTAGTTAGTAGCACAGCTGAACTTAAACCCAGGTAGTCTGGTTGCAAAGTTCTTATCTTAGAAAAATGATCTGCAATTCAGATAAAAAGCACCAAGCCAACAATGGGTGCTTAGGCTTGTCTGAGTAGGCTCAAAATTAGGCTTCTGTGTGTAAGAAAGCAAAGAAGAGGAAACATAGTTACTTTTTATTTTTAAAATGTCAACTTATTAAGTGTTAATACTTAATATGGAGTAAACATTCATAACACTTGGGGCAAGATTTAGAGAAATACAAGCACTTTTGCTACAACTTGGCACTTTCCCCACCTAATGACAACTATGAACAAACACAGTGCAATCCAACTTCATCTAATGCAGGGTGTAGGCTGTCAATATTTATTAAGCATAAGAATGTCTTCTTATAGCAGAAAAAAGTTACAGGATAGAGAAAAGGCTCTATTTTTCAAGAACAGAGGCAAGAATTCGCTACAGAGTGATCAGATTTTAAAAAGAAAACAAAAACAAAATTCACACTATCCACATTTCTAGAATATCACTAACTCATTGGTTATAAGCGCCAGGTAGAACTTCATCCTGAGATCTTTTTCCCTTAGCGTCAGATCAACTTGTTGCAGACCCAAAGTTCTAACTTTACATTGAGGATCCACAGCAGTTTTGACATTGAATATGCTTGTCTGTACTTTCAGCTATCTGTTTGTTTCCTTGCTTGCTTGTTTGTTTGTTTCTCTGGTAAAACCTAACTTGAGTCACCTGCTTACTAACTCTGGCTAATTTGCAATTTGGCTAATGTAATTAGCCAAAGTTGCAATTTGCAATTCTAACTTCCAACTTCTTTTGAAAGCATACAGTAGTAGTAATAATATTAAATTACAGAAAAACCACTGCTATACTTTGTTGACATCCGCTGCCTATGACTATGAGTGAAAGCTCCACTGGGTACAGATGGTATATCATGTTCATTGCTGTCTGTCCAGCACACACAGTGCAGTATTGAGCACATACCAGGTGCTCAATAAGCACTTCTTGAGTGAATGAATGAATGAATGGTTTCCGTTCAGATGTTTCTCAGCTGGATCCCTTTTGTCTCCCCTGAGTTGATAATTGAAATGAGACTATGACTGATTTAAAGAATAAACTTTGCACACATCCTGCTGTTTAATAACTTCATTTTGTAAAATCACCTAATATAATAACTGGTTTATATTAGGTTATTATTGGCTTAATAATCTATGAATAACTACCCCCAAAAGGCTGATAGGAAGAGGATATTGATAACTAGCCCGTGACCCCATGACAAATAAGTAACCACAGTAGGATCCAAAGTTGGCTCCTCTGGCTCCACATTGACCATTTTATAATACTGACACCCTGTGAAGCCATCTAAGAAGTTGCCAAGAAGAATGGTCCTGAGGCAAGAAGGATGAATAAGAGTTTTTTTAGGGAAATTAAATCAAAAAAGAACATTCCAGACTGAGCTTGGCTGTGTCCATGGCTGGCCGAGCTGAAGACTATATAACCTTATCTTCAGTAGCAACACATCTCCACAACTCGGAAAACTGGCCACGGACCAGTTCATAACTTAAGGTCATGTGCAAGGAATGTGTAAAATTGAGGGGTGCAGAGTAATGATGCAATTATCCTAACACAAATCTTTTAAATTAACATTTGCTATTAGTTGGATGTTAGCTATTAAAAAATGTTAACAATTAAACTGGAATCTCTGCTTCTTCAATAGGCTTAAAGTATTAACAAGATGTGGAATGGATTGAAGAGGGAACAGTAATTGTACTCCTAATATTAGCAAAGCAGGAAAGAAATCTCCTCTTGTACACATCATTTTTAAAAGCTTCCAAGAGAAAACCAAACCCAGATCCCTCTTTCATAGTATTTACACTGAAAAGTGCAGAATCTGAAATGTTTCCTTTAAAAATGATTATTGAATTTAAAAATAATTTATCAAAATAAATGTGATTAAGCATACTTGCTGAAGTACAAATCAAGCCATGCTTTTCATTTAGAGCAATGAGAAAATTCAAATAACAGAAGAGCACAATTTCAAATCTTCTACCGGTTCATATACTTTTATGCTATAGCAGTGATTTGTATTACTCTTCCAATGTCATGCAAAAGGGTTAAAGAAAAAAAATGTAGAGTTTTTACACAGTTCATTATCATCTTTCCTCTATTACTTTTTCTTTTCTTTTCTTTCAGTTCCACCTTTTATCCAACCTTTTGAGTTTCCAAGATTCTCCATTGGACAACGGGTCTTCATCCCGTGTGTTGTGGTCTCAGGGGACCTACCCATCACCATCACCTGGCAGAAGGACGGCCGGCCAATCCCAGCGAGCCTCGGGGTGACCATTGACAACATTGACTTCACGAGCTCCTTAAGGATTTCCAATCTCTCCCTGATGCACAATGGGAATTACACCTGCATAGCTCGCAATGAGGCAGCAGCTGTGGAGCACCAAAGCCAACTAATTGTGAGAGGTGAGGAGACACTTGGGATGCATGGTACCTATGCAGTCAGATTCAACCACACTCACCAATGGTGTTTCCTTGAAATGTTATGAAAATAACCAGAATTCCTAAGAATTCCCTGTCATCCCATTCAAACACACACACACACACACACACACACACACACACACACACACACACACACAGCTGTAGAAGCCAACTGTGAACTCCCCTAAACTCCAAGCCAAGGTGTATTTACCTAAAATGTGAAGTTTCAGAAAATTAGCAGAGAAGAAATGTGTGAATGAGATGTGGGGACCATGGGATTTAATTCTTGAAATAAGGCTTCCCTACATTAACCCAGTGACTTGTGAGGCCCAAAATCCATAAGCTCATGCTGTGTGGTATTTATTTTATATAGCACTTTTTATATTATCATTTAGATTGATGGCTTTTAAAAATAATATTTGCCAAAGCCATATATCACAGTTTTTCTAAAGTCAAAAAATAGTAGCTTTTTATATTTTTTTTATTTTAGTTTTAGAAATGTGGTTTTCTTTGTTCCTCCCTTCTGTTGAGCATTAAATGTCTATTTTGGAAGGGTATTGAAACATTTACTAAATTAAGCAAAGTGTGGCAATATTTATGAAAAAATTTTAAATAATATGGTTTAACTTGTAGAAAACTTTGTCAGGGCTCTCAATGCACCTAAAATGTAAGCACCAGTCTTATTTCGAATCTCTTTGCAAGTCAGCAGATTCCCATCAAGGTTCACACTTGTCATCTTCAAAATAAGAAGCTAGTATTCTCCAGCGTCTGTTGAGCATGGACGTTCTGTGATTTTATGGTTCTCCTAGAGTCGTATGTGCTCATCTACCAGTAGAATATTCATCCACATTGCAAAAGTAACTGTATGAAATTAAAGATTTATATTAATGTTGATTGTTTGCATTTTGAAGTCCTCGAACACAGGGCTGTCATTGTAATTGTCAGGAGGGGATGATTTCCATTACCTGCAGGACAGTCAGTAGATCTAAGCAGACTCTTTCTTGAGCAATAGGTTCCCATGTCCTTCCTCTGTCCTCACACCTTGTCCACATGACCCCTCCCCTTCCTTTCTTGTTGAAGAGTAATGCTCATTCTGTCTACTTGCCAACAAAATAAAGTGGAGCATACTTAGAATTCATATGAAGGCACCAACTTTGTATCTGTGAAAAAGATTTTCCCTGAGTGAGTAAGAAAGTCTACCTTCAGTTGGATACAAAACAAAGGTACAAATGGCCTTATGCTAATAAAATTGGGATACATGAACATTTTTTCCCATTTTTGAAGATGCATAAAAATGGGAGCCAATCTAGTACTGCTTCCCAAGTGTTTTCTTATAAGAAGAACTGACTCTTGCTATCATTTGTGAAGGGCAAAGCAGTGAGTACATTAGCCTGTCTCCGATATAATCTGCTCTGAAGGATCCAGGTCAGAGAACAGAAATGCTACATAAAAATGTACAGGAGTGTTCTGTGAATCACTTGCCTTTGCAGGAAAGGCAACCAGACTTTTTTGACCAAGGCAAAGGTCAGATGACCTGGAATTGAGTCTAGCCAATCAGGATAATGTAGTGGATCACAATCTGATTAGTCTCTCCGTGTGGTGGTTTTTAAAATATGTTAAATAAGGTTCTGGGAAATTAACATTAAGTCACTAGTTAGGTGATATAGCCCCGAGAAAGGAAATGTGCTTCAAAGCAGGTCAGTAGCTGGAGAAATAGTCAAGGACAAGATAATGTGCGGGGGCAGTGGTTCTCAATCTGGACTTCACCATAAAATCTCCTGGAAGATTTAAGAAAACATTGATGACCATTTTCTGGTCCTAACTAAGCCCAACTAAATCATTATCCATCTCCCAGATCTCTGGGGCATTATCCTTTTTTTTTTTTTTTCAATTCAAAATCACCTGTTAGTGGTTCTTGAATTTTGTCACACATTAAAATTGTGTGGGGAGCTTTAAAAAATTCCTGATGTCCAGGTTGAAGTCCAATTAAATAACCATCATTGGAGGTAGGACCCAGGCACCAGGAATTTGTAAAATCCCTGAGTTGATTCTAATATGCAGCCAAGTTTAAGTCCAAGCACCCTGAGTAATTTGAATATGCAGCTATTTTAGAAGTCTGGAGGTTTTTTTCTAAATGCAAAGAGAGGCCGTTGGTGACTTTAACTAGGCTAGTGGCATGGCCTGATTTATGTTTTTAATCATCACACTAGCAGCTGTGGAAAGAATGGACTGGTCCAGAAAGCAAGTAGGTAAGAAGCTGTTTCAGAAGTCGAGGCAAGATAAAATGCATGTTGAGTGAAGGTGGTCACACTCAAGGTAATGAGAAGCAGACGAATTCGCAATATGTTTTGGAGACGAATCAAACAAAGCATGTATATAAAGTGAATGTTGCAAAGAGAGAGAAAGAGGAATTGTTAATTGAAGTACATATTTTGCCTAATAAGGTAAATGAAAGTGTCTTCTACAGAAGCGGAGAAGATACAAGGAATAGCAGTTGTCACAAGGGGAAGAACGATGTGGGAGAAACAAGAAGGTCTAGACTCAAGGCATTCCAAAATTTAAGGTTCCAGAATAAGAGGAGGAATCAGCAAAGGAAACAGGAAGAAGGAACAATCAGTGGAATAGGAGGAAATCCAGCGGACTGTGGGGTCCTGAAAGCAAAATAGGAAATAATCAAGAAAGATAGGTGATAACGTCTATCAAATCCCACTGAAAGTAGAAAAAGCGGAGAACCAAGAATTGCTCACTGGGTTTTAGGAAGATGGATATTGTTTGTTACCTTGTAGAGTGGTGTGGGTGCAGTGAATCCCTGATTAGTGGGGCTTGAAAAAAGAAAGGGAGGTGAACGTGTGGGAACTCAGGAAAATACAACTACTTTTATATTTTCGGGAATGTTGGTATGACAGGAGGTGAGGTGGACATGGGACAGGGGAAGCTTACCTACTGATGGGAATGAGCCAATAGAGAGGAAAAAAGTATGTGGCAGGATAAAGAGATAATTACAGCATCCAAGTCCTTGACTTAGTTAATTGGGTTCTTTGAACCAGTGGAATATGTCCAAACTAGTGTAATAATAACCTCGGTGGGGCTCCAGAAAGTAGAACCAACAGAAATGGTTGGAAATTTCAGTGAAACAGATTTTGAGTCAAGTAACTTAAAAGATAAATGTAAAATTCATCAGATGGGGTCATCAGAGAGTAATATGCAGTGGATTTATCCTCCTACCATCAACAGTTATAAAACTGGACAAAACTTTATAAAGTAACCATTTTCCAAATATGAAACAGGCAGTACAGGGCTGTGGTCCTAGAGAGGAGAGAAATATATGAGTTAAGCCCCAAATTCACCCCATATTTTTTCTTGGTGCACTTTCCAAACCGTGATAGATGGATGCAGAGCCCAAATAGATAATGGTGATTTTTATGGTGATGAAAAACAAAGATAGACACTTAGAGCTATTGAGGTGCTGGATATTGCAGGGCAGAGTACTATAGAGTGGGGGAGCTGTTCAAAGAAAGGTTTCTAAAAATCTGTATAAGGCTCCCTTTGAGTCTTTAGCTTAATACTACACTTCACATGCATAGGGCAAGACCCTATGAAATCTAGCAGAGAACAACGTCCAGGAGTATGTGAGATGAATAAAGATTCCAGCAGTCACACAGTCCTGAGAAACGTTGGAGTTCTGATTAGCCAGAGTAGAGAACACACAGGGAATTCAGTTAAAATCTCAGAAGAGGCCACACAATAAGAGAGGCCTAATCTAGCCCTGGGATAAGGACTACTCTAGCCCAGCCCTAATAAAAAGCCTACGGGTAGCCTTGACAGGATTAAATTTCTTCAGTGGTAAATCGACTGTTTGCAAGAATAACATTCAGTGTTCTTAAAAGGAAGACAACAAAATCCAGACTCTCAATATCATAACATATCTGCAATGCCTTGCACATATTTACTGGGTATGAGAAGAAATAGGAAAATGTGAGCCATAAATAAAAGGGAAAAAAAAGAAAAGAAAAGAAACAGCCTAATGGGCATACAGATGTTAGAATTAGCAGGCAAGGTTTTAAAGTAGCTATAATAAGCATTTTCAAAAATTCAAATGAAAAGATGTGTGCAATGAGTGAATACATAGGGAATGCAAGAAGAGAAGTATAAAATATTTTTAAAAAAGAACCAAAAGGAAATTCTAGATCTGAAAAACACAATATCTGAAATGAGAAATTAACTGGATATATTAAGTGGGATCTTGGATACTGCAGAACAAAGGATAATTGAACTTGAAAAGAGGGCACGAGAAAAATATCCAAATTTTTTAGAGAGATAAAAGACTTAAAATGGCAAACAATACCTCTCTGAGCTTGAAGTAATGTCAAGGAGTCCAGTATAAATATAGTTAGAGCCTCAGAAAGAAGGGCAGGAAAAACATAGATCTGAATAGTAATGACTTGAAAATTTTCAAATGTGGTGAAAAATATAAATCTACTGGTCAAAATGATTAATGAAGCTCAAGTAAAATAAGCACAAAGAAAAAACCATGCCATAGCACATCATAGGGTGTAGATTTCACAGATTTTTGCATAATCTATCAAACTGTACATTTAAAACCTGTGAATATTACTGTATATAAATTGCACCTCAATTTTTAAAAAATTTAAATGTAAATTTTCTAATATTCAAAATTCTTCAAAAATGAAACAATGAAATAATTTCCTTCACAAAATATTAACTTTCCTGCCAACGGAGGAGACATCATTTATCAAAAGCCGAATGATATTTTGAGAGGCATTGTATGAAATAGGTGTCACAGGTTAGTGGCTGGCCTCAATAAAAAGTAGTTTCCCTTCTGGCATTAATGCTCAATGATTTAAAGTTAAAGGCTCTTATTTGCACTCCTTCCTCACGGGCTGTATCATATTTTATAACACATATGGAAAATATTCTAACTTTAACATGACTTTTAGTAAATATATCTCTCTGTTAATTCTATTTAATGGAATATATAAGGCACATAAGGTATACAACTTTCCTTAGCCCATGCTACAATGGAGATGGGTTTATGATTCATTGAATTAAAATTTAAACCTGGGCCAATTCTTGAGCTCATGTTGCATAGATACCATAATAGATCATCATGCTGATTTCAGAAAATAATCACCTTTAAATAAACCTTAATAAAGTCAAGGCAGCTTTCTTTGGGCCTGCTCTTCTTTTAATTACAGTTGGAATGGCAATGGCTAAAATGAATTAATTAGATAAGGGTTACAAGATAACCTTAACTCTCTAATGAAGCTTTCTCTATTTTAAAGTCCTCTTCTGTAGCAATGATTATTTTGCTTGTTTTTTTCCAAAAACTTAACAGTCCCATGAGTTCAGTATTTTCTTGTGTCTTACTTGTCTGCAAAAGAAAACAAAAAATCACTAAGCTTTATGTCTTCAAAATATCAATGGGTAGATATAATCTTTTACACCCACTCCCAAATGACTGCATTTGCTCTGTCCTTCATTGCTTCTTCTTTCCCTTGTTGCATCATGAAGCAACAAAGGACTTAGCACATACTCCTAAATGCCAGTCCTTGGGGTAGTCACTGGGATGATGAAAGCTCATTTCCTCCCATTGAGAACTCCTGCTCCAGCAGGAATGAGGCAGATTCCAGAAGGGAGGGAGAAATCCTGAAGGATTAGAAAATATAGCAAGTAGTTAAGAGGAGAGGAAGGAAGACATCATGTTCCTGGAAGAAGGTCTGTTACTTGCAATGGCAGGAGGGCTTGACAGGGCAGATACATCTGTGTCTGGGGGAATGGTGTACAGAATGGCAAAATGAAGAAGGATGAGACTTGAGAGCTAAGTCTGGTCCACATCTTGAAGGCTTTCTGTCCTATGAATGAGGTCTGGAGGCCATGGAAATTAATGAAGAGATTTAAAGCAGAAAAGTCATATGGTTCATGGCAGGACGAGTCACGCATTGGAATAAAATGAGTCCAGGTAGGACGCCTGAAGGGGAGGGCTTTGTAGTCCCCATGAGAAGTGATGATGGCTGGAGCTAAGGTGGTCATAGGATGGGCAAAACAGAAGATGCTTTACAGGATTTAATGGCCAGTTGTGTGAGGGAAATGTGTGAGAAGCCTTGAGGACAGACGTGCCAGAATTCTGGCCAAGGACTGTGCTGGGTGTTGGGTTGGGGAGTCGCTCCAAATGTAGAATATCTCACAAATTCATCTGTTTCCCCTCTGTCCTTCGTACACAATGACTGGAGCAGGGGACTTCCTCCCTGGATGACTAATGCCTGCCGTGGGTGACAGCCTCTCTTCTTGTATAGCTAGAGATCAGGCAGCTGCTCTCAGAATTTCAAATTTTAGTTTGAATGGTCAAGAGGTGGAATTTTATCACCACTTCAGCTAGATCACATTCTGGATAAGCTAAATAGATCTTTTGGTGAAATGAAGAATCTTATTGATTATTGCCGTTTGGAATGAAGAGTGTTCCATACTGCACACTGTAGACTCACTAACTTTGGAACATAATCCGTCCTTTGATTCATGAAAAATATGCAAAGATATAGTTGGAGAAACAAAACCCACATAAAAATAGCAAGCCATGTTAGAGAATAATTATATGGGTTTTTATTTAAATCTTTAACTCAAATTGGAGAATGTTTTTCCTCTTAGGGCTTTAAAGTTTTTGGCCTGAGATGTAGCTAGGGAAAAGTAGAAATAGAATAAGGAGTTCAGAGACCTTGAAGTTGCCTTGTCTCAGTGAGGGTGGTTGGAAAGTCTCCAAGTGACAGACTGTTAATTACAAGAGCAAAACAACTTCTGATAAGGGAGAGGTCAGTGCCGTTTGATAGACTTCATGGAAGGAGTGAGCGCCATCAGCCTTGATGTATAAGTAAGGTTTAGAAAGAAAATAAAAAATATAGCAACAGGGCTTCCCTGGTGGCGCAGTGGTTGAGAATCCGTCTGCCAGTGCAGGGGACACGGGTTCAATCCCTGGTCTGGGAAGATCCCACATGCCGCAGAGCAACTAAACCCATGAGCCACAACTACTGAGCCCGCGCACTTAGAGCCCATGCTCCGCAGCAAGAGAAGCCACCGCAATGAGAAGCCTGCAGGCAGCAATGAAGACCCAATACAGCCAAAAGTAAATAAATTAAATTAATTAATTTAAAAAAAATACAGCAACAACACTGGAACTTTCAGTAAGTAAACCAAGGTCCACATTTTTGCTTGTTCATTTTCTATATGACTTTGGAAACATGATTGAGTTTCTCTGAGTCTCAGTTTCCTCATCTGTAAAATGGAAATAATGAGACTTACCTCTTGGAATTGCTGAGAGAATGGAATCAGGTAACAATTGCTATGTCCTTAGCACCCAGATAGTAGCAGGGATCTCCAGTTTCTCTTCATTTAATGAATGAGTAGAAGGAGGACAGAGGCATTCAGACATATTTTCTGAGGTCAGTGAGGGATAAACAGCACCAGTTAAGACACAGAGGCTGTGCCATTATTATCATAGTTAGCCCGCCTGCTTGTTGCCTTGAACAAATACATGCTTGATGTAGGAAGTGATGGGGAACCTCAGAAGTCCTGGAACTGATTGCCTTTGGGGGTGGGAGACCAGTCTGGTAGCAGTCAGTGGGCTGTGTCTCTACAGATAAGGGAACCCAGGGAAGACCCCTTGGCCTGTCAACTGACCCTCCAGACCCCATCCCTGCTTCCCTCGCCTCTCTTTTTCCTTCCATCCCTATCACAATTTGGACACCTATTAGCTGTGTGATCTTGAGTAAATTCCTTAAGCTATTTTTACCCCAATTCTCTTATTCCTAAAATGGGAGAATAGTTAATAGGGGTTTTCTGAGGGTTAAAAAAAAGAATGTATTTATCACAGCACCTGGCACATAATAAGCCAGCAGGTGGGAAGTCCCTTTCCGGCTCTTCTTCTGTTTCTCCCTTCCTTCCACTCACATCTGCATGACTTTGGTACATGATTGAGGACACATTACATAGAAGAGGCTGGGGGTAATCCCAAGTATCAGGCAATTAATTAGAATGGTGGCCTAGGGAATACAGTCAGAAAGGTAATAGTGCAATATAGTTTTGCAGAAAGTGAAGCAGTTGGGGATAAATGGTGTGTGGAAGATAGAGGTGATAACTGAGACGTTAAAGCTGAGGTATAGGATAAAAGGGTAGGATTGAAATGGAATTTGGGAACCCAGTTCCTGGTTATTCCTTACACCAGAGTCATATGACTTTGGGCCATTGTAAAGCTAAGCACATTTTTGATAGTTTGGGTCACTGGGAAGATTTATGAAGACTTAATTTAAAATAAATTAGCTGTTATCATAGGGAAGTTAAAAGAAAAGACCCTTAGCACTTATGCATGTGCCTCATGACTTACACTGGCAGTGGATGGGTGATCACCCTAATGTCACACTCAGTTGGGTGACCTTGGCATAGATGAAGCCATTTTGAGGGAAAGGACTGAACTTAATGGCAAAACACGCCTGCCCTTTGGTTCCCATTATTGGCTCTGCACCACTGCGAGGAAAGCTACCAACACTATGATTTCCTATCTGCGATTCCAAAGGTCAGTTTTTTTATACTTCTTTATATCTTATGACGGGTCTGTTGTTCCTGGCTTTTAATGATGAACTGGCACATAGTGAAGCAAACACATTATCTAAAAAGCCCTTACTTGACCTTTATTTGGCAGGAAAAATAAAACTTATACAAGGCCACTATCTAGTTGCTGTTTGTGGACGCAATTTATGATACTATATTCATGCTATCATTTTGCTTCATTCATCCTTTCATTTTTCCAACAAATACTTGTTAAGCCCCTATTTTATAACAGATGCTGTGAGTGCTGGGGGTACAATGGTGATCAACACACAGAGAGCAAGTCCCTGCCCCATAAAACTTAGTAACAACCTAAATGGGAAAAGAATTTGAAAAACAGTAGATACATATGTATATGTATAACTGAATCACTTTGCTGTGCACATGAAACTAACACAACAGTGTTAATCAACTATACTCCAATGTAAAGTAAAAAGTTTAAAAAAACCTTACATTTCAGTACAGGAGAGAGGCAATGAACACACAAATGATGTCAGGTGTCTACCTGTGGTATGAAAAGTAAAGCTTGGTAGGAGGGTTGAGAGTGATAAGGGAATGGAATTTTCAGATGCACAGGGTAAGCCTTTCTGAAGAGATTTTTCAAAAGAGACTTGACCAAAGTGAGGGGGTGAGTCACAGGTCTCTCTGTAGGAAGCGAGTTACAGGCAGAGAGACAAACAGGTACAAAGACCCTGAGTCAGGAGTGGGTTTTGTGGGTTCAAAGTACAGCAAGAGACCAATGTGCTCCCTGTTGAGTAGGAGAGAAGGGAGGGACCAGGTTATCTATTCTGGGTATGACAGGAAACCACTGGAGTTTAGTTTCCAGTGTCATAAATTAAATCTTACCTAGACTTTGATCAATTACTATCTTGACTAAATGCCATACAGCAGAGAATGGCAATATTTATCTACACAGGACCCCCGTCCTCTGCTGCCACCACCAAATAGCTTCTGGTTTACCTTCAATAAAACTGAATCCCTGTTCCTGTTGACAGATAGCAAAACCTACATCCATTCTTTGGAAATATGTAGCTACTTAGAGGCCATGAGTTCCAAACATAAAACACTGGACTGTACCTAACACTGAAAAATACCTGTCCTATTATATACCTGTCCTATTCCTCCCTTAAAAATAGCAAAAATAAGTCTTCCCTTTAATAAACAGACCAAAGCCAAAAATCACGTATTTTAAACAACCCTCATCTTAAGCATCATGAAGCAGGCAACCCTCTCAAAGGAATCCCTTCGAGACTTCAAATACTGTCAGGCTACATGGGTCCCATGACAGGATTTGGGTATTTTAGAACATATACGTCTCACGTGACTCTTTTTAGGGGGACAGGAGTATTGCATGTGCACACAATTATGATTCATAGAAATGTATGGCAACAGTGGCCTGCATTGCCTTTTGGGGATGCGACGTAATTATTTGGTTGAACCCATCCCTTCTATCTCTTTAATCACCCTCATCCCCACTGGAAAAGTCTCTCTATTGGAAAGCCAACTATATTGGTGGATATGTTCACCACAAATAAAGTGTTCTGCAAATAAAAGGAAACCAAAATACAGTTAAAAAAAAAAAAAAAGGAAACCAGCATCTTTGAGGAATTATAGCCGAGACAATACAGAGTCTTCAGTCTTTAGGTCCTGTCGTAAGTTTTGGCCAAAATCATGACAGTCTTGACAGCTCTGCAGCCTTCCACCTCAGTTCTGTATCTCCTTGGCCAAAATCCTCCCGCAGAGCTCTCTGCTTTCTTCTGTTAGATGGTGCTTCTAGACCCATGCTCCTCAAAGACCTTGTGCATTGGAGTCACTCTGATCTGAGTTATTAACTGAGCCATGCTACTTTGGATAGGGTCTGTTCCCTAGTCTTTAAAACTGGAAAAATAATATCCATTTATTGATTTGTCCATTCAACAGATATTTGAAGAATACTTTCTATGTTCCAGCACTGTGTTATGTGCTGGGGTGCGGTGGTCTGCAAGAAAGGCATGGTTCTTGTTCTCCCAGGTGTGCAGCCAGATGTGGGAGACAGGCATTTAAACCAGCAACACCAAACGTGTGGTAAAGGCTATGACATGATAACGCAGGGTTCTGTGGAGGCACTCAGTCTTGTCCACAGCATCAGAACAGGTGTCCCAGACTAAGTGAAATTTGAGCTGAGATGTAAATACTACTAACTGATAATTTGTTAAACAAAGAAATACAGAAGCCTATGTGAAGACCCAGGGGGTGCTGGAGAATAGATAGACTGGAGCAAAGCTTACAAGAGGAAATGTCAAGAGATGAAGCTGGAGTGCAAGGACCCAAGTCATAAAGAGCCTTCAAAATATTGTAAGGGTTTCAATTGTGTCAAGGGACAATGTGAAGGCACTGATGATTTTAAGCAGGGAAGTCACATCATGTGATTTCTCTCTTAGAAGGATCTTTCAGGCCACTGTGAAGAATGCATTCAAGTGGGCCAGTAGGTAGCAGGTAGACTAGTTAGGAAGCTGTTTCATAAATCCAGATAAGAGCCAGTTTTAGCCTTGTCTCAGGTTAAGTCCCCCTGAAAGCAGAGTGTGAGGTATAGGACTGGCTGTAGATCACTTATTTGAGATGTAATACCTGGATCCCAGAGTGAAAGAATGAAGGGAAATGAGATAAGGAAAGGAGGGGAAAAATCAGTAAAAGTTGCTTTAATGAACTAGTTGCTGCTGTGGGCAACTGGGGCTCATTCCTTCTGGGAACCTTCCAAGGCATCACACAGAACAGTTGTTCTCAAAGGTAGTCTCTGGACCTGCAGCCTCAGCATCACCTGAGAGCTTATTAGAAAAGGCAGCGTCTTGGTTCCTGCCTCAGACCTGCTGGGTCAAAACTTTTAGGGACAGGGTTTAGCAACTTGGGTTTTAATCAACTCTTCAGGTGATTCTGACACCCTCTGATGTTTGCACAGACATAGAGCACACCTTAGAGTTGTTCAATAGGATTGGAGGATGGAGAGGCAGGGCATTTATCCCAACGCCCATCCCTCACTGGTTGCACCCATGAAGTGAGTGTTTGTTACTTTAGAGAAAAGGCCCTGAGACAGCAAAGAGAGACTCATGTTCTGGGTGTGGTGCCCCGGCAAAATGCATGGCGCTGTCCACACTGCGGTGCTGAAACCGGATGGATGGAGGCACTTCACCACACACCCTGTCTACCCATCATGACTAGGACACGACAATGAAGATGAAGAGAATTTGAGGATATGTGATACGTTTGCAAGAAAGAATCATCAGCACCTGATACCAGGAGATTAAAGAGGGGCATATGAAAGATAATTCTCAATTTTATGGGCCATTTCCTTCAGTAATTGCCTTACACTTACAATATGTCAGTGGTTATTTTCCATGTAAACCTCTGTGATCGGTTTTTAAATAATATTGCTTTGGATTAGAACCAAATCGAGGGGAGGGATCATGGATCAATTATAATTAGACATTCTTCCAGAGGAAATGCAAGAGATTAGCTACCCTGCCCATTTGACAAGAGATTCCTTGCTCTTAGCAGAATTTGAGCCAAATAGACAGAATGAATGTACATGATTGCATATTTACCTTCCACCCTGGACAGAATGATTCTGACATGATGTCTTAAACTTTGCAGTCTACCCTTGTGGTTGTTAGATTAATTTTACTAGAAAACTTTGCTGTATAAAATCTCCAGCATTTTTTTCCTAGGAATAATTTTCTCACCATGAGACAGACAGACATCCCTTATCACTTTTTAAAAATATATTTACATTTTATAGACTACATTTCTCTCAGAATACCACCTAAATGAAATAAAATTGCTCACTATGAAAAGACCCATTGGCTGTGCAAATTATTTAATTAAATAATTTGCACGTTGGAAACTGTGTTTATTAATGATATGTTAAAGCTGGACACACCTGCATTTACTAAATTAACCAACACTCCTACAACACTTCATATCTTCCAGGCACTTCTGACAACTTTTATGATCTTCATTCATGTTACCCCCATACCAGTGCTATAAAATGAGTTCCCAGTTTACAGATAAGGAAATTGAAGCTAAGAAACATTTGACAGCTTACACAATATGACCCACCTACAAGTAGCAAAGTTGGAGATCAAATCCAGGTGTTTAGCCTTTGGCTCTGTGCTCTTAACCATCACTCTCTGTTGTTTCTTCCAGAAACACAGCAGTGAGTTCCATCTCTAGCCGCTTCTTGTCTTGATTTTGTTCCCCCCTCCTTGGCTGTTTGATGGGCAAAGTGACATTCACTATGGCTCATGCCATTTCAACGTGCTTCTAAGATCCTAACTAATGTAAACTCTAAACTTCTCCCCAGTCCATTTCGTGTAGTGGCTGGAATTCCTGTATATCTCTAACACATAGGACCACATTTTTGCCTCAAAATAAAGAATTCTGCAAATTGCAATGCAGAGAAGATTAGCTTTATCAGGAGTTGTGGAAAGGAGGGGAAGAACTCCCACATTTGCTAAGTATCTAATATATGGTGGACATAATCTATGTCCTCTCACCTAGTCTCATGACAATCTCATTGAAAATCCATCCTGTAATCAGTCACTGATCTGCTGGAAAAGATTTCTGGTTCCTAACACCTTTAGATGCTACCTTTCCTAGAAGAATCTGTATCTTCTCTTTAAGAGAAGACTTGAATACTCTTAAAATCACAATAACTTAACTCAAAACATTTATGTTCTCTTGGCAGGTATTTTTTAAGCAGAGTGCATGTGTATGTTTTGGGTAGGGATGGTGTTTTTTTCAGCATCTCATAAAACTCACCAAATAAGCAGTTACTTAATCTGTTTTGTTTTTTTATTTTAAATAGGTACTCTATAAAGCCTTCATGGCACCTCACTTCAGCTGGCTTCCATAGTCCCTTTTGGCTCAGAAGGGTACTGATGTCAGAAATAATGGTCTATGTGTCTTTATCAGATTTTTAGGAAAAGTTCAATACCATGTTGTGTTCTTTACTGCCTTTAGGAAGAGACTATTAATTCTCCCTTCATCTCCTGTTAGAGAAAGAATAGATATTGGATGCTTTATAAACATTTCATACCCAAGAATGGATCCCTGATGATCTTCCATAACACAAATCAAAAACAGAATGTCACATTCCCTTGGTTTAGTCAAACTGCCACACTCCAGAGTCCAGTGCAAAGCAACTTCCATCTGCATCAGATCATTGATATAATAAGAAAAATCACCTGCATTGAAATTGTTTCCTTAATTGATCCCTAATTACAAATCCTCTGCTTTATTTTCACATATATGTAAAGCATTCTTTGTACTTTCATGCTTGTTAAAATTCTTGGATTTCTTAAAATCACAGCTTTAATAATCTGCAGTCTTGTCTGAATTACTGGTGGCATTTCTCTCTTTTCAGTTCCTCCCAAGTTTGTGGTTCAGCCACGGGACCAGGATGGGATTTATGGCAAGCCTGTCATCCTCAATTGCTCAGCTGAGGGTTATCCTGTACCCACCATCGTGTGGAAATTCTCTAAAGGTATGAAGCTACTTGATTTGCTTGTTATCTACCAAATGTATGTTATATTCTAAAGGATGAGATGATCATTTCTTGCAGAGATGTTTCTTACAAATATATACGTCCCCACCTCCACCAAGTGTATCCATCCTTCACATCACACACCTAGTAACCCACCTAAGTGTTTTTATTTGGGCCATGTAATGTTCTTGTATAACATGCCCTTGGAAAGACCGGGTAGGGGAGG
Organism: Balaenoptera ricei; assembly: GCF_028023285.1. Taxonomy (NCBI): domain Eukaryota; kingdom Metazoa; phylum Chordata; class Mammalia; order Artiodactyla; family Balaenopteridae; genus Balaenoptera; species Balaenoptera ricei. Next base: position 156,666,493 of record NC_082642.1, on the reverse strand, counting down.
CAGTTTATTCATGTTAGTTATTTCAGCACCTGGGAAAGCTCTACCTTGACTACCTGGGAAAGCTCTACCTTGACTACCTATGTTGGATGACCATGATCTGCTTGGGGACCCCTGCAAGCCCATACACATGGAAAAACAAGTATAAATTGTCAGAATTACTCATTGTTGGAAAATTATTTCCCCAGTATTTAGATAAGTAAGGGTAAGTGGCTTTAGAAGGTTAAAATAAAACTACTGGTTGTTTTATTTACCTAGATACCATAGATATAAAAAACTACCTATCATCTCCTTGGTAGTCTCTTTTTAAAAGCAAAATTTCACCCTTAATCTTGCTTTCTCTTCAAAGGCAAAGCAACTTTTCCCAGTATTAAGGTAACACTGTAAACATTACATAAATTAAAATGAGCAGTGTTGGAAACTAATGAGGGAACCATTCTAGACATGGTAAAAATAATTTATTTCTATCTTACCACCTTCTCCAGGGAAGTTTCCTTAACTATGCTTACGAATGTGTTGGAAATTCTCTTTCCTTTCTCATTCACATAACTTCATTCAGTAATTTATTAAACAGGTGAGGGCCAAATATATACTGATAGGATAAACAAACAACAAATAAATAAATAAATCATGTTTTTTTTTTCCCTAACAATCTTAAGACTTAAGGTATATAGTGTGCTGCATTTTCTTATTGAGAAAGTAACAGCAATCAGAGAAAAACAAATGGCATACTTGCCACAGTTCCTTTTGGTGTATTTCCTTTAGGGAGAAGGAGCAGAGGGAGGAACGAGAGGGATAGACACCGTTTGGTTGGGGGGAGAATCAATTAAATTTGTTTTAAATCCCTGAGATTACTCCCCTGTAGCATGCCACATACATTGCCCATGTGAAAAGCACTTTATCCCAAAATAAAAGCCTGTTATTCAGAGTATCTGCCCGCATGACGTTTTATTTGGGGCCATACTTGTAGCCCTATGTTGCATTACATGGAAACAAATAGCATACATTTGATTTAATGTACTCTATATCGATGTGCATGTAGTTTATATAGATGTGCATGTGCAATGTAGTTTATATAGATGTTACAAACATTTTCCATGATGCTCATCTTCTTCAAAATAATTTCTAATGCTTGACATTGTGTGGATGTTCTTTCTTTCTCTTGGGTTGTTTTCCATTTCTCACTATTACAAACACTGCAGAAGTGGACATCCTCGTGTGTTAGTTCAATGTGCATATGTGTGGTTGCTTTCTTTTTCTTTCTTTTTTTTTTTTGAGGAACCTCCATACTGTTCTCCATAGTGGCTCTACCAATTTACATTCCCACCAACAGTGCAGGAGGGTTCCCTTTTCTCCACACCCTCTGCAGCATTTATTGTTTGTTCATTTTTTGATGATGGCCATTCTGACCGGTGTGAGGTGATACCTCATTGTAGTTTTGATTTGCATTTCTCTAACAGTTAGTGATGTTGAGCATCTTTTCATGTGTCTGTTGGCCATCTGTATGTCTTCTTTGGAGAAATGTCTATATAATCCCTAGAAGTGAAATACTGTGATCACACTGAAGGCTCTTGGTCTGCACTGGACCAGGACACATTGGAAAATATTAGGGCAATTTACACGCTGACCAGTAGTATGAAGCTGTGTGTGTCTTGCAACCTCGCCAACTAGATAGTATCCTTTTTTCCTTAATCTTTACTATGTGATGGGTGAATTGTTTTAATTTACAAATTCCTGTTTAAATTTACAAATTTAGATTACTAATGATGTTGAAAATGTTTTAGCCTTTGTTTACAGACCATTTCATTTTCCCATTTGGGGAATTTCTCATTCATATTACTCTTACACTCATCTCCATGTCTCATTTATTTGAAAGAGTGTTTTTCATAGATTAAATAACCCTTTGTCTGTTATGGGTGTTACAGACCTCTTATTCCTTCCCATCAGTGATGCGCAAATTAAATTATAGAAGCCTTTTTACCTTTGAACTTGATATGCAATTTAAAATCATTAATGAAAAAATTAAAAATTGCAGCAAATTTTTAAAAGTTAAAATCCCCCTTTAAAAACATCACTCAAAGATAACCAAAGATAAATACTGCAAACTTTTTTTTTTTAAGATTTTTTTTTTGATGTGGACCATTTTTAAAGTCTTTATTAAATTTGTTAGAATACTGCTTCTGTTTTATGTTTTTGGTTTTGTTTTTTTTTTTGGCCATGAGGCATGTGGGATCTTAGTTCCCTGATCAGGGATTGAACCTACACCCCCTGCATTGAAAGGTGAAGTCTTAACCACTGGACTGCCAGGGAAGTCCCAATATTGTAAACTTTCATCTAGTTTTTCAGACCTGTCCCCCTGGCAAATATATATAACTGTAGACATACATATAATTTTGTGTTTTTTAAAAATTGCGAGCATGTGAGTCTTCCTGATCTACAACCTTCTTTCTTCAGTTAATAATAAGCTATGAATGTCTTTCCACGGCAACAGATATGGGTGTTCACTGTGACTTTTTAACGTCTCTGTTGAGTTTCTATTCATACATCAATAGATACATCTAACTTCTCTTGCCTTTGTTAGGACTGAATTCAGTGACTTAATGCCACAAGGGTTTACTCCTTCTCATAAGAGGAGTCTGGGAGTAGATAGGGCAGGATTAGTTTTTCTCCCCTGAGTCATCAGGGACCCACACTGTTTGCATCTGTCTCTTCTGTCACTCTTCGAAAGCATCTCCCACCATCAGTCAATGGCTACTAAGGTCCAGTGGCCACTTACACATTTCCATGGACGAGGAAAAGCACAGAGAGAAGGCTCTCACACCCACCTGAGTCAGTTCCCTCTAAGGACCTCTCCAGACTGTGTGATAAATCAATTCTGCTCATGTCTCACCGGCCAGGTCAGCCCTCGCCACAGGGGTTCTACAAGTTGTGTTATAGCTAAGCAGACGGCCGTCGTGACTACAACCCAGGCTATTTCACTAGGGGGGAGGATGGATGCTTGGCAATCAAGTGTGTCCAACACTACTGTTGGATATTGTGTTTTTTCCCAGTTTTTCACTATCGTAAAAATGTCACAGTGACTTCTATCTCATTGATCTCTGTACACGTGTCCATTTTCTCTCTGGTGATAAACTTCTATAAGTAGAATTATGGTTCAAAGAGTAAGCAATTTCTATAGATTTCAATACGTATCGGCCGCTTGTCATCACTTTTTTCATCTACACTCCTTCCCGCAGTTTATAGTAGTGCCTGTTTCTTACGATAAGAATAATGCCAGGTATTATGCTTGGTTTTTTAATATTTTTCAATAGAATAGGGGAAATGGTATATTATTATTTTAGTTATGCAAGTAGCAAAGATGTTTCTTAAGAAAAATTTAGCCTTGCTTATGGAACATGTTTCCCATAATCAAATAGTCACTAAGAGCATAAGTGCAATTCTTCTATGTCACACACACACACACACACACACACACACCCCCCAGACTCAGGCTGTTTCTCCAAGAGATGCAATTTAATCCTGAAGCTGCAGAATTCCAGAGTAAATTGCAGTGGTTTAAGGGCAGCTATTGCAGAAATGAAACAATCTTTCCTGAAAAATAATGTTATTACAGTTTTGACCTTGGGTCTGGATACACAAAGTCTAAGACATTCAATTCTGTCTCCTGATTTTTTTTTTTTTTTACATGAACAAACAAGGCTTCTTGTCAAAAAGAGATTTGAAAAAAAAATCAGGGTTTAATACCATGGTGGGCCTTACCTGTGCTCACAGAAATCGATAGCTAAGCAAATGTATGTCATTTATAGTTGGAGGAAGTGGGTTTCAATTGCTGTCCTGGGGACCTGGAACATCCCCTTGTTAGCTGCTAAAGGGGAAAGAGGGGCCACTGATGCAAGAGATAACTGATGCCCTGGCCCATGGGCTGCCTGGACATCTTTTGCTCTCTGGCCATCCAGGGATGCTTTGATCGGAGGAATGTCCAAGGACAAGAGTCAGGGCATGCCTGGTGTAGGGAACGGGAGAGCAGTGAGGAGTAGTTTATATTTAAAGTAGGGTTATCAGAGAAGACCCCAGAAGAAGGTAATGTTTGAGCAGAAACTTAAAAGAAATGGGAGATGAGCCATGTGCATATCTGGGGGGAGCACTGAAGGTCAAGGGGTCAAAGCTGGGGCAGAAGTGGGTTTATACCTGGAATGTTCCAGAAACACCAAGGAGGACACTGGAGCTGGGTCCTGCTCACTCACTGCAGTGGAATGAAAGGAGGTTCTGGAGGTCCCAGCAGGTCACATTCCTCATCGATGCCCTTAAAGATGTGGCTTTGCCTGGCAGGGGGCAGCGGGGGGAATGCAGGCAGTGGATCAGAGTTGAGACAGGGGCGCTCTCCTTTCTTCTGCTGCCCTGCGGACACCAGAACTTAGCAGGCTATTGGGGTAATTAAGAGATGCCATGTGCTCTGCCTAGTGTTTTCAAAGGACCCTGTCAGCCCTAGGTGGAAGGCAGGAATTGCAGCTGGAGACCGGTTAGCAGGCCTGTGCTGTGATGTGGCCTGGACGAGCGGTCAAGAAGGCACGAGTAGTTGATTTCTGAATTGATCTGGCTGATGGATTGGATGTCGAAGAGAAAGGGAGAAGTCGAACAGGATGCCCGGGTCTTTGAGAACAGTGGAAGTGCCACTTTCTGAGACAGAGCAACGTCAGGGGAGCAAATCATCGGCCCGGGGTCAACATCAGGAGTTTGGGCCTCACTCTCTGTAGACACGACCCAATTCTCAGTATAAGCAACGATACATTTTCTAAGTATCCTAATTTTTTATCAGTAAATGCTTTCTCTGTGGTCAGGGCTTATCCCTTACACGTTCTGCTCAGCCAGTGTATGCCCCACTTTGATGTCACCTCAGTTCTATGTTAGATTGATCCCCTGCTCAATGCTACTCCTTTAGCTATAGTTTTCCAGCGAGGACTATTCCAGGTTCGTTCTTCACAATGGCTTGCCTCTTGCCTTTTTGCACATAAAGTGAGTTTAGCTTGTAGGAGTTGGTAGAATCCATTTCATTCTCTCTTGAGCTCTCGCTTCATAGACAAGTAGCTATTTTATTCACAGCTTTCATCTCAATCATGGCGTTCTTCTGAGGAGATTTCGTTATAGATTTCTGTCTCTATTTTATTCTTCCATTTTCCTTGTAGTATCTTTGCTAGATCCTGGCTTCCTTTTGAGTGCTCACATTTGAAGAAAATGCATATCCCCAGGAAGAGATTGCTTTGTGCAAGTATCTGGCTCTTCCCTGAACCCTCCTTCACTGATCTGAGACACACAGCAGGTCCAGAGAAGCTGCTGCCTCACCCAGCCTGGGCACACCATGGTCGCTGATGTCTGTTGCCCCTCACATGTGTTCCCCGCTTTCACGATGCGTACCCTGCTGATGCTTGCTCCAAGTCCCAGCCGGGGTCCGTCTCTCCTTGTCTTTCTGCATCTTCCTTTGCCCAGTGTACACTGTCGGCTGCCCCACCACCTATTTTGTGGTTGAGATTTTAGCTGTTTCCTAATTTCGTGCATAAAAGAGTTTGCATTTTCTATTCCTCTTTCTTGCATTTGCTTTTTTATGATTTCCAGGAAGAAAAGAAACGCTGTTTTTTTTAAATTTTATTTTATTTTTTTATACAGCAGGTTCTTATTAGTTATCTATTTTATACATATTAATGTATACATGTCAATCCCAATCTCCCAGTTCATCCCACCACCACCCGCCCACCCCTGCTTTCCCCCCTTGGTGTCCATACATTTGTTCTCTACATCTGTGTCTCTGTTTCTGCTTTGCAAATAGGTTCCTCTGTACCATTTTTCTAGATTCCACATATATGCGTTAATATACAATATTTGTTTTTCTCTTTCTGACTTACTTCACTCTGCATGACAGTCTCTAGGTCCATCCATGTCTCCACATATGACCCAATTTCATTCCTTTTTATGGCTGAGTAATATTCCATCGTATATATGTACCACATCTTCTTTATCCATTCGTATGTCGATGGGTATTTAGGTTGCTTCCATGACCTGGCTATTGTAAATAGCGCTGCAATGAACATTGGGGTGCATGTGTCTTTTTTTTTTAAAACATCTTTATTGGAGTATAATTGCTTTACAATGGTTCATGTGTCTTTTTGAATTATGGTTTTCTCTGGGTATATGCCCAGGAGTGGTATTGCTGGGTCATATGGTAATTCTATTTTTAGTTTTTAAAGGAACCTCCATACTGTTCTAATGCTGATTTTATGGTACCATCTTTAAACCCTTTGAACTTAAATCCTATTGTTTATGTATTAAGGTTTATGAAATTTGAACTTTACTTCAGAAAAATAAAGGAGAAGTAGTAGAAATCATCAGTTAAGAGAGTGGGCTGAGTTCAAACCCCAGACACACACCATCTGTCTGTGTTACTCCAGGAAAATTACATAGCCTGCATGAACCACAGATTCCTCGTATGGGAAGCAAATGAGATAAGGGGAGTAATGTGATGATTTAATAAGGTGGTTCATAGAAAGCATTTATCACGGTGCCTGGCACAGCAATGAGTCAATACACGTTCGCTGTTACCATCATCATCACTGTCGTCATCGCCTCACCTCCCACAGTTAGCCAGTTGTACTAAAGCCATTTATTGCCTGGCCCAGCCTTTTCCCGCTAACTTTGATTCCTTTATAGTCTATGAAAAAAATGTGTCTGCTGAAATCCGTTTTCTATCCCTCTCTCTCGCACTGTCTGTCTGGCATCAGGACCATGCCCACTAGAAGTTTATCTCTTCCTAATATGTTTTAATATCTCATACAACACTCCTCCCCTCTTTGTTTTTCTTTTTCAAAAATGTCCTAGATTTCTCACATGGATTTTTATTTGCATATTTCTTCTAGGTGAAAGTTAGGCTAATTTGATCAAGTGTACAAAACAATATTCTGAAAAATTTGGAACACTGTAATAAATGTAAAGGTTAGCATGGAGAACATCAATATCATTAAACTATTGAGCCTTCCCTGCCAATATCATGGCCAGTCTTTCCATTCATTCAAATCTTTTTATATGCCCATTATAAATTCTATTGCTCTCTTACTATGGTCTGGGGTAGTGAGTATGTATAAGCTTCTGCCGATAGCTCTTTTTTTATTTTTATTTTTTAAAATATATTTATTTATTTATTTATTTATTTTTGGCTGTGTTGGGTCTTCGTCTCTGTGCGAGGGCTTTCTCTAGTTGTGGCGAGCGGGGGCCACTCTTCATTGCGGTGCGTGGGCTTCTCACTGTCGCGGCCTCTCTTGTTGCGGAGCACAGGCTCCAGACACGCAGGCTCAGTAGTTGTGGCTCACGGGCCTAGTTGCTCCGCGGCATGTGGGATCCTCCCAGACCAGGGCTCAAACCCGTGTCCCCTGCATTGGCAGGCAGATTCTCAACCACTGCGCCACCAGGGAAGCCCGATAGTTCTTTTTGATCCTCTTTGGTTTTCTGGGTGGAAAGGTGTTACATTTATAGCCAGTTTTTGTTGATTCTCTGCAGCTGTCCGTGTCTCTTTCTTTTCCAAGCAAGGGAGAAGTACTCCTTAATTTGGGGGGAGTTCCTATCTTCTTCCACTCTCTCGTACATAGAGAGGCTGCAGTGGGATGGGACCCCCTATTCCCTGCCTATTTCTCTCACCCCCGCCCTGTGCCCTTCCTTCTCTTACCTGTAGCACATTCACATGAGACCAAAGTTTCCTCAACTCCAGTTTTTCCTGGAGACATCAAAGAATCCATCACTGTTTGGTGCACAATAGTTTTGCTTTTGCTCAGGCATCTCCCTCTGTCCCCAGAAAGCTGTTGGAAGTTGTCCTTCTGTACCCACGAGGTATACCTACCAGGGGTCCTGGCTGTCCCTTACCTCCTGGGTCCCAGAAGTGTCCTCTTCTGCTTGGTATCAACCCACCTGCCAAAATCCTCCCATCTTGCCATAGACTCTTTTTATTTTCTTTTTTTTAAAGCAACTTAAAAAAATCTCATGATTTCTGTGGATTAGGAGTCTGGGCACATCTTAGCTGGGTGCTCTGTTTCGGAATCTCTCATAGGGCTGCAGTTGTTGGCCAGGGCCAAGTCTCATCTGACCTGGACGAGGATCCACTTGTAGGTTCAGATGGTTGTCAGCAGAAGCTGTAGACTTTTTATAGGGGCCAACAGGGACTTCAATCCTTTGTTCAGAAATCCATAGGAAAAATCTGACGCTCACAACAGTTCTCTGGATATTTCCATGCAATGTACTCAATTCTAGACCGAGAAACAAATGTGTCCTCAGTACGCCTGGTCGGACTGCTCAGGTGACCCTTCCGGAGCCTCCTCCTACCTCAGGGGCTTGCCCTGGAGTGCTTCAACTTGGTCCTGCTCACACCCTCTCTCCCACGGTCAAGGTGACATCCCAGCACCCTCCACAATCCCCAAGGCCTATGTCTCCAAATGCCATGAAGAATGTGCAGCATGGGACAAGCCCAAGTTCTCAAGTATGTTAATTATAGGACATTTTTTCTACCAAAACGAATTCCAGACCTCCCTGCTGAGTTGACCACGGCCACCTCTTCCTCAGCAGTCAAGAGATGGCCCCCACTGCAGACCCCCTGCTTTCCATTCAGAAGATAAGTCCGGATGGGGACAAACAATCAAGAGACCAAAAAAATAATAATAATAAGTCCCTTAAATGAGATTGTTCCTCTTTTCCCCTGTAGGAAAACAGGAGGCTTCCTATTGAAGTAACTCCGTGGGGAGGCCCAGTCAGGATTGTCCTTGGGTCTCTGGACCCCCAAAGTTCCTTCCCAAGCTCTGGTCCCTTAATCCTATTTCCTGTATCCTTGCAGGTTTCACTCGTGTCCTGACCTTGGGCCTGAGCCTCCTTGTTTTAGCATTCAAGGCATTTAGCTTCATTTCTTTACCCTCGTGGCCACTTACACTCTGACCTTGAGTGCCAGATCACAGCCTTTGCTCAGATCAAGTGTTACTTTCACACCCCTGTCCTGGAAACTGGATCTCTCTGTCTTGGTCATCTGCTTGGCCCTTGGTCATCTAATCCTGTCTCACCTCCCTGCCTGTCTGTCTGTCTGTCTGACTACCACCCAGAGCTCTAACCACGCCTGTCCCGCTTTCTGCGTGGGTTAAGATGCCCCCAAGCCTCCATCCCCATACATTCGACCTCTTCTGTCCACTGGTTTACTGGACCTGCAGTCGTCCTCTCGGGTCTTTCCAGCAACACCTGCTCCAAACTTCTGCACCAGGCTTGTCGAGGCTATCAAGTCTTACTTATCATCCCGTGTTCCTTGTCCCCACGCAAATACATGACAAGCTATGAATCTAGAATGAATGCAGAGAAAGAGCTCAAAGAATCTAAAAAGGAGAAAGTGACACCTCCCTGTGACATGAGTGGTGAAAACAAACCCAACCTCAAAGTCAAATGTGGTTCCCTCAGGTACAACGAAAGCAGCTCTGCTTGTCTGTTCGCAGGTAGGAGCAATGGGTCTCACTGGGCAATAGTGAGTTCTTGGAAAAGGATGGTGAGCGGAACGGAGAGGATGAATGTTCATCATGTTGGTGTATTTTCTGTTGATGGTGGAGTAAAGCTCACGAGGAATGGAAAACTTCGGCCTTTCCCTGTGCTAAAATAAGCAGGGTCTCCGTGGCTCTGGGAGCTGCATCAGGACCATCGTAGATGCCCCACCCCCGCCCAAGGAAACTGCAGTTACCCCGAGCCTTGGTAGTGTCACCAGGACAATGGCCCCGGGGGTCCATCTGGCCCTCCCTTCTTTTTCTCCACTCCTCTTTCTTTCTCTTCCCTCTTTCTCACTGTCTTTCCCCAGGAACTTTCTAACCATCCTCTTGTGGATAGGAACAGCCACACTGAGGACAAATGTTTGGGCATCTCTTGCTCCAAGGAGGTGGTGACTGAAAACCTTGTATGGTCGACACAGCTGCAGGGGCGGCTCACAGCCCATGGTCCCAATGCAAAGCCGTGGTGGCCTCAGCAAAGTCCAGCCACTCAAACCGCCTCCGGTATCGCATGTCCCATCAACAAGTGCCGAATCGTGTCAGTTCATGGTTCCATTTTCTGATAAGTGAGTAAGGGACCAGTGTTCCATCTTGATGATAAAAAAGGATGCTTGCAGATTAGGTACAGAGTAAAAGTCATGAAATTAGCATGATAAACTAGCGGACCACCAAATTCTAACAACCCCTTGGCAGACACCAGTCTAGGCCACCTAAGTTCAGTTGTTTTCATTGGATAAAATTTTTCAGGATAGACATAAAGAGATTAAAAGAAGAAAGTGAATTGCACAGTGAACATAATTATATGCAAATTTACAAAAGAAGTAACCTTGATGCTGTCCCAGTTATGGTGCAGTGTTTTATCAAGAAGGAATTTAATACAGGGAATTAGATGCATGCATAGTTTTAGAAGGATGGGAGGAATTCACCTGCCTTTTAAGAACTTGACAAATGTGGGAGCCAGGAGAGGCTACTTCCATCTGTGGTTCCAGCTGCTCCAGAACGAAATTTGTTCTCTCGGACTTGGATATTTGGCATCTGCCCATGCATCAACTTACTGCTTCTAAAGGAGAACGATTATTTCTCCTTCCTTAAACTTTCCAAATCGCATTCAAGTGCCTCTCACTGGTGAAATATAAACCAGAACTGTGACAGATCAGCCGGGGAGATGTTCTTCTCAGGCTTCCCATCCCTGAAATTTAGGGAAGAGTTTAGAAGTGCAGCAGTAGTGCTAAGATCAACAGACAATATCTGATGCAAACATATAGACAAAATGTGATGTGCACATTGTGTACCATGTGGAAGCTTCTTTCTTTGGGCTTGGGAAGAGCCCTCCAGCCTGGAACTGGACCCGTGTCTCAGGACTGTGCCTCTGTCCTCTTTGGGATTCTTCTCTGGGACAGGACCCAGAACCCAGCCCTCTGTCACTGATCAAGGGTTCCCTTCCCAGCGGCCACACCTGAAATGGGTGCACCTGCCGTTTCTCTGGGTACTTGCTCTCTCCTCGTCCTATCCCCACCCATCTTTGTAGCTACTCACTCCCTTCACCCCACCAGCTGTTCTCAGAGGAGGCGGGCCCTCTCCCTGAGCAAGGAAAACAAACTCATTCCTCAGGAAAACACCGCCCTCTCCATAAGGACGAAAGGGACTGTGTTTTGACTCCTTGGTGAGGAGAAGGAACAACTTATCATTTGGGTGCAGCCCAGGGAGCAGGAAGTGATCTCCTCCTTCCTGTTCTCTTCCCCTCCAAAACAATCTTCTTCCACCTGCCAGGTGACTCTCTGCATGTGCTCATTGACCAATTTCTTCTGGTCCCAGTATGTGGGCATTGACACCCACTTGCATTCATGCAATCTTGTTCCTTTTCGTGTGAACAATCTATATAGTATGTAAATGAATTCTTCTTCCCATTTCATATATGATGACATTAAGGATGCAGACAGAATAAGCTACTTGCTCAAGGGCAGAGCTCCTAAGTTTAAGAGATAACATAGGAGCCCAATTCTTCTGACTCTTAGTCAAGTGCTCTCACTTCAGATCAGCAAAGACTTCAGAGGGAAGAAAAGATGAAACAATGGCCATATTTGTTGCTGCCTTCAAAGTGGGCTCACTTGGTGATACTCAGCTATTCTTTTTCCACTATTCCTACTCCCCCAGTTCTTGAGAGTCCTGCTAGGTGTATCTTTTCAATAAATAATAAAGGTCACACAATATGAACATACCCAGTCGTTCTGTGGGTGCCTTACATAATGTGTGAACATTTGCTTTCCATGTAGCAGAACATTAAAATTGTCGCCACTTGACCCCAGCTATCCACAGAAAACTGACATCTTTTTAATTAATGGCTTCTGGTTGCTCTAAGTGTATCTTCTAGTTAATTACCCAAAGTACTTACCTTATGCTAACAAGATTGCAGAATTTTGAAATATTGTATGCACTGTGTTAAATTTTGTTCTTTACAATAACAATGAATCTGAAGTAGATGACCTATCAAACCATGGCCAAGTCCACTTCCCTCAAATTAAACAGTACTCATCATTGGGACTGTTGTCCTTATGGTGGATGAATTACTCTGTTTAGCAAGCGTGATCACATTTATAAATGGTATATCCCTTCAAGTTACGTTCATTTTCTGATGGAAAAAAAAAAAAGATTTAATGGTTTTCAACTCACTTATACTTTATCTCTGTCTCCATTAGGACATTTTAGTAATGAAGAGGCTTCTCTCGGTCGAGATAGGAGTTAATAGATAATCCTTTTCAGCTGTTTAATTGAGAAAGCTTAGCAATGTAGCTAAATTGTATATTGTAATTCTTTACTGTAAATGTGTCAAATATTGTAAGTATTTTTCTGGTGAAAATTCTTTGAGGAAAAGAAAACATTTGTTTTTGACTTGAACGATCCTATAACTTTTTCACATTCTATCAGCATTTTATTAGATTTTCAGGGATTTGTAACACATTTTTACAGAATTTGTAAATCCCATAGCATTTTCAGATTTCCTGGTTTGCTGCCTTATGGAGACATTTCTTAAATCCTACGTTTGGCTGAATTTCCAGGTTGTGTGTAGTAGTCTAGACCTGGCTCCCAGCTTGCAGTTAACTTTGAGAAATGTATCAATAGCCTTTACAGGTTTATCAAACTGTCAAACAAATTTAAGCACTTAAATAAAAATCAAAGGCTTTTTCTTTGATTTTTAAGTTCCAATAGTATTTTTTATCCTTACCCCAAAGAAACTATTATCCTTAAGAAGGAATTTTATAATTTATGAAACCAGATCCTTAAAAGATACAATAAACTTTTATAGGAGAAAATAAAGTATGATCATCTCAATAGATGATGAAAAGGTAGCTGATAATATTCAATGTACAATCCTGATTAAAACAACACAAACAAAAATAAAGTTTTGTAAAATAGGAATATAGAATCACTTTTAGGAACCAAAGTGCTTTGGCAAATAAAGAGGAAAAAGACAAAGTTCAGTAGATGCATGGGCAAAATATATAGAGTGTTCACCGAAGAACAAGTACAAATTACTGATACATTTATAAAAAGATGCTCAGACTTATCTATAAGCAAAAGCAACCAAAAAATATACAAGTTAGTAAAACCATGTAAATTAAAATAATGAGATATATACTATATTGATGAAGATCAAAAAGATTAATAGTGCACATGTGTGAGGAAAAAATTAACCCCAGCCCCAGGAAATAAGATTACTCTGTCTTTTACTAAGCAACTTAGCAATATATTTTAACACTTAGATGTGCAGAATTCCACTCCAAGTATTTATCCAATGGAGTTCCTACCACTGTATCTTTCTTTCTATTGATGGATTGATTGACAAGCAGAGAGGTTCATTGCAACATTGTCCTTAGTCTTGTGGAGTAGGAAAGAAATAGTCAACTAATCATAAACTGATTAAATAATTAGAAGCAGAAAGTAGAAAAAACCAGCAATAGCGTGTGCTTACTGTATGTCATACCATAGTTTAAGAATTTAAACGTCTACACCGCCCTATGAAGGAGGATCTATTATTATCTCCATTTTGCAGGTGAGGAAACTGAGGAACTAAAAGGATTCCTGATTACCTAGTTTTTCACAGTGTATTGGGGGTCTGTTGCTGTGTAACAAATTACCCCAAAGCTTAGTGGCTTAACAATAATAAAGCACATTTATGATCTCTGTGGGGCAGGAATCTGGGTATGGCTTAACTGAGTCCTCTGTATCAAGGTCTCTCCCAGGACTGCACTCAGGCTGTTGGCCAGGGATTCAGTCATATCAAGGTTCATCCCACTCAGGTGGTTGCTGGCAGGATTCAGCTTCTCACAGACTGTTGGTTGGGGGAGACCCTCATGGAAGGCTCTCCATAGGAAGGCTCACAATATGGCCACTCACATTTACCCAGAGTGAGGGTTCTGACCTCAAAGAGAGATTGACAAAGAGGCCAACATTTTTGTAACCATAGCTACTTGCCCTGGATCCACCACAGAGTAGGTGCTTAGTAATTGGACAATAAACACCATTTTGTATAGACAAAGCACAATTTTGTATGTGCTTATAAAAAATTAGGAAGGCTATAATCCCTTCTTTTTCTCCTCAAGATAATGGGATCTTGAGGAGAAAAAGAGGGCAGTTACTTTTTTACTGTTTAAATTTTTGACCAAAAATTCAGATTCCTAATCTGAAATTCTCATGTTTTAAACCCCAGTAGGTAATCTTGGAGATAGCTTTCATCAGTTATTTTCCAAAATCAACCATTCATTTAGTGATATGTTCATTATCCATCAAACATTTCTTTAATTCTTCTGTGAACTTTCATATGGATTAAATTTTAAATGATCTGTATTATACATGCTTCTGTTGTAATTTTGCGTTTTATACATTTTGATAATTTTTGACTATTCCCAAGGAGTGAACAAGTGTAAGGATAAGAATGATTTTGTTCATTTCATCTCATTTTATAAAATAGTCAGTAGCTGATACTGAGGAAATCAACATATTGAAGTTATTAAAAACTACTATTATGTTTTTAAAACTTTTTCATCCCTGATTTTGAATTCTTTGTGAATAAGCTGAATTAAAACCGTTTTTCTACTTAGAAAGATGTTACGATATTTCACACATCAAATATGAGATAAAGAACTAATCCAAATGTGTGAGTATTATTAGTATATGCACCCCCCTTCCAACTTTACAATTATCTTACATCTATATACTTTTTACATACCTTTAAATCAGATGTCAGCCAACTATAGACCACAAGTCAAATTCTTCTCAAAACCTGCCTTTGTAAATAAATGTTATTGGAACATAACATCTGATTTATGTACTTTCTATAGCTGCTTTCATGCTTCAATGACAGAAATAAGTAATTGTGACAGACTGTATGGCTTGCAAACCATAAAATGTTTATTATTTGGCCTTTTATAGAACAAGATTTCCAATAACTGCCTAAAAATATTAAGAATTTTTACCCATGAACATGGTGTAATGCCCCATCTCTACTCATCTAGGTCTTCTTTAATTGTGAGCAACAACTTTTGCAGTTTTCAGTAGACCAGTCTTGCAAATATCTTGTTAAATTTATCTGTAAATATTTCATGTTTTCATGCAAATTTATTGTTTTTTTAAATTTCAGTATTGCTTGTTACTAATATATAAAAATAAAATTAACTTTGAATTTTGTATTTTGATCTGTCCTGTGACTTTGCTAAAGTCATTTATAATTCTAGCAACGATTTTGTAGGCTCTTTGATTATCTGTGTAAATAATTATGTCATCTGTGACGGAAGACAGTTATATTCTTCTTTTCTAATACATATGATTTTTATGTCATTTTCTCTTTGAATTGCTCTTGATAAAATCTTCAGAACAATGTTGAATAAAAGGACCAGACCAACCACCCTTGACTCTTTCTTGATCTTTGGTGGAAAATAATTTGGTTTTTAGAATTAAGTATGATGTTAGCTGTAAGCCTTTTGAAACCTTTTATCAAGTAATTCCGTTCTACGACTAGTTCACTGAGATTTTTATCAGGATGTTTAACTCTAAAATACATTTCTTTTTTCTTTGTATATATTCACGTAATCATATTCTGCTTCTTTTTTGGTCTGTTAATATGATGAATTATAGTCACTAATTTTTGAATTGAAACCAACCTTGCATTCATAGAATAAATCTCATTTGGTCATGATATATTGATAAACCTCATTTGGTAGGGTTTGGTTAAGGATTCTTTTTTTTTAACATCTTTATTGGAGTATAATTGCTTTACAATGGTGTGTTAGTTTCTGCTGTATAACAAAGTGAGTCAGCTATATGTATACATATATCCCCATATCCCCTCCCTCTTGTGTCTCCCTCCCACCCTCCCTATCCCACCCCTCTAGGTGGTCACAAAGCACGTAGCTGATCTCCCTGTGCTATGCGGCTGCTTCCCACTACCTGTCTATTTTACATTTGGTAGTGTATATATGTCCATGCCACTCTCTCACTTCATCCCAGCTTACCCTTCCCCCTCCCCGTGTCCTCAAGTCCATTCTCTACGTCTGCATCTTTATCCCTGTCCTGCCCCTAGATTCTTCAGAACCATTTTTTTTTTTTTCTAGATTCCATATATATGTGTTAGCATACGGTATTTGCTTTTCTCTTCCTGACTTACTTCACTCTGTATGACAGACTCTAGGTCCATCCACCTCATTACAAATAACTCAATTTCGTTTCTTTTTATGGCTGAGTAATATTCCATTGTATACACGTGCCCCATCTTCTTTACACATTCATCTGTCAGTGGACACTTAGGTTGCTTCCATGCCCTGGCTATTGTAAACAGTGCTGCAATGAACATTGTGGTATATGACTCTTTTTGCATTATGGTTTTCTCAGGGTATATGCCCAGTAGTGGGATTGCTGGGTCATATGGTAGTTTTATTTCTTTTTTTTTTTTTTTTTAATTTTATTTATTTGTTTATTTATGGCTGTGATGGGTCTTCGCTTCTGTGCGAGGGCTTTCTCTAGTTGTGGCAAGCGGGGGCCACTCTTCATCGCGGTGCGCGGCCCTCTCACTATCGCGGCCTCTCTTGTTGCGGAGCACAGGATCCAGACGCGCAGGCTCAGTAATTGTGGCTCACGGGCCTAATTGCTCCGCGGCATGTGGGATCTTCCCAGACCAGGGCTCGAACCCGTGTCCCCTGTATTGGCAGGCAGATTCTCAACCACTGCGCCACCAGGGAAGCCCGGTAGTTTTATTTTTAGTTTTTTAAGGAACCTCCATACTGTTCTCCTTATTGGCTGTATCAATTTACATTCCCACCAACAGTGCAAGAGGGTTGCCTTTTCTCCACACCCTCTCCAGCATTTACTGTTTGTAGATTTTTTGATGATGGCCATTCTGACCGGTGTGAGCTGATACCTCATTGTAGTTTTGATTTGCATTTCTCTAATGATTAGTGATGTTGAACATCCTTTCATGTGTTTGTTGGCAATCTGTAGATCTTCTTTGGAGAAATGTCTATGTAGATCTTCTGCCCATTTCTGGATTGGGTTGTTTGTTTTTTTGATATTGAGCTGCATGAGCTGCTTGTATATTTTGGAGATTAATCCTTTGTCAGTTGCTTCATTTGCAAATATTTTCTCCCATTCTGAGGGTTGTCTTTTCACCTTGTTTATGTTTTCCTTTGCTGTGCAAAAGCTTTTAAGTTTCATTAGGTCCCATTTGTTTATTTTTGTTTTTATTTCCATTTCTCTAGGAGCTGGATCAAAAAGGATCTTGCTGTGATTTATGTCATAGAGTGTTCTGCCTATGTTTTCCTCTAAGAGTTTTATAGTGTCTGGCCTTACATTTAGGTCATTAACCCATTTTGAGTTTATTTTTGTGTATGGCATTAGGGAGTGTTCTAATTTCATTCTTTTACATGTAGCTGTCCAGTTTTCCCAGTACAACTTATTGAAGAGGCTGTCTTTTCTCCATTGTATATTCTTGCCTCCTTTATCAAAGATAAGGTGACCATATGTGTGTGGGTTTATCTCTGGGCTTTCTATCCTGTTCCATTGATCTATATTTCTGTTTTTGTGCCAGTACTATACTGTCTTGATTACTGTAGCTTTGTAGTGTAGTCTGAAGTCAGGGAGCCTGATTCCTCCAGCTCTGTTTTTCTTTCTCAAGATTGCTTTGGCTGTTCGGGGTCTTTTGTGTTTCCATACAAATTGTGCAATTTTTTGTTCTAGTTTTGTGAAAAATGCCATTGGTAGTTTGATAGGGATTGCACTGAATCTGTAGATTGCTTTGGGTAGTATAGTCATTTTCACAATGTTGATTCTTCCAATCCAAGAACATGGTATATCTCTCCATTTGTATCATCTTTAATTTCTTTCATCAGTGTCTTATAGTTTTCTGCATACAGGTCTTTTGTCTCCTTAGGTAGGTTTATTCCTAGGTATTTTACTCTTTTTATTACAATGGTAAATCGAGTGTTTCCTTAATTTCTCTTTCAGATTTTTCATCATTGGTATATAGGTATGCAAAAGATTTCTGTGCATTAATTTTGTATCCTGCTACTTTACCAAATTCATTGATTAACTCTAGTAGTTTTCTGGTAGCATCTTTAGGATTCTCTATGTATAGTATCATGTCATCTGCAAACAGTGGCAGTTTTGCTTCTTCTATTCTGATTTGGATTCCTTTTATTTCTTTTTCTTCTCTGATTGCTAAAACTTCCAAATCTATGTTGACTAATAGTGGTGAGAGTGGGCAAACTTGTCTTGTTCCTGATCTTAGAGGAATGGTTTCAGTTTTTCACCATTGAGAACCATGTTGGCTATGGGTTTGTCATATATGGCCTTTATTGTGTTGAGGTAAGTTCCCTCTATGCCTACTTTCTGGAGGGTTTTTATGATAACTCAGTGTTGAATTCTGTCAAAAGCTTTTTCTGCATCTATTGAGATGATCATATGGTTTTTCTCCTTCAATTTGTGAATATGGTTTATCACATTGATTGATTTGCATATATTGAAGAATCCTTTAATTCCTGGGATAAACCCTACTTGATTATGGTGTATGATCCTTTCAATGTGCTGTTGGATTCTGTTTGCTAGTATTTTGTTGAGGATTTTTGCATCTATGTTCATCAGTAATATTGGTCTGTAGTTTTCCTTTTTTGTGACATCTTTGCCTGGTTCTTGTATCAGGGTGATGGTGGCCTCATAGAATGTGTTGGGGAGTGTTCCTCCCTTTGCCATATTTTGGATGAGATGGAGAAGGATAGGTGTTAGCTTTCATCTAAATGTTTGATAGAATTCGCCTGTGAAACCATCTGGTCCTGGGCTTTTCTTTGTTGGAAGATTTTTTTTTTAATTAATTAATTAATTTATTTATTTTTGGCTGTGTTGGGTCTTTGTTTCTGTGCGAGGGCTTTCTCTAGTTGTGGCGAGCGGGGGCCACTCTTCATCATGGTGCACGGGCCTCTCACTATCTCAGCCTCTCTTGTTGCGGAGCATAGGCTCCAGACGCGCAGGCTCAGTAGTTGTGGCTCA
This sequence comes from Balaenoptera ricei, assembly GCF_028023285.1. Classification (NCBI taxonomy): domain Eukaryota; kingdom Metazoa; phylum Chordata; class Mammalia; order Artiodactyla; family Balaenopteridae; genus Balaenoptera; species Balaenoptera ricei. The sequence goes on along the minus strand of NC_082642.1, from coordinate 156,647,420 downwards.
CGGGCCCAGTTGCTCCGCGGCATGTGGGATCTTCCCAGGCCAGGGCTCGAACCCATGTCCCCTGCACTGGCAGGTGGATTCTCAACCACTGCACCACCAGGGAAGCCCTGTTGGAAGATTTTTAATCACAGTTTCAATTTCAGTGCTTGTGATTGGTCTGTTTATATTTTCTATTTCTTCCTGGTTCAGTCTCAGAAGGTTGTGCTTTTCTAAGAATTTGTCCATTTCTTCCAGGTTGTCCATTTTATTGACATAGAGTTGCTTGTAGTAATCTCTCATGATCCTTTGTATTTCTGCAGTGCCAGTACTGTATTACTTCTCCTTTTTCATTTCTAATTCTATTGATTTGAGTCCTCTCCCTTTTTTTCTTGATGAGTCTGGCTAATGGTTTATCAATTTTGTTTATCTTCTCAAAGAACCAGCTTTTAGTTTTATTGATCTTTCCTATCGTTTCCTTCATTTCTTTTCATTTATTTCTGATCTGATCTTTATGATTTCTTTCCTTCTGCTAACTTTGGGGTTCTTTTGTTCTTCTCTCTCTAATTGCTTTAGATGTAAGGTTAGGTTGTTTATTTGAGATGTTTCTTGTTTCTTGAGGTAAGATTATATTGCTATAAACTTCCCTGTTAGAACTGTTTTTGCTGCATCCCATAGATTTTAGGTCGTCATGTTTTTATTGTCATTTTTTTCTAGGTATTTTTTGATTTCCTCTTTGATTTCTTCAGTGATCTCTTGGTTATTTAGTAGTGTATTGTTTAGCCTCCATGTGTTTGTATTTTTACAATTTTTTTCCTGTAATTGATATCTAGTCTCATAGGATTGTGGTCGGAAAAGATACTTGATACAATTTCAATTTTCTTAAATTTACCAAGGCTTGATATGTGACCTAAGATATGATTTATCCTGGAGAATGTTCCATGAGCTCTTGAGAAGAAAGTGTATTCTGTTGTTTTTGGATGGAATGTCCTATAAATATCAATTATGTCCATCTTGTCTAACGTGTCATTTAAAGCTAGTGTTTCCTTATTTATTTTCATTTTGGATAATCTGTCCATTGGTGAAAGTGGGGTGTTAAAGTCCCTTACTGTGATTGTGTTACTGTTGATTTCCCCTTTTATGGCCATTAGCATTTGCCTTATGTGTTGAGGTGCTCCTGTGTTGGGTGCATAAATATTTATAATTGTTATATCTTCTTCTTGGATTGATCTCTTGATCATTATGTAGTATCCCTCTTTGTCTCTTGTAAGAGTTTATTTTAAAGTCTATTTTGCCTGATATGAGAATTGCTACTCCAGCTTTCTTTTGATTTCCATTCGCATGGAATATCTTTTTCCATCCCGTCACTCTCAGTCTGTATGTGTCCCTAGGTCTGAAGTGGGTCTCTTGTAGACAGCATATATATGAGTCTTGTTTTCGTATCCATTCAGCCAGTCTATGTCTTTTGGTTGGAGCATTTAATCCATTTATGTTTAAGATAATTATTGGTATGTATGTTCCTATTACCATTTTCTTAATTGTTCTGGGTTTGTTATTGTAGGTCTTTTCATTCTCTTGTGTTTCCTGCTTAGGGAAGTTCCTTTAACATTTGTTGTAAAGCTGGTTGGTGGTGCTGAATTCTCTTAGCTTTTGCTTGTCTTTTAAGGTTTTAATTTCTCCATCAAATCTGAATGAGATCCTTGCTGGGTAGAGTAATCTTGGTTGTAGGTTTTTTCCTTTCATCACTTTAAATATGTCCTCCCGCTCTCTTCTGGCTTGCAGAGTTTCTGCTGAAAGGTCAGCTGTTTACCTTATGGGGATTCCCTTGTATTTTATTTGTTGCTTTTCCCTTGCTGCTTTTAATATTTTTTCTTTGTATTTAGTTTTTGATAGTTTGATTAATATGTGTCTTGGCATGTTTCTCCTTGGATTTATCCTGTATAGGACTCTCTGTGCTTCCTGGAGTTGATTGACTATTTCCTTTCCCAAATTAGGGACGTTTTCAACTATAATCTCTTCAAATATTTTCTCAGTCCCTTTCTTTTTCTCTTCTTCTTCTGGGACCCCTATAATTTGAATGTTGGTGAGTATAATATTGTCCCAGATGTCTCTGAGACTGTTCTCAATTCTTTTCATTCTTTTTTCTTTATTCTGCTCTGTGGTAGTTGTTTCCACTATTTTATCTTCCAGGTCACTTATCCGTTCTTCTGCCTCAGTTATTCTGCTATTGATTCCTTCTAGAGAATTTTTAATTTCATTTATTGTGTTGTCCATCATTGTTTGTTTGCTCTTTCGTTCTTCTAGGTCCTTGTTAAAAGTTTCTTATATTTTCTCCATTCTATTTCAAGATATTGGATCATCTTTACTATCATTACTCTGAATTCTTTTTCAGGTAGACTGCCTATTCCCTATTCATTTGTTTGGTCTGGTTGGTTTTTTCCTTGCTCCTTCATCTGCTGTGTATTTTAGTTAACTTACTGTGTTTGGGGTCTCCTTTTCCCAGGCTGCAGGTTCGTAGTTCCCATTGCTTTTTGGTGTCTGCCCCCAGTGGGTAAGGTTGGTTCAGTGGCTTGTGTAGGCTCTCTGGTGGAGGGGACTGGTGCCTGTGTTCTCATGGGTGGGGCTGGATCTTGTCTGTCTGGTGGGCAGGGCTGCAGCCAGTGGTGTGTTTTGGGGTGTCTGTGACCTTATTATGATTTTAGGCAGCCTCTCTGCTAATGGGTGGGGTTGTGTTCCTGTCTTGCTAGTTGTTTGGCATAGGGTGTCCAGCACTATAGCTTGCTGGTTGTTGAGTGGAGCTGGGTCTTAGCGTTGAGACAGAGATCTCTGGGAGAGCTCTCGCCGATGGATACTACTGGGGGCTGGGAGGTCTCTGGTGGACCAGTGTCCTGAACTCGGCTCTCCCACCTCAGAGGCACAGGCCTGACACCTGGCCAAGCACCAAGACCCTGCGCTGAGCGCTCGCCAGGCCTGTCCGAGCACCTGGCCAGCTCCCTGCTCCCAGCTCCCAGTCCTGGCTTGGCTGGTTAAGGATTTTTATGTCTATGTTGGGATATTGGTTTATAGTTCTAAGGTCTTTGATTTTGGTATCAAGATGTTGCTGGCCTCGTAAAATCAGTGGTAAAGTGTTTTATTCTCTTGTATTTTCTGAAAGACTTTGTGTAAAAATTTTATTTTTCTTTAGGTGTTAGGTAGTATTCACTAATGAAGCTGTCTGGGCTTTGATTGTTCTTTGTGGGAAGTTTTTAACTACAAATTAACTTATAGGTACAGGACTATTAAGGTTATCTAATGTTTCTTGAGTGATCTTTGAGAGTTTGTGGCTTTCCAGAAATTTATCTATTTAATATAACTTTTTAAATTTGTTGACTCAAAGTTATTCCTAATATTTTCCTATTATCCTTTTAATTCAAGTAGGGACTGCAGTGATGGCCTTTTTCATTATAGTTACTTGTAACTAATGTCTCTTCTCTTTTCTTGATCAGTCCAGCTAGAGGTTTTTGTATTATATTTTTTTTCAGAGGACTGGCTTTTGGTTTTATTGATTTTCTCTACAACTTTCTGTTTTTTATTTCATTGATTTCAGTTTTCTTCTTTATTATTTCCTTACTTCTCCTTACTTTGAGTTTTATTTGCTCTTCCTATAATAGCTTCTTAAGAAGGATGCTTAAATCATTGATTTGTGATCTTTTTCCTTTTCCAATACAAACACTTAAAGCTACAAACTTCCATCTAAGTGTTGCTTTTACCTGCATCTCACACATTTTGATATGTTGTTTTATATTCTTATTCAACTCAGAATATATTTTTTCTAATTACTCTGGTGATTTCTTCTTTGACTCATGAGTTTTTTAGAAGCATATTGTTTAAGTTTCAAATATTTGAGGTTTTCCCAGATATATCTCTGTTATTGATTTCGATTTTAGTTTTTCTGTGGAGCTAGAAAATGATTTGTATTATTTTATTTTCTAACATCTATTGAAATTTGTATTATGGCCCAAAATATTGTCTTTCTGGATAACTGGTCCATGTGCACACAAAACCAGTATGTATTCTGGTACTGCAGGGTGTAGAGTTCTATAAATGTCAGTGAAGTCAAACTGACTGATAGTGGTATTAAAGTCTTCTATATTTCAAATATTATTTCTTCTGCCCCTGTCTTTCTTCTCCTTTTGAGACTATAATTACTCAATGTTAGAATGTTTGATATTGTTCTAGAGCTCTAGGACAATCTATTCTGTATTTTTCACTCTTTTGAACTTTTTGTTTTAATTTGGATAATTTCTGTTGACCTAGCTCCAAGTTCACTAATTATTTTCTCTGCTGTGTTCAATCTGCTGATTAGCTTAAGGAATTCTTTTGATCTAATATTGTGTTTGTTGTTTCTAACAGTTTATTTATCTATCTGTCTCTTTTGTATAGTTTTAATATTCTTTCTGAATTCCCCACCTGTTTATGGGCATTAACCATAGTTGTTGTAAAGTCCCTGTCTGATAGTTCCATGCCAAGATTTCAAAACTGTTGATCATTTCTTCTCTGGTTCTTTTTTCTTGCTTTTGTGTGTGTGCATCTCATAATATTTTATTGAATTTTGGCCATGGTGCATGAAAGAGTAGCAATTGAAGTAGGTTATACTTATTTCCAGTTCTTTACTTCCTACCTGCTTGTATGCCCAGGACCTTGTCCTCTCACCCTGTCCCAAAGATGAAATTGTTTACTTGTACCATATCTCCTTGTAGGGCTTTTAATTCTTTGCAGCTAAGTTTACCCAGTTGCCTGTGACTTCCACTTTCTGATTCATTCAAAGAAAAGCATAATTTTGTAGATTAACAGTCTCTTTTTTGTTGTTAGAATGGAAGTGATATTCTTTTGTGTCTTTCTCCATCCTTAGCAGAAATAGAACTCTGTTTGTTAAATTCAAGTTTCCATATATACTCTCTAACAGTTCTGTTTTGATAGAAACCATCTGTTGTAGGGATTCTGCTTGTCCTTGTAATTCATTATGAAAGGTCCCCTCAGATACATGATTAATTTCCTTTGTCTCTTTGGTGGAATAGAAATAGGTAAGGGAAGGCATAGCCACAGTCTCTGCCACTGTGACCTGAAGGACACCAATAGGTAAATGGTCAGTTTGGGAGGAGACAACAGGAGGAAGTGTATCCCCCTCTCATGTCACTTCCCCAGATGCAAAGTCTGAAGTTTCCTGCATGAACGGGTGACCGCCCACCTGTTCAGGTCCCATGTAGGTTCTGGGGAAACACAGACCAGCAACTCTTCTCTAGAACACACACTTGGCCCATGCTTTGAGCTTTCTCCAGGAAGATAGAGAAGCTCTATCAGCCTTTCAAGGCTTGGACCACACCCTCCCAGCCCCAGAAGAGGGGCAAACAACATAGCAGATTCATGCGTTTCATCCAACTACCATCTTCCCAGAAATCTCCCGAGGCCTTAATCCTGTTTTATTATTTCTAAATTTATTTTCTAAATTAGTTTTATATGGATCTTTTGTGTGGATCACATCACATCTATGACCATAGCATACCACATCTGGGCCACTATTTCCTTGAATGCAAGCACTCGGCGGAGAGCAGGGTTTTAATTCGTGCTATCTTAGTGCAATGATCTGACTTATTTGTTTAATAACATTAAATGATGCTGATAGTACATGGTGTTTCTAGAGTGGAATAAACCACACTTAAAAGGGAAGTCTGCAGTATCAGTTTTCTCCTTGTAGTCTCAGAGGTGCTCATCCTGTGAGGTCTTCAAATGCCTTGTCCCTGAAGCACTCCTTGTTTACATACAGATTAAGTCCCTAGGGACACAAAAAATGTATTTAGTTACACAAGAGATGTCTATTTCTGTAGTCATTCTACTGTGATTTCTGTGAATAATTTATCAACTACTCAACGCTCATCAAATTTGATGAATTGTAGAAACTATCTGTAAGTTCTCTTACTCTTTATCTCAGAGTTTGAAATACTGTCATTTTAAATAAACATGTTTCTCCCTAAACAAGAATTTCATTGTCAGAGGAAAGAAAAAATTCTTGGTGTTTCTGGTGCCTGTCCTCTAGGTTGTGTGTTCGGTGTCCATCGCTTCCCTTCATTGGTCTGGTGTCCTTGAGCTCATTGTCTCCCTGTATTTATTGATCTTAGCATCACCGTTCCTCTTTTTTATTCTGTTGCAGGTGCTGGGGTTCCCCAGTTCCAACCGATTGCCCTGAATGGCCGAATTCAGGTCCTCAGCAACGGGTCTCTGTTGATCAAGCACGTGGTAGAAGAAGACAGCGGCTACTACCTGTGCAAGGTCAGCAACGATGTGGGCGCGGACGTCAGCAAGTCCATGTACCTCACGGTGAAAAGTAAGGAAGAAGAGCGCTTCGTTTTACCTAAATAGGGCTTCAGGGGCTTCCATTTTCAGTGGTCTCCATGCATACTGTTTAAAAACAAAACACAACAAAAACAAAATGTGATTTGCTGCAGCTGGGGGTTTCCTGTCCTAAAAATATAGTTAAAGAGGACGGTAGAAGTTCAGCGATTGTCAGAGCCTGTGGGTCCCCTCTTTTCTGCTCCGCTGGCCGTGGGTACAGGCTCTGGGTAAACAGCAGACGAGTGGGTCCCTGCCTTTGGCACCCACATTTCTCTCCTGTTGATTTTATTGTGGAAAAGCCCAGTGCACGCTCTCAGATGTGTTCCTTTCAGAGGTCGATTCATGCTTTTTATTATCTGCAAGCTGGCTTGTCCATTGATTTCCTTTTTAAGATCCTTCTGAAATCCAGAGAGCAGAAACCTCATGATCAACACACACATCTACAAGAACAAAGAACGCGTAGCACTATGCTCAGGGTCCCTGTTGCTGACCCATGTTTTAGGAAAGGGCACTTTACAGTGAAATTATTTTTATACTTTGCTAACTAGACCACCAAAGAAAGGACCAAAGTAGACCAACTTCTACTGAGTCCTGCTCATTAGCAAATGGTTGTACATCTAGTTTAAGTGAATGACTTATGTCTTTCTCCGTTTATATTCTTTACTACTGGACAGATTGTGATTTCTTCCTGACTACAAGGTTTTGATCAGACTTCCTCTGTTTTATTTTAATTATGCTGTCTGTAGGTTGTCAAGGATCTCCGTCATATCATTTATTAGAGAGATTGGATTTAAAAGTGAATTCCAGTGATGTGTGTGTGAGAGAGAGAGAGAGCGATTTGAAGGCTAGCTACACACAGACTAGTATCCATCCTATTTTACTAAGAATTCATTCTAGTTAACCCATTTTTTCTAATAGGACAGTGAAAATATCAAGCTGTCTATTCGGTATACTTTTATATCATAGACAAATTAAAGTTCTGAAATAAGGTTGCTTTGAAATATACTGTGGACATATCCAATACCTACTTTTGACTTCTAAATATTATACTCTAGAGGAACTGATTTTCAAGAATCTGAAGACAAATTGTCATATCACTTAAATACAAAGTTGAAATCATAATTTTTAAAACTAAGTTGGTGAAACATTAAGGAAACCCAAGATCTGAAGACCAATACTGACCAACGTTGATCCATCTTTCCCCAACAAAAGAAATGTATTTTGCAATTGCTTTAACATATTTTAAATTTATAAAGCATTTTTTTCTATCGCACTCATATACGTATCTAAGCTCTAATAGATTCAGTGCCCCATGAAGGATGTAAATACAATCAACCATAGACCTTACCTTTATGAATGAGAGAGCTTATGTCTTGAGAAAGGAGACAGCCTGCTAATCATAGTGCAAGGGAAGGAGTAAGGTGCACAGAGATGTGCCTTTCAAAGGAGGACAGAACCATCGTTTTGAGCGGATTAAGGAAAGCGTCAGGGGAAAAAAATCTTTAAAAATGGGTAGAATTTGAAAATGTAGAACTTGAAGATTTCCCCACATCTCCTCTCTCCATACCTTTGATGCTGGTAGTGGACGTGGGACCACAAAGATGTGCCCCTGCCCTTAGTGACCTTTTTCTCCTGTGGGTCCATCAGGCCTGGGTGTGGACAGCTCCAGCAGAGCACGCTGGTGTCAGGATAGAGCGTGGGACACCGGGAATGCACAGATGCGGGCGTGGTTTACACCCCCTGGAGAATCAGTGCCTACGGAATGGTACCCATGGCCTCTGAGTTCAGTCCTAAAGGGTGCAGTGGATTTCGAAAGATAGAATTGTTGGGGGTAAACAGAGGCGCTCGAGGGAGAGAGAACAGAGAGAGCAGATACAAGAAATCAAAAGACTCAAGGCAAGAGGTAACTGTGTTTGAATGCTCTACCCGCTATGTGGAGGGGATTAGAGAAAGAAACATTTAAAGCGAGTGTTCATCAAAGCAAACTGTTCTTAGGGTTTGTCAATCTTAGTTTCTCTCTCTCAAACGATACAAACTGCTAGCAGAGAGGCACATTTATGGCACAGCTAATTTTACCAGTTCTTGATAACCCTCCGGAGGCTTCATACATAATTTCAGCAGGAACTAAAACAACATTGTAAAGCAATTATACTCCAGTAAAGATGTTAAAAAAATCATAATATTTAAATTCGGAAAAGTAAAAACATAATTTAATAAAGAGATATAGAAACACGAAGACAAAAGACATACAGTATCTCTAACTGTTGCTCAAATGATACCATTTAAACAAAATCAACAGCTAACACAGGGATGGCTTTCGCTTGTTCTTTGTATATTTGCTTGGCAAGACTATTAAGTGTATGAAAACTGACACGTTCAGGCTCTGCACACGGCAGTGGGGGACCTGCCACTTGGCGTACAGCTCTTTTACTGAGAAAACGGGAGGAAGTGGGAGCGGAGAGCCTTGGCTCTGACCTGATGGGGGCAGAGCAGGTGCCGAGCTGCTGAGCAAGCAGGTTGTATGTCGCTGTGTTGGTAACGGGATTACACCTGGGACGGCAGCAAGGCTCTTCTTATCTGACGCTACCCAGGCTTACATCAGGCACAATTTCTTTAATGTTTCAAAAGAAATTGCACTGCTTTCAGTAACAATAGTAAGGACTCTCCCTTTTCTATAAGTCATTAAAAAAAAAAAAAAAAAAACTGGTCTGCAAATATTTTTAAATGCAATAGGAGAGAACTTTCTGCCTGATCAGGCATGTCAGGAAATTCAGCTTCTCAGATGAGATCTCCAGACGCCCAGGATGGCTGGTGCTGGGTTTTACACGTATTTTAAAGACCCGAACTCTACTGATAGAGCCTGGTGTTGGGGTCTCAGTGGGGACACTGGGGACCATGCCCTGGCACTGGCTGGGTCTCCTCTCTGGGACGTTTTCTTACTACTACTACAATCCTTTCAAAACTCGCTAATCTAATAATAAAGCAATTTAACAATGAATGCCTCCCCCCAGCGCTTTCTGGGAATCAGGCATGATGAGACTGTGGGCAGGGAAGACAGAGGCAACCAAGTTTGGAAGGAGTGGTCATGGAAAGCCATCAATGAGACGGAAAAATAATCAGTGCAGACCCTCCCGGTTTTGTTGGTATTCTTGCTTCTGGTTCTACATTATCTCAATTCTGATTTATCCTTTACGAAAAATCATCCCAGGAATAGGGACCCAAAACAAAACATCGGAAAATGTTAAGGACCTTTGGCAGGAAAGACAGGGGAACTGCGCTCTACTTTCAATCAAATGCGGCCTCTGGTGACAGCACTGCGCCCCTCACCCCAGGCCCACCAGGGGCTGCAGAAGCCTCCCCGCTTGGGGAAAATAAAAGAAGCCTCCCCACTTGGGGAACGTGGTCTTTTGTGCTAAGAAACCAGTTCCAGAAACTGCAGAATCTTTCGGGTGGATGAGCCGTCTTCTCCCAGGTGCCAAAATCGCCTCCTCATCGTCCCAGCTTTCTGCCCCTGGCCGGTCTGAGCCTGTGTGTCTCCAGGAACCCTGCTTTCTTTCTGTTTGGATCTCTGGCCCACGATGCCCAGGCAGCTCTTCTTTTGTCTGCTGCTCTGCACAGGCCCCTTCTGATCCCCGCGTGCCGTGTAGGAGACCATCCCTCATCAACCAGGAGCAGGTGCTTCCCTGGAGAGTCGGTTATTTGTGGAACCCACCTCCCCATCTCTGGCTTCCAGAGCCAACCCGGAAGGGCTCCAGTCCAGCCTTGGTCCTCAGGCCTCCCTCTAAGCAGGTCCCTGGGTCCCACGTGGGGACACGTGCGTGTGCACTGCATGTGCACGCACCAACTCGGGTCAGCTTTGGTCAAACAGTCCCCAGGCCTTGGCCAATTCTGGACAGACCTCAGTAATGTGATTTGACCTCAGGCTACCTCATGTCCTGCTACTGCCAGAGTGGGTGTTGGGCTTGGAATACAATAACCCATTGCTCCATTCCCCCCCACCCCACCCCCCGCCAAAAAAATAAAAGAATCCATAGATAGCCTTGGATAGTCCATCCACCCTCTGTTACTTCCCGCCCTCACGTGCTGCGTCTAGGACGTACAGGTATCTGCGGGAACACCTGCAGGGCTGCCCTGTGATCTCTGGAGGGGAGGAAGGAACTGCACCCTGGGCTGCCCCGCAGTGAGGCTGCGACGGCCTTCGTCCCTTCCACGGGGTGCTCCCGGGTCCCTCCTGCTCACTCTGTAAAGGCCACTCTTTAAGAACAAGAGATACACGCTTGTTTTTTTCCTTTGTTTTGTGCTCACAGAAATAGCGGGAGTAAAGTTTGCCTACATAAAAACACTAAATTACAGTTTTTTGTTCCTTAAGCTGTCGAGATTGCTTGTGTGTATCTCAGTCTAATGCTGCTTTCTCTCTATTATTTTAATTTGAGAGCTTCTAAATGAAGCTTTCAGAACCTTGGCTCCTGGGCCCCGGAAGGCTGTAGCTGATCCTGTGGGATTGTGCGATCCCTTGAAATCATATGCAAAAATGTATGTGTTTTTCTGGGAAGAAACACTGTAGCCTTTATATCTTTAGAGGGATTCCTGATGCAAAAAAAGGTCAGCACGACTGTTCTAGAAAATCACAGCCGGGGTGGCCTGAAATGAAGACTGTGTGTCGTGCTTTTCATGCAGGGTATCTCAGAGCATCCGGATGGAAGTGACCAGTACACGACAATAGGGTCACAAGGGCTGAAGAGGAATAAACAACCATGAACCAATGGAAAACTAGGTTTTACTGAAAACTGGGTTTTAATACTTCATCGCCTTTGCTTCATGTCCACACTCTTTTTTTTTTTTTTTAAATATTTAGCATTGTGAGAAGTAGGAGTATTTTTTTTAATTTTTTTTATTAATTAATTTATTTATTTTTGGTTGTGTTGGGTCTTCGTTTCTGTGCGAAGGCTTTCTCTAGTTGCGGCGAGCGGGGGCCACTCTTCATCGTGGTGCGTGGGCCTCTCACTATCGCGGCCTCTCTTATTGCGGAGCACAGGCTCCAGACGCGCAGGCTCAGTAGTTGTGGCTCACGGGCCCAGTTGCTCCGTGGCATGTGGGATCTTCCCAGACCAGGGCTCGAACCCGTGTCCCCTGCATTGGCAGGCGGACTCTCAACCACTGCACCACCAGGGAAGCCCTCATGTCCACACTCTTACTGCAACCTTGGAGCAGAAGAAACATAAATGAATCAAAGGCATATACCCCTGTGGTCAGCAGTCTGGCTCCAGACTCACACTGCCTAAGTTCCACCCCTTCCAGCCCTGTGCCCTGGGGCAGGTGACTCACCCTCTGTGCAAGCCTACGTGAAACAGAGACAACACACAGACCTCCCTCTCCTCTCAGGGTTGCTGTGAGGCTGACGTGAGCCATCACACAGGAGAGCTTAGGTATTAGGTAGGTGCAGGCGAATAGCAGGTATTCTTTAGGTGGAGGCTGTGAATGCTGGTGTTATTATTATCATCGTCATTCCCGAATTACACCCCCGCCCGAGACACATCCGTGCCGGTCAGAGACTACGAGGTGCCCCTGAGTCCAAATCACCCAGTTTACACACTTTCATAACTGTGGAGCCCACCAGCAACCCCCCGACCGTATCTTACACATAAGCACGCACTCATAGTCTGAAGTCCAGTTGTCAAAAGTATCTGCAGGTTTCATGGCAATGTCCGTGTTCAGAAGTAGAGGATGGGGTCAAGCATGGGAAAGGAAGTGTGGAAAAACACAGGGGGACCAGTGAGCTGGTGGGAGACCCCAAGTGGCTGTAATGCCGATGCTGGATGGTGACTCCTTCCAGGTAGAGCAGCTAAGCATTTGCATTTCGCTTCTTCAGTGAGCCTGAGAGTCTACCAGCTAAAGAGTCTTTGGGGTTAAGAAGGGATCTGTAAGATGGGAAGGCTACTAGAGCAGCTACAATTTGTTGCCAACCCCATTTCAGTTTCCCTCCTCTCTCAGTGTTAAGTGTTTAATCGTGTCCCCCTAAAATTCATATATTGAAGTCCTAACCCCTAGTATCTCCAAATATGACCTCATTTGGAAACAGGGTTTTTGCAGAGGGAATGAGTTAAAAGGAGGTATTACTGGAGTCATGCAGCCCTCAATCCAATAGTAGTGAAGTCATACAAAAAGGGGAAATTTGGACACAGACATGGAGCGAATCAGCCTTGTGAAGACAGAGATTGGAGTTATGCTTCCAGAGCCAAGGGAAGCTGGAAGAGTCCAGGAAGGATTCTCCCCTAGAGTCTTCAGAGGGACCATGGCCCTACCAGCACCTTGATTTCGGGTTTCTGGCCTCCAAAACTGTGGTAGAATAAATTTCTGTTGTTTAAATCACCGGTCTGTGGTACTTTGTTACACAAATGCACTCAGTGATAACAGAGATCTTTTGCAGAATCTTGTGTTTGGGGGAAGCGCACCACAGCTAGGTCACCTGCTCCAGCAGGTAAATCCTAATCTGTCTACACTAGTGGATGTGAACTCTAGTCTGAACCAAGGGCAGCCTTCTCCCTTTGAGCATAATTGGTTTAAGGATGGGCATGTGACCAGTTTTGGTCAATGAAATGTAAGAAATCTTCTGTGGTATTTTTGAAAAGATTTCCATATTCTTTTTTTTTTTTTTTTTTTAGAAATTCACGTTCTTTTATTTATTTATTTATTTATTTATGACTGTGTTGAGTCTTCGTTTCTGTGTGAGGGCTTTCTCTAGTTGCGGCAAGTGGGGACCACTCTTCATCGCGGTGCGCGGGCCTCTCACCATCGCGGCCTCTCTTGTTGCGGAGCACAGGCTCCAGACGCGCAGGCTCAGTAATTGTGGCTCACAGGCCCAGTTGCTCCGTGGCATGTGGGATCTTCCCAGACCAGGGCTCGAACCCGTGTCCCCTGCATTGGCAGGCAGATTCTCAACCACTGCGCCACCAGGGAAGCCCTCCTTATTCTTAATAGTAGACTCAGCAGGAGATGTTCATCTCTTAATTCTTGGCCCTATCTGGAGGTGATACCTCCAGATACCCTATCGTGGCAACGATTTTAGCATCATCTTGAGGATAAACCAAAACATAAAGGAAGGTAGAGTCAAGAAAACCAGAAAAGTTGAGATTTATCCCTAAGCTACTGCATTTGCAGTATCCCCGCCTCTGAATTCATCACTGTGAGAGGACCAATTACTTGATTGCTTTTCTGTCTAAGCCAGTGTGGGTCAGGGTTTTCTTATTTGCGGCTGGAGGCATCCAGACTAAATAGAAAGTGGACAGATCATCAGCAGGTAATGGGGCTCAGTTCAATCATACTGCTCCCCCCAGCAAGTCAGGCTGAGATCAATACCCCTGAGAGGTTGAGGAGTCTTATTTTGGTTGAGGAACCCTATCCTAATTGGCATTCATAGCATGATGCTCTGGGTTGGGGTAAGAGAGGTCTGTGGAGGAATGACAGCTGAGGGTCAGTGGCAACCCGAAGGCCTTGGACACATCCCAGAGCAGGGAGGTCGGTACCTGGTGGAGGGAGAGTGGTGAATACCAACAGCATTTTTTCAATGTTACTGGGGCCGGTATCCCTCCGAGGGAAAGAACGTGTATTTTCTCCCCTTACTTACTTACCTCTTTTTCCTTCTTCTGTTTGGAGGCCCCCTTCTACCCAGCAACTGAAAAGTTATTTCTGCCAGTTTCAGGTGATCTCTGCTATTTCAAGGTTTCTCAGTTGATTTAAGATCTTTCCTCTCCCATGGCCTCCTGGGGGCGGTGGCATCAGTGCTCTGGGTCCTCAGTTATCTGTCACCCTCCATGCTGGCATCCGCTGAGATGCCTACAGTCCCATCTGGTCTCTGGCCATGGAGTCACTGCCTAGTGACCCACAGGAGCCCCTCTTGGTCCCCCAGCTGCCCCCTTGTCAGATCTGTTCGCTTATCCAATCGGCAGTATTCACTGAGTATCACCTAATGTCAGGGACTGTACTAGACACTGCTTATTCCTTGAACAAGTTCACCGGCATGAAGCATACATCCCCATGGGGAGAAGGACATGCAGATGGGGATGTAACATAATGCCCTGCAGAGAACAGAGTGAAGTAAGGAAACGAGGTATGCACATGCTCGGAGAGAGCAGCCCAGACAGATGGAATGGCAAGTGCAAAGTTTCGAGGTAGAAGTGGGTTACATCTGAGGACTAGTGGGGAAACCATTGCGCTCGGAGCGCAATGAACAAAATGAGGCCAGAGAGCTAGGCAGGGGCTAGATCCATGGTCAAACTTTGGACTTGATTTTAAATATGGTAAAATGCCATTGGCGGATTTTGAGCAGAGGGAAAGCATTATAACAACTATAGCTACAACTTATTCTAAACCCTTGTCTAATTCTGACAATAGCACTCAGAATTGTAGGTTATGTCTGACTTACAGGAGGCACAGAGAGAGGCAGGGGAGCCTCCGGCAGAGCAGATGGGAGCAGTTGCCGCTGTCCCGGGGGGAGACTGGGAGGGTTGCATCTCCCACAGTGTCCCAGGCGTTCACTCCGACTCTGCTTCTCATGCCCTGTGGTTAGAGGGGCGCTGCTCAGGAACCCAAACAGGTCCCTCCAGGCCCCATTCTGAGCTGTTAGGGCTCAGGGTTCCTTTAGGAGACCCTCACCCGTGACCAGATCTCCTTCTCTCCTGAATCTCCGTCCCCACCCCTAACCCCACCCACTTCCCCAGTTCACCTGGTACACATTTCTGCAGTCTGTCCAGATTTGCACTCTTGCTTTTAGTTTACTAAGCTGATAGCAAGAGGCAGAGCTAGTGGTTTCCACCACCCTTTCCTATCATGATAGACCTCACTCAACAGTTTGAGAACCATGTGGGTATTTATTTTAAGGGTTACTGAGTTTATCTATTCCAAATACGCATCCTGGAACTGAGGAAATAACCACAAGATGAATGTGAAGATTTGTTATGTCCACTGTAAGCTGGCCCTAAACCAAAACACATTGATTCCCTGACCTAAAAAAGCCCCTACCCTGATCGTTGGGCCAGGGTAGTCTTTTGGTTCTTTAAAAATTAGTGTCAGTTCAGGGTCACCACCCCTACACTTAATGAGTCATTTTTCTTTGGCCGCTTTTAAGATTTTCTTTCTCTTGGGATTTCAGAGTTTGACTATGATGTACCGGAATGTCCTTTTCTTTGTATTTGTGTCGATTTGGATTGAGGAGTTCCTTGGACCTTCAAGCTGATATCTTTCTTCAAACCTGTGGTGTTTACAACCATTGTTTTTTCCAGTAATTCTCTTTTTTTTTTTTTTTTTTTTTTCGTCCTATACTTTCTTGCCTCTTATTCTAGGACACATATGTTAACCCACTTGATACTGTCCCAATATCAAGATTTCTGGTACTTGGATCATTTTTCTTCCATCATTTTTCTCTCTCAGCAGATTGCATATTGTTTAATCTACTTTAGTCATTACTGGCTCTCCTTTCAGGGAGAATTTATTGTGATGTAAGTTATAAGTCAGAGCTTATATGTTTTCCACACATGGTTAGTCAGTTGTCCTAACATCATTCATTGAGCATCTCATCCTGTCCTTACTTTCTGAAATAACAATTTCATTTGAGGGAAAGATATTTAAGAAAATGAAGTCTCAAGTCAGACTTCCTGGTTAGCTCTGCTAATTGCTAGCTGTGTACCTTGGACAAGTTACATAAGCTTTATGTGTTTTAGTTATTTAGTTCTCAAGTCATCTCAGACTGTTGTTATGGGCATGAAATGAATTAGTATAAACATATAAATCACCCAAAACATAGGAATAAAGTTGGATCCCCACCTCCACCATATACAGAAACTAACTCAAAACAGATAATAGACTTAATGCAACAGCTAAAACTATAAAAATTTTAGAGTAAAATATTGGAGTAAATTTTTATGTCAGTGACATGAGAAAAATTACATAATTTGGACTTTATAAAAATCAAAACACTTGTGCATCAAGAAAATGAAAAGACAGCTTGGAGAATGTGTAAAAATATTTGTGAATCATATATCTAATAGGATACTTGCATGTAGATCTCTTACAACTCAACAATAAAAACACAAATAACCCAATTAAAAAATGGACAAAGGATTCGATAAGACTTTTATCTAAAGAAGACATACAAATGACCACTAAGTACATGAAAAGATGCTCAACATCATTAGTCATAGAGAAATGCAAATCAAAACCACAATAAGATACCACTTCATACCTGCAAGGATGGAAAAAAACAAAACAAAACAAAACAAAAAAACAGACAAATGTTAGCAAGGATGTGGAGAAATTGGAACACTGTACGTTACTGGTGGGAATGTAAAATGGTCAGGCTGCTTTAGATAGCAGTTTAGCAGTTCCTCAAAAAGTTAAACATACAGTCACCGTATGACCCAACAATTCCACTCCTATGTATATACCTAAGATAAATAAAAACATGTGTCGACACAGTAACTTGTACATGAATGTTTAAAGCAGCACTATCCATAATAGCTAAAAAGTGAAAACAACTCAAATGTCCATCAACTGGTATATGGATAAACAAAATGTAGTATATCATATAATAGAACATTATTCAGTCCTATGGACACATGAAGTAGCAATATATTCTACAACATGGATAAACCTTGAAAGCATTCTAAGTGAAAGAAACCTGGCACAAATGACCATATATCATAGGATGCCATTTATATGAAGTGTCCAAAATAGGAGAATCCATAGAAACAGAAAAAAGATTCGTGGTTGCCAAGGGCTGGGAGGATAGGCCAATGGAGAGTGACTACAAATGAGAACAAGGTGTTGTTTGGGGGGATAAAAATGTTCTGGAATTAGAGAGTGGTGAAGGTTGCAGAACACTCAACTGTACACTTGAAACAAGAGTTTTATGGTATGTGAATTATACTCCATAAAGCTACTATTTTTAAAAATTCCAGACTATCTGGCAACTTCAGGTGAACGTGTACAATGGTTGTTAAGAGTTTAGGTTTTGAAGTTAGATAATCTGGTTTCAAACCCCAGGTTCATGGCTTCTTAGTTATGTAAACTTGGGCAAGTTCTCTAAGCTTTCCAAGCTCCGTGTTCCTCTTCTGTAAAATGGAGATAATTGTGCCTACTGTCTAAAGCAGCGGTCCCCAACCTTTTTGGCACCAGGGACTGGTTTCGTGGAGGACAATTTTTCCATGGACAGTGAGGGGTGGGGGATGGTTCGGGCGGTAATGCACGCGATGGGGAGTGATGGGGAGCGGCAGATGCAGCTTCGCTCGCTCGCTCTCCCTCCGCTCACCTCCTGCTGTGCAGCCTGTACCACTACCCGTCCGTGGCCCAGGGGTGGGGACCCCTGCTCTAAAGCTAGGAGGATTAAGTGATAGAATATTCTGACAGCAGAGTGTCTGAAAAAGAGGAAAGATAAGCTCTTCAGTAGTGGAAGCTGCTGCACTCAGGCCCTAAATGCTCATGGATACTTTTGCATTGAGTTGTCTTTTTGTTTTGTTTTCTTTTCTTTTTAATTTCTACACCCTTGTCTTGTGGTTAAATAACTGTATCAGTACAACATGGTAAAGACTTGATAAGGCAACACTTGCCTCTCTTCTGACGGCTCCAAGGCCAGCCCTCCCTCATCTCTGTTACTTGACGTTGTCTTTGCTCTGCTCACGTGTTTCTTCTTCCAGATAAACTTTTGTCTATTGCAAAAACGATCATGGGGGGGGTGATTAAAATTTCATTTGATTTATAGAATAGCTTGGAGTGGGGGACCCACATCTTTATAACACTGGGTCCTCACACTCAGAAACAGGAAACTTCTCCCCAGTTTCCCTCTTCAACTTGCATGTCCTTTACTGAGGATGTAAAATTCTCCCCAGTTTCCCTCTTCAACTTGCATGTCCTTTACTGAGGATGTAAAATTCTCTCCATTTTCCCTCTTCTACTTGCATGTCCTTTACTGAGGATGTAAAATTGTCCCCATTTTCCCTCTTCTACTTGCATGTCCTTTACTGAGGATGTAAAATTCTCTCCATTTTCCCTCTTCTACTTGCATGTCCTTTACTGAGGATGTAAAATTCTCCCCATTTTCCCTCTTCTACTTGCGTGTCCTTTACTGAGGATGCAAAATTGTCCCCATTTTCCCTCTTCCACTTGCATGTCCTTTACTGAGGATGTAAAATTGTCCCCATTTTCCCTCTTCTACTTGCGTGTCCTTTACTGAGGATGTAAAATTGTCCCCATTTTCCCTCTTCTACACATGTCCTTTACTGAGGATGTAAAATTCTCTCCGTTTGGAACACATACATGTCTTACTGTTTTTTTCCCCACAGAATTTTGAATTTTGTATATGCTATTTTAAGTAGATATTTTGCCTTTCCCTTTTATTTGTATAGTTGAATCCCCAGATCTTCATAATTTTATATTATTATTGGACTCCAGTTTATGTTTGAATGCTTTTGCAGCATTAGCAGCTTCATGGTGAGATGGTCTGTGACGAAGACTCACAGATACACACATTTCAGTTTCAACCCTAGCTGACTAGTTCTTTCATTCATTCAAAAACATTTACTGAGTTCCTGCACGTACCAGGCAGGCAGTCGAGCATCTGAGCTGGGGTCTCAGACCTCTGCGCTCCCACCTCGTTTCTGTCCATGCCTTCCAGCCATGGCCCACCAGCCATACACAGGTAGTGGAACAAGTTGAGTTTATTCTTGTCCTTAGGGAGAACACACACCATGGGGACCAGTGAGGTGTCTTAATAAGAAGGTGTCAGAAAGGATGTATTACATACATGGGCCTATGTTAGGTGATCTGGGGAAGGGTCAAGGAGGCAGCACTTGGCTCTGGATTGGATGCTGTTGGCAGTGGGGGTGATTCTATGATTGGGCGTCTTAACGAATCTCATCCATAAGTGGGGAGGAATGGAGTCAGCCCGTAGCTGTGGTTAGTAAAGATGCAGTGGTCACTCATATTATCCAGGAGAGTGGATGTTTGGCCATTTTGTTGTATATTTGGATAACGTTCATGCTATTTTCTGTATTCAGATATGATGAAGGGGTGGGCTTGCTTCATCTTGATCCATCTCAGTCACAGAGTGGCCTTGTCTGCTTTGGTGTTCTGTGAAATTGTTCACATTCAACGAGAGAACACCAAGACCCAGCTCGGAACCCCCAGCCAGCTCAGCTCCTGGACATCAGGGGCTGCCTTTCTCTCTCTCATGTCTCTTAATCATTGTTGTCACATCATTGGTTTTAACATAATTCCTTTGGAAAAGGATGCAGAAGACAATGGATGGTTTTGTTTAGGAATAACTTAAGAAAAGCAGCTACAGATAAATGTCGTCCTCAAGGGCTACTGGACTTTTATTGTGCGCTCAGCTGATACAAGCTTATGATTCATCTGATCTGTCATGGCCCTTGTGAACAGGTGCATGGAAATAAGCTTACGGAAAGGTGAGGCTTAGAGATTTCCCTCTGACAATTTATACCCTGTAGAGTGTGAGTATCTGGGCTGTAATGCTCACTTTTGTCTTGGGGACTCCCGGATTTGGCCTTCTGCAGGGACAATCTGAACTACTCATGTTAGGATGCATCCAAAGACAACAGCCCCAGAGAAGAGTCGCTGATGAACATTTGTAATGCAATGGCGAGTCATGGAGGGATTCCCATGGCCCTCCCTGCCCACTGCCAGGGCAGTGACCAGCCATCCACTTTTTGCAGTTCCATACATGGCTGCATCAGAAGGACAGAGAGGGGGTGGGCAGTGAGCCTTTGAATATATATTTTCCCACTTGAATATATATTTTCCCACTTTCTATTTAAATCCCCACACCCTTAGCCAGTTGATTCCAGCACCTCAAGTTAGGTGTTCACATGTGTGCATCCGTCCGTTTAGCTGCTGATTTTAAGGGCTGTTATGGAGGACCACAGCCCATATACACGCAGGCAGGTAAGATCCTCCTCCCTCTGAGGCTGTGTGAGCAGAACAGATACCAGATACCTGATTTTTAGCTCATTCTGGGCACCAGAACCATGGTTTTAATTGTCAGTGTTTTATGTTATACACTGAAGGACTACACAAGATTTTATAAGCATGGCAGAGGAAACATCATTGAGAATGGCTGACTCGATACTCTTATTTTTTCTAAGGAGAACTGTGAGATAAACAGTATTCAGCTGATTCTAATTTTAGTCTTCTCTCTAAGGAAATGGAGAGCACCCATCACTTATGGTCCCAGAAGCATTGCTTCCTGCTGGGGTGGCCTGATTCTCATCTCTGGGTGGTGCCGTGGGATCTGGCCTGTACTGAGAAGTCCCTGCCTTGCTTCCTATACCTTATTCTTCAGCCTCTATACTTGCTCAGAGCGGAGTCTTTACTGTCAACGAGAGGGGAGCCAGTGCAAAGGCCTGGAGTAAGGAAAGCTTGGTGGGTCTCTTCAGAGATGCTGCTGGGGTAGAGGACAGAGCTCCAGGAAGAGGGGATGAAGTCCTTGCAGCTGATACGGACTCTGCATTGCACTCTGGAGGAACTGCGTGGCCCCTTCTTCTGTCCTTTCTCCTCATGGGTGTATTTGTACGTGTCAGCTTTTTCTTTAAAAAAAAATGAAATCACACGAGATCTATCTGTTTGCATCTGCTTTTTTGGTTGACAATAAATCCTAGTTGTCTTTCTAGATAAATATACATAGTTCCATCTCACTCTTTTTAACAGGTGCATCATATTTCCCTCTATGGTTTGGCATCACTTTTATACCCATTCTTTTCCTGGACGTTCAGCTTGGAAACAATTTCATGTGTTCATGTCCTTTGAGAATAACCTACTCTGGGCCTTATAAGTTGTTTCTCCCCATTATTTTCAGCAGGAAGGAACACAGGAGGGTCTGAGCAAGAAAGCTGAGGCCAGACCATAGAAGACCCTGAGTAGAAGCTTCGGAACATATATTTTTAGGTTTTCATCATTTCTTCACTTTTCATATACTGCTGAGGGCTACTGGAGAATAGTATTTTCTCCCCAGAGACTTAGGTCACACACCCAGTCTTCTGTGGCTCATCTATAGATTTGACACAGAATGACCAGACCGTTGCTAGAAACGGGAAACAGAATAGAGTCAGACTTGCTTTGCAATTCTGAGTCTATAGGCATTCATTTTAAATGTGAAAAAGAGAGAAAAAAGCACTTTTGCTTAAAACCTATTGATAATGCAACAAGGGGAAGGCACATTGCCTTGTGAAAAGAAAGAGGAGAAAAGGGCATTCGGAGACCATCAATCGCATTAACATGTGCAGAATCCCCTGATTGTTGCCACTGTCATCACACCTTGTTACCTTGGCCGTGTGTTGAAGGCAGGAGAAAGGACAATATAAGCCTATGACTAATAAAATAATTGTCTCCAGGATCACTTCCTGAGACCTCCGATAAGCCTCCCCTTCTCAAGCGCCACTGTAAATGATTCCTGCAGCTGTAAAAAGTAAGAGTGTAATAATTGCTTCACAGGTTGTTATTGTTATTGTACAGATTCTAAGTGAATCTCTTCTGCTCATGCAATCCTGTCCCCCATGAGGGGCAGGTGTCAGGCAGTGGGTTTGGGGTTTGTGTAAGTGTGTGTGTATAACGATTACTTTTGTTTTCTGCTCTCTCTTATCTCCTTCTCGTATAATATAAGATGCATTGACTTTAAATTATCGTATTTAAGTTACAAGATATCAAAGAGGAGAGTGAACAGCCCCCAGGTACTTTGCATCCTCTTCTAAGGAACAGATTAGAGTGTCTGTGGTCTTACACAGGATAGTTGTGTCAGGCCAAGTGGAAGTATGAGCTTGCTATTGTCTTTATTCAGAGAATAAATGTGGTGTGAAGAAATGCGTGGGGTGCCGGGTTGACAAGGGGTGACCTTGTGACAGTCAACGTCATGTGTAAACTCAGCTAGGCCATGGTGCCCAGTTGTGTGGTCAAACACCAGTCTAGATAGTGCTGTGAAGGTACTTTTTGGATGAGATCAGCGTTTAAATCAAGAGACTTTGAGAAAAACAAATTGCCCTCTATAATGTGGGCGGGCCTCATCGAATCAGTTGAAAGTCCTTAGAGAAAATAGACTGAGTTGCCCAGAGTAAGAAGGAATTCTACCTCCAGGCTGCCTTCTCACTGGAGCTGCAAAGGTGACTCTTCCCTGGGTCTCCAGCCCACCCACCTGCCAGCCTGCCCCCGGCCCTCATAACCTGGTGAACCTGTTCCTTAACACACATCCATCTATACCTCCATCCTGTGGGTTCTCTTTCCCTGGAGGACCCTGACAAATGTGGACTTGGTGCTAGTGGCCGGCAGCTCAGGAAGGACCATGTTTTCACATCCACCCTGCAGTGCCCACAACCTAAATGTCTGCTTCCGTGAAGTCGTAGATTCTAACATGCCGTGGAAGTCCCACGTCGTTTTTACAGAGTTAGAACTGAGAACGTTCTCGGCGGACGCTCAGGGTCTGCTGCCTTTTACTTTGGGACTACCCCATTTTAAAGTTGGAAAATGCATTGGTTACCTACTGTATTCGTGTGCAGGAAGCTGATTGCAGAGCGCTTGGGGTTAGCACCTCTGAGGGAGGGCAGGAGGTAAGAAGGACAGAGGGAGAAGTTGGGGCGCAGGTGCAAGCGGGGCTTCTGCTGATCCTACGGAGAGCTCTGAAGCTGATCTGGCCCTTCAGAGCTGTCTTGTGCTGAGGCTGGAAGCCTGGGCTTTGCACCACCCGTTCCTGTCAGCCAGTCACCTTCTTTCTGTGTGTTAAGTTGCAATGGGCCTCACATCGCTTGGAGGTTGGTGTGATGTATGCTTTTAGTGATTAGAAAAACTTGTGATTATAATAATCAAATACATTGAATAATGTCAACTGTACATTTCAGATGATGAGAATTACTGAAAGGTCTGGTCTTGATGGGGTGGAGAGAAGCATGATGAATCAATTTTTGTTTTCCCCCATGACTACCTTCAACTGGGTTCCATTGAATCTACTGTGACAACTTCTCAGGCAGGTCCCAGAATTTTCTATTTCCTCATATCATAATGGCCAGTCTGATATAAACTGTGACATTGCACCCTCCCCATGGCTGAAAAGTTTGGTCTTTAATTCTGGGTCACTTTCTTGTCTTGAGTTGGATTATAGGAGGAGTTGGTGAGGGACAAAGGAGCCCTTATTTATCTTCACTCTTGCAGTGTTTCTCTAATACTTACCCATCAAAGTTCTCTGTGTGGCAAAGAGCCTACACTCCAACCCCATTCTCTGACATCACTTGGGTGTCCTTCAATTCAATTCAATTCTGACACTAACTACCCACACCTAGTTTCTGATTCCACGAAGTTAAAGGACTCAGTCCCACAGAACTGTCCTCATTTCAGATGCCAGCATTAAGTGGTGTCCCCAGGGCACCCATACTTCTGCGTGGTCAGCTACAAATTAGGGGCTTCCCACAACTCCTCAGGTTTGATCATTTGATAGAATGACTCACAGAACTCAGGAAAGTGCTATGCTTAACAGTGTTCTAGTAAAAAGGATATGAATGAACAGGCAGATGAACAGGTGCAGTGCACAAGATCTGGAATGGTCCCGAGCACAGGAATTTCTGTCCCCGTGGAGTTGGGCATGTCACCCTCCCAGTACAGCGATATGTTCAAAATCAGGAAGTTCTCCAAGGCTCATTGTTCAAAGGTTTTATTCAAGCTTCATCACTGAGACATGACTGACTACATCGTAGTGGAACTCAATCTCCAGCCCCTCTCCCTTCCCCAGACTGAATGTTCCAGCCCTCTAATCACGCACTAATCAGGTGCTTTGTCTTTCAGGCAGGACCAGCCCCTCCCTTGAAACTGCCAGAGGGCCCACCTAGGGCCCTCATTAGGATAAACTCAGGTCAGGCAGAAAGGAGTTCATTATGAATAACAAAAGACATTCTCTGCATTCCGAAATTTCCAAAGATTTTGAAGCTCCATGACAAGACCCAGGGCCAAAGACAAGATATATTCTTTATTATATTACATAGACAACACTGGCTCCATTCTGAGAATATGTGTCACTTATTTGGCAGGGGATTTTCAGGGGGATGACAAAGAGATAAATCACTGCTCCCTCCTCTGTGGTGTTCCCCAAGCCCATTCAGCAGCTTTTGCTGTTGGACTCTTACTGGTTACCAGCCATCCTAGACAAGGTATCAGCCAAGCCCAAACAGCTTCTGCAGTGCCGTGGAACCTCACGCGTCCGTCCTTGTCCTGGCTTTCTCTCCATCTGACTTCTCTCTCCCTCTGATTTACTTCTCCCTGCTCAGGTAGGTGTAAGATAGATAAACATGTCACCTCCCACTGAAAGTAGCCGTTGGGGAGTATGAATTCCATTCTCCTACCCTCTTGGCATTCTGACCTCTGTGAGTGATTCTGTTGTAGCCCCCCTCACTTGGGTTTGGGGGGGACAGGTGACACAAACCATAGCACTCTCTCATAACTCAAGACTATTTCCTCTTTCTTCCCTATTTATCCCAATTTTGTTTTATGCACTGGGAAGGAATGGGGACTGGGGTGATGGATGGAAGTAGCAGAGCTTAGCCCTGGGGAAGAACGTGGTCCCAGTATTCTTTTTTTTTTTTTTTCAAAAGTTGAGAGTTATGGTTTTTTTTGGTTTTTTTTTTTAAACTTTTGGGTTTTATTTATTTATTTATTTATTTATTTATTTATTTATTTATTTATTTATGGCTGTGTTGGGTCTTTGTTTCTGTGCGAGGGCTCTCTCCAGCTGTGGCAAGTGGGGGCCACTCTTCATCGCGGTGTGCGGGCCTCTCATTATTGCAGCCTCTCTTGTTGCGGAGCACAGGCTCCAGACGCGCAGGCTCAGCAATTGTGGCTCACGGGCCCAGTTGCTCCGCGGCATGTGGGATCCTCCCAGACCAGGGCTCGAACCCGTGTCCCCTGCATTGGTAGGCAGATTCTCAACCACTGCGCCACCAGGGAAGCCCCCAGTATTCTTTAGATGGTTTAAGGACAGCTTGTGTCATAGAAACCAAATCAAGGGCTATAATAAAAGTCCTTCTTAGCACCCACTTGTATTTTCTTGGCCAGTTAGCTGGCCCTTTTTAGTAAAATACTTTTTTTCTGATGATAATAATTGGACACGTTCCCAGGTCTTTTTAAATGGAATAAGTGAAAAAGTAGAAAAATCTCGCCTGATCCTAACGTTCAAAGATGGTGTTTTAAAGTAGATCTCATAGAAGTATCTCTCTTTTGCCTGCCCAAGGTCTGAAAAATGCGAATGAGACAAAGGAGTCAAACAATAGCATCTCTCCTCAAAAGTTAAGAACAGAAATAGCATATAAGTCAGCTATCCCACTTCTGGGTGTCTAAAGAATATGAAAACAGTAACCCCAAAATATATCTCCACCCCCATGTTCATCGTCGCATTATTTACAATGACCAATACATGGAAACAACTGAAGCATCCATCAGTGGATAAATGGATAAAGAAGATGTGGTATACATACACAGTGGAATACTACTCAGCCATAAAAAAGATAAAATCTTGCCATTTGCAACAACACGGATGGACCTTGAGGGTGTTATGCTAAGTGAAATAAATCAGGTGGAGAAAGACAAATACCATACGATTTCCCTCACGCTTAATATAAAAAACAAACAAACAAAAGCAAAATAAATGAACAAACCAAGTGGAACGAAAACAAACACGTAGGAACAGAGAACAGAGTAGTGATTACCAGAGGGAAAGGGGTGGGGGGAAGGTAAAATGAGTAAAGGGGCTCAACTGCTAATGGATAGAAAATAAATTTTTGGTGGTGAGCATGTTTTAAGTTATACAGAATAGAAATATAATGTACACATGAAACTCATATAGTGTTATAAATCAGTGTTACCTCGAAAACCACAATAAAACAAAAGAAAACAAACAAACAAAAATAGTGTCTCATTTGTCACAGACAAAAGTGTCGTGAGACAGTGCTGTTTGCGTCTCTGGGCAAATGAGCTTCCTAACTTGAGCCAGGAATCCAACACTGCACACAGGCGGTCCTGAGCATCCCTGGAATCCTGTTGGCCCTTGTGCCCTACCAAAGCGCAGACCTGCCAAGCATCCTTTACAGCATGAAGGGATGTATTAGTCATCTAACAGAAATTAGATGTAACTAATGGCTTTGTAACAAATTACCGCAGACTTAGCAGCTTAGAGCAGCACACGTTTATCATCTCCTAGTGTCCTTGGGTCAGGAGTCCAGGTACAGCTAACCTGAGCCTTCTTCAGTATCTCTCTCAAGGCTGCCATCAAGGTGTCAGCCGTGGCCAAGGTCTCATCTGAAGGCTCCACTGGGGAAGGCTCTGATGCCGAGGTCATGTGGTGGGTGACAGGACTGAGTTCCCTGCAGTTGCAAGTTCCCACCTGGTTGTTGGCCAGAAGCCACCCTTAATTCCTTGAGCATATGATGTTTCCACCACGGCAAAACATGCAAGCTGAGGAGGCAGCAGAGAGCCTCACATCGGGAGTTAGAATCTCATGTAACCCGAGCACGGAAATGACACCCCACACTCAAGAGGAAGGGACTCCCTGAGGATGTGGGTGTCAGAGGCAGGATCACTGGGGGCCATTGGAGAACCTGCCCACCATACGGTGCGTGTTTCTGCCGGCCCCCAGCAAAACACGGAGAAAAGGATGGAGCAAAATATGCCTAGTCCCTCCCTCCAAACTCAAACTCACTACTAAGCATAAGTCACTGCTCCCTTGGGTTGAAATGACGGAGAGATGAGGAGCGTTACACCAACAGATCTGACCCCCCGAGGAGGAGCCCAGCAGGAGGAGTGGGAAACTTCCTTCCTCTCCAAAAACTTATAAGGATGTTGTCTGCGTTTTCTCTCTGCTTACATGCGCTTACACGTTTTTCTATAACTAGAATCATCTGAACTTCCTCTTGAATAACCTACCCTTTGTTCTCATCTCCGTGTGGTCGACGTTCTTCTATCATTCAGCACTTTTCTGCCATGTGCTTTTTAGTGGTCTGCACTCCCCATCACTTGGCTGCTCCTGTGTCGCTTTAGCCCTGTCCTTGGCGGCCAGTGTTGCCTTCTTATCGTCTCCAGAGCTGCCTCAGCAGCAGACCTTCCCACGTTACCTTTCATTGGAGCCAAAAGAGAGAGCAGGCAACATGCTCCAGAACAAGGATGTGGGAGCCCAGAGATCTGCAGACAGGCCTCCCTTGCACGACCCGTGGTATCACAGGATGGAGACTGAGCTCATGCTGGGTGGTCTCAGCAGTCCCGGAAACTGACCTGACTGCCAGGGAAAGAATGCCAGGAGGGAAGGAGAGGGTCTTGGAGACCCCGGGGCAGGTAACACACGCTCACAACCCAGCCTCCCACTCGTGTATCATTCAAGTCTCGAACGTGCCGATGCAGCCCGTCACTGAAGCGGTGCTTAATTACTTCCAGCAACCTCCATGGCCATGGCCTGTCAGTCATCTGTCAAATGTTCTCATTAGCAGTGAGGCTGGGAACGCCGGCCCGACCCCGCGTAGCGCTGCAGCCGTCACCGAGCCGTCGCCGGCACTTCAGCGGCGTCTTAATGTGAGAGTTGCCCTTTCACTGATTAGCAGCAGAGATGAAAGGTGGCCACAGTGGGGCTGTCTGGGGATTCAGAAATTCTGGGTTTTCTTCTTCTTGAGGAAATGTAATGTGTCCACGTTTTGCACTACATACATTAGCAGGCCATTCATCACACATGTCCACCATGAGTGTGGAATGTAAAAACAATTATCAAACAAACCACAGAAGATGCACCAAGATAACTTAAATCTTTTCATTTCCAGCTCACCATGCAGCACCATGTACCTCCTCCCCTCTCTTTACACCCCCCGTTCCTGCCCCCATCCATCCTCAAATGCAGTAGTCTTCCTCTCCCTTTCCCTACATTCCTAACCCACGCCCCTGACTTTTCCTTAAAACACCAAAACTTTTCACCCCTGTAGGAGTGTTTCAGAGACACAGACACAGGAAGAATGTTGAGGCTCCCAGACGCTGCATGGATTAAGCTCAGAACAGAGGCCGTGAATTCCCAGCCTTCCCTAGGTCATTCTGTCTGCCTGAGCCCTGGAAGAGCAGAATCCTGCAAGTATCAATACACGTGCAATCTCGGATTTAAATGCAAAGGTCATGAGGTCAAGGTCACTGTGAGTAGACTCTGCAAAAACAGGAGGTGACAGCACGCTAGGGCTTAAAAATCAACAAGGAGACCACGGTGATCAGTCAGAACAGCTCTGCCAGGCCTGAGACCCGTGTCAGCAGAGAGGCCTCCCTCCTCCAGGGGACAGTGCCAGCGGCCTGGCTCCGAGGGCCGACCTTGGTGCAGGCTCTGGTGGCACTGGGGTCTCCTGCTCAGGAGCCAGCACCACCTCTGGGTTCTGTCGCCACAGACAGGCACTGCGCCCCTTCCTGGCCCGGGGCTCCTGTTTCCCTCTCCATCACTCAGTGGCTGCACGGTACCTCTGTGTTTCCCCATCCAGTCATGACCACCTCAAGTCTGGGCTCCCCGAAGCTGCAGTGCCAGCATCCCAGGCTGCGAAGGGAGTTCCTGACTCAATCCTGCCCTGGAGACCCGGCACACCCCATGCTTCAGAGAGACAGCGGCCTTCACACACAACCTCCAGGAACGTCTGGGAACGTTGGCTCCTTACATGTCCTTGTTTGCAATGCTGCAGACTCTCCGTCCGGGAACTCTGGACTCCCCAGCGGGGAGGGACCTCACCCAGTCCCCTGGTCCCGCTCTAGGCTTCAACTCCCTCCAACAACCTGGCGAAAATCTCCTGTAGCCTTGACTTGAATGCCTCCACTGATGGAGAACTCACTACTTTTACAGGCATCTTGTTCTAGTTGAAATATCCTGAATATTATTTTTTATAATACTATTATTGAATTCCTACATTTTTCTAGGAAACGTACTAGACACTTTCAATATGTTTATATGGTAATTTCCAACAGCACTGCCATTTGGGTGACTCTATTTGCCATGTTTCAGATGATAAAACTGGTGTTCTTGCAGGTTAAGATGGACTCAAGGTCACACGTGGGGTGACCAGCTGTCCTGGTTTGCCTGAGACCCTCGGTTTTAGCATTAAAACTTCAGCGTCCAGGGGCGTCCTCCCACAGCAGGAAGTTAAGGAGCTGAGGTTTAACCCTTTGCACTTCCAGCTACACACTAGGACTTGTGCCTGTTTTTCTCGTTCTGCTTTTCAGAGTCTTGATCACTCTTCTGTGCTCTTCCTCCATGTTAATTCTCGTTGCCCCCAAGTCCTGAGCGGGGTACACCCACTCACCCCAAAGTCCTGTTCTGCTGGGGCCTCCGCTTCGGCAGACCCATGCTCCTAGTTGGACGTTGGAAAAGTGGCCGTGGGACTCCTGCCCGAGTTTACTCACATCCCCTGGACATGCTTCTTACTTCATCTTTAAGGGACAGGAACCTGGATCTCGCCTGAAATCAGACAGTTGTCTCGCCGCCACTCCCATCCCCCTCGTGGCTAGGTCCGTCTGACAGCCGAAAGCATCATTGGTCTGTCCAGTTTCAGAAGGCTGAGGGGCATAGAGCCCACAGCAAACCGGAGGTGCACTTTCCCTGCTCAGAGAGGCCCATGTCCAAAGTCTTCCTCACTCCTGGGATCAAGGGAAGGGGACTTGCTGAGCTCTGACTGCCCGGCCACCCTACCTGCCAGCAGCAACCTGGAGGGAGAGAAACAGGGAGAGGCAGCCTGTGCCACGGGCACCTGGCAAAATGTCCCCGCCTGCTCCTCACCCCACGGGCCTCCCTGCAGGAGGGGGAGGCAGGGGTCCCAGGGGCCATGCAGATGCCCAGCAAGCCGTGATGGGCACGTGCCCAGCCCCCTTTGGTTCTCAGGCTTCCACGAGGAGCCCAGGTAAATCCTGCAAACACGAGAAGACTCCCCATGCGAGGCTTGCTCTTGTTAGGATGACGGGCCCCTTTTTGTCCTAATAACATCCTCCCATCAGAGGGATGAACAAGTTCCCAGGGCCGTTTGCTGCCTTTTCCGACCATCAGCACAGCTTTGATTTAAGGACGCGCACTTTAATCACGCATCGTGTGTCATTACCTGGACAGACAGCTGCAGCCACAAGACACGAGCTCTGATAAATCACGCTGCAAGTCGCGGGGCGATCCTTTGTGGATCTTCCCTCCCAGCTATTCCGCAGCAGCTCGGCATCCTCAGGACAGCAGGGCGGAGGGGAGAGGGCTGGAGCTAGCTGGTGGAAAGCAGGAGCACCCCTCTTTCCCTCTCTTGGCTTCCTTCCTGTGGATTCCAGGCACCTTGCCAGACTCTCCGGAGGTCGAGCCCTTGATCATCAGTGGACTGAGCACTGTCTTTTAAATAATTGCCGGGACAAAATTTCAAGCACTTCTGCATGCAAATCACAGCAGCACTGAGATTTCTTGCTTTTTAAAACGCTGCTTTTATCCACCCCTCCCCTGGCTGCTGGAGAAAAATGAGACCTGTTATAAAATGCATGTCTTGTCACGTCCATGGCCTTTCTGCCTGCCTCGCCCTCCCCGGGCAACACGCCTCCAAACAACCAACTCCCCGGCACCCAAGCAGGGTTCCCACTGCTGGGGGCTGCTCCTTCGTCGCTGAAGCTCCTGTTTACAGAGCTCTGGTGGAAAAAAACCTTCAGTGGCTCTCATTCCTTCAGAGTTTATCTTTGAGACCCCTCAGGAAGGCATGGTGAAAAAGGAAATGCAAAACAGTCTCAGGGTCTTAAGTTAAGAAAGTGACTACACAGGAAATAGCCGATGGCAGCACAATTGTGAATTTTAATAACGGTTCTGCTGGAGCCTGTATGATAAAAGATGTAGGCTACTGGGCCATTATGAGAGAGCGGTCAATTTCCACACCCGAGGAGAAATGGCCTCTCCCAGGTGTCGTCTAATGTGAAAAGAAGAATTCATTTGGGTATGGAGGTGCCTTTGTTTTCTGCTTTCCTTGGCCGTGCATACTGGGGTTGATAGGGCTTAAATGAACATCACAGATGGGAAATGCAAGCAAGGCAGACCCCTGAGAGGTCCCTCCCTCTGCTCCTTGTGCGGGCCACTGTCACAGCCCTTCCTGTGACACTGGGGTGGCTGCCGGAGAGGGAGTTCCTCTCTTTTTCTGCAGCATCTCTTTCTCCTCCCGGCTGCTGCTCTAACTCAGCTGTCATCACCCTGCGCTCTCCAAGGGCATAGAATAGAATGCAGGAACACAGTGTGCGAGCGCAAAATGTTCTAGAATCTTGAAAGGTCCTGTGTGACAGGCCCGGCTGGCTTCATGCGGGAGCAGCCCTGGCCTCATTCAGGCCCCGCACTCACAAAGCCGTGCTCAGATCAGTGTGCTGCTGTCCTGGTCTGGAAATCCTGAATAGTTTTGTTTTTTTTTTTTTAAGTTTTTAATTTTTATTTATTTATTTATTTTTATTTTTGGCTGTTTTGGGTCTTCGTTTCTGTGCGAGGGCTTTCTCTAGTTGCGGCGAGCGGGGGCCACTCTTCATCGCGGTGCGCGGGCCTCTCACTGTCGCGGCCTCTCTTGTTGCGGAGCACAGGCTCCAGACGCGCAGGCTCAGTAATTGTGGCTCACGGGCCCAGCTGCTCCGCGGCATGTGGGATCTTCCCAGACCAGGGCTCGAACCCGTGTCCCCTGCATTGGCAGGCAGGTTCTCGACCACTGCGCCACCAGGGAAGCCCCTGAATAGTTTTCGAACAAGGGCCTCCACATGTTCGCTTTGCACTGAGCCCTGCAAGTTACATCTCCTGTTTACAGGTAACACGTGTGAAAGTAGCCTTGGTAAAAGTGCTCATTTCTTTCCTTCTCCACAGCATTTCACTAGTTAAAAAAGGAAAAAGGTACATGAAAGAATAGATTATGCGCCTTTTTAAAATTGTATAGTTGATTTACAATGTTTCAGGTGTACAGCAAAGTGATTCAGTATTATATATTTTTTCAGATTCTTTCCATTGTAGGTTATTACAAGATATTGAATACAGTTCCCTGTGCTATACTGTAGGTCCTTGTTGTTTATCTATCTTATTTATAGTTGTGTGTATCTGTTCATCCCAAAGATTCTGTGCCCTTGAGTCTCAGGTCTCATTAACAAAAGCAAAACAAGTGAACCAACCTAATGCTCAACCCCTCCCACACCAAATCTCCTCCTCCAAAGACAATTTTTTTATCTGAAAAAAAAAAACCACTGTTATTTTTTCTCTTTCTCTATGATTTCTTCATTTGCTTTAATTCTAAACTGTGAAATGTGACAAGACTCTTACAGGAAGATTTTTTCCTCCTGAGCATCCGTGTTCCGGAGTCACTGTGAACACACAAGAACACGAGCCATCCCTACTCAGGAATGAGCCCAGAGCTCAGGCAGACGGCCCCGCTGTGAGCTGTGGGCCTCAGGGGTCATTAGCTGTAAACAGAAAACAGGAAGCAAAGCGTCAGACACAGGGGAGTCCTATAAGGTTACTTAACTAAGATCAGTGATAAGAGGTCACCATCATGACGTAGGGGAGAGAGGGACATGGCCATGGCTGGAAGCTTTGAGCACGAGATGAACATGGGCAGTGAGGAAGAGAGACCCAGGGGTCTGTACAGTTAGAATAGAGAGGCTGTGCCCCAGGAACAAGCGCACAGTACACCCACCATGGGAGGAAGTGGGGGTCTGCTCATTGTAATGAGAGATTCTCAGGCTCTCAGACTGATGAAGCAGGCACCTTCTCAACTTGCCTGTCACAATGTCAGTGGACAAGTGTGTTCTGGGAGGTTTTATCCCAACAAGCAGATGGTCCAGCCCAGAAGCCGCACGTGTCACTTCTGCTCCCAGCTCATTGGCTCTAGCTAGGCACATGGCCCCATCCAACCACGAGGGACCAGAAAGAGCCAGTCTCCCAGGTGCGCAGAAGGTAAGGAACCTGAAGCATGTGATGGGCAGCATTCATGACCACCACAGAGCCTAAAATATGACTTTTTCACTTGATTATTTTGACCGTTCCTCCATCCATCTGTTCATTCACTCCTCCAGGAGTCCATCTACAAAATGGTCCTTTACTCTGTGCAAGATGTTGAGCTAAATTTTGGTGGAGTCATCAGGGTTTCTGCCCCAGGGAGCTCCTGTCTGTTGGGGGAGCTTCAAATACCTGGTGAGAAGGGGATCCAGGACATGTGTCACAAACGTCATGCAGGTGATTCGCTGTGGGAATTTAGAGGAGGAAGCCAGCATTTTCACAGAGGACGATCAGTGATGTTTCATAGAGGAGGTGACCTTGGAGCTGCATATTAACAATTTATGCGGTTGCAATAAGCAGAGACAGGGAGGAGAAGGGAGAAGGCATTCCTCAGTGGGGAACAGCCTGAACGAAATCCTAGAAGCTGGAAAACAGGAGATATTTTAACTGGAAAAGGAACACAGGTAATTTACTGTTGACTTGTGGGAGATGTTGAAGGCCACTGAAAGCCGAGAAAATATAATCAGAGAAGTGTTTATGGGAGAGTAATGAACATATATCTACGTGCTTGATGGATCGGAATAAATGGATTGAGTAGAAGAGAAATGAAGGCAAAAGCCAGCAGAGAGACTGTTGCAATAGTCTAGACACAAGGTGATAAACACCTACTGACCACGGGTCAAGTGGGAGTAGGAAGGAAAGGGCAGGGTAAGAGCTGTCACGGGGGGAGAGGCAACAGGACTGACAGTGACCAGACAGCAAGGGAGGAGGGAAGCAGGTGACACCGAAGGAGGGCACGCCGTGTTCACCTGGGGCCCGCCCCTGAGCAGGCACCGCCCCCGGCATCTTACACAGAGGGGGCAGTGACGGTAACGTTGACCTTTCAAACCAAAGGGTTAAGAGAAAGGAGATCACCTGCATGAACAGAGCTACAGAGCTATACTAGTCAGGGTTCTCCAGAGAGACAGAAGTAGTAGGATACATGCATAGACCCTCTTAGATATGGAGAGATTGAATAACAGATTTATTATGAGAAGTTGCCTGACACGATGATGGAGGCTGAGAAGTTCCGCCTAGGGCATCCACATAGCCCCACCCACGCAGGGCAGGGCCCATCTGCTTTAGCAAGTCCGCTGACTCAAAGGCTCAGCTCATTCAAAAGCACCCTGACAGACACACTCAGAAATACCACGTGATCCAGGCACCCCTTGTCGCAGGCACATTGACACACGAAATTAACTATCAGAGGAGATTAGCATCTCCCTCGGGGGCTGACGGAGATAAAGCCCTTGCTGAGGTGGTAGGCCGTGTGAGACAGGCCCCTGCAGGTGGGCCGCATTCAGCTGCTCAAGTCGAGTGGTAACCCTGATGACTCCCTCCCAGGGTTGTGTAGGTCTGCGCTACTCGAGGCGTGGCCTGGGGACCCAAGCAGCAGCGTCACTGGCACCTGCAAATTCTCCAGGGGGGCCCCCAACAGTTTGTGTTCTGTCGAGTTCCCCGGGTGATGTGTGTGCCTA
Organism: Balaenoptera ricei; assembly: GCF_028023285.1. Taxonomy (NCBI): domain Eukaryota; kingdom Metazoa; phylum Chordata; class Mammalia; order Artiodactyla; family Balaenopteridae; genus Balaenoptera; species Balaenoptera ricei. Next base: position 156,612,557 of record NC_082642.1, on the reverse strand, counting down.
GTAAAGTCTGAGCAGCTATGGTGTGTTAGTCAGCTGCCATAAAAAATTACCACAGACTGGGTGGCTTAACCACAGACATTTTTTTCTCAGAGTTCTGGGGGCTAGAATTCCAAGATCAAGGTGCCAACCGATTCAATCCCTGGAGAGACCTTTCCTCCTGGTCTTCAGATGGCTGTCTTCTTGCTTTGTCCTTGCATGGCCTTTGCTCAGTGCATGCATATGGTGGGGGAGGGGAGAGGGGTGGGTGTAGGGGGATATCTCTTCCTCTTCTTACATAATTTCAGGGGGACACAAACATTTAATCCATAACATAGGTGTGGGTGGTATGCAGTGGTGTTACCCTTCTTGTCCGATGTTCTTACAAGGACCTGGTGGAGGTGTAACTGGGGTCTCAGATGAACTCCTGAAATTGACAGGTCATAGGCAAATACCAAACACGTTCAAAAGCGTCCAGCGTAAGAGCGTTTAAGATCACTATAAAAATATCTCAAACGTCTAAGTTTTTCTCCATTTGCAATTACCAATTTTGGTGTGCTTTGTAGACCATTTCAGAGGCTGGATTAAATGATTACCCCATTACCTACGCCACCTTCTGAGGAAAGCTGTGATAGTGGATCTGGTCCGTCCTTCTAAATCAGGCACCTTTCCAAGTGTCTTATAGGATTCTAGGCACTTATGCTCAGTTAAATAACTTCTTCCCAGTATAAACAGCTACCTAATCTAAACAGTATAATTCACCTTAGGATGGAAAAGGCATTACATTTTTTTTCCTACACATTTATTTCTATTAAAAATTTAGAATGTGCCCCTTAGTTCAGTGTTGGTTTTTGATGATTTTATCTTGCACACAAGGTGACTAACTCATACCTCATAAGAGGGCATGTCTCCAAAACAGCATGTATGAAACAGACCCACTTCCCCATCTTATGATTTAAAGCAGCATTATTGTAGGCTTGGATGTTCTTTATTATTATCTTCTCTTCCTGAGAAATGTCAAAAATTCTATTTCCAATATCTACTGTTGTTATTTATTCTCCACTTGGGAAAAAAAAACCAAAAACTAATTTCTCTCTCCTTTACTAGGTCCAAAATTATCTTCCAGTATCTTAAGGCAGTTAGGGTTTTGACATCCTGAAATGTTGCATATTCTTCTCTGCAGAAAGACCTTTGAAACTAATCTTCTAGAGATGAGGGGAGTCAGTGAAAACCCACCAAAATTGCCTGTTTCCACTCAGGACACATAACTGTTCTCCATCTCTGAAGTCATTCATGGGGAGAGTTTAAGAGATTACAAATTAGACAGTGAATGGCACATGCGATGAACATATGAGAATCCACTATTTCAGAGAGGAATTGCAGCTGCCTTTCATGTCAAGGGAGTGGGAAAGTCACCCTGTATGGGGTCTTATATCACTGTCAGAGATTCAGGTGAGAAGGGCACAGTCATTGTGTCACTTGAAAGTGGTAAGGTTCTAGAAAATCACGGAAGGGCTTTTAATTCCTCCCACGTACTGCACTGTCACCTCTGGCAGCTGTCACCAAAAAGAATAGCAGCACTTATTTAAGGCCACATAAAGCCAGCACAGTCATTCCTGTATATCTGTGGGGGACTGGTTCCAGGACCCCCGACAGATACCAAAATCTATGGATCCTGAAGACCCTTATATAAAAGGATGTAGTTTTTACATATAACCTACACACATCCCCCATATGCTTTAAATAATCTGTGGATTAATATAATACCTAATACAATGTAAATACTCTGTCCTTAGTTGTAAATACAATGTAAATACTCTGTTCCTAATTGAAAATACAATGTAAATGCTATGTAAATAGTTACCAGTACACAGCAAATTCAAATTTTGCTTTTGGGAACTTTCTGGAATTTTTTTCTCAGTTTTTTTAAAACTCGGGGTAGAGTTGCTTTACAGTGTTGTGTTAGTTTCTGCTGTACAGTGAAGTTAATCAGCTATATGTATACCTATATCCCCTCCCTCTTGGACCTCCCTCCCACCCCCCTCATCCCACCCATCTAGGTCGTCACAGAGCACCAAGCTCAGCTCCATGCTATACAGCAGGTTCCCACTAGCTATCTGTTTTACACGTGGTAGTGTACATATGTCAATCCCAGTCTCCCAGTTTTTGATCCTGGGTTTGTTGAATCCACAGATGCAGAACACGTGGTTACAGAGGGCCAACTGTAGTTAAGTGCAGTGTAGGCGTGGGAAAGAAAGGACATGCTGCTTGATGTCTTTGTTCGTTTAGACAACACAGGAACTAGTTAATTTCCTTTCTTCCTGCTGCCTCAAAGCATCCCACAGGGTGAATGAGAAAAGACACAAGCGCACCCACGGGGAGCACTGAATGTCCTTCATCCTCTCCCTCCTGGAGGTGGGCTAGGCCAGCCCCACCTGTTTCACGTTTACTCCAGCTCTGGGTGGACTTCGGGGTAAATATCTCCACCCTCTCCCCCACTCCCCTACTCACTGTTAGGCCCAATGTCCACAAAATCTACCCAGCTCTCCCACTGACCTGGTTCTAAAACGCAGAGGCAGGACTGTAGATTCTGCTTCAACAGGAGGATCTCATGAGCCGGGGCCTGGCGCAGTTTGCGGTTCTTCTCTCTGGGCTGCCGCATCCCGGGTGTGTTTGTCCAGGGTTATTAGGGGACCAGGGAACTAAGTGAGAATGCATTCTCCTGCTCCCGACCTGTAGAGTCAGGCTCTGGGGCTGGAGCCTCCCATTTCCATTCTTAGAGGCTCCCCAGTTGACTTTGGGGCACAACTACTTTGAAAAATCCATGTTTTCTGACATTTGCACAAAGAGTAAATGTATCATTACTCTATCATTTACTCTATCATTTACATATCAAAGAGTATCATTCCAGATGATAGAATCTGGAATCTTTTTAAGGCTCTGGAAGCTTTTTTCTTTTGGATCTATTTTAAAACAAAACAAAATATGTATTTAAAACAATTAAGTCTATTTTTTTTTTTTTTTAATGCTTATATTTCCATTTCTCCAGGGCCATGGCACGAGGTTGTACATCTCAGGTGTGCTGTTCAGACCATGGTCATGGTAGCTGGTGCAGTTACAATGTCAGGCAGAAGGCAGTCAATGGTCCTGAGGAAGGGGGAGTTTCGTTCTCCTTTGCAAAGAGGTGCCATTTGGGCCAGAGGACGAGCCCACACTACCCCCTATGACTTCAAGGAAACTCTGGCCTCAGATCCATCCCAGAACGTTCTGACCAGGGGAGGGTCAGCTCTGAGTTAATCCTGTCCTTCCGGGATCATCTTTCCATCCTTTGCTCCCACACAGTCCCGCATCTGAATTGATTTTTCTCTCAAACTTCCAAAAACCTCCGTGGTAGACAGAGTCAGGACCACCCCCTCCCCAGGATGTCCACATCCTCATCTATGGAACCTGTGAATGTGTCACCTTGCAGGGCGACATGACGTCACAGCCGTGATTAAGTTAAGGATCTTGATAATGGAGAGCGTATCCTGGGTTATCTGGGTCAGCCCAATGTAGGCAAAGTGTTTGTTGTAAGAGAGAGGTAGGAGGGTCAGAGTCCAAAAACAAAGAGACATAACAGTGGAACCAGAGGTCAGGGTAGAGGGGGAAGGGAGCCATGAACCAAGGAATGCAGGTGCCCTAGAACCTGGAAAGGCAAGGAAACACATTCACTGCTAGATCCTCCAGAAGGGACACACCCTGATTTTAGACTTCTTACCCCTAGAACTGTAAGAGGAAACATTTGTGTTGTTTTAAGTCTCTCAGTGTGCGGTACTTGTCACAGCAGAAATAGAAAACTCACACCACCCCCTAGCATCTTTTCGGCATTTTTTTCCAGCAAACCCTGATTGCACAGTTTTTACGCAACAGACAGCATGCTAGCTCTAGGGGTGAGTGATGAGCACTGGGGCTTCTAAGCTCCAGGAGTAACAGGAGAGTTGGAGGACGGTGGTTCAGTTGTTGTGAGAAGCTCGGGGGCAGTGGTATGATAAAGCTGTCCCATGGGTTCCTGTCCCCTTCTCCCCATACACCCAGCTCAGTGACGTCGGCAGCCGCGGCTGCCTCTCCAACGTTGTTAAGACGGAACATCTGTGATTCAATTATCTGAGTGTGGCTCAGTAGACACTTACTTAGTGCGAACTGTGCACCAGTCATTCTCCCAAGCTCTTTATCAATATCCACTTGCTGAATTATTATTCCAACACTGTGACATGGGTACTATCGTTAATCCCATTTTAAAGGTGAGGAAACTGAGACTCAGAGAATTTACCTAAGACCGCGGGGCTTGTACAAAGCAGAGCCAGGATGCATGTCCGAGCAACCTGTTCCCAGGGTCTCCATCCAGATCTTCACTGTGCTGTGTCCCCCTGGGTTGGGGCATTCCCTTCTTTAACCACAGGCAACAGAGGCCTAGGTTCTTACCCCACATGCTTGTCCCACTGAAATAAAACCCTGCAGACCTAGAAGTTCTGTAAAAGCATGAAATGATAAACTAGCCCACACCTGGGGGATTCATCAGAATAGGAAAGGACCAGAACGCCATGGGCTAAAGGGACTTAATAATAACGTGGTGAAAAGATGCTGGGAGCTCAGATGCTCCTCCTAGTGGGCACTTCGGGAAGCACGTTTTGACCCAGTCATCAGATGTTCAGATGTTGGGCCAGACCCTGGGCTCCGTGCTTGGAACACCCCACAGAACAAGGCAACCTGCTTCCTGCCCTCGGGAAGCTGTTTTCAGAATGTGGGCAGAAAACAGGGGCAGCCAGGGCCAGGTTTAGAATCACTTCGTAATCTATGCAGCTGTGTAGGAAGAAGCTAGTTGCTTTATATTTAGGTATGCAGATTAGAGCAAATGTACAGAGGAACATTATTTTCAATCACACTGTTTCCACCCCTGATGTAGTGCTTGATAATAGAGCCACACTGGGCGTCCTCACTTAGGCTTTGGTAATTTTTATTTTAGCAAAACAACCTTCCTTTTGAATAATGGAAAAATCACCCATGCAATACTGAGCTTTTTCCTTACTCTTGATGATACAAATATATGTTTACTGTATCTGATGGGAGAGAGCTCTCTATAAAATGATGATGGCCTCTGGTGGGTGTAAATGGATCTGATTTTTTTTTTTTTTCTGAAAAAAAATACAAGCCTGATGCATCATCATTAACTTTTTGGCTGCATTGTCGAGAGTGCAGCTAAATTTGCCTGCAAATGAATACATTTGAAGAAGTGACACAAGAAGGGGCCGTTAGCAGGGAATGAGAAGATGAGATTTGAATGGAAGGTGGTTTTTGACCCTCATGATATGGTACCATTTTCTTCCTTCCAAATGGTCCCTACAAATGGACTCAACTCTATTCCCATCTAATTGACAGATCTCTCTTGCTGAAGAGGAACAAGGTGGTTCAAGAGGTCAGAAAGAGTCCTACACAGACCTAAGTAGCAACTCTTTTAGTCTTAATTGTTGGCATTTATGTAACATTCTTCAAATTAAATATGAGAGAAAATAAATGGCTCCATATTTTTGCAAGCCTGACATTTTTCTCTCTTGTGTTTTCCTACTGCGTAAGTAAAATGTATTTCTCTGTAGGTGCTCTTCCAGATGGCTACTGTGTAACATAGGCTAAGTCGGGACTGCAGATGATTTGGGTTCATACTAAGTGGCCACTGTCCCGCTGCCTCAGTAGTAGGCTGGTGGTGCATAGAAAAAGATCACTGCTGGCACAGAGTGACAGGAGAACAGACACTGCTGATTGTTGTCTCTTGCGTGTAGTCTATAGCAGATTCTTCAGCTACATAGCAAGTAAATTATCCCTAACACTGTTCCATTTCTGAAGAGGCTAGTTTCACATAAAAACAAAGAGAGCTGATAGTGATTTGAGACTTCGGACAACTAAGTTGTGATAGCTCTGATGTGCATATAAAGGTTTGGAGCTGGAAGGAGACTAAGGGTTTGGCAAACCCAAGCCTCTTGTTTGAGAGAAGAAGAGACTGAAGTTCAGGCTGGACCAGCACTCAGGGTTCACAGCCTCCCTCTGGTCCTGGGCTTCATGGATACATGTCTCCCTCACATTGTACCTTAGAAAATCAACCCAGGGATACAGTTCGGGTTGTGTGAGGTAGTATCACATAAAAATAGAAACACACGTACACCAGAGAATTGCCAACTGAATGCTTTTAAATGCTCCAGGCAGGAAAGACAGGGACCATGAGATTACAGAAAAGCAAAAAGGAGAGAAGAGGGAGGCAGGGAACTGGATTGAGAAGAATATCACAGAAGAGCAAGGAACAAAGAGGGGAAGCAGGACACAGAAGCGACGAGGCCACGGCGGACAAGAGTGAAGCTGGTCACAGAACTTTCCATCTGCCTTATTTTATTAAAGTTCAAATTCAGCCACATCTTGTATCAATATTACCAGATGTGGAAAAACATATAATAGCTTCATTTACTAATTGTTTACTAAGAGCCAGTCCCAGTGGGAACTGCTTTGCTTATAGAATCCCCACTTATCCTTCCGTCAGCCTCTGAGGTGGACAGGACCTTGATCTCCACTGTACAGATGATGAAACTGTGGCTCAGAGATGTTGAGCAACTTGTCCAAGGCCACAGAGCCGTCCTGTGCTGCGGACTGGATCTGCCGTCAGGGCTGCACAGGTTCAAAGCCGGCCCTCCTTACAACTCACCTGGCCTTAGCTGGATAGCTGAGTTTGCTTTGATTCATAACGATGTCATCCCCCAAATGACTCCACGCCTAAAAGGGAGAAATAAACAAAAATAAGACAAACGTGACATTCTGAGAACACAGACACATTACGTCCCCGCACTCTGCATGAGGATTTTGTGCAAAGGCTGTTCCCCACTGCACTTTCTGGTTAGGGACTGCAGGCAGGGGTCTCTAGCTGGGAACTGAGATTTGAGGTGTGAAGAGCAAGACAGACTAGGCCGGGGCAGGTGGGTCACACGGCGGCCAAAGTGAGGCCAAGGGGGGTGTGCGGCCCTCACCTGAGGCTGTCAGGTGTTGGCAAAAGCATGAGGGCCTCTTAACATTCCAGGACTATCACCTAGCCGTGAAAGAGAGGGTTCGGGAGCTGTGCCAGGTCACCTGGGGATGCCGTGAGCTAGTGCTGCATGAGAAAAGTAACGCAGAGAAAGATGGGTCGTAACCAAACAAACTGTGACCCCAGACCGTGCACTGTGAACGTGTGTGTGTTGTGCGTGCGTCTGTGCAGAGGATTGTACGATTACAGAGAAAACTATGAAAGGACGTACACAGAGTTATAACAGAGTCGGCCTGAGTGTGTTTATGTGGAGGGGAGGGAGAGAAAATAAGGATCGGGCAGAAATATCTGTAATTAAATACACAGTGTATGATGTGTTTCTCTTTATGCAAAATTACCTAAGTGTGTGTGTGTGTGTGTGTGTGTGTGTGTGTGTGTGCTCGTGCCTCTGCGTGCCTATGTGCGTGTTCTTGTGTGTGTAAAGAGTGCCGTGAAAAACAGGGTCGGCAAAAATGTGACCGTAATTGCTTCAAGTGGTTGAGTTTTAGATGGACTTTTATTTTCTTTTTCAAACTTAAGTCTATTTCTCTAACTTTCTGGGAAGTTTTTTGAGTAAAGAAAAAACTTTAAAATATTACTTTGGTTTTAAAAATTAATATAGCCATTTATTAAAGTTATAAGTGCAAAAAGCCTGTGTATCTTCCTTTAACTTTTAGTTCAACTCACAAATCTTATTATCCTACAGATATATCTAGCAAATCTGAACAAGTGCTTTTAAGGGATTTTTGATTAATGTTTAGTCCCATTTATAAACTTTGGTTTTTATTCATTTTTGCAGATTAAAATATATTTATAAATTAAATATATTTGATTTACTTTTTAAGTACTCCAATTATTGGACTGACAATAGCTTCCTGGAATCCACATAATTTTTATAAATCAAGTAAGTTAAACTTACAGGTAAATTTAGTTATTCTTATAATTTCTTAAATGTTACACTATTGTGTCTAGCCCAGTAAGTGGTTCAGCTAATATCACTTATCCAAATCAGTTACTCAATTATACATTAAAATTTGTATTACAAATCTGATGTGAAACACTAATATACTCATAAACATTTAAACTGTATGAACTTCTTATCATAAATATAGTAATATTGGGGTTTTCTTCTCTAAAACATTTCTGTACTGAATTCTAACTCTTTCTGGAGCTAGAAAGTAATTATCTGCTGAGGAAACATGACATGTAAACTGTGAGACCAGCTTCTTCAGCATCTTCAGGAATGTTTTCTTTTTCTTTTTCTAGTAAATATGGAGTGCTCACATTTCCCCCCCCCTAGATTTATTTATTTATTTATTTATTTTTTAATTTAGTTTTTTCTGGCCTCACCGCGTGGCATGCGGGATCTTAGTTCCCCGGCCAGGGACTGAACCCACGCCCCCTGCAGTAGAAGCGTGAAGCCTTAACCACTGGACCTCCAGGGAAGTCCCCAGGGATATTTTCTTAGTGGACCGAGGTTTCTTAACAAGCAGGGCAGCCCCTTGTAGGGACCGCCACTGGTTTCTTGTTCTTGGAACTCAGTCCCACCCTGTTCTGTGGTTGCTCCATCGAAATTCTTCAAATGGGGTGTGTCACGCTCCACGCTCCCTAGGTCCACGTTACTGATTGTCTGACTCCGTGGCTGTACCAGACGTCAGTCACTCCTTCTCAGGGCGCTAAGCCACTTGATTTGATTCAACAAATCCATTTTTGGTTCCATTACACTTGAATTTTTTCCATATTTCTCTTGTCTTTAGGGTTATAACAACAAATATAATTCAGTATCTCTGTATGTAATGCATGACTTTATTGGACTCATGGTCAGTGTTTAGGGTTGCCAATACAATGTGCCATACAATTCCATTCTGTAAACGTGTACTATTATAAACCTTGGAAGGAAGGAAGGAGGGAAGGAAGGGAGGGAGGGAGGGAGGAAGGGAGGAAAGGGAATAAAAAGGAAAAGAAACAAAGGAAGAACACAGTGATGGTGGTATTTCAGAAGGACACAGGAGCCAACTGAAAGAGCTTTCAATGGCTAAATCTGAAGCAAATTTAAACAATAAAATAAAGTAGTATTGGATTATAATTCAAAGTGTAAGATGAATATTTGTGAGTTCATATGAATATAAGCAGACAATTGAATAAGTAAATACATAAATAAATAAGGGACACAAATTTCCCTGGCGACAGAATTCCACCTAGTTTAAGTAGACACACCCCCTCGGAGTGGTGTAAGGCAGCTCTGCTCCGCAGGTGTGGGCTGTGCATGGTGCTGCCTCCAAAGTGGACGGGAATACAGAGAAAGCAGGGAGCGTAACTGACAGCAGGGAAACCGGACACATGACCTCAGCCGGGTGATCAAGGTCAGCCCCCACAGTGATCCGGCATAGTGGTCGCGTGGACCCTTGGTGTGATGCGGTGCGCACGGCACCTCATCTCTGGGGTCCTCTCCTCAGAAAAGTGCATGATCTCAGTCTAACGATGAGGAAAATATCAATACCAGACAAATCCCAATTTGTGGAATGAGGGCATTCTACAAAATACCCGACCAGTAGTCTTTAAAATGGTCAGTCATCAAAACCAAGAGAAATCTGAGAAACTGCCACAGCCAAGAGGAGCCCAGGAGACATGCTGACTGAATGCCCTGATGTGTCCTAGATGAGGTCTTAGAACAGAAACGGTGCATTCGGTAAAAACCGAGGAAATCTGTATAAAGTATGGACTTCAGTCAATAAAGTGTCTCTGTGTAATGTAAGATGTATCTAATAGAGGATACTGGGTGTGCAGAATGTGAGAAATCCTCTGTGTTGTAAATCCTCTGTGTTGTAAAAAAAAAAAAACCTGTCTGTAAATCTAAGTACATTCTAAAATGTAAAGTTTATTTTTTTCAAAAACAGAAAAGAGGAGGAGGGATCCTTCCCCAGTGGATGAGTTAGGGTGGCCCTGGGGGCAAGAGGTGATGCCTTATAACTACAGACTTCAGAATACCTATGTGATCTCAAGGTAGAATGGAAGCATTTCCAATTCTGGGAAATATGATGGGCTGAACTCGAGACAACCGCTGGGCATTTAGAAAACAATTTACCCTAAATGTGGTTTGGTATTAGTCAAGTAGCATTTCCCATAAACTTCAGTTTTGTGATAAGCCACAAAAGTGGCCCTTTTCCAAAGGCTTGGTTAAAATTTTATGAGCTACCTTTCTCTATCTTCAAGTAAGCATGAGCTGAGGGGCTGTGTGATTACGCTGTGGTCCTCGAGTGGTGAGACTTGGGAACCCTCCAAACACTTAAGTGCTGCATCTTCAAGAATGGAACCTCAGCCTGGGCCATGGTTCATCACAACACTCTTCATCCGAACATCGGTGCTTGATCCTTAAGTGATTGCTTCCCTCCAGAAAGCCTAGAGACTGCCTAAATATGAAAAATAAAAATGGTTAATTAACTTCTATATATATATATATACTGCTGCACTTCAAAGAGGCATCTAGACATTTGAGTACGATTGGGGTTCATGTGTTACAACCTGACACAGTCAGGGCTTTGTGGATGACTGCATGGGTCCGGGACATCTTGTTGCCTCCAGGTCTCCTCATCCAGCTCTTACATGTGTCTGTCTTTCTTTCATATTGTTACCAAATGAATCTGTATCCTTTTAATGTAAGATCTTTTCTGCTGCTTGATAGGTCTCTCAGAAGTGAAATAGAGCTCTAAAGAAATGCAAGGCAGTGAACCAAGTTGTTAGAAAGTCAGGGTTCAAGGGAGAAATTTCTATTTCTACCCAAGAAAGTATTGACAACCCACTGAATTATAAAGAATTAGCTACCACGTAATAAGTGAAAAGATGTATTCCACATTGATATCTGCAGACTTCATACAAAGGCAGATACTTTGTCTGCAGATTTCCCGTGCACGTCACCTGCCTCCTTTATTTCTGAGGTAGCCACCATTTGGAGATAAGGTCGAGAGCACAGGTTCTAGGAGCCAGACTGCCTGGGTTTATACCCCAGGTCTCTGCCTGTTTCCTCAACTATACAACAGAGATAATTGAAAAGCCCATCTCATTAGATTGCTATGTGGATATACAAGAGATGATCTATGTAAAGCACTTCTATTTACACATAAAATAACTTCTGTTTACAGGTAAGAGGTTATTATCAAACCCATACGAGAATAGATGTGTCTCCATGTTGGAATCATCATCTTTCCAAAGCCAGTGATGGCGCTGAGGGTTTTGTGGCTGGTAGAGAAGCACCAGTAGACTTGTAGCTGATTCCAAGAAGGTTCTGGGGGAGAAGAGGCAAGCCCCTGTCCTCTATCCCCTTCTCCCCTCACGTTGGCACAGCAGAGCCTAAGGAGGTTGAGGAAGGGGCCGCCATCTTTGTCTTCTCTCCGTTGTCCCAGTGAAGATGAGGTGGACCTTGGGACTGACAGGGGCAGGGATGAGGGAGGAAGAGGCAGCTTCCCTCATGGGATGTGCAGATCTTTATCTCTAGGTTGATGGAGTAACCACTTAACTGAGGGGCCCAGGAGGGAAGATGTCAAGCCCACACTCAGACAGGGGGTGGGAGGGAAGAAGGCATTGCAACTTCTCTCACATTTGGTTGATTTTAGGCATTTTGAAGATATGCTTAGGGGTGGAGGGTGGGAAAGTGACAATTTGTAGAATATCTGAGAGTGGGAGAAAGAGTGGCTGGGAGATTTTGAGAGGCTGCACCTGAGGGAACTGGGGGGAAGAGATTGGGATGGGGATGAGCTTCCAAACACAAGGCAGACTTCTTGGGCTTGATCCTAAAGGTCAAGTGGTCAGGGCAGGTTTTGCAAACAGGAACAAAGGCAGTAAATAGGAGAGAAAAATATATGTCTGTATATGCACTTAGTTATTTACGTATGGGCATGGTTGGAAGGAAGGTCTGTGTCTGAGCAATGTCTTTCCTTCATTTGGTCTGTTCAGACCCCCTTGGACTGGGATTTTTTCATCATTTACCAATCAACAACCTGAGTGTGTAGGTGTATATGATACGAGTATGTCACGCGCACACCGTACCTGCTTTAAAAAGGTAGTCTTTAACTCAATCCAATTTATATTTATCAAGAACCCATGGGCACCTATACTTGGGATTGAATATTTAAGTGACTGATAATTCAGTTTAAGAGAAGGAACATTGACTTATTCTCTTTTGGAAGTGAGTGGCATCATTAGTTTGGAAGTTCTTTGGGGGGTGTGTGTGTGTGTGTGTGTGTGAGTGTGTGTCTAGCCTTTGAGATAATTGTCCCAATTAGTGTCATTTGAAGTGATATAAAATCTCAGATACTCATTTTAGAAACTATGAAAGTCAGTTTTTAACTTTTTAATTTGCAATAAGGATCTGAGATTTTTTTACTGCCAATTATTGCACTCTGCCTATTTAAGCATCAATATTTATTTATGGAATTAAGCTCATATTTATTGATGTTGTAGATAATCTTGGTGTATATAGTGGAAAGCTGGGTACCTTAAGTCATCTTTCCCCATCAGATGTCACAGCCTCCGTCTTGACACCTTACATTTCTGATTTAATGTGGACGTAAAAGATGAACACACTGCAAAATAACTGTAATTGTTTCCATAGAGGATCAAATCTATTTGTTTCCTATCTTATTAACATTCACTTAAACTGTTGACTAAGTCCAAAACTGTGGGAGATATTTAAATATATATCTATGTGTCACTAGATGTACTCTTATATGTAATTTAACCAAATCTTGTTTGAAACAGTGTAGGTGTTAAATAGTGCATCAGTGATTAGTTAATGAAAGATTATATGCCTCAATTTAATGGAGAGGAAAATAGACTGGATTATAGGATATTGAAAGAGATTTTCTTTTTCAGTTAAAAATCCACATCGTATTTGTATTTAGCCACTTGTTTTCTCATTACCTAGGACAGATGTTGTTATGACACTGTGGGTTATTTTGAGAACTTCACTTTGCTTCCTCCCGATGCCTTCACTCTTCATTTATCTGAAATCTAGGAAATGCCAGTGCAGTTCCCAGGAACCCCCAGCGTGCAGGTTGGGGGTGTCTGGAAACTCTCCATCCTTTGTGCCCTGTCTGGCTGAGAAGGTGGGAAGTGTGGATAAGACTTTTCTGAGAATCATCTGTCTTAGGGAGACCTTTAAGTGTGTTCCTATAGTTAATGTCATCTTCACATCCAAAACCCTCCTAATCATATGTGAGAGTAAACTTTTCCTAATGTTGTGACTTTGAAAAATTTGACATTGAAATGTTGCTTAGGCATTTTGTTAGGTCACGCTGATAATCATTCTTGATTAATCATTCATGGCTTAGAAAATATAGGAAAAAATCCATTTTGATAGCTATACGGATGTGTCTGTGCATGTGTGTTCCTAATTACAGTTGACCCTTGAGCAATACAGGTTTGAATTGCACAGGTCCACTTATCTGCAGATATTTTTCAATAGTAAATACTACAGTATTACACAATCCAAAGTTGGTTGAGTCCCAGGTTTTGGAACCTCTGATATGGAGAGCAAACTGTAAAGTTATTCACAGATTTTTGACTGTGTACGGGATGGGCACCCCAAAACCCACATAGTTCAGGGGTCAACTGTTCAACAGGTTAAATGTGATATAACTGCTATAAAGGTAATTTGGTTTCTGGTTGAGGATTTTTGAAAATACCTTTCGGATTCTGAGATAGCTGTCCTTACCTATTTCAGTTACTTCACCTGTTTTTATGAAACCCACATGTCATGAGGCAAGAAAGTTGAAGTATGTAAGAGCTGAAAATGGCATTTTTGTTAGGATGGAGCAGCTGGTGTGAAAGTGGTGATGGTGACGTGGGAGGCGAGGCTGAGCATGGGCTGGGCTCTGGGTGGTGCCAGGATGAAGACGATACCCAGGTGTTACCGGGCATCTGGGGAAGTGCAGCCCAGGGCTCTCCGTAAGGCTGTCCAGCAGGGCCCCCACTGTGGGGACGGGAGGAGGGGACGTGGAGACCCTCCTGGAGAGGCCACAGCTGACACACATAAGAAGGAGAACACGATGACTAGGCAAGGTTGGGACGTGATGGTGACTAAGGTGCGTGCTGGGGGACTGAGTGCTGGGGGGCAAAAGGCTATCAAAGGACAGTCCCAGGGGTTAACGTTTCGTTGGCGGTTTGGCCCTCGTTCTGAGAAACTTCCATCTGACTTTAAGCCTTGAAAGCACATCAAAACGGATTTCGAACTTTTCTTCTCAATTTATACAGAAAGGCATGTCTCAAACTTTGGGTCTTGGTATGGCTTTTAAAAAGTTGTCCATCCAGGTTTTGCAGCAACATGGGTGGACCTAGAGATTATCATATTAAGTGAAGAAAGTCAGAAAGAGAAAGACGAATATCATATGATATCACTTTATATGTGCAATCTTAAAAAATGATACAAATGAACTTATTTACAAAACAGAAATAGACTCACAGATATAGAAAACAAAATTATGGTTACCAAAGGGGAAAGACAGGGGAAGGATAAATGTGGAATTTGGGATTAACAGATACACACTACTAGATATAAAATAGATAAACAACAAGGATTTACTGTATAGCACAGGGAACTATATTCAATACCTTGTAAAACCTATAATAGAAAAGAATCTGAAAAAGTAAATTAAATTAAAAAAAATTATTGAGAACCTGAAGAGCTTTTGTTCATGTGGCCTAGACTTGTCAGTATTTATTGTATTAGAAAATCAACTGAGAAATTTTTTAAAAAATAAGTGACAATAATGAACCCACAATGTTACCATAAATAGCGCTTTTAAATGAAAACTGACTATATTTTCCAAAACAAACAAAAAAAACAAGCAAAAAAATTTAGTGAGAAGGGAGGCATTGTTTTACATTTTGGAAAGTCTCTTTAAATGTCTGGCTTACAGCGGGACAGAGTAGCTGCTTCTGCCTTCAATCTGTTGTGACATATTGTTTTGGTTGGAGGATGTGAAGAAAATACAGCCATACACTGAGAAGTAGTTGGAAAAGGGAGGCCTAAAGGCTTTTGAGATAAACGTGCCTGTTCCTCTTTGATACAAAAAGTTGACAAGTGGTAGCTTTTTTTGTTTTGTCTTGAAACGTATTTTTTTTTAACATCTTTATTGGAATATAATTGCTTTACAATGGTGTGTTACTTTCTGCTGTATAACAAAGTGAATCAGCTATACATATACATATATCCCCATATCTCCTCCCTCTTGCATCTCCCTCCCTCCCACCCTCCCTATCCCAACCCTCTAGGCTGTCACAAAGCACCGAGCTGATCTCCCTGTGCTATGTGGCTGCTTCCCACTAGCTATCTATTTTACATTTGGTAGTGTATGTATGTCCATGCCACTCTCTCACTTCGTCCCAGCTTACCCTTCCCCCTCCCTGTGGCCTCAAGTCCATTCTCTATGTCTGTGTCTTTGTTCTTGTCCTGCGCCTAGATTCATCAGAACCATTTTTTTTTAGATTCCATATATATGTGTTAGCATACGGTATTTGTTTTTCTCTTTCTGACTTACTTCACTCTGTATGACAGACTCTAGGTCCATCCACCTCACTACAAATAATTCAATTTCATTTCTTTTTATGGCTGAGTAATATTCTATTGTACATATGTGCCACATCTTCTTTATCCATTCATCTGTCGATGGACACTTAGGTTGCTTCCATGTCCTGGCTATTGTAAATAGAGCTGCAGTGAGCACTGTGGTACATGACTCTTTTTGAATTATGGTTTTCTCAGGGTATATGCCCAGTAGTGGGATTGCTGGGTCATATGGTAGTTCTATTTTTAGTTTTTTAAGGAACCTCCATACGGTTCTCCATAGTGGCTGTATCAATTTACATACCCACCAACAGTGCAAGAGGGTTCCCTTTTCTCCACACTCTCTCCAGCATTTATTGTTTGTAGATTTTTTGATGATGGCCATTCTGACCGGTGTGAGCTGATACCTCATTGTAGTTTTGATTTGCATTTCTCTAATGATTAGTGGTGTTGAACATCCTTTCATGTGTTTGTTGGCAATCTGTATATCTTCTTTGGAGAAAGGTCTATGTAGATCTTCTGCCCATTTTTGGGTTGGGTTGTTTGTTTTTTTGATATTGAGCTGCAAGAGCTGCTTGTATATTTTGGAGATTAATCCTTTGTCAGTTGCCTCATTTGAAAATATTTTCTCCCATTCTGAGGGTTGTCTTTTCATCTTGTTTATGGTTTCCTTTGCTGTGCAAAAGCTTTGAAGTTTCATTAGGTCCCATTTGTTTATTTTTGTTTTTATTTCCATTTCTGTAGGAGGTGGGTCAAAAAGGATCTTGCTGTGATTTATGTCATAGAGTGTTCTGCCTATGTTTTCCTCTGAGAGTTTTATAGTGTCTGGCCTTACATTCAGGTCTTTAATCCATTTTGAGTTTATTTTTGTGTATGGTGTTAGGGAGTGTTCTAATTTCATTCTTTTAGTTAAATGTTTTCCCAGCACCACTTACTGAAGAGGCCGCCTTTTCTCCTTTGTATACTCTTGCCTCCTTTATCAAAGATAAGGTGACCATATATGCGTGGGCTTATCTCTGGGCTTTCTATCCTGTTCCATTGATCTATACTTCTGTTTTTGTGCCAATACCATACTGTCTTGATTACTGTAGCTTTGTAGTATAGTCTGAAGTCAGGGAGCCTGATTCCACCAGCTCTGTTTTTCTTTCTCAAGATTGCTTTCGGTATTTGGGGTCTTTTGTGCTTCCATACAAATTGTGCAATTTTTTGTTCTAGTTCTGTGAAATATGCCATTGGTAGTTTGATAGGGATTTCATTGAATCTGTAGATTGCTTTGGGTAGTATAGTCATTTTCACAATGTTGATTCTTCCAGTCCAAGAACATGGTAGATCTCTCCATCTGTTTGTATCATCTTTAATTTCTTTCATCAGTGTCTTACAGTTTTCTGCATACAGGTCTTTTGTCTCCCTAGGTAGGTTTATTCCTAGGTATTTTATTCTTTTTATTGCAGTGGTAAATGGGAGTGTTTCCTTAATTTCTCTTTCAGATTTTTCATCATTAGTGTATAGGAATGCAAGAGATTTCTGTGCCTTAATTTTGTGTCCTGCTACTCTACCAAATTCATTGATTAGCTCTAGTAGTTTTCTGGAGCATCTTTAGGATTCTCTATGTATAGTATCATGTCATCTGCAAACAGTGACAGTTTTACTTTTTCTTTTCCGATTTGGATTCCTTTTATTTCTTTTTTGTCTCTTGATTGCTGCGGCTAAAACTTCCAAATCTATGTTGAATAATAGTGGTGAGAGGTGAGCTACGCAAGTGGTAGCTTTTAAAGGTTAGTTGCCACACAGAATCAGAAACCTTATCGACAGCCTTTTCATACCTTGTTACATTAAAATCTATCATCTTATTTTGCATTTTGAATGGATCTTTTGCACATGTATGGGTTTTTAACACCCAGCATTGGTTTATTGGAAAATATTGATTTACTTAGCTATATGAATATGCCAAATGTGGAGACATTTCATTATACAGTGTTTTTTTAATTGAAGTGTAGTTGATTCACAATGTTGTGTTAGGTTTTGGCATACAGCAAAGAGATTCAGTTACATATATATATTCCTTTTCATATTCTTTTTGGTTATGGTTTACTACAGGATATTGAATATAGTTCCCTGTGCTATACAGTAGGACCTTGTTGTTTATCTGCTTTATATATAGTAGTTTGTCTCTGCTAATCCCAAACTCCTAATTTATCCCTCCCCCACCCCTTTCCCCTTTGGTAACTATAGTTTGTTTTCTACATGTATCAACCTGTTTCTGTTTCGTAAATAAGTTCATTTGTGTCATATTTTAGATTCCACTTATAAGCAACATCGTATGGTATTTGTCTTTCTCTTTCTGACTTACTTTACTTAGTATGGTAATCTCTAGTTGCATTCATGATGCTGCAAATGGCATTATTTCATTCTTTTTTATGGCTGAGTAATGTTCCATTGTGTGTGTGTGTGTGTGTGTGTGTGTGTGTGTGTGTTTGTGTACATACTCCATTTTCTTTATCCATTCATCTGTCGATGGACATTTTGGGTGCTTCCATGTCTTGGCTACTGTAAATATTGTTGCTGTGAACATTGGGGTGCATGTATCTTTTCAAATTAGAGTTTTGTCCAGATACATGCCCAGTAGTGGGATTGCTGGATCATACGGTTACTCTATTTTTATTTTTTTGAGGAACTTCACACACTCTTTTCCATAGTGGCTGTACCAACTTACATTTCCACCAACAGTGTAGGAGGGTTCCCTTTTATCTACACCCTCCTCCAGCATTTGTTATTTGTAGATTTTCTGATGATGGCCATTCTGACTGGTGCGATGTGGTACCTAACTGTATTTTTGATTTGCATTTCTCTATTAATTAGCAATGTTGAGCATCTTTTCATGTGCCTATTGACCATCTGTAAGTCTTCTTTGGAGACTTGTCTGTCTAGATCTTTGGCCCATTTTTTGATTGGGTTGTTTGTTTTTGTTATTGAGTTGTATGAGCTGTTTTCATTATACAATATTTTTAAAAAGCATAGTTTTTAATATCACCACTGATGTCATCCTAAAAGTCTTTAAATATTGGGAAGATATATTAATTATGTGATGGAATATACACATTTTGCAAAATCTGATTTTGATTTGAAAGCTCAGATTTTATCATTGGCAACAAACACTCTCAGTTGTTTTCCTTGAAGTGATAACGCCCACTTCATTCATTTCGAGAAAGTGTTTGTCAAATACCCAAACAAAAAGTGTGTGTCAGTTTTTCTTTCAAGTGAGCATGGTTTCCTATGACACAGGCAGCTGACAGACAAGCTCCCACCCAACCTCACACCCATGCTTCCTCTCGAGCCCCGGCACACACGTGCTCTGTAAGTTCTCGCTGTTCTGTCTCAGAGACTATTAAAAAGACACATCCTCAAGGCATGAGATGAACAGAAATGAAATGTATTTTACTACTTTGTCAAGGACATGCTCAGGGGAAGCTGGCAATTGATGCATTTGTTTTTGCGGCGAGCGTGTGAAGGTGAACAACCGGGGCAGTGTGCCGTCGGCTCCCACTGCCTCGAGTCCTACTAACGCCCCAGCAGCTTGTCCCACTATTGCTTTGATCTTTCAGTTCTAAAAGGCAAATAGTATCTTAGTAGTATTCTGAAAATAGCGTCTAATCTTACAGATCCCCTGAGAAATTCTCAGGGACCCCAGGTACCTGCCAACCACACCTGAGATCATCTGAGAACAGTGGATATAGAATAACTCTGTGATAATTTTATACGTGCACGAATTTATATATATATGTATATGTAAATATATATGTATGTGTATGTAAATATATTCATAATTTATATACTTATACATTTATATATATAAATTTTTGTATATATACATGAATATGTATAGATACAATACATATAAATACAAATGTATACATACTTTTTTTCAGGTTATACAAATCTCAAATCTGAAATCCAGGCTGGATTTCAGTCTTCTCTGCAGGCTGTAGCACTGGAGGGACCTATTTATTATTCTTGTGATATTAATGAGACTGCCTACCTTTTGTATAATAAGTAACGGAGATATCCGAGTCAGACGAAAGTGCATTGAAATCCTGACATTGCTTCTCACCAGCTGTGTGAGTTGTATGTAGTGTGTGTCTGAACATCTCTGAGCATCAGTTTCTGCATCTGTGAAATGGGGGTAGTATAAAGGTAACTTTAGGATTGTTTGAAGATTAATGAGATTTTTAAAATTCATGATGGAGGGACCTCAGAGGATGGGTTGTAAAAATGGGCTGGTCCAGCCTCAGGGTCCAAGGATGCAGAGACGAGCATGGACAGGATAAAGGCCATCTTTCGGTTGGGTGGTGGGCAGGCCTGTGGGTGAAAGCTGCTCCTTTTCCTCCAGCTTTCACTCTGTTTACAAACACCCCTATCCACATTGGGGTTTCAGGGAAGAATTGGGACCCTCATCTGTTTCCTCAGTCACAGAGCAGTTGAACTCTCTTGGGGAGAGTTCCATATAACTCGCATAGCTATTCCAATACTTTCTCATCACTGTGTGTCACCAAAATTACAGAGATTTTTTAATCAAGGTACAAAGCATTAGAGTTTACCATAGCAGAATCTGCAGAGCATCCAATTCCTTTATAATAAACTATGTATCATGGTGAAAAATAATTTTAATTAAAAGGCAGAATTATCTAATTTCCCCGTAGAATACCAAATGCCTTCACCTCAAACTCAGGCTAAGACTGCGCTTACTAATCTACAATATTTTTGGAGGAGAGAAAGTAGTGAATTCAGTTGATATTTTATTGTGCATTTAATCCAGCATTTTTCTTTTACATTTTGCTTATTAAATCCAATGTGTATATTTACGTTACATGAAACTTCTCTGATTCTTGACTTTGCTATGTTTAGAAAATAGCCCCTGAGGGCAGCTTATGGAGGAAGAAAGTAGCTGGCTGCACACAAATACCCGCTCCTTCTTGCCTGAG
This sequence comes from Balaenoptera ricei, assembly GCF_028023285.1. Classification (NCBI taxonomy): domain Eukaryota; kingdom Metazoa; phylum Chordata; class Mammalia; order Artiodactyla; family Balaenopteridae; genus Balaenoptera; species Balaenoptera ricei. The sequence goes on along the minus strand of NC_082642.1, from coordinate 156,591,964 downwards.
CACGTGGGACTCACATCTGCCAACACCTGCCTCCAGAATTCCAGGGGACCAGGGTGAAAAGACAAGGGAATGCTGAAAGGCAAATAAATGTTGCTCAGTCTCCCATGTCGTAGTTAAAAAAAGATAAATTCTAAACCAGCCAAACTTTGTAAAGAGCTCATAGCTCTTTGTTAGAAGAAATTTTAGGCCTTAACTTTTTGGTTTCAAGTGATTTCAGTTTCCTGTGTCTCATTATTAAATGTGACTGGGAGATCAGGGTGCAGTAACACGATGATGATTTTCCAGGAGATTTTGTTCCATAGATGCTTAAAGCTAATTTCCCCAGAACTATTCAGTATCTTTGATGGAGAGAAAGAAAATGTATGTCTGATCTGCACCAAGCACATCCAAAATATATGATTTGGTATATATAACAAAATATCAGTAAAACATATGGCAGATTTCAACATATTGACATTAGTATTCATTCATAAAAGGTATATTGTATATGAAGTTGAATACTATCTAAAAAGAATTTCACTTAACTTCACAACTTTTTGAGCATTAATTTTCTTTGCTTTTCTTTTTTTAAAATTTTTATGGAAATATAGTTGATTTACAATGTTGTGTTTGTTTCAAGTGAACAGCAAAGTGATTCAGTTATACATATATATACATATATATTCTGTTTTAGATTCTTTTCTCGGTTATTAAAAGATACTGAGTATAGTTCCCTGTGCTATACAGTAAGTCCTTGTTGGTTATCTGTTTTATATATAGTAGTGTGTATATTCTAATCCCAAACACCTAATTAATCCTCCCCTCTCCTGAGCATTGGCTTTATTAGTAAACATGTAGGGAAACAAAAAATTGATAATATGGGATGCTAGCAGAGATGCACAGAAATATGCATTCTAGTATACTGTTTGGCAGGAAAATATCTATTAGGCAATTTGACCTCATATAACAAAAGCCAGAAAATTTTCATCTCTTTTGATCCACTATTTTCATCCTTAGTCGTCCATATCAAAGAAATAAAATGTGTAGACAAAGATTTATGTAAAAAAAGTCAACATAGCTATTTATAATAATAAAAATTTCTCTCTAAATAACCAAATTAAGCGGATGCTTTTATGAATTATGGCGTACCCATCTAATTCATTATTATTTAATAATTTAATGTGTTTAAATAAGTTTTCTTAATGTAGAGGGAAGTCATATGTTATAGTTAAATTTTTTAAAAAGCAGGATTTGAAATGTGCATATGGTATGATCTTGCCAATGTGCAGAAAAGCATACAAAAAATGAGGAGGAAATGCCAGTGTTAAAAATGGTCAGTTCTCTCTAGATTACAATTATGGGTTATACATTTTTGTGATTTGCTGTGGACTGAATGTTTGTGTCCCTCCAGAATTCATATGTCGAAGCCCTAACGCCCACTATGATGGTATTTGGGGGCGGGGCCTTTAGGAGGGAATTAGGTTTAGATGAGGTCATGAGAGTGAGGCCCCCATGATGGGGTCAGTGTCCTTGTAAGAAGAGGAAGAGACCAGAGCTCATCCTTTCTCTGCCTTGTGAGGACACAGCAAGAAGGATGCTGTCTGCATATCAAAAAGAGAGACCTCACAGAACCCGACCATGCTGGTGTCCTGATCTTGGACTTCCAGCATCCAGAAGTGCAAGAAATTATTTTCTGTTGTTTAAGTCACCCAGTCTATGGTATTTTGTAACGGCAGCCCAAGCTGATTAAGACATCTTTACATTTTTCTGCATTTTCCAAATTTTCTACCTCAAGTTTCTATGCATTTGGCATCAGGAAAAATTAATCAAGAAATATAATAAACTATTATGAGGTATATGTTCCCTTCTGAGTTGTTGAATATGGAGTAATCTCGAAATGATGAAAATCTTCATTACACTTTCAAGAAAGGGATAAGAGATGTCCTCTTTTAAGTGAAGTAAGTTAGAAAGAGAAAAACAAATACCGTATGCTAACACATATATATGGAATCTAAAAAAAAAAAAAAAAAAACCAGTTCTCTCTGTTCCTAATCACCCTAATTTATGTCTGCCTGGGAAAGCCAGATGAAATGGACCAATTCCTTGAAAGACACAATCTGGCAATTAATAACCTTCCAAAACAGAAAGCACCAGTCCCAGAGTGGTGCACCAGTGAATTCTATCAAACATTTAAGGAAGAAATTATACCAATTCTCTGTAATGTCTTTCAGATAATAGAAACAGAAGGAATACTTCCTAAATCATTCTGTGAGACCAGCATTGTCCTTAATACCAAAACCAGGAAAAGACATTACAAGAAAATAAAACTGGTCACCAATATCTCTCATGAATATAGATGCAAAAATCACCAACAAAATGTTAGCAAATTGAATCCAAAAAATGTATAAAAGAATTATTCAGCATGACCAAATGATATTTATTCCTGATTCAACATTTGAAAATCAATTAATGTGATCTATCACATTAATAGGCTAAAAAAGGAAAAAATCACATCATATCAATAGATACAGAAAAAACATTTGACAAAAATCCAACACCCAGTCATGACAAAACTCTCAGTAAATCAGTCAACTAGCAATAGAGGGGAAGTTTTTCAACTTGATAAATACTATCTATAAAACAAAATTTTGGCTAACATCATAGTTATTGGTAAGAAACTCAAAGCTTTCCTATTAAGAACAAGTACAAGGTAACGGTGTCCCCTCTAGTCACTCCTGCACTAGATGTTCTAGATCATGCACTAAGACAAGAAAAGGAAAGAAAAGGTATATAGATTGGGGAAAAAAGACATAAAATTGCCTTTGTTTGCAGATGACATGTTTGTCTCTGTAGAAAATCTGAAAGAATGGACAAAAAGACTCCTGGAACTAGTAAGTGATTAGAACAGCATTCCAGGACACAGGTTAAATATATGAAAGTCATTTGCTTTCCTATATACATACAATTAAAAATTAGGATTTGAAATTAAAAACACGATACCATTTACATTAGTATCAAAAAAATGAAATACTTAGGTAAATCTCACAAAATCAATATAGATCTAATTGAGGAAAACCACAAAACTATGATGAACAAAATCAAATAATTAAATAAATGGAGATATATTCCATGTTTATGGATAGGAAGACCCAATTTTGTCAAGATGTAAGTTCTTCCCGAATTGAGCTGTAGATTCAATGTAATTCAAATAAAAATTCCAGCAAGTTGTTTTGTGAACATTGACAAACTGATTCTAAAGTTTATATGAAGAGGCAAGAGACACAGAATAGCCAACACAATATTGAAGGAGAAGAATGAAGTTGGAGGACTGGTGCTACCTGACTCCAAAACTTACTACAAAGCTAGAGTAATCAAGGTAGTCTGGTATTGGTGAAAGAAAAGACAAATAGATCAATGGGACAGAATAGAATCCAGAAATAAACACAAATAAATATAGTCAGCTGATCTTTGACAAAGGAGCAAAGGCAATAATACAATGGAACAAAGATGGTCTCAACAAATGGTGCTGGAATAATTGGACATTCACCTGCAAAGGAAAAAAAAAAAAAAAAAAAGAATCTAGACACAGACTTTACACTCTTCACAAAAATTAACTCAAAATAAACCATAGACCTTAATGTAAATTGTAAAACTATGAAACTCCTAGAAGATAATGTAAGAGGAAATCTACATGACCTTGGGTATGGTGATACCTTCTTAGATACAACATCGAAGACATGATCCATGAAAGTAATTAATTGGTAAGTTGGACTTTATTAAAATTAAAAGCTTCTGCTCTGTGATAGACAATATCAAGAGAATTAGAAGACAAGTCACAGAGTGGAAGAAAATATTTGCAAAAGTCACATCTGATAAAGAGCTATTATCCAAAATATATAAAGAATTTTTAAAAATCAACAATAAGAAAACAAACAACCCAAATATCTTAACAGATACCTCACCAAAGATATATATACATGGCAAAAAGCCTATGAAAAGATGTTCCACATCATATGTCATCAGAGAAATGCAAATTAAAACAACGCTGAGATGTAACTACACACATATTAGAAAACGCTGACAACACCAAATGCTGGCAAGGGTGTGGAGCAACAGGAATTATCATACATTGTATGAGATGTTTACACAAAACTAAACTTACCCTTAACCATACTATCTGGCATTTGCACTCCTTGGTATTTATCCAAAGGAGTTGAAAACTATGTCCACACAAAAACCTGCACATGGATGTTTTTTAGCAGTTTTATTCATAATTGCCAAAACTTGGAAGCAACCAAGATACCCTTCAGTAGACAGATAAATAAACTATGGTACACCCATACAATAGACTATTATTCAGGATTAAAAGAAATTGACCTAGCAAACTGTGGAGAGACGTGGAGTAAACTTAAATGCATATTTCTAAGTGAAAGGAGCCAATCTGAGAAGGCTAAATACTGTATGATTCCAACTATTTGACATGCTGGAAAAGGCACAACTATGAAGACAATAAAAAGATCGGTGGTTGCCAGGGGTAGGTGGGGGGAGAGATGAATAGGCAGAACACAGGACTTTCAGGGCAGTGAAAACGCTCTGTATGATACTATAGTGGTGGACACATGTCATCATACCTCTGTCCAAACTCATTGAATGTACAACACCAAGAGTGAACCCTTAGGTGAACTGTGGACTTTGGGTAATAATGATGTGTCAATGTAGGTTCATCTTACATCTACCAATGTAGGTACATTTGGTAAAAAGTGTACCATTCTGGTGAGTGATATTGATAATAGGGGAGGCTATGAAGTGTGGAAGAAGAAGGTATATGGGAAATCTCTGTACCTTCCTCTCAATTATATTGTAAACCTAAATCTGCTCTTAAAAACATCTCAAAAAAAGAAGTCACATGAGAATACTGCATCAATAAATAAATTTCCTTGTTGCTTCTCACTGTGTAGCACCCAGACCACATGGCCTTGATGTTCCAATAAAAACTGAAGGTCAGTAAAGACAGGGAGTCACCTCAGGTCACATGATGGCAATGTTTACCCATTAGGGCATATGGATGTTCATTTATTATTCTCTATTTCTTTTTATAGGAATGAAATATTTCCTAATAAATTCTAAAAGTACACATCACCGCATTCAATATAAAAATAGGACAAATTTGGTGTGTATTCATGTTTTTACTGGGAAATGTGATCTCCCATATTCCCGCCATAGTAATGTCCAGGGAGCCATAGCAGTCCTGTAGGAAAGCTGTTGACTCATCCATGGACATCTGGTATACCTGAGCACTCTGCTGATGTCATTGACTGTCTGAGTAGCAGGACGCTCAGCTTGACCTGCTACAACAACTGCTGACATTTAAATACATTCAGGTGTGACAGAGCAGGTCCGTCAGGTAGAGTGGATACTTTATTATTGGAGAGAAGGAAGCAGTCTTCACTTTCTGGTAAAGAACTCAGAAGAGCTTTAGTACCTGGAAGATTCCAAAGAACAATGTCTCTTCTTTGTACTTCAGAGAATCTGAGACATCAGAAGCAAAAAGCCTTTGGGGAGAAAACAGTGCTTCTCAGAAACGATGGGCAAAGGCAAGTCAGGGAAATGCACACACAAAAAGATAGGCAATGCAATCTTTATTTCAAGCGAAACGGAGTCCCAGGAAGAAAGCATTTATCCGGACAAATAAGATGGTCCTATACTGACCAAATGGACAGATGATAATTCACAGAGTGTGATAGGGAGCCTTTATACTGACCATTGTCCCCAAACAAAAGAAAACTTGCTAGAATACAGCAGAAAGCAAAAGAAACAAAATGCTGAGGGAAACAAGCTTCTCAACCTTTGACAGATCAAATGGAATGAAAAATAAGGAAGGGGCAGGCGGTATATGGTAAATTTCTGTACTTCCCCCTCAATTTTTCTATGAACCTTAAACTGCTTTTAAAAAATAAAGTCAAGAAGGAAGGAAGGGAGGAGAGGAAAGGAGAAAGGCACAGAGGTCTTAAATAATGTAATCAGTAAAGTTAATAGAAGAATATCAAAGAGTAAGGAAAAACTCCACTTCAAACAAAAATAATCAAATAAAGTGCATTATATGGGCTATGTTCTTTGACTGCAATGTACAAAAAATTGGATGCTTGATTTCTGCTTAAAATTCTTAGATTGTCACTTCCTTCATGTTAAACCTAGACACCTTTGTGGCCTGCCCCCGGCCTCAGTCTTAACCCTTCTTGACATTTTCTCTGCAGTCCAGCTACAGATTTATTAGCAGATAGATGTGCACGTTAAAAATGTAATGTCTTGGGACTTCCCTGGTGGGCCAGTGGTAAAGAATCTGCCTTCCAATGCAGGGGACGCTGGTTCAGTTCCCGGTCGGGGAACTAAGATCCCACCTGCTGCAGGGCAACTAAGCCCGCGTGCTGCAACTAAGCCCGCGTGCCGCAACTAAGACCCGATGCAGCCAAAAAATTAAGGAAAATAAATAGATAATATAAATAAATATTTTTTTAAATGTAATGTCTTGCTACACACTCATAAGAGCAGCAAAAATTTTATTTAAATCAGTTATAATACCACATGCTGGCAAAAATGTGGAGAAACTTGGTCTCTCATACATTGCTGGAGGAGACGTAAAATGGTGCAACTGCTGTGGCAATAGTTTGTCAGTTTCTTATAAAACTAAGCATGCACTTTCCACATGACCCAGCAGTCACACTGTTGTGAGTTTATCCCAGAGACAGGAAGAGTTATGTTCCCCAAAAGACCTGTGCTTGAATGTTCATAGCAGCTTCACTTATCATAGGCAAATTCTGTGGAAAAGCCAAATGTCCTTCAACAGGGGAATGGCTGAAACGTCTGGTTCATCCATATAATGGAATACTATGACTCAGCAATGAAAAGAAATGAACTACTGATACACGTAACAACCTGGAAGGACCTGCAAGGGATTATGCTTAGTGAAAACAGTTAATCTCGAAAAGTTACATTTATTCTCAAAATGACAAAACCTCAGAGACGAAGAAATAACGTAATGGTTACCAGGGGACAGGGAGAGGTCAGTTCGGGGCCAGGTGCAAACACAAAGAGGTAGCAACAGGCACTTCTTTTGTGGCGATGGCAAGGTTCTCCAAGGGAAAGGTAGACAAGAGAGCGGAGAATGAAGGAGAGCAGTGTGGAAGCTCTTACCTGTGCAGACACTCCTGATACAAGTCTAGAAAGTAAGAAGCAGTTCTTCACTTAGCACTTTTTCTCCTCATTCTGTTCAAAGCCTGACGTCATCCTCGACAGGTCCAGGCTTGGCTGCGCACCTTCCCCACTGGTTCCTTAACAAGCTCCTGCCACGGGCTGTTGTCAAGGTGGAAGCAGGTGTACCGTCAGCCATAGCAACCTGCTACGAGCATCCCAGGTGCAGGAAGATGAGGGGAAAATCATTCGTCGTCCAAGTGGCTACAGGCAGCCTCTCTAAGCCCACAGGACCTCATCTCTACAATTAATCCTGATTGCAAGTTCTCAAAATCGTGCCCCCTCATTTAGCTGTCAGCTTCCTTGTACTTAGAGCTTCCAGAAGGAAATCACAATAGCTCAGACCTTATCTTTGGCGCTGTTGGTTTTGAGGGCTTTTTCCTTAGTTGGAGGTGGAGGGATGCGTCCTATCACCAGCAAACATTTCTTAGGTCTCCATAGAGATCTAAGCCTGTTTCATGTCACTGTTTGGATTTTAATAAGAGGGTGAGAAGAGAAGGGAGGAGTGGGCTGGATGGGATATTTTCCAAGCAGGAGGCTGCAGCTTCCTCTCCCTATCTGTGCTGTGTGCCCAAAGGGAATTTCGTTGGGTGCTAAATCGGACCATCCTGCAGGGAGCAGTTGCTCAGAAGAGCTTTCCGCGTGGTCTCATCATGATCGAATGTCCCTTCACGTGCCACCTGGAGAGAAAATGTTGCTTCTTTCCCCAGCTTTTCCCAGCTGTTTGAGGATCCCTGACCATTCAGCAATATGAGGTATGCAGCAATTTGAGCTCCCTGAAAAAAAATGTGCACCATCTGTGAAGCACTAGCTCAACAGGAGAGACTATGTGTCCAACCAAACACCCTTGAGATTTGCTGCCATTTGCTCGGATGATGGAGCTGTGGCCTGATGTCGCCCAGCCATGCAGCCTCTGGGAGAGTTTTCAGCCAGGGTTTCGAGACATTTTGATGCACCTTTCTTCAGGGAGTCACCGTGCTGTTCATATTTGGGTCTGGGCTATTTTAACGGGGCATTAAACGCAAGCCACTAAGCTCATATTATTTATTATGTCAACAACAAAGAACTTTAAAATTTTTGTTTATAAAAGTAAATGTGTTTATTATGAAAGACTCAGACAAATCTGAAATAAAGTAGAAAGTGAATATTCACCACTGGTAACATATTTACTGTATTTTGACATATAGATATTTAGATGTGTTTACATACAAAGAGAGAGAGAGAGGGGTGAGGGGAGAGAGAAAGAGAGTTTCATAAATACAATTTTTAAGAACAAAAAATGATTATGCCTTGTAGGCCTTGTTATTTGATTGATAATATATTATTGGTAGTATTATGGACTGAATTGAGTCCCCCCCAAATTCATGTGTTGAAGTCCTAACCACCCCCCATCTTTCTGTATGTGGAGATAGGGCCTTTGATGAGGTAATTAAGGCCAAATGAGGTCATAAGGGTAGGGCCCTGATCCACCAGGCCCCTCTTCCTTATGAGAAGAGTAAGAGACACCAGGAATACATGTGCAGACAGAAAAGACCATGTGAGAACACGGTGAAAAGATGGCCATTTGCAAGCCAAGGGGAGACCCAAACTTGCAGACACCTTGATCTCAAAATTCCAGCCTCCAGAACTGTGAGAAAAAATAATTTGTGGTTTAAGACACCTAGTCTGTGGTATATTGTTATGGTACCCCGATCAAACTAATACAGGTATCTTTCTGGGACTTAAAATATAAATTTCAGTGTTCTAATGGCTAAATAATATTCCATTCTGTGACTATGTGATTACTTATTTAAACGATCATGAACATGTATGTTGTGCCTAAAGGTTTGTTAGGGACACCTTTGCACATAAACTGTGTGCATTTATCAAATCAATTTTTAGGATAAAATACAAGAATGGAATTGCAGGGTCAGAAGCTGTGCAGGTAACAAATCGTGTCACAGGGGGCCACACCGGCTTCCCAAAAGGCTGTACCAACTGGCATTACCACACGCAGGACTTGAGAGCCAGTGCCCTACCTCCTCCCAAACTGGACATGTTCGGTCCTTAAACTGCTCTGCATTTGTAGGCAAAAATGAGCATTTAATTTCATAATAGAAGTTGAATATCTTGATATTTCATTACTGAAATTTCCTTTTCTCCTTTTTAAATAACCTCTCTGTATCCTTTTTCATTTTATTTCCAAGACTCTTTGTTTTTCTTAATATTTAAAAGTTCCTGTTGTCACATGATAATCCTTTCCCTATAATACGTTAACAATATCTTTTCCAATTTGCCATGGTCCTTTTCATTTTGTCTTGCTTAGCTGTTCGCTTGTTTATTGCCACACAGAATTCTTAAATTGTTACTTCATTGTTTCTGGCTTGCATACCATGCACTATTTTTTTTTCTTTTTCCCAAAATATTCACCTAAATTTCTTTGAAAATTTTGTAATTATCAGTGGAAAAGCAAGGGTGAAGGATGTTTGCTACACACAATATTTGGAACTAAAAGAAATGGTGTTTATACTTTTTGATGTAACACATCCAAGTAGCCGCATCGGAGCGGGTCAGGAGATGTTGCTTGGGTGCTGGAGTCATGCATTCCTCTGGCCGGGGGTCACTGAGAGCAGAACCACTGTCTAATGGGTGCGGGGGCTGGGGTCCTTCCCTAGAGCTGCTGCGTCAGACCCTCCGCTGAGCCCAATCATCTGTGCTTCTTCCCCGCCCCGGGGTGATGCTGGAGCAGCTCAAGTCTGATGAACAGCCGCTCTGGCTACTGCGGACAAGGCTGCCCCCCGACCTCACATGCATTTCCGCAGAGAAGCTTCCAGGGGTTTAAACCTTACATTCTCTCCCTGTCACTGGGGATACGCCCACTCAGATGAGGACATTTTAATTCTAGCTCAAACACGCACCTGCTTAAAGCCCCAGTCACATGCGTGCGTGGACGTCACTTACTCCGAGAACTAGGTGGATTTTAGAAAGAGCGCCCCCGTTAAAGCACAGATTGAATGTTGCGTCAGAACCCACAATCTCCTCGCCTCTGGCCCCCCAGGCTCTCTGAGAAGGAAGCAGGTTCTGCTGCCAGCGCCCAGAAGCTTCTGTAGGTCTGCAGGTGAGATGCTTCCACGTTGAATACGAAAGGTCAAATGAGGCAACACCTCCAGTGCCTGTTGCATGAACTTGCTCCACACGAGATGGAGAGGATAACGCTACACTCTTTCTTCATGGGAAGCTGAATGTGACGCTATTAAGCATTCTTGGATATGCCTGGCGATTTTGAGATGTGCTTAAATATTTCCTATATCTGTTTTGCCTCTGAGAAAGCGGAAAATACACAATATAAATATCCATCTATGAAGACAGTGAATTGGGAAAATCATAAAGGAGAGGTTCTTAAATCTTTAACCTCATATTTGTGGTTGTTTCGCTCCGATCATGTGGTGTAAGAGACCAAGTCAGGGTGCTTGATGCGCGCTTGCTCGCGTGAATAAGCAGTGAATGAAACCCGCTAACGCCCCGGCGTGCCCTGCTTGGTAGCGCTCATTTGCACTGGAGCTGAGTCTTCCTAGTGGGTTTCTGCTTCATTTAGAGCTGTCAATGCCTCAATTAGTGCCTGCTCACCTCCCGTGGGAGGGACAGTTACACATGTCACTTCACAAGCCTCTGAAATCCAAAAGCCCCCAGGGAGCCGCCGGGTCATAAAGTATCTTCTGATTAACGGCGCTGTTTGCCAAGAACCCCTTGCTCCTTTCTATTTCTTCCTGTGGAAGATTTATCAACTGCCATAAACAGGAGACCCCAAGAGAGGCCACCTGCCAGCAGTGACAATGAAAATATCCCTGCAGATGTGCCAAGTGAGGGTTTCCTGATTTTATGCCTGGATCTGAAGCTCATAAGCCCACAGCACAAAGCAAGGGAAAGCGCTGATTTGAGGTGCCGGTGTGTAAGGGGGGTGGCGGGCTAGTGCATGTGGATGGGTGTGCACATGCGTGTTTGGCACGTGTGTGTGTGTGCACTGACTTATCCTGCCGTTTGCTGTCAGGCTAGGACACGATCTCCATTCCCTAGCATCGTTAATCCTACGGTTCAGTACGTGAGTAGAATCCCTTCCACTGTGCATTAAGAAGGAAAAGGCGGGTAGTTCAGGCTCCCGCAGGGCTGGGTTTAGCTGTTTGCTTGTTCCTTCAGAAAAGATGCTTTCCTGTCTGCAGAATCGCTGGTGTTGTTTTCCACCTCCATTACCTGCCTATCGGTCATTGCTTTAGCAAACCTATAAGATAGGGCAAGAGACCATCTGAGCGCTTTGACTTTTTCCTTTTTAAGAGAGAAAGCTCTTTAGAAAGAAAGAAAGAAAAAATATATATATATAATTGTGTATTTATTTTCTAATAAGCATTATTAAAAGTGTACATCACCTTGGCTTTCATATAAAATTTTGGAGAAGGAATTCAGGATAATTTAAATGCTCCAAGGGCCCAGGAATTGTCCTATATGCCTCCAAGACACACACATACATACAGGCGTGTTCACATGTGCACATCCATGCACGTGTGTGTGATGCATGTGTGATTGTACACACATGCACTCTGGCACTTATAGAAAAATACATACACATGCACACAATCACAGGCACCCCTGCACACACATACATACCCTTCTATCAATCCGTGTCAATAATCCCTTTGAAAACACCACTCGAAACCTCTTTTTGGAGAGCAAGCCGACTGTCACCCCATTCTTTTCACATCAAGTTACCAGAATTTAGCTCTTGAAAAAAACCACCTTTCTTTTTCTTTTAACCTATGCGGTCAGTGTTCTAGACGATATGATGGATACATATTATTTACCAAATTTGTTAATACTTCATTTAGGACCTACAAAAGTGAAATTTACTTTTAAACATGTTTTTTAATTGCTTACGCTTTATAAAAACCATACAACATGTTTAAATCTTTAAAAGCTCTAAGATCCCCTCATCCTAACACTGTTCTGTCTTTCCCTTCTGGTCCTGGCCTATATACATATGTATGAAAAGCACTTTAGCCTTGGTGGAATGTAAATCTAGTTGAGAAAGCAAGTTCATGGATACGAATGTTAGCTGGAGAAAAATAACTAACACTATAAACCCCGCACAGTCTACAAAGGGCTTTTCACGTGTTTGATCTTTGCAGTTGCTCTGTGCTAAGGGAGACGTCACCATGGTACCCACTGACGAAGCGGGCTCAGAGTGTCAACGCTCACCTAAGTGTATAGCTCAAAAACTGGCAGAGCCAAAACCCAGAGGCAGCTCTTCAGATTTCAGATCCTGCACTTTTCCACAACCCCCACACAGGATGCTGGAGAAAGGCTCCGGGTGATTTGGGGGGCAAGGGAGGGGCAATGCCAAGAACAGCTCCAAAGCAGCGGTTCTCAGCTTTAAGCATGACCCAACATCACCTGGAGCACTGACAGTCCAATTCTGGATTGCCAGCCCCAGAACTGGCATTTCTAGCAAGTTCCCAGGTGGTGTGTCTGCTGCTGGTTCAAGGCCCACTCTTGAAGAACCACTGTTATGAACAAATTAATGACAAAGATTGCAGCAAGACTGTAAATCTGTACAACTAGTTTTGAAAGCTGTTTATTAGCATTGTCTCATAAATTTAAAGATACACATATACCTTGACTGGAAATTTAATTCCTCTAAATGTTCTCTAAAGAATTTCATGGATAAGTGACCGTGGTTCATGTACAAAAATGCTGATAGTCACATTGTTTGCAGTGGCCAAATTCTGAAACCTCCCAAGGAAGTAAACCGTAAAAGTTCATTCAAAGAGATATTACACAGCAATGAGGACACCTGCAGGCCCCATATATATATATATTATATTATGTATACATATATTCAATATATAATACACATAGCAGATATCATGCAATCATAACAAAGAATGAAAGATGGAAGACGGAAAATAATACAGCACGAGCCTAGTATATATACAATTCAAAACCAGGCAAGACTAAACTCAGTTGCTTATGGTTGCATTCCCCAGGGGTATGACTGTGTTAAAATTCAGGTCCACCCCTTACTGTGTGACCTGGAATGAGTCATTCAGTCTGTCTGTGCCTCAATTTCTGTGCTCATAAAATCAGGATAATAATAGCACCTACCTCTTAGGGTTGCTGTAAAGATTAAAAGCTGATAAAATGATCAACATAGGGCTTAATACATATTAGCTGTAATTATCATCATCATTATTACACCAGGTGTCTTTAAAAGGACTTTTTGTGTCCCTCATACCAGCAGAGTCAAATGACAAAGACATGCAGGGAAAAAATGATAATCAAATTAAATAACCCAAATATTATAACCAAATCCAGCTAACCTACTTAACGAAAACACATATGCATTGCATGCAAGCACATGGGAAGATCTCATTAGCGGCCAAATGAAGAAGTACTGTGGGAAATGAATATTGACGCAGGATGGAGACCAAGTGGTCAAAATGGCTTCAAGGAAAAGGCCAAACGTCAGGAATTTTAAACTACAGTGGGGATTGCAGGGCCCAAGGCAGGATCAAAGTCGTTGTCATTGGCCTGTCTTGGACAAGATTCTTCAAGTGGAGGAAGACCCTGGGATGCTCTGAGAAGGGAGGTGTCATGAGCACAGCTGTCAGAAGACACTGCCCTGAATTCCAGGGACCCCAGGGCAGTAGGCGTGGCTGCTGGTATCGGCAGAGAGAGGCGCAGGTCACCACCAAGAGTGTTAAAGGGGATGACGGTTTATCTTCCTTCCCTTTGCTTCTCCGTGAAAAACAGCTGAATGTGAAGCACCAGCTTAAAAGTTAGAACACTGCTTTAGGCCAAACTGCTCTGTGTATCCATCCCTAAGCCAAGCGAAACTGCTGGTCCTGTTTCCACGGAAACTCCTTGCCTTTCAAGAACCGTATCTGAATACTTTAGAAGGGAGAACATTTGGCCGGGAGAGAATCCACCTCCACGCTCCTGCACGGGGTTGATGGCAGGCCTTGGATCCTCACGGGTGGTTGGTTAGATACTTGCGTTCCTCGTGGTCCTCTCCGTGGGCCACTGGGTGTCCTGGTGACACGATGGCAGGCTTTTCTCAGTGATCAGAAAGAGAGGAGAGAGGCAGGACTCCAGTGCCCAAGGTGGAAGTGCAGTCTTTTATAATCTAATCTCAGAGTGACATGCTACCACTTAGTATTCTATTGGTTGTGCAGACCAACCTCCCTGGTACAATGGGGGGAGGGGCTGTACCAGGGTTTGCATACCAGAAGGCAAGGATCACCAGGGATCACCTTGGGGGCTGGCTAGCACATGGCTGATTATTATTATTGTTCTGATTAATATTCTGGACTTCACTTAATTTTTCACGATGCACGGTTTATTTTCTTACAATTTTTAATTTATTTTTTACTTTCACTGTTGGCAGAAAATCAAAGTCTACTTAATAGATTTTTTCTACCTAATTATTAGGAAGTTTTCTTATTGGACAAAATGTAGCTTCTGTAGACATGACAGGACCAAAAAAAAAGGAAGAAATGACCAGCCTATCTCTACGTGAATTGGTTAATACTTATACTTGTCATGCAAAATAAATCAACTTTCTTCCAATAATGTGACTTGAAACAAGTTCAGAGTGAATGTAAGATGAACCCTAAATGTCCTCTGTCTTTACCCTGACAAGTTTAATTATGTCACGGGGCCCTGACAAAGCTGCCAGGAAGTGGAGATGTTGTCATTCTTGTTAAAGTTTCACATCAAATGCAGCCCACTGTAGCTTGGAAACACATATTTGATTAATGGTTGTAATCAAAGTAACTTCATTATGTAAGCATAATAACCCAGCCGAGAAGATATTTTAGTATGTGCTAAGAACATATTAATTCCTGGCTGGAGAAATCGTTTTCTTTATGGGGATTAGAGCTGCCTGGTAGGCAGTCTTCCTTGCTGAAACTTTTATGAAAAATATGTATTTGGACAGGAGGAATTTCTGATTCTGCAGCAGTGATAATAGCACTTTGTGCTTCTGCGGGGCCTTTCTGGGGACACGCTCAGCGGTTTCCACGCACATAATCTCATTAATTCTCCTCACAGCCTCGGGAGGCTGGAGGACCCATTGTTCTTGCAGATGAGGAAACAGAGATACAGCTGAGAGGCAGAGACCCCAAACCGGGAAAAAGCCGCTCGGCCTTTGAACATTGAAAAGAAGCAGGCACAGAATTGCAAACCATTTTCTCTAGCAAAGGGCAACAGACATTTTCAAGAATAGTGCTCTGAACACCAGTGATTATAGCAGCCTTGTCCTCAGTAGCCAAAAGGTGGAAGCAACCCGAGTCCATCGACGGACAAATGGGTAAACAAAATACTGTATCTACGCACAACAGAATATTATTCAGGCTTGAAAAGAAAGGAAGTTCGGATGCATATTACAACACGGGTGAACCTTGAACACATTATGCTGGGTGAAATAAACCCATCGCAAAAGGACAAGTACTGTCTGATTCCACTCATAGGAGGTGCCTGAAACTGCCAAATTCACTAGGGGGTGGAGGGCTAGGGGATGGAGATGGGGAGTTGTTGCTTCATGAGGACAGAGTTTCAGTTGAGGAGGATGAAAAAGCTCTGGAGATGGATGATGGTAAAGGATGTACAACAATGTGAATGCATTTAATGCCACTGGACTTGTGGTTAAAATGATCCACTTTACGTTATGAATATCTTACCACAGTTTTTTGAGAAGGAGAAAAATGGGGCGGGAGGAATAAATTGGGAGATTGGGACTGGCATATATCACACTACTATACATAAAATAGATGTCTAATAAGGACCTGCTGTATAGCACAGGGAACTCTACTCAATACTCTGTAATAATGGCCTATATGGGAGAAAAATCTAAAAAAGAGTGGATATACATATATGTATAACTGATTCACTTTACTGTACACCTGAAACTAATACAACATTGTAAATCAACTATACTCCAATAAAAATTAAAAAAGAGAAAGAAGAGGAGAAGAATTCTGAGGATACCGTGCATTTGCTGTGACTGAGACATGCGACCATGGGTTCCTCGGTGGCCCCAGGTGATGTGAGGATAGGAACCTCAGTGACAGGGAAAGATGACATTGGGAGGCTGCAGTGTGTTGGAAAGAGGACCAACCCCTTCTCTCATTACGGTTGCCCTGGTGATGGGAGTAGGGGAGCCTGCTGGATCCAGTCCGTGTTCAAGGCTGCGGTTAGTGTGCCCGAGCCTTGCCCGAGAGACTGTCCCTCCCAGCTTCGTTAACCCCTGCAGGTAACCAAGCTGTTCTTGTCTACTGGTAACAGCTGTGTCTGCCTAGGAGGCTGGGTACTTACCGGCATCGAGGGCCAGCGCCCAGGGTATGCAGTCAGTGCCATGGCATGGGGTTCCCAGCTCCCAAGGGACCCTGCCCTTGGGGTTTAAGCTTCTTCAGCTGCTATCTTGAGGGTCTTAATACTTTCGTCTTTAAATGTGTTTTGTAATGAAGTCCGATGGCATAATGCCGCACGAACCGGGGACTTGCAGACTCAGCTCCTGAGTCATCCCACCTCCCGCCGCCTCCCGGCCTCACAGGCTCAGCTGCCTTCCCTCCCCCCATTTCCTGGGCCCCAGGCCTCCCCTTCCCTGCATTCACCCAGCGCTCACTGCCGTCCTCCACCCCATGGGGACCTGGGTGTGTGTTGGAAGATTGGGGTCGGGCTCCCCACGGCAGCCCCACGTGGGGTGTAAAGGGAGGCTCCCTGCCAGAGACAGCAGCAGCAGAGAGCTTTCAGAGGGCCACGCACGGTACCTGGGGGTCACCCATCTATGGCCTGGGTGTGGTGGTCATCCTGGGGGAAGGGAACCCTGAGCTAGTAGGGTGCACACATGTGCTTGCAAGTCCCAGGGTGTGTCCTGGGTGCCTGGGAAGGTTGACACAACAGTAAATAGAAAATCTTGCTGCGTCTGGATTAGCAATCTACTGATGATTATTCTCTGCTATGTATAAAACGGTGCTGCGAGGGAGGGGAAAAGCATTTTTCAATACATCAAACTTTTGTATGGAATTTTTCATAATAAACAATCAAGGCTACGAATTTTTTTTTAATGGAAAAGAGAAATTTTGTAAGAAGGCAATATTAACCTAATCATCACGTAAGCACTCTGGATGAAGAATTCCGCAAAACTTTGTTTTATGGTTACTTCTTCTCTTAGATTCTTAATTCGTGAGGGGGGTGAGGGGAGGGAAGGGTTTCTCCTAAAAAGCATTAGTTGTGTTTTTTAAGATAGTGTAACTTGCTTAAAATTCTTACGTGACATTGACAAATAAAAAGCTGTTTTAATATTTTTTTAAAATCTCCATTGTGACACATGGAGAGAAAGAGAGACAGAAGAAGAAAGAAAAAAAGGCTTTATATTTTATAACTTTAATGACACCTCTTTCCTGCTTTGTTAACAAAAGTCTCCATGTTTTCGTTTTGCTCTGGAACCTACAAATCATGGAACCTGTCCTGCCGACGTCATCTCTCAAATAGGCAATAGACTTGCAGGAGGGATGTTGAGATCTTTATTTTGCAGCTGAGGAAAGGGAACCACCAAGGACGTCAGGGGAAATCTCTCCTGAATGGGTCCAGCCCCAGATGGAGGGGCTTCCAAGGATGCTCTGGCACCCCTCGCCCCAGCAGGCAGAGTCCTGTGCCCTGTGGACCAGCCTTGGGGCCTCAGCTGTGGTCAGGCAAAGCGGCTTTGCACTTGGGTCCAGAAGGCCCGGGTTCTCCTTGTAGGTCTTTGATTGACTTGTTGCATGGCTTTAGACTCCAATTCTGTTTACCTGCCCTGATTCTGTTTTAGTGTGGGTACATGGAATTAAGCATTCCCTTCTCTACTGAGGACACGCATGTCACTGTGAGATCACGGATGTAAAATTGAGCTGAAACTTGGCAGGATACAGAGGTTCAGATGCATGATTTACCTCACGAGGTTTAGCTTAGACCCGCTTAGCTTCCCCAGAGCCTGGCGAAAGAAAGAGAGGGGAGAGAAAGATTCCTTATCTAGGGAGTAAAGATAATTTTATTGTATTACTTTTATGATGATATTGATTTTTTTAGTCTTAATGGATGCCGTAGAGCTTTGGATAAGGGGTAGGAGAGGGGCAGAAAGGGAGGGGTTCTTGTTTAGCCAGCCTTAAACCCTCCAGGTCTGGAGGGTTTCCTTACTTACAAATAAAGAGGAAGGGAACAAGATGTCACGTATGAAATGAATCCTAAAATTCTCTTATATTTTAATCTTAATTTTTTCCCCTTCAAAATAGGTGTTTGGTGTCTGGTTCTCTTTGATCATCTGCATAGACATCTGTTCGTATAAATTTAAATCCGATGAATCTGCTAGAAATGGTATTCCTACATCTTTCACACATATTTGTAGTATAATTTGGAACCTACTTAAAATGGCACTTATAAATATGTCTTGGGTCATTTCTGTGGCCAGCGTTTCTATCCCATCAGGTTGTTGTGTGGATTGAATACCTGCACAGTATATAGAAAATGTCCCAGCACAGTGTCAGGATGCATGAAAGTTAGCTGTTGTTATTATAGGATGGTGTGTGTAAGAGAGAGAGAGAGAGAGAGAGAAGGAGAAAGAGGAAGAAAGAGGGATAAGATGAAAGGAAGGAAAGAAGGTAGACAGGAGAGAAGGAGGGAGGGAGTGAAGGGGAGATTAGTAAGGAAAATGGAAAGAGGAGGACAGTCAGAACTGACAAGGCCTTGGAGCTTTCCAGTTGAGCTTTTTCACTCCAGGCTGTATATTAGGATCACTAGAAGAGCTTTAAATAAATCCATTCCCAAGCCCGACCCCCAGAGACTCTGGTTCAGTTGATCTGGGGTAGGGCCTAGACACTGTTATATTTTTAAAACTCTTCAGCCTGATTCCAACTTCTGAGATGCAGGCCAGGTTGAGAACACCTGGTCCCATGCAGCTCACCTATGAATCAGATGAGAAAACCAAGTCCCAGGGCAGCCAATGGTCTTGCCCTCTCATGGTATCATGTCCATGGATAGCATGAGGTTGGAGCCCAGCCTCCTTGCTCCTGGTCCCCTTTCTCCTCTCCTCCTCTGAGAGGACCAGTGCTCTAACCCAAGGCCACCAGATCCCAAACCACAGCTGCAGAGTCCAGAGTAAAGCACTTCCAGGGGGTCTCCAACCTGAGCAGCAGAATTTGAGAAGACGGCTGCCACCTTAGCGCCTGACCTTTGCGACACTCACGGATTCACGTTTTCACCTAAGCCTATTTTCTGTATTCAGAATAATGAAAATTAGGTGTTCAGTAACTTTTGATTGACTGATGAAATAATAGTGAAAATAAATTTTGATTCAAATCTCTGCATGAAATGTTCATTGTGGAACACAGGCAGTGGGTATATGGCTCTTCCGCTTTCTGTATGTTTGAAAATGTTTATAGTCAAATGTTGGGAAGACGTAAAAAAATATCTGAAGAAGTAGCTAAAAAAAGAGAAAGAAGAAGTAGCTTAAAAAATGTGTTCACGTCTCAGAACATCTCCATCCCCGGCCCTCCCAGCTGGCAACCCTGACTCTGTCCCTGACTGTGTGTCCCCGACTGTGGTTTCCAGCGTGGGTGTCGGGGCAACCTTGTTGCCTTGTTCTTAGCTCCACACCGTCCTCTGCCGCCTCTGTTCTGACCACGTGGAGGGACTGAGGGACTCCCCAGGATGCAGGTCTTTCCTGCTCAAACACGCGAGGTCCTGGGCACTTGGGAAGATTGGCTGCCCTCTATGGGAGTCGTTATTGATAACAATGATGGTTTTAGAATACGACTCATTAAAGTCAGATCTTGGTTGACTCTTGCATTTGGGCCTTTGACACCCATTCCTCTTTTCTAATTTTCTCTTTTCTTCTCTGTAAAATGAAGGGATTGAACCCTACTGTCTTGACAGGCATGTTGTCTAGTTGCGGCTTATCCAGGACACCTGGTATTTCCTTTTGTTTCTTTTTCAGTGGTCTTTTTGGCAGAGCTGAGGTAGAAGAAAAGAAATAAAACTGTGTTAGGATCAGTTTTGTACTATTGGTAGAGTCAGTAAAGCAGGAAAGTTTGGAAATAATCTTTCTTATCAGTGATTTATTAATATAATTTTTTATTTTCTCTTTTTCCTTGTGTTGAAAAATCGGTGTGTCCCTCAATTTATCACTGAATTCCCTGTCCAAACATGCAGTGATGTACTGTTCATATTTGCAGGGTTCACTGTTATGAGTAAGGTTGGTTATCGCTCTTAGGTAAACTCACACCTTCTCAGTGCTTCTGGCATGATGGGAACACCCTTTAAAATCATTCACGTAGCGACATACCGTCCTATGTAGTGTTCTGGTAAATCCTTTAGTGTTAAACAGCCAGCTGTTGGGGGTGGAGGGAGGGAAGAAAGTCCTGATTTCTAGCGTTTGTCGGTTTCAGTGGTGTAAATCCTCCCACCCCACCGTGGCCAATTTCAAGCTAAATAGGTGGCATCACTGGACTGCAGAGTTGATCTCCATATGCAGAATCGGCTCACCCTGGGGGGGTTGGGCAGCGGCTCCACTCTACCGCTGCATCTCTACCCTATGAGAAAGTAGGTCAGATGGGCCTCCCTTAAACCATAAGAACGTAGATTTGCTGAACATTAAGATGCTGTTAGGTGATAGCCTGGTTTCTGAAGGAAATTTATAAAGCGGTATGTAACGAAATAAAACAGCACTCTCTTTAATGGGAAGTTTTGCAGGAGAAGCACACGGTGAGCCATCCTTGAACAAAGCCCTGTTGGTCTGGATTTCCTTTGCACCCACTAGCAAGGCTGCTCTGGCCTCCCCTTGGTGCCCATCCCTGTTACGTTACCCCATCCATTCGTTATGCTTCAGAGACCCTTGCAGAAAGCCCTGCTCCACTGACATGCTGTCAACTCTCTGCACCCGTGACTGTGACCAACGGAAAAGGTTGTGCCTTCAGACATTAGCATTGCAAAGGGACGTGATAATGATTGCTTTAAAAAAATTCTTTTGACCATTTCTTTAAAGGGCTGAAAATACTTGGGTAGGACAGAACATGGGCCTGTCAGACTGTTTCTGAATATTAACCAGAACTAAAATACCCATTTTGGTGGGGCAGTCCTCCAAAAGAGACATATGATTAAAAAAAGAAGCATTTTTTTTGCAGAGTAAGAGGGACAAACCATAAACCAGAGGGCCAGGATTTAATCGAGGCACTTCTCCCACGTAGAATGCAATAAAGCTTTTCATTAGTAAGAAAAGGAAAGGGCAGAAAACAAGCAAGCTCTCCAAGCAATGCTTCATTTTCTTGGAGAGCAATAATATCTTCCTCTAGCTGGATGTTTCAAAGTGATAGGAGATTACATTCAGGTGAACACCAGCCTTCACAATGCATTTGCTCCCTCCCCTAGTAGCAGCTCATAAGGTAGGACAGAAACCCTTATTGTAGAATTGATCCACTCTCATTGGAATGTAAAGAACTGAGAGTGATTAAATACCCCAGACCTGGGAAGTGATCACACTTACCATGTCCTCACAGGAAATCTGTATTTTTTCACACTCTGCCATTTTACAAATTTCTTTTTTTTCCTTTTTCAGCAAATACTGCACACTGAGAAATCCTCTCTGTGACCTTTAGATGCCCATGACACTGGGAGACATTAGTGTGGATTAATTTCCAGAACACAGCTTTGCCACCAGAGTTTCTCTATTCTGTGCTCAGCACAGGAGGTTGTAGAAATAGGCTCCTTACTGGAGGGACCAGGGGGCCACGTTCCAAAGCTAAATTCCCAGCTTTGATAAGAATGAGAAGTAAATATTTTCTTCTTCTTGGGCCTACAACAGATTTATTTACAGTTTTGCAATTGAGGTCACTTTTGGTGGCTTTGGGATCTTTCATTATCATGACTTAGCTCTCAGCCTTTATAAGAAAAACATTTTGGTTAGTGGATATGAGGCCAAATTGAAGATGTCTTTAGTAAAGAAGCCTCATGAAGATGATGTGCCCAAAGACCTGAGCGGACCACAGCCCCCAAGTCAAAGCCCACATTCACATTCATTCCTCATCTGAAGACCCCCCTCTCCTGGGGCATGAAGAAATCCCTGCCATCAGATACACAGAGAAGCCATGGGTCTATGCTCATGTAACACTGACTGTGTGCTGTGGGCTGGCTTCCTTTAACCTCTCAACAATCATCATCTCCATCTGACAAAAACCAAAACTGAGGCACAGAATGGTTAGGGGACTGTCTAAAGCCACACAGTGAGCCAGTGGCACGCCTGAGGATTCAGATTCAGGCAACTACCATGTTATACAGGCTGATGACAACCTAACCCGTGAACAACAAGTATTCAACTGGTGGTGGTTTTGGAAACTATACGAGTCATACACTACATCCTCCTCTGCAGAGCTAGCCAATAGAAATTGTTTTTTCAATATAGAATATATGCCATATTTTCCCAGATAGTCTGGACCTATGGTTAAGGTCAGCTTAAAACAATTCTCAGTCTCCTATTATAGAAAAATCCAAAATAATAATGGATAAACATAATAGTTCAATTCTCTGTCATGTAGCTTTTTTTTTTCTGGAGCGAAGCAGGCCAGATTGGGGTAATAGCTTCAGGGTGTCATCAGAAACCCAAGCTCCCATCTTCAGAGTCACCTCATGATCCAATATGGCTGCTGGTGCTCCAGCTATCAGGTCCTGATTTCAGGCTGGCACAGGAGGAGGCAGAGGAAGTCTAAAGGGATTCCAACCAGCTGAGCATGCCTCCCAGAAGTTTTAGATATATCACTGCCTTGATCTCAGTCATATGGCAATACCTGACTATAAGAAAGGCACATAAATACATTCTTTCATTCAGGTATAGATTTTTTTTATAATGTCTCCTGTTAAAAACTGGGGAAAGAAAGAAAAAATGGGCTTGGGGAGGCAACTGAAAATATCTGCTCAAGGTCAATAGTTCACACCTACTGTTAGAGTTTAAGGGGGCCCCCAAAATAATACTACTGAGTTCAGAATCAAGTAATGGAGAGACACAGGAGTAGCGTAGTTTGATATGAGACTTCTGGAGAATGTGGGTTTGTAAATCCTACATCTAGAATTAGGGAGAGTTACCCACCCATCCCCTGACCAGGCCAGAGGCACACAGCTCTCCTTTTACTCAGACACATCCCCTGTCATTATGGGAATTTTGCAGATCAGACACACACCCTCTGCCAACAGGTAACCCAAAGGGACTGGGCCTCACTGGTTAGTTCCTTCCCAGCTCTCACATCAGTAAGTCACTGCCCCGTCATGCAGGAGAGAGGTCAGGAGTGCTGTTCTGATGGAAGGTCCCTCCATTTTGGAAGCATAAGAAGTGGGGGGCATGTCCGTAAACAACCGCCTACTTATTTTGGCTGATGGGACCTCACTTCGTTTATGATGTTCCTATTATTTTATTTCTGGTCTGTAAATTCTTCTGCTCATATGCCCAGTGGCGTGCTAGTAAACATTTAACATGCAGATCTCAAAAAAGTATAAATAATAATAAAATATTATAAAATAATTTTATAATATTATTTTATTATAAAAATAATAAAAATAAAATTATTTTATAAATAAAATAAAATAATAATTGTATATATAATTTTACTATGGGAAACCAATTCCTGTCTTTAAAAGATGTAGTGATTGTAGAAGCAAAAGAAAGCATCTTGAGATTCTCAAATAACTTGCCTCCTTAGAACATAATTTTTTTAATTAAAAAGTCAACTGCGTTTCAAATTTATAAGTAATTTTACAACATATACAAATATGGGGGTTGCTGTTATCATGGAAAAGGGTTTTTCACCAGGAACAGTTACCCTGACTCACGTTCCTGGGCATCCCTGAGTACATCCCGAGGAGCTGGTACCCACTGCTGAGGACATCCTACCAAGGGCAGTCGTCTGCTGGCAGTGGCAGTGTCAGTGGTTGTCCCTCCAAATCCCTCCCAGGAAAATGACAGCACCACCTTCCGTTCTGGTATATTTTTCGAAAGAAGACCTTCAGGGATGCTTATACAGAGATTTTGAGTCCATGAGCACAGAGTAAATCGCCCACAGAACTGACTTCTCCTACCCTCTTGGACACTTAAAATGTTTTTATTAGAGGCCATTTCTTTGGAAAGAAATCTTAAGTATTTTAAATCGTTTTAAACCAACCACACCAGGCTAGTTTAACATTTTTTAATGGTTCAGGAACATCATTTAAAAACCCACAATGATGGTCCTCTAGGGCCCCCGGAAACACTCAGGGGTGGCTGAGATGAGTGTGGGGTGAGGGGAGGAGGGACACCGGAGTTGCTGGACTCAAGTGGCCCCCGCATCACCATGCGTCCTGAGGTTCATGCCTACTCAGTGCTGTCACACTTCCCTCTCTCGTATCAGCTCTTCCATTCCTTCCCTTTTGTTGGTGGTCCCACCCCTGGTAGCCTGCCACTCTCCCCAAGGGTGGGTTTCCATCTGCCATGGGCGGCAGGAAAGTAACTTAACTGCAGTCCTGTGTCCTGCTTGTAAACATTAAACAGAGAGCATCAGGGACTTTCCCCTGCTGCTAAAACGTTTGCATTTTGTACATTTTGGGGCCATTTTGGGGTTCTTAGACACGATATATGATTGCTTCATTTTTTCATAAATATATTCCCTATGGTTGAGGTTTACTGAAATGACGCCACTCTAAAGAAAATTCTTACTCCATGTTTAAAGGAAAACTGATAAGGAGACATGTCCAAAGAACCTCCCAGGTGAGCCCGGCCTCTCCCCGCCACCAGGTTCAGGAAAGTGGTCCCAGGCATCACAGCGCGCTGGGCAGGCTGGGGTCACACACGGGGCTCTGCACAGCAGGGCAGGTGAGCTCCACGGCCCCAAGCACAGCTGTCCAAAGCTTTTGCCCAGGTCCCCCTTGGTCAAGCTGTGAGCTTTCCCTTTCAGCTCTCCATCCACACGTAAGATGTCCAAGTTCCACACCCCTTGTTCAAAAGTGTTCGGTAGCAGCCAGAGCTGTTTGATGACAGATAATGCAAAGACAAAGGCAGGAGCAGGGAGATGGGGGGAGTGGTCCACTCTGCTCCCTGCTCCTCTTGGACCTTCAGCCCAGCCTCCCCTGCTGTGGGAGACACTCTTGAAGAGGGTGCCATGCCTCCCTTGGGCCCCACCAGTGGTGTGCTTACCAGCCTCCTCTCTGCTGACGCCCCATGGTTGGTGGCTATCTGGACCGGTCCATGGCTCCTTTACCTGGGGCCGTTGAATTCCCAGGGCTTCAGACCTTGTCCTCAGCGAGGAGGAGAATTGGGGAAGGGACCATCGTCCCGGGTTCACAGACCCATAGGCCCTTCTCATGCTCCTACACAGGCTACCGCTGGAAGCCTTCTGCCTTCAAGATCTCAGAGGAGGGACAGCTCCGGTCCCTGTGTTTGCTTAGTTCTCCCAGCTGGCAGACATCTCCCTCTCCTGGAACCTTCCTCACCACCCTCAACTGCTCTGTAGTGGAAGCACCGCGGTAGACCTGGGGTTTCCACAGCCAGGAAGCAGCATGCTGGAGCAGACTATGCCAGCTCACCTTCTTGCAGCTTTATCCACTCTCTACTCTTGGAGCTCCCCCACTGATGCTGGTGGTGGAAGCGCTGTAAGAAGGACCTCGGTCCTTGTCTTCTTTGAAGAAAGAATTCAGCAAAGAGACCAAGGTTGTGAAATAGAGACAGAGTTTATTAGAAGCAAAGTATGTGTGGAAGAGCACACAGGCGAACTCGGAGTGAGTTGCACACAATAGGGGCTGCTTAGGTTGCTTATATGGGGGCATTTTTCTCTGGCCAATCATCTTGAAGTGTCTGCAGGAGACTGGTTGCAGCTTCTCAGCCTGGGCCTGTCTCCATCACGTGGTTGAAGGGGAACATTCTTTCCATGCCCAGTCTTCTTACATAGAGACTGCAAAATGGTGGAGCCACTTGGGAAAATAGTGTGGCAGTTTCCCAAAGTGTTAAACACACAGTTGCCTTGTGACCCAGTTGTTCCACTCCTAGCAACCTACCCAGGAAAAATAAAAACATAAGTCAGCACAACAACCTCTACACAAATGTTTGCATTATTTGTAAAATCCAAAAAGTGGAAACTATTCAAATGTATACCAACTGGCGAATGAATGAACAAAATGTAGTCTATCCACGCAGTGAACTATCACTCAGTAATGAAAAGGAACAAAAGTACTGGGTACACACTCCAGTATGTATGAACCTTGAAAACATGCACAGTGGAAAAAACATCCAGAAAGCTAGAGACAAAAAGAAAATATATTTACTGTAGGATCCTATTTATAGGAAATGTCCAGAAAAGGCAAATCTAGAGGGACAGAATGTCCCTTAGTGGTTGCCTAGGGCTGGGGGTGGGAAAGGAAAGTACCCATAAATGGACAGGCAGAATCTTTTGGAGTAATCTAAATGCTCTAAAATTTGAGGTGGTGATGATCATACAACTCTATATACTTGTATTGGGTTGTACTAGTAATGTGTGTGTGTGTGTGTGTGTTGGATAATGCAAATACACTTGTTTTGGGTTGAATAGTGTCTCCTCAAAATTCACATCCACCAGGAACCTCAGAATATGACCTTATGTGGAAGTAGGTTCTTTGCAGATGTAATTGGTTAAGATGAAGTCATACTGAATGAAAACGGGTCTTAAGTCCGATGACTGGTGTCCTTACAAGAAATCCGTGTGAAGACACAGAGAAACATTCAAAGGAAGTACCCATGTGAAGATGAGGGCAGAGATTGGAACAAAGCTGCCACAAGCCAAGGAACACCTAGGGCCACCAGAAGCTGGAAGAGGCAAGGAAAGATTCTTCTCTAGAGCCTTTGGAGAGAGCACAGTCCTGACGTCATCTTAATTGTAGACTAGCCTCCAGAACTGTGAGAAAATACATTTCTGTCGTAAGCCACCAGCCTGTGGTCATTTGCTACTGCCACCCTAGGACACGAAGGCAATCCTAAAACCCACTCACTCATACACTTATAGCAGGTGAATTTTGTGGTGTGTTAATTATACCTCAGTGAAGTTGTTAATAAAATTAAAAATTTTCTTAAATAGGCCAGAGGAAGAGAGGGTTGAGAACCAAAGGTTAGGGATGGTAGAGACAGTTCTGCCAATTCTCAGATATGCAGGAAGAGAAATCTCACTATGGCTGTAGGCAGCTTTCTTTAAAACATGGGACTCGCAGTGTGTCTTTTCCTAGGTTCCGAATCTGTCCACTCCACATCTTGTTATCTCTGCCACACACCCACTGACTATAGAGAAACGTCACAGTGCAGGGTCTTCCATGGGGTTTCAGGCTACAAAGCTGGTAGATCTCTGGCTTGTCTCAAACCCTCCCGACCGGCCTTGGGGAAGACATGCCCCAGTATGTGCCAGTCTCAGGAGAAGGCCAAGTGTTTCTATGGTCAAGTGCCCAGGGCTGGGACACTGGAGGGCTGTGAGGTAGGATATAAAGAGCATAGTGTGAGCTTGACCTTATAAATGAGGGAGGGTCTTTCTTTCTGTGATTGGGAAAATGAGGTTAAAAAAACAGGCGAAAACTATAAATTTGCTTTAGTTCTTTTTAAATCTTCCTGGTTGTTTTTGATAACATCTTGTTGTTTCCTCATGTTTTAAAAATATCTTCAAACATTTTGTGTATGATTATTTCAGGTTCTGTGTCTGGTAATTCTAGCATCTGAAGTCTTTGGGGGCTGCTGATTCTCAATGAGAGTAGATTGTTTCCTCATGTGTTTTATATTTTTGTTTTGTGAGTTCATGTTTAGAGATGGTTTATCTGGGAGAATCTCGATGGGCCTGGATAAAGGGCCCATCCTTCTGGAATGTGTTTTTGTTTGCTTTTGCTGGATTCCTCAGGCCCATTACCAAACTAGGGTCACCATCACATCAATCCTTTAGCAGGAATTTGACTCCGAACCTACGTAGAGTCAGACCAGCTACACATTCTCAAGGGAGATGGTTTTTCTTCATTCGCAACGCAAGCCAAGGCGGTTTGCTTCTCCCTTTGCCATCGTGCGGTCTTATGTACTGACTGACTTGTGGTGATTGGCTTGCTCCTAGGATGGAGACCTTTGGGGAGCTCTGCTCGGAAGTTTCACTTTTATCTCCTGCCTCACAGGCAGTCAAAGCACCGGCACTGTAATACCTGGGGCCTTTCAACGTCCACCTTTGTTTCTGGCTCCTGGGTTTTCTCTCACTTTCTTATAAACTTAGTATGCATTTAAAAGGTGTTTGTTATACACTGTCCAGCATTTCTAGGTGGTCTGTGGCAAGGGCCTGGGGCCTCATGTCTCCTGGCATATTGCCCAGGATGGGAGTCTACAGATGGATCTTGAGGTGGAGAGAGGGAACTGGACAAGTTTCACAAGTAAAGGTTCCTGCTCTCTCAATGCATCGGGATGAGATTCCCTGCTGTAAACGATGGGAGAAGGATAGGTCCAAGGTTTCCACGTGACTGTAAAAGTTTGTGCCAGCTGTGGGATGGGGTGTCGAGAGGCCGCTTCAAGGATTGGTTACCAGCAGCCAGGGCTCCATCCCAGTTGACTAACAAGGTTTCGTTCCCATAGCTGACAAGGAGAGTTAGAAATGTAGGAGATTACAGAAGGAGTGTAATTCTCAACGGAAGCCCCCTTTCCCATCCGATAAGCAAGTCACATCATTGTCCTGTGTGTTCCAGGGGATGTGGGTCTGCCGTCCACAGGGATTGGAAGAGAGCAACACCCCACAAGTATGAAACCGCAGGGCAATTTCTGCTTAGGGCTCATTTAGTCCGGTTTCATTTTTCTGCCACCTTCCAACTATCTTGATCATGATTCTTGCTCAACGGTTTCCTGAATGCATTTTATTTCAAAGAAACACCTCCTCGGGAATTCTCTGGAGATCCAGTGGTTGGGATTCTGCGCTTCCACTGCCGGGGGCCCGGGTTCCATGATCCCTGGTCAGGGAACTAAGATCCCACAAGCTGCGCAGTGCAGCCAGAAAGAAAAAAAGAAACTGAGCTGCGTGTTAATAAGGTGGGGAAAGCCGAGAACCCTGCTTTGCCGAGTAAGTTGTGTCGTTTTTGGGTTTTCAGTTCCTGCAATGATTACGTCCTATCCAAACACCACCCTGGCCACTCAGGGTCAGAAGAAGGAAATGAGCTGCACGGCCCATGGCGAGAAGCCCATCATGGTCCGCTGGGAGAAGGAGGACCAAATCATTAACCCCGAAATGGCCCGCTATCTCGTGTCCGTCAAGGAGGTGGGAGAGGAGGTGATTTCCACTCTGCAGGTAAAACATGACAAACATGGCAGATGAGAAGCTACCTTCATGGGCAGAATAAGCCTGTCTTTTCACATAAGTGGGTGCATATGGGTAGCCAATAGCAAATCAGCTTTTGAAACATTTACGAAGCACTGCCTCTCCCGCTTCCCATAATGGGATTGCTGAGTAGCCTGCAAAAATAGTGCTTTATCATACGAAAAATTGTTAAGAGTAAAATTATTGGGAACATGGCAGGGAACCCAACCGTAATAATAAAAAGAAAGAGAGAAACAGAGTCTTTTAATGACAGCTAATCCTGGCGGAATGACAGCCTAGGTTGTGCACATGTGTTAACTTCCTGTAAAAAGAAAAATTAGATGGGTTCTTGGACAAAAAATATTATAAGGAAAATATTTTGCTTCTTGGGGTAAAACCCAACATAAAAAAGGACTGCAGTCTCTTAGAACTTTTAGCACCACTGGTAGTTAGCTGGGTGATTCTTTTAATATGGGGGAGAAATGATGCCGTAGGACACACATGGAAAGAAAAAGCCCTGTGTTTGAAACGCTGATATTGATTCATTCCCAGGGTCCAATCCTGGGGTCCTGGGAGACCAGACCTTTATTGCAGTGTTTATAGATCTGTTTTCTCAGGCAAGGCTGCTTTGAATGCTTTAAAAATCCACTATGAGATTAAAAAAACCAAAGTATATGGGGAATATATATCAACCTGACCGTGACATCCTACATAAATTACACATCCAATTTAACAAGCTGGCAGCTGACACGGATCGTCTACGTTGACTGTTTCCATCTGCACATTTACAATTGTGCTGAAATAATTTGCTCTCAGAATTGTGTGTCCTTGTGTGTGTGTGTGTTTGTGAGAGTGTACATGTGTGTGCTTGGGGCTGGGAGAAGGGTGAGAGTGGAGAGAAGATTTTTACAGCCAAAAGCCCTTGAGTTGTTCCCTCACTCCGTTCTCCTGGGTAAGATGGATTTCTCTCTGCTTTACGCATAGATTTTGCCAACGGTAAGAGAAGATTCTGGCTTCTTCTCCTGTCACGCTATCAATTCTTATGGGGAGGATCGTGGAATAATTCAGCTCACAGTGCAAGGTAGGATGGACATAGCCTAGGGGGAGAAACACGGCTGTTTCAGGACAGTAAGTGTGTGCCCAGGCTTGGGAATCTGTGTGGCCTCAGCTTGACATGTCACACTTCCAAGTCCTCAGAAAATTTTGAATCTGTACAAAGTTGGTGCTAAAGCATCATTTTGCAGATCTCATGATTATGTCAAGATGCAGCCCCAAAACACAGGGAACAAAGTTCGTAAAGGAATTGGGTTTGGATGACTGGGCAGCCCTGATAGTGTGCCCTTCTTGCTGAATTTTAGGGATCCTTTTACTAGACGATCCGAATGAAAGTTTAATATCTGGGGCCAAAATAGTTTTTGAGTTAATAGATCCCAGGCCAGACCAGAAGAGTGACACTGAAATCTTCCATGTTTGGTCCAGCTTTACAAGTGCTGTGAAAATTGGCAGATTTGAAAAGTGAAAATTTTCCATCCTCAAAAGGGATTGGGGAAAAAAATACTTCCAGGTAAAAAAAATCGTCTGCCCATGTCGAATGCTGACAAAGCTTTTGTGAGTCACCCTCAGCGTTTCCACTAGCGTCTACGTCTGAACAATATCTGAACTGATCCCGGGTTTTCTGTTGGCTGCACAGAGCCTCCAGACCCTCCTGAAATTGAGATCAAAGATGTGAAGGCACGCACAATCACCCTCAGGTGGACCATGGGATTTGATGGAAACAGCGCCATCACGGGCTATGACATTGAATGCAAAAATAAATCAGGTAAGTCCTTGATTTCCTCCGACTTTATTTCCGCTTCAAAAAGCCCTTTTATTTTTTGCCTTTTTAATGGATTTTACCTGTAAGAAGAACCTGGACTCTGGGAAACTCAGAGGGGGCTCTTTTTAGCAGTTTGTCTCTTCCCTTGCACGAAGTACACCCACGTTTCCTGTGGTGGGAGTGGTTTTCTGTCGAGATGGCTTCGTTGGGTCAGCCCTGCCTCTTTTCTCTTTGAACCAGCAGGACCTCTATCTGATTGCTCCCTGTGGCCACTTTGGCAGTGTCACCACCGATGGCCGCATGGGCTGCTACCGATCCAACCTGGCCCCTGTCATTATTTTTTCTACCTCCCCGGCTTCCCTTTGCTTCCCTCGTGTCCGAATCCCTGAGTACCAGCTGTGTTCAGTGTCTGTGGGCGGAGTTGAGTGGTGGTGGTGTGCGCAGAGGGCCACGTCTTCTCGAGATGGGCGCTGACCCTGCGGGGCCCTCCTGGATGTGCAGGGACAGGCCAGGGGCGCGAATGCAGGCGAACACTCCTGGCTTCCTCTGCGCCAGCAAGTGGCCGGCTCGCAGGGAGCTCAGAAATGAAACAGACCCAGCTGTCAGGACCACGACAGGCGTGCCTGTTGATCATCTTAAAGTGACAATGACAAGGCCACTTGGAACGTTAGGACCCATCAGGCCGAGGGTGGGGTACCACCGCTGTGGCTCCTGGTCTGGACTTTGACACAAAAGAGACGAGGAATTAGAGCAGCAGCATGTGAAGAGTTAACAGAATCTCAGAGGCCAGGAAAGCGGCCTTGTTTCTCCTCTCTGGGCACCGTGCGTTACTTCACAGCACCCCGTTGTGACCCATTTAGTATCCTTGGAGCTGAAGCTGGAGTAAAAAATTAAGCTGGAGGCAGCTGGGAAGGCAGGTCAGGAGGGAGGAAATGTTTCAGTACGAGTGGGCAAGGGGCAGAGCAGGAGAACGTGTGAGACGGGAGTAGGAAGCAAGTCCAGAAAAAGCCTAAGGGGTGGGGCTTAAGGAAAGCAATTCATGGTGATGAGGACAACTTGTATCAAACCAAGACTAGGGGTTGCAGCAATAGTGCTTGACGCTGGCGATAAGTCACGGGTTGGAAATGCGTAAGAAAAGACGTCGGAGGAGGTGAAATGACTTGGCTGGGTCCCCTGAGCCTCAACCAGAGACCTGGAAGTGAGCTGATGCTTACGTGGGACCTGAGGAAGGCTCCTGAGAGGAGCACAGTGGCTGCAGTCACACTGTCGCCTGGAAATGTGGCAGGTCCAGTGCAGGTGGAGGTGAAGGGTGCCCCGTGAGCAAGCTGAGGGCAGTGCTGGTCCCAGCAGGGCTCTTTCAGGAATCGGGACCAACGGGCTTGCCCAGGGCCAGAGGAAGAGAGGAGGCCTTGCCTTCGTTCTAAAGAAATCAGGTCAGGATGGAACCCAAGATTGAGAAGTTCTGAGATCCAGGTCTTGAAGTAAAGGAAGTGCTTCTTAGGTGAGATCTGCATGTTCTCTTGGAGAACAGCCTGGAAACTGATGGCAACAATGAGAACTCAGCAGAAACACAGACGTGCATGATGCAGACACTCTGCAGAGTCCCCGGAGGGAGGGACAGACCCCGCCAGCCTCTCTGGCTGGGCACTGACCGAAGGACTGTGGGTCTGGGAGCTAGTGCCCAGGCAGGCTCTCAGGGGAGCAGCTCGGTGCCTCCCTGTTTTCAGGGCATTAGTCATTTCCAGGTGCCGGTGACGGTCCAGTGGCTCCTCAAAGGGGTTTGGGGTCCAGCCTGTCCTGGCTCAGCTGTGACCCTTTCTCTTACCAGCTGTACCCGCCCCAAACCATCCTCCTCTGTGAGATGGGCTCCCACAGCATCACTGTGACAAGGGTCCCTCAAAGACTGCCCTCCCGTTCCTGGACCACACAGTTACTATGGTTACTCCCACCTGATACTTAGACGCCACTCGTCATGTTACCTCCACAGGGACTCATCCCTGGTCCACATTCGCGGCCAGGCCTCCCTCTCATGTGCTCCTACAGTCTCTCCCCTTCCTTTCCTGGCAGGTGCCATCATGTGGGATCACATATTTAACTCTATTTGTTTTTCAAATTTATCAATATTTTCTTTTATTACATCTGGGTTTTGAGTTAAGTTAGAAAAGTTGTTCTCTACCTCTGGCCATAAAATAATTCAGCCTCTTTTCTTATAGTACTTCATGTTGTTTCTTTCCCTCTCTTTTCAAAATTTAGATCTCCAAACCATTTGGAGTTTACTCTTCTGTATGCTAGGAGAGATGGATCTAGTTTTATCTTTTCCAAAATGGGTCTCCTGTTGCCCCAACATCATTTATTAAAAGGTCCACCTTTGCCCAGTGAGTTCAAATGCCACCTCTATCACATACTAACTTTCCATATGTACTTGAGTCTATTTCTGGACTTTCTATTCTACTCCATTGGTTTATCCATTAATGCACCAGTACCAGACCATTTTAATCACATAGGCTTTATGTCTTAATATCTAATAAGGCTAGTCCACCCTTGTGACTTTTCCTTTCCAGTGTTTTCTTAGTTTTCCATATATAACTTTAGGATCAACACGTTTAGCTCCATAAAAGCATGTTTTTGTTATTGTTAATGAGATCACATTAAATTTGTTTATTAGCTTAACGGAGAACTGACATTTTTATGATGTTGTGGGTTTAACTGGTCCATCAAAAAATATGTGAAGTTCTAACCCCTGGTACTGCACAGTGTGACCTAGTTGGGGAATGGGGTCAGAGAGTTGTGATTGACGATTATTAACATGTCAGCCCTACCAGACTGGGAGCTCCTTGGGGTGCGCTGAGCCCAGCCCAGTTCCCCTGGACCTAGCACAGGCCTAACATGTGGAGTGTCAGCACTCCACAGATATTTGGTGAATTCTCATTGAGAAGGGAATGCATTTACAACTCACTGTCTGGCACATAACAAACGGGTAATAAATGCAGCTTTTAGTATTACTCCAGCGTGCACCAAAATGCTTATATGTAAAAGGCCTCTAGGACCATCTGTGTTTGTTTAACTACTTGCTACCCATTCAGGATCCTCAGTGTCTCCCACGTCTCCTGTAAGTTTCCCAAAGGCAGGGACTCTGATTCGGTGCTTCCCCAGCACCTAGCACAGTGCCTGCCACATAAGACGTGCTCAGTAATACTTGTGGCATTTAATTTACGTGCAATCCAAACCTAAGAATTACCTTTATCGCCAACAGCATTTTCAAATGTGTAAGTTGATGGGACTGTACATAATTAAAGCAGGAAATCTCCTTATCTGTGAAGCTGGGGATGGTCAGAATCAAGGGATATATTTCCATCCTTCTACTCCACACACACACACACACACACACACACACACACACACACACACACACGGCCAAGCTCATGGCTAAGGCGTTTTTGCAGTCCTGGAACCCAGCAGTCTGAGGGTCAGAATGAGCACCACGGGGGTCCTTGGGGAAAAGCCCATGGACAGGTAGCCATGGCCTGAGGTCTGCACCAGGGCCCTCCAGGACCTCCATCACTTTCAGTTTGAAAGGCCTGGGAGGAAGGAGCGATCAGTAGCAGGCAGGAATCACAGTCACTGCTGTAGGAAAAGTGTTAGCATTTTCATGTGTTAGTTGCTTCCTCAATAAGTTTTGAGTATATAAACAGTACAGCCATAATTTAAGTGAGTGCAGTTTATAGGCAGAGTACATAGAAACTGATCCTTCAAGTCACAGCTTAAATGTCACCTCCTCCAGGAAGCCTTCCCTGACTACCCAGTTTATGGCATGCCCCTCTCTACTCATAGAGCACCCTGTACGCCTTGGAACATTTGGTGAGCTTGTGACTGTTTATTTAATAGCTGTCTCCTGTGCTGGGTAGTTGTCCCACTGAGGGATCTAGTGACCCCTCAGGGTAGGTACTACATCTGAGGAACCCTGTGCTATGTCCTTGCATCACCTACAGTGACCAGCACACATATTAGACTTGTAAGAAACATTTTTTGGCTGGTTGACTCTCAACCTGAGTTTTAGGCAATGAAATCATCCCCCTAAAAGATGCTTTCTCCGACTTTTTTGTTAATTTGCTAAGAACACAATGTATGACCACATTCCTAGCAAAGTGGGTCCCTGCAAGCGATCCTTCAGGCTATGCTTGACCAACCCCAGCAATGGAAACTCACCAGCCCGAGAAAGCACAATTCTGCCTCGGGCCAGCCAGGACTATTAGACATTCTTACATTTCTTGCACCTGAAGCCAGTGGCCCTCTTCCCACCCCCTAAAACCCTTTTGTCAAATGACATCCCTTCCAGGATATGAAAACAGATGACGCTCCTTAATTTTCCATTTGCCAGGAAAGACAGAACATCCCAAGTTCCTTTGCTTGTATCTCCAGTGACCATCTCCTGGCCCGCTTGCTCTGGTCAGGCCCCACGGCAACAGCCCTGGTGTCATCTGACCGGGCACAGACAAAGGAGCCTTCGCCTCCCTCATTTGGAATGTTCAACTTTCTTCATGTAGCCCCAATCCCACAGGTTGCTTTGTCTGCCACATACTCGGATCCTAGTGGCCGCTGCTTCTCCTCCACATGGACACCAAGAGCCCCTTTCCATCCTCTTCCAGCATCTTGTCCCCCCGTGCACACTGGCCGATCGGCCTGCTGTCCGCTGCGTCTACTTCCTTCCCCTCTTGGAAGGCAGCCTGCCTGTCCCCACGTCCCCTCTGGGGTGCCTCTCTCCTTCTCCTCACGGCCTCACTGACCGGGCCTAGCTCCTTGCACACCTCCCTCCTCCTCTCTCAGGCCCCCTTCCCCATTTCACCGAGGATTCTTCTCCATGGAGGAGAAGGAACAGAAGCGGCTTCCCCTGGGTCCTGATGCCTCCCTTCTCTTGGGTCCCGATGCCTCCCTTCTCTTGGGTCCCGATGCCTCCCTTCCCCTGGGTCCCGACGCCTCCCTTCTCTTGCCCAACACAGCGGGTCTCGTCCCTCTCTGAGCTGCCTCTTCATTGCACTCCTTTTGTGTAATTTTGTCTCTCAGACTTGGGGCCGCCCTCACTCTTTCAGGCCTCTAACGACCCTTCTGCAGATCGAGTTCACCCTCTTACATTTGTCCTTGACGATCTGCCGTCCTCCTGACTCGGGGTGTCTGACGCCCAAGCTGGGTTCACCAGCGAGCACCCAGTACAACCACACTGCTCCTGGGGTTCCCCCAGTCCTTCCCATGGGGGATAATTGGGATTTCAGAGGAACTTCCTCGTCCTCTTCACCCCTGGACTCTCTAGGGCACGTCATGGAATCCTACCTACTTTTTCATCAGATGCTTCTGACATCTCCTCTCTAAACCAAGGGACGAATCTGACCGTGCACTGCTCTCCCACCCTTAGCTCCTGCAAACCCAGAGGACTTACAGTAATTCTTGGCAAAGTTCCCCTCCCTGGCACTTGACCCAGCTCTCTGCATTGCTCCTCCTCACCAGGAAGCCAAGTTAAAAGTTTGTCAGAGGTTTTCATCTAAGCACATGAGACTTCCGGCAGATACCTGGAAAATTGAAATCCAGTCTCATCCATCAGGCATCCCGCAGAGACTATGTGAAGGTTGTGTGCTGCGGGAAGACAGCCTAGAACTTGGGGAAAACGCGGGTGAGGTCAAATCCCAGCCCCACTTCTCACCAGCTCGATAACAGGGTCTGAGTTTCTTGACCTTCACAATGAAAATAAAAACCCCTGCTTCACCAGAATGTTGTAAGAACCCAATCGAATAAAGCAGTCTGTCCAAACTCTAGCTGTGCATCAGAATGACCCAGAGAGAGAGGATTTTTGAAGCACGGATTTGGGGGCACCATCCCCCAGAGATTCTGATTGCATGGGTCTGAAAGCACAGTTGTCAGAAAGCACTGAGGTGTTTCTGATGTACCCACAGATTTGGGAACTGCAGAAGTCACCTTTGTAAAATGCCTAGAGCAGCGCCCGGAGAGCAGACGCTACGCCAGCGCCTGAGTTCCCTTTGCTGCTGGCTTTACTCCGACCGCTGCCTTGACTTCCACCGCAAACCCAGTGTCTGCTCTTCTCCCCAAGGCTGAGCTCCATGGCTCACAGCTCGGATTCCCCTTCCCTCTGACTCCCAGTTGGGGGGCCCAATGGCAGACACAGAGGACGATTCAGAAGGATCCTGCGGAGGCTCTGTTCTGAGTGTACAGCTTCCATCAGGGGCCCTATTCTGAGGTTTCAGCCCTGTCTACACCCCAGAAACACTGTTCCTCTCCTTTGGCCCTCCTGGCCCCGATAGGCAGATGCTCACCACTCCTCCTAGGTGCCGGGAACCTCCGCATCCCCTGCGAGTCCCTTTAACCCAGCCCACACCGCGGTAAACAGGCGCCTTGTAAACGATCTTCTTCGTGTGACTTATAAACCTTCCTCGAGGCTACATGTGCTCTCTGTGTCTAGAAACCACCCTCCCCTTCCTTCACTGGGTAAGGACACCCGTAATCAGTGCTCACAACCATTTTATTCCTCTCCCTCCTCTTCTTTCTCATGTCTTCACCAAACTCCCCCCATCCATGCTTGCACCCTCCAGCTCTTGGATGCCCAGGCGTGCCTTTCTGCTTGTGACTTACTCCTCCTAAGAAGTTTCTTTATTTCACCTACGGTATATTCTTGCTAGTTTTATTTGTATTTCAATCTGCAGTTTCGTTTTCCCAAGTGTCAGGATCTCTCTGGGACTGTTTCTAATGCCCGGTGTTGTATTCTCAAGCACACTTGGTTCCTAATCCATGACCTGCCCGTTTGCACGTCAGCATCTGAGATCAGATGTAGCATTTTTTAGTCCCTTTCCAAGCTCTTCTCCTGGGTAGCCAGTGCCCTGCTTGTATTCTTCTTGTGATGCCATATCACTTGCTAGAGTGTGTTTGGAGATTTAACTAGGCTTTCTTCTTCTTCATTCAGTTACTTTAAAACCCTTCAGAATAACCCATTCTTTCTCTTTCTCAACCTTTTCATCTTTAGCCAAAAAAATCCACCCTTCAGTCGTGATCATGGGCATCATCTTTTTCTTTCCAAGTCTAATCATTGCAAGAAAGAAGCTGAAAACAGAGCCTGTTCTCCAAGGACCACTCACTTCCTGCCTGAGACCCCTGCCTTGGTCACTCCCCACAGGCTGTTCACAGGACTTCCTTGGCAGGAGGAGGAGGCGGGCGGTAGCCGTCACTACCTCTCTGCAGGTCCTCAGCCACGTCACAGACACGCCCTTGGGGAGGATGGCCTGTCTGCGTAGCTCAGTCACTTGCAGAAGCCTCCGTAACCGCCTGGGCCGAACCGTCAGCGCCGGCAAGTGTCAGCTTCCTCCTGGGGCTGGTGAGCAACCGTCTCTGCATCTTGCAGTGCCTGGGCTTCCTCTCTGTTGTCTTAAACGTCTTCTCCAGAAGGCCTGGCTTTCTCTTTGTGGGACAAGACTCCTGTCTATACGAGATTCCATTGGTATGGAATTTCCTCCTGTCACGTGCCCTCTATTGAATCCTATCCTTCTGTTCTTCCACCGTTTGTTATGCTGCAGCATCTTCTCTTTTTATGTCACGTTCTTCCATCTTCAGTCTTCTGGACTCAAATGGTACTTTTGCTTTTAGTTGGAATATTAGTTGTTAGTTTCCATTAGGCTCCATTCCCTGTTACGTGAGAGCACTCAAAGTCATACTTGAAGCTACGTATTCTTTCTGCAAGTGCAGACAATCTCTTGCCCTTATGATGACCTTTGGACAGAGCAGCCCTCTGAACTTCCGTGGTCATCGTTAATGTGGAAAGGGAGTGGGGTCATTGCGAGGGCCCAGAGGTCTGTATGTGTGCCATTTATTTATTCATCTATGAAACATGCGTTTATTATTTGTCGGGTTCTGTGTGAGCACTGGGGATGCAGCAGTGAACCTGGCCAGCGTGGTCCATGCCCTCATGGGGCTTAGAATCCAACAGGGAACACAGACTCTCAGTGAAATTCTTACAAGTGTGATGAGCACAGGGGAGCAAGTGCAAGGGGATCCTGGGGTGGGGTGGGAGGGTGAGAGTATACAAGCATCCTCTCTGCCACCATCTCAGGGGCATCTTGGTTCTTCCACACCCATCATCATCTCTCGACCCCCGCACCCGATCAGCACCTGCCCAAACCCTTTCTGAAATAAGAACCATTTGCTGATGTGCTCGTCGCGGGTTGAAGCTCTAAAGCCAGCAGGTGCACCACTGTCATGGATTTCATTATAACTCTTTGTATGAGGCATATGCTGCCTTTAAAATTAGCTGTGGTTGAAAAATAATTCCTACAGTAAAGGATTGGAGACAAA
This sequence comes from Balaenoptera ricei, assembly GCF_028023285.1. Lineage (NCBI taxonomy): Eukaryota > Metazoa > Chordata > Mammalia > Artiodactyla > Balaenopteridae > Balaenoptera > Balaenoptera ricei. Next base: position 156,552,232 of record NC_082642.1, on the reverse strand, counting down.
ATGATTTCAAAACTTAGAATTGAGAAGTACATTTGATAACCAGTATTTATGCTGGAGACTGAGATGAGTTTTTATGTATTTTTATGTGTTTCATTTTTGCCACTCTCCTTTTGGAGAACAAGGGGTCTGACATGGCTAAAGGCTTTGCTGGCTTTCAAATACCTTTTAGAACCAGGGATTTTTTTCTTTTGGGTGGAAGGTTGTCCCAGCCGTGCTTTCTTTTATTATCTTGTACAATGAGTGCTTGAAAGTAGCTGTTTTTCACTTTACTGGCATGAGCTCCCCCACTTCTATTTTCCTCTGTGATTTCTGCCAGGAGGTCTGTTGTGTTGCCTTGGACAAAATTCCCTGGACCCAGCTGCCCACAGCCTCCGTCCCCCTCAGTGTGGGTAACGAGTGTGTGGTGTCACGCCCCCTCTGATGGCCAGCCCGCCGGAACCCTGGCAGCATTGCATTAAGAATTCACTTTGAGTTGTCACTTTTTTTTCTTTTCTTCTTCCTTTTTCTGTTTTTTTTAAAAATTCCTACTTGTGAACTTTCAGAGGCAGAGGGAAAAAACTCACATCTCTATCTCTTCTTTTTTGAAAAACAAAACCCCAAAGACTCCTGGGATTCTGCTCAGAGAACCAAAGATGTTTCCCCTCAGCTGAACTCGGCCACCATCATTGACATCCACCCTTCCTCCACCTACAGCATCCGAATGTACGCCAAGAACCGGATTGGCAAGAGTGAGCCCAGCAACGAGCTGTCCATCACCGCGGACGAGGCAGGTACGTCTGGCCGGCGGAGGCCCAGGGGCTGGGAGCTGGCTCGCGGGACTCAGGTGGTTAACGCAGGGTCACAGCTTTGATGACTGCTCTCCATAGCTCTACGCCCCATCAAAAACAGATGGCTCTCTGCCGCCTACTTTGAAAGCAGTGCTCTTCAAACAGGACTTAGGTCAAGGTTCTCACACCTAAGACTTAAAAGAAAGACCTATGAGGCTAACGAGCTGGTGAGATTTAAAGAATCACGCTGTTCTTAGAATCCCTTTGTCTGGATGCTTGGAATCCAGATGGGCAGGAGAACCGTGAGCCTACGTCTTGCTCCAGTGGCTGTGCAGTCAGGGGAGGTGGGATCCCTTAACTAGGAAATGGCAAGAATATTCTCTGGGTGGGGAGGCGGGAGACGGAGGCACAGATTATTTGACTGACTAGAAATGTCAATATCTCTATCATCAAGAGTATTGCACTTTTTTCCTACTACAAAGTATTTCTTATTGTGTTGAAGGCATTGAAGGTAGAGGTAGGCGTTTTGAAGAGAGAGCAGCTCAGACAATCCTGCCACCTAGCGCTACCTGTGAATATGTTGATATCACACACTAAATTATTCATCACACACGCACGCGTGCACGCTCACCCACACATGCACACACGGACACACAGGGACACACACCCTTCAACAGGGAGGTTCACTCGTGGTTGCCGGGGGTGGCAGTAACCTGTTTGCAGAGGACTGAGCAATTAGGCAGTGACAGTGCCCACTGCCTGCCAGCCCATCTCCTGGCAGCACAGGAGGATGCAAGCTGCCCTAGGGCTTCTCTGGGGAAGGAAACGTAAGGAACCATGGCCTGGCTCGGCTTTTGGGGGCAAAAGAGTGTCCAGCCCCAAACCTAGCTTTTCTTTTCCTGCCCCCAGTCAGAGCTAATCAGCGAGTCCCTACTGCTGCAGGGAAGGTGGAAGCTTGGTCTCAGACCCCTAGTTCCAAAATCACCAAGATTAAGGGGGTCACCCCCACATGTCTAAACTTCCACAAGAGGTCGCTGCATCTTTCAACGGGGGTTGTTCTTGACTCCCTTCCCACCACCTGCTTCTCTGTTACCTTCATTAATGGCACTTCGCATAGATATCACTCTTCTGTATCTCTTGAGGACTTTCCTACAATATGTAATTCTGCCTTCCACCATTTCTTTAGCAAACCCCACATTTTTAGGTATGTTGGTTATTTATTTTTTAATTGAAGTATAGTTGATGTACAATGTGGTGTTAGTTTCAGGTGTACAGCAAAGCAATTCAGTTATACATATATATGTTTGTGTGTATATATATATACACATATTCTCTTTCAGATTCTTTTCCATTATAATTTATGACAAGATATTGAGAATAGTTCCCTGTGCTATAAGTAGGTCCTTATTGCTTATCTGTTTTACATATAGTAGTATGTATCTGTTAATCCCAAACTCCTAATTTATCTCTCCCCCTCTTTCCTTTTTGGTAACCATAAGTTTGTTTTCTATGTCTGTCAGTCTGTTCCTGTTTTGTAAATAAATTCATTTGTATCATTTTTTAGATTCCACGCATAAGTGATACCATATGATATTTGTCTCTGTCTGATTTACTTCATGTGGTATGATAATCTCTAGGTCCATCCAAGTTGCTGCAAATGGCATTATTTCATTCTTTTCTGTGGCTGAGTAATATTCCATTGTGAATATGTACCACATCTTCTTTATCCATTCATCTGTCAACGGACATTTAGGTTGGTTCCATGTCTTGGCTATTGTGAATAGTGCTGCTGTGAACATTGGGGTGTATCTTTTCGAATTAGAGTTTTCATCTTTTCCAGATATACTCTCAGGAGTGGGATTGCTGGATCATATGGTAGCTCTATTTTTAGTTAGTCCATACTGTTCTCCATAGTGGCTGCACCAGTTTACATTCCCACCAACACTGTAGGAGGGTTCCCTTTTCTCCACGCTCCCGCCAGCATTTATTATTTGTAGACTTTTTGATGGTGGCCATTCTGGCTGGGGTGAGGTGGTACCTCACTGCAGTTTTGATTTGCACTTCTCTTCAATTTTTCGTTATCATAAATACTACTGTGATGAACGTCCTTGTGATATATCTTTTCCCATTTGCGACATTATTTTTTATGTTAAATTCCAAGAAGTAGGATTGCTGGATCACAGCAAATGCAAAAATCTAATCCCTTTGCTGTGCACAATCAACATGGTCCTCAAGGAAGTAGGTTAACATTTACTATTTTTCCTGAACTGCAGATGAGTATTCATTTCTCAACTCTAGAACACATCAGTTCTTGAAAATTGTTTTCAAGGATGGGAGATAGGATAGCGTTATGCTCCAGTCTGAGGGTGAGCCACTTTTAACCCTCGGAAACTGCGTGATTTCTCATCAGCAAAATGCACATAATGATGCCTTTCTCCTCTTCACCGCAAACATGTTGACTAATTGAAAGAAAAATCCCAGTCTCTGAAAGTACATTGCATTGCTCAGAAATAAGTAGGAAATGAGTGTTAATAGGCTCCTGCAAAAATAGAATCTTATTTAAATATTTATGTAAACAACACACTAATTTCCTGGGATTTCATCATGCTGGGGATTTAGGGAGAATAAGCTGCCCCGAAATGAAAACTTTGGCTCAGGGCTGAGCCTTCTCCTTCCTTTTAGTCACTTTTCCGACTCTGCCCATCTCCACAACCTTCTCAAGGCAGCGATGTTTTTCCGGTGGTGCATTTCGCGCTGCTTTCCCCATCGCCATGACCAATGCAGCTGCTCTTGCTTATTCTGTCATTTCCTCTGTGATCTCCCTGAAGCTGGCAGTTGCCATGGCAGCGCTTCTCTCTCCAGCCGGGAGGCCAGGTGAACAGCCGCTCCTGGTCACTGGTCACCAGTGTGCAGCCCGCGCCCAGGCATCTCTGCAGACAGACGGATGCAGAGCCCCCTGCTTGGACCCTGGGCTGGCCTTTGGGGTTTCACCTGGGTGCTGGCTGCTGGCAGCCCCACAGCCCGTCATTTACTCTTCAGATGAGCTAAGAGACAATGCAAGGAAAGGTCAGGCTTGTGCAAAGGAAAGACGCAAAGCAGAAATTTGGCTTTGTCTTGGTGTGTAGGTTTGCATGACTGAAATCAAAAAGTCATTTTCCTATGTGTGACTCACGTAAAACAGAGGACAGCTCTCCTGACCAAAGATACCCTCTCTAGCACTGCCTGCGGTGGCCCTAGATTGTTCCTGCCACCTCCTGGCGAGGATCCCCAAAGGCACATCTTTAGGGAGCTGAAGCCATCTCGAGAGAACTTTTTCCGACCCTTACTGCCCTCTTTCCCGGAAGAAATGAGGTCATCGCTTAAGCAGTGAGAATCCCCAGATGGAAGCTTCTGGAAGCCGTAGACCCACTCGTTTTTATGGTAATGCAGTGCCCAAGTCTAGGGCACCTGAGGATGCCTCTCACTGCCTCCCTGCTGAGGAAGTGAGCCTGTGAGGTGTAGGCCTGGGTCCTCCCCACCCTATCGCTACCTTGAAGCTACACTGGACTCCCTGTGGCCAGATCAGCGATGAGCCCCCTTCCTGCCCCCTCCTCCGTGTGTGAGTTGCGCCTGCCCCTGTCTGGAAGCCCTTCAAGGTCTACGCCTACTTTTCTGTACTCTCCCTTGAAAAGCAGGCCAAACACCCCCCCTAGTGCGGTGCCTTTTCCAGTCTCCGGGATGGTGTTAGTGCACCAAGTAGAATTCTTTCTGATAACAGCCTTTGAGCCATCATTTCTCCAGGGGGCCGTGGGCCACTCATGTTTGTACCCCTCATGTGTGTCTGACACAGGGAGATGGCTCAGTATATGTGGATGAAACGTCCTTAAACTTGCCTTACAGGACTGTCTTAGAAATACACACAATGAGCAGCGTGTGTGTGTGTGTGTGTGTGTGTGTGTGTGTGTGTGTGTGGTGAGGAAAATATATGGAGGATTAAAACCACGCTGAAATTTTGAATGGCGTCATGAAGAGAGAAAAGTAGAGAAAGGCAACAGGGCAGGTCTGGAAGATGGACAAAGAGGGAGGCAGGAGGGAGAAGGCACACCCGTCAGAGCTCTAACTGGGGCCACGGGAGGCACCCCAGCTGGCAACTGGAGCTGGGTAGGTAGCAGTTACCCTTGAGGCTAACCACAGGTCCCAATTAACCAGCATCCATCCTTCTTGCAGTTAAGCGTTCAGCGAACTACAACCCGTGTAAATTCCACTTACAGCGCTCATGCTAAGAACAGTTTTTGCATTATAAAAAGAGAAAGGAGGAAGAAGGATATGCCACAGACACTGCATGTAGCTTGCAAAGCCTAAATCTTCAGGATCTGGCCCTTTACAGAAACAGTTTCCAGATCCCTAACTTAGGTCTTGGAACCCAGGTTTGGATTTCTGTTGTGCCATCCATCGCAAAGCTGAGAGAAAGAATCACTGCCACTCATGCAGCAGCCCCAGCTAATGTTGGAAAACAGCATGGTTCCAAACGCACAACAGTGTGGTTATTTCCAAGGGACACTCACAAACGTATTAACAGACCCTCTGACACACTTGACCTTGGGAGACAGCCCCGAAGCACAGATCAATGTCTAGCACACCTCTCGACCCCCCTCAGCAACCCTTAGCCCCCCAAGAGGGGAGAAGTCGAGAGAGGAAGTGGAGACAAGGTGAAGCATTAAGGAGATTAGCTCCTAATGGGTCAGAAGGGCACTGACTGGCCGGGTTTCTTTGATGCTGACCCTCACCCAAGACCGGCTTCCCCATTGGCAGCTGTGCCCCGAAGATCACGCGTCACTTAGTGCCTGTGACCGAGTTGGGGGTGGCTGATCCCGTCACCATTTTCATGATGACTCTGCCCCCTAGAACGTGAATGTTCAATGACGCGGGGCAAAATTCAGTGTTGAATAATTACTGAATTTTCAGACGCATCGGAGATGGAAGGTCAGGATTACCGAAGGGTTACCACAAGGAGCTGGTGGGTTTCCTTCAGGTCCGGGACTGAGTTAACAGGCTTTGCGTCATCTTTCATCACATTCAGAGTAGCAGCTCTGATCTAGAGGGAGAGTTTCCTGTGTGCTGAGCTGGAGGCTGAGGCGAGGGGATGTGATGAGGGCTTAAGGATAAAAGGCATCGACGCACAATAGACACGTGAATAGAGGGGCCCATTAGGGCCCCGTGTGGCATCATCTGTGCTCTTCAAGGAGACAGTCCACTGCACAGGGTCCGCCGGCTGAGAACCAGGATTGCCCGATGCCCGAGCCTTCAGCAACCTGCTTCTGTAATCGTCGTTCTGCTCCACCTTCCATTTAGAGACATGGGAAATTAAGCCTAAATAGATCACTGCCCCCTTTGCTGTTCCTCATCCATGCTCTGTGTATTCCCGTCAGCTATCCTGGCATGTTCCAAAATATTCTGGAATTATTCTGGAATGGTCTGGAATGTCCTTCCCCCCCCCCCCCATACTTCTGTCAGGTCTTTCCTCCAGTTGCATCTTCTCAATGAGTCCTACCCTGACCCCCCCCCCCCCATTTAAATGTCAGTCCACTCCTGCTCAGGCACTCTTGGTCCCCTCCCTCCCTTAGCACTCTCCTTTTTAAAAAATAGACTCTGTGCCATCAGCATACCATATAATTTGCTGATTTATTTTGTTTAGGATCTATAGTTTTGGTCCCTCCCACAAAGGCAGGAATAGTTGTCTGTTTTGTTCACTGCTGTGTCCCAGACACCTGGAACAGCATTTGACACATAACAGGTGCTAAATAAATAACAGTTTAAATGAATAAGCTATTCATTTGATAAATAATCATTAAATGAATTCATCCTTTCCCCATCTAGGGGTCAACTGTGCTTGGCTTTATTTTGATTTTTGCTGAACTCTCTCTCGGTCTCCTGTGCCCAGCAAAGAATATTCTGCACATTCTGCTCCCACAGGCTGCTTTTTTTTTTTTTTTTTTTTTCCGGCCGCGCTGCATGGCTTGTGGGATCTTAGTTCCCATCCAGGAACTGAACTCCTGGAAATGAGAGCACCAAATCCTAACCACCGGACTGCCAGGGCATTCCCCACACTACTTCTATCAGAGATGGGCATGTGCTTGTAGACCATGAAGTTTTCTGTCGGTCCCTTTTTTTGCCCATTTTTGCCCAGTCTCTGCCCAGTTTTAGACCTGGCACACGGTAGGCCCTCAGTAAATTCCCCAAGAGGAACCAGAGATAGAAGTTTGGGAGTGCCTCCCACTGGGGTGGCTTATCCCAGCCCCATAAAAGCAACTAAGCCCCAAGCCTCTGGGCGAAGCCCGGAGACCAATACATGGAGGAGAGAATAATTTGCGGGCAGAGGGGAGTGTTGAGGCTTGAGTCTCGGCGTTCCTTCCCTGCATGGAAAGGATAGAGGACCGTCTAGGGTTTGACACTTAGGAAGGGTCTGTCATCCCTGTATTTTCAGCCAAACAGAATTAGTAGAAGTTGCCTTGCCTAGAAAAAAAATTAGGAACTGTAAATTATAGTCTTCATTTATTACTGTTTTACAGATTGAATAGTTTTGGCTTCTGTAGAAATGCAGAAATTATGTATTTTGGAAAATCACATTCATCGTTAATTCTTACCTCTAGCTTTCTCTTCCCACAGGAAAAAGCTAAATATTCTGCTTAAAAAAAAGAAGAAAAAAGCATGCTTTCTATTTATAGTACAGCTTCAATTCAAGAGCATTAATTAAATTCTTAAATGTCAAATGTCAACACAATTTTCAAATTTAGTTAAATCAATGGATGCCTAATGGTTGATCTTCAATCATGTCAGCATTGGGAATTCAATCTGCCTTGGATACTAATTTTACAGAAATTGTCCTTCTGCAATGAGATGAGGATCCATGAAAAAAAATTACAGCGCAGGAGTTGTAAGGAAAGCACTAAAATTCTCGAAGAAGACTCATTTTTTATATCATTCTTAAAGGGTTTGTCTTATAATGTTTTAGAATCTTAGAGTAGAAATTTCAGCACCCAAACAAAAACTCTTCCTAATTATATTGGGCACAGTGCCATTGTGAGTATATGGGTTACATTATTTCAGTCTCTGCCTTTAATATAGTTTCTATCACCTTATTTTTAAGAGAGGGGAGATCTTAGTACATTCACTTCAGAGACTAGGCAGACTAATAAATGAATTACTAACAAATCACAGAAGTATTTATAGGCTAAGTAAAAAAGGTTTTGTGTCCTTTCAAAGAGTCATGTCTGTCCTGGAGTCAGAGACTGTCCCTCCACCACTTCACAGGGACCTTCATAAAATACCAGACCAGACTGAAAAAACAAACTGTCCCCAATTCACACTTTATGTTTTCTGATAGAATCAAGGACATTTTTAAAACACTCTCCTAGTACCTTTGTTTTTAATTATGAATATGTCTCAACGAGAAAATGAAGGCTGTGACTATTGCCTGCCATGCCCCTGAAAAGGCTGCAGCAAAGGCCAAAGGATGTGGAATGGATGTGGCCCCAACAGTGCCTTCGATTTCTAGCGAGCAGGTTCCTTGTTCAGTGTGATTTAGCATAATTAAATTAAACTAATCAAGCATCAGTATAGCCGTCAGACCTCCACATAATTTTTCAAGGATTTTAATGGATGAACCACATGCTTCTCGCTGACCACAGAACTCTCGGTGTGTGAGAGAAATCTGTTCCACGTGCTTTCCTTGGATCTGATAGCGAAATGTTCCCGCATAAAGGGCTTGACCCTGTGAGCAGAAATGTGGTGCAGACACATAACAATGACCGCAGTCAGCGGGATGCCAGCCTCTCCCTGGGTCACTGTTCCAGAAATTAGCTTTGGTGCTAGCACAGCCTTTCACCTGGAGAATCGATAAATCCAAGAGGCTGCAGGACCCCTGGAAAACTAGCTACCCTGTGCCCTGCTGGGGAGGGAGAAGTGCGCTCTGAGCTTCGGCCCTGCTGGGGAGGGAGAAGCGCGCTCTGAGCTTCGGCCCTGCTGGGGAGGGAGAAGTGTGCTCTGAGCTTCGGCATCCGAGCGCTGCTTCACCCGTCAAAGCAAGGACTCTCTCTGGACTGGGTTCCTGAGGCCGCACAGCTTCCAGTCTGTTGGGAAAAGAGGGAAAGACTGTCCCCAGGCTGAGGCGGGGGCTTGTGGGCACGGGCAGGAAACTGATGGAGACAAAAGACAGGCTCCGATCTGCCTGGGGGCAGGGTGTTTAGGTTCCCCTGAGGTATTGGACCTGGCTGGGACATAGGGTGCGTGGAGGTGGGGTGCACAGAACAGACACCTGCGGAGGAAGGCAGGACACAGAGAGGGGCAAAGTTAGTGTGAGGGGCGAGAAGTTTGAAGCATGCGCTGGGCCCATGTCCCCTTTAAAGAGGTAAAGTGAAGACCAGAATTAATGTTTAGGAACAAAATTGACCCCTGGGCCAGGCATAGATGCTGGTCTGGAGCAGGCTATAAGAGCAGAGGCTATGTCCCCAGTGAGGACAGAGACAGGGAGAGCAGAGAACAGAGACATTAAGAGCCGATTTCGGGGAGGGCTTCGCTAGACTGCGGATGCAGGGCGGGCAGAAGGGAGCAACCTGCTGACCTGACTCTCTCCCTGGTTCTTGTAAACATTTCCAGCAGCTGAGCAGACAGCTCAGTACAATGTCCCCACTTCCCTTCAAGTTCATATTTCTCAAATGTAATGAATCGTCTTTTCTGGAAATTCGGCTTCCTCTCTTGCACCCTCATGTTACCATTCCCCCCCAGTCCCACTAGCCCCGACTGTGGAATTGCCCCCCTCCTTTCTTCCTTCGTGTAGGGGAGTGGCCCTCAGGTTTTATTACTCTACTTAGTAACAATTCCAGCATCTGCTGCTTCTCTCCCGTTGTCACTGTTTATCCCCAATTCACCCAGCGACATTTCTCCCACAGCCATCAGTGGTCTCATAAAGCCCCACAATGGGACTGCTGGCTCCAGTGCCCACTATCCTCATCGGTGAAATCACCCCCGCCAGTGGGTCAGTGCTCTCATGTGCAGGGCACACTCTTTTCCACAGGCCACTGCAACCATCCAAGCCTCTACTGTGTTCCTGGTGCCCACTACTCTCCCCTGACTTTGCCCCTTAGGATTCTGGTGAACAGAGAGACTATCAGATTTGAACCTGTTCCCTCCAAGCAGCAAGCGTACCTATGTCTTCGCTCACCTTACTTCCCTCCCCAGCAGGTCTGCCAAAGCTCCTCCTTGCTTCCTCTTCCTCCCATCCCAGCGGCTCTGGCCCCTACGCCCCCCTCTCGTCACCACCTCCCCTCCTGCTTCTGTCCTCTCGCTTCTCTGCTGGGACAGTGTCCCTTCGAGTGTAACTTTTCTGTTGGCTATTTGAATTTCTCCAACTTCCCCCGTAAAAACACCCAGTGAGAATAATAATCATCGTTACTGCTTATGTGTTCTGAGGACACTATTTTCATAACAACCCTGACATAAATTGTATTGTCCCATTATATAGAAAAGGAAACTGAGGCACAGAAAAATTAAGTAACCTGGAAAAAACCACCCAGCTACTAAGTGAGGGAGCAAGAATTTGAACTCAGGCAGAAAGACTCAAACACCCACCAACTCAGCAACTGCACTGTGGTGTCACTCAAAACTCCTTTCTCTGAAAAACGGAAAACGTGTCTCCCTTGCTCTCGCATCTCCCCTAAAATGACCCTTCTCCTTCCCCTTCCTCTCACTTCCAAACCCTTCAGGTTGGCTTCCATTCACCATTCCTGATTTCTCATCTCCCAGTGTTCTTCACCCTTCTGCAAACTGGCATCTCCACATCCACAGAAATGGCCCTTTCGTAGCTCAGCAGGGATTGAAAAACTGTCCTTCGGACAATATGTCATCACCCACTGGGGTCTCTCCCTGCTGACCCCTGGGTTACTGTCTGCTTCCGTTTCTCCGAAGACACTTGCGTATGTGCTGTGCTGTATCCACGTCTTCCTCTCTGTGTGCTCGGCCCGGTGTTCTGAGTAGATTACAGACTCTTGCTGGACAAGGATGTCTCCTCTCTCTAAGTTCCATGCTGTGTACGTAGGACAGGGTACATCCCTAGTACCTAGTGATTGACTGTCCCTGGGAGGTAAGTGGCCCCCCTGCAACCACTGGAAATAGTTTGGAGTGAGTTGCCTGCTTTGTTTTACTCTTCCACCGTGTCTGTCCTCTGTGGCTGCAGCCCCAGGTTAATAAGAGTTTCCCACTGGAAGCGTAGAGAACTAAAGCCATCAAAGAGACTCAGAAGCCTTTTTTCTCTTCCCTAAGTAGTTCTGAGCATCCTGAGGGGCCCCAATGCACGTCACTAAACAAAACTTCCAAAGGAACGAGAGAGGTCTTCAGCAGCCACTATAGAGTTTTATCAAAGACGTGTTGTTTTATAATTTCCTGTTTTACGGGTTTATTAATTTGAGATTTATTCACCAAGTTGTCAAGGACAAGGTGAGGAAGAATACGAGGATGAGTCCTCAGAATCTATTTTTTCTAGGAGCGAGTGAGCGCGAGGTAAACGTACGCAGTGACTCTGCAAAATTGGTTTTCCCACTAAAGCTGCTGTGGCCTGTCTTCCGGGCCTGCGTATTATTGCGTGGGTTCCTATACGCTCTGGAACCCATCTCTAACCGGTCTGTGGGTTTTGGTCTTTACAGCTCCTGACGGCCCACCTCAGGAAGTTCACCTGGAGCCCATCTCATCTCAGAGCATCAGGGTCACCTGGAAGGTAAACTCAGCAAACACTTGTCTTCCTGGCACTTTTTCCATGGAGGGTGGAGAGCATTTCACTCGTGTCAAGTGTTATGATGCCAAGGCACGAACACCTTTTTTTTTTTTTTTAATTTTTATTTTCTATTGGAGTATGGTTGATTTACAATGTTGTGTTAGTTTCAGGTGTACAGCAAGTTTATACATATGAAACTTCTATGTGGCAGAGTTAGATTAAAAGCCCTTTTATTAAAATCCAGTATTTGTATCCACATTTTGAATACATTTACAGCAACTTCTGTATCTACAGAGAGTGAAGTTTGGGGGCCTGATTTTTAGTCTTTGAATCGTGATTGTGTCCTAAGCGCTGCTCTCCACTCGCAAATCGGGAAACGGACGTGCATGACCGCACTCGTTAATTCATGCCAGTGGAAACGTTTCCTAATTGCTTTTCCTAAATGGCAAATCATGGTGTGGTAGACAGCCCACCAAGTGGCAGGGAGGACAGAGGTCCTTGCTGTGCCCCTAGCTAGCGTTGGCCTCACACACACCCAGGGAAGGGGGGCGGCGCTGGGCCAGCTGCCGTCCCAGGCAGTGGTCCCTCCAGCATGGCCAGCAGATGCAGACTGGCTGCTGGTGAGCTGAGGGCTCATTGCCAGCTGCTGGGAGAGAAAGCGTGAGCCACAATGCAAGCAAGCACACCATTCAGCATGCTGTTTCCTCCGGCAGACATGTTTTCCTTAGCAAAACTTTCTCGGTGAAGGAAACAGCGTTGATTGATATTCTGGCCCGAGCTCATCACAAACCAGCACACTAGGTAGTGCTGCCCCGGGGATCTTGAAGTCACTGACGTGGTGGGTGAAACTGCTAGAGAATTAGTCACCCCCTTCATGTGGTCTTGGAGCCAACTGCCTTAGCCCAAATTCCGTTTTATCTAGAATGCTGTTACTGGGTCAGAACGTCTGCAATGTTGCACTTACTTTTCCACTTCTGGGTTTCTCTCATCGCACGTGTTCTCTTCTTACCTCCTTCCTCGCCATTTTGTCTGTGTTCTCACTCAGAGAGGAAGGTAAGAGCCACAGTGAGGTCTTCAAACTGCCCACCTCTCTGTCCCATTATAAACCTCATTCATTGCACCACTTGTTGGGTTTTTTCCTTCTAGCGTCAGCTCTTTCATAAAATGACCAGCCTCTATAACAACAACAACAACAACAACAACAAAAAAAAAGGATTTTCAACGTTGGGGTGGACATCACCTTGGGTTTTAACACACAGTAGGGCAGCAAGCCCCTTTGTGCTGGCTTTTTACAGCCCGGCCACTGAGCTGTGATTCCAGCGGGCAGCACACCGCGACTGTTCAGCTGCTCAGACAGGGCCGGCCGAGCCAGGTGGGGAGGGGGCCATTCGTCTGTGAGCACGTCCGCCGCTGTGAGCATCACACATTGCGCGATAAAAGGCACTCAGCAAGCCACAGCCCCACACGCAGCCCAGCCACTGCGCAAACGGAATGCTGACTCACTGTGTCTTGTGTTAAAGGCTGGGAAGTTTCCTCCACCAGCCCTCCGCATTCTCTTGCCTTTTGCCGCTGAAAAGCTATTACGGTGGCCCCTAGAGCTTTCTGTGTCCTGCAGGAGAGAGGTGTCTGTCCCCAGAGCTCTTATAACTAAAAATAGAAACTTCAGAGGCTTTAAAAGCCATTGCATCCTTTCTGTCTCCATAGAAAAGCAGCAGGAAAAGTCAGTAGGTTGCAGTTAAATTTCTTCTGAATGTCAAAAGGATGAACAAGTCGTGGGCTATTGAAAGGAGGCCTCACCTCCATTAGACTGTGAACTGGTTTTGCTGTCCTATTCATGGAACCGTGAGTTCTCACAGGGTAGCAGGCTGCAGAAAAGGATGTGGGTACCACTGAGCGGAGTAGGGGCTGCCCGTTGATTGGTTGTCATTTCACACTGGCCTGATTGCGTCATGAAAGTGTGTCACTGATTCAACCAAACTGTATGCGAGTCTAGGTAATCCAAAGTATGATACGTTACATAAAATATGCCTTTATTTTATGGCGTTAAAGTCCCAGATTTACATTTTGTGTAAAGAGGCTAATAGGAAAGGAGGAGAAAGAAGTAAAGAAAGAGGAAGAAATTGTGTTAGCCCAAGGAGGGGGCCACACATCTGTCAGCCGGGATGGAAATATTGGGGGGACTGAGGCAGAAACTCATTGAGGGTCACAAGAAAACTCATCAGAAGTAAAAGATGCGCTCAATGAAGAGACATGAGATAGAGGGAAGAACAGCTCCGGGCTTTGGGTGGGAATATAGCCATTTTAGACACTAAACCTCTTAAAGGTCAGGGGCAGCTTGGCGGACATTTCATAACATCAGAGACAGAAGTTAAATTTTGTTTAATTATCCCTGTACAAGCAACACTTTTGTAACATACACCTTCTATTGAACGAAATTAACAACTTTTCCTGCTTAACTTGGTTATTTCTTTCACCAAAGAGAAGTTTCAAATGTTTAAATTTTCACGTCCGCCAGAGGTTCCACATGCCTTACTGGCTGTAGACCAAACCCCAGAGGACACCCCAGCCACCAGCATCGGGCTGCGGCATCCTGTCTCAGGTTTACCACCCTCGCCTCCCGCAGTTCTCGGGGACCGTGCTGTCCTCTTCTCTCCTCAGCTGTCATTGCTGCTCTCAGTGTTTGTAGCATCCCCCCCTCCAGCCCCCACCTGTCCCGTCCTGCTTACTCAGTGCTCTGGTCCTGCCTGACTCCCTCTGTGAAGATGTGTAAATCTCCAAAGTGGAGTTAATTGTTCGACCCTTTGTGTTACCCATGATTCTGGGAGACAGCTCTGTGAGATCCCCGTCACACGCTTTCTACGGTCCATTTTGTCGCATCTCCTCTGCTGTTTTGTCAGCTCCTTGGGGGCAGGGAGTGTCTTATTTATCCTTGATCCTGGTGGCTGGCAGGTCTGCATGAATGAATGAATGAATGAGTGCATATGTGAATAACAAGTGCTTATGTCGCGCTAGCCTCCGAAGCACATGTCTTTCAGAAACTGACGTGGAGAAGGCCCCCTAGCTTTTAGGATCTCCCAAAACCAGGCTGTAAGATGGCGAGAGTCTAACTCATGCTCCGGTACAATACACCGGCGCGTACAGTGGTGGACCACTGTACCCACATTCAGTGTCCCAAATAGACCAGCCATTCTGCACGTGGGTTTCTACTCTCATTGACTGCAAAATAAATGGTAGTAATGATCCAGTAAAAGTGTGATACATTTTAGAGGAAATGGGCATCCGAGCATCACTTAAATGTAAGCCCACAGGAAGATGCCCAAGAACTGGGACCATATTAACTTGTCTATATTATGGAAGATGAAGGCTCAGAAAGGGCTTTTCCATAATTTTACATATTTTGAATTACTTAAAGTTGCTAAGCAGTGCCTCAGCAAGAACTCAAGAGATAAAGTAAGAGTTGTAAGTAAAATAAACTTACAGAATCAGAATCAGAAAGAATATTGAAGGCTACGGATTATTGATAACCACGTATTTGATCAAGTACCTGAAAATTGTAAAACTAAATGAGAATTCCTTGGTTTTTCAGAAAATTCGGATTTTAGTCTGTCTCCTAAGTATAAAAACACTGACAGAACGAGTCTCTTTTGACAGTCCCTGTCACCTTCTGGTCAGTCTCAGAATCAACTGATCCCATTTTATGCAAATTGAGGACAGTTTGAAGGCTATTTACATATGCTCATTAAATAAAACTTTCAGAGTTTGGAATATTTAATGACTATAGATATCGTGCAACATTTACCCAGAGAATGCAATTTAAGGCAGAAACTTTTTTTCCTATTGACGTAAATGTTTTGTTTTGTTTTGTTTTGAATGAGAAATCTTTTTAGAGCCATAGGCTATCCTGAAAATATGAAATTTTCCACTGCTTAAATATTGCATTGCTGAAAACAAACTGACTCCCGGTAAAAATCCTGAGAATGATTTTGCCACTTTCCTGCCCTTCAATATCATCCTCTCTGACTGAGATTTTATTTAGAATGAATAACATTGCAGAAGACACGTGATTTCCATAAAATATGAACACTGGGTATTTGGGGATTTAATTAAATTTTGGAAATCTGAAGGATACTTTTAACTAGAGCACCACACCTCCACAATCCCCAATAATTCCAGGTAATTGAGGCATCATGACAATCTAGTATATGTTTCAGAGAAGAGCTCTTACAATGGGAAAATGGCTTAGTTTGTCATTTAAAAACAAAACTGCCTTATTGCCAGTGATCTTCATAGCAATGATTTAAAAAACTGCAGACGCCACTTGACTTCTACATCCAAATCCCTCTTCCTCCAGGGAAAGGAATACCCCACTGGAAAGGAGCGCCTTCTAGCGCTGCTATTTCCTGGCTGGGATTCCTGGGAAACCTGTCTTCCTGAGCATTTGCTCTCTGCCAGGCGCTCTGCTCAATTCTTACATGCATTATACTGTTGGACCTGTGTGCTGGGTATACCCAGTTCTGTATAACCTCCTCAGGTTGCAGGGATTTGCCCAAGATCTGAGGGCTCGTGACAGTCAAAGGACCCCTACCTACCTTGGCAATCTGACTCTGCCTGCCGGGCTTCGAAGCAATTGATGAGCTAAAGTACGTTGAATGACGATACTGCACTTGTACATGGAAAGGTTCAACAACTATTATTTCCTCTTCCTACTCCTTCCAGCCTCATGTTATAAATGTCACCCAACCCCACTAAGGTTACAGAAAATAGGTAACCTGTACAATTTACCTGCTACCGCTTTCTTTCCAAATTGTAAACTTAACCTTAGCATAACTGGAGTAGTAAGTCGACATCTTTCTCTCCTAAGTCAGTTGAAATTCAAAAGGGTTGCCTTGAAATTAATTTTACTTAATTTTTAAACTCTTGCTTTAATCCTTAGGCTATGAAAAGATTACAAAATTTACATTTCTTATATGAACTAATCAATTGGTTCTAGAGTTAGATTTTCTGCAGTTTTATTAAGAATCCTGATGACCAGTATGCCTGACAAATAGATAAGGAACTGTCAGCCCTTCTCATATTAACAAGTCTTACCTCTTTCCCCTACAGTGAGAGAAGAAAAATCCAAACTGATTTCAAAACTTCTTGGTCATCCACAGGGAGTAGGATATTTCTCTCTTAACTTCTTACAGTTGACTAGACTGTAAGCTCTATGAGGGTAGAGGGCATATTTTGTTTGTTTGTTATATTCTCAGTAGAAGTGCAGTCAATATTTGTTAAATAAGTACATGAACCACTCATTGTTCACCTTCATGTTAAAATATGCATATAAAGAGGGGGTACCTTTCCTTTGGCAACCTCTGGACACCTTAAAAAGCCCTACATGGACTATATTAGCATCTTACTTTTTTGCACGTGTATATAATATACAGATCCCTTTTGTAAAAGCGTTCATTGCTTATTTGCTTCTTTGGAATATGTTCTGCCTCTCTCCACACCTCTCCATCAGATTAGCCCTTTTGGTTTAGCCATGTGATTGGCCTTTTCCTAGGACCCCAGTTCTCTGTCTCAGAGCAGAGCTGCCAATCTGCCTGCCCTAAAGGTCCTGGCTGGCCTCCCAACCTAAGCGGGCAGTCCTCTTAGTTCCCAACCTCAAAGGGCAGCATGAAGATGCTGGCCAGCTTTCCAAAGGCTGCTGAGCCACCAAGAGTGTGGGATGCAGGCTCACACCTGGGCGTTCTGGGAACACAAGTTGGCTGAGACTCAGCCTAGAAGGGTTGTCTCCATTCCATCCCAGGGAAAAGGCTGGACCTCTCAGCTAATTCACCCTGACAAGACATAAATTGAACTTCAACTAAGGACTCAGAGCAAGGCCAACTCCATTCATCAGCCTGCAGTCCTTTCAGATGGTTTCTCCTGAAAGCTTCACATGGAGCCTGGATGAACCTGGCATAATACAAGATACCTGAGGACAGACACGTTCCCTGTTCTGTTATAGAACAGTTAGGTTATAAACAAGTTATGAACTGCAAGCAGCTATAGGCCAATAAAATGGACAACCTGGAAGAAATAGACAAATTCTTAGAAAAGCACAACCTTCTGAGACTGAACCAGGAAGAAATAGAAAATATAAACAGACCAATCACAAGCACTGAAATTGAAACTGTGATTAGAAATCTTCCAACAAACAAAAGCCCAGGACCGGATGGATTCACAGGTGAATTCTATCAAACATTTAGAGAAGAGCTAACACCTATCCTTCTCAAACTCTTCCAAAATACAGCAGAGGGAGGAACACTCCCAAACTCATTCTACGAGGCCACCATCACCCTGTTACCAAAACCACACAAAGATGTCACAAAAAAAGAAAACTGCAGGCCAATATCACTAATGAACATAGATGCAAAAATCCTCAACAAAATACTAGCAAACAGAATCCAGCAGCACATTAAAAGGATCATATACCATGATCAAGTGGGGTTTATCCCAGGAATGTAAGGATTCTTCAATATATGCAAACCAATCAATGTGATACACCATATTAACAAATTGAAGGAGAAAAACCATATGATCATCTCAATAGATGCAAAAAAAGCTTCCAACAAGATTCAACACCCATTTATGATAAAAACTCTCCAGAAAGTAGGCATAGGGGGACTTACTTCAACATAATAAAGACCATATATGAGAAACCCACCACCAACATCATTCTCAATGGTGAAAAACTGAAACCATTTCCTCTAAGATCAGGAACAAGACAAGGTTGCCCACTCTCACCACTATTATTCAACATAGTTTTGGAAGTTTTAGCCACAGCAATCAGAGAAGACAAAGAAATAAAAGGAATCCAAATCGGAAAAGAAGAAGTAAAACTGTCACTGTCTGCAGATGACATGATACTACACATAGAGAATCCTAAAGATGCTACCAGAAAACTACTAGAGCTAATCAATGAATTCGGTAAAGCAGCAGGATTCAAAATTAATGCACAGAAATCTGTTGCATTCCTATACACGAATGATGAAAAATCTGAAAGAGAAATTAAGGAAACACTCCCATTTACCACTGCAACAAAAAGAATAAAATACCTAGGAATAAACCTACCTAGGGAGACAAAAGACCTGTATGCAGAAAACTATAAGACACTGATGAAAGAAATTAAAGATGATACAAACAGATGGAGAGATATACCATGTTCTTGGATTGGAAGAATCAACATTGTGAAAATGACTATACTACCCAAAGCAATCTACAGATTCAATGCAATCACTCTCAAACTACTAATGGCATTTTCCGCAAAACTAGAACAAAAAATTTCACAATTTGTATGGAAACACAAAAGACCCCGAATAGCCAAAGCAATCTTGAGAAAGAAAAACAGAGCTGGAGGAATCAGGCTCCCTGACTTCAGACTACACTACAAAGCTACAGTAATCAAGACAGTATGGTACTCGCACAAAAACAGAAATATAGATCAATGGAACAGGATAGAAAGCCCAGAGATAAACCCACGCACATATGGTCACCTTATCTTTGATAAAGGAGACAAGAATATACAAAGGAGAAAAGGCGGCCTCTTTAGTAAGTGGTGCTGGGAAAACTGGACAGCTACATGTAAAAGAATGAAATTAGAACACTCCCTAACACCATTTACAAAAATAAACTCAAAATGGATTAAAGTCCTGAATGTAAGGCCAGACACTATAAAACTCTTAGAGGAAAACATAGGCAGAACACTCTATGACATAAATCACAGCAAGATCCTTTTTGACCCACCTCCTAGAGAAATGGAAATAAAAACAAAAATAAACAAAGGGGACCTAATGAAACTTAAAAGCTTTTGCACAGCAAAGGAAAACATAAACAAGACGAAAAGACAACCCTCAGAATGAAAGAAAATATTTGCAAACAAAGCAACTGACAAAGGATTAATCCCCAAAATATACAAGCAGCTCATGCAGCTCAATATCAAAAAAACAAACAACCCAATCCAAAAATGGGCAGAAGACCTACATAGACATGTCTCCAAAGAAGATCTACAGATTGCCAACAAACACATGAAAGGATGCTCAACAGCAGTAATCGTTAGAGAAATGCAAATCAAAACTACAGTGAGATATCCCCTCACACAGGTCAGAATGGCCATCATCAAAAAATCTACAAACAACAAATGCTGGAGAGGGTGTGGAGAAAAGGGAACCCTCTTGCACTGTTGGTGGGAATGTAAATTGATACAGCCACTATGGAGAACCGTATGGAGGTTCCTTAAAAATTAAAAATAAAACTACCATACGACACAGCAATCCCACTACTGGGCATATACCCTGAGAAAACCATAATTCAAAAAGAGTCATGTACCAAAATGTTCATTGCAGCATTATTTACAATAGCCAGGGCATGGAAGCAACCTAAGTGTCCACTGACAGATGAATGGGTAAAGAAGATGTGGCACATATATACAATGGAACATTACTTAGCCATAAAAAGAAACGAAATTGAGTTATTTGTAGTGAGGTGGATGGACCTAGAGTCTGTCATACAGAGTGAAGTAAGTCAGAAAGAGAAAAACAAATACCGTATGCTAACACATATATATGGAATCTAAAAAGAAAAAATGGTTCTGAAGAACCTAGGGGCAGGACAGGAATAAAGACACAGACGTAGAGAATAGCCTTGAGGATGGGGGAGGGGGCAGGGTAAGCTGGGACAAAGTGAGAGAGTGGCATTGACATATACACTACCAAATGTAAAGTAGCTAGTGGGAAGCAGCCACATAGCACAGGGAGATCAGCTAGGTGCTTTGTGACCACCTAGAGAGGTGGAATAGGGAGGGTGGGAGGGAGATACAAGAGGGAGGGGATATGGGGATGTATGTATACGTATAGCTGATTCACTTTGTTATACAGCAGAAACTAACACAACATTGTAAAGCAATTATACTTCAATAAAGATGTTAAAATAAATAAATAAATAAACAAGTTATAAACTGTTAGGTTACAATAAGTTAGGAGGTAAGGATGGTATTTTTGCCTTGACTGATGGAACGTATTATCAGAAATGCAAACAAGAATAGTGAGTAGGAATCATGAGGTTGGAACGAAAAGAGCACTTTGGACATTTACTGGTGACCAGCCATAGGTCTTTATTTAGTACATCAACATCGCATTTAACAAGTGGAATGGCTTCTAAAGTTGGGACATTAAGGTAAAAATTGCTTATGGTCAGGATACTATTAAAATTTATTTAATTGTCTGTTGACAATTACACTATGCATCATTTAGCCATGAAAACTTAGTGTCATACATTTATGAATATATAACACTTGCAGTGAAAATAAAGAGTATATGAAAAAGTATAACTTGTCAGTATTTCATTACATTATGCATAAAGTAGGATTAGCATAATTTAAATGCATCTACAGCAAGTAAATTACATATAATAAGGATACTCTGATACAGTATGGAAAGTGCTGGATTAGACTTCAACATAATTAGATATTACTCTCCCCTCTACATTGAGTAAAAATGATCTTGAGCAAGTAACTTGGTTTGTCATTGCTGAAGCTCGAATTCTTCCACTAGGTCCGATCTGAGTGTCCTTTTCATTAAGTCATAGACAAACAGCAGCCATTGTAACAGCATAGCCTTGTGTATACTCATCTCCCAGCACTGTCTTGACAGCCACGGAGGATGGAGACTGGGAGAGCATTTTAGGATATGAGTTTGGTTCAGTGAATAACAGCCCCGATTCTTCTCTCTACCCTGGATGCTGGCCCCTCTGATGGCTCTGGACAGCACAGTCCTTTCTGATAACAAATACCTCCCAGTAAATGTAAATATCATGAAATCTGCCCAGCCAAAAAATTAATCAATAAAATTTTTATTTTAAATAATCTAAATGATAGATGGATAGGTAGTAATTTTAATAAAAGTATTCAAAATACTGGCTCATATGTAGTTTTACTGGTTCTCATAAAATACTAACCCTACTTTTCACAAAGAACAAATGAGAAGACCAAACTAAAGTGAATATGGCCTTCAGTATTATAAGTGAATTGAATGGCACCCATTGAGTGAGTGAATAAATGAATATACACTATTTAATGTGCTTAATTTTCTTTATTCATTTTTTACTGAAGTATAGTTGATTTACATTGTCTTAATTTCCACTGTACAGCAGGGTGATTCAGTTATACATATATATATATATGCTTTTTTTATATATTCTTTTCCATTATGATTTGTCACAGGATATTGGATATAGTTCCTTATGCTATGCAGTAGGAACTTGTTGTTTATTCATTCTATATATAATCGTTTGAATCTGCTAATCCCAACTCCCAGTCCTTCCTTCTCCCACCCCACTCCCCCTTGGCAACCACAAGTCCATTCTCTATGTCTGTGAGTCTGTTTCTGTTTCACAGATAAATTCATTTGTGTCATATTTTAGATTCCACATATAAGTGATATCATATGATATTTGTCTTTGTCTGACTTACTTCACTTAGTATGGTAATCTCTAGTTCCGTCCATGTTGCTGCAAATGGCATTACTCTGTTCTTTTTTACGGCTGAGTAATATTCCATTGTATAAATGTACCACATCTGCTTTATCTATTCATCTGTTGATGGACATTTAGGTTGCTTCCATGTCTTGGCTATTGTGAATAGTGCTGCTATGAACATAAGGGTGTATGTATCTTTTTGAATTATAGTTTTGTCCAGATATATGCCCAGGAGTGGGATTGCTGGATCATATGGTAGCTCTATTTTTAGATTTCTGAGGAACCTCCATGCCGTTTTGCACAGTGGCTGCACCCACTTACATTTCTACCAACAGTGTAGGAGGGTTCCCTTTTCTCCCTCTCCAGAATCTGTTATTTGTAGACATTTTAATGATGGCCATTCTGACCAGTGTGAGGTGCTATCTCACTGTAGTTTTGATTTGCATATCTCTAATAATTAGCAGCGTTGAGCATCTTTTCATGTGCCTGTTGGCCATCTGTATGTCTTCTTTAGAGAAATGTCTATTTAGTTCTTCTGCCCATTTTTTGATTAGGTTGTTTGGTTTTTGGTGTTGTTGAGTTGTATGAGCTGCTTGTATATTTTGAAAATTAAGCCCTTGTTGGTCACATTGTTTGCAAATATTTTCTCCCATCTTGTAGGATGTCTTTTTGTTTCCTTTGCTATGCAAAAGCTTGTAAGTTTGATTAAGTCCCATTTGTTTATTTTTGCTTTGATTTCTATTGCCTTGGCAGACTGACCTAAGAAAACATTGCTATGATTTATGTCAGAGAATAGTTTGCCTATGTTCTCTTCTAGGAGTGTTATGGTGTCCTGTCTTATGTTTAAGTCTTAAAGCCATTTTGAGTATTTTTGTGTATGGTGTGAGGGTATGTTCTACCTTCATTGATTTGCTAATGTGCTTAATTTTCTTAGAAAGCCATCATTAAGCCATCTTGTGTGACATTTCCCATCTTATCAGAGAAATCAAATAGGGTAGATAAATTAGTAAATGGGGCACAGGTGTTAGAATGAAAAATCAAAGAATAAAAGGAAAACATCTGTCCAATATGGACATGTCTCCTAAGATAAGGGAAGAAATACGATGTTACTTTTATCATTTAAAATAGGCTGGACCAAGTTCTTCTGGGTCTGTTGCAGGAAGAACTCCAGCCAGGAAAGCAGGAGTCAACTGCCTTGGGAGACTTTGGGCATCTAATTTCCACATTCCATTTTCATGGTTACATGGGGTAGGACAGAAAAATACAGCATATGCTTTCGGATTCATTTCACTAATACAAATATATTTAATTTAATGCACTAAGATGTAACCAACTAACCCTATTTCTAGGTAACCTTCCACAGTTTTTTTAGGTCAATCTCCTCTTTGTATTAAAATTTTTGAAAACTGATTTTACATCCTTTCAATTCCTGTGATGGAGTCCTTCCATTGGTACATTCTTTTGAAAATGTTGAGTCCAAACATAAATGTTTTTTGTGCTTTGAGGAATCACAGAAATACAAGAAATAGAATAATGCTACTTTTTAAAAGTATATTTTCATTCTCATTTTCCCTCCCTGTCACAATCTAAAGTGGGAATAAGCCCTGTCTTTATATAAATAACAGAAGAATTCCGGAGGCATGTTCTTAGTGACTCCTAGAAGTGAGAATTTGCAAAGAAGGAAAATACGACGCAGGGAAAGTGTGGTGTCACTCCCGGGGGTCTGGACAGAATCACTGGCTCTCCTTGCTCCTGGGAATGTGTCAGGCCCATCCTCCCGTTTCAGACCAGAGCCTTCCCTGGGGGGGCCCCTTGTCCAAATGCTTCTAGCATGTTCCTGACAGGGCAGAGTAGCCTATTAGATGCTTTTCAATGTTCTTTTCCTCCATTACCCATTCATGAGTGTTGATGCCTTTAATTGAGGCCAAAGCCTTTCATTACCCAAGTACAGACAAGAGACTCAGCTCTGCAGGAGCAATGCCATCCTATGCTTATGCTTAGGACCGTCACTGAGGTGTAGATGGCAGGTACCATATCCAGGACCAAAGGTCCACTGCGGATGCAGGCATTCTTTGTCTTCTGATAGAACACACGCTAGAACTTTGACATCCCAGAAGGGAGGGTCACTGACTCTCGTTTGGCCCAAACCCTGGCCTTTCTCCAGTCCCCACCCCTCTCTCGGAGGTGCTTCTCCTTCCACCGTTGATCATCTCCCCACATCCCTCCCTGCCTTCAACCTCCAGCCCACAGAGTGGATCTCACCCTGCAGGCGGCTTCTGTCCGCAACTGTGTCCTACAGGGGTCTGCAACCTGTTCCTGTCAAGGGCCAGAGAGCAAATAATCTAGACTTTGTGGGCCATGAGGTCTCTGTCACAACCCCTCAACTCTGCCACCGTAGCTCAGAAGCAGACACGGCAGATACGCAGCTGGGTGGGTGCAGCTGGGCTCCAGTAAAACCTGACTCAGCCCCACTGACATTTGAAGCTCGTATAATTTTCACATGTCACACACTATTCTTCCTCTTTTGATTTTTTGCAGTCATTTAAAAATCTGTAAAAAAATATGTACATTCTTCGCTAAGAGCCATATAAAAACAAGTGGCTAAAGGACCTGGCCCCAGGACCACAGTTTGTCAACCATGTTTAATAAACCAAGATGATACCAAAAGAAGCAGCCACATACAATTGAAACTCGTCACAGTAGCTGCCTGTTCATTGGTCCTCTGGGCAGAGATTTAAAGCACTATGGGACTCTTCCCTGCCTTTTGCACTAGCTTAGCAGATCTGGGTCAGATGTGGCCCCCTAAATCTCTGTGGCCTATTGATGGGTCCATCTGGCCCTCCATGGCCACTCTGCCATCCACGGGGGCACCCCTTCCCTGCAGGGGAGTTCCTCTAGGCTGGATACCCCTGTCTGCATGGGGGGAGCCAAGTCCTTTGGGATCACTCAGCTGCCACTAAATAGCTGGGACCCCAGCGTTCATACTCACAGACTAGTACACACTGCCTCTTGGCATCAAAACCAAAACCCTGTTTTCCCTAAATTCCCGTTACCTTTAGGCTCAGAGGTACTGGACCAGTCTCCCAGAACCTCAGAGTCTCTAGGTGGATTCTTTCCTGGCTGGGCCTTGGCTACACCCCTCGTTGGCCCATGGAAACTTCCACAGCCGCCCTCCTCACCCTCTCCCTGCTCTTCCCCTGGTCTGAGCCCAGGGCACCTCCCTCTCCTTGCCACTTGTCTCTGACTGATTCCACTCCCAAGCTCTGGCACACTGAGCCATCACCCTTCTGGCAAAGTCTCTTTCTCAGAAGTCTTCTCTAGCTTCTCTGAGCTTTGGAAGCCACCGTGCCCTCCTTACCAGCTACCTGAGTTGAACATAGAACCTTAAGAAGGACGCACAGCATCTAGAGGCCCTGATGTTAGGTGGGGGATGTCCCTAGAGACCTCAGAGCTGATAGGTAAACCCAATCCTGGTCTGCATATGTTCTGTGAATTCCTTTGTTAGGGCGTCAGCAGAAACCACTGGGTAAGCCTTTATGGCTGGTGAGAAATGCTCTATGTGGCTACCAGAGAATAGGATTTGCAAAGGACAGCAAAATTCAAAAAAGGAGGGGTTTAGCAAGAGTAGCTACTCAACAAACGTTTGTTGGTGGGATGAATGAATGAATGAGTGAATGAGTGAATGAAATGGGAGTTACCGTACAGTTTAGAAATTGAAAAAATGGCACCCTGTTGTACAGTAGTTAGCCTTAAGTTCATCCCACAGTATTCTCCAAAATGTTTCTAGAATTCTGCATTTGTGTTCCAAGCCAACGCACACCCTTAGTCACCATCTCCTCCTCGGCTGCCAAGTCTGCCTAGACTACGGTGACCATCCAGCTCCAGTTCCAAGTTCTTGGCCTCTCCAGATAGTACACACTTCAAACACTTTGTCATTCATCGTAACTTAAGCGTGTCTCATTGTCAGATCACATGTCCACTTTTTATTTCACACCACGTGGCCCCTTGGCTCTTTACCTGTCCCTCGACAAACAATAACATTGAGGGCAGAG
Organism: Balaenoptera ricei; assembly: GCF_028023285.1. Taxonomy (NCBI): domain Eukaryota; kingdom Metazoa; phylum Chordata; class Mammalia; order Artiodactyla; family Balaenopteridae; genus Balaenoptera; species Balaenoptera ricei. The sequence goes on along the minus strand of NC_082642.1, from coordinate 156,526,172 downwards.
CCACATGGCCACACGCATCCCTTGTAGAAGACCTACAATGCAGAGAATGAACTTAGAGCCCCCGTGGATGGCAGAGTGGCCGTGGAGGGCCAACCCAAGGAGAGAGACAGGCAGGAAAATGTGCTTTGAGGCAACCATGTAAGACTCCGCCTCTGTCTGCCGTCTCTCCCTGAGAACCCGCGGTCCATTCATCCAGAGAGGCCGCGCTGTCCGTCCACGGGGACTGGGGAGCCCCAGCAGGGCTCTGTCCAGCAAGGCAGCTGCTTCCCCTCCACCCCGGCCCCCCTGTGAAGAGGTCCCTTTGTTGCTGTGTGACTCCCGGACCACAGAGGGCTTACCGTCCTATTTGCGTCCAATCCCTTCTGTTCTGCAGAGACCAGGAAAAATGGGTTATTGGTGACCTGAAAAATTGGGGAATGTGCAGCCGTTGCTTTTTAACTAAAGTCCATCCCAAGTGAGGCCAATCCTAAACCTTTTACTGACTTTGAGTGACAACCGCAGTGGTTCTCAGACTTGAGCTTGCTCCGCATCCCAGGGAGGGCTTGTTAAAACACAGACCAGCACGCCCTCCCTGTAGCCAGCGTGTGTTTCTGAGTCAGCAGGTCTGGGTGGGGCCCCAGCATTTCCCTAGGTTTCCTGCACTCACGCCACCACCGCCCCAGTCACCCCATATACCTCCCTGAAGGGTCGCTGGAGCTGCTCTCCATTCCTGGGCCATCTCTTATTCCCTCACCACCTGCAGCTGGGTCCACTGATTACTTTCCTATAACATGGCCCCGCTTCTCCAGGAATCCTCCTGGACCCGTTTGGAAAAGGCACCTCTTCCTTTTCCCTTCCACAGCCCCTTGTGCAAATCTTCAGCACCGCCATCATCACTTTGCACTTTAATCACGGATTCACTGTACGTCTTCCCTACACACAATGCCTTGTATAGAAGAGGCACCAGCTCTTGGCTGTTACGGTTAATGCATCCATTCACTGAACAAGTTATGGAGTTCATGCTGTTTATATTGGGGAGCAGGGAAAGGGGCTGGAGGAAGCCCACAGAGATGAAAAAGACAGCCCCCCACCCCTGTAATAAAAGGGGAATGAGGACAGACTACATTTTAAGTGAATTTGGAGGAACCTAAAAGGAAACGTTTCAAATCATTTTTCAACTGAATTACTCAACACGTCGGAGTGACACAGTGTTCCCAGAATGCGGGATTCTGCAGCGGACGCCTTGGGCTCTCCAGGTCAGCGGATGGACCCTGACATTGAGGAAAGTCCACCCGCCAGCAGTGGGGAGGGGGAGGGGAGCGTGCCAGGAGCAGGACCTGGCTGGCGGTTTTCTGAAGATGAGTTGCCTGCTCTAATCACTCACAGCCACACTGGTGCCCTGAGCATTTGCTCGTCCCTGTTTCTACCCTCCCTGGAAAGAGTGGAGAACCTGCCACGGGCGGCTCGCAGGCTGATTCGGGCGGACACGTAAAATGTAGGCATTTGCAAACCACACAAGGAAATTGACACGGGGCTCCTGTTGTCATGGAGATCAAAAGAGACGGTTTCTTAAAGGAAGTGAGGGTTGAGGGGGGATTTGGAGGCTGGAGAAAGGGCTCCTGGAAGGATGTGAAAGAAAGCTGTTTAGGGAAACCACAGGAGAAAAAATAAAGTCAGGGCTGGAAGGGGAGAAAGGGCCACAGACAGCAGATAAATGGGACAAATGAAAAGAAATCTGGATTATTCCTGGATGCAGAAGTGAAGGAAAGGAAGAGGAAACTTCAACATGGAAAAACAATGAATCCTCACAAGAAAAACACAACAGTGGATAGCTAAGGCCTTCTCTTAGAATAGTAGTGCATTCAAAGGGCTTTGAGAAAAGGTAAAACCAGAACACTCATATCAAAGCCACCTGTAAATGACAGCATCATCCTGCGTGAAAAGACACTCAGATTGTTGAATTCTTGACTATGGAGTGAAGGGAGCCCTTCTTCACTTTAGCTTTTTTTCTTTCCCCCAATCACTTACTTTCCAACGTCTTCCTCTAATATGTATTAAGACGGCTGGCTGCCAGGAGAGGTTTGCTATAAATCTGTTGGTCGGTCTTCAATGATCCTTACTGTAAGCATGTGTGACCCACTGGCTGGATGACAAGTGAATAAACTCTGGAATCCTTGTTTTAATCCGGAAACAAAAATGGACAACATTGTCCAGATAAATTGGCTCTTCAGAAGCTATTTTCTTCCCTGATGGGGCCTGGGAAATGAAATGGACCCCTCCCAATCCTGCCTAATCTCCCATCTTGATAGGTTGGCCGCCATGCTATGTGACAGCACAGAAGCCAGCTCTCAACTTGAACCCACACGTCCAGGCTGGGGCACACTGCCTGAGAGCTCCCTCTGAACTGACTGACCCAGGTCTCTGATCAACAGCTGCATCCTGGGTCTGAAGTCCAGGCATCTCTTCCATCTTTATACCCTGCCCATTAGATCTTTATTCAGTAAGATATAAATCTAAGGTCATTCTTACCCATCACTTTTTTACACCTCATAAATGCTCAGAACCATTCTCTTCTTTATCTACAATAAATTTTTTGAGAATGCCCACTGTGCTGAAGTCTTGATTTGGACAGGGCAGTGGGTCAGATTTCAAACATTTTTTTAGGAACCCTTGTGCTCTTGCCGCTTGCAGTCAAGTTCTTGGAAACCAGACATTTGATATGTTAATGTTGACCATAGAGGAGATGGAAGTGGCCAGTTCTTGCTGAGCTGATGGTGGATGGGTGAGTGCCAGTGGAGACCAGAGGAAGGAGAGGACTCCTTGGATGGAGACAGTCAAAGGAGGCTCCCCAATGAGTTGGAAGTTGAGCTGGCCATGGAGTGAGTCATGTGTTGATAGTGGAAAAAAGGAAGAAGTGCATTCTCTGACGGGGGCTTTCATGAGATGAGAAAGTGTAAGAGAGTTGGAACCCCGATGCTTAATCAAGCAGTCAAAGAGAATCCTAGACAGAGGGACATCCAGGAGACATTAGTCTGGAAAGACTCCTGTAGGGCTCAATCTTACAACAGGAACTGTTGAGATTTGGGGAGAGGGAGGGCATGATCAAAGTGGCTTCTTAGGAGATTTGTCTTCTCCAATATCTTGCAACCCAGATTCAAAATGTGTTTCAAGACCCCTACCTGATTCCTTCTTCTACGTTTCTTCCTACCCCACCATTAACTCCATTCTCTTAGTTTCATGAAAGCAAACAATTATTTTTGACCCACTTAATCAGTTGTTCTTTGAGGCTATTGAACAGCCAGAGAACAGTATCCTCAACTGCCTTCCCATCTGGATGTCCTCTCTTTGTACATCAGACAGCCGTTTCCCTTTATTCCAAGTAGACACATGCTCCAAGCAGAAATGTTTAAAGTATCATCCAAAACAACTTTTGAAGTAAGGGGTATTATGTACTAACTTGTCTTAGGGTGATCTGAAGCCCACTACCAGACAAATGGGTTGAAGTGCTTCCACTGGTCCATACCCACTTCCCCTGCTGGCTTGTTCATGTAACTCAGAGAGGTCCCCAGAGTCACTTCAAAAAAAGTTTGAACTTGCATCACAGCCCTTAAATTCCCTGCACTTAGTGTACGAAATCCCTGCACTTATGGATTTTTAAAAGAGATCTGTTTTCTAATATGTCCTCAAGAATTTCTTTAATGTTAACACATTCCTAAATTTACATCTGACTATTCAACCTACAAATGAATAGTAGAACTTAAACTTTGCCTGTTACAGTTAGAATTTTTGCTTACTTTTGTGTATGAAAACATAATACTTTCTCTTCATGTGATGTGCTAGATTTTTCTTTGATTAAAAATGTTTTGCTTAGTGTAACTTTACAAACCTAATCAGCAAGCTTCGCAAAAAGGAGAAAAGTTACCTGGGGCCCTGTGAGTGGTGGAAACTAAATACATCTCTTGGAAAAACCTGGGTTAGAATTCCAACTCTACACTTACTTTGAGGAAGATGTTTTTAACCTCTTTGACCTTCAGTTTCTTCATCTGTAAAGAAGGATAATGAGACTTCTTGGGGTTGTTGTGAAGATAAATGGGGAGATATACATCTCACCTATTACACTGATTGGGAAAAGCAAGTGTTCAATAGGTGAAGGGTGATGGAGGTGGTGGAGGGATAATGGTAACTGGTGGTAGTGATTTTGGCCCTGAGTTAGTGTTGGAGGTGATGGTGGTAATAGTGATACTTAGGGTGATGTTAATATCAGTGGTGATGGTGGTGGAGGTATTGGAGGCATGGCAGTGATTTATTGGTGGAGGAGGTGATAAGGATGGTGGTAAAGGTGGGAGAGGTGGCCGTGGCATTGGGTAATGGTGGTGGTGGTGATGATTGTGATGATGCTGGTGATGGAGGTGGTGGTGATGTTGGTGATGATGCTGGTGATGGAGGTGGTGGCAGTGATGAAGGTGGTGATGATGGTGACGGAGGTGGTGGTGATGTTGGTGGTGATGATGGTGATGGAGCTGATGGTGATGATGGTGATGATGCAGGTGATGGAGGTGGTGGTGATGATGGTGATGATGCTGGTGATGGAGGTGGTGGTGATGTTGGTGATGATGCTGGTGATGGAGGTGGTGGCAGTGATGAAGGTGGTGATGATGGTGACGGAGGTGGTGGTGATGTTGGTGTGGTGATGATGGTGATGGAGCTGATGGTGATGATGGTGATGATGCAGGTGATGGAGGTGGTGGTGATGATGGTGATGATGCAGGTGATGGAGGTGGTGATGATGGTGATGATGCTGGTGATGGAGGTGGTGGTGATGATGGTGATGATGCTGGTGATGGAGGTGGTGGTGATGATGGTGATGATGCAGGTGATGGAGGTGGTGGTGATGATGGTGATGATGCTGGTGATGGAGGTGGTGGTGATGATGGTGATGATGCTGGTGATGGAGGTGGTGGTGATGTTGGTGATGATGCAGGTGATGGAGGTGGTGGTGATGATGGTGATGATGCTGGTGATGGAGGTGGTGGTGATGTTGGTGATGATGCAGGTGATGGAGGTGGTGGTGATGATGGTGATGATGCTGGTGATGGAGGTGGTGGTGATGTTGGTGATGATGCAGGTGATGGAGGTGGTGGCAGTGATGTACGGTGATGGTTGTCTTGGGAGCATGAGGTAGTGGAGGTGGTAAAGGGGGGTGGTGTGCATGTAGGTAGTGGTGCTGGTGATGGTGAAGATGTGGTGGTAGAGGTGGTGAGTATTGATTGGTGGTGTTCACCGTGGTCGTGGTGAAGGAAGCTACTGTTGTAACTGAATTAGAAAGAGAAATAACCGAGAGATGATTTCAGCACACTAACTTTTATGAAAACAGCTTTATTGGGCTGAAATTAACATACCATCACATTTGCTGTTTTAAGTGTATGATTCCATGTTTTTTTGTATGTTTACAGAGATGTGCAGCCATCACCAGAATCTAATTTTAGAAAATTTTCATCACTCACAACAAAGCCCATACCCATTAGCAGTCACTCCCCATTTCTCCCCCAACACAATCCTTTTTAGATGGTTTTCAAAACCTCTGGGGGCCCGCATGCTGTGGAATCAAAAATACATATTTCATACGTAAGAAAAATCCATCGCTTCTTTCTCAGGTGCAACAATTCATTCTGCATGATAACTAGCGATTGTATTAGAGCCCTGGAAAGAAATGTGTGAAACCACTGCTACCTTCAAATAACTCACCACTCTATTCATACATATCTCTTCAAAATCAGAATATTAAGAAAACCGGAGGAGAGCTCTCTTCTTTGTTTCTTGTGATAAACACAGTCCCTTGCATTACCGTATTGGATTTCACATCTAAAAGAATAATAACAAAAAAATCCTATCTCATTAACAGTCAACTGAAACACAACCTTTTTGAAATAAGATACCCAATAAGTCCCACTTCTGGGACTTCAGTCCAATAAACAAACTTAAAAACAGATGCACTGTATCACAGAGGTTCATTTGTGGTAGGAAATAAGTTACAAAACAATATCCCGAACAAAATTGTTGGAAAAATGATTCAATAAAACATGGAATATGATTTTTAAAGACTGGAAGTAAACATGAAAGTATGATCATAATAGCATATTAAATCAAAATAATCAGTCACTAAATTGTAGAGTATGAAAACAACCATGTGAAAACCAAAAACAAACTTCAATTTCACTTAGAGAAAAAAATATATCAGAATTTGAATAGTGATTACATAGGAATGGTGGCTGTATACTTTTATTATTACAAGAAAAACACTAAAATAATTTTCTACAGAATATTTTGCAGAAGAATCTAATACACAAAAATAACCTTCGTGTCACTCCAGAATTAGCAGGACTAAAATTTAGTTCTAAGAAAAATGTAAAGAATGTTCTATTTCTTTTGTACAAAATATTTAAACTGAACAGGACAAAAAACCTCTGTGTTGCCTATACTATTTAAGCAGTTAGAATGTGTTTTCACCCTCAGAAAGTGAAAAAAGGAAGATTTCTCCACCCACCTATCTGTGCAACCAAATCACGGGCATGATTAATCCCCCCAAACCCAGGAAGGGAAATGTCAGCCAGCAGGTCCCTCTGCTTGTAGAAGATTCAGCTAAATTGGGTGCTGTGAGTAAATATTTTCTCGTGGGCATTTGCCTCCACTCCCTACACCCCCTACCTGATCACACTCTATAGCTCCTGTCCTGGGATCCTGACTTGGCATCTTAGGGAGACTTAAATCGTCACAGGGAGCCCGTTGAAAAATAAGAATATTTTTTTAAATTTAAAAAGTCCTTTATATTTGGGTGACAGTATTAAACATTAAAAAACTTTGTGAAATAGGAGAAATATCTTTGTTTTATATTTGACTTATCCGTGGCTTTTCGAGGGAAATTGATTTTGCTAATTAATCAAATGATACAAATGCAGTTCAGTGGTTTAGGTAAAACAAATTCCAGGTAATGGAATTCTCAAAATCTGAAACCTTTGGATCCAATTTTAAAGCAGAGTGAAAAGTTGTAGTTCATCAACGCAAAAGCAGGAGCGCATAGACACTTGCTTATAATAAGAAAGGGGTGTGCTTTTGTGGCAACATCTGACTGCCAACTTGACTGCAGAAGTAATGGTTTCCAGGCTGTTTCTTTGATACCTGTTAGCACCATGTAAATGCCTGAAATCAGATGAGTTGTTGAGAAAGGCAGTGGGATCCAAGGAAACCATAAATGAGGAAACTCGCCTGAAAAAAGAAATGTGATTTTACTGCTCTTGTATAACTCAGACAAACACCCAAAGACAGCTGGCGACATTCATGCCGCAGGGGGCTGGCATGGTAGGCAATCCACAAGCGTCTGCTGAATTCGTTCATGGCGCTGTCAGCTCCCGACCTTCTTCTGCCTTCTTCCTGCTGGTGGTCCAGCCTCACCCCACCCCCATCCTGGGCAGATCCTCTCTGTCTGCCCTTCCTCACCCCTGGGCATTCAGCAGCGCCCCCCCAGTCCATTCCAGCTGCTCTGTCTCTCCCACCCCGCACCCTCCCTCCCCTTCCGGAGCCCTGGCCATCCCTCCAGCCCCACCTGCGGTCAGCATCTTCTGACTGCTTCAGACCACGCTCATTTTGCCACTTTTGAGAAGCCTGCTGGCCTCCACTGTCCAGTACCACACACTTGAACACTTCAGATTTCTCTGCAGTTTCCTGAGTGCATATTTCCTCTCTCCAATGGGATTGTAAGCATTTTCAGAAAGCTTTTCAGAGCCCCAAGAGACCTTAATCCACGGTTTGTACTGAAATACACATGTACACATACACATGCACATACATACACATATCTGCTCACACATATGCACACACAGACATAATACAAACACACACACACACACGCACATAGCTGTTGATTGCCTGAAAGCCTACCACACCTTTATTACTTTAGAGCATCACTTTGATGTTGTTCTTAAAACATACTTGAAAAACGTCTGGATTCTTAAAAAGTCCAACGTGTCAGCGAAAACTGTTCTGTTTTTGACTCGTAACTCTAGCCTCACCTTGCCTGGCTTAAATCACCATAAAATGATCCCTGAATGACTCAGGCCTTAATGAAAGAGGTTTGCCTTCCTGCCAGGGGTGGACTCCCCTTCACATCCAGTTTTCGACGTGGAAACACCTTTGTTCTGGAATATTCCATTAGAGTATAAGCTCCATGAGGGCAGGGACCTTTTTTAAAAAAACACTTTTGTTCCCCAGTGCCTGGAACAATGTGGCAGAGCTCCGTAGATTTTGCTGGGTGAAAACACGAATATCAGTCTCCCCAGGTGATGGTTGGTGTAGGCAGAGGTACCACAGACGCAATCCATCTTTCAAAACTTCCCCACCACTTAGAGAAGTCGGCTGTCCTGGCAGCATGAGGGAGGGGCTGGAAGCACAGGCTCTGTGGTGGATTCGCCTCCTGTCCCTCATGCCTGTGGGACCTCCTGTGTCAATGAAGGTCTTGGTGGTGCTATGTCCCGAGGCTGCAGTGAGGGTTGGGCTCATTCGCGCAGGTACAGGTAGAGTACCTGGCCATGAGCAGCCTCTAGGTATGAGTTTGCTGCTACTATTACTATTACTACTGCCACACCTGTTATGATTATTTCCATGCTTATTCAATTTCATTTTTATTTGCCTAAGAGAAGGGCAGATGCCGGTTTTCCTCTTGTCACACCTCGAGTATTCTTTTTTGTTTGATTGTTTAGCTACTCACATTTTACTTGGTAACTTTGCAATGTCCAAATTATTCACGGCGTATAATTTGTAGTTTGGCCATAGGTATACAGTAGGATTAACTGGCTTTCGAACAGGTTTAAAGCATCCAAAAATAGCATTGTTTTTTTACCAAATCACAAACAGTATTCTTTAGCGATTCTTCTCTTTCCTGTTTAGGCTCCCAAGAAACATCTGCAAAATGGGATGATCCGTGGCTACCAAATAGGTTACCGCGAGTACAGCACTGGGGGCAACTTCCAGTTCAACATCATCAGTATCGACACCACGGGGGACAGTGAGATTTACACCCTCAGCAACCTAAACAAGTTCACCCAGTACGGCCTGGTGGTGCAGGCCTGCAACCGGGCCGGGACGGGGCCTTCTTCTCAGGAAGTCATCACCACCACCCTCGAGGATGGTAGGTTCCAGCCGCTGCTCTGGGTCCCCAGAGACTGGCCGCCTTCGGGCTTTGCAGTGACAATGGCATCCAGGCCGGCAGGGACTGGGGGTTCCGGTGGGGAAGCTGCCCTGATTAACTCGTGGGCTACCTTGGTTTGGTGCCCTTGACAGACCTTGATTGCAAAGCCAAATTCATACCTTTTTCAGCATCCTTCTCCATCAAGCCCAAGAGGTGGGCTTTTCCCGCGTGAAACCAAAGCTCTCCCTGTGACTGCAGCAGTCTGGCCAGAGTGTAGAAATCCGATTTTCTAAGAATTTCTTACAAATCAATGTTAAGGAGGATTTTTTTCTTTTTCTTTTTTCTTTCTTTCTTTCTTTTTTTCTTTAAATGATTGCTTTTTATTTTCAAGCATTCTGAGACCAGAGAACAGGAATGAGCAAGCTTCCTTGGAGCAATCTCACGGTGACTGAGCGCCCCCTAGTGGCCATAAGGAATTAATGTACCCTCCCACCTTGACCACCTAAGAACTCACATTTTCCAGCAATGCTTGAAAAGAGAGAGAGCCCTAGTGTCCAGAAGCACCATCTTTTAGGTGCAGAGGCTAAATATAGGGTTAGCTGTAGGAGTAGGTGGTAGATTTTTCCAGCAGCAAGCTTGCATGGCAGTTGCCTGTCGTGAAACTAGCCACTGGGTCATAGGTTTGAGAACACACATGGTGACTTGTGTCTATAATTTCTGACCTTTTTCACAGAGAGAGAAGTCTTAGCTAGAAACCAGAAGTCCAGGATTTTCTTTCCATCTTCATAGTCTTTGCAGGTGTGGTTAGATATGCCTTTGGGTTTTCACTTTAATGTTCATCTTTCACTGATGTTTGCAATTCAGTCACTATTTTGCCCCCTCTCCCAGCCACGACATTTAAGGTTTGCATAAACCCCCGTGAAAAATACTTCAAATATCCTTCTAGCCTGTATCCTAGTCCATTTTCGCTCTTTCCTCTGACGAATGGTATAGTATTGAAAGGGACCCTGCTGGGGATGGGGCAGTAAATACGATGACGTGTCTACTTTTTGTCACTTTCAATAGTGAGGCTTCCAATTTACATGCCAGATATTACTCAGTATGAGGAGATGTACTGTATAAAGTACATGTAACTTACAACAGTAACTTGCAAGGGTAATGGGAACATAAGCCAGACCAGCAATGGTCTTTTACTCATGCAATCGGATCAGAAGGTTCTCAACTCCATAAGCCTGGGGCTTAAAAGTGAAGCAGTTATTCTGGAAAGAGAGACAGTGGAAGTCATATGAAGTCATTGCATTTTACTGAGTTATCATAATATTTGTATAGAGAAATGGTACTCATTTTTTTCCTTAATTTGGGGGATTGAGTGCAGTTTTTTCTTTTCCTGTACTTTGAAATATTAAACTAATGTTGCTTATTCAATATTGCTTTGCTAATTAAACCACCCACAGTTATTACAGATTCTAATTATCTAATTTCAGTGCCCAGTTACCCCCCCGAAAATGTCCAAGCCATAGCAACATCACCAGAAAGCATATCAATATCCTGGTCCACACTTTCCAAGGAAGCCTTGAATGGAATTCTCCAGGGGTTCAGAGTCATTTACTGGGCCAACCTCATGGATGGAGGTAAGAGGATTAAACTAGAACTTTGAGTTTGCCCCAAAGGATGCGCAATGGAATTTGCAGACCCCCTCCTCCTACCATGGGATTCAGCACAGGGTGGGCAGTTTTTTATCGATGGGTACTTTTCTCCTTTCCCCAAGTCTTTCTGTTATCTCATATCTGATATTTTAACAGGTGTACACAGCTGTTTAAATCATATACCTTCAAAAAGCAATTTGAAGGATAGGAGAAGGTGGCACTTGGGGAATCTAGGAATAGATGTGTTTTCCTAATTATGAGTATCTATGTCAAGCCTCTGCAGGCAGCACCAAAACCTTGATCTGTATCTAGAAAGTTCTACGTGATGTGTATCCTGAAAGGCTGACCTCTTCCTATTCCCCGATAGGACTCTGCAGGGAAAATTCTTAAGCTCCTGTAGTTGAACTAGGAGGGGTTCAGGAAGAATGCCAGAACCAGAACACCTTGGGAGGAGTATTATTGTTCCCATGAGGAGCGCTTTCATCCCAGACTCTCCATTTTTGTCCCCTCCTTTTTCTTTTTTCCTCCTCATATTCCCTCTCTTCCTTCTTGTTTCTTTGTGATTTTTTTTTTTTCTTTCAAGTTGTCGGACAAAATTCTCCAGTTTGGAGGCAAGACTTGGCACGAGAGAGGGTCAGCTCGGGGTGGCGAGATTGGGGCTCCAAGTGTCTTGAGCAGAACACGTCTGTGTCTGTGCTGTCAGAGGCCTGACGTCACCGAGCCAGGCTGAGCCCCATGCCAGGAGCACGACAGGCCCAGCCTGAGCTACAGCCCCTAACAGGAAAGGCTTTGCTCTCTGCTTGTGGCCCAGGACTTGGGTGGCCCACACCTGCACCCTCCCCCGCTCCCCATATCCAGCCCCCGGGGGTGCCTCCGCTCTGGTTTGGGGCTTCCTGCAGCTCTTCTGACTGTGGGTCCCCTGAGTCTGGGCAAACACAGAGGCCCCCAGGGCATTTCCCACCTCTGCTCAGGACCACCTGGGTCTGCTCTGCCAACCCGGTCACTTTCCCCACCTATGTAATCAGAACACACTGGGCCTCAGAGGCTGCAGGGGTTCCACTATTGGTGCCCGAATAAAGGAAGGAAGACACATTAGCAAAGGCAGCTTAATTTGCTAAGTAAATAGCAGAGTTCCAGGCTTAGCTGTTTACATCTGCAGCCAGACTTGTGTCTCAGAGCTGAGGACCAGATCTGATTCCCTTGATGTCGAGGTAGCACTTTGCGTAGTGCCAGCAGTGGGAGACATTCTGATTCCCCTTGTGGGACCCCCCGAAGCAGACGTGTTACCTGAGCAGCTACTCTGTGCTAAGCTCCTGCCTGACACTGAGGATGCAGCATCTGCCCCGATGGATGCTCTAGCCTAGTGAGAGTGGGGAGATGTGATGCATACAGAACCTCTAGGCCAGTGAGGCACAGCCAGCCCCACGGAGGGACAGAGTTCAGAGTTAAACAGGTGATTCACTTCACCTCCTCCCTGCAAACAGAGCTTTAAAATTCCCATAGAAGTAAGATACGGAGCAACGAAAAATTTCACATTATCTACTTTACTGACACAATACGGTAATAGATCATGGCATATACTTGTTCTGGTGTCTAATCCTCATCTCGAATAAGATGAAATTAAACACGCTAACATACCTAAAGGCAGTGTTGCACTAAAATCGTTCCTTTTTTGTTCTTGTTGGAAACATTTCCGTAATCCGGTGGTGACTGTTCACCACATTTTCATGTTTTACTCGTATGTGCTAATAAATGCCCGTAAGCACCTTAGTTCTACGACGGGTGAGACGGTTAATATCGTTCAGTCAACTTTACACTTTAAAGCTTTAAAAACTTGAATATTTAAAAACATACAAGTCTTTAAATAAAGAATGCTTGGAAATGCATACAGTGTCTAAAGGTACTTTTACTCACTGTATGAAGATCAAGGGGATGTGCTTAATGCCTAATGTAGAAGTTCTACACTTAATCTCCAAAAGATGAGAAAGAAACCCTCAGAAACCTGCTGTGAACAGTCATTCCTGACCTGCTACCTCTGGGAAGTGACATTTATGCATTAGCAGGGAATTTCATGGAATTACTGGATTCTTGTGCACAAACTCTTAGATTGCGGCCCTGAGGTTCCCACAGACACACAACACATAGTGATCATGTAAAGAACTATACCTGCTAAGCTTGAGGATACACCACACATAGACACACACCCACACTCACTCGTGCAGGCCAAGAGAGAAGGAGATCCTTACTACTGCTGTGATTAGCAATTGCCCCAAATACTTTTAAAAATAGTCATAAAAAAGCATTTTGTTATTGTTAATATGACCAGATAAAACTGGTTAATATATTTGATAGGACAGGTTAGATGTACAATAGGTCGGTGAAATTTCTGAGTATTTTATAATATGAAAGTCAAAGAATTTTTAAGACCTGACAGAAGCAGTTAGTCTAAGATTGCTAGGAAGATGGCACACTTTGAAAATCCACTATTTCCATCGGAATTGGAGCTGCTTTTCAACCCTCTGTCTTTCTTCAAGACAAAAACGACAGATTCTGAATCAAAGCAACGTTTAAGTGCCAACCAAGACTTTTGCCACGATGCCGGCAGGTTGAGGAGGCACTTGGGAAAAGTGATTTCCACCCCTATTTTGATTTCTTCCTTAGACCCGTTAAGAATGAAGAAGGGTGTAAATAAATACATAAAACTATTTTGTTTTAAAATATAATGTTTTTCTTAAAAAAACTTTTTGTACTATAAATAGTATGATTTCTGAATTTATTTTCTATATTAATTTCACATTATTTTACTCATGATTTCAACTGAACACTATTCTTTGCTTCCCATATATTTTAAAAAATTTATTTTATTGAAGTATAGTTGATTTACAATGTTGTGCTAATTTCTACTGTACTGTACCATATATATATATATATATTTTTTTTTTTTTTTAATGACTCCACTGGGGCCGTGAAAAGTAGGTGGTAGAAATCCGTGTTTAAGCCATAAAAAAAGAAAAGGAGCTTGAAAGAGCGACAAATGAAGCACGCTGTTTTGAATTTGGCTTTTTTCATAATTTTCCTTTTTACTTCCTCTACATTGATGAGTCAGGGACATACCCTCCCAGCAGAGAGAATGGGGTGCTTTTGTGGTCGATTCTGGGGCACAGGTAGTTTTTAAAAATCCTTGGGGGGGGTAATTTTGAACAGGGGTTTGGACTGCATTCATATTCATGGTTAGTGATAAATTAGTTCTTCCAAATAATATGAACCCACATATGAGTCAATATCCAAATACCAATTCTAATTAGTATGGTAATTCATGAGCGGGTGTAATTCTTTTGTGTCAAGTGTTGCTTTCTTTAAAAAGATCAGGGTGTCCCACTTTGCCCTTCTCCCTCTTAACTGTCCTCTTCTCCATCACTGTGTCTCACAGGGGAACAGCCCTGTCCCATCGGCGCACCTTTCCCCTGCACTGTAATTGGAGCTCGTACTTCCCCCGTGATGTAGAGACCCTGGGTCCTTCTTAAAGATAAAAACAAAAGCATAAAACCAGAGGCCCCAAGAGGTCACATGATATAGTCAAGTTCTCATAACTAGCCCTGCACACAGCCCCGTGGAAGCCCCTCCCCTGAGTTGCATTTTCCCTGTGTGTGTGTGTGTGTGTGTGTGTGTGTAATCTTTGGCATAATGTAGACGTTCCTAAATCTGAAAAGATCTTGATGAGATCTATACTTAAACTTTTTCCATTAGCATTTGAATTTTTTAACCTACTCCAATTGACCTATATTATCTATGTTCAGGAAAATGAAAGTTATAAATGAATAATATAATGGAAAGAGGTCTGATGGTCACCCAGGGCAGACTTTTCCTTCACAGGAAAGAATTTCTAACCCATCTGAGGGTAACGATTGTCAGCTTTCCAAATGCGCAGTGACCACACAGGAAAAAACATTTTTTTTCATTTTCATAAGCCATCTGCTCTGGTTTCTAGATTGTGGCCCCTAAAAGTCTGCCCCAAGAAGACACTAGGCCACAGGCATCTTTGGGGGGCTGCGCCCTTTGCTCTGCTCTCTCCCCCACCCCAGAACTCATCCACAAGCTGCCCAAGGTGGGAACAGGCGTCGGGCTCCTGTTGGGGTCCGAGGCTGTGTCTGTGCCCATTTTTCCCGTCCCTTCACAGCCCTCATCACACACAGGGGTCCCTGGCATGTGAGTGACAAGCCTTGGCTACCCCTGCTTTTAAATTCAACTATCCTGCTATGTCCAGTTCAACCCTGATCCTTTTGATGACAAGAGTAAAAATAGACATTCATAGTCACCATAATCACAAAACAGTTGGCCACTCATCTCTGAACTTCCGTGCAATGTGCTAGAAGGACAAGAGGAAAGAAAAACAGAGAGCAGGAAGAGGAAACCAGGCTGGCAGAAGCGCATCTCATCTGGGCGACATGCAGGTCCACCGAGCGACCACAGGGAGTGGCTGAGAGTGTGGACCGTGGCCGTGCGGCCACGCCCTGTGGTGCCACGGCCCATGCTCTCGGCCCCCGTGCTCAGCTCCGGGACCTGGGGAAGCTACTGAGCCTCTGCCTGCCTCAGTTTCCTCTCCTGTAAAATGAATGGGTTGTGGAAACAAGAGCATGGTCATGCTGGGTAAATGAGTTAACCTGGGAACCTAAGGAAGCACACACGGCGTGTCAGCTGCCTTTACTGAGGCCAGAGAGCGCGAGAGACCCTTTCGGGCAGCCTCACTGTGTGCATTGTGTGCAGAGGTGGCCAGACACCAAGGAGGACTCCCTCCTGGACCCCGTCTCCCACCCCAGTTCTGAGTAACCGGGCACAGCGGGCCCGGGGGCCAGCCTGCAGCAAACATCCCACACACGGCCACTTGCCCTAAATGTGAGCAGTTCCTCAGGCCCCTCCCTCCTCCTCCAGCTCCTCCGCCAGTGGCTCCTTTCAAAATCCAGAGCACCCGTGGCGGTATTTTTGTTTGTTTGTTTTTTTAAACAATGGATTTTTTCTTTTTTTAATGATATTTTTTTTCCCAGAGAACTGAATTTTATTTATTTATTTATTTATTTATTTATTTACTTATGGCTGTGCTGGGTCTTCGTTTCTGTGCGAGGGCTTTCTCTAGTTGCGGCGAGCGGGGGCCGCTCTTCATCGCGGTGCGCGGGCCTCTCACTATCGCGGCCTCTCTTGTTGCCGAGCACAGGCTCCAGACGCGCAGGCTCAGTAGTTGTGGCTCACGGGCCTAGTTGCTCCGCGTCATGTGGGATCTCCCCAGACCAGGGCTCGAACCCGCGTCCCCTGCATTGGCAGGCAGATTCTCAACCCTGCGCCACCAGGGAAGCCCCCGTGGCGGTATTTAACACATCACCGTGAGTTTTCTCAAACTGCCGTGTATCGCGTACCTCAGATGGGCCAGCATAAAGGTCCATCTTTGCCTGTCATTAGCTGATCCCGCTCCAGAATGTGAAGGAGTTTTAGCTGACGCCACGTTCCCGACACATCAGCCGAAGGGTTCACTCCAGGTGGCAGGAGGGGTTTGCTGCGCTGCCGTGGCTCATATACTTAAGTTAGGTGCTGAAAAACACGTGCACCTTAAAGGAGTTTGCTTTTTAAAATGGAAAAATGAACCTCGACTTGTAGAAGCTTCTTGATGAGCAGTTAGAAGGGTCTCTGCAGAGTGAGCAGAGTGGTCCTGGCTCCCTGGGGCCTGGGGTGCGGGAAACCTGCTTGGGGACAGTTCAGGAGGGCAGCCACGGGGCCAGCGTTGGGTTTATAACACTTGGAGTGAATTGCTGTTTTCCAGACCGATTTTCCGCCCTGTGCTCTGTGGCAGTTTGGTGCAAATGACCTTTTCCAAATGTCACAGAGCGTTAGTGTCACAGGAAGACCGTGCCTAGTACCCTGAGTGATTTCAGGGTGTGACCGATGGAGGCTCGTGGCCCAGTGCTGGGCAGCAAGGATGGTGCCCACAGCCGCGGTAACAGGTTCGTGTTTTCTTGTCCTCCAGAGCTGGGTGAGATTAAAAACGTCACCACCACGCAGCCCTCCCTGGAGCTGGACGGGCTGGAGAAATACACCAACTACAGCATCCAGGTGCTGGCCTTCACCCGGGCTGGGGACGGCGTGCGAAGCGAGCAGATCTTCACTCGGACCAAAGAGGATGGTGAGAAAGGGGGCGGCTTGTTGGGGGAGAGCTCAGGTCCCGTCTGAACCTCCAGGGGACACACAGGAGGCTCCCACCAGCTGGCAGCATTCCCGGGCAGGAGCTATTGCTGGAAAGGCTGGGTCAGAGAATTAATTCACCCACCTATTCTTGACTTTGCTCCATGCAAACTTTTTGCTGCCCTCCCCAAATATTCCAGCACGATTCAGACCAGCACTTCCTGTGACACCTTTGTTTGATTTATCCATTGTTTCTCTCTTCCCCTATAATTTTTATTTTTGGGGTGGGTGGGGGGAGGCACATATTATTTTAAACAAAAGTGCCTTTTATCCTAGGGCTGTATCCCAGGGCCACCCCTGTTTTGTATCCCATGAGAATAATTTCAGTGACTCTTTAGCTATTAGTGTAAGCTCTGATCATTTCCATCTCTCCACTTAAAAATTATGTAATGGTCTATAATGGTCTACGTCGTCATATGCTGTGCCAGCTTTAGAATAACATTAGAATAAGCCCTCAGTGTGAGAGCTTCATGTTAATTTTTTAAAATTTCTTACAAAAATTTATGATTATTTAGTAAAATTTTAAATCGTAGCACATCTTTCAGATCACAGTTTGGACTTGGTTGTGTGACTATTTCCCAATCCTACAAAAACTGTATGGCAAAATAGTTTTTTATATTATTTTAAGGGAAAGCCTGAGGGACCTCACTGCAGACTTTTTGAAGAATAATTTAACTTCTAATACATATTATGGCAATAGTGAGAAAAACAGTTTCTACCTTAATAAAAGAAAGAGCAATTGATATCAAATTGATTCCCTTGTGGAATCCTCCAAATCAGAGCTCAGAATTATACCCGAGCCAGAGTTGAGATGGGAACCACTACACCTAAATTCTGTGCTGCTTTGGCTCTGCAGTTTTGTTTTGTTTTTTTGTCTTCTTACAGGGCCTCTGTTCCCCAGGAAGCTGGGCAGGGTGTGGGTGGGAGAGCTGTTTTCCATTGCCCATGACTGCCCATGTATTGGCAGGTTTGATGTCCTTTACTACATAGACAGTCAACATGCTGTTGCTTCACCCACTATGTCCTGTGGGAGCAAAGCTAGGGACACACTGTCAGAGGCTTGGGCAGACCCTTCCTGCCCAGCTTTTCTGTCTCCTAAGGAGACTCCCCTGACATTCACAACATCACTCTCTGCTCTGCCCTCATCAAACCCAGCCCTGCTCCCCAAGCAGTCCTGTCCGTCTACCCTCACATATTATCTTTATTGTCTCTCTAGCCCTTCTTGCATTCTAGCTCCCGCACACAAATTTAACCTCATTACCCTCAGTTTTTCTAGAACACACAAGTGATTATTCCCAGTTATGTGCAGGTGTCAGCCAATGCCGCCCAAAGAAATTGCACTCTTTAGGGAAATCTGAGGTCAAAATGCAATGCCATTAAGAAGTCACACATTCATAGAGATATCTACAAAGCTATGTCCTGGGTGAAGACAGCCATATTTAATTTTTTAAATGTAATAGACAGAGAGCTGTGTCTAGATGCTGGCTCTGCCACCTGCTGCCGTGGGACTTTGACACCTTACCTCACTTCCTCTGAACTGGACTTTTTTCATGTACAAAATGACAATCAGACTGCACAGAATTAAGACATAAAAAGTGAAGTGATGTGTGCAAACATCACCTAGCTTGACATATCGTGGGATGGTTCCTGACACTAGACATTTGATTATTTGATCTCCACTCCTTCAGAATGAGGGTGGAACCTTCTTTTGCATTGCTAAGCAATAACACAGATGTCACTGGAATTATTATTTAAAGAGCAAATTGATCAGCAACATGAATTTTGACACCTGCATTTTTCAGAAAAACGTACAGAAATCCAATAAAAGTGGAAAGCTCTTTACAGCTCCATACTGACTGGTAATTTGGGATCAATTTTTAATTACTCCTCCAGTTTTAGAAATCATAGAGCTCTGTCTCAAAACTTGACCCTGAGACCCAAAGTGTAATTTGTCAATCAATTCTCTGCTTTCATATCCAGTGCTAATAGTAAGGGGAGATGTGATTAATTGTGGAAGGCCCTGCCTTGGGCACACCAGTTACCCCAGGGAGGAGATCAAGAATTCCACTTGTGCTAACGTGGACGAAGACTGATGCAGAGCTGAGTGTCAGTATTTATCTGGGATAAATCATCAGCATTTTCAAAAAGAAGCAGAGCAGAGATTAGGTAGAAAGAGAGAAAAACTAGTATAATAATGAGCCTATTTCCCAGATTCACATGAAAAATTCACTAATCTAGAAATGGTGAAGAATTGTGCCAGCCATCCTTATAGACTCAATGTCTAATATAAATAGACATTTGAGCAGTTTACAGAACTGATTACAATTTTGTGTCTGCTTGAAAGGAATGCGTAATCAAAGAGTATAAATCCTGTTGATGCTTCTATGAAGTCTTATGATTTGAAGTTTGGATAACACTGCCGACTTCAATTAAACGATGTAAAAATAGAAAATAATAATTGTCAACATATATTGTTTTTCCTCAGAAAAGCACTGGTCTAGGCACAGGTTGAAGTTTCATTGTTTATTGATGGTCTTGCAAGTAAAGAAATATTAACACATTCACAGCAAACATTCAATTAGGACTTCTCTGCCCAAAACAGTTCTTAAACTAACGTCCTCACCCCTCAGTGTCACGGGGTCTGGAATTTTAAATTATGTTGTTAGGTCACTGATCATCTTAAAAAGGAAAAATTTATCACTTGCTAGTGAAAGAGATAAAAACAGAATCAATAATAAATAAATAAAAATAGATTAAATAAATGAAATTGAAAAATAACACAGACAAAATGTTTACTTTTATAGGGGATAATTCACAACTGAAATATTTGTTTAGAAAACAAGTCTTCTGTTCCATAAGTAGTTTCTCAGTTTCTATAAAGATTCTTGGACGTATTCTCCAAGAATATGGAGATCTTGATATAGATCTCTGATATAGATCCTTGGACATATTATCGGGTCCATAGTCTCCGTTCCATCAGTATAGTTGTGGGTCCATGGAGATATTCTCAGGGTCTGTAAGAAAAACGGACGTCTCAGCTTCTCTCCCCAGGACTGCTCAGTCATTGAGAACTTGCACATTTTTTATTGCTGCAAGACCACAAAAGATTATTTGCCAATCAAGCTTTTTGTTTTTGAACACAAGACAACTAATTCTGAATTCTAAAATGTTTGTGAAATCCTGATACCATTTTATTTGCTGAGAATATAATCTGAACCAAGCCATGGGGAAAGAGAACACACACAAACGCAATCTATTATTTTTCCAATTGTTATTTTCATTCTGCTGGCAGAAGGTAGTTTCAGCCCTGATCCTTTTCTACAAAAGAAAACATTGCATATATATAAATAGTGACGGTTGTGTTTAAGTGCAAATATTTACTGAATACATCACAAATGCACATAGCTCTTCCAAGTGGGAAGAAGGCCAGCAGGAGCTGTAGTATGTGATCTTTGGTCCCTCTCTGCCACGGTTAACGATCTGTTTAGCAGGACATCTGAAAGTGGAGCTAAGAGCGAGAGAAAAATAAACAGACATCAGGATATTTGATTCCTCTGGCCACCCGTATCTTGAGCCATACATCCTCTTGAAGGCATGGATGGTGTGTTCTCAGATGATAGTGTAACCGCACCCTGGTTCACCTTAAAGGTGATGGACTCTGTGTGTGTGTGTGTGTGTGTGTGTGTGTGTGTGTGTGTGTGTGTGTGTATTTGCCTAACCGCCAGCAGGGCTGCCCTTCAGGGGACACTGAAGGCTTTGTGTGCCATGGGAAGGCCTGTCAATTAATCGGTATCAATACTGCTTAGGATTCCAGAGTCCTGCAGCATTTGGCAGGGTTGTGATGTGCTCTGTGTAGTAGCGGATACACCGGCAACACAACAGACCAGGATGTCCTGGGAGGCCTTCCACCACGTGGATGTCAAAGCTTCCTCCGCTGCAGTGATTCTCACACAGGTTCCTAGGAAGTCCAAGGGCTCCTAGGGGGGCCTCAGAGGTGCCCAGTGGTCATGGGGAGGGCCCCTGAGGGGCTCCCTCCCAGCTCTGCTTCAGGAAGAGCCACTCCACTTCCACTGTGTTATGCATGGGTCTCCCACATGACACTTAAAAGGATTTGTCCACTTTAAAGAGTGTTTGGAAACCACTGCTCTAATGGGTGCAAAGGCCAGACATACTGGAGCCTGATGGAAACCAGAAGAGAAAAGGGGCCTCATGCATTGCTTGGCCGTGACGACAACTGCTATTGTGGAGGTGTCCCTGCAGCGTCACGTCGTCTGCTCTCGGCTCAGAAAAGCCGCTGCGGAGCCCGGGGCTCAGGGGGACCCGGCTGTCCCGGCGGGTCACACATACACACATCCTGATGTGTGCACCACACCGCACACAGCGCAGACATCACATATACACCACAAGCCACACGTGCACACGCACACACTGTACACACACTCACACATACCACGCACACACCACGCACGCTACACATGCAGACATGCTCTACACACACGTCACACACACATCACACAAATCACAAAACACACACCACGTACACTGCACACACCACACAAGCCACAAACCGCACACACACATACCCCTGCCTGTGGCTGATCTCTAAGACCAGAAAAACGATGATGACAAAAACGAAGCTGACCAAAGTGTCTGTGAGGTACTTAGACTTTTGTCTTACTTCAGATTGAGGCAATATTTTTACAGAACAATAAGGCTGATGTTTCACATTAAGATACACTCTTAGGTGGCTTGACTGTGTGGACCCATTCTCTAGCTGTGTAGCAAGTCATCACAAACTTAGCACCTTAAAACAATACAAATTCATTATCTGACCATTTCCTGGGGTCAGGAGTCCAGGGACGGGTTAACCAGGTCTCACAGGCTGAAATCACAGTGTTGGCTGGGCCTGGGCTCTCATCTGAGGTCGGATCCTCACCCGAGCTCACTGGTGGTCAGCAGGATCCAGGTCCCTTAGGGCTGAGACCATCTCCTCAGCCCCCAGAGGCCACTCCCCAATCCCTGTCACATGGCCCCAGCAGGGTCACATGGTCGTGTGGTCATAGCAGGACAGTTGACCTCTTCATCACCAACAGGAGCCCGTCTCTACTGCTCCAAATCCCTCTCTGACATCTAGACCCTCTTTTAAGAGGCTCATCTGATTAGGTCGGGCCCACCCAAGTTACTCTCCTTTCGAGTAACTTAAAGTCAGCTGATTGGGTCCTTAATCATATCTGCAAAATCCCTTCACCTTTGCACAAAATGTAACCTGATTTTGAGAGTGATCCATCCATCATAGTGACAGGTACCACCCACATTCAAGGGGAAGTAATTACACAGGTGTGGATATCAGAGGGCGAGAATCTTGGGCACCATCTTAGAATCCTGCCTGCCACACTGAGCTCATTTAGAAAATCTGCTTGGAGGACCTAGTATGCCCCAGATACTGGCCCGGGCACTGGAGACACGGCAGAGAACAGGAAAGGTGGGGCTCGCAGGCTGGTGGGGGAGACAGATATTTACTGATCACTCCTGAGTGGGTTATGAAAAGTGCCATGAAGAAACGTCTTCAGAGACAACCCATCCTGACCTCACCTAGGCTAGTGACAGAGAAGGTTTTCTCGAGAAAGCGCGCACCAGCAGAAGCTGAGATGAGTTTGAGTCGCCAAGGACAAGGTGGAGGGCGGGGAACACTTCCAGGCAGGAGGAACCCAAGGCTCTCCGTCATCATGTGTCAATGACCTGATGTGGGAGACGCACGCCACATCCAGGGACCTAAAAAGGGGTCCAGTGCTGTGCAGAGCCAGGAAGAGAATCCAGCCACTGACCTGACACGTCCACGTGGAGGTCTAAAGCACACATCAACCTTACACATCCACCGAGAGACAACGAGAAGGGAAGAGAATTCTAGGTTCTGGCTCTTGCGACCAAGGAGATGGCCGTGTTGTTTCCTGCAATAGGGGACGGGAGGTGGGAGGCTTGGGAGAGAAGGTGGTGAGCCCTGCTTTGAACAGGATAGGTCTAAGGTGCGTGAGTCAGAGCGGAGATGCCGGGGCCATCGGACACCAGAGCTCTGAGAGCATCTGTGTGCACAGGGGAGGTCTGAGCACGTGGGAGAACGCAGAAGAGATGGTCCTCAGCCACTGCATTCTTAACTTCAACCCATCAAATCTGGAGCCATAAGTTCACTCAACGATGGCCAGAAATTCATGAAGGCTACCTAAGCTTGCCTATATCGTCATAAGAAAAAAGCAGATTACCAAAATGTAACCTGATGACTAGGAGTGCGTCTTAACAAACTATGTCCCAGACACACCCTCCTAAGCCATCTCTGTCTCCTGCCACTCCCAACATTTGGTGTTTATAATTCAACACTGAGTTACAAAGTAAAGACCAGAATCCTTTAGCAATATGTACGATAAAGAAATGGTGATGGTTATTACAAATGATAGCTAGAGTTTATTCAGTGCGTATTATATACAGGACTCGTATTAATTCTTCACATGAATTCTCTCTCATAATCTTAACAGTAAAATAATAACTTGGTATAATTATTGTTCTGGCTTCCTAGATGAGGGACTTAAGACTTATTAGAGAACTTATGAACTTGCCCAGGACACAGAACCAAGTGGTAAAGTTGGGCAAAAGCCAGCCGTGGAGGCTGCAAAGCCCACACCTTTAACCATTGTGGTGTAATCCAAACCAGAGCTAAAATTTTAAATTCTCATTCGTAAAGTATTGGCTCAGAAATCCTGAAAATCTTTCTCCAATGTCTTGTGCCTCAGTTTCTGTATATTTATTATTTTCTTGTGCAAAATTCTAATAACCCTACAAGGAAAGATTGTACAAGATAGATCATAAATCAGTGTATGAGGAACCACTTGGGGGTTTAGGTAGTAAGTGCAGTGAAAAACCCTTTGATCTGACGTGATCCAGGCAAGTTAATGGAAATAATCTACTAAAGAAGGAATCACTACATTTTACAGTGACCAAGCGACAGAATTCAAACATTGTAGTTTAACTTAAAACATATACATATACATTTATTATATAATCATTGTCTAATCAAATGATCCAGACTCATTTCTTTAGTTTTGGGTGAAGAGATTAGAGTTCTATGTCATTTTTCATTCTTTGAACTGTATTCATCATGGATCATCTGTAATTTCCACTTTAATTTCTTGATCGTGGAGTAAACATGTATTGTCATTGGCCAGTAATCTGCTTTTTAATTTCTTTTTATCTGTTTGCCTTGATTTTTTTGCCATGTGTCCTGTTCTTCTCACTAGTCTTGCCCAAACCTAATTGAAGCTTCTTTTTTTTTTAAAACTTACCTTCAGAAAGCTTTTCCAAAGTCCCATCCATTGTCATAAAAACAGCTTTCTTTGTGCACTCATATTTCATCAGTTTCCATAAATTAAACTGCATTACCTTGACAAGTACAATTGTCACAAACAGGGTGGAAACAAGCCTGACACTCCTGATGAGCAGCCAGCCAAGGGGTTGTTGCCAAAGTACTTGGGGTCCTAGAAGGACGCTGGCCAGAGGGAGTGCGTGGTGGACGCCAGCTGCGTGGTTTGCTTTACGCAAGAAATGGAGGGTTCTGGCCAATCCGGGGGCATCCATTAGCGTGGGAATATTAAGCACATGTACGCTCTACCCTTGGCGTTCGGGAGGAGCCCTTGTGGCTCTGAACCAGGTTGTAGATGTCTCGGTGATTGCCCTCACCTGTAGAAAACGAAGCATATTCAGAACAAAGGTACCTTGTTCCCAGGGACCTATTGATCCAAGCTTCATCACTCCTATGTGTTCCTTTCTCTAGACCTTCTGCTCTTGGTGGAACTTGTCAAAAACTGATCCCAAGATTTTATATTTTCAAATGATGACTGTGTCCAACCCCCATTAACTCTTGCCAGAGTTGTTGGTTTTGTTGTTTTGACCTAGAAGAGTCAAGGTCAGAATTTGAGCATCAACTTGACCTAGAATTGTCACCTAGAAGGTGACAATTATGAGATACACATTCAACTCCAAAAATATTTACTTTGAAGTTAGGTTGTTTTTGGAGAAGGAAGAAACTCAAAGCTTCCTCCAGGGGCTCACAGGGGACCTTACTGGTTTGAATTTCAAGGTCTCCATCAAGGGGGGAACCTCTCTCTACATGAAAAGTTAAAACAATGAGGAGCAAAGCAATAACCTCGTGGTTTCTGTCACAGCAGATTTAACACTCTTTCCTCTTTATCCCATGTTCTACCCACCTCACCTCATTCTCCCTCTTCAATCTGGAAAACAAAAGGGTGGGGGAAAGGGCACTTATGTTCAATCTCACTTCTCAAATGAAGCTTCATGTTGTCAACACCCTTTTCTGCATTCTTAGATGATTTACAGAGGCGAGTTTGTTGTCTGTATGAACTGTGAATCTTTGACACAAAAATTCATACTCATAAAAACTGCTTCTGAGCCTCTCCTGAGCCAAGTAGAGGTGTCATTACAAGGTGTTTTGGTCACAGAAGGGTGATCTCTGATGACTGAGGTAATTCGCCCTCATTCCTAACTCAGGAGGCAAGATGTACCCCCCAAGCCCATTCAGAGCCAAACACTGTAGCAGAAACAAGGATGACCCAGAAGCTAAATTCTCTACTAGTCAGAGGCAAGAAATCATCAGGGACTGAAAAGCATAGAGAAGGCTCCCAGGAAAACAGGGACTTGAACTGATTGTGTTAGTTCTGTCACAGAAACAATTATTCATGACACTGGTTAAGGAACAGCAAGGCAGACTTCATTCACGGGAACGATTTGATAGGTGAAGGCATGACCACAATGGGGCTTTTGCAGTAGGGGAGAGAGATTGGATTCAGCTTTGAATACAACAAGGAAAAGTGGGAATTTATAGCCAAGGAGTGAAGGGGAGGGAGTGGGGTCATTGGGTGAAAAAAATTACTAAGAGGAAACATCAGGGATGAGGGGCATTCTGGCTAAATTGACTTCACAGGAGTTTTGCAGGAGGCCAGCGAGGATGATTAGAGATTACCTGGTGGTGACAGAGAGTGAGGACTTTGATCAGGTATCAAAGGTGATAAGATATTGGGATTCTGGCTAAACTGACTGAGCAGGATACTTGCTAAAGTGGGCTCTTAGGGGACATGCCCAAGGACATGGCCCAGTGGAGCTCCTAGGTCGCTGGTCAGAGAGACACTGTGTCAGCCCCCAGGGTGGCTGTAACAAAGCCCCGCAGCCTGGGGGACCAGCAACAGGAATGTGCTGTCTCACATTTCTGGAGGCGAGAAGTCCAAGGTCAAGGAGTGGGCAGGGTCGGTTCTTTCCAAGGGCGGTGAGCGAGAATCGGTCCCTGGCTTGTACATGGGCATCTTCTCCCTGTGTCTTCACACTGTCTTCCCTCCATGTGTGTCTCTGTGTCCACATCTCCCTTTTTTTTTTACAAGGATACCAGCCATGCTGGTCAGGGCTCACCCAAATGACCCCATTTTAACTTGATTTCCTCTGTAAAGATTCCATCTCCAGATAAGGTCACATTCTGGCATGGTAGGGTTAGGGCTTCAACAAGTGGGTGTTGACTGAAAAAAAAATGCACAACGTGAGAGTTGTGAGTTAAGTTTTATTTGGGGCAAAATAAGGACTATAGCCCGGAAGACAGAATTTCAGATAGCTCTGAGAAACTGCTCCAAAGAGGAAGGGGGGAAGGTCAGTGTTACATATGATTTCAGTGAAGGGGGTACGTGCAGTCAAGCACACACTTTGGCAGAAGCTTCCTGCTTGTCATGAGGAACAGGTGGCACCATTAATGATTGTAGTGCTTTTCTAGATACGACGAGATGCAAGAATCGGGCTCATAAAATCTTCTCCTAAAAATATCTATCTATCTGAAGGCCTGTTCTACCAGTTTTTCCCAGAGCACAGAGTGCCTCATTCCTGATCTCCACCCTAAACTCCTTTCAGTGGGTGTTGAAGGTCAGCGGCTGCAGCAGTCCATGATTTAATCCTTGCAGAGGCAGATGGCAAGTGCCAATGTGTAGTTGGCATGGGTTTTGAGGGACACAGTTCAGCCCGCATCCCTGACTCCCGAAGAGCTGGAAAGAGAAAGTGGCAGGGCCCAGCGGGGTCCTGTGGGCTGGTGGGTCTGGAGTGGCGGGGAGGGAAGCTCCATCATTCTGTCACTAAACTTTCTGCTTTTCCAGTTCCAGGTCCCCCCGCGGGAGTCAAGGCGGCTGCGGCCTCGGCCTCCATGGTCTTTGTGTCCTGGCTCCCCCCTCTCAAGCTGAACGGCATCATCCGAAAGTACACGGTGTTCTGCTCCCACCCCTACCCCACAGTAAGTTGGTAAACCACCCAGTGCCTTTCAAGCATCTTCCGGAAACGAGCCACGGGCGCTCACTTGCGACCTTCTCCTTCCTTTGTTTCCCACCTCCTTGGGTTTTCCCAGTGGTTTTATTCTTCTCCCTGCTGTGTGCACATACAAAGCAAGGTCCTCATTACCACCTCATTGGAAAATACACCTCTGAATCCTTCTAAGGGGCACAGTTGTCTGGAATGATTGTTTATTGGGTGAGTTCCCACAAAAACTGCCAGCCGGCTTATCAAAATCAAAACCCAGAGGCCTTAGTTGATCGTCAGTGGACGCCACCTATTGATTTTGCTGTTGGGCTCATCCTTCAACGCACTTCATGCTTCACCTGCCTCCCTCGCACACCCCGACCCCGTCCTCCTTCCCTGCCCATCGCCCACTGAGACCCAGCAGCCGGAAAACCTTTGTTGTGCTAGAAATGAAGGACTTTAACAAGACTCTATGACCCTCACAAGTACAACAGCCAGCTTAATTCATTGTGAAGGAGTTAAAAGTTAGGGTACTTAATATTTCAAAATATGGGATTTACTGTCATTAGTATAACACCACTGAATGATACTTACAGAGTTAAAGTGTTTCTTAAACAGAAGAATGTGTATATCCAAAGGGGAAATTTCAAAGAAAACCAGAAATGGTTCATGAAATTTATGATGTCTTCATAGAAATGTTTATGACATTTTCTGAGGTAGGCGCTGTGTCCAGTCCATCTTTCCGTCTCCCAGCTCCCGGCACAGAACATGACATGCATAGCCATTCACTGTTTGTGGAGTGAATACACAAATTAATTTTGGTTTTATTGTGGTAAAATATCAAAACATAAAAGTAGCATTTTTAAGTGTTCGATTCAGTGGCATTAAGTCCATTCACATTGTTGTGAGACCATCACCACCATCCATCTCCAGAACTCTTTTCATCTTGGAAAACCGAAACTCTGTCTCCATGAAACACTACCTCCCGTTCTCCCTCCCCCACCCCCTGGCAACCACCCTTCTCCTTTCTGTCTCAGTGAATTTGACTATTCTAGGAATCTCATAGGTATCACCGGAATAAGACAGTGTTATCTTTCTGTGCCTGGCTTATTTCACTGAGCATAATATGTTCAGGGTGCATCTGTGTTGTAGCATGTGTCTGAATTTCCTTCCTTTTTAAGGTTGAATAAATTCCTGAACTAATTTAGTAATTACTTTTTAATTAAAATGACATGCTTTCCCAAGTCTAGAGTCTGTAGGGGACCCAGAGGCCCAGTGGCACCAAAGACACTGAGGATGATTAACGGTGGGGAGACAGGGGGAGAGCAGGAGTGTGGCAAACAGATGGGCCTCCATCTCTGAAAAATATCAAGTTGTATGTTCTGCTGTTGATATGTCAACAGCAGCACCTCTGGAGTTGAGGTAAAGACTTAGAGGTAATATGCTTAGATATGGGTTTCAGAACTTGTGTGAGTTCCTTACCTGGTTTCACACATGCTGTTAGCTCTCACCTGCTGAAGCCTACCATCAGATCCCACCGTCAAAGTTCAGAGATGCAGAGCAGTGTAGGGGACGCGGTGGGTGGCCCTCTACTCAGAGGGCATTCACTGAGGACCCCGTGCAGGTTCTGATCCTCTGAGCGTCAGCCCTGATATACCACCACATTCACCAAAGAGAGACAAAATTATTGCCGGAAGTGTGCCCATATTTCACTAGAATGTGAAGGGCTTCTTTATGTTTACTCATTCCTTCATTTCTTGATTTGCTGTAGGACTCCCAATTGCTCTTTTGACTCCAGCAAGCTAGACAGAGCCAGCAGGGAACAGGGGACACAGGCAGCTTACCCTCATTCTGTCTTCCCAGTCGGCTCTTCATCGCTAAACTAAAAGTCCCAGCCTGGCTTATTTGGAATTAGTCCCGAGTGGCTGAGGCTTAGACGAGCAAGCCCGCCTTTGTGGATCGTGGGCGCCATATTACTC
Organism: Balaenoptera ricei; assembly: GCF_028023285.1. Lineage (NCBI taxonomy): Eukaryota > Metazoa > Chordata > Mammalia > Artiodactyla > Balaenopteridae > Balaenoptera > Balaenoptera ricei. The sequence continues at coordinate 156,496,833 of NC_082642.1, read as the reverse complement.
TCCATCCTCCCAGCCTACGAATTAAGTCCTATAGAAAAGGAGGAGTTACTATCCCGAACACAGTATCCATCGAACACTCTGTAGGGTGGACTATAAATGATTTCCCAAGGGATTTCCAGTCTCTCCCTGCACAGAATAATGGGATTCAACTATCCAGGACCTTCTCCACAAGAGCCTTGCAAAAAATACCTTAGCGAGATCAAGCTAACCAGAAAAGGTGGGAAATAACTGAATTTATCACCTCCTTGATGTCTTACAACCACTAGCAGGTGTTTCTGTGTGGTCTTTAACCATATTAAAAAAACATTGTAAATCTAGAAATACGATTATCACAAGGTGCCTGTGGTCTCCCGGGAAGCACCACTTATTAAGCTTTGCAGAGAGGACCCAGAACTCCAGAGCTGTCCTCAATAACATGAAGTGAACCAGAATCAGTTTTCTTCCATCTCTAGAACCACATTGCTATTCATCTATTTCAAATATCATTTAAGACCACGAGGCCTATTTTTAATAGACTTTATTTTTTAGAGCAGTTTTAGGTTGACAGCAAAATTGAGTGTAAGGTACAGAGACTTCTCATGTGATACCTATTTTTAAAATAAAATAATACCATTACAAGTAAAGATGAGAGAGAACTAATACACGTGTCTTCAGAGGTGAAGACTTAAAAAATTCCATCTACTATTCTGTTTTTCTTCCGTGGACTGAGTAAGGAACTATAAATTACTGGAAAGGGGGAATTTTTCCCATCTTTAGTTTCTGTGATTTAATTTTAAGTCAGAAAACTATGCTATCAAATTTTCTGAGACTTTTACTTTTCTGCCAATGTATCGAAAGAAACACCAGAGGGCAGTCCTAGCTCTGTGTATTATTCCTGCTTGTGTATCTGAATATTTTTTCCTTTGAAATGACTTCATAGTCGAATGTAGAACATGGGAAGATAAATTAGGACACAGCATACTCTGTAATTTAATGTTCTTTATAAGAGTCCCTCGGCTAACCTTGCTGATGTAAATTTTCTCTCAAGATCCTCAATTCCTGCCCCTTCCTTATGAAAGGGCATTGTTAAAAGACACAGGCTCTTTTCTCTAATATGTACAATGCATTGTCTGATTATAGGCATTTGTTTCACGGTGTTCTCTCAGGTCAGCTTAGTAAAAGGCGTCAGAATATGAAACTTTGTATGTTGCCAGACAAGAAACTGGAAATTTGTCTCAAGGCTGATTGTTTAAAAGTGGTGTTGGTAAACATTAATCTCACTGTGAGGGACCAGCTAATGCAAAGAGACGTCAACCTTCCCAATCAGAGCAAAACCTCAAATCCGTTTGATTAAGGAATTCATCATATAATTTCTGGACCATGGCTATTACTTTTAGTATATAATGGTTTGGATGATCGATTCATACACTATGAGAAGCAATGGAAATCCAAAGTAATGAGCTAGCCTTGTAAGGTCCCAGGTAGAAAGTAGTTAACCTGGATTTCCTCTCTAACAACCCTCCCTACTTAAAAGCAGACTGTGAAAAATGTTATATATTACATAAGCACTAGGAGGTAGAAATTGTCTGTTTTGCAAGGCTAAGCTGATGGACATAGAAATGTGAAATTAGACAGCACAAACTTCTCATTAATGAAGAATAAAAATCAGAAGGTCTAAAAAATTGTATCAGTGAGCTATGATCCACCTCAATTATTCCAGTTTCAGAAGATAATGTTAGCCAGTTCCTGCACAAAGTAGAGTTCAGTAGATGCTGCTGAATGAGCAAATGAGACTCATAGCAACTAACTCTCCACAGTGGAGCCCACAACTCAGAATTAAGCAAGTCTTCTAGGAAGCAAAGAAAGTAACCTCTACCAGGTCCAGACAACATTCAAGCCAAGGTAGCAGGTGTGTGTTTGCTTCCCAACCCTCCCTAGACTGCATTTCCTAAAGCTATAGTGGGGCTGAGGACAAGACAGAGTGGCTTTAGAGAACCACAAGTATTCAGGAATCTCAAGTCAAAAAAATGGTGCAATAACAGAATCAGGGAAGTAGTATCTAATGTGACCACCTGAATTTATAATGATTCTCATCATAATATCGATTGTTCCTCTCTCAGAAGTCACCATGGACCTCCTGGTTGTAAAATTCCATTGCCTCTTAGGAAGAAGTAATGCTCTTCCTATTTTAAGCTGTAGCATCACAAGCTATTATATAGTTATTTGTTTTTAAATTTGTTTTTCTTACCATCCATTATCCTTTTATTCTTTCTCTTTTGTTCTCCCTCTCCCTCAACACCCCACCCTTAAAGGTAGGCATTTTTCAATACTCTACCTTCTTTTCATATTCTTTACTATCTCCCTGAATAATTGAATCTATTCTCATAATTTAACTATCATCTGAAGTTAAGGGGTTCAAAATGTTTATCTCTAACCCTGACAATCTTAGAGAACCAATCAGTCCTGTATTGTCAACTTCCTACCATCCATGTCTTCTTGGAGACCCCACCACATCCAACATGTCCAGAACCAAATTCATTCTTGCCCCTCTTCTCTTCCTGTTTCTCAACTAAGCTAGTCATTACCTTTGACTAAGCTAATGATTACCTTTGACAAAGCTAAGCCTTAGATTACCTTTGACTCCTGTTCTCCCTTTCCACTCATTATCTGATTGGTTTCCAAATCATTTCTTCATTTACACAGCAAATTTCTGTAGAGAGCTACCCTGTGCCAAGGGCTGAGCCAGAGTCTGAGGTGTATCAGTCAGGAGAAGCTGAGTTATGCTATGTAACCAACATGCCTAAAAATCTCAGTGATTTCCACCAATAACAGCTTTATTTTTCTTTCACATTCATGTTCATTGTGAGTTGGTGGTAGCTCTGATCTGTGTTATCTTCACTCCAGGAAGGACCCATGTGGGTTTTATGGCAGAGGGAAAGAAATCTCTGGAGGGTCTGACATAGGCATTGAATGCTCCAGCACAAATCAGTGGCCAGAATCCATCACATAGCCTCACTCAACCACAAGGGAACCAGGAATACAATCCAAACAAACACATACCCAGAAGACAGGCAATCCAGAATGTTTGGAGAACAACTCTAATATAATCATGGGACTGCAATGACAAAGGATAGAGTGTCTTTCTTTGAGAAGTTCCTAGTTCTAGGGAGGGTAGAAAATACTAGAGGTGGTCACTGCTCTGTGTGGTGTGGCAAACGACACAACAGTGGCATGGACAGCACTGGATGACACAGGAGTCAGGTAGGAGGGTGTTACTCAAATAATCAGGTCAGAGACTGTTACTTAGGACATATTTACAGCCCTGGCTTGCAGGAGGGAAAGAATTGTACCTGATGAGAGGGTTTTTTGACCAAGGGAAATAGCACCTGCAAAGTGACATTGTGTCATGAAGAGTCTCTCTCCACAACATCTTTCTAATCCTCTCCCTTCCTTTCACTCCCACCACCATTGTCTTGGTTCAAGTCCTTGCTTGGGAAACCAAACTAAGGCAGAAGCCTTTGCACTACTCATATCCATTCCCTTCCACTGTCCGCATCACTGTCATAATTATTCTTCCAAATTCTTTGTCCGATCATGTCATGCCCTTGTGCAAATTTCTTGGATAACTTCTCCCTTTTTACCTAAAAAAAGTTCAGAATTCTCAAGATGACCTGTGCAGATTTCCATAACCCAGCTCCAATGGCTGTTCAGTCTCCTATTCTACTAACCTTCCTCCATCCAAACTCTAAGCCACACTGTGTCTCCTGTGTGTGTGTGTGTATGTGCATGTGTGTGTGCGTGTGTATATTGTGTGTGTGTATTAGGTCCTCCTCCTCCTTGTCTTTTCCCTCTCATCCTCCCATGTAATAATGTTTATTCTTAAGGCTCAACTTAAATGCCACATTATTTATTCTAACATTTTTGAGCACTTGCCATATTCTAGCTGCTATGTGTTCAATGCTTTATGCTTATAGTTTCCAAACTTGTTTTTTCATGACTCACAATCGGAAATATATTTTATGATCACGCTCCAGCACACACACACAGCAAAAGCCTTGTAAACAAAACTTCCCTTACTACACGTGATGCATTCTGATATTTTCTGTTATATTGGATTTTTTTCTCTTCTTTTATATTTTGAATGATTGCCAGGCCCACTAAATTGCTTCTATGGACCACATTTTTAAAAATACTGCTTTCATCAGTTAATTCTGATGATTACCTTATGCAAGAGGGGTTGTTTTTATTCTCTTCTCTGCACTGGTACTGACATTGAGACTGTGCAGCCTGCCCAGGACCACGCAGCTTAGCAAGGTAAAGACAGCGTCTGTAGCCCACAGGGGTCCGAGTTCAGGAACCAGGCTCTTCACCCTAACAGCCTACTGCCTTCCCCGGGGAAGCTGGCCCTATCTCGCCTCAGCATCCCCAGCACTGATTTTTAACCTCTCTTTGACGTAACCATAATCTCTTGCATCACTGTTGGAGGGGGGCATAGCTGAGCCCCCGCAGTGGCACATCAGTTTCTTAAGTACAGGAACCACAGTTAGTTACTGTTATACCTTTGGAAACCCCGGTATTACGCTGACATAGTAGATGTTCAGCAAATGCTATGTTGAATTAAATTTTATGGATGACGGCTATGAGTCAACCAATAGAGGTTAAACTGTATAATGAAATTTCTGCTTAATAAGGCAGGAAAAGTGTGTTATATACTTTGGGATGCTTTCCATCCCCTAAGGATTTAGATAAAATGCCTGTGCTTTTGAATCGCTGACATGGAAATCATTCTGCCACAGTTCCAGCTAAATGGACTTATTGCTGGACCTCTTTATTCTGTAATGGCAAAGCTGTAAATTATGGAGTTGCCAAAAGTCATCCAAAGAATACACAGTCATGTTTCACATACACATACGCAGTTAATCACATGTCAGCAGATCTTTTTGGGGCACCTCTGTGTGACAGGCATGCATTAGGCTCTCTGTGCTCTTGAGATTAACTGAGCTCTACTCTAGCACTCAGCATCTTACCATATGACTGGGAGAAAACTAGAAAAGTTTCCTTGAGACAGACCTACAGCTAAGCATATGAAAGCCATCTCTGGTTTTATAAAATTTCTGGGGAAGTATCAATATATTCTTGAGCTTCCTTAGAAATATCTCAGTATTTCATGGCCAGTTCTGATGAAATACGTTCTAAATCTGCTTTAAATTTTTTGTGCTGCAATTTACATATATTTATTAGACTCCAACTTTTTGGGGGAGTGAGGGGAAGTACATGCTATCTTTTATAATCTAGTTCTTTAAAAAGATGAAGAACAATAATCTAGTTCTTTATCCTCAATGAAACAGCCAATAACTGCTCAGTATTTCTGTTAAGTCCATATTTTAATTTTTTTTAAATCATCATCTGTGGTGCTTCAGTTTCATTGGGCATCAAGTGAAGCTGTCCAGTTGCTATGATAGGTCAAAATGCAGGTGACCCCTATGCTAAGTTTGGGAGAAAGCTTGGCCTTTAAAATCCTGAGCCCGATTTTGGACTTTATTGAACAAAGGGAAGCAGAAGCATTTACTCAAATGGAATTTCTGTACAGAAACAAGCCCTAAAAATCACTTTTCAAGCCCAGTCTCACAAGATCGCCTGCCCAATTTTGCAGATAAATTGCCAATACACATTCTGGCTTTGAACTGCCATTCATTCAGACTAGACAGCCGTGTAAACTTCTCCACTGTTTCTTACTGCTTCCAAAATAGCCACAGATGAAAATGCCCTTTTGATCAACTAGCTTTTGGAGCTTTTGAAAGATTCCAGCTTTGAAAACATATCATCTTTTTGACTTGGTCTGATACAGACATGGGGTACTATTTAAGGAAATAAATGGCTTCAGATCTTTTTCAATTAAGAATTAAGAATGGCTATTTTTTTTCCAAAACTATATATTATACCTATATTACATTTATTACCTAGAACAGCCTTTCTCACAATTTCTTTCTTATATTGTGAGAAGTTATGTAATGCTAAACCAGTTGTTTTGTGCAAAATTTGTTGAATAGCTGATAGCAATCAAGTTAAATTAATAAAGCATTTTTACAGAGAGATCATTTGTATGGCAGATGGTATGACAACGGGGAAAGGATGAAACAAAACTAGTAAATGGAGGTGGTTTTGTTTGAAAGAGAGTGGGAAATATAAGGATCCTGTAATGTCAGTCTGTCTATTGGGACAATGCCCTGATTCTAAACAATAGCATGGAGAAACGTTTCTTTCATGCCTTTTCTGCATATCAACTTTAATTCACTTGCAAAACATTATAACAATAATTTTTATATTTGGGAGACCCAAAATTTAAATATTTTATGTTTGGAAGTCTTTTTTAAAAGTAGCCCATAGCCATTTATATAATAGCCGATAGAGTGATCTTGGTAAAGTACAGAGGAAACCACCAAAATTGACTAAGATAAAACAAGTAGCTTTAATATGCTATTATTTCTATGAGAGATGGCCATCTTAGTCTATTCCATTAGGAAGATCTTTGTGCTGCATTATCTTCTTCTAGAGATGAAAATAATTAAATAAAATGGAAATCAGATCAAAATGTATTATACATAGAAATCTTAAAAAGAGGCAAATCTTAAATTGATCCAGCTGTTTATTCTTCATGTAATTGAGGCTATTTCTCTGCCACTAAACAGAAAGATTTTATATGCTCTGAAAGAGTCATTGCCCTATAATTAAAGGAGCTATCATTTTGTTTATTCTGCTTTGGAGGTTTTTTAAATCACTGCTGTGAACATTCTATCTATGAAATCATAGCATTCAATTTTTTTAAATAGGATGTTGATAATTAGATGTTAAAACTTTTTAAAGCACCATATTTCTTTGATAGAATTAGTGCTTCATTAAAAAGTTAATTGAAATTTTTTAAAGTGGAATTCTTTTTATATCCGTCAGAAATGCTGAATAATTTGATCTGAGCAGCCTGCAACTCCATAGTCATCCTCTACACATTTTTTTCTGTTGTACTCAAATAAATTATAGGTCATTATTAAAGTCACTAGGACAACAGACATTTCCTCAGTCCATTCCAAAGAGTGGTTAGTGGGTCCCGACCCTGCAGCATTCTAGCCTAGGATCCCTGGGGGATAAGTGGAGGGAGGAGGGTGAGGCAAGGCCCACTCAGAGAGCCTGAAGCATCCATGGGGGAGTGATGGTAAGAACATGCAAGATTATAATCCAAAGGGCACTCTAGGATCGACCCCATACTAGGACACAAAGCAAGCCTCAACATATTTAAGAGTATGGGAATTATTTCAAACATCTTTTCTGACCACACCTGCATGTAACTAGAAATCAACCACAGTAAAGATACGAGAAAAAAACTATTACGTGGAGACTAATCCAAAGGGCAATAATGATAAGGACCATAAGGGACATATAAACAAAGGGAAAATATAACACCTGATTGAGGGGATTAAAGAAGGCTTTACAAGCCTTTACAAGTTCATCTGTTCAGCTAAGTAGTGTAAGAGGTTTGAAAATGGATTCAGCCACTATTGGGTAAACATCCAGTTTTATAGAAATTACTAAAGAGCATTTAAAGTAGCTCATTGTGGCTAATTTTATCTTATTTACTGGTTAAAAAAGTATCTTAGACATGAAAGGAAAAATAATACACCAGCATCCCAAGACAAGAATAATTCTGGAGTGAAAGTAGGACTGGAAGATGCTGTTCCTAGCCTTTTCATGGGGTGATATTAAAGCACTAGGATAAGACTAACCTTCTAAGCAACCTTTACATCATTTCGAGGAGGATACTGTTGAGTTCCTCAGAAATGCATGACTCCACCCACCAGACCTAAAGCCGTAGCACAGAAAGGCAGAACACTGGAAATGTGAGCTCTCTGGCTTGGGTGTCGAAAGGTGAATATCGTTAGCTGTATTTTCCACTCTGGGTACAATTTTAGGGAGGCAAACATGTCAGAAGGCTTGTAAAAACTTGCTGTAAATATTTTTTTAAATCAAATGCATGAAGTTCCTATTTATTTTCCTAGGCATTTTACAAATGTGAATTCATGTCCTTGACTATGACAGGGATAGTTTTAGGAAGGGAATTCAAATGATTTTATTTCTAGATTTTAGTAAGAATTTGTCAGATGCCTTATTTTAATTATTCCTCCATTTGCCAAACCATGGTTATAGCTCCTTCCTTGACGAGCAAACTTACCTTATAATCTATACAATGGAATTGAACTCAGTAAGTGTCTATGAATTCAAACTCAGCAACTATTTATGAGCTTTTATTATTACTAGGCATGGTATTAAGAGCATCTGCACAGCCCAAAGGAGAGATCTGTAGTCCAGTGAGCTTGTATGGCTGGCCCCAGATGTCCTGTACCTGTTGTCAAGCCTCATCGTACACATATTTCTAATCACATCAGCCTCCACACTTCCAGTGCAATGGTGTTGGCATAATACCCCAACTACCTCCCAGAGCAAAAACCCATGAACATTTGATGTGAAGCACGATATTTGCAATAGCTCAATAGATAAACTACTTACACATTTTATAATTTAAGTGTGTGTCTTGAAAGAATACTGAAGTCTTCCCTCAAGAAAACTATGGACTGTCCCTGTTACGTGACACCAGCTAAAGAGAAGAACCCTGTTCTTCTTATTCAACAATCTCTGATGGACCAAGAAATACATAACTTGGCCGCCACTTGGAGGATTGCAACTGAGAGTGATTAATTAATAATCAATGTCAAGTTAACTCTGGATTCTGATAGAATCAGCATGTTTAAATAATTTTTAGATGAGAAAGAACAAGCTTTTCTCAAATGGCTAACAGGAATTTATGATGGGCACAGAATATTGGCCACCCCAGTCCACAAATGCCCTGTCTGCTCCATCATGCTGGCACCGACCAGAATTAAAAATGAGCTGTGGGGCAGAATTTCCCATCAAGAACCAAGAGTACACAAGTCATATACCTGGCATCAGAGCTTTCTTAATGTTGATTAGTTTTGTATTCCCACAGGTCATGAAGTAACACAAGCCTTCCCTTAAAACAAAGGTTTAGCCCAATTATAGTAATCCATTCAAGATTAATTCATATTGTAGGAATAATAAAATCTTCTAGAATGGCTAATATCTCTGTCCTGACTCTGAAAATGATGAGACTAGAGAGTTAAAGATCTACCAGAAGAAAATTAAATATTTAGATATTTAAATATAGAGAAAAGTGTATTTCTCCCCCTCCCCATAAATTTCTCCTTTTGACAAATTTGATTCATTCATCCCTAAGAAACTACACTGGGAGTCTGTGTTTCCTTATGCTACCATTTCCTATCTTGTTGCCCTTAGAGTGTAGCTCTGCTTTGTTATTTTCTATTCTGTTTTCCATTCTGTCCCTCCATGCTCATTTAATGCTTCAAAGTCTTTGAAGGATCAGCCTAGCTGAAGTATCAGGAAAAATCCAGAAATAAAATCAATCCCTCTCACTGAGCATTCCCAGTATTTGGGAGGTAGTATCTATCACATAATGGAATGCAGGTAGAAATTGGCAAGTCAGCTTAAACATGATTCAATCCTTGTGTTAGAAAATCAGGTATCCAATAAAAAGAAAATTAAGGAAATGTAAGTATAATCAGTGCTATTATACATCATATAAAATTTTAAGGAAAACGTTCCATAAGGAAGTAATAGTCTTCCTCCCTCTTTCTCAGAACAAGCATATTTGGCTGAACATTGAGAAGGGTTTAAACAAATAGATTTGCTTCACTACCCTGAATGGGTTTCTGATTAACCTTTTTCCCATTTAGCTCTTTTTCTCTTACCTGTTGCCACCTCTTGAACTTGTTAGCAATGGTTGAATTATGCACCATCTATGGATAAGTAATGCTGTTTAAAACAAATATTATATAATGTTCAGTACCCCCCTCTATTGGAGACATCCCGTACCTGCGGGCATCCCTCTGGAGACGGCTAGCCTTGCTCTCCCTTACAGCGTTCACGTGTGAGCATCCTTCACCAAGCACCTGCAAGTGACAGCTAGTCCTAGCACAGCCTTCTCTCCTTTTGTGAGCAGGGCTAGCCTTTCACCTTCTCAAATGTGACTCACCCATCTCTACGGTGAGTTCAAAGGCCCCTACCACCCATAGGTGGGAATGTACACAGACATCTCTCCACAAAAATATCCTATTCTTGACTCAGCTTCTTATGGGACCCAGAGATAAGTGACGGTCAGAACATTAGAATCAGAAATCCCTGCGTAGGTGGTCTCACATTTTTCTAAGGAAAGAAAGTACTGGCATCTTTGGGACTATTCTCACCTCTTAAGGACACTGCTAAAACTTCATGGTAACAGGAAAAGTCACATTTAATATCCAGTTACATATATAACAAAGAAAACGAATCAACTCTTCAATTATTTAAATTGTTCAGTCAATTTTCTGCTTGCCCTGCTACTGAGACCAAAAAAATGGTGCCCAATTTTATGGCAGTCATCAGGGGAGCATAGTGGCAGCACCAATGCAACCAATTTTCCCAAATAACCAGTAGGAACCCCTGAATAGCTTGACTCTTATTTTCCGTCCTAATCCTTAGAGGAAGGTCATTCCAACTGGGGGAAGTTTTTATAAATAAACCTCTTTTACTTCAACTTTTGGTTAATCTTCTATGTACATGGTGAAACAAATATTGCTGCATAAGAAATCATAGTTTTATCATTGATTTTAGCTACGCTTCATGTCTCAGGTAAAAACTAAATAAATAAGGGCCAATTGTAGCTTATAGACAGGATAGTGATTGAGTTTTAACTAAGGACTCTGCACTCTTCATGGAAAATTTTGTAAATACATTTTAAAGCTCTGTTGAAGTTGAATGTTCAGTAAGTGCAATCGTTATAATTTGCACATCATAAGCTTTGTAAAATTAATTTGGCAACAACATTGCCTTCGAACATTACAGAGCACAAGTACCCATAGTCCTGGGATTGTCTTCTTGGCTTTCCAGGAAACAAGTCAAATTCCCTCTGAACTTCTAGAGGAATTAATGTTGCCCATGATTTTCTATAGCGGAGTCAGGCTGGTGTGCATAAGGGGATGAGGGGTTGGGTGGCTAAAGCGGGGCAAGTGGAGTGCAGATGCACACATGCATCCTAACACATATGCACGTCTGAGCACTCTGGGCAAGAGTCCCATAGTCTCCCTTTAATCATCTGCACTAGGGTATCTGTATGTTAAATATTTGACAATGGGAAATTCCCTGACATTATTTTTTATTGAGAGAGCATAGGTTTTATGACAATTAGGAGGTATAGTTAACACTTGTGTCCCCCGTTTAATTGCAGAGCTGGGACTGCAGCTTATGCAGCCTCGTGACCTACATAAGGTTTACTTTACAGCTCACAAGGGTAAAAGTAATTTCTTCACGTGTTTGATTGCTTGCAATTGGCAGCATGGGGTGTGAGGAAGCAACACTGGACTTGATTCAGAAGCCCTGAGCTTGAGCCTCTGCTCACCTTTGTCTGGCACAGTGACCTCAGTGAGTCACTTACTCTGGACTTTAGTTTCCCTACAATACGGATAGGCTGAGAATTTTCCAAAGCTTTAAGTTCTAGTTCCTTTTTGCTTACCAATTCCTTCTTCAATTTATGTCTCTCTTCTCAACTTTACTACCACTGTCAGTAGGAACCAACACTTTGTTAAGAAATCTCCTCTACTAAACATCCAATTTCGTCACTTGCAGGTTCTACCTTCCACAAAATACTAGAACATGACCACAATTCAGCCAGGTTCTCTGCCACTTTGTAACAAGGATTGCCTTTCCTCCATTGCCCAATAACATGTTCCTGATTTCCATCTGAGACCTCACTAAAATGGCCTTTACCATCCGCATTTCCACCAGCATTCTGCTCATTATTATTTGCGTATTCTCTAAGAAGACTGGGGCTTTTTCCTCAGCTCTCCTCTTTTCTTTCTGAGCTCTCACCAGAATCACCTTTGGCGAACACTTCATGGCAATCTCAGCTTGTTCTATCATCAACCTCAAAACTCTTCCAGCCTCTACCCATTTCAAAGCCACTTCCACATTTTTAGGTATTTATTACAGCAGCACCCCGTTTCTCAGTACTAATTTCTGTGTTTGTCTGCCTGGACTGCTATTTTGTTATTAAGTTCATAGATGTTTAGGATTGCTGTGTCCTCTTGGTGAATTGATCCCTTTATCATTATAAAATTACTTTCTTTATCACTGGTAATATTCTCTGCCCATAGATCTACTTTGTCTGATACTAATATAGACATTACAACTTTCTTTTGATTGGTGTTAGCCTGGGGTAGATTTTCTGTCCTTTTATTTTTAACCTACTTGTATTTTTATATTTGAAAAGCATTTCTTGTTGGAAGCATATAGTTAGGTATTGCTTTTATATCCAGTCTCAAAATCTCTGCTTTTAATTAGGATTTTAGATCATTTACACTTAAAATAATTATAGGTATATCGACATAGGTTTAAATCTATAATCTTGCTACTTTTTATTGTCCTATTTGTTTCCTGTTTACTCCTTTTTAGACTTCTTTGGATCAACTGAATATTTTTTATAATTCTGTTTTACTTTCTGTTGTCTCATTAGTTTTATTTTACTCTTATCTTGTAACTTTAGTGGTTTGTTTGGGATTAATGCATATCCCTTTTCATTCTACATTCAAGTGATATTATGCACTTCACGTACAGTTTGAGAGCCTTACAATACTATGCTTCCATTTTTTTTCCGTTCCTAACATTTGTGCAATTGTTTTCATACATTTTACTTTTATATATTTTATGAACCCCACACTACATTTTTATTATCTTTTAATTATCAATTATCTTTTAATGAGATGTAAATAATAAAAAATCACATGTATTTATTTACGTTGTTACCATTTCTGGTATCTTACGTTCCTTTGTGTAAGCTTATATTTCTACCTGGTATCATTTTTCTTCTGCCTGAAGAACTTTCTTGAACATTTCTTGTAGTGTGGCTCTGCTGATGATTAATTCTTTCAGCTTTTTCTATGTTCGAAAAAGTCTTTTTATCTCTTTCATTTTAAAATATATGTTTGTTGAACATAGAATTCTAGGTTGACTTTTTTCTTTCAAAACTTTAAAACTGTTCTTCCACTGTCTTCTTACTTGGTGTCTTAGTCAGCTTGGGCTGTTATAACAAAAATGCCATAGATTGGGTGCTTGTAAGCAACAGAGACTTATTTCTCACAGTTCTGGAGGCTAGAAATCTGAGATTATGGTGCCATCATGGTAGGTAAGAGACCTCTTCCTGGTTGCAGATTTCTCATTGTATCCTTACATGGTAGAAGGGGTCAAGGGAGGTCTCTTGGGCCTCTTTTATAAGGGCACTGATCCCATGGGTGCCCTTCACCTCCCAAAGGCCACACCTTGGGAGTGTGGTTTCGATATATGAATTTAGAGGGGACATTCAGACTATAGCACTTGGATTGTTTTTGACAAGAAGTCTGTGACATCTTTATTTTTGTGCCTGCATATATAATATGTCTTTTGTCTGGCTACTTTTAAGATTTTCTCCCTATCACTGGTCTTGAGCAATTTGATTATGATGTGCTTTGGTGTGGTTTTCTTCATATTACTGTGGATGGGTTTTATTGAGATTTTTGGTTTTCTGGGTTTATAGTTTTCATCAAATTTGGAAAAATTCCAGCCACTATTTCTTCAAATGTTTTTTCTATCCTGCCTCTTTTAGTGCTTCCAATTACATGTATGTTAAGCTGCTTGATGTTGTTCCATAGCTCACGAATGCTGTGTTAAATTTTGTATTCTCTTCTATCTCTGTGTTTCACCTATTAATATATCTTCAAGTTCACTAACCTTTTTTTTCCTGCAAGATCTCATCTGCTAATAATCTAATCCAGTGTATTTTTCATCTCACATATTGTAATTTCATCTCAAGTTTGACTTGGGTCTTTTTATATCATTCATGTATCTATTTAGATTTTTTAATATCTGTAGTTATAATACAATTATAATAACAGTTTTAATGCCCTTGTCTGCTAAATCTAATATCTGTGTCAATTATGGGTCAATTTAGATTGATTAAATTTTATTTTCTTTACGAGTCCTTTTTTCTTGTTTGTTTCTTTGCATTTCTAGAATTTTTTATAGCAGCTTTTTAAAAATTTATTTTATTGAAGTATAGTTAATTTAAAGTGTTGTGTTTGCTGGGTTATATGGTAGTACGGAGTGAAGTAAGCCAGAAAGAGAAAAACAAATACCGTATGCTAACATATATATGGAATCTAAGAAAAAAAAAAGGTTCTGAAGAACCTAGGGGCAGGACAGGAATAAAGACGCAGACATAGAGAATGGACTTGAGGACATGAGGATGGGGGGAAGGGTAAGCTGGGATGAAGTGAGAGAGTGGCATGGACATATATACACTACCAAATGTAAAAGAGATAGCTAGTGGGAAGCAACCACATAGCACAGGGAGATCACCTCGGTGCTTTGTGACCACTTAGAGGGGTGGGATAGGGAGGATGGGAGGGAGGGAGATGCAAGAGGGAGGAGATATGGGGATATATGTATATGTATAGCTGATTCACTTTGTTATACAGCAGAAACTAACACAACAATGTAAAGCAATTATACTCCAATAAAGATGTTAAAAAAATGTGTTAATTTCTGCTGTACAGCAAAGTGATTCAATTATACATATATATATATTTTTCATATTCTTTTCCATTATGGTTTATTACAGGATATTGAATATACTTCCCTTGTTGTTTATCCATCCTATATACACTAGTTTGCATCTGCTAATCACCAACTCCCAATCCATCCCTCCCCCACCCCCCTCTCCCTTGGCAACCACCAGTATGTTCTCTATGTCTGTGAGTCTGTTTCTGTTTCGTAGATAAGTTCATATGTGTCATATTTTAGATTCCACATATAAGTGATATCAATCATATGGTGTTTGTCTTTCTCTTTCTGACTTAGTTCACTTAGTATGATAACCTCTAGGCCCATCCATTATAATAGCTTTTTTGAGTTATAATTCACATACCATGAAATTCATGCTTTTAGAGTATGAATTCTAAAAGCCACAATTCAGTGGCTTTTAGAATATTCAGAGAGTTGTACAATCCCCATCATTATCTAATTTTAGAACATTCATAATCCCCCTCAGAAAAACCCATACCCAATAGCAGTCTATCCCCATTCTTCCCCTCTCCCACCCTGCCCCTGGAAACCACTAATCTACTTTCTGTCTCTATGGATTTGCCTATTCTGGACATTTCATACAAGGTAATCATAAATGTGTAGTTTCTTGTGATTGGCTTCTTTCACTTAGTATAATGTTTTCAAGATTCATCCAAGTTAAGCATGTATTGGTACTTCATTTTTTCTATTATTGAATAATCCTCCATTGTATGGATGCAACACATTTTATCTGTTCACAAGTTGCTAGATAGTTGGGTTATTCATATCTAGAAAATTTTTATTGAATGCCAAACACTGTGACTTTTACCTTACAGGGTACTGGATATTTTTATTCCTGTAAATATTTTAGACTTTTATTCTTAGATGCAGTTCAGTTCCTTGGTGACAATTTGATCTTTATGAATCTTGCGTTTAATATTTGTTAGGCAGTACCAGTACGGTGTTCAATCTAGGGCTAATTATTCCCCACCACCAAGGTAAGGCCCTTAGGCACTATGTCCAGTGGTCCACGGACCTTGAGGGCTTCCAGTCTGGCTGGTGGGAGCAGGCACTATGCCCAGCCCTGCGTGGAAGCTGAGCACTGGGGCCTCCAGTCCTTTCAGGTGGTTCTTTCCCTGGCCTCAGATGGTTTCTCCACATGCACACATCTGCTCAGCTGGAGACCCAAGTGGGACCCTCTTCAGATTCTCCATGTAGCTGTCTTCCCGGTGCTCTGTCTTGTGGACTCCAGCCCCCTTCCAGACTCTCAGCTCTGTCTCCTTGACTCAGGGAGGCTGCTGGACTCTTCCTGGGTTCCCTTCTCTGTGCCATGGCCTGGCAACTCTCACAAAAATGTAGCAACCCTGCAATGGTTGGCCTCACCTCATTTATTTCCCGTATTTCAGGAAAATGGTCACTGTCCTTCATTACCTGATGTGCAATGCCTTCGAAGCTGTTTCCTATATTTTGTGTGTTCTTTGGTTGTCTCAGGTAGAACGGTCCATCTGGTTCTTGTTATTCCATCCCAGCGGAAAACAGCCGTGCCGTGACCCATAATGTAAAGGGTTAAATTACTCATTGGTGGCTGTCATAGCTGCTGCATAGACAAATTCGGACTATGTAGATATTGCAGATCCAGCCTTTTAGAGAGGGATGAGAGGTGGCTTTTGTTTCTTATAACAGATAATGTGTTAATAAGCATTCCTTTAGGAGATCCATTTGTGCCATTGGCCTCCTTGAATGTGGGAACATTTATGTCTCCTCTCACAGGTGATCAGCGAGTTTGAAGCCTCTCCTGACTCATTTTCCTACAGAATTCCTAACCTGAGTCGGAATCGGCAGTACAGCGTCTGGGTGGTGGCCGTGACCTCAGCCGGGAGAGGCAACAGCAGTGAAATCATCACAGTGGAGCCAGTAGCTAAAGGTATGCCACCCATTATGGTAAGGGCCTCATTGCCTACGACGATTCGACTGGTGTTAAGTCTCTATTCTCTCTGAAATAAAGCTTAAACTGCCCTAAAGATCAAGTAAACCAGAATACCATGTGTTATCACATTTCAGCCCAAGAAATAGATTTGCTGCTAGCTGGCACTGGGCTTTTGTGCAAATCAGGAAAGCATCCTCCTAAGGACGAGTGGCTTTACAACTTCCGGTGCCTTGGGGGAAATTAGGAAAAAGAGCCCCCATTCACCCCTTTGGGTAGGTGAAAAATCACTGCATAACGGCTTCCCAAGCAAGTTCTAGTATCTTCAAAATCAGGTCTCGTGCTTCTGAAAGAGAAATGTCTGTTTTTTGGTCTATGGAATTTAGAACCTTACAAATATAAGAAAATCATTAGTTCTTCTTCTATTGATGGAATGCTGTATACAAAGACCTTAAGTAACAAAAGGAAGTTTGTTTTAGGAAGAAAAAGTTCCTAAAAATGAATATAATATCTTTACATTGAGATGTTAAATCTGGCCCTAAAAAGCACGTATAGACACAGAATTATTCTACTTCTTCTACTTCTGGTAATTGCTACCGTGCGGTTGTTAGAGTATCCCTAAATTAGCACTTGTCAGGAATAAATGTATTTACCTCACAATTGCAGGCCAGCAGGAGATGCCCCGGGTTTGGGAATACGCCACATTGGCAGTTTATTACTCATAAGGCTTCTAGGTGCCTGAAAGAGAAAATAAACATTCCAAGATTCCAATTTTCCCTCTAAGAGTGCTTGGTAACATGCTGGTAATGTGACAGCTAAGATAGAGGCAGAATAAAGTAGTGAAGGAAAAAGAGAGTGGTGTCACATTTCGAACATAAGTTCAAATAGAAAATAAGTGTATTGTTGGTAAGGAATATAAACGGTGGATTCTTTTTGTCTATTGTACTCTTTGATCATAATATCCAGCTACCCACAACGTACACTTTCTTGCACTTAGAAAACAGTGATTATCAAAGGGCATCAGGACTGTGGGATTTAAAAAAAAGAACTGCAACATAAGATGTCGGGTTAGAGATAGCCTCACCTCTTCTGTACTCTTGTTCATTCAATGTTACATCTCCAGACCCAGCCAGGAATGGCTTGGCTAAGGTAGAGGACGTGCCATACTCAAGAGGGGAACCAACTGGAAAGTGGCTACTTCCACGGGAATAGGACTTGTCTGGGGAGATTAAGTGTCATTTAATAAATCATTTTGAGTGCTTATTGTATGTCAGGCATTATGCTAGCAATACAGGGGTGATTTTGTCAAGGGAGCCTGACTGCTGTAGCAGAATATCCTGTAAGTGTCAGTGGCTTAACCTGATAACCCAGACCAAAACAGATGTTTCTGGACCGGGTGGCTTTCCTGGGTGGCTCATTCCACATGGTGACTCAGGGATCCTGGCCCCTTCCACCTTGTGATTTGAGATCCTGGATCCTTTATTTCCAGCCATGTAGCTGGAGAAAGAGAGCATGGAGTCTCATAAAGAAGGTTTTCACGGGCCAGATGTGGAAGTGTTTCCTTCATTCTTACCCATATTCCATTGTATAGAATGAAACATGGGTCGCACCTAATTTCAAAGCAGAGCTTGGAGATGAAGCCAGGCTGAATGTCCAGAATGAAAAGGAAACAGGGTGTGGTGAGCACACAGGAGTCTCTTCTAAGGATTATATACAACACACGTGTTTACTCTCTGCCCTCGTGGAGCTCAAAATTGGGTGGGGACACGGTAAACAAAGCATCACAAATATACATGTATAATTGCAAATGTCAATAAATGCTTTAGAGAACCCACTTTAGAACAGACCCCACTTAGAGCCTTGGCCACACAAAGATGAGTAAATGCAGTTACATGGCAAGGGAAGAAGATGTGTCCCAGTGTTCGAAGGCCTGCAGCCTAGGAAGAGTTACGTGTGTTGGAGGTCTGGATGCTGGACCCGTGGGTCTGGGGAGGGGGGAGTGGTCTCAGGAGAGCCGGGGGGAAGGCAAAGGCCTGGCCAGGCTGGGCCTTCAAGGCTGTGTTCAGGATTTCAGATTCTACTCTAAACAAAATGGAAAGACACTGTGGAGTCTTAACCAGAGGAGGGAAATGATCCTATCTTTGTGTGTGCATGTGTATTAAGATTTCTTTCTAGAACAGCTTTAGGTTTATGGAGAAATTGTGATGCTAGTAAATAGAGTTGTGCACTTCACGACAGGTTTCCCCATCATTGACATCTTACATCAGTAGGTGTACTCGTGACACCTAATGGCAGGTGTGTTTGAAGACCATGCTGATGTCTATATCCTGAGTGGATCACAGGGAGGTAAAGGTGGGAAACACAGGAGACCAGACAGGAGCCCGAGTAGTCAGGCAGCGTGGCCTGGGCTAGCGTGGTAGCAGAGGGGCCTGAAAGGTGTGTCCTGGGTGTAGAAGTGATGGGACTCAGTGCACGATATGCAGGGGACAGGGGGAGAGCAAGAACGAACAAGCAAATCTAGCACGCATTGTTGTAGGTGGTGGTGTCATGTAGTGGAGAGGATGGCCGTGGAGGAAGGGGTTTGTGAGGCAGGTGAAAGGATACGGGGACATTTTGGACACATTCAATCTGCTGTGACTGAGAGCCATCCACTTGGAGATTCTGTGCCGTTGGGGCGAGTCCTGACTCTTAAGAGACATCTGGCAGGAGGCAGAGAAGGAGCGGGCTTGGCACCCAGGCACCCCTCACACCTGGGCTGGGGGGAGCCCACCTGGACCACAGAGGAGGGCGGAGAGTCAGGTCCAGGGGTAGCTGGAAGCACGTCGGCTTGCACTGGGGAGGGAGAGGCCCGGGAGCTGGCAGAGCAAAGGGTGTCAGGCCAGACAGGCAGGGGCAGGGCCAGGAGGGCAACGCCGGGAATTCGGCAGAGATGCTTTGAGAGGGAGGGATGCTGGGCTGTGGCAGCTGCTGCCGGGAGACCAAGGGAAGCAACACTGGTGGTGCCCTTGGGTTTGGCCACGCAGGGGACCTCAGGGACCTTCCAGAGAGCAGCTGCGGTGGGGAGCGAGGACCGGGTGATGGGAGAAAGTGAATGGGAGGTGGGGAAGCAGAGGGACTGAGCAGAACATTCTCTAAACGTACATCACCGGGAAGAAGTGACAAGAAAGGGAAGCTGGAGCGAGGGCAGGGTCTCACCCCAGGCAAGGCTCTGGTTTCTGAGGTTTACTGCAGAGCACGCCGTGTGGCCGTGGGAAGACTCCGAGGACAGGGAGAGGTGGGTAATACAAGCTAAGGAGCCGACGGCCGCAGGGTGAGGTTTGGAGAAGGAAACACAAGCGGGTTTAGAGATTCAGGGGCAGGAGATGCAGAGCTCCCGGCTGCGGTCTTCCAGTTTCTGTATCAAGTATCAGGCAGTTCGGGGCTGTGAAGGAAGGACCGGAAGTTTGAGAAGAGAAGGGACAACAGGAAGTCCTCATTGCAGAGAAGCGGGAGGAAACTTACTACCGAAACTGACACCAGCAGGGAGAGCTGAGGGGCCAGGTGAGGTTGGTGGCCGTAAATCTACGGCGGTTCCCAGGTTCCCGGGTGCGTGGATTTCTCCAAAGTGTTCAGCTTCTCATGCTTAAATGGGGTTCACCCAGTTAGGGCTGATCTCCATGGGTTTTCCAGAAAGGGGCTGAGCTAGGGAACACCTCTGGGGCGGAGCAGACGTCCGGCCGGCAGGCACCGCCCAGGAGCCCCCGACCCTGGCAGACCATAAACCGTAACGGCCGAAAGGTCCAAGCTGGACAGACGGGGCCACCCACAGGCTGAGGAAGCTGGTGCAGCTTGTTTTCTGTAGTTGCTGGAAGATCAAGGCAGGCTGGCAGCAGTGGCAAATCTGGGGTGTCCAAAAATCCAGGGTAAAGTTCAGGAAGAGGGCTGCCGCTTTGGTGGAGGGGGCAGCAGAATGGAACCACACACCCAGTCCTGGAGGAACGCCATCCTGGGAAGGAGCCCAGGGCCGGGGGTGGGGCGTGGGGGGCAGACCCAGAGCACACAGCACGTGGCTAGAGCAGCACAGGTGCTGGGAGGGGTGTCCAGGTTGCTGGTGGGCTGCGGTTTCTCATCAGAATCACCCGAGGTGCTTGTTCAAAGACAGACCCCCGGAGCCCACCCAAGATCCGTTGAATCACAGAGCCAGAGTAGGAATCTGCATCTTTAGCAAAGATTCTAGGTAATTCTCTTGCCCGCTCCAGTTTGCTTAGCCTTAGAATTTCAGCGTAGGATCCTGTAAATTCCAACTTCCACAAACGGACATTAATTCTAGAAACCGGGTGTGTTGGGCTTGAAGATGAACTGGTTTTAGCCAGTGTTTTTCAAAAGCCTAGTGGAAAACCACTCATAAGTCCTGGAATTAATTTTAGGCGTTACAGCCAGCATATTAAAGAACTAAAATGGAATAGAGTCAAATGGGCTAGACTAGGCTTGAAAAGAAAGTAGAAAATATCAGAATGCATCATACACAGTAAGCATGAATGTGTAGAACTTTTCTACATACATGTGTTTTCATTTACACACACATTATGTGTGCAGCTTCTGGGATTCAATGTAACATATATTTCTTACAGGGGGAGGGGCTGTTAGAAAGCATGAAAGCCCCCCAACTCTAGCGGGGTTTCCCTAATCACCCCCAGTTTGCTGCAAGGATATTCCTCATCATAAAAGGATGGTCTGAAGGGTTTGAAAGGGAAAATGCCAAACTTCCAATGTCAGAAATCCGATGCTACCTGCCCAGGATATTTTTGTTACTGAGATAGAAAATCAGAAATGTCAGTAAGTGATAAAGCGGGCTCTGCCCTGGAATACTCCATTTCCAGGTGAAAGGTGCCATCCGTGAGCCACCTCTGAAGACCCTTCTCTAAGGAGGAAGAGCTGCAGTTTCCCCTGCAGGCAGGGAACGTTGCTTCAGACACATGGGTGGCTTTTGCTATAATACTTGCTGCACAAAATAGGCCCAGCTTCTGAGCCCGCTGGCACTTCCTCTCGCTCTGCTCTTGCCTCCAATGCTTAGAACAACAAAAGTCAGAGCTGTCTGGCAGACCTCAGTGATGAAAGCTTTGTGCTCTAGCCCCGGATGACTCCTGATGAGTTGGCTCTGGGAACTCCACCTTTCCTGGCATTCCAGCACTCTCCTGAGAAGTCTGCTCCCCACATCTGCTGGCCAGTCTCAACCCTCAAGCCCAAAATGGTGCAGGGGTCCCAACACCGGTCCCGTCTTTCTGGGTCCATCATCAGATTGGAGCTGCCTTCCACCAGTGGACTCCTTGTCTGTGCACCCAGATGGGCTGAGCTTCTAGAGAGAGTGGCCCAGAAAGCAGTGTCCCAGTGAAAGGCAAAGGCCGGTCAGATCATTCAGCCTCTGGAGGACTCGTATCTTGCTGTCTCTGTCAGCTTCTGTGTCTCACCCAAGAAAGTGGCACTAGGAACCTGTCAGTACAGGGCCCCTCTGGTCTCCAAGGAGGCCCCTGCTCACATGGGGCTGCCCTGGGCTTTTTCCTCTCCGCTTCCTGGGCCCTGCAGCCACTTTGGGACTGTACCAGGGCCCATGTCCCCAGGAGGTGCCCCTGTTCCAGCATCTGAATCACTGCCCCAAGCAAACAGTGGTTCTTCAAGAGAGGCCAGTCCGGAAATGTTTATTTTCCTTAACGTTTGTGCTGAAGATCAAACTGATATAATAAAGTCGGGAAAGTACCACAAAATTGATAAACAGAAGTCGTTACAGTTTTACTTCTTCCCGTCTTGGGACTTTATGTTTTGTTTTGTCTATTCTCTCAGATATTGCTGTTTTAATGTGCAGTTTTGGGTGTTGAGAGAAATTGCTTAATAAAGTGCTTTGAAAAATAACTGGGCTCATAGAAAGCACATCTTGGAGCTGCTGGGCTTATGAAGCCCCAAGTATTTAATTTGGGGTCCTTGTGGTTTAGTCAATACAAGGGGATAAAATGCTACAATGGGGGTTTTCGGCAGTTTGTATGTTTGTACAATGAACATTGCTTAGACACATTCTGATAGCAAGAATAGTGTTGACAGGTGTGACATTGATTGGCAGGGATACACCCTCCTTTCTGGGGTGTTGCTGGGTTGGGGAGGGTAACCTTGGCCTCTGTGTAGATGACTCTGGAGTTAGTGGGCTTCTGCTCTGTTTGGTGGTTCAGCTCCCGCACGAATCCTGACCTTCAGTGGCACGGTGACCACTCCATGGATGAAAGACATCGCCTTGCCTTGTAAAGCTGTTGGGGACCCTTCTCCTGCGGTAAAGTGGATGAAAGACAGGTAACCAGTAACCCAATGTATGCCCTCGGTGCATCGGACACACCGTGCTGAGTCTCGTGGTCTAATTTTGTATATTTACACTCTTGAAAGCTCCAGGAAAACTACCCACTCTTCTGTGATAGAGAGGAAGTTGGTTGAGGGCGGTGGCGGAAGAATCTCAGCTTTAACACTAAAAGGATCTGATCTGTCTTGTCAATTCTCTAAAAATTCCAAGCTTTACATTCGTAAGAGAATGCTTCCGAGGAAAATAGTCTAGCCAGCCCAGTAATCTCCGTGGAAGTTTCCTGTACCTTATCACGAAAATCTCCTGTATATCTGAGATGAAGGTACCCAAGGTGACTGGAGAATTAGCACTTATCTCTTCTCCTTCCAAGATAATGGACCAACTAACGCTAACTCAAATGCTCTGAGAAATATCTTTAAGAAATGGAATGCATTAAGACTTAGCTAATATAAAATCTGGTTTTCCGTGCTCAGTAGGAATTATTACAACAATAGCAGATGAGATGGAAGGGAGGAAGCGGGTGAGATGGATTCTGTTCGTGTAATTTTTTTAAGTAACTTACCTCTATTCATAGGCAGAAATTAAGATATAAATAAAGGGCTGGGAATTCACTGATGAGCCTAGAGATTTGGTATAAAATGGATTCGGAAGAGTTCCTATTTTCAAACAAAGACGCTTAAAAGACACAAACTCTTGAAATGATGGTCTTGGTCCAGTGACCACTTTCTCATCTCTTTTAAGTCAGTTAATAAGAAGGAAGTAAGTAAGCTCCCGAGGTCCAGTGGCATTCCACCGGATGTGGGGATGACCACAGATGACTGGACAGTTGTCACCATGGCCGAGGCCAAGATGTCGCCAAGGGAACTCTGTTTATACTAGAGTCAGCTCTTCACCCTCTTGGCGTACCACAGTTCCTTTCTTATGCCAAAATCATTAACAACTGTAACTTTAAGTGAATCTACAAGCAACCCCAAAATTTAGTTGTCCCTGTCTGATCTGGTCAAAATGACACATCTGCCCACAGAAGCAATTCCCATTGGGATACGACCAGCATTGACCTATGCAGGAGCCAGAAGCCAGGCCCTTCACACGGACCTCGCTTCAACACAGCACTTTTTACAAAGGACAAAACTCAGCTATGTGACTGTTTCTGTCATATAATCATCGTTTAGTTCTTACTTAATATAATCTTCCAGATGGGTTGTTTGCTTCAGAAAGGGTGTTCATGCTTTTCCCCAACCTCAGCTAACTTAGATTGTAATTTCTTTAATCTGCGCCTTTTTCTTCCCGTGAGGTAGTAACGGGACACCCAGCCTCGTAACGGTTGATGGGCGGAGAAGCGTCTTCAGCAACGGCAGCTTCGTCATCCGGACGGTGAAGGCGGAAGATTCTGGCTATTACAGTTGCATCGCCAATAACAACTGGGGATCGGATGAAATTATTCTAAATTTACAAGTACAAGGTACCACGTTTTGGGACTCTTTCTGATGCTCCTTTTTGTATGTATGCCTGTGTGCAAAGAGTGAACAAATTTAAAAATCAGCCTTTATAAAGAGCTAATTGCTACTTTCATATTACGAAAACTTAGATGTTCGTTTTGGAGAAAATAATTAAACACATCAAAGTAAATAAAAAGCATTCATCACCTGAGAGATAACACTGTTTATATTTTTTCACATAGGGAGCCAAGTCTCATTTGTCTTTAGGGTGCATTGCTGAAAAAGCCCTTCTTGATGGTGTCCACTAATTGCAGGATTTACTTCACACGTGTATAAGTGTAACCCGGAAAACACCAGCAAGAAAAAAGTCTGAATTGAGGTGTTTTATGAATGCTAATTAACTGAATTGTCATATGCAATGTATATATATTAAAAGGATACTAACTAAAACTCTGTAGGGCATTAATGTTTAATTGTGTTTTTAATACAGTGTATGTAATTTTTCTTGATATCATACACCGAAAGTACATGACAAATTTAAGATTGTCAAATTAAAATCATGTGTAAAATCCCAGATGGCCATTGATTGAGTTCAAATTTAGATGCACAGTGATATTTTATTAGAAGAAAAAAATCAAAGTGTAAAGTCTCCAGATTTAAGTGCTATCACATTAATAAATCACAGCAAGTAAAAAATAAAACCAATGTTGTCCTCAATGGGAGGAGAGGGAAGGGGAAGAACTATATATTTTTTTAAATAATGCAAAATTGATCTGGAATTTCAAGTAACTTGAAGTCAGGAGATTTCAGGGCATTTTTGGAGATAGACACTATATTATGGCTCTAAAGAGATGAATCCATTTTTCATGGCTTTGGGTTAATATATCAGGCTTCTCTTGGAGGAAAAGAGAAGGACATTTTATGAGAAGCTTTCTATATAATCTGGATAACCTTTCTAAATTCCTTCAGTATTGCTGTCTGCAGAGCTAATCCAAAATAGTGCTGAGGCCCCTTGATTAGAAGTATGTATTCTTCAAACCTTGTATGACTATTCAAGTTCTTGTGCTACCACTCAATGGCACACCTTTGAGTTCAGAGCTGAGTGTGTGCGTGTGTGTGTGTGTGTGTGTGTGTGTTGCCTCTTGAGCAGGGGTGTACGTGAAATAGTGGACATTTTTGCAGTTTTTTTCCCACTAGCCAGGCTTCCTCTCCCCCCTTCATATCGCTGAGAACTGAAAAGCTAAGTGGGTGCCATTTATCTTTCTCACTTGAACCATGGCTGAAATTTAGAGTAAAATGATACATGGATCCTTCGTAAGTTCACAGAAGATTTCGATTAGCAATGAGCAACTCAGAAATGTAAGGAATCGGGGAGGGAATGAGGAAATAAATCCAGGTAGAAATGTGGTTGAATTTTCTTTAAATAATGGAATCATCCTGTTCTATCTCTTTAGCCCAGGATTTCAACTAAATAGACATTTTGACAGAAGTGAATTGCATATTTTGTCAACCTGAAACACTTATTTAATAAATGGCTGTTAAAAAATCATTTGGTAAATGACTGTTAAAGAAGACTGAGGATGTGAACAACTAATTCTTGTTTTCTAAAAACTGTTTCCTCTCTAGTTCCACCAGATCAGCCTCGGCTTACAGTTTCCAAAACCACCTCTTCCTCCATCACCCTTTCGTGGCTTCCTGGGGACAACGGGGGCAGTTCTATCAGAGGTAATGAGAGATAGGTGGCCCACAACCGTTGATTCATCGTCATCATCCGCGGGCGGATAAGTGACACATATTTATCAAGTAACCGTTACGTGTTAGTTTATTTCTTCCCCAAACTCATCATATAATTAATTCTTCCATTACCTATGCAAATAACCACACATCTATTTTTAGGGTATTTGTTGAAACTCACCCATTCATCCAAGGAATCCCATTCACAAAATGAGTATCATGCATCCAATCTGAGTGAAATATTAACACATGCAAAAAAAAAGAAAGAAAAAACAAATGTGGTCATCTCTTCCCCCGAGATGCTGCATTGTGCTTCTTCCCCATGTTGTCAACGCTGTACCATCCATTCAGGTACTCAGTGCTTCAGTTAAGTAACCACAGTGACTGTTCTGACTTAGAAAGTACTGAAAGATGGGAAACGGTCTGTTTGCACAAAGCTTTTGCAATTAGTACAGAGTAGAAGAGAATTAAGGGAGTTTATACTGAAGGAATGAGTTAGTGTGATGATCCCAGCCTAAGTGGCATTGGGAGAACATTCTGAGCAAGTTGTAGACCAAGGGGAGGGAGAGAACCCAGAGGAGACTGAGATTGCACGGGATTAAGGAGCCGAGGGACAAAAGGGATCGTAGAGCAAGTGGGAAAGGATGACGTATAGATTTCTGCAGGCAGAGGACATCCTTCTTCTGAGAGAGGAGGAAGGTGAGAAGACAACAGGAAATACAGGGGCGTTTTAGGGTGAGGCCAGTGGTGTCTGGAGCCGTCTCCCTCCAGCTCATGAGAGCAAGTCGCCGCCCCTCTTCCCAACTTTGCCCTCAGTGACCACGGCCCCTGCTGGGGATATTTACACACCACAGAAATCAGAAATGCTACCCATCAGGGCTTTTTTTTTTTTCCCCAAGAGCCAGTTGTTAAACATTGATTAGCACTCCACTGGGCGAAGGGGAGGATCTTTCCTTTTTTAGCGAAGAGAAAGGTGAGATTTTCTTTTTTGAATAGTTGGATGATTAGGGGTGAGGATGTGTTTGTGGGCTTGAGGAGCGTGGGAAAGATTTGTAACGCTGCCGTGGGAAATGCACAGGGCGTCATTAATCGAGAAACAAAGCCATTGCTAAGCGTGAGCAGGGCCCCAGCTGCAGGGAAATGGCACAAAGCATAGTGGTCACAGTTATCACGGTTTAATGAGTTGCTTGAGTGATCTTGGACAGTGGGGCAGAAAAGTGGATCATGGGTCACCAAAGCTGGTGACCGGCAGGGTAAGTGCGGTCAGAAGTCACAAGAGGGAGTGAAACCAGGCTCCTGATTGAAATGGTCTACCAGAGGTTCTAGGCTAGGTGGAGAAGCATTTTATGAAAAAAAAAAAAATGGGGCACCGAGGTAGGAGTTCAAGGGACTCTAGGACTCCAGGCTCAGATGAAAGGAAGTCTTGGTTCTGTAAGTGTGAGATCTTGGGAGAGGCAGTACAGGAAGGGTGTCAGAGCAGAAGGTCTTAGAGTTGAAGCCAACTTTAGTAATGAAGGGTTTCCAGGCAAAGGTGACCAGGGGTCCTTGAAGCACAGGGGTGGCCAAAGCCATTGACACGGGGGTTCCCATCTCCAAGAGTTAGAAAAGCTTCCTAGAAGTGGTTTAGATGAAGGAAATGAGAAGGAAAGCACAATCCCCCCGATGCATAGGGCGCCAGGGAGGTGGTGAAGTCAGGATAGGACGGTGGGAGCTGACCCAGATGCATCTCACGTATCAGGCGCTGAGAGAGCTGTCAGGACTGCAGATCAGGAACACAGAAGGGAAAATGAGGCTGAGGAGGGAGGAGGGACCCCAAGGCTGCAGGGGGCCGGAGGGGAGGGAAGGAGGAAGCCAGTGGGATGACACTGACCATGGCTGCAGAAGGAGGGAATCAGAGATGGGTGATCTCATGTGACGCACATGGAAAACACTTACTGCTACCAGCTGGGGGTTCAGAGGCTCTGGAGCGTGGGAGTGAGATGTGCTTTCGTCGCTGGTGTCAGAAATGGAATCCCATGGGCAGGAGGGAAGATGCCAGTATGCTGGTGTAAGGGCACCGTGCATCAGGCAGGCCAGTCCTGGGCTGCCTGGATGTGAACATTTAGGAGACAAGGACAGAGCAGACAGGATACGTTTGCCCCAGGAAGGCGGCTGGGGTGACAGGAATGAAGGCATAACAGGGAGGGATGTCTCCGTGATCACAGGAGTGCAGGCTTCAGATTCTGGCGGTAGGATTTGAATCTTGCTTATAAGACCCCAGAGTGGTAACCTAACCTCTCCGGGCCTCAGTCTCTTCGTCAGCACTGCGGAGATAATAATTACTAATCCACAGGGTTATGCGAGGTGCTGTGAATAACGGGCTGTGGACAATGCCTGACACAGTCATTGTGGAGTGGGAGGGGGTGGCCGAGGAGATTCCTACCCCCGCTGATAACTCACCCCTTTTCCAGAGCTTTGGTTCTCTTAAAAATAACCCAGCTTCAGACCACGCCCATCCCCAGGCATTCGGCACGTGTGCTCGCAAGGTCAGGTATTTAGAGATTCAGTATCCATTCCCTGCTGCCCAGTTACACCTTTTAAAGGCAATGGGCAGAAAGTGGTTTTATCTTCATCACGCCATCCAGCAATCCCACCGTAGTAACGTCTGGCGTGGCCTAAATACCTCGTAATCAGTATGTCATCACAGTACTTCTCCCAGCCTGGGTTCAGTTTCCTGGAATCCGCAAGAGCTCAGATGTTCCCTTCCAAGGATGTGCAAGTTCTGAGGACGCATCCCATACAGAGTGCAAGCTTCTGATGGAAAGCGAATCGCGCTTTTCTGAATGTGTCCTGTTTTCTGAAGGTTACATATTGCAGTACTCCGAGGATAACAGCGAGCAGTGGGGGAGCTTTCCCATCAGCCCAAGCGAGCGTTCTTACCGCCTGGAGAACCTGAAGTGTGGGACTTGGTACAAGTTCACTCTTACTGCACAGAATGGAGTGGGGCCCGGGCGCATAAGTGAAATCATAGAAGCGAAAACGTTAGGAAAAGGTATGTAAGCCCTCTTTAGTTTCTAGATTTCCTGTTTTCCAAATCAAAGGGGAGGCTGGAATCAGAAAAGGTGCATCATACATTTACATGTTGGTGAGTTTGAACTTTGTTATTCCCCAGATGGGTTTGGTTCAATGTGTTACAGGGTATTGAAAGAGATGGCCAGTCCATACAGAATATTCTGGTTCTCTCTTTTCATTATTTCATTTGCAGTTTAAAAGAAGAGTGTCCACAGATATAGAAAACAGACTTATGGTTACCGAAGGGGAACGGTGAGGAGGAGGAATAAATTAAGAGTTTGGGGTTAACAGATACACACTACTTTACACAAAATAGATGATCAACAAGGACCTACTGTATAGCACAGGGAACTGTACTCAATATTTTGTAATAACCTTTAAGGGAAAAGAATCTGAAAAATAATAGATATATATATAACTGAATCACTTTGCTGTACACCTGAAACTAACACAACATTGTACATCAACTATACTTCAATAAAAATAAATATATATATTAAAAAAAAGAAGAGTGTCATTTGAAAATCAAGGGCTTTGGTGCCAACAGAAAGTTCCCAGGCTGAGTAGCCGTGAAATGTGATCTTTGCCCTCTCACCTTCTTCTGGGGTGACCTTGTCCCTCAGTCACCTCACCCTTTTCCACCTGTAACTGTCACATTGCCTCACAGGCCCCACTTTTCAGGTGAGAAGTCACTGGGGTAGATTGTTAACCTTGAGTGTCAGTTGGTTTTTCCTCTGAAAATGGACCTTCAGGGCCATGATGTTCAGGGGTGAAATTTGAAGCTCAGAAACAGCGGCAGGAGGGAGGGATATGGCTGCACGTGAGTGTACGTGAGGGGGCGGAGAGAGGGTCTTTGTAGGTTTCCTCACTGCTGACTCTCATCCAGTGGCGTGGACCGGATGGCAGGAGAGTGAGAGATTAGAAAGTGAAGGCGTTAATTTGGATGCGGCACCTGAGTTTTGGATAACGTGTACCAGGGTTCAGATGATGAGGGGTTGATTTATGCAGAAATATACCCACTGGGTCCCTGGGCTCCAGTGAGAGGCGCTAGATAGCAGGGATGCCTGTGGGTGCTTCCCAAATCCAAGTCTGCCTTCTCTCGAGTCAGGTCCCTGAATGCACACGGGTCAGCCCAGCGCAGCACAGCGGTTCCTTCAAAACCACCCAAGGAGAAGCCGTCCCTCAGAGCTACCCGAGAGGCTGCATCCTGGGCTTAAGTTCTCAGTTTTGTCTACCAAGTAAAACATAATTCTCAACTTTAAAAAAAAAAACACTCAAGGAAACGCATACATGAGAATAGCTTTGTTCTTCAGGGGACTAACGCTAAGATTCACAGAAACAACCTCTACCCACCCAATGTTCCCTTTCACACCTGGGGGACATTGGTCTGTAAGATCCCTATAAACAGTGGACAAGCGGCCCGTGACACAGAAACAACCTCTACCCATCCAATGTTCCCTTTCACACCTGGGGAACATTGGTCCGTAAGATCCCTATAAACAGTGGACAAGCGGCCCGTGACCCAGACTTGGACTGAGCCCCGCGCCTGTGGGGAAAGCAGCCCAAGGGAAACGTGGGACGACCTTGATGGCCTTCACCCGTGTGCCCCGTGGGCTGACGCCCCTGTGCCCTCTCCCGCAGAGCCCCAGTTCTCGAAGGAGCAGGAGCTCTTCGCCAGCGTCAACACCACGCGCGTGAGGCTGAACCTCGTGGGCTGGAATGACGGCGGCTGCCCCATCACCTCCTTCACGCTCGAGTACAGACCCTTCGGGGCCACGGTCTGGACCACGGCTCAGCGAACCTCTCTCTCCAAGTCGTACATCCTGTACGACCTGCAGGAAGCCACGTGGTATGAGCTGCAGATGCGGGTGTGCAACAGCGCTGGCTGTGCGGAGAAGCAGGCCAACTTCGCCACGCTCAACTACGACGGCAGTAAGCTGGCCGCGCCTCGGGATGCGCGCACGTGCCCGCTGCCCCTCCCCCGTTTGACATCCATCCTGGGCGCAGTGTCACTCGTGCCCGCCGATCCCCTTAGGCTTTGGGGCCTTTCAGTCTGCTCCCCCCAGGGCTCCCTGGACCAGGTACCCACGTGACCTTGGCCGTGTTCCAGGAAGGAGGGACTGAGGGCCCGCAGGCAGCTCGTTGGGGAGTCTCGGGGCAGGAGTGACTTCTCCTGGGGCTGAAGGCTTCTGTGCCACGTGGTTGTGTGCTTGGTCGTGACTGTGAGCTAACACTGCTTTTGTTGTCTCCCTCCCCTCCTCCCACCCCATCCCAATCCACATGACAGCTTTCTTTTTTGCTCTCATTTAGCCCTTCAACTGCATGTGCAAAAACAGTCTTCCATCAGTAAAGGAGCTTATGTTAGTCTCTGAGCAGAAATAGAGGCACTGATGGAAATAGAATAATGTCATGGGGTGTTAGTGGACACGCACACACACACACACACGCACACATGCATGCAATTGGCACGGGCTTTCTGAAAACCGGATGAGGTATCTTGTGATGTTTAGATGACTGAAAATAAGTGATAGAAATTTTTATCCTTTTTTTCTACAACTAGTATAAGGGCCATTTATTGATGTTGAACAAATGCCAAGCCCAGTGAAGCTAAGGGGTGGCGTGACATTGACCGTTCTGCAGTCAGGAAACTTCAGGAAGTCCTAACTGGCAGCAAGTTGATGCTGATTTCTGCAGCCTCGCAGTGATTTTCACTCGGGGAAAGGCAGTGGTTGAATTAGGGGCTGTGATCACAGGGTAAAACGGGCCGCCATTCATCAGACAGTTTGGAGTTCCGGGCTTAGCTCCCTCAGAGACCCTGTCCAGTGTCCACCAATCGGGCTGGACCACAGTACTGATGACTTACCCAAAAAGTTTGCACCAGAGCAAACACCCCAATACTCTATTCTTTGCTAGACAGGCTGAGGGATGTTCGCTCCTCTGCTTATGTGCACTTGGGATCTCGCTTAATTAATACTCTGGCCGGAACTTCCTTGGACTGCAAGTTATCCTGTTCTAAGAAAAGAGTGTACGTAAACCCAAGGACCCTCGGGCACGACCAAAGGATGCTCCAGAGGTGTTGTAGACTTGGCTCCTCCCTTGGCCATTTTCTCCTGGACTGTCCTGGCTTGTCCGAGGGCTTGTTCCTCCTGCCCTGGCACACTGTAAACCCACCCCTGAGTCTCCCACCAAGGCCATCTCCACACAGAACCCTCCTCAGCCAGAGCCCAGGCTCGCCCGCAGCGTTTAGGGCCTGGGGTGGGTGAAGGCAGGAAGGTGCCGAGGTGGGAGTCTGGTGCTGGCTACACCAGCCTGGGCCCCGCAGCTCCCGAGGCACCTGGTCCAGCTCCCGGACAGTGAGGCTTCTCCTCTAAAGCTCTGATGCTCGTGGGCCACGTCTCTCTAACCTTCTAGCCTCCATCACAAGCGACTTCACTCCAAGAGGTCCCATCACAGAACATTAGACACCACAGAGCAGTGTGGACAACTTGCTTTCTCCTCCAACATGGTTTCATTCTTTGATCTGACAAAGCACTTCAACACTGACCACTTCCCCTAGCATTTAAGGGCTCCCCAAAGTCCTTTGCTAGCAGGGTACACATTTGGGCAGGAAGTATATTTCTTACTTCAGATGATTGATGCCCATTAATTGCCTTACGACCATCACGCTCTGGTACCCAGCTTCTTCGTAATCTGTGTGGTCCAGAGCGCGCGGCTTCAAGGTGCACGTCCGTGATAGGTTCACAGCTAATCATTTAATTAGAAACCACTCGCGTGCAACGTTTGAAACTGTCATTCTTACTTACAAAGTGCTCTGCAGATTTTAAATGTGTGTCTTCTAAAAGAAATATTTTCACTTTATCCAAGATCTTAGATTAAATCACGAAAAAGTCCTGGGAGCTACATTTAAAATTTTCTGAAATCTGAAATAATCTTATTACACTAGAAATAAGAATACATATGTATATTTTCCTTGAAAAAGGTTACTTTTTTTTTTGAACTAAGCTTGTGGATATAAAGCTTTAATATCTTTTTTGTCACTTCTGCCTGAAGAATTTTTTTCATTTTAGGAACAACAAACGTTGACGATTAGCTTTATAGCTATCAATACCAGTCAGATTTCAGATTCGCCCGCGGCTTTATTTGACTCTTTCTTCTGCCATTTCCTCGGCCAAATGTTTCCACTGGTCCTGTGTCATCTTGGTTTTGCAGGCCCATCCTCACCCGCATCCCCCTTATGTGCCTCTTATGTGGGTTCTGAGCATTTGCAGACTTGGGTTTGCAGCCAAAACACTCTATATAAAGTTGGAAGAATGATCTTGGCCTTAGCAGGTAGCAGAGGGGCCCGTCATTCTGTTGTCCCTGCTCTACTCACTAAATGCAGGGCAAGACTCTTTTTTGTTCAGAGGGAAATTGTATTATTTTTCCTAAATCACTGACTTCCTGGTCCTTGTTTTACATGGAAAATACAGTGGACTGGAGCATCTTACATAATGGTCGGCGCCAAAACGCAAGCCCCATAAAATGTGGATGCCTGTGTTTGAATCTCTGCACCCACTGTATTAAGCCTCTGAGCCGAAGGCAGCTTAAAGCGGCTCAGAGTTCAGTCTACTTAGGTGTCTCCTTGTAATTCTAAATAATCTGAATTTCAGAGCTTTATATGCGCCAATAAGTAGCTTGCTTTAGTGACTTGGATGGCTCCCCTTTGAAGAGTTGGTTTTACTCATATACCCGGAAATAGTTTTTTAAAAGTACATTTGGCCTTACACCTGTGACAAAAAGCAAGTGAATAACCAAACAAAGAGAGATTTTAAGCTCCCTTAAGCAGGCTTATCTGGTACAGTCTCCCCACGGACTCCCTTCTGTCCACTTGCCAAACCCATTGTTTCTTCTTTGACGTGCAATTTTTCAAACAGCCCCTCTCAATTGTGCTCTGGGTGACACTCAACTCCACGTAAATGCGTGTGGCTTTTTTAAGCGCCCAGCCTGGACCTTATGCTTTCAAGTGTCCGCACCCAGCAGTACGTTGCCAAACGAAGTCCCTTTCCAAAAAACAATGCGCTCTGCCCTTTGCGCACGCTCTGGTTCGACGCTCCGTAGAGTAAGCGTAGGAGGGGAGTGAGCAAGTAAAGGAACGAACGAGGACCTAGAGGAAGCGTTCCTCTCATCCCCATCGCTGCGGACGCCCTCGGATCACTCGCGCGGTTCTAGTAACCCGTCATCCCTAAAAACTCCGCCATGCTGTCGTCATTAACAGCCACCTAACATCATGACCCTGCTTTCAGGTACAATCCCTCCACTCATTAAGTCAGTTGTCCAAAGCGATGAAGGGCTGACGACCAACGGAGGGCTCAAGATGCTGGTGACCATCTCCTGTGTCCTGGTGGGGCTGCTCCTACTCTCTGCGCTCCTGCTGGTGGTTCGGAGGAGGAGACGGGAGCAGAGGCTGAAGAGGCTGCGAGGTGAGTGGAGGCTTGGCCGTCCCCCGCAAAGCAGGACAGACAGCTGGCTGGGGGGCAGTCAGCCCCGCGGAGGGACTTACCCTCTCTGGGCCAGGTCCCCGCGCCGCCTGGTTCTGTGACCTGTGATGTGCCGTCGGCAGGACTGCAGGGCCTCATGCGTGAGTCATGCAAATGTTACGACTCAGAAATTGAGTGAAAGCCAACCTCTTGCAAGTCTCCAGCAAGGCAGGCAAAGAGAATGACTTTCACGAGGGTTTGCCAGCCCCACTCTTTAATTTTGAGCCGCTGCAGCAATGCCACCAATTAAGGCCTCCTTTATTTTTGTTTTATTTTATTTTATTTTTAACATCTTTATTGGAGTATAATTGCTTTACAATGGTGTGTTAGTTTCTGCTATATCACAAAGTGAATCAGCTGTATGTGTACATATATCCCCGTATCTCCTCCCTCTTGCATCTCCCTCCCACCCTCCCTATCCCACCCCTCTAGGTGGTCACAAAACACTGAGCTGATCCCCCTGTGCTATGCGGCTGCTTCCCACTAGCTATCTATTTTACATTTGGTAGTGTATATATGTCCATGCCACTCTCTCACTTCATCCCAACTTACCCTTCCCCCTCCCTATGTCCTCAAGTCCATTCTCTACGTCTGCGTCTTTATTCCTGTCCTGCCCCTAGGTTCATCAGAACCATTTTTTTTTTTAGATTCCATATATATGTGTTAGCATATGGTATTTGTTTTTCTCTTTCGGACTTACTTCACTCTGTGTGACAGACTCTAACTCCATCCACCTCATTACAAATACCTCCATTTCATTTCTTTTTATGGCTGAGTAATATTCCATTGTATATATTGCCACATCTTCTTTATCCATTCATCTGTCGATGGACACTTAGGTTGCTTCCATGTCCTGGCTATTGTAAATAGAGCTGCAATGAACATTGTGGTGCATGACTCTTTTCGAATTATGGTTTTCTCAGGGTATCCTTTAAAAAGACCTTCCAGATTGGTTCTGGAAATGAGAACTATTTTATTGCCGGGAAATAGAAATTGAGGGCTTTATGGTCCTGGGAAAGCGTTGTGAGGCAGAAAACACACACTTCTCTGAATTAGAAATTGGAGCTGAAGCTTGGTGTAAGAGTTTCGTTTTAACTAAGAAAAAAAAAAGAAAGAATGGAAGATGAGATCTTGGACCAGATGGGAGCCTTTGTCAGCAGCACCGTTATTCCGATGTCTGGCTCTATAGATTCTGTGTGACAGGGCTCTTCCAGCTTCTGGCCAACAGCCCTACCTGCCCTGGCTGTGCAGTGTGAGGCCAATGAGCTCTTTCATATACAAAGCCCTGTGCAGGATGATGCTCTGAGTCCCTCCCCTTTCCCTGTCAGGGTATTTAACCAAGCCGCTTCTTGGTAAAATGTATATATAAGCTGCTTGCATTTTAGTATCAGTGCAGCGAGGAGTATCCAACATCCCATGTATTCTTCAAAGTTGCATTTGAGGAACAGGCCTGGAAGCTCCGTCTTTATAATATAGCTGGGATATCCCCAAGCCTGGCCGGTAGACCTGGAAAACACTGACCTCTTGTGTAAATGCTTGGTTTGACTGTAGTCCAGTTAGAACAACAGAACATGGGGATATTTTCACCTGTCTTCAAGTAGCCAGAGCACTCCTTTTGATGAGACTCTAACCCATTTCACTATCGATGTGCTTCTACTTGGCCAACAAATTAAAATACTTGAAGTACATGGCACTCCATCTACAATAGTTCTTCCGTTTACACCTTCTGTAGCCCAATAATTCAGATGAACCATCAATCCCATTGAAATATCCTATCTAAATCACATTCTCCACTTACCTTTTAATTTTGCAGATTCTCTTGAGTGAATCCTATATCCTAAGGGCCATGCTAGGTGCTCGATGTACAAGATGAAAAGAAAGAGCCTTCTGAACTTTAGGTTTAGTGTATGAGG
Source organism: Balaenoptera ricei (assembly GCF_028023285.1). NCBI lineage: Eukaryota > Metazoa > Chordata > Mammalia > Artiodactyla > Balaenopteridae > Balaenoptera > Balaenoptera ricei. The sequence continues at coordinate 156,460,246 of NC_082642.1, read as the reverse complement.
CAGACGCACAGGCATGTACCAGGAAAAGAGCCAAAATGTCACGAGTGCTAAAACAAACAAATCCTACCTAAGCACAAAAGAGGAGGTGATTAATCACAACTAGGGAGGAACAGGGGGGGCATTTAAGAGTTACAGAAAACAGCACTACAAAAACATAATGTTGCCTAATCTATTGAGAAATTCAACATCAGGTGAGCTGTGCTGGATTCCATTCACAAGTGTTCGTCATTAAAATACCAAAAGGACTTTTTTTATAACCCCTCTTTTACCGAGAACAGAAACCCATTGTGTGGATTTTAGGGACATCGTTATTTTTTTATTTTATTTTTTTTTAACATCTTTATTGGAGTATAATTGCTTTACAATGGTGTGTTAGTTTCTGCTTTACAACAAACTGAATCAGTTATACACCTGCATATGTTCCCATATCTCTTCCCTCTTGCGTCTTCTTCCCTCCCACCCTCCCCATCCCACCCCTCTAGGTGGTCACAAAGCACCGAGCTGATCTCCCTGTGCTATGCGGCTGCTTCCCACTAGCTATCTATCTATTTTACGTTTGGTAGTGTATATAGGTGGCGTGTTTTCGTTGCATTTAGACAGCCAGGTCTAACTGGCTGCACTTAGAGGGCTATGAATCGTACATATAACATTCTTAAAAATCAACGGTAACATTTTCTCATCCATCATTTCTATTTGATCACAAGGGTTTGGCAGCAAATGGGTTAAATGTTGAGGAAATCCTTCCCAACATCTTCCACCCTCTCCCAAATTCACCTTTTCTTTTTGCCCCTGGTCCCTGTTGCTTACTTTTACCTCCCCAGCTATTGTTTGATTTTCCTCTTCTGCTTATGACTTAAGCACCTCAACTTCATTCTGCTCTGCCAAGAGCAAGGAAAAGATGCTAAAGATGTTGCTGACTCTTCCTGGTGCATTTGAGTTAGACTGATGGCAGGTGCGACATCCTTCCTTTTTGCTCTTAATAGTCCCTTGTAATTTAGTTATTGCTTTGCAAGAACTCTGTCCAGAAAATATCCTGGGCTGGCATTTTTATTGTCGGCATCTCTTCTATTCGACACCACTACTTTGTAGCTGGTCTTCGTAAAGAAAGCAATACATCACATCAGCGAGTCCAGCCTTTCATTCCGCGGAAACGGTTTTGTTTTCTTTGTGCCAGAGAAGAGATAGAGCCAGCACAAAGGTTTCAGTGGGACGAAAATAAGTGCTGTGGCAAAGAAGATGTACTCATGGGAGTTGCTGAGGAGCAAAGTATTCCAGAGAAGTAGCATGCAGGGCACAAAGGTATCTGCAGTCTTGCATTTTACGTGCTTAATAAAAGCTTCCAAACCAAGAGTCTGACCAGAGGGCAGCAAGAAGGCAAAATGATCGGACACCTAATTCCACCGCCTTCCAAATGGCAAGTTTTACTTTGGATGCACTGAAATATTTAATTCAACACACCCTCATTGATTATCTACCACATGCCAGGTGTAACATTTTTTAAAACCAACAGTAAAATTTTCTTATTAACCATTTCTATTTGATCACAAGATTTTGGCTAGGTCCTAGAGAGAAAAAAAAGGTTACTAAGATTCTGTCCCAGAATGGTCAGCAAAGGCTTTCAAGGGACCGACTCATCTTTCTTTAACATTGAAAAGTGTGTCATAAAAGGGCAGAGCAAGTGACTAGGTCTGTTAAGGGGGAATCAGTGAAAGGCCAGACCTTGCCTCCAAAAGATCTTTGTCTTTTAGGCCTGAAGGGCCCTTGAAATGTTATGTTAAGTAATAACACAAAATGTTTCCAATTCTCTCATGAAAAGAAAGCACAGCCACAGAGTTTACGGTAGTAGGTGCCTATCTATTAAACAGAGTTCATTAGTAGAATCATCCAGTTACTACCTGACCCACATAAGGCACAGATCCTACCCCTGGGTTAGAATCAGTTCAAATATATTTACAGATTGAATGGCTTCATACAATATTTTATTGTGTAAAATAAGGACATTTCTAATAATATGTCAAAGTTGCCTGAGCAACCACTGGTCAGGATCAAAACTGGAAATAAATCTGGATTATAGGAAAATACTGTAGGGTCCCTAATGAACACTGTAAGATCAACTCCCCGTCATAGACCTAGTTTGATCGCTAGATGCTACTCAATGTTTTTAAGCAGGTTTGTTTCACCGTATAGACAAGCAACCTAGTGAATGCACCATATGTAAACGTGCTTTTATGTAAAAATCAAAAAAAAAAAAAAAAAAGAAAGAAAATGGGACTCAAGCAATTTAGCCAACCTATATTCTTCCTTCCTGAGCGCTTTACTAATTTTAGAGCCTAGTGACCTCCTAAAGTCTAAATTGTCTTCAAGTGCTACATTTTTTAAAAATCTGTAACCTTACCCAGGAGTTCGGAAGCCACATTTTGCTTTAAGTGATGCCCTGATTTTTCCCCACCGCTAGATCCTTTGAAGTGCAAGGTTATAAAATAAATCATCATGATCCCAGCAGACACAACCTTATAAAAATTTGATTCCCATGTCAAGCAAACACGTCCGGTATCACTAAAAGCTTTCCCCTCTAGTATGAGTTTACCCAAGAGGGTGCAAAACACCAACCTGTATGGGTCAACTGGCAGCGTCAAGCCAAAAAGCTACTTCCAAGACTTCAAAGAAGCTAAAGATAAAAGTCAGTGGATGACATAAAATTTGACCATGTTTCTGTGGCAAAATGGCCTCCTTCCCTTGAACAGAAGCCTATTTATTATTTTAAGCATGCTTTAAAGTGCATTAATATTATAAAGCCGATTAGTTCCAGGAGGCCGTTCTCAGAGAGAACGTGGCCTTAGAATCCTCCACAGGCACAGCTGAAGGGGTGGGCCACGACTGTTTAATATTCCATTTATCTGCCCTGCAAATGAGCTAAATCTCTCCTCATCTGTAAGACCAAAGCTTAGATTGAACTTTAATAGCTTGAACTTTGCATCTAGGAGCGTAAAGACCTTGGACTCCAGGTAGATTGCGTAAAGATGGTCATGGCACTGATGCATTGAGTCCTACGCATGCAAAGGGTCCCCGGTGCTCCTTAGTGAAGGGGTGGCAGGTGGGCACCCCCAGAGACTTCATTGCCCAGCTAATACATGCCCAGTTTGGGGCTTAGATGGGATCAGAAGCCTCTACTCTGAAACTTTAGTTCTCGGCTTTGTGTTTTCTTCCTTCCTCTCATTTTTCCTTTTGACCGTCATTTTAAAAAAATTATCCTTTCAAAACTTCAAATGTGTTATGGCAGAACTAAATTTTTAAAAAGGGGTTTCTGTATCTGAGAGTGGGGAAGCAAAGGAACAGTGGGATGGCAGCAGGGCCAGGCCACGTGCAGCTGTGGAGCGAGGGACGGGGGGTGGGCAGGAGCAGGGGGAGGAGAGTTGGGGTCAGCCCTGGGCTTTGCCCTGCCCACGTGTTCTATTTCGTCCGTGTTTGTATTTGCAACTTTCTGAGATGGCAAGTCTATACGGTTTTCTTTCTGGGATATATATTTTGTCATGGTTTTGGAATCAGCTTTCATTTGAGCTGATGATTGGGAGTCCTATTTGAGACCTTGTAAAAATGTAAATGCAGGTTTTATAGCCCTTAGGAATATAGCTACTTTATGAGACCCCTTTAAATTGCACAGAAAGCAGGGATTGTTGTGAGAGAGCTTGCAAATAAGAGCTTTTGAGAGATGGTAAAGCACGGGGAAATCTGCTGCCCCCAAATCGGTTTTATGTTTTTGTGGGTGTGTGCTAGTGACTGCTCGGTAGAGGTATGAATGGAAACAGATGCCATTCACTTAACTAGAACTTCGGAGATGAAAATGTAATGATGTGGCTATGAATGAGAGTCCTCCTTTTTAAAGAAACATTAGCGTATGCCCAGCTGCAGTGCTGGAGGCCTGTGCTGCCTTGTTAATAAGAACCCCTCATGCCACGTACAGACCCCACAGGAGCGATGGTCCACAAAAAACACGGAACCGGGGAGACGACACTGCACTGCTCTTCATCCAGCCGAGGTGCCTCTTCCCAAGAACTGACTGAACCGTGTATTAATTGACAGAGTGCTAGCACTTCCCTTGCTTTCTCTCTTCTTCCTTTTCCATGACGCTTTACTATACACTATCTTGCTTTAGTCTCTTAGTAGCTGTGCAAATAGGTGCAAATAAACTTGACACTGTTATGCTCTATTGTGCTGACATGAAAACTGAAGGGAACTTGGAAATCACACATCAGTTAGGGAAGAATTAGCAGGAGAGCCGAAATCACTGTTGTCTACCCAGTTCTCTTTCTGTGACACTTCTTCGACTTTGGAACATTCAAGAAAGAAAGTCTGTCGCATCCATATTAAGCTAGTTTAAAAAGATGTATCAAAGAAACATAGAATTAGAAGCTATATTAACACAGAATCAATAGTGACTTTATAATTTTATATTTGCCCATCAAAAATATTTGGTTTATTTATTTTTTATCTCTATATTCACTACCACTCAGGCTCCCCTATATTTAAAAAAAAAAGGATTCCTTCCTGTTTGCCTATCTTCTAACCTGCTGCCCTTCTTTCCACTTCTTTTCCCCACTGAATTCTTGAAAGAGTCTTTGATACTCAACTATTTACATTGAGTCTCACCAGCTCCCAAATCCTCCGTCTCACTGCTCTCCCCACCACTCACATGAAAGTGCTCTCCTAAAGGCAGGTGACCAATTACCTTCAGATCCCCAGATTCTCCTTTCAGTTGTCGTCTTCTAGCCCTCTTTGCACATTCAGAGTGTTAGCACATGTTATTTTTTTGAAACTGCTTTTTTCCATCTTTCAATATCACTAGGCTACCCTGGTAGTATTTCTCCATCATCTCCCCACCCGAAAGATGCAGAGGTGAGCACACAGCCCAGGATGGGCACAGAGAAGTAGCCGGGGCTTTAGGAAAGACGTCACAAAGTCTAAATCTCAGACTGAGCTGAAATTTGTGAAAAAAAGTGACAGACAACACAAAAGGCTGTTGAGCTGTGTTGGGCAAGAAGAAGAAGATGACTTGAGATGATGTTCTCATCTTAACAGATGGCAGGTAGAAGAAGAAGGACTCAACATCTGTTTTACTTTGATGTGAACCAAGAGGAGAACTGTTCAGACCAGAAAATGTGGAACAAGAATTATAAAAAAGGAAGAAGGGGAGAGAGGAAGGGGGAGGGGGATTATGAGACAGGAAGGGGGGTGGAAGGGAGGGAAAAAAAGAGGGAAGGAGAGAGGAAGGGAAGAAAGGAAGGGAGGGGGGAAGGAAGGAAGGAAAGAAGGAAGGGAGGGAGGAAGGGGGGAGGAAGGAAGGAGGGAAGAGGGAAGGAAGGAAGGGGGAAGGAAGGAAGGAAAGAAGGAAGGGAGGGAGGGAGGAAGGGGAGAGGAAGGAAGGAGGGAAGGAAGGAAGGAAGGGGGGAGGAAGGAAGGAAGGGAGGGAGGGAAGGATGGCAAGAAGGAGGGAAGGAAGGAAGGAAGGAGAGAGGGAAGGAAGGGGGAAGGAAGGAAGGAGGGAGGGAAGGAGGAAGGAAGGAAGGGGGAAGGAGGGAAGGAAGGAAGGAGGAAAGGAAGGAAAGAAGGGAAGAGGGAAGGAAGGAAGGAAGGAAGGGGGAAATGTCTTTCATAAAAGAGAGACCCAAGTAAGGAATTACCTAGAAATTATGCCATCTGAGGAGTGGTCAAGAAAATTAGAGAATTCAACCTAGAAAAGACAACACTGAAGCCGAGCTACTTGGGGCGTGGCAGCTACTTGGAAATATTCGAATGGTTTTTTCAACGTTTCCAGAGGGTGCCGTTGTTATATCCAGATAGAAATTACACCAAGGGATTTCAACACAAGAGAAGGAAGGTGTCTCTCATGATTAATTGTATCCTCAGGAAAAACTGTATGTGGCTTTACTCTTCCAGGGATTGGGCTGAGCCTGGAGATAAGGGCAAAAGGGCCAATAGACAATACGAAAACAGGACGTTACAATGAAAGGTGCAAAGAGGTTAGAGGTGCAAACAGATGCAGAGAGGTGAGACAGGTGCAGATGTCCTTGGAAGCCCAGGGAACCAGAACACCAACTTCACCTGCTGGGCTTGGGAGGGTGTACAGAGCAAGTCACGTCTGTCTGGAGGGGTGGGGACAAAGCACCATCTCCAAGGGCCTCAGAGGAACAAAGTCATGGGGGTCTTGGCAGAAAATGCAAGAGCAGGAAACTCAGAGACAGGGTTGGCCGTCCGAAGTAAGAGGCAACCGAGCTGGAAAGACCGCTGGGGCCAGCATGGGCGGCTGGTACCCTGAGCTGAGGATTCCTGTTGGTAGGGAGGTTCCTTTGAGAGTTTCAGAGCACAGATGCAACCCAGCGAGGGGGTGTGTTTCAGATCCATCACCCTTCCTGCAGTGGGGATGTCGCTTAGAGGGCTGAGAGTCTGGAGCTGGGGAGACCAGAGAAGGGGCTGCTGACGAGGAAATGAGAAGTGAACTGAGGAGAGAGAAAAGAGCCAGAGTCCCAGGGAGATGTGTTGAGTGGGGAGCCATCAACAGACTTGGAAGGCAGGTCAGCAGTGGGAAGAGGGGTCGGCACCCTACGTGCAGCAAGGGCATCACTCCATCCCTGGAGCATCCAGCGGCCTGGCTCATTTTAACCTCTGTCCAAGGCGCTGTGGAAGGGATTCAAGCATTTATTATGAGGCTGATTTGAAAAGTCTGTAATGCTTTTAAGATACCATGATTCCATGACTTTAAAAATATTATCTTAACTTGTCCCAGATTCCCTTCTCACCCCTGAACAGAAGTGTGTCCAAAATTTCATCTCTCTTTCCCCTCTCCCTGTATAAACAGAAGACTCTTAGCCCATCTCAGCCCTGACATATCTCCCAGCTGGGTACTGGATTCCAAATCTGTCCCCCAACTTACTTTAATATGTTAAAGGACTCAATATGTTTGAAGCCAAACATCTCAGCCTGCACCCAAATTGCTGCTTCCAAGTCCTTCTAGACAACTGTTTCTGTCCCTTGCGTTACCATATACCCAGCCCTGCGTATCCCAAATCTCGCCATTTCCCTGGACTCCCCACGGTCCCTCTGCCTGTCCCCTCCACACCCAGTAGGTCCCTGATTCTTGTAGATGCCCTCTGTCTACTATCATGTCATCCACTCCCCGCCACCAGGCCCCTGCCCCCAGCCCCCTATCCTGGGCACTCTGCATTGTCTGATTAATGCTGTTTATGGCACCTGTACCCACTGGCCACCACCTCTGCCCTCCTTCCTCCACTTCCCCCCTTGGCCCAGGTAAAAGCTTCCAGATAATGGTCAGTGATGCAAAGTTGCATTTTCTTAGCTCCTTAACATCTTGACCATCCCCATTCCCCAACACCCCTAGAAACTTCTCTCTGTAGTCAAACTGACTGACTCCTTGCTTCCTGAACGAGCTCAGAATTCCAACACAGGTTAATTCTGCGCCCTGGAGCACTCTTCCCGTTAAAGTCCACACTTCCTTTAAGGTGGGCACAGTCTTCCATCCTTTCTGACTCACCAGGCCTGACACAGCGCCCTCCAGGGTGTGTCCTCAGTCAGCTGGCATGAGACATCTGCTCCTCTGTGTGTTCCTAAGGATACGACATGTATCCCCCTCTGTGTATAAAGGACTTTGAGGACAGTGGCTAAAAAAGAGTTTGAACCAACAGACATTAGTTATGATTTCCTGCTCAGCTGCAGCAAATGACTGAATGTATCCGGATCCCAGTTTCCCGGTTTCCGAAGGAGGGCGCAGTAATTCCCAGGCAGAGACTGATATTAAGGGGACATGGGCAAGCAGTCCTAAAGCAACCGGTGCAATCCAGATTCCTAGCATGTGCTTAATTGTGACCGCGGTCCACTCGGTCCCACTCCCCGGAAGACATTCACGCCTGGTCCTTGATGCCAACTGTGCCATCCAGACCCCATCACGGTGCTTAAAACTCCACCAGCTCTCAGCTTCCTCAAATGGAAACTCACAGAAGAAGTGAGTTTCCATGAATATAATGTTTCTCACAATTTAAGATGAGTCAGAAGGAGGAAATAGTAGCTAAGACAGAAGGAGAAAGGGATCCACTGTAAGATGATAAGCATAGGGAAGGGTAGACCAAAATGGCTTTGGGCACCTAAATACGCGGATGAAGAAGGCTGCTAACTGTAGACATGGAAAATTTGCAGTTAGAGCACGTCAGTACTGGAGGGACCTCTGTCCTCACTCATTGGATGCCGCCATTCCTTGGTGCATTGATAGAAAAAAAAATCATAGAAGAGAAAATGTGATGACTAACTCCAGGAATAGAAAAAGAAGGATGATTATGGCAGAACAAGGAACGCAGGTCCATTCTGAAGATGTCTGAGTAGGAGTTTCCTTCAGATTGTGAGCTGAAGTACCGTGTTTTACTCTTTGGAAATTTTTCCTCTTTTTTAGAGTATTGAACTAGCCAGTGCTTGGTTGTTAACATAGAGCTAATTAATCCCAAGCTTCTGGCATTTTATATATGTGTATATGTATATTTACTTTGTAAGTGTTAAATCATTCAGGAAGAGGAGAAGCTCATCATATTTACTTTGTCTTTGCAGATAAATATAAAGCCATGAGCTGAGAAATTAAATGCTGTTTTGCCTTCTTTGCTTTGCCATGTGGGTGGGATAAAGGGAGCTATTTCATTTCCCAGACAGAATCCATCTGTGCACAACGCCGGGGCCTCACTGCGAGGCGGGACCTGGCATGGCTGACTTGAAGAGCTGAGCTTTGGTTCAGGGGGTGCCTGCCCACGTGTGGCTGTTCCCGTGACAGTCCACACCTCCCAGTTACAGCGCTCTGCTCCCCGACATAAAAGCGACTGCATTCAATTGTCAGCCCCCAAAGATGAACATGCTCCAACAAATGCGTTGCTTCACTGGCACTCACACAGACAGCTGAATCCATTTCCAGAAAATTCTGTTCATTGAACACTTAACATCAAGGCTTTTTAGAGAGCAATGAAAGAAAAACATCAAGAAGGGCTTTGTGTTCTAAGAAAGGAAACATTCATTTTTGTCAAGTAAAATGTGTAAAAAGAACAAATTATATTTTAAGGGAAATTAGAGTTTCAAACCAATGCCATCAAAAAAGTTAAAAAAAAATTACATCATTTTTAGGCAGGATTTCTTTTGTCAGGGGTGGTAACCAGATCTTGGTAAATAATGTCTCCAGAGAAAAGAAATAAAGAAGAGTTTTCTTTCTGTGTTTGAAATAAACATCTAAGTTTCCAGACACAGTGATATGCTGTTTATACAATTCTTTGATCAACCAAAGGGAGGCATAGCTCTGTAATAATGACTTTTTAAAGTGATCATAAGCTTTTTCATTTTGATAACAGAAAGAGTAGTATTTGTACTACATAATGAATTACTTTCAAGATGTTAATTTTCTGACTTCTGAAAGTAAAATTGGGTTTTTGGAAAGTGGCAAATGAATAGGTTGTAATATAACCTTTAGCAGGTATCTGAGTATTTTTGTACCCATCTTTTTATGCTACCTTTATGCATATATGTGTATACATATATATGTATATATATGTGTGTGTGTGTGTGTGTATATATATATGTCTCATTTAGAACAGACAAGGAATCCGTGAAAGTTTAGGTTATTAGCAATGATTTCGATATACAATTACAATTAAAAATGGTTATTGTCATCTGATTCTGTAGAATATTTGTCACAAATGCTTAAGTGAATGTTAATGAGTTATTTATCTTGTACTAATATCAACTTTCTTTCCCCAGATGCAAAGAGTTTAGCTGAAATGCTCATGAGGTAAGAACAAGACCTAGCAGCCCAAATATCATGTTTAAAGGAACTTGTTTTGATGATTTCTTTTTTTTAATGACAGTCTGAAATTGATAACCCATTTTTCACTTGACATATAATTTTCATTCTATGAACGTAAATATCCATGTAATGCTTAGTTAGAGACATAGATACCAAATAATATGCATTTATGCACACCATAGGTAGTTTTCTTGTTGGCTGGACTCAACCAGTAGAACATTTCCCATTAACCCGAGAATAATGAGGCACATTTTAAGTAAGTAGCTTTGGTTTTGCTTTCACCAAATATGCCACTTTGAGGTCAAGCTTTCTTCCTAATGGTTAGCCAGGTGAAAGGGAATCCATGAAAGGGAATGGGTTCAAAATTGATGGCCTGATCAAGGAAGATTCTCCTTGCCTTCAGCTCCCACTGCCCCTTCAGCACCCCTCCACCAGAGCACCCACCACCTTCTGCTGCAAATAGCTATTCAGTTTGGTCTTAGAAGTCACAGCCTGTTTCATCACCGTGTTAGGAGAAACCAGCACTATAGTTGCCCCACTCATAACTGTTGAGTAGATGAATGACTAGGGGTAGTAGAATAAGTAAGTGCATGTTCACAACTGTACAAGACACCCCGACCTTTGCACTTTATATAGTAATGATTAAATCAAAAGTAAAAAGAGGATAGTCAGAGTCTAGGAACCAGATAAGAAAAATGTCGGGGAATTTCCTGGCGGTCCAGTGGTTAGGACTCAGCGTTTTCACTGCCAAGGCCTGGGGTTGGATCCCTGGTTGGGGAGCTAAGATCCCGCAAGCCACAAGGCGTGGCCAAAAAGGAAAATGTCAGGGACCCTGATGGTGACCTTGACGTTGTCATTTTAGGATGACTAACGTAGGAGATAAAAAAGATGGAGTATAGGGTCTCTTCCCATCCCCTACAGCACCACAGTTGGCTTTAACTTCCTCCCTCATCTTTGCATATCAGAGTAGTACTTTATTGTTATTCACAAAGAGTCCTCTCCCATATCACCAGTATGTGTGAAGACCTAAGACAGAGGTTGAATACCGTTGGCCCATGGATTACATTTCCCACAGATGTCTTTGTTTGTCCATACTGTGTTTTAAAACAGTGTGAATTGTTGGTAACAGATATGAAGGAATCAAGAATGACTCTGAAATATTTGGTGTGAGCAATTAGATAAACATCGGTGCCATTTGCCGAGATTAGGAAGATAGATGCAGGGTATGGACTTTTTTTTCCCGTAGGACAGAGGAAGTGGGTGTGGATCAGAATGAAAAGGCTTGTAAGGGTCATGTTGGTGATGCTTTTTAAGCCTCCAATGAAGGTGTCAGATAGCTGGTAGCAGGAATCTGGAGCCCAGAGTAGAGCTCAGAGATGCAAAGGGTCTGTAAAATGTCTCCATCTATCTAATCCCGTCACGCTAGATCAAACGTACATGAGAAGGTTATGAAAAGCTGTATGAAGTGCCTTGAGTCCATGCTCTTGTGCAAGTCCATACTTGTTTGCTAGTGGTCACATAGAAGGCAGCCAGACACATGTGCGCTGGAATTGAACAAATCTGACAAAAATATCTGGAACGCAAATAATCCAGAGTCATTCGATTTGTAATAATTATCTATCTAATAAAGTAAATTTTCTAATGTAGTCTTAAAAATATGAAATTGTTGATGTCCTTTAAAAATCAAGACATTTCACATAAAACTGTGGCTTTCTGACTTCTCCTGAAAGTGTTCTGCCACACGGGGCACAGCCTCGATGATCACGGGTATGTGGACCTGCGTTCGACGCCCCCTTTAGACTGGGTGTAACCTGCTCAGCCCAGGGGCCCCTGTTCCTGTGTCCACCCAGGTCCACCTCCCAGATTTGTACCCCAGTCTGGTTCCTGCAGCTGTGTGTCTTCCCAGGTAGCTTCTGGCCACTTCCTTCATGCCCTCCCAGACCATCAGTCATGCCTCTACCCAAAGCCTGTGACACCGGGGTCCGTGCTTCCTGACATGTTCAACATTTGTTTCGTTAGGGTGATGTGGTATTAGCTTCTCTGCTGCCTTCCCTCCCTCTTGTCATGAACCCCAGGCAAGACATCAGAAAGCGTCTTCTTCCTTCTTTGTTAATAGGGCAGTTACCGTGGTGGAAAGACCACCTATTGATAAGAGCAGGAATCAGTAATGATATTTGCAGTTGCCAACATGAAATTAGGAACATTAAAACTAGTAACTACTCCCACTTAAGGTGTTTAAGGTGGTTTTCTCCAAAGGATGAAAGTGATTGAAAAGGAAGAGAATTTCCAAGCTCCTCAAATAGGTGAATTTTTATGAGATTAATTTAGAAGAGAAAGCAATGCTTTTATTCATGAAGGGTCAGTTCGATCTAAGTTTGGCAGGTTAACAGGCCAAGCAACAAAAAACCTTGTCCCCTACCTGGTCAGGTTAGGGCCAAGCACATTCCAAATGTAGCCCAGGAAGTCTAGGCAAGTCAGATCCTTTGGTACAGAGAAGCCCTACTGAATTGCTGTTCCTGATCTTCGTCACTGGTTTCTCTGGGAAGGTGAGGACTGAGCAGGCTGGGACATAGACTCACGAACTTACATTCTAGGCCTAATGCTGCCACCAGCTGACTTTGTGATTTTGGGGGGGGTACAGTAAAGTCCCCAACATACGAACGAGTTCTGTTCTGAGCGTGCGTTTGTAACTCCAATTTGTTCGTAAGTCCAGCAAAGTTAGCCTGGGGACCCAACTAACACCATCGGCTACATAGTACTGCACTGCAATAGGTTTATGGTACTTTTCACACAAATAATACACAAAAACAAACACAAAAAATAAAGAGAACATTTTTAATCTTACATTACCTTGAAAAATGCAGTACTACAGTACAACAGCTGGCATACAGGGGCTGGCATCGAGTGCACAGGCAAGAAGCGTTACTGACTGGAGGAGGGGGAGGAGGTGGGAGATGGTAGAGCTGAAGGGTCGTCAGCAACAGGAGGCGGAGGGCAAGCTACAATTTCACTCACGCCTGACGTCGACGGCGCGCACGTTCAGATCTTTGAAAGTTCGCAACTTTAAGGTTCGTATGTAGGAGACTTACTGTACATCCTTTTCTCTCTCTGTGCCCTGTTTTCCTTATCTAAAAACAGCAGTTGGAAATTGCTCCTAGCTCTATCATCCCATGATCTAGGTGAATATAACATTTATTGTCCGCCCATGCTCCTCAAGGAAGGATCTGTGTATTTCGGTGAGATTAGCTGTCCCGGGGCCAGACGGGCAGGTGCAACTGCAGGACAAACACAGACAAGCTGGAGCCCCCCCAGGGGGTCCCCCACAGGCTGCCACTCCCATCGCTGGGCCTCATGCTTCGGGACACTCATCCGTCTCACCCAAGCAAGTCACCTCGTAGAGGAGAGAGAAGATAGACTTCATCCACCATGCTCAGAGAGAAAGGGTTTTCCTTTTATATGATTAGGCAAGAAAACATTTTTTTAAAGATACCAGACTTCTCAGAGGTGAGACCGGCTTGCTGTAAGGTACTAAGCAACACATGGTTGATGTCCAAGGACCACTATTAGTAAGAAAGCTAGTTGTGAGCAGTGAAGGGTTCAGACTGAGAGTTCAAGTTACTTTAGCTTTTTGATGTTTATATTTTTATACACATAGTAAAAAAGAAAAATGCCCGCCCAACTGTTACAACGAGATATATCCTGATATCCTTACAGTAATTTTGTACTTACAGGTTGCTCCATAGCACATTTTGGGGAGGAAGGGGGATGGTATGCAGAAATCGTCATTAGTTTGGTTTTTTTTCCCCCAAATCTTAAGGAAATATTGATTTTAAAGTGTTGTAGCAACTGCACATAATTTATTGGCTGAGCCCACAAACACCATCCACTGTGAACCAGGGTCAGCTCTCTGTCATTTTAATCAGACAACCAGATGGCAAATGGATGGTGGATGGTTATATTTCAATAATAACTAATATAGTTAGCATGATCCCATATCATATAAAAGATGCAATTTTTCTTCCACAGTGAAAACATTCAGAATCTTTTTCCAGGTTACAAATGAGGTTTCTTTAAATAGCTTTTTTTTGAAGGTTTGCTGCTGTTCTAATGGCCAATTATTATAGTTTGGGGGAATCGACTTCCATGTAACAATGGATTATAAAATACGGCAGCACAGATTAAGATAAAGAAACAATTTCCTTGGGCCCTGATAGCCCTTTTAGATTGAGAAAAATGTTACTGCCCCCAAAGCAAAGGCTCTAGGAGGTGTGACTCAGCTCCCATTGTGCCCAAACATTATTCATTCAACAACCTGCAACAAATATTAATTGAGCACCTACTTTGGTTATATACCGTTCCAAGTTTCAGGGCATACAGGGGACAGAAGAGATGAAAATATCCTCTGAGGAGCTTATAGTCTATTGGCAGAGACGGCTAATCAATAACTCAATTAAACATATGCCAGGGAGTTTTAAGTTTTGAGGAGACAGAATTAAATGGAGAATGGGGAGTTCCCACAGCAGGACTCCACTGGCCCCTCTGAAAAGATAGAAGGGAGGGGCAGCCACACGAGCACTGCGTTGGGGAAGTGTGTCCTAAGCAAAGGAAACAGCAAGTGCAAAGAGAGGGAAGAAAAATAAGCCCCTGAATCTCAAGGTTTGTGGGGCAACTCTCTTGCCTTCCAGCTGCAGGGCTTGCAGTTTAGTCCCACGAGGAGGGCCGTTCACCTCCAGCTTTGATTGCCCCTGTTCACAAAGTTTAATCATATCCTAAGTCTTGGTGTCAGTCGCCACGGAGCACAGCAGTGATGTCACCTGCTTCCTGTGTCAACCTGACAGCAGACCCCTTGTTGTTAAGTATAGCTGTGCAGGGTTCCTCGCTGTGGACCGCCTCATAACTATTCATCACGAGCAGAAGGGACTAGCTCACACTTCTATTTTTGATGCGAGGACAAGCTCCGGTCCCTAGTGAAGTTTCGAAACAGATCTTTCGGATATTCACAGAGGAGTAGTTCCCCATATGTTTTTGTGGAAATAGAGCCTGTCTGACGTAACTGCAGCCCCCCCAAGCCACCAACGCTCTTCATTTTATGCAAGGATCTGAATCTTTGCTTTAAAAACACACACACACACACAAATAAAGTAAGAACTTGGTTAAGGAAATCATTTAAAAACATTTATAGACCATGTAAGAAATTCAGGCCAAAACGTTTGAATTTGGGCTCTGAGTAATTAGCATGGTCTAGGTACATAACCCAGTTACTTATCTGCAGAGCAAGAAATCTGGTTCAAGATCAAGGCCTAGGTAGAGCTGCCACACCTTTCAAAAGCTGCCATTTCCGTGAGCTGTTTTGTTTACACTCAAGAAAGAGCCACTGTAAAGTATTCAGAATATTAACATGGACCTCTGAAAGCAAACATTTAAACAGCTTCTTGAGTGAACTTGACCTTCAGATTATTAACACTCATCAACCACATGGTTCAAGAGTGGATGCACCCTCATGGATGAGGAAGATCTGAGCTTCCTGGTGAATGCTTGCTTGGAGCAAAAAGCGTTTGAGATTTTAGTATGGATACACGTTTATTGTTCTCCATTACATATAATTAACACTGAGTGTGCCAGGCTCCACAAATCTTTCTCAAAACAGATTTTGGCAGTTAATGAGCTAGATTTAGGGATGCCATAGATTATCACATTGATTAAATTATCTGAATGCCTGCTGCTTCCTGGAAGGTGTTTCAGAAAATATTCTTAAATATTAAATATTCTTAAATCTCCTCAATTCTTATAATTCTGTAAAGATCGAACAACCATTTTTCTAACATGCATTGCTAATTAAAGCTTTTATTGACTTTTTTGTATTTTTGTCCAACATGCAGATTTTTTTTTTTTTTTTTTTTTGCTGTGAGCTGTAACTGAATTTGATTATACCATGCAGTTTTACTACCTCTTTCCATTTACTTTTAGGAGACAGCTCACTCTAAGTAATTTTCTGGTACACAAATTTTGAGATAAATTCTTATAGTAATTGCTTTATTTCTATTCTAAAATGTAATTGGGTTCGGAAAACTAAACTAATGTCAGGGAAGCTAACAAGGTTTATGATTTGTTACTAGAACAAAAATAAAATGACTCCAGGTATAATACAAATCTGTTAGTAAAACCCCATCCAGTGAATGACCAGTACACATGTTTTCTCCCTTACCATCATTGGAATATCTCATGTCTGACAAGTGAAAATGTTGTTGATTTAAGAATGTTTTTGTGTGTGTGTTTCATTTGGCTTTTATACAAGAAATAGGAAAGTCCAAAGTTTCTATTGATAGATGCAGAACCAATCTTTATTGACAGTTGGTATTTCCTGAACCTCACAACTGACTGCTGAAATTTAATATTAATAAATATCATTTGAATGAAGGAAAAAAAATCTATCCTGTGTGTCTTTCCCTCCCCTCCCCACATAATTAGATAATAAGTTGGTGTACAAGCACATGTTGGCCTAGTGTAACACTGAACTGAATTTGTTAATGCATCCCCCTTTTTTATTCCCAGTAAGAATACCCGGACTTCGGACACCTTGAGCAAGCAACAGCAAACCCTGAGGATGCACATTGACATACCCAGGGCTCAGCTTTTGATTGAAGAGAGAGACACAATGGAGACAATTGGTAAGGTGTCCTGTTTGCCGCCTTACACAATGTGGCTGCTACAGCCATGCCCTCTCAGCCCAAACCCTGAGTCATGGGAAATATCAGACATGGGAACATCTTGAATGCTACATGAGCAAAGAAGTTAGAAGGTAGACAACTGTTATTGAGGAGAATAATAAGTACCAGCAAATATGGGGGAAATGAACTTATATAAACCACAGAGTTCACCTGAGAGAACCCCAACTCTGTCCCAAGTTGGGTCTCTCCTGGAGAGGCTCTTGGTACCACTCCAAAGAACCAACATTTATAATCAAGCAAACCGAGAAAGGCCGTACACTAAGACCCCGTCTTGGAAATCTGCTTTATGAGCTCCTCCTCAACTCCAATAAGGCCTTTATTAAAGAAAATTTTTAAATTCTACAAATGTCTTTGCACAGGACATCTTTCTCCACCCCCTGGCACCCCATAAACATCCTTCACAGGGCTCTGGAAAAGTCCCAGCTCCCGTTTTACGATCGCAAAAGACGCCTGGAGAGCTTCAGTGGCCTGTCCACCCAGAACCCAGGTGTCCTGACTCCTTCAGCCTCTTTCCACTCGAAGTCCGCTGTCCACACTGCCTGTCTAGATGGTTCTATTTATTCCAGAATCAGAGACTTTGTATTTCCACTACAGTAATGATCAGAAGAATAGCTAACATTTTTTAAGAGTGCTCTAAAGGTCACATACTTTTATAAGCACTTTATGTGGATTATTTAACTTACCCCTCCCAAACAACATAGGAAAATGATTCTACTTGGGATCTGGGACGTCGAGAGGTTCTGTAGCTTGCAGGTCACACAGACAGGATCAAAACCAGGGCAGGTCCCCCAGCTGGCCACCTGTTTCACCTTTGGTGACTGGGTGTCACCTTCTTCCGTATCAACAGGCTACTTTCTCACCTTAGAAGTATGGCTGGACCCCCCAGTACTCATGGAAACAGACTTTGAGGCAGGTTTCCTAGGCTGCCACTTTTTGAACTTCACTCTGTGTCTGTTCTGGAAGATGTTTGCTGGCACTTGTTCCCAGGACAACCCTTTCCGGTGGTTTGGCTAAAACCACCCAACTCCTGGCATATACCCTCCATACCTCTTGCCAATTAGGCAGTGATGAGTGACCAGATTGGCAGGACACCTCCATTGCCCCTTGTCCCTGCCCTGCTTTTATGGTCTTTTAATAGAACAGTGGGGATGTCTGACCTAATGGCTCCTAAATTCTAAGACCTGGGCTGCCCGTGCGGGATTCAAGTTTGGTTCAGGCATAACAGCACTTAGCACAGCTTGGTCATGTCCAATGTGACCCTCGATCAACCAACTTCAGTTAAGTACTACCATGTCGTGTGAGGGCTCACTACTCATCCTGAAATACACAGGATTTAATTTGTTGGCTCACATCAGGGCAAGGCGCCATGTTTTGTTTCTCATTACCTTTTCTGTAGTGTATCTGGAATCTCTTTTATTGAACCCAGTGAATTGGGCATTAAAACTAAGATTTCCTTTGAAACATCAGTTCCAAAATCAAATTGTAACTCCTATGACTTTATAATACAGTTACGACATTTGCTAAATGTTCTCACTAGACTTGTTAATAACTCTACCTACAGCTGTTAAAATAGGTCTCTAGGCAGATCCTGGGAGTGGTGTATTACCTCCCAGTAGCTAGTCACTGCTGACCAAACACCAGAGGAAGGTCTGCCCGTCGTTTCCGTACATAATAACGACTCTTAGCCAGAGATATAGCACATTCGTTGCAGGATCATTCATCACCAAGAGTCGTTTACCTCCCGGTGGTGCCTGACGGTTGGTCGATGGCATTTTCTAATTATTGGGGAAGTAGAGACGTGATGCTTTAAAACGCCCTGGGCTCTGCCTACAAGAATCCAATACGGGAGAGCCATTAATTTCTAGCCAGAATGGATGGTCAGCCTCACAAACTGACAAGCACCCGAAATGTCCCATTAAAACTGGAAACCCAGCCCCACAGATACTCTGGCGTGTTCTTAGCGGGGCTACATGATAGAAACCACAACACAGTTTTATGGATGAAAGCGAATGTATGTCGGGCCTCTGATACCAGGTCCAATTATAAGAACCCACCTCCGTGGAAAGGCCGCCTTATTCGAGGGTGGAGGGGCGGATGTAGGGCGGGACCCCCAAGCCGAGCCCAGGCTCCCACCGTGGCACCAATCTGGGCTGTACCACACACCGGGTGCCAGCAGACCTCCTGGCAGTCCTTCCTCTTTTTCTCTGCCCAGAAATTTTATTCTGACTTCAAGAGGTTTTCCTTTCCTGCCAGAGCCTGAGTAATTGGATTTTGTAAGGTTCGTTCTGTTCAGAGCCTTTTTTGGGCACAGCACTCTAGCTGTGTTGTTTATGACTTTCGCATTACCGTTCAGTGTCAAGCCCACTGCAGTGTGGTCCCAGCTGACTGGTAAACTCATATGAACATCACCCCAGACTGCAGTGCTTGAAAATGTATGAAAAACTCCATATACCCTAACGAAAGTTTCCCTTGGAGTCAAAAAGGTCTTAGGAAAGTGTGAAAAGTATCACAACAAAGTAATGAAAATCTGAGACAGCCAAATAATGACACACAGCCTCACCGACTGCTCCTTCTCCAAAGGCTTAAAATGCTCTGTGTTCATCTGCACCCAGGTTTCCCTAACCTTCAAGTGCCCTATGCCAGTAGGACCTGGGAAGTCTGACAAGTGAGTCATTTTGAGAAGTCAGTTACAGAATGCTCTAGAGTCACTGAAGCTCAGGAGAGTTGGGAAGAAAAAGCATATACCTCAGAACAGTTCAAATCAAGGAATCAATACGCTCTGAAGACTGGCCCTTCTCTTCTCCTCCCCCCATGCCCCATCTTGAACATTTGCCATCTTCCATATGAGAGGCGACCCTGGGATAGATGACTGCAGGGCAGTTTTTCTTGTACCTCAAACAGAGCTTATTTGAAACGGCAGCCTCAACCCTGGGCGATGCTGACATGGCTGGTGGTGTCTCGGGGGAGCTTTTAACAAACACATAAACCCCAAACTCTATTAAATGGACAGCCACCCAAAAGTCCTCCCCAGATCAATGTGTGCTTAATGAGAAGAAACCAAGCCCCAGCAGAGAGGGGAGACCCTTCTCCGCGGTCGTTCTCTTTTAAGTCATGCTCCTGAGTCAACCCCTAAGGATAATCTATTTTTTTCATTCTGGAGTAATTCTAATACAGTGGTTGAATATTTTGGGTTTCTTTTTTTGTTTTTCTGGATGAGATTAGGTTCTTGTTATCGTTGCCATTAACAATAATGCAAGTAGCGAGGAGAGAGGCGGCCAGGGAGTCATGGAGCAGGGGATAACCGTGCCTGGCTTCCTGTATCCTGCTGTTCTGCAGACGATCGCTCCACGGTCCTGTTGACGGATGCTGACTTCGGAGAGGCAGCGAAACAAAAGTCCCTGACGGTGACACACACGGTCCATTACCAGTCAGTGTCGCAGGCCACCGGGCCCTTGGTGGATGTTTCGGACGCTCGGCCGGGAACGAGTGAGTGGTCACACATCACTTAAACTCTGTGGGTGTTATCAGTGCTGAGAACGCATTAGTGCTCTATGGCTGTGCAATAAAATGTGGGGTTTCTCAGCTCTGTGCCTAAGAAGCAAGTAGGTATGATGACATCTTTGATTGGGACATTGACGTTGTCTTGTTTGATCTGAGCTGTTACTAAAATTGCATCAGTTGAAGCCAATAACTCTTGGTATTGGTTTACTAAGAAAGTGTTAGAAATTTCAGGTCCAGTTATTTTTTTTTTTATTTAGACAACACAGGAAAAGAAGTTAGTGAACCTTAGTGAGTATCTCCTCTGTGCCAGGATTGGGATAGAAAGATGATATCAGTCTGTTTTCTTGGCAACAGCCCTGTCAGGTACTTGCTTATACAGTAGAAGATATTAGAGCTCCCATTTTACTGATGAGGAAACCATCTCAGAGAAGTTAGGGAAACAGCCCAAAGTTGTACGCATACTATGTAGTGAAACCAAGATTCAGCTGTGGGTCCGTCTGTCCTCCGAGCTTACGCTTTTCTCCTGAACCTCACTATTTGAGAAGAATATAGTTCTGCTTAATCTGAGGATTATGTTTGGTTTAGTTATTAAGATTTGGATCCATATTATATGGAAATTAATTACTGTGATTACCCTAATATGTATCTAGAGCTTATTAATTAGATATTCTTATTCCTTCATAATTTAAATTGTTCCTAAATCTCTTTAAAGACTGAGAAATTGATGTCCCGATGATTATCTTTTTGGAAGTTTTGATGCTAGATTTTAATCATTAATCACTCTCTTTGAAAAAATTTTTACATTCTTCGAGTAGAGTGCGATAATTAGAAAAATAAATATTATAATGCTTAAAGCTGTTCTTTATGATGTCTGCCTTGTAAGGCATTTGTGAAATGCACTGAGCTTCCTGAAGCAAACTGGTTGATTCCTAAGCAGCATTGTACTGTGCAGGAAAACGGTGCTAGCGGTTACTGAAATTCATTTGAAAAGTCGTTTTCAAGAACATTCTGAAGGAGTCTTTTATTCCTCCCCTCTGTGTAACCTCACGTCCTTCCTTCTCTGATGACATTAGCACATTCTGAAGACACGAACAGGACATGAGTGAGGATTGGCTTTGTGAAGGAGTGCGCAGGATTAATATCTTTGCTCTTAGAAAGTGCTCCCAGGTCCTTGACATTCTCTCCAGCTATGGGCTTTTCCATCATGATCTGCCTGGGCCTGCTTCTGGCTACTTCAGGACACTGCACTGATGGCTTTCTGAGCCACTTATGGCTATTAAACCCGGGAAAGATTACAGACTTCTATCAGTGGATCCTTGACCTCAGCAGGCCTTTGTCCCCGTCAGAGTGGAAGTTAATGGAGACCTTAGCAGCAGGATAGGAAAGAGGCAGAAGAAACAGGACAGACGCCCCAGGGAGTGGCTCCCCATCTTCTGTGTGCATCAGAATTACCCAGGGTGCCTGTTTAAAATGCTCGTTCCAGGCTTCCACCCCCAGGGATTCAGATCCATTGGTGTATGGCGGGGCCTGGGAATCTGCATTATAACCGCCATCTAGGGTGATTCTGTTGCTGGTTGCCTGGACCCCTCGTTGAGAAACACTTCCGCAAGTGTTAGGCGCGTGTCACGTAGAGCCCGGGAGGAGGTGTCCCCAGTAGCACAGCCTTGCAGAAGCCCTCAGATCTGCCGAGCTCACCGCACAGCAGGTGAAAAGAATCTGCACGTCCAGCTCCCTGCCAATGCTCAGCTGGCAGAGAGATGTACAAAGGCTAGTCGCAAACAGCCGAGGCCAGACAGGAGGCAGTGAAACGAAAGCACGGGGAAGCTTCTAGCTGCCGGCTCAGCCCCAGAACAAGGGAAGGCTGATGTGATGGCGTTCAGAATATCCACAGAGACACGCATCTGCGTCACAAGCAGAAGCGCTAACGAGTGAGAGGTGAGGGTCTCTCACTCACCTCAGGCAGGAGGCTGGCGGAAGGGACGTGTCGGCCTCCCTCTCTCATGGCCTCATGGCTCTAACGGTGTAGGCACGGTTGGGGAGCTTTAAGAATTCCTTCATCAGACTCAGAAACATTCATGAAGGTGTTAATTCACATATGGCCAGTGCCCAGGGTTGGGGGTACCTCGAAAGGTGCAAAAAGACATTCACTTCATCTGAGTGGAGGAAGTCAAACGTGAAACAAGGAGCAAAAGCGTTTTTTGTTTATCAGTAGGTACGAGGAACAAATAGAACAGAATGATGAGATGGTGAGTCGGCCGGGGGCGTGGGGACCAGGGGAGGGGCTGGCTCAGTGTGAGGCTTGGGGAAGACCTCCACGGAGTCACAGGCAGGAGTCAGTCGGCCTGCCAGGCAGAAGGGACGGTACGGGAAAGCCTCTAAAGCACGTTGGGGGCAGAAGTGGGACCTGAATGGGGACGGGGAAGGCGGATAGGACGAGCCAGAGACACAGCCAGCCTGGTTTTGCAGGCCTCACAGGCTAGTGCCACACGTCTGCAGCCTGTTCTGAGGGTGTTGGGATGCTCGCCCGGGGCTTGCCTGATGATCAGATCCCACAGAAACCGCTACAGCTTCTGGAAAGACGCTTCTTTCATTGGTGATGAACTTAATTAAGTAGTGTTTACAAACACTTGGAAAATCTATGCAAATTCATTCCTCAGTCTCTAGTTCCAAAAAAATAGAATTATTCATTTAGCATCTGCAGAACGTTCTCCATTAGTAAAGATTTCGGGATCATATTTTTTTTAATTGGAGTATAGTTGCTTTACAATGTTGTGTTGGTTTCTGCTGTACAGTGAAGTGAATCAGCTAAATGTATACATATATCCCCTCCCTCTTGGATGGACCTCCCTCCCACCCCCCTCATCCTACCCATCTAGGTCATCACAGAGCACTGAGCTGAGCTCCCTGTGCTATACAGCAG
Organism: Balaenoptera ricei; assembly: GCF_028023285.1. NCBI lineage: Eukaryota > Metazoa > Chordata > Mammalia > Artiodactyla > Balaenopteridae > Balaenoptera > Balaenoptera ricei. The sequence continues at coordinate 156,437,256 of NC_082642.1, read as the reverse complement.
GTTCCCTGTAGCTATCTAGTTTACACATGGTAGTGTATTTATGTCAATCCTAATCTCCCAATTCGTCCCACCCTCCCCTTCCCCCACTGTGTCCACATGTCCCTTCTCTACGTCTACATCTCAATTCCTGCCCTGCAAATAGGTTCATCTGTACCATTTTTCTAGATTCCACATATATGCATTAATATACAATATTTGTTTTTCTCTTTCTGACTTACTTCACTCTGTATGACAGACTCTAAGTCCATCCACATCTCTACAAATGACAGAATTTTGTTCCTTTTTATGGCTGAGTAGTATTCCATTGTGATCATTTTGTTGTATTAAATATTTCTCCAAAACCACATTACGAAGGGCTAAAGGCATTGTATTTTTTTATGTGGAAGTAGAAACGGTGGGTGTCTCCCCCCACAGCACATCAGCACAGGAGTCCAAAGCCTTGAGCTTTCTGCAGCCCAGTCTCTGCTTGCTTCTTGTACCCAGAGCTTGTCACCTGGGCCCAGGTGTTACGCCTGCATCCCCTCAGTCCCCTGGGGCAGGTTCCTCTCACTGCAGTCTGGCGTATTTGTAGAGATTGGTTTATAGCCAATTTCCTCAACTACCAAAGACATTCCTGTTCTATTCTAATTTTGTTGTTATTGTAGGAAACTTTTATTTTTAAGAAGAACATCTAAAATATGTCACTTGCACATGAGCACGACTGTTCTGTAGAAGTTATGTTTCTAAGCATTGCATTAGTTTGCCAAAGAGTTGCAACAAATTCTTATTACAAGGATGGGAGAAATCGCAATGATTTGCTGTATCTCTCTTTCAAGATGTGAAAACACATACCGTGGCTGTGTCCACGGCTCTGTTCACATCCCCGTCTCTCCCGTGGGTTAAGACGCACTTGGAAGCTGGGTCTCTGTTCACGCGGGTCTCCCCAGCTGCTGCCAGAGGGTCCAACACACAGTAGACCTTTGGTAAATGCATTTAGATACTGAGCGACCGTATGTATACTTATGTCAGAAGTTTTGAAATCAGAGCAACGGGGATGGAAAAGAAAGGATGTTTAGTATATTCAGCAGGAGTCAGGCAACCAGTTTCTTCCCTCTCTTTGTTCTCCGTTTCCTGAGACATCTGATCAGCTGTGTGTCTGTATCGCCTCACCCGGTTAGAAGTGTTTTCTTTCCACATGTACACAGTCGGCCCCCGGGACACGTTGCAGAAACTTACCAATGAGGTCATCACCTTGGAGAACTTAAACCAACCTTTTTACTTACAAAACGTGCAAGGGTACAAAGACATGTGAAGTGATCGGTGTCAGATTTGACCCGGGTTTGTTTTGTCATGTTTACCTGGATGTCATCCATCCATCATCATTTATTCATTCCTGCAAAAAGGATTCACCACGCAGGGCTGGACTGGAAAACAAATAAGACACGGTTCCCATCCTCACCAGTTACTACCAGTGGGCACCTTTCTGCATCACTGGCATTCTCCAGCGTCTAGTTTTGTGATTTTTCATGGCTATTTTCCTGTCAAACTCTCGAAAGTGAGTTTCTAGCCTTCCTGGTCAACCCATCAAATCTCCCGTCACCATCTTCATTAAACAGGACACACTGCATCCCATGTCAAGTGTCTGTCACTCAGGAGTCATGGGCTAAGCCCCGATTCATTGATGCCTCCCACGTGCCTGTGGCTCTGTAGCTCGTTAATGTCACGCACGTCTCACAACAGCGCTGATGGTGGGCAAGGTCGTCACCCACCAGTCCCAGAGAGGAAAGCAGCGGGCACACCAGGGAGGTCACAGCCCGCGAGTAGTAAAGCTGGACCAAACTAAGAGACACTCACCCCAAAGCCCCACTCTCAACCCCTCCACGCTCCTCTAAGCAGAGATGATGCTTCTGTAAGGACTGCTGGGGACAAAATAGACTTCACATATATATTGAATAAGAAGAGCTTGCAGCACGGATTGAATCTTTCTTGTTGAGACTTTGAAAAGCACGCACACGCTATTACCCGGGATGGTATTCAACACACTGCTGGAAAATACCTGATGGCAGTGAAGAGAGTCCGGTGTGTGATAAGCCCTTGATAAATATTTGTTCGTTGAATGATAGGAATGTTCAGGCTCCCCGTTTCACCCTGTCTATGAGACAACTGGTAAATTCATCGTGCAAAGCCAAGGCCTCGGCATCTGTAAGATATGAAAACCAGTAGCAGGGTATGAAAGCCGATTACATACATGACATGTTTTATGACCTTATTAACCACCAAATCCTCTCATCCCAAGTTCAGGGTAATTAAAATAATTTGATTCAATGAGCAGAAGCTTAATTCAGGTTCGGACCCAATGCTGAAAGGCCAAGAACTATTTATATCACTTACCCCTAATTCATTTGTTGTTTAGCAAGCATAATGCCTAATCACTAGATTTTATTTATATTAGGATGCCGGGGACCCAAATAAGATACTTTCCACGCAGGGACAGTAAACCCCAACATTTATTTGCTTAATAGATTAACTAAGAAGGTCTACGAAGGAGGCCACTGCGTGGGATCCAAGTAAAATTTTTATTTTAGCTGCTATCTCAGAAACTATCCTACAGAAAAGTTCAATTCAGGTACCAAACAGCTCCAAAAACCTGATTATTAAAAAATGTGTCAACTCCTGAGTATTCTACCTACAAGGACAATTTTGCCTGTAGGATGCTTGCTTAGAGCAGAACGAAGTGCAGTTCAAGGAAAGTAATATCATGACCTATATTCCCAATATTATCAGGCCACTGGTAAAGCTGTCCTCATCTAGGAAAAAAAAAAGGGGGGGGGGGATAATGAACAAAGTTAACTTGAAAAGATGGCTTGAATAGTGCCACTTGAATAGTGCCACTTGACCATGGAACTTTCCAGATAGGGTCATCTCAGTGGGAAAAGGGGCTATGGAGGGGGGCAAGGTCTCTGCCCCACCGTTAGTGGGTGAGCTTGACAGGAGGAAACACAGGTGAGGGTTTGGGGAGTTGAGGAGATTGTGTCCCAGAAGTGATACGATCAAACTGACCCCCTCTTCCACAAGCATCCAGGCCAGGAGTAAAACTGATCCACAGCTGTACTTACAAGAAACTTAAGGAAGAATAAAAATAAGAACCCTCAAAACTTATGTAAGGGACTGGGTAATTTTCTGGAAAAGATTCATTAGCATTTAAATAACAAGCTCCACTATTTAAGCTCCACTTATCACGTCGACAGTGCCTGGAAGACATTTAGCCTCCTACCCAGGAGAATGCTTTTCTATCTCTTTGAAGATCTCTTTCCTAGCATTTCAGCAGAGAAACCCAATTATCATTTATACCTTGCTGTCCAGAGAGCTTGGCTCTCCAGCATAACTCATTTACATTCTAATCAAGGCCATGAAAAACCATCCAATAAAGTCTTCCGTGGAATTTTGCAAGTAATGGATGAAGTGAGGCTGAAAATCGATGCCCCAGAGAATTATGCACCAAGACGGAGCATTTTGATGACCCAGGAGATCTTAGTATGTATCGATTCAGCTGCCATCGTTAGGCTTTTCTCTCCAGCATTGTGGAGTGATGGATTAGGTCCAAAGTCCGATCACTAGAAACTGGCAAAAAGGAAAATCCTCCAAATTAAAAAGAAAGTCATTTCACCACTTTCAAGTGTCAGGTCCCATGACCCCGCATAGGATCATAAATGAACTAGTGTCATGCAGATACTGCACCAGGACTCCTAGGTGTCAAGGATGAGGACACGCATGGCCAAGTAATGGGCAATCTTGGACTGACAGGTGGGGTCTTGGGCTCCGTTTCTGCCACTTAATAGCTGTGTCACTTCTCCTCCCTGAGCTCCCATTGTGTCAGCCATAAAGTCACCCTGAGCTATGTGTATTCATCCAGGAAAGTCTGTGTGCCGGGGATCACAGCGGGCTCTGGGGGATGGTTGGAGGATGAACGCCCTTGCCCCTGTCCTGCAGAGACGTGCAGGTTCAGGAGAGCACATAAGTGAGGCGGTGTCATCAGGCCACAGATCGTCCCTCTCAGTTCTGTTCTTTCGAAACTGCTCCATTCGTGATAAGCAGTCAGTACAGACTACTGTGTTTAGAAGTGGCCAGATCATTTTCAAAACATTAACTGCATAAAGTTCCTCTTTGAAAAGCAGAGAATTCAAAAATGGAAAAGGACTTTATGTTGCCTTCAGGCTGGAGCCCCAGAAAAATCATTCCAGGTAACTGAGCCTCTCCCCTTTTCCATGGAATTCTAGAAGAGGGAACATTGCCAACTCCAGTGTCCAATGTTCTGTACTGTTGGAACATGTTTTTTGTTAGCTAAGAGTTGAGCTAAGAACTCAGTCCACCCCCTTGACCTCTTGCCTCTGTTTCCAAATTTAGAGACAGTGAAACCCATCTGGTTCCATCCTGTGTGTCCATAAACCTCTATGTTTCTGAAGATGGGAGGCCTGTGACATCCAGATATGCAATGACCCTTTGTCCTCCACACTGAATAACCCAAGTCTTGGTCACAGTTCAGACAATTCCATTGAAGAGATGCTACCACGTGCAAAGGGATAAGAAAGTGTTCAGACAAAAGGGGATCGTCCCTCTTCCCTCTGCTCTAAGAACTTGCAATTTAGTTGAAGAACAAAAGTCATACTCGAGACAGTGAGTGAATACAAGACAACAATCTATACAGGAGACAGCTGCTTGCTTTCCCGGGGCTGCTCTAACAATGTGCCACAAACCGGGTGGCTTAAAAGAACTGAAATTTATTTTCTCACAGTTCCGCTAGCTAGAAGTCCAAAATCAAGCTGTCCTCAGGACCATGAAGCCTGTAGGGGAGGACCCTTCCTCGCCTCTTCCTAGTTTCTGGTGGTGGCCTCCGGGCTCCTTGGCCCAGCTGCAGCCCTCCAGTCTCTGCTTCCATAGCCCCACGGGGCTCTCCCCTGCTTGTCTGTCTCCTCATCTTGTTACGATACCAGTCATGTTGGATCCAGGACCCACCCTACTCCAGTCTGACCTCATCTGGACTAATTACACCTGCAGGGACCCTATTTCCAAATAAGATCAATCTGAGGTTCTGGGGTTAGGATGTGGACATATCTTTTCTGCAGGGGACGCAATTCAACCTGTAACAACACCTCGAGGTAACACTGTAGAAAGGAAGCCACATTAGAGCGTATTTGGCTGAACTCTCTCCTTTTCCAGAAGGTGGAGATTCTCAGGAAGTTTAAGTGATACAAGGGGGGTCATGAAACTATTAAGAGCCAAAAGCAAGACCCAAATCCATTTGGAGTCCTGAGTCCAAATCTGATATTCTTCCCCAACAGGGCTTGTTTAAGTGCTTAAGTATCACCTGAATGTTTCAGACCATAGAGGAGAGGAAGCCAGTACTCTGGACAGGGGTAGTCAGGGAGAGCTTCCTGGAGGCGTGAGCCCTGCTGAGTGGATCATAGGGCTGGGTCGGGAGAACCCCACTCAACACCATGATCACGGCCGACCACCCTCCTAGAGACAAACCTTGTTCTGGTTCTTCTCAGATCCCACCACCAGGAGGAACGCGAAGGCTGGGCCCACAGCGAGAAACCGGTATGCCAGCCAGTGGACCCTCAACAGACCCCACCCCACCGTTTCAACACACACCCTCACCACTGACTGGAGGCTGCCAACGCCCAGGGCTGCGGGGTCCATGGACAAGGAGAGCGACAGTTACAGCGTCAGCCCCTCCCAAGACACAGGTAGGGCCTGCGCGCCTCCTTCTCTATCCCGGGACAAGTAGGGCCCACACCCTGGGCTTCAGGGCCCTACCTGTTCCCTTTCAAGGTCAATTTCAAATTGCTAGACCATTTACCTAACAGCTACCGATACAGCTGTACTGCCTTGACCATGTCCGGGGTCCAGTGAATTCCTCAAAGCAGAGCCAAAGGAGTCTAGTTTGCAGGCATCCCGAATCTCAGACTCATACTTCTCCCTCTCCTTTTCCTTCCTGCCCTGCTGAGAGAGACATAGAAATTTCTAAATGTTCTCCCTCAAGAGTACAATCATTCTGATTATACTCTGAGGGCATCTGACCCAAGTGCAATTAAGACATTACACTTGAAGTTACATGAAAAGGTCATAGCACCGTCTATAGGGAACACGGCAGATCCCTTTGACAATTAAACAAGGGTTGATTATAAGGTAAGCCATTCCTACCGTACCATCCACCACCAAGAGCTCACTCTGCAGAGAAGACAGAGCCTAAGAATAGCGCTGGGTTGCCCACCCCACCGATCTAAAATTTTGAAAAGAAATGATATCTAAACTTAATAGCTGTAGGAAATTTTAATACTCATTTTCTTTTGTTCTGGATGATATACTTCAAAAATAGTCTGCCAAAGGTGGCGTGTCACCATGTACGTTTATTTCTATGGCACTTATTTCTCTTACAGGAACCTCAGAGTTCCACAGAGGTGACTTCAGAACTTTTGAGTGGGTTTAAAATGCAGAGAGTCCTCTACCCAAGATGCTCCTTTTATGGTTCTAGAGGTTTTCTGGTCCCCGTAAAGGGTGGCAGACACAAAGAATGAGTCCCAGGGTCAGAAGCCATTTGGCCTAGTGAGCAATTCCATGCAGTCACATCTTCATCTCTAACCATCATCCTGTCTTCCTGCCACACAGAGGCCAGAGGAGCTGAGTGCAGAGTTCAGATCATTCCTGCCAGTGAAAGACTCTCTCTGGTCCAGGGGGACTTGCAAAACAGGGCAGGGAGGGGGCCACTGCAGCTCATTTGCACCGCATTCCCAGCTGTCTCAACTAAAAGCAGAATTTTTTCAAGGGGATGTATTACTGATCTATGGCAATGTCCCAGGCTGGGGACATCTGACTCCAGAGATTCTGTTGACACCCCGAGGCCACATGGCTGAGTGAGGATCATGAAGGTGGCCTCACAATGACAAAGGCAGTCCTCAGACAAAGAGCCGGCACCCCTGCTAGGCTACCTACCCAGTGACTGGGAGAAATAGCCACAAGCCCAGAGCGCCACCCGGTCAGGGCAGGCTCACGGTGACACATCATCCGTCTTGTTTTCTCTTTCTCACGGCACAGATCGAGCGCGAAGCAGCATGGTCTCCACAGAAAGTGCCTCTTCCACTTACGAAGAACTGGCCAGGGCCTACGAGCACGCCAAGATGGAGGAGCAGCTGAGGCACGCCAAGTTCACCGTCACGGAGTGCTTCATCTCAGACACGTCGTCCGGGCAGCTGACGGCAGGGACAAACGAGTACACAGACAGCTTGACCTCCAGCACCCCTTCAGAATCGGGGATCTGCAGGTTCACCGCATCTCCCCCCAAACCTCAGGATGGAGGACGCGTGATGAACATGGCGGTCCCGAAGGCGCATCGGCCAGGTGAGACGAGACACGTGTGGACCAGCGGTCGGGGAAGCCCATCTTCCCAGGTCACACTGGTCTGTTGTGAAAGCCCTGGTTGGTGTTTAGACAGGGTCTTCTGTTTATTGACTGCTGCATAACGCACCACCCCAAAGCTTGGGAGCTTACAGCAACAGTGATCATTTGTTCCGTTCTTGAGTCTGAAATTGAGTCAGGGCTTCGTGGGGACACGCATCTCGGTTCCGGCCGTGTCGATGGGGCAGCTCAGTTACGGAGAGAGGAGCCACGTTCAGAATGGCTCACTCACCTGAAGGGTTGATGCTGGCCGCATCCTCCCTACATAGGTGTCACCACGAGGTGGCTTGTGCATCCTTATGTCATGGTGACTCAGTTCTAAGAGCCAGTGTCCCAAGAGAGACAGTGGAAATAGCCAGTTTCTTAAGGTTGGGCCTGAAAACTGACCCATCACTTCTGCCATATTCTGTTGTTCAAGCAACCACAGAGCTCTGGGAGCCCAGAGTCTAGAAAAGGAGATCACCACCACATGAGAAGTATCAAAAATATGGGGGTGATGTTTTAAAACTGCCGTGCTGAGGGTTTCAGAAGGAGAGCGGTCTTAACCAGGGAGCCAGCCTTTGGCACTTGGCTTCCCTGAGTTACCCAAAGTGACAGTAAATGGCTAGTGTCAGGTCGACCAGTAGTTTGGTGTCTGCCTTGAGCAGTATTCTGGGTGTGTGGATGGGAGCTGCAAACCCTAAGGCCTGCAGGGCCTGGCAGATCATGTAAGTGAAGAGGGTGGGGAGCGGGGTAAAGGGATGGATGGGGACGTGGAGAATTCAAGAGCTGAGTGACTGTCTAAGGGAAAAGGACCCTAGCAGGCTCCTGCCAACTGATCCCGAGTGGAAACTGGGGGCCATATGAGCGAGTTTCTCAAGAGAAGCCAGAAATGTTGGTGTTCTACGGTGACTCACACTTTTCAAGTGTTTGCTCAGATACGTGCAAACCATTGTACGGGGCAAATGAAACACATCTTTAGTTTGGATCCGAACCATGGCAGCCAGATGTAGTTCTCATGTGAAGAATCACTTTTTCTTTTTCACCCTGAAGTACCCGTCTGTAGACTTGACTTTGTGCACTGGCCTATCCATTCTTGTGGAATCCAGTTTTATTTCTCGTCTTCCCATTTTCTGAACAGCGATACAGGTTCTATTTCAAAAATATATCTTCACTTTAAATCCCCACGATTCCTTTGGGCTTTATGGCATAAGGCCAAGCTGAAATGAGCTTTATAAATGCATAAAGATATATAAAATAAGAATTGTCTATCCAGCAACTCATCTTCCAAACTGAGTCAAGATCCACACCAACCTCCTATCAAGAATGATAGCTTCATTTATCTCCGTGCTCTCTACCTCCTCAGGGAGAAGACTTTGTTTGTGCGTGTTTTCATTCAAGGACTTTTTGTTGTTGGCCTTTATTTGCAAGGCAGATGCAGCAAATGTAGGAGAAGTGCCATGGCATTTTGTGGCTGCAAACCTCGAGAGTAAGGAAGACAAGAGAGGAGAAAATGAGCCTGTGGGCAGGTTGCTTAGTCTCGCTGGGCTGCAGTTGGCTCATCTGTAAAATGGGCATGGCATCGACACCCACCGTCTGGGGTTTGTGTAAGCTGTATGTCGCCTGATGCAGGCGTCAGCAGCCTTAGTTGTAGCTTCTGTCGTCGCCTCGTTGACTTGTTGTCAGGGCTCCCATGGTGTCTCCAATGACGGTCTGCAGATGTACTGCTCGCCCCCCTCTTCCTTCCTTCTTCGGTTTAGTTTCCTTCCACGGCCATTGGTTCCTGGAGAGCATCTACCTCATTTGTGCATCAGTATCACCCAGCTAAGTATATGCATCACACCCCCATCTGAGATACATGCCATGCTTCCCCTTGTGTAGAACCAGCGCCCAGGTTAAATGTCCTATGTGTGCCGGTCTTGAAATAATTAAAGGTTTGCATCTTTTTGTTGGCTTGTTGTTCATGGTGTTGGATTCATATTGAAAAAAAATGTTTGAACTGTTCTCATGATATTGTTGCCTGGATCTATCAGAACAACTGAAAGGTCACAAGTAAGGTACTATTGTCCTAATATGCTATTTAGACTAAAAGGATTTTATAACTGTAGGTATGAATAACTTTTTAAATCCTTATGAATTCTAATGCCCACAAACATTGTTTTTCCACTCTAGATGATGTATTATTATTACTGGACATTTGATATGCTTTTAGAAAAATATTTCATCCTTCTGGAAGCCTTTCTGTTGCTCCTTTATAATGGAACTAAATTCAACACTGGGCACAAAACCTAAAGTTACAATTTATTATCCTGCTGACTGGAGACTGTGTCAAAATTAGCAGTTCCTTGAACAGGGCTTCCAAACCAAAGTCTTTACCTGTGTTCCCTTGTGTTTCTAGATGCTATCAGTCATCCAAATCTCTGGATATCTATCTCCTTGCCATCAGTTCTTTTCTGATGAGTTGTTTTTTTTTTTTTTTTTTCTATTTACAACCCCAAGCTTTTAAATTCTCTACAAATCAGGATGAAGCTAAATGAATTTGGCCAGATTGTGGCTGCAGGAAAATAGGAAATATGTCTTAGTTATCTGTATATTTCTCTCCTGGTGTCTAGCAGATATCTGGCAGCATAGCGAGTGTTCAAGAAATATTTTTAACCAGCTTAATGATATTGAATGTATATACCTAACACTGTGTCTGGTGTAGAGCAGGTGTTTAATAAATGTTATTGAATGAATGAATGTATCATGATTGTGATGATGACAAGATTGGCCAATTGGTTCAAATATTACAATGGTTAGAAATTATTAAATAGAAACTATTTCCATCTTTAAAAACAAAAGACAAAGCAAACAAACTAACTCTCTATTCCTCTGAGAACTAGCTGGAAAATTTAACAGCTTCTTTTCCTCTCGGTCAAGGTGGCTTCTCATACTTCGGTTACGATAGCTACTTTTGGTTTCAGGTAGCATCTGGAGCCAGTTTCTGATGTTCTTGGATTACTACTGCTTCTTTATTCATGATGCTTATCCTGTGCAATCAAGAGATGCCACTGCAGGAAGCTACTTAAATCAATTTAAAGCTTCAAATCTGCAACCTAATGCATCCTGGCCCCGCCAGCAGCAAGGGAGGTGTCCGCCCCTTCTGGTCTCCTCACTGAGACGCTGGGACCCCAGCCTTAAACGTCTGCACCTCACCGACCCCCCACTCCTCCGCCATGATGAACGCAGGGGAGGTTCTCCGGTTGGAAATGGCCATTGCTTGCCACCAACTTATTGGTTCTCTGAACAGCCAGTTATACGAAGCAGTTTGAGGATTTTAATTTTAGGACCCACTCATCACACACCTCACGCTCCCCTGGGGGTGTGTGCTTAAAGGGAGGGAAGAGAGTGGAGTGAGAGACAGGGCTCCCACCCGAAGGACCAGCCGGCCTCTGCTCAGGTCACGTCCCCTGCAAAGGCTGGCCTTGTTCTCAGCTGTCGTGTGCACGTGTCATGCACGCACACACACATGCACACACACGGAAACACACGCACACGGCTTGAGTTCCCCTGGCCTTCACCCTTCTAGAGATGGCCCTGCTCCTTCCCGCCCCCCCCCCAGCCTCCCCGCCTTCCCTCCAGTGTGTACTTTCTGGCTTCCACTCCACACCTAGCCCTGTTTTCGGAGCTGGGTATACAATGGCTGACGGGACCCACGAAGACCCCGCTTGGAAGGAGTTTATGTTCCTGGGGGTAGACAGACACTTATCAAGTAAACAAATAGTATTGTTTCGGATCATGGTCAGCACTGGGAAGGGAAGTAAACCGGGAAGGGGATAAAGTCTGGCAGGAGGTACTTAGGAGAAGACGGTCAGGGGAGTCCTTTCAGAGACAGTGAGACGTGAGCTGAGACCTCAGTGGTGGACGGGCAGGGAGACCCGGGCAGAGACCCTGAGGAACAGAGGTCCACGCGGAGGGAAGAGCAGAGATAGAGGCCAGCAGACAGCCGTGAGCTTGGCATCCACAGCACAGGAAGAGTCTCCTTCCCTCCAAGCTGTGTTGGAAAGGTGCAGACTTTCAAACACTCCCCCAGAATTTAAAGTCAGAAAGACCCCAGGGCCGTGAAGCAACACCTCCTCGTATTCACGCAGCTCTAGGTAGACCTTAACATTTGAATGGGCTCATTCTGACTCCCTCCTAGAAAACCAAACCTTTCTGATGTGCATTTGCAATTCTGTCTTCTTAAGGACCCTCCTGTAACTTCAGTCTGTTCTTTGTCGATGTCTCTCAGACACAGAAAGTGATGGTGGGACTTGTTCTGAGGGTCCCGAGCTTGGAACCCTGAGCCCGTTTCCCTTTCCCAACCATCTCCTCCCCTCCTGCACGGGGCACAGGTGCCCAAGCTTTCCTGCGACCTTGCCACGTGCTCTGGCTGTTTTACAGTGGCTGCAGCTCTATGGAGATTCGCTCTTTCGTTCTCACTACATTCTCTCTGACTTCTGAGCCCATTGGTGGCTCGTTGCTTTCCTAGGTGGACATATTGGAGTTCAGCTCTCATTGTTGGGGAGCCTACAGGGGGTGGAAGTGAGGGGGAGACCTGGGCCTGTGACAGAGGGGCAGGACGGCCACCTGTGTCCTGCTGAGTGACCAGAAGGCAGCTCTGGATTCCAGTGCGTGGATGAGACCAGAGAGGCTCACCACCATGAAGGGAAGCCCACCGCATCTCCAGAAGGGCCCTGTCAAAACACAGATGTAGTACACTTGTTTGTTCAACCCATCTCTACTGAGCCTCTTCCCTGAAAAAATACCGTGCCAGGTGTTACCTGAAGACATCGAAGTGTTAATATGTTAAACCAACACTTCCCACAGTCTCCTTGTTTATCAGAATAGCACGTAGTGTCACAGACAGCAGACAAAGTGTCCCAAAGACAGGTCATTGAGGAGGTCCAAGAAGCGAGGCAAAACCCAGCTTATGGAAGACAGACACCCCCTCCCACACACACGAACACACACACACAGACAACCCGGTGAGATGTCACCGCAAGCCAGAAGCGACCTGAAGGTCCTGGAAATATACAAAGGGTAAAAAATAGACAGCAAGGACCAGCATCTCTCAGTGTGGTCCTGTGTGGATACGGCACCAAGGTCTCAAGCATCCTAGTCCCAGACTAGGAAGCAACAAGCCAGAATTCAAGTGATGCAGTCAACACCCTCATGTTAAAATCCCTTCTTTGCCTTCCCACTGCTTTCAGGGTAAAGACCCACAAGACTCTGAGAGGCCAGCCTCACCTTCCCCACCAGTCATGACCCCCGCTGCTCTCCAGGCCCCAACTCTCTGGCCTAGATTTCCTCTGCCTGGCGTCATCTCGCTCCAGGTGAACAAGTCCTTCTGTGGGATGAGTCGAGATGAGCAGGGTTATTGACACGGGGCTGCTAGCCTCGCAGCTGAGCAGGTTGAAGCCCCCAGCCAGGGCTCCTCCTTGGGGGTCCTCAGTGTGTGGGTCCCTGAGGGTGTCACGTGACCCTCATGGACCCTTCCCCACTGGGGGCTCCAAATACCCCAACATGTTCCCAGCTGGCCTACCTTCTGAGCAGATTTTCCAATCCTGCTTTTTATCCAGAACTACTCTCTTTCAGAAGAATCATGAGCACAGCAAACTCAAAGCCCCACTTTATACCTCAGTGTAGTTTTTAAAGTTCACCAGCGAGTAGGGTCCCAATAACGATGAGCCCTTAAAAATGCATGAAGCCTCCCAAGTACAAGCCAAGAATGGTAATAGAATCCACTGCCGCGGACCTCTGATAACCATCTCACATTACTTATTTAGAGTTTCTCCTGGATGCCGTTTGAGAGTGAAGATTCATTTACCAAGAAGGGTTCATTTACAAGTTTTCGTTACTGCTGTGACATTAATATTAAACTGGAAAAGTGTTAGATCTGGTCGGCCTCGGGTGTGTGCAGACTACACGCTCCCCTTTGTAACTAGCTCTTTGATGCTGTAGTGTCCTTTCAAGTCTGTGTAGTTTTTATTGAAATTGCTGGAAGTCGAGGTAAAGCATCCTTGGCTTCTTACTTTTGCAGCAATATCCAGCTCCATCCAAGCACAGATATCAAACCTTATTAGAAGTTGATGAAAGTTCCTTTTTCTGTGTCCCCAGAGGAGACTGAAGCCCACAGGGACCCTGCTTCACTTTCATTCTGCACAAATTTTTTGTGAAAGCGTACACGTGTTCTCACATTTGCTGACTACAAAGAATTGCCCAGCAGGGAGAAGAAGGATATTGCAATGTGCCTTGGAATTTCAGGCTCCCAAAACTGCATTCATTTGTCCCTTATTCATCCCCAAATTCCAAGCACCTCCAAGTTCGGAGGTGCTTGACCAGTTTTCCCAGGTGAGATGGTTCAGAGCATAAGAAAGACTCTTTCAGGATTACAGGTTTTCATTCGAAATTATCAGGCCCGTTTCCCTTGACTAAAGGAAAGAGCTAAAGCTCAAAGGGTCACAGAACTACTTGAGGCAGAGGCAGGATTTCAAGGCAAAGCTCAGCTCTCTCTCACTCACACCCTGCCTGTTGCTCTGAGCCCCCCAGCCTAGTCAGGTCAGGTCGGACACAGGCCATCTAACTGCTGTGCCATCGGTTGCATCCCTTACATTCCTCCACAAAGAACTGAGGAGGTAATTCCTTGTGGATTAGGAGAGGCAGAGGAGCACCATTCCCTATTCTGATTGAATCTGATGTTTTTCAAGTAAAAGTAAAGTGAAATCAGGATCCGCGTGGAATTAGGAACTTGGACCACGTAAGCTAGGATTTCGCAACAGCGGCGCATAACGTCTGGGGTTGGGTGATGCGCTGTGGTGGAGGCCGCCCTGGGCATCATAGGACGTTGCCACGTGCCCCCTGGAGGGCAAAATCACCCTCAGCTGAGAACCGCTGTTCTCGACTGTAGGCTTTCTTTCCCCGGGGTGCACGTGGCCAGAGGCGGGAACAGTTGTCTGAGCCAGATTCACGGACTGCACGTCCATTTCGGAGTTTCTGAATTGATCCGTTCTTGTTCGGAGTCGGGATTGATTTTGCCATTCTTCTTCCAAAGCTAAAATGCGTTCAAATGTTGCATGTGAGTCTGAATAGATTGAGAAGGTTCAGGAAGTTTTGCTTTCCTGATAGGAAGGCAGGGGCGTGTCTTCTGGTTTTCAACTAAAAAGAGGCGGGTTTAACACAGCAGTTTTCCCGTAGTCGGGCAGAGCAGGGCTCAGAGGCCCCCTGGGTGGAGGACGGCAAGCTTTGTCCTCGTATCTTCTGATGGATGTGGGATCGCCATGGGAATCCATGCTAGTTCAAGGCCGGAGGGCTGGAGTTGTCATGGCACCAGTAAGCAAAGTGGTTAGGGACCAAGAGAGAAATGGATGCTGACTTATTTGGTGTGAACTTTCGGGGATATTAGTGGCACCAACGGTCCCCAGAGGGCAGTGACAGGAGGATGAGAAATGGTCCATTATGTCAAATAATAAGGCGTAACATGGAAATAATGGCTAAATCGCCTCTCATCCTTCAAGGAGGGAGTCAGAGCAGCGCCTGGGCACCTCTGGCAGCCGGGAGTGAAGGGTGCAGTTTGTGGGCTGCGGGCTGATGAGGCGGGGTCGCGGGGATGCCCGGGGAGCGCGAGGCCCGGGGCGGGTGGACTGTCGAGGCAGGCGAGGAGAGAGGGCTAGCTCGTAGTCTACAGTCTATGTCCCTTCCCACAGGGCTCGCTTCCCAGTCCTCTCAGCCATCATCCTGTGACTCAGTGACCTTGGCTCTTCTCTCTGTGTGGCTCTGTGTCTCTCACTTTCATCCCTTCTGGTCCTGTGTCTTCATGATTTCCCTCTGCTTCCCTCTGGGTATGTGCTTCTCTGACCCCCTCTGTTTCTCTCTCTCCTCTCTGTTTTCTCTCGCCCCCCATCTCTCTGTTTCCCTCTCTGTCTCTCTCTCTCCCCCATCTCTCTGTTTGTCTTTCTCTGTCTCTGTCTCCCTCTCTGTCTCGGTCTCTCTCTCTCCCCCATCTCTCTGTTTGTCTCTCTCTGTCTCTGTCTCTGTATTAGGGTCCTGTGGCCTCTATACCAAATGACCACAAACTAGGTGGTTTAAAACAACAGACACATAGTCTCTTTTCTGGGAGGACAGAAGTCCGAGATCATCGTGTCAGTGAGGTTGTGCTGCCTCCAGGAATTCTAGAGAAGAGTCCCTTCCTTCTCTCTTCCAGTTTCTGGTGGCTCCAGGTGTTCCTTGGCTCGTGACTCCATCACTCCAACCTCTGCCTCATCTTCACATGACCGTCTCCCTTCTTTATGTCTCAAATCTCCCTCTGCTTTTTTTTTTTTTTTTTTAGTGAGGACACATGTCATTGGATTTAGGGCTCACCTTAAATTCAGGTGATCTCATCTCAAGGTCCTTTACTTAATGACATCGACAAAAACCCCTTCTCCAAATCAGGTCACATTCACAGACTCCAAGGGTTGGGATATGGACCTATCTTTTGGGGGGACACTACTCAACCCACAAAAGACAGACACTAAGGTAAAAGAAGAGTTCCCGATTTATTCCCCTGTCAGATCTCCAACCCCATAACTTCAGACCCTCTGGAAAGGGAGATGTCTGACAGTAAACTTTTCACCTGCATTATCTAATTAAATCCTCATTATAACCCTCTGTGGTCGATTCTGCTCTTGTTCCCATTTTATGAGTAAGGAAACTGAGCCCAGACTTATACCTGTCAGATTAAATGCAGGCAATGTCGTCCAGACTTCCACTCTTAATCACCACCGTTAGAAGTGTTGTTTAGTTTCTCCCATGTGAAACGGGCAGATGGAGGGCTGGGAGGTTAAGAAAAGCAGGTGCGTAGGTGTCTAGATTGTCATGATAGTTTCCCATTTTATTTCTCTCTGTCTGGAGTCATAAGCGCATGGTTGTCTCGGCATGTATAGACGTCTGCAGAACATAAAAATGGACGGATGCTTAGAGAATCCAGTTCCCTAACTGGTACTGGGGCTAGCAAAAGAGGTGGGGTTTTAATGGCTGTAAAGTGCCTTTAATAAATAGCGCTCCCCATCGATCACTCTGGTGCTTTCTTCTGCGTCAGCGCATGAACTATTAAGAGAGCTCATTTACGGCATTCACACAGTTGAAAGGGCTACTTGGGGTGCTAATCAGAAAACACACACTGTCAAAAGGAGCTAATTAGAGCATCACACGACTTAATCAAGCTTTGCCTGAAAAACTGGATCTCTCGGAGATACTGACTATTCAGAGATGCTTAGCAGGCCTGCAATAAGCAAACACAGAAGCCCTTGTATATAAGGATGTGGTGCTGAGCTATTTTCATTATTAAGGATTTCCAATTCTCACCAGTCTTTTCCAGCTACCTTGATCACTACGTCTAAAGTGGCAACGCCTGCAGGCAGGGGGCAGGTATCATGGGTTTGTCTTTTGATTTCAGACACATTCGTTCCATCCAATCTAGCACCTGGGCATCCCGCAGTCCAGCTGGGACCAAGGTGCTATTGCTTTTTAGGGGTTTAATAAGCCCTGTTTGTTCAAGGGGGAGTTGCTGGGATGGAGACCCATTCGTGAATCTGTGACAAAGCATTACAAATATACCAAGCGCTCAAGATTTAGTGGGGGGCCGGAAACAGCATAAGGCACTCTTGACCTACATTTTAAAAGAACCCTGGAGGTAAATGCCTTCCACATTTTCTCAAGTACTTGAACAAAATGATTTTTAAGATAATATTAGTTATGTAAATAAATAAAAGAGCCAATTAATCCAATTCGTTTACTGGACTCTTGGAATAAAGACAGATAATCACTTTTAGGAAATTGGATATATAAAAATCCACAAATTTCAAAATTGGTCCATTAGGGTGTGTTGATTCACATGCAAAAAAATATTCTTCATGCTACAAAAGAATTGTTCCAGTTTTTGTTTTTAATGACAGCTCTGTTAATGCTTTCATGGTATTTGTTTGCAAATAATTTAACCCCCAATAGAGAAGGTTAAAGAATACATCCACTACCAGAAAGGAAGACAAAGAATTTTCAATACCATCATAAAAGGCATTAGGGACATAAGGTTTCATTTTTTAAATTTAAATACTTTTATTTTTCGGGACTAAAGCTAATACACATAGCAATATATCCCTTCAACATTAGAATCTATAATGGTAAACTTCATGCCACCATTTTTTCTAAGCTAAAGTCCAGATACATCAAGTTACAAAACTCATTTCACAAGAATGCGAAATTACATCATTTCTTTTTCTAAGAGTGTCGTGGCCAATTTATCATCAAGGAATTTATTATTGGGCTTTCCTTTGATCCAGTTCACTGTATGAAGCCAACGTTGAATCAGAGTACCTTTGATTTCAGTGAGCCAAAACCAAGGTATTGTTTTAGTGGAACACAGGCTAAAAAATATTAATGAAAACATATAATTAGTCACCATCACTTCTTGGGATAAAGACATCCTGAGAAAGCCAGTGGGAAAATGCTAAGTGGATTCTTGCATCATAAATACCAAGTAACATGACAATGTAATGCAAGGTCTCAGAAATCAACATGGTAAATCTCCCAAAAATAAGGTCATCATTTCGCTTATTGGGGGGTTGGGGGGACTCTTAAGAAAAGTCAAAGCATTTTGAAAATTCTTATGCTCATTTAAACTGTGCAAAATGCATTTTCCAGTAATTTTTCAGCCTGTCTTGCTTTTGCTTCTAGTTTTCCTATACCATTGAGTAGTCTCTCCCTTCTCTTTAAATGGTTATTCTCTTTCAGTGAGTAAACTTGAATTTCGAAGGTTCTGAGGTCTAAGTCACTGTCTAATTGCACACAGCTTCACTGCTTTGTTAGCATAACAACCAGCTAATGGCAGCCCTGCCTGGCACAAGAGGTTCCAAGATCCCGCCAAGGGGCTGGCTGAGGAAGACATGATCAACAATAAGGAAAGCAGGGAATATTTTGAAGCAAAATAAACAAGAATTGCCAGTTATTTTCGATTCAGAAAGTTAAGGAATGAGTTATGCCTTAGATAGGTTATTAAGAATAAAATGCTCACTAACGATCTCCTCTGGGGCATCCCCAACCACATGAAACTCAGCATGTCTGAAACCAAGCCCATGATCTTTTTCCACCAAATTATGATTTTTCTCCTGGGCAGTTTTGTGCAATGAATGAATAGTCCTGCTGTCCACCCAGGTTCCTGAGCTTGAAACCTGGAAGGGAGTTATTGCTGACCCCTCCTTCCCACCTGTCCCACCTGCCATCAGTGCTGGAGCCATCTCCTTGGGCTTGTTCCACATCTCACAATTTCATGCCCTTTCACTTCCCATTGATGCTCGGGCCATCATCATGGCTCCCTCACCTGCACATACTCTCACCTGGTCCCTCGGCTCCAGGACTGCACACCCCCAGCCCGTTTTCTAATCAGAGCTGCTCACCAGGTCTGCCATGAGGGAGTTAAGGTGACCCTTAGATGGCCAGCCTCTCAGTCCCCAACGTGGCCAGGAAGAGCCCACTGCATTCATCCCAGTGGTTGCACAAATACCCCTTGTCTGCATGTGTCTCGAAGTGAGAAGAGGTGGAAGCACTAGGCTACACAGTGAGCAGTGTCTATTCCAAAACTGCTGGAAGGTCAGGTCTGGGCTTCAGTTCAGCTCAAACCTGGGCGATGTAATTTGCAAAGTGCGTCTATTGACTGGGCTCTTATTGTGTTCATGCATTTTAGGGGACCCACAAGATGTATCGAACACTTGAACCAGGGTCATAATGATGGGAACAAAAGGGAGTCCAGAGATATTTCGCAAGTAGAATTAACCTGGAGAAGGAGGTGTCAATGAGGGCTCTGAGATTTTAAGCATCAATTTCTGGGAAGATGAGGATGACATATAAAAAGATTGGGCACGAAAGAGAAAGTGGCATTTGGGGATGAGTTTGGGAGTAGGGGCTGACCTTCATAAACTGGGTTTGTAGACTGTGGCTTTTAAAATTCATGATGTGCCTTTCTCTAATGATTAGTGATGCTGAGCATCCTTTCATGTGTTTGTTGGCAATCTGTATATCTTCTCTGGAGAAATGTCTATTTAGGTCTTCTGCCCATTTTTGGATTTGGTTGTTTGTTTTTTGATATTGAGCTGCATGAGCTGCTTGTATATTTTGGAGATTAATCCTTTGTCAGTTACGTCATTTGCAAATATTTTCTCCCATTCTGAGGGTTGTCTTTTCGTCTTGTTTATGGTTTCCTTTGCTGTGCAAAGGCTTTTAAGTTTCATTAGGTCCCATTTGTTTATTTTTGTTTTTATTTCCATTTCTCTAGGAGGTGGGTCAAAAAGGATCTTGCTGTGATTTATGTCATAGAGTATTCTGCCTATGTTTTCCTCTAAGAGTTTTATAGTGTCTGGCATTACATTTAGGTCTTTAATCATTTTGAGTTTATTTTTGTGTATGGTGTCAGGGAGTGTTCTAATTTCGTTCTTTTACATGTAGCTGTCCAGCACCACTTATTGAAGAGGCTGTCTTTTCTCCATTGTATACTCTTGCCTCCTTTATCAAAGATAAGGTAACCATATGTGTGTGGGTTTATCTCTGGGCTTTCTATCCTGTTCCATTGATCTATATTTCTGTTTTTGTGCCAGTACCATACTGTCTTGATTACTGTAGCTTTGTAGTATAGTCTGAATGAGGTATCACCTCACACCAGTCAGAATGGCCATCATCAAAAAATCTACAAACAATAAATACTGGAGAGGGTGTGGAGAAAAGGGAACCCTCTTGCACTCTTTGTGGGAATTTAAATTGATACAGCCACTATGGAAAACAATATGGAGGTTCCTTAAAAAACTAAAAATAGAATTACCATATGACCCAGCAATCCCACTGCTGGGCATATACCCTGAGAAAACCATAATTCAAAAAGAGTCATGTACCACAGTGTTCCCTGCAACACTATTTACAATAACCAGGTCATGGAAGCAACCTAAATGCCCATTGCAGATGAATGGATAAAGAAGATGTGGCACATATATACAATGGAATATTACTCAGCCATAAAAAGAAATGAAACTGAGTTATTTGTAGTGAGGTGGATGGACCTAGAGTCTGTCATACAGAGTGAAGTAAGTCAGAAAGTGAAAAACAAATACTGTATGCTAAAACATATATGTGGAATCTAAAAAATAAAAAAAAAAGGTACTAACAAACCTAGGGGCAGGACAGGAATAAAGATGCAGACATAGAGAATGGACTTGAGGACACGGGGAGGGGGAAGGGTGAGCTGGGACGAAGTGAGAGAGTGGCATGGACATATATACACTACCAAATGTAAAATAGATAGCTAGTGGGAAGCAGCCGCATAGCACAGGGAGATCAGCTTGGTGCTTTGTGACCACCTAGAGGGGTGGAGTAGGGAAGGTGGGAGGGAGACGCAAGAGGGAGGGGATATGGGGATATATGTATACACATAGCTGATTCACTTTGTTATACAGCATAAATAATACAACATTGTAAAGCAATTATACTCCAATAAAGATGTTACAAAAATAAATAAATACAAAATATAAAATAAAATTCGTGATGGACAGTCATGTGGAAATATCTAGCAAAGCATCTGAAATTCAAGTCTAGGACTCAGGAATGAGAGCAAAATGGAAAAGTTGGATGTGAGCTATAACGAGATGAAGTGAGTGCTGAGCCTCCAAGAGAGGGCTGAGCACAGGGCACTGGGAAAACCCTGTCTTAGAGGGTGGATGGAGGACAGGGTCCAGGAAAGGAGAGTAACAAGTCGCAGTCAGAGATGTAGGAAGAGCTCTGGGAGAGCAAAGTGCTGTGGAAGCTGAGAGTTTCAAAAACAAAAAGATCAACAACACAAAATGTTGTAGGTGGTACAAGTAGGGTGAGGACCAAGAAGAAACCATGAAACGTGACAATTAGAGGTCACAGTTGAACTTCAAAAGAACAATTGCCGTAGTTGATGGTGATGGCAGCTGTGCCAGTTCAGGTTTTCCAAGAAGCAGATGCCAAGACAGATTAGACATGCAAGAGATTTGGTGGTGGGGATGGGGGGTGGGGGGATTCTTGTAAAGAATAAAGATTAAAAGAGACAGCAGTATTGCTGAACTCAGGTTCAGCTGCTCATTGCTCAAGAATCCAATACTGAGAAACAGATGTTGGGTAAAAGGAGAGACAGCTTTATTGAGGAAGCTGCCAATCCTGGGGAGAAGGTGGACTCATGTCCCAAAGAACCAACTCCCCATTCTCAGGCTTTGCTCAGAAATTTTATAGGGAAAAGAAAAAGGGGCTACATGCTGAGGAGAGGGTTGTGGGGGGCATGATCAGCTCGCAGACATTCTTCTGATTGGTTGGTGGTGAGGTAATTGGGAGTCAACATCATCAACCTTCTGGTTCCAACTGGTCTGGGATTTCCTGCTGGTGGGCAGCATGCAGTTAACTCCTTCCACCTGGTGGGGTTTCAGTATCTACAGAACAGCTCGAAGGATGTGTCTCAGAATGTTCTCTATAGCCCTTGAGGAGGAACTAAAGATCCTTGACTTTGTTTAATGACTAAACTATTGTTATTTTGTCTTCCTTGACTATTGTCCTTTGTTTCTGCATCTTCTTATTTCTCTGATTAAATGTATTCTTTGGAACTTGGGGAGGGCCTAGTAGGCTAAAGTTTTTCTGCAAAGAAGAAGCAGGTGGAGGGCATGGCTGGTGTCTGTTCCAGGAAGTCCCCACAGGGTCCTGCTCCGTTACAGCAGAAGCAGGCAAGGAGGGCCCACAGACCAAGACACAGGTGTGAATCCTGTGACAGGAGGAAGGGAAGGAAGGGGTGGGCAGGAAGACCCTCAGCTGTAGTGCACTGCTGAGGACACTGCAGCTGGGCGATGGGGAAGCCCTGAGCAAACCCCTCATTGAGAAATCCCACATCAAGTGGGGTCTGTCATCAGGGGAACCTGTCGTGTCAGGAAGTGCTGGGAGCAGCCCAGAGGACAGGTGGCCTCCACGTCGGGGCCGGGGGTGGGGCAGCTGAATTCTGCCCACTAACCTCTCTCCCCACAGTGGGTTCTCTTGAAGAGGGTGCATTTCCCTGGCATCATAGAAGCCAAATGAGTGATCCTGAGAAGGAAGTAGAAACCCTGATACTCGGTCTAAGCTGTTCCTCTTTGTCTACACGGCACTGACCGAAACAGAAGAGACACAAGCAGTTTAGCAGGCAGGCAAAGCCTGGTAAGGCTTCCACCAAAAGCAATCACAGAAACCGGTAACTAAGTGGCGGCCAAGGTCACACAGTTCTGTGGAAGTGCTGAGACTCCATCATTCTTTGCTCTGCGTCCCTGTCTCCCTCCTCAGGCCCTGCGCTCTCCCGACCACTGCCCACTGCATCCAGGGTTCAGCCCCTCACCGCTGATACCCCGCGTGCGCGGTTGCCTCTGGTGTTTCCCGTGGTGGGGTTTCCAAGGATCTTGTTACCTCTGTTTCTCTGGTGCAAGTATAACATTTAAGAGCTTAAGTGAACAAGCCGCAGGAAAGCCAGCTCTCCCTGCGCCTGGTGGAGGAGGCCTGGGATGATACCTTTGCAGGGGCTCTGACCAGGGGTCTCAGGAAATGGGGCGTGCCCAGGCGTGGGGACATTCCCACCTATAATACCCCGAGTGGCCCATCGCGTGGGCACAGGGCCAGCCAGCACCTGCTGACCAAGTGAAGAGCCCACCTAACCCTCTGTGTTTCCTTCCAGGTGACCTCATCCACTTGCCTCCGTACCTTCGAATGGACTTCTTGTTGAATCGAAGTGGTCCAGGCGCCAGCAGGGACCCGAGTTTAGGGCAGGCATGCTTGGAGCCCCAGAAAAGTCGGACCCTGAAACGCCCCCCGGTCCTCGAGCCCATCCCCATGGAGGCTGCCTCCTCCACGGCCTCCACGAGGGACGGACAGCAGTGGCAGCAGGGGGCCGTGGCCACATTACCTCAGCGGGAGGGGGTGGAGCTGGGACAGGCGGCCAAGATGAGCAGCTCCCAGGAATCCCTGCTGGACTCTCGGGGCCATTTGAAAGGCAGCAATCCCTACACCAAGTCCTACACCCTGGTATAACCAATGGCATGACTGGACAGCGGTTGTAAATACGGTTTAAAAAATTCAATCAAAGCTACCTTTTTTTTACAGAATTCCAATATTTATAATGAAAGAAAATTGCCAAAATATATTAAAAAAAAAAAAAGAGAGAGAGAAAATACTGAAAAAAACCACAGACAGTGCAAAGACTCTCCTGCTTTTTTTCTGTCTGAGTGTGAGCTCCATCTGCCTGGGCATCTGATTTTTTGGGAAAGAAGTCCAGTTTTATGATCTTCACGGGCTATTGCATTTTTACTGATTTTCTACAATGTGCATGGGGGACTCATTCAACCTTCTGACTGGAAGTTCTATCACACAAGATTCAAGAAAGAAAACAGGAAAAAAAAATTACCTTCTTTGTGAATTTAAAAGGAACCTTGATTTGGGGGCCGGGGGTAACGTTAGTCATGTTTGCACACCTTTCTTTCCCATTAGAAATTGGGTCCTTGATTTGACCTCCTTCTGTTGTTACTTAGGATGAGTGCCGTCAGTGAAGGGGTAGGGGGAATCAATTTGGTTTTCTTTTTTGTTTATTTTTTAATTTAATGAGACACTCTTTGCATTTTGTCTAAGTGAAATAAAAAAGAAAAGGTGGTCTGCCTTTATTTCGATGTCTACTTCTCTTGTCTCCTATTGATCGCTGGGTCCTCCTTCCTAGGGATGCTTGTGTTTGCAAACACCAGGGCTGAATCAAGACCCCAATTTAATAAACCAGCGAGGATTCCGAGAGTCTGACCTCCCCAGGATAGAGGGGAAGGACACAGAAGATGCAGCAGGTCTGAGTTTTAATGAGGGGCTGGCCAGGTATTCTAAGCCCCTTCATATGCTCTGCTCTTTGCCTCCCAGTGACACCTGGCCCTCTAGCTGGACCAGGGGTCAGAAAACTATGACCCACGGGACAAATCCAGCTCACTGCTGTATTTATCTATAACGTTTTATTGGAGCACAGCCATGCACACCATGTGCATTTCGTCCATGGCTGTTTCATGCCATGATGGCAGAGTTGAGTAGTTACACCAGAGATGGTATGGCCAGCAAAGCTGGAACTATTCACCATCTGGCTCTTTCCAGAAGACGTTTGCAGACCCCTACTCTAGAGTCCCACCGTCAGCCCCAGCTCACTGGAGGCAGGAAGATTGGACCAGGAGAAGTCTGTGTATCCTGTCCTCAGGGACCTTTCCTGCCACCACCATAACCAGTATCTAAATGTGCAGTAGACCATCTTAGTGTCTGTTCCTCTGACTCACTCCTCTGCACCCAGAGAAAACGAGTCAAGAGTAAGTGATGTTCCTCTGAAATCTAACTTTCTTTTCCTTCCTCTCAGTTTAAATTATTTTCCACGTGGCTCATCCTAACAGAGCACTTACTCTTAAATAGTATGAATTGTGTTCTCCTTCCCGTGACCCTTACATAGTACACCTTAGAAAGACCCCCCAACTCCCCATTCCAGCCTCTCTTAGGTCCCATGTCAGAGGTTTGGCATTGACCAGAAAACTTGGTCGAATGCCCGTAGCTGCTCAGTTGCCAACGTAGCAGACTGTACAAATACGTCCACTCCCTTAATACTCTCTACGGGCTCCCCTTTAAGCCACCAGCCTAGGCTGGTGCCAGCCATTGCCATCTGGGAACGTGTTCAGAAATTTCTTTCCTGTTCTGCCTCCTTCTGTCCTTCTGTCCCTCCCTCTTTCCTTCCTTCTTACCTTCCTTCACTCCTTCCCTTCTTCCCTCCATCTTTCCCATCATTCCTTCCTTCCATTTACTTTCCAGGCAAGCCCATTTACCTACGTAGATTCAGTGATACCGAGCATCTGCAGAGCAGATCCAGGACCACATCAGGACCGCCTACTGGCCCTGACATTACGTGACTTCCTGGATGCGAAATGTTTGTTTCTTGCCGTGGATTCAGACTTTAACCCGTGTTGACAGCTTATTATTTGCATCCTCACAGACTCTCACAGACTGCTTTTTTTTTAATGCAAAGAAATGAAATGCTACTTTCTGGGAAAACATAAAATTAAAGCTCTATTGTTCATCAACCTAAAACTTACTATATTCCCCAAACTTAGAAGTTTACATTTTTAAAAAATTTTATCTCAAGATGTGCAAAAATAAAAAATTCCACATCATGTCTGCCTCTGGAATGGATTGCTTTCAATAATACTGCCTTGGAAATGCTCATTAAAATGAGTTCAACACATAAGCACTGTATCAAAAAGTTCACCCTACCCCTCAAGTAGGGGCCTGGTGTTAGTATCTACAAAGAGACCCAGATTAAAGGGGTCTCTGTGGATTAAAAAGTCCATTATTGAGAGGAGTGATCATTTTCCTCTGGACCTCTG
Source organism: Balaenoptera ricei (assembly GCF_028023285.1). NCBI lineage: Eukaryota > Metazoa > Chordata > Mammalia > Artiodactyla > Balaenopteridae > Balaenoptera > Balaenoptera ricei. Next base: position 156,411,388 of record NC_082642.1, on the reverse strand, counting down.
CCCATCTCTAATCTGATTTATAATGCCTTCCAGAGGTCACCTTACTAGCCTAAGTCTGCAGCCAGATTGATGTATCTTGGAGTGGCAAAGCTCAGATAAATTCTTTACCCTCTGGCCAAAAACTCTAGGGTCAATGGACAGTCGCTATTGGGTCAACGGACTGAGTTTCCTCTGAGGCATCCACCTGCCTGGCAGCCTGAAAGACGTTCTCCTTCCTAAAGTGAGCGAGGTCTTCTGTTGCTGCACAGCCAGGGTACAGCGCTGAGCACGTGCACACCCACGGGAACCCTAGTGCTTCCACCTGGGTCACTGCCTGGTACCCACCTCTGCTGTGCTACCCACAAAGAGAAGAGGCTGGAGACGGGAGGTGGGGAGAGATGGAAGAGCGAGATGGTCTTAAAGCTGGTCGCTCAGAGAATCTCGATAATATCTCAAGACAAAGAAAACACACTGTTGCTTAATTTGCTTTTAAAATAAGTGGTAGATCACCACCCAGGAAAGATCCCTCTGACCTGGGACCTTGGGTCCTCATATGCCAAAATCTTCATGTGACTTTTAAGGACATGGCTGAGGCCTTCCAGAGAAGCGGTGAACTCTGTACATCTGTTTCCAGCAGCGGTAGACAGTGTGTGCAGCCTCCAGGCACCGGACTAGGACCAGGAATCCAAGGACTGGTTCACTATAGTCACCTATTCTACAGAGGTTTAAAGAGAGCTCACAGTATGTCCACATTCAGATGGCATCTTCGTCCAAAGAATGTGACTCAGAGAATATCATCAGCTCTTGGAAGGTCATCTGGGAAGATTAAGTGTCAACAATTTAATATCCAAGGGTCTTGAGCTCCACGTTTCTTTTCCACCCATTGGCCCAAAATGACCTGTCAAACAGAGGCAGAGGGTTCATCTTCTCGTTGAGGCCCTCCCTGAATACCCTATGTAACGCCACATTCTGCCCCTCTCCTGGCGTTCCTGCGCCCCTATACCTTCTGTGCTCGCTATCCATATCCTTATCATCTTCTAACTGCCTGAATAATTTACTTATTTATCATGGCTACTGCTCATTATCTGTCTTCTCTCACTGGAATGTCCGCTCCATGAGGGCAGAACTCTTTGTCCTGCCCATTGCATCCCCAGTTCTTAGAACAGAAGAAGCTGGCCCATAGTAGGCATCTTATAAATATTTGTTCAGTTGGAAACAAATGGGTGGGGTTTCCTAAGCTCAGGGTTCCTCAACTGTGACACAAACCCCCTGAGTGTGCAAGGTCCACCTGGCTGCTCTGCATCACGCATGGTCCTGGGGGCTGCAGGGAGGCTGATGGGAACGTGGCACTCATGCCGACTGCTGGGCCATGAGTAACATCATGCTGAGTCTCTGCCAGCATCCATGGAACCCTGGAGGCCAACCCATTACCCTTCGAGTACGGTACAAATCTGAGCCCCTCTATTACTCTTGACAGTAATTAGACCTGGGCAGCACCAGCCCCTCCTCCACTCTCTGGCAGGACTAGTTACAGCTTAGACTTCTGAGTGTGATCTACTTACTCACAGATTTTTACAGTTTGATGGGAATTTTTTTTCTTTCCTCTTCTCAATCTCTCACTTTCCAGAAAGAACGAGAAAAAACTTGGGAAAAGTCACTTTGAGCACATGGCAAGGGGTACCTGTTTCATCTCCCAAGACAAGCTTGGCAAAGCCAGAAAGCTCTTTGTGTCCCAGAAACTTCAAACCAGCTGTAGGGAGAAAAGGCAATGTTTATCCTTTCTGGCATCGTGCCTCCCCAGAGAGGCTGTGCTCTGCCTCAAGCCCTTCCTCGGAGAAAAAAACAACTGGGATGTACATTCATGATTGTGTCTGGGGAAGATACTGAGAAGGGTCCTCGAGGATAGCAGGGCGTGGGGCCGGACCACCACCTGGGTGGGTACTGGGTCTACCCAGGCATCACGATCAGAGGGAAGGTGGCATTTCCAACTGTGCTGTGTTCTGCTCTCAAAGAGTTAATTCAGCTTTTGCCTCAATCTCTCACCTTCTGAGGTTTCCCTAAGGGCTCAGTGCCTCCCTAAATAGAGGGGACCTCCTCTTCCCACGCTATGGAGAAATACTTTAGCAGTCTATTTAAAAGACGCTTCCTGTTTCTAGATACGAAATTACAAGTGTCTTATAAGGCGGTGACTTCTGAGCTGGGGAAGTGATGGTGCTGGGTGCTGACCCTGCATCCAGCCCCCAGGTAGGTGGAAAATGAGGATCCTTGCCCTGAACAAGAATACAATTCTCTGTGCAACCACTGTGCCCACACTCGGCACCACACACATCAGACACACCCATACACCATGCCAACAACCTCCAGCATCTGTCTCCCCATCCAACGTGAGAGATTGCTCTGCCATTGCCCAGGAAGGTGACCTGATGGCAGTCTCAAGAGATGCACTCTGCTGGGGCAAAGCCAAGGACAAGCCAAGTAAAGATGCATACATTTGAACTGATTGTATTTCAAGGAACTAGCCCAATGCTGTACCTATTCCTCTGATGGCTTAGCCACCTGACAAGAGAACATTCCTGTCGCACTGAAACTACTTATCTTCCCTTTTAAACTCTTTCATGGTCTTCAGTTTAGTGGATCTTAGTGAATGACATTCAGCCCACTTATGAGGAAAGAGTTAACCCTCACCATCAAGGTGCCTTTCTTTCCTTTAGGAGGAGTAGGAGTCTTTTGCATCAAGCCAAGCGTAATGAAGATGCTTCCAACAAGGGCTCCCAGAGCCCCCAGAAGGGGACATTCTTATGGCTCTGATCCAACTGGAAAACCCTCCAGAGCCCATCCATTTCAAAGACTGTTCTCAAGATGTGCTTGTCTGCTGGCCTGCCTCTTGTACCTGTTCTGCCCACTATGGAAAATTGTGTTTGTTTAATTATGTCGAATCATAGGAAGATTTGGCGTCAGCAAGGCACGTGGTGTAACAGCAAGAACACTGCACTGACAGGCTTGGATCTGACACTGACCCTTCTGGGAACTCACCAGGAGATCACGTGCTTGGCCATCTGGTAGACCTGATTGGACCAGAAGATCCCTAAAACCGTTAAGTTTCAACAAGGAGATGATCCTTCTTGGTGTCAACCTCATTGGGTAAATATCTGAGCTCCTTGGAAGTGTATGTGAGGGGTGAGGGCTGCATCTCATTCACTTTTTTGTATCCTTTTTTAGGCATCAGTGAAAAATGGTCAATGTTTTTGAATGATGCTCATGAAGTGAATGTAGGTGTGCAGATGTGTCATAGAACACAAAAAAAGATGCTCTAAGTGTCCACGATCCCAGGGTACAAGACAGATTTTAACCTTTTTAATAAACTCTTCAATTCGGCTGTGTGTTTGCTCTTTATCTTGGGTGGGGGGGAAAGTAAAGAAACAACTCAGTTATTTGAAGGTTTCAGGTCATGGAGACGTCACTGCATGCTGCTTAAAATCTCAAATACTGGTGTTGAAAAGACTGACCTTCCCTCAGGCCCTTCTAAATAAAAACTTATCTTGAGGTAGGCTCTTCCCAAACATGACGTTCAGCAGATTTCTAGGTTTGTGTTAGTAACCCTTGTGACATCTGAACGGGTTGTGAGAGTCAGCAGAAAAGTGATTTTTGTTGTTGTTGCTGTGTGGAGGAAAAGGCTGGTGGCATGTCCTTGGTGGGCACGGCACTCCATCCCCTAGGCCACTGGTCCTCCATAACACCTGGGCCGACAGGTACATCAACCTGGCACGCATGGAGATGTGAGCCAGGGTGGAGCAGCTGAGGCTCCTATGAGGCCAGCACCTCTGACGCTAACCCAGCTCTGCATGGAGCAGGCTAACCCTTCAGGACCCCCTCCAGACCCCAGCCCATCTCCTCTCCTGCTCAGCAGGCAGACGAGCAAAGAAACGGAGCCCATCGAGGAGGCGTGCCTTCCTTTTCCTGCGTGCACCCCAAACTCTTCCGAACCCACACCTTTCCTTACTCTTGCCCACCTCCCACCCACAGCTCACTCCCCCGTCTGTACTCTGGATCCCAACCTCTTCACCTTTACAAGACCCTCACCCCCCCCCCACCCACTCATATTCCTTCTCATATTCATATGGAAAGATACTCAAGTCTTTCCCATGGAGGAAAAAGAAACCTCTCCTTCTGCTTCCACTCACTGTAGACACTGCCCCCTGCCCCCTCCCCTCCCAGTGCAACTTCTTGAAGACATGTATCCTGTGCTCACACTGCTTCACCACCTTTTTCTCCCATCTACTCTTTCCCCTAAAGCTGCTCTCCTGGATGCCACAGATGACTTCCTTGTGGCCGGATCCCATGGTCCCTTGACAGCTTTCATCCAGTCAACCTCTTCTGAAGCCTTGGAGAAATGGTCTTCTTCCTGGTTTCTGGGTCTTTGGCTCTTTGGGCTAATCCTTCTCAATGTCATTGTCGAGGTCCTCATTCTCCAAAGCTCCTTTCAAATGTGTCTGTTCCCAGAGTTCCCACCCTCTCTTGTGCATTTGTTTGTCATCCTGGGCAGTTTTAGTACCTCACCTGCCATCCGAGCATGAGTTCCCATCTGTGGTCTGCTGATTCCTAAATATGTGTCTCCAGCTGAACTTCTGCCCTGAGCATCCAGTCCACATCCAACAGCCTCCTGGAAATCTCCGTTCAGATGTCCCATGAGAACCTCAAGATCCACCTACAGGATACTGATGACCACATGTGGCCCCACTGTTCCTGGCTCCCCTTCCTCTTGAACCCCTGCCCCGATGCTCGGCTCCACTAGCCCACCCACTACACTCCTCTCCCCACGTTCACTAATCCTGTCTCTTATTGGCTCACACTTTGCCCTGTGCTTCCCAGTCTGCCCATGCTCTGGTTCAGGGCCTCCTGCACATGAGTTGCTGCAGTGACTCCCCGAACTAGGTCTTGGGATCTCCAGTAGTGCACGCTCTTCAATCTTACTCTCTACACCAGGGCCATATGAGTTTTCCTACCATGAATTTTTCATTGAATTACTTATTGCTTAGTATCTTTCAATGATTTTCCATTCCCTTAAGTACAAAATGTACACTCTTCAGCTAGCCATGTAAGATCATACATGATCTGGTTCCTGTCTAGACAGACTAGACTACTCTGTCATCTCTATCAACACCACTTAATCACCTCTCTCCCTCCCTCTCTCTCTCTCTCTCTCTCTCTTTCTCTCTTTCTCTGTGACACACACACACATACTCTCTCTCTCTCTCTCTCAGTGTTTCCACCAGTCTTCAATACTTGCCTTGACTCTTTTGCCCTCATGACCTTGCACATGCTTGTTCCTCTACCTGGACCATTAAACGCCCAACTCTCTTGTCTGAATAATCCTTGCCCATCTTTCTAAGCACAGCTCAGAGGTCACCTCCAATGGGGTAATTGTCCCTTCTCCTTTCTCACACCCTTAAGCCTGGGAAAGAGACTTAGGCTCCATGACCCTGGAATTGCCCACCTTTGCCTCTGTCATGGCACCTACCACTCTGAACTATAAGGATTTGCTTAGGATCTGCCTCTCCCCCGAGGCTGAGCTGCGTGAGCACAGGGATCAGGGCTGTAATACAGACACTATTTACACTTCACCCAGATCTCCTCGGATCCCTTTCACTCAGTCCCCTGCCCCCATCCCCTGGCTTCAAGTGTCCAGACATGTAACTCTTTGGGGAAGAATTCCCTTTGGCTGCCAGAACGACTTTGTCCACAAGTGAAGGGAGAAGGAAGTGCCTGGGAGTTTATGTCCTGTGGGCGAAGTGAGCTTAGCCAGCCCCTGACTGGTGCAGGAGCATGGAATCCAAGCCCCCTTGCCAAAGAGCAGGGGAACCACTCTGCTGGGCTGGACCTTATGGTCCAGTTCTCCGTGAGAGGCAAGTCTAAGCCATGAGCTTTGCCTGGAAAAGGGTAGCACTTGTGATCGGGATTAACATACATCGTTCTGCCTTTTCTGCCCCAGTGCCATGGCTCAGGCAACATCTTAGAGCTCATGGAGCGACACATATACCAACGTGGGGTCCCACATAACAAAATACTGTCTAGAACCAAGGGACCCACTTATGGCAAAGGAAGTGTGACATTGGGCACCTGTTGATGGGATCTACTACTCCTGCTACGTCCAGAAGTTACCGGAGAGCATGACAATTGCATCTTAAAGATGGAGCTAAAATGCTGGATTGGAGGTGACCCCCTGTGAGGCTGGGGTCCTGTGCTTCAGGACACAGCATGTATCTCAAACCCACAGCCATTATACGGTGCTAAGTCCCAAACGGTAAAATACGTGGATCCGGAAACCAAAGTGTGGAAGCAGGAGTGACCTCACTGACCCTCCACCCCCACTGACTCACAAGGAAACGTGTGATTTCATTCTTACAACTTTAGGTTGTGTGGGTCTAGAGACCCCAGGGGACCAGGGAGGAGATATTTCCACCAGGAGACACAGTAAAAGTCACATTAAACATGGAGCAACCGCTGCTGCCCGGCCATTCTAGATTCTTTCTGACAGAAGATCAGCAGCATGAAGGTATCACCATGCTGGCAGGAGTCACTGACCTGCATCATCCCGAGGAGGTAGAGTTTCAACGTAACAGGTGCAGAAGGGAGCACGTTAGGTGCCCAGGTGATTCTCTGGGGCATCTCTTGGTGCCCCGTGCCCATTTCTAACAGTGCATGAGCCTTAAACGGGATAGTAAACAAGGGCTCCATCTGTTCAGTGAAGGGAATCTAGAATGGGGGTGCCGGAGAAAAGAGATGCTGAACATCGGACACGGCCTGGGGACCAGCTGGTGCAGAGGAGCTACAGTTCGTCCCACTCACTCTCCTTTTAGAGGGTTTTCCACAGAAATTGAAATCAAGCACAATCTTGACAAAGCCAGGACAGGATGGAGGGACCTCAACGTGAGTAGATAAAAGCAGGGAGAGGGCTGGACCATAGCGGGCCCTGGTGACGCTCCACCCAACCCTGCAAATTTGACTCTTTCCCATGCCCCATCCCCCAGCTTCTGTGTGCCTTTCTTCTAAGGGCAGCACCTATAACTTTCTTCAGTGGGCTGCTCTTGAGCTACTGGGATTGCATTTCCTACCAGCACAGAGAGTCCAAATGCCTGGGACTTAGCCTCTCCCTGAAGGGAGCTGAGCCAGTGGCTGACAAGGGTGGGTGCTCTGTCACCTTCATATGAAGTAAAATCTGACCTGCCATTTATGCTCCAAGACTCCACGTGGGATTGGCCTCGAGCTGGGATTTTGCCAGACATCACACCCTTGCTTCTTCCCTCCTGCAACATTTCCTCTCCCACTCCCTTTCTGCTTTCTTCTGAGAGCATTTTAATAAGTCATCTGCATATAAATTCGCATCTCATCTAATGGAAGGTCTTAGTCTTCACTCTACCCCTATCCATATTCTAGCACCTGGTATGTATTAGATGTTCAATACATACTTGACAGTAAGTAAGTAAGAGTAGATACTGCAAATGTTAATTCTTTCTTTCTTATTCTCCTTATTAAGGAATATTATTATTCTCCTTATAAATTGTATTAAGATGTCTCTGGAGAGATGCTTATTGAAAGCGATCTGAATTTCTCAGTGGATGGTGCAAGTAAATCTTGGCCAAAAGTAAATGAGAAACTGTAAGATGAAATCCTCTTGAAATGCAAAATGCTTTTCTGCACTCTCAAGGGGACATGAGTCAGCCGACATGAGTCGGCTTTGCAGCTGCTTTTTAGCCAAAGGGGAGGCAAATGGGAACCCGCGTGAGAACCCACCGACATTGCACCCAACACACAGTTAGTGTAGCTTTGTTCCGGGTTGAGCCCTCCCTTTCAGGCCCTCTCCCAGATGAGGAACTGGCTGGATGCTGCCGGAATAGGCACCTGGAGAAGGATCTTTTCATCTGGATTGACAGGCTTGGGAAAGAGGTAAATCAGTCCACGCTTTGAAGCCAAGAGGAGGAAAGTCATTCAGTTTCTTCAGCAGGGTTGGGCTCAGCTAGGAAGCATCCATATTTAGCACTATCTTTGATGGCAAAATCCTTTCCAGGTTTCTAACCTAATGAGGATTAACATGTGGACCAGCCGCAAGGGCTTTCAAAGATAGAAGACAAGATATTTATAGGTCTTACAATACACATGGAACCGTTGACACCATTTCCCGAAATTTGAGTCTGGCTTCCTTTTAAGGCTCCTTTGTGACACCCCACTTTGTGGCTGATTCATCCTCCCAGCTCCCTGCTAAGAAGAGCCCAGTGTTTTTAACACCTGGGGCCAGGGATTGTTGACTTGTGCTGAGCACAGTATTTCTAAAGAGGGTCAGGAAAAGATGGCATTTCATACAAAGTTAATATGAGCTAGTCTTTGGACCAAAAATAATAACTATTGGAGACTGTGCTTCATTAAAACCTGCCTCATTATACAGATGGAGACCACTCTGCCACCATGAACAGACACCACACCCAGGTCTTTTCATCAAGCAGGTAATCTTGAGTTGTAATGGAACAGCTCTGAAAGGACTGACTTACTTTTTTCAATCATTCCAAAAATTGTGCAGTGACTTACCCAGGTGCACTCATCCTTCAGGAAACTTAAAACAAAGTGGTTAAGAGTGTGAAAACTGGAGGCCAGATTACTGGGTTCATATCTAGGCTGCTCCATGGATAAGCTTGTGACCTTGCACAAGTTACTTCCCATGTCTGGACTTCCTCATCTGTAAAGCATGGGAAATTATAGTAACTCCTTCCAGGGAGGTTGTGAGTGTGCAATGAGTTAATGCCTCTGAAAGGCTTAGAACAGTGCCTGGTACTTGATAGGTTCTCAATCAATTGCAACAGTTGTGGTTAGCTTTTCCTTTTAACCCACTTATTTAAGACCATGTGGGCTGAGCAACATGTGTCAATGGAGAATGTTCCAACAAACATCCCACTCAATCATCCCAAGCACTGTTTCAACAGTTGGGCTGAAAAGGGTCATTCTGTTTTATTTGTGTATGGGTCTAAGGCAACACTCCCAGGGCACTTTTGATTGGATGCATGTCCATGGTACTGGAATCAATTCCTAACCCAACAGCATGTATGTGAGTGTGTTTAATCATGTTTAAATGTTAAAACATGCAGTTCTTTTTCAATTTCATATCATGTTTTCTGCTTCGTTGAATCAGTTTGGTTTATAAAGTTAATTATATTAACATATATTAAAGAAGAAGGTGGAAGGAGGGGTGGGGGAGAGGAAGGGGAGAGAGCAGAGGTACTAATTAAAAACACTTCTTAAATAATTTCTACCAAAAATGTGTAACTGTTTAACCAGCAAGGACCTACTCTGTAGCACAGAGAACTATACTCAGTATATTGTAATAACCTATAAGGGAAAAGAATCTGAAAAAGAATATATATATACATATATACACATACATATATATGTGTATATGTATATATATACATATATATAAAACTGAAACACTTTGCTGTACACCTGAAACTAACACAACTTTGTAAATCAACTATACTTCAATAAAATTTCTTTTTAATTTTCAAAGTCAAAAAAATAGAAAAAAAATGTATAGAAGTCAGCATTTATAGCTTAAACTTTGAAACAGTTCCATTATCAGTCTAAAAGAAGAATGTTTAAAATTTTTAAATCGTCACTAATGTCATGTAGCTACATTGTCTCATTTATTTCTTATTTATTAGATCGAATAAAAGTAATAAAAGCAAGTTCTTGTTTCTCAAATGTTATATCTTTTTTTTAATAGCCAAACTATATTAACACCTGAGTAAATAAAGGGGACAGTCCATTTGGACCTAGTGGTGTAGGGAACTGTGACATAAAGGGTGCCCTCTTGGAAGACCTCCTTTCTACGGTCTCTACCGAGTCCTGCTGATCCAAGTTTTCCCATCCTTCAACAGTTAGACAGGATTTACCCAGCTTCTAAATTCCACAGAGTTTCACCAATATAATCTTTAACAGAACTTTATGAAATTGACAAAAGGCTTCACTGGAATTGAACCCATGCCCTTGGATGAAAACATGCAACCAATTGCTCATGTCCAGCAAGTTTGAAAATTTACGTATTGTAGCAGACAGACCCTTAAGGGAACCCCAATGACCCGTACCCCCCGATATTCACGCCTTTATGTAACCCCTTTCCTTGGAGGGTGGACAGCACCTGTGACTTTCTTCACAAATGGAATGTGACAGAGGTGGCGGTTTGTCACTCCCATGATGACATTACGTAAGACTTCAGCTGGCTAACCGCCTCACTCACTCGCTGCTGGTCTTGGAGAAGTGACGCGCCGTGTTGTGAACTGGGCCTGGAGAAGACCACGTGGCAGGGACCTGTGGGAGCCCCTACGAGCTGTGGGCCTCTCCAGGCAACAGTTAGCCCTCCGCCTTACAACTAGGAGAAGTGAGTCCTACCGGCAACCTGTGCAAACTTGGAAGCGGATTGTTCTCCCATAGAGTATTCAGCTGCGAGCTCAGCCCTAGTCAACACCTTCACTGCAGCCTGGCGAGAACCCAAAGCAGAAACCCCAGCTACATCAAACCCAGAACCCTGACTCACTGAAACTGTGAGGTCATAAACACATATTATTCTCAGCAGCTAAGTGTGGGGTCACTTGTTATGCGGTGATAGGTTACTCATACACACATTAAGAAGCCTCAGATGTGTAAAGATGTGGCCATTCTCTCTTCCATAACTGAATTCAGCCTCCATTTCAACTGATGACCAAAAATAAAAACTCAATTCAAGGAAATGGATCGCTTCCAGTTTAGAACTCAGCCTGTTGGTGGTGAGTAGTTATCCAAATGGAGGATTCCCTCCTGCCCCTTCCCTTCTCCCTGTCTTGGTGACAATCGAAGTTCTGGGAAAGGGTGTGGTGTTCTAAGGAGCATACACTTGGTTCAGGACAAGCTGCCTGGGGTGAGGGCTGACCTCCAGCTCTTGCTGCTGTCTCCATCTGCATGAAACGGCCCTCATGGTCTTTGAGTAGTCTGTGCTGACTGTCACGGCTAAGGTCTGTGGTTTCTGCCACTGTGGCTATGTCCCACTGTTCTGACCTTCTGGGCTCTCTGGTCCACCTGTGTGGGACCTGGAGACTGCCTTGGGACCTGTCTGGCTAAACACCTCCATCACCTTTAGGTTATCGGCTACTCCAGGACCATGTGCTCTGACCCCATCTTAAGAGGCATGCAATGTTCTCAGACCATGCTTACGGGGTTCCTCAAATTTCTGCATGATTCTTGCCTCCTTAGAGTTTTAGCTCCGAGAGGAAACGGAATGTGGGGTGGAGAATCCAGACACCTACCAACAGGTCTGTTCTAACCTCATGGCCTCCTAAGCACCTTGCTTGTTGAGTCCTTCTTTCCCTTTGTAAGCAGTTGAAAAGCTGCCCTTGCATTATATTCTGTGTCTTCTCCAGAACTCCGGCTTATTTTATATTCTTTGTACTCAGCCCGCTAAGCTTTCTCACCAAAACTCACAAATCCTTCTGTCCCTCAACAGAGCCCCACTCTTGTAAATCAAAAACCCCTTGGTTTTTAGACTTTTCTTTATAGTGGCTTTTGAAAGCCAGTTTTGGAACTCAAAGCCAAGAATATGGCCTTTGTTCTGGACATTATCATTCTTTCCCTTGAGATCTGGGAGATTGAAAGCTGCCTGAGAAGATAGGAGGAAACCAAGGGAAAATATAAAGATGATCATTTGCCACAGTGGCCAATAATGCACTATGAGGGTGTAGTGAGCAGATTATGTTCCCTACAAAAATATGTTGAAGTCCAATCCTGGTACCTATTAATGTGACCTTATTTCAAAATAGACTTTTTGCAGCTGCAGTCAAATTAAGATGAAGTCATATTCGATTAGGGTGGGCCCTGCTCCGATTTGACTGGCATCCTTGCAAGAGAAAAGACAACATACACGCAGGACAAACAGCCATGTGGTGTGGGAGACAGAGATCGGGGTGACGCGTCTACAAGCCAAGGAACACCAAGAATTACCAGCATCATCAGAAACTAGGCAAAGACAAGGAGCAGATTCTCTCCTAGAGCCTTCAGAGGGCACATGGCCCTGCTAACAACTTATTTTCAAACTTCTGACCTCCAGAACTATGAGAGAATAAGTTTCTGTTGTTTAAAGCCACCCAGTTAGTATAACTTGTCTTGGCAGCCCTAGGACACTAATGCAGACAGCTAGACAGGGACTGGTTACCACCGTGAAATGACAGCCCACTCCACCTCTCTTCCAAAATCCATGAGTGTATCAGTTATTATCTTTCAGATGCAAGAGGGTGAACACCACACCAGTCCTGATTTAAGCAAGAAAGAGATTTCGTTGGCTCAAGCGAAATTCGGGGGATAGATTTGATCAGCTTCAGGAACAACTGGATCCAGGTGCTCAGTGTTACTGTCATCCTGCAGCTTCCTCTCTCCTCCTCTCGTCTTTCATCCTTCCAAAGTCAACCTTTCCACTTGGGCTATCGATCCCACTCTTTTGTTCCTTCTTTGCTGTTGTTTCCCAACAACTATCC